>NC_133580.1:31731772-32948914 GCF_964106895.1 Numenius arquata | reverse complement strand
ACCTAGGGCTTAATGGCAAGATTGTTACCTGCCTTTTATCAGCAAATTTACTTTACATTTCCTGACATTTTCTTCACCTATTTGTTCCACACTTAATTCAATGGAAATTAATTTGAAAGCGATAGAAGGTAAGGTGTCATTTTCTGGTTACTTCTGTTTGTGACTTTTCTCTTTTTAAAGAAGGAAATATTAACTGCCTGTCTCTATACATGCATGTGTTATCTTCACCAAATCAAAAGAACCGGATCTGCCATTGCCTTTTCAGTGCCGTCTCTCCACAGCCACCTGGTCACCTCCCCACTCAGTTTTGCGGGAAGGGAATGCTCACCACAGTTCTCACCAGCTGCATTAGACTGACATACAGCAAAAACATTAATTGCTGTCTACATCCATTTGTGTGCTAAATCTAGCTGCTTTTTGTCTTTGGAGAAAATCGCATGAGAAATCAATAAGCTCAGGGAAAATGGCTATAAAAATGCAATTCTTTAAGTGGAAGGAAAGTAAATTGCCCATGCTGCTCAGGTAGTTTTGGATTTGTTGCCTGTTTCCATATGAGAGATTTTCTTCCCAATAACTTAAGCCTCAGAAATTATTGTTAGTCAGTGTAAGCTTAAAAGTCTGATGCATTAATCTTTATATATGTTCCCTTCTATTGCCTCTTGCTTTATTTATGGAAATCATTTTGCTGGAGTAATACCATAAGCTATACAACTTGTTTTCATGAGGAACTGAAGTTTTAAAAAATAACTCAAAATAAAACTAGACATGAAATATCATTTGAAAAGCACCACATAACAATTACAAATATTTATTACTTGCAGTAAATATTGCCCCAGTTTCTATGTAGGTGAAGCTTTTTAATACCTCTACAAGCCACTATTTATACCTCTTCTTTATCATTCAGGAGTTAAAAACCTCTCAAGTGCCTCCTCCTTACTTTGAGGATTCACAGGCCACTTGTATCTTTTAACACATCACCCATCAAAACAATAGATTTACATCTCTGAAAATAAACTCAGACTACATATGAGAGCTTTGCCTACTGCATAGATAGCAGCATTGGTTTTGGATAGAAAAGAAAAATCTCAGTTTGTTTGTGCAAAAGTAACTAATCTCACCTGAAAGGTCGTTATTTATCTCCAGTAACTCATCAGCGATTCTCAAACTGGTTTGATTCTTTAAGACTCACAGTATGCTCCAAGCTCATATACCAGCTTCGAAGTAAACCATCAGAGAACTAAGTACTGTAGACGTCATAGTGTTTACAGAACCTGATCCATGAACTAAATAAGGAAAATTATGAAATGTGTGCAAATAAACTGAGCTTGATTTGCATCTGTATCTGTGGAACTGGGTATGCAAATAGCCATCTTTAGGCACTAATGTTGCACCTGCAAGTATAATCAGAAGCACCGTGTCAGGTGTGCAATACCTTTGCCTTTGTATGAATGTGTTATTTTGATTTTTAAAAAAACCTCTAAAACCTGTGAAGAGCTTGATGCTGGGGTGCTGGGGAGAAGGGGAGGGAGTTAAGAAATTGTGATTTAGTTGTCATCTGGAAACCTCCCTCTAAACTTTTCTCATTATCTGTCATTCTGAGAAGCATCTCTAAGCCTGTTATTCTGTTCCCATCCGTGTTGCTAGCAATCACACAAGGTAACTGTTACTGTAACAGTGCAGTAGAGACACGATTTGTACCTCTAAGTGGCATTTTGTGTACATGATGTATGTTTTCAAAAATGTATCAGGGTATTCTGCAGATATTTCAGGATTGAAATACTCTAATAGGAAGAGAATATTTTGATCCATTGGATTTATAGATGCTGAAGGATTTGTGCACCTGCTCAACTTAAGGGCATGGACCCCACCATCAGCAATCTTTTATGCTCACAGTCAGGACCATATGTGAATACTCGAAAGATCTGTGGTGTAAATGATACTCCCTTATCCCTCATCCCTGCATTCCTACACTAAAAGGGAAGATGCTGTTCCCAGAATCAGTTCACTAGACTGCTATTTAAAATATCATTTCCATTAGTGAAACACCACAAACTTGCATTTTCTGATGAGAAATGAATAAAGCACATAAATTATCCTAGAAGTGATTCAAATCTGATCCATACCCAGCATTTATGAATGGGTTTATAAACAGCCTCAATTCATATTTTTCACAGACAAGTTTAAGCTTTGCTGTGATTGATCAGAAGCATGTTTCACTAGACCCAATCCATTTCTAAACATGCTCATTTCAGTGTCAGATAGCAGCATCAACATCCCAAATTAATTGCATTACAAAACCCTTGGAAAACAGCTCAGAATACTTTTAAGACTCTTTGCAAAACGGTTTATAATTTCAGTACTGATAAAATAATAGGAACTTTTACTCTTACCTTGGTAAATATTTTACAGCAGCTTGTTTATTCTTCAGTTCAAAGTCTAGCATTTATTGTCCTGTGTATTACAGGTCCATTTTTCCAGGATTTTAGGAACAGGTTAGACAAAGACCAGGTGGGGATGGCTAACATGCTACCTTTGCAGGAGGTGAACAGCTGAACTTGTTATTGCTCCCTTCTCGGCCTGCAGACTGCTAATGGCCTGTAATCACTAACAGCTGTTTATAAAATAATTAGAATAATAAAAACACACAACCAATCAAATAAACCATTCCTACTTCCATAAGCAACAAATACTTAAAACAGGAGAAAATGAAAGTAAGAAATGTATATTCCCAGGCCAGTTAGCTCTCCAGATGAGCCTGTAGAAGCTCTCCAGATGAAAATGTGGCAAGTCTGAGGTTAAACCAGCAGTTCCCATACCCCTAAATGAGAACTATAAGCATTTAGCACAGCAGTCCAGCTGGTATGAGGACAAATCTTTCAAAGACCATTGCTAGAATATACATCAGACTTATAGCGGCAGGAGTTTGTATTTTAGTAAGCTGGAGAAAGAAAAAGTGCTAAATATTTCCCAATGCACATGGCTGCTAGCAGACACATTTGCCAGAGGCACCTGACAAAATTCAACAGAGAAACGACCTGGTCTGGACAAATGCACGGTTTCTAATGTGAAACATTTAAATGTAAATCTCCCATCCAGGAATGCAATCCTGAAGCTTGGTTAATTCTCTCCTGTACCTTGTTTGCTGCCCGCCATGACTCCCCCAAACCTGGATACACTCCCTCCCTTGACCCACCACTTCTGCTCCCTTTCTCTGTGCCCAGTATCCAGCAGACCCTGTCTAACACGTCAGTGTCCAAGGAAGGAAACCAGCCTGTTTTCTCCAAGTGCTTTGTGCACTAGCCCAGGAATACAATATTCAACAGCTTGCAAACTACCTAACAGTCACTAAGGGCATGCATGTATTCATGTGATTCTGAACAGGCAGCATTTTACCACAATCCCATAAAAAACCAAACAACAGAAGACCTGATGTTTAAAATTCTTTCCTGAATATTTGTTTTGTTTGTTATTCAATATTGTCTGCTATCAAATTTGAAACAATTTTGTTTTGATTTGTACAGGTCCTTGCATGATAGGGCTTTCTTGCATGATAAGTATCAGTTCCTACATGCTACAGTCATGTAAACAGTAATTAATGATTCTAACTGTTTGTGCTCATCTTTGCAGTGCATTTGGGCTATACAAACATTTTTACAAATGCTGGCAGCTGGCAAAATACCAGTAAATAATGAAAAATACAACTTAGTTAATAACAGAAAACCAAACACATTGGTTTTATTACAAATCAGCTGCTAGTACTTGCAGAAAGCAGTATCTTTCCCCATATTGCTAATTACTTCAAAACATCAAAGGCTTTGAGCATTCTAAATTTCATAGCTTAATTACTCAAATGGAGAGAGATTTGCATTTCAGGTAGACAGACCCACTGGAATTAGACTGCTGTTATCACTTTATTTTTGACACTTAATTACAAATAAATACTTTGGGTCAGATGACTGGTTGCATCCAAGATCTGCTGACACAGCAGAAGGGCAGTGAAATAAGGGCCAAGTCAGCTTAATGCCATCATTGAGCACTCCCACATCTTGGCATAATTTAGATTTTTAGATATGCCTGCAATAATGTTCAGGAAGCAATTATTCTAAGCAAAGATTTTGGCATTTCAGCAGCACCCAAGCCACTCCATCTTCTTACCGTGCACTTCTACACTCTCTGAATTAGGTCTTGTCCCACTGCCAAACTGCTCAGCCCAGCTGCAGGCATGTATGAGAGCTCTGCGAGTGCAAGGCTCTGCTTGATAATAGGGAAACAAATATGGGGCAAGAAATGTGTTTCTGGGGCATTTGATCAGGAAATCACAGTACAGTAGTGACCTGGGTTAAAGTATCTGTCCCACCTGATGTTTTCCATTTTTAACACGAGAAGTTGGCATAAAGCAAAAAAAAAAAAAAAAAGGTGGTTTCAAAGGCAACTTGCAGCCAAACAGCATTTAAAAATTGAGCCCACCCATTGCGTTTAAAGGCACTGCCTTTTAAGGATTAGCAACAATTTCATTTGCATGCTGCAAATTGACAGCCAGCATCCACAGCATGCAAAGTTGCTTCATTTTCCTCTTTAGATGGCAATAACTAGAGTCAGTGGTTAAGCAATGGAAGTTCATTCAAAAGCAACATCTGTTTGCACTTCAGACTTCAAATTGCACCATTGTGTTTGCTTTTCGTCAACACTTTAGTTGTGAAGAGAAGTGGCATTTTGCATAATATTTAAGAATTTGCTTATGTAAAACACAGAAGAATTATTTGTAAGATCTTGAAGAAAAATCTCCTATCAAGTCACATTTTCTACATTCTCATCTATATTTTAAATGTATACGTCTAATATTCTTCCATTCCTTGTCTCTTTCTGAGCTTTTGTTAGACAACATGTGCTGCTTTGCACATGAAAAGCGTTATTTCTGCAAAACTAGTCTTCTTCAGTTCTTTTGGTTTGTGCTGATCTGTGGTACGCTGGTTTCATTGACTCCCACTACGTGGCCCTATGGCATTGATCAAATGATCTGTGTTCATGTGATAATTAGATCCTACATATTCTGCTTGCTGAATGAAAGAAAACTTTTGAGAGTATCACTGGATAACTTGCTTGCAAGTCTTTACAGCCCAAACACCGTAGACTGATATAGCGGCAGTGAGTTTAAAGGAGCTGTGAAAATTATATCAGCTGTGGGTCAGGATATTCACCAAGACTACTGAGGTTAGAGCAGTGGAGATGTCCCTAGTACAGTGGAGGTGAAGGTGGTTCAGAGGAAGTTTATGCCTGCAACCTGCAGTAGTGATCTGCATGATCCCCTTTGCAGCTTTGCTCATGTTCTTTGAAGTTCTTCTTAAGGGAAATGCTGAAGTAAGGAAGGACAAAACTATAAAAGAAGAAAATAAATTTTGAATTACAACCACTTTTAAAAGTTCTTCAGGCTTTGACCAAGATTTCCAAAGGTGACCAGTGAATTTATGTTTCTCATCGGCAACACAGAAAAAGGCTCGATATTCCGAAAAGTACTGAACAACCCAGAATATTTAATATACTACTGTACAGTCTTGGAAAGCTGGGCCACTCTGTATAAAGGTGAAAAACTTAAAAATATCAATTTAGTTTGAGTTATACTGTCATCTTCTTTCATTTGATATTGTTTGTTTGTTTATTTGTTTGTTTTATTAGACCATGACAGGCTCCAGAGAAGATGGGTGGTGTGGAGCTTCCTTTATTCACAGCTGTGGGGACATTCCAGCTGCCTATAGACTATGAGATGGTACAGGCTAGGACTATATGTGTTTTCTTATCCTTAGGTCAACCTCCTTGTACTAAGCTGCAACGCTCTCTGGCTGAATGGTGGAGGAGGGTGAGGACAGGAGCATGCATCTGGTCGTGTCCCTGTCCAGAGCTGAGGCTGTCAAAACCAGGAGAAACAAGAACCAGCAGAGACCCTCCATCATCATGAGGAGCTCCTGCCTTGCTCAGAATAATTCAGAGCAAGAACTGGTTAGATAAACTGCTGTGCCTCCTTTCTTTTTCCTAAGTGATAAAAATAAAAATATATGCACTAAAAATAATAAAAACCAAGATGATTTTTGTCAGTGTTAGGTTGATGGTTGCACTAGATGATCTGAAAGGTCCCTTCCAACCTAGACAATTCTATGATTCTATGACTCCCTGCAATTAACGACAAAAAAAACCAAACCAAACCCAAGTATGGTATTTATATTGTTGAATGGTGACCTGCCACAGAAGAAACAGACCTTGAGAAAGTCCACGGGCATAAAAGATTTTGAAGTAAGGGGCTTATCATGTCCTTCCCTTCTGACTATCACATTGCCTTTTCAGAGGAAGAGCTCAGCACAGGAACTGGTGCTTAATTAGGTTTAATTTTTGCTTTGCTCTTGCGGTTCACCTTTAAAAGTTGAGAGCCATTGCTTTTCATCAGGTACGCCAGAAGGTGATGGAAACAACGCAGTCTGTTGCAGATCCTTCCTCAGAGTCAGCAGTTGTGCAGCTATCTCTCCACTCCTGTGTCCCTGGGGATTTCTCAAGGACAGGTGGTCTATTTTTCTCTTTACAGTGTCCATATCTATCCTAATTAGCTTGAACCAGGCTATATGGATTAACGAGATCCCCTCAGTAAGAGGCTTTGCAGAAAGGGTGACCTCTCACCCTCCCAAGTTGTATGTGTGTGAGCTCAGTTGCAGCTATCTGGAGCAGTGTACACGGTAGACCTGCATTCAAAAATGGCACAGGAGACTACTGTAATAGTTAATCTCTGTAATAGGTAACCTTTAATCTCCAGAAACCAGACACTGAATTTTTCCCTTACACAATTTTATACTGGTATAAATGTCACCAAAGTTGACAATAAATAAAATTTCCAATGTCTCCTGACAGGGGAAAAACGGGTTCCTGAATGTACCCTCTGTGGACTTCAAGGTTTTGATGTGCTTCTTGTAATACTCAAATTATCCCGCCTTCTCATTTCCCTATCTAGGTTACTGTATTTAACATGGTACTATTAATCATGTAAACACTATTGACTTCTTTCAGTTGTAATCATTGATTTCAGCCTAATTTCCGGAAGTTTTGACTACTTTTATAAGAGGGCTACGCTGCTGTGGCATAACGAGATTTGTTTTAATAGGATACCAAAACAAGAACGCAGACAAGTTAGAAGCTGTAGGTCTGCAAAGATTTTCAGTGACATGATTTGGGAAACTTGATAAAGCTGCATGGGAAATCGTGTTGTTGGAAGCTGATAAGGACTAAATGCGAAGACAAAAAAGCACAAAGCAGGATTGTTAAATAGGGTGTACGTGCAGTTCACAAAAAAGGTGGGGTTTGAGAGGACATCAAAACCATGACTCTGAACTGAGTTCAGACTTTTGCATTCCGCTGTGATTTCTACTTAGTGCTAAGATCAATGGGATTTTACCTTGGCTGTTTTAGAAGTTTCCTGTAACAAAAATGCTGAGTTCTCACTATGCAGCTGATTTTACTATCCTAGTTATTCTGCAGAATAAATCTCCTGAGGGCAGATTTTTCTTCCCATTGCCAGACAGGATAACTCCAGGCTTCAGCAAAATGATCCTGGATTGACACCGGTGCCAATCAGATCATTGTGTCTTTCCTGAAGGTCACTGCCTTCAGGAAATTTTCTTCTGTTTGTAACCATTTCTATTTTGAATTGCTGTTCAGTTTTAATGTTTATTTAAACAACAAAAAAGAAAACAACAAAAAAACCCTTTCTCCTTCCCTTTATTGTTCTTGAAGCTTCTACTCTGAATTCTGCCACCATTATTAAACAAGTCCTTCTTGTGGTTTTTAGTAAAGGTACTTATGTTACAAGGATATGATTCTTACCTACTTTTGATTAAATAATGCTCGTCAAAGCCTACTAAAGACAGAAAAGCTTTCTCTTTGACAAAGTGTATAAAAAATTTATTACTACAAAATACTGCATGTATTATGTAACTTTGTAGTGTATTTCCCAGCACTCTGCTTTTACCCTCACCACACTGGACTGTAACCACATCTCTCTGTTATACCAGACATAATTGCATGTTAGTTTACCTGCATTTTAGCTGTCCTCTCCTGAATATCTTGTAATCTGTTAATTTCAGTTTTGTGATGAGAAGCCCCAAACTGCATAAATTTTTGACTGCACTCTTGCCAAGGCTGCTAAAAAGCTGTTACTCAGAAAGAAGAAAAAATTATTTATTTCAGTCACTCTTATCCTTCGCAGGCCAGGCTAAGATTCACTAGGGACATTTACTTGTGTAGAAGGCTTAGCAAAGTGTGGAAACTCATATACCATATTACGTCCGTATCATAGATATTACTCCCTAATACACTAAGGACAGAAGAGTTAGAGAAACATTATTTCTTTATAAGACAACTCATTCTTTTTTTATATCTATCTTTGTGTTATTTTTGCAATGTAATTGTAGTCTTTTAACCCTTTCACTCAGTATACTTCCTACTGAATACACCACACTGCCATCATCCGCTATTATTTCCTTTAAACCAACAAAGTGGAAGGAATAAGTGACACAGATAATTCAATTTTTAAATATTAATTCTCTTTAAGCAGTCTAAACCAGCCAGTCACCCGTGGTCACTTCCAACAGGTTATATCTATCTGATGCTGCACTCCATCCTCTCTCCTGGTTGTTGCCACACCAACATGCCACCTTGAAGGTAATTAAGCTATAATTGTCCTATTTTAGAGAGAAAGCATCAAGACAGCAGGAAATAGTGCTGACTGACTACTCCATCAAGTACCAGTGCTGGGATTCATGGGACACACTGCAGCTGAAGTTTGTCATGAATGAGGGGAAAAAGCACTATGGAGCAAGTAATGATACTGTAATAGCACCTAGTTTGGATGATATAATGCCTTTCAACCAAGTGATCCTTAGCATTTTACAAACTAAGTACTACTTCACCAGATCGACTGTAACACTTAAATCATTTAAGAGTGTAAAGAAATATTGTCAGTAGTTCCTGACAGGAGGTTTTGGAGAGTAACTTAAACTGCCTATTGAAATGGGATTCAATTAAAACAAAACATATCAAGAGATATTTGACCAGAACCTGAGCCAAAATAGCCTTAGTTGGAAGAATTTTCATCTTACTGGCATATTCATTACAAGAATTTACAAGAATTCAACAAGATCAGCATCCCAACCACAGTTCAAGTGCTTGATGCAGGGTTATAAAAAGTAGTGAAAAGTGAAGCCACAGGAAGAATAATATCTCTTTTTTTTTTTTTTTTTTTTTTTAATTAAGTGAAAATGAAAGATGTACAACAGCTCGGTGCTTTTCCAGGTCCTTGGGGGCTTGATTGGAAGGCCACCCACTCTAATGATTTCCTGCTGTAATTGCACAAAAAGGAGTTTCCTCCTTATTCATTTGCATCTCTTTCTTGTCCCACTTTTTTCAGTGAGATGATTTAGCACCAGTGTCCACTGAATAAAAAAAAAAAGCCTGATTAATGTGCAGCAGCTGACATTATAGCATATACATTCACGTTAGTGATGGAAGAGCCTCATGTAATTGGATCAGAAATTGAATAAAATAATGAAAAATTTAACACAGCTTTTGTCTTTATATGTTACAGTGAGATGGCTGGGAGGTCAGTGAGTGGGAAACAACTAGGGGTGTTTTATATTCTTTTCTGGTAAAAATTTGTTTAACACAGGCCCATCATTAAAAAGAATGTGGTATCCCACTGCGACACAGAGGTACAAGAGAGGGAATAATAAATCGGTGGCATTGACAAGGTGTCATTTATTATCTGCTTTAAAATGTCAGGTCATGTCATTGCACTGAAATATTTTCTCTCTTGATGTATGTCTTACAAAGCAAGTTCAATGTTTGGCACATTTCGATTTCAATAAAAGAAAACAGCTTTTAATCTGGAAAGCACAGTAACCAACAGGAAAATAAGGTCAATTCAAGGCTCCTATTTGAACATTTTTTCACAAGCCTCTCAAAGAAGCCTATTCTAAGTGGCCTAGTTTATCATGGAGCCCTCAGCTTCCTCACAGAGCCCTGACTGTCTCTCTGCCCTTTTCTTTTTCCTCCTTTTTTAAAAATTAAGTATGTTTCTGTGATTTCAGTAGCAAAAAGTCAAAAAGAGAGAAATGTTCATTTCTGTAGAACTTGAGTCTTGTGATAAATTAATCAACTTTTCAGTCATGGAAACTATCGCTGATATTAACAACATGCTGGAAATACATGTGGGGAATTAAAATAAATTATGAAATTATATTGATGACAAAATCCATTAAATAAACCAGACATCTTACAGGAGAAGAGAGTGGTTATTATATTTGTATTGTTTTGCATTAATGGAAAATAAACAGAGATGAGTGAAATCCTCCTTGCAAAAGCCTTTTTTGCCCCATAAATCTATCAGAAACATGGAACCTGGAGAAGTGGGGGAATGGACTGATAATGACAAAACACAATGCAATTTCAAATTAATTCACAAATTTTACTCATGGGATGCATTTGTGAAAAATAAAATTAAGACTGAAAACACTAGTTAAGGGTTCCAGAAAAACTGAAGCTTGCTCCTACAAAGTGCTCACAAACATGCTTCCTAATGAACCTAAGTGTTAGTTACTTCTTGAACCTACTCTCCAAGGAGTACTTTATGTTATTGTTTGGGAAACATGCCATGAATAAAAGCAATATGGCAGAGCTGAGAGTCAGAAGCAGCAGATTAAAACTTGACTCATTTGGGGTTTTCTATGAGTAGGTCTAGACAAAGCACCATGGCTCCTGACTTCCCTGGTCCTTGAGATACAGAATAGCTGAGGGTAGGAGCAGAAAGGGAGAGAAAGTACCCTACATACTCACAGGCAGATTTTGAGCAGTGGATGACTGTTTTGCTGGTGTTGTTGGAGGACTTGCTGTTGCCAGAGCAGTATTAACTGAGTAAGTATCTAGAAAATACTGTTACATTTGAGTCTATGTGCAAGTCTGCTTTTTGCAGTGTTTTTCTTTCCTCCATTTGTTTGCACAGCCCTCAACTTCAGGGCAGCATCATTGTGCAAGGCTGTAAACCTGCCTTCACAGATCTAGCAGCAACGTTTCTGCTGGTACAAGGGTGCGTTTCATGAAAGCAAAAGGGATAGACTATGAAGATTACTGTTTGGCAAGACGGTGAAAAAATGAAGGGTGAAAGGGTTTTGCTAGTTCCTTCCCCTGCCCGGTTCTTATTGGATCTTGCTTCTCTAAGCTTTTTCCTAGGTATTTTTTTTCTCCACCAGTGAAATAGATGCAGCTCATCGGTCCTCAAATGGATCCTAAATCAAATTTCTTGCAAAGGAAGTTATTTAATACCTCTGGCCCCACTTTATCTCCACCAGTCATTGTATATGTATTCAGAGGAAAATTTGTAAATACAGTAAGTAGTACCATAGGAATCAAGATCCTAGGGTTGTGACTAGACTTTATTCTGCTTCCTCTGTATATCAGTAGAAACACAGCATAGCTCCACTTATATCAGCAGCTGCTCTTTTTTCCTGTCATCCTAATGAAGACCAGATCCTAGTCCAGCAAACTTGTTCAATCACATCTCAGTATCAGTAATTTTCAGTCTCTTACTGAACTACTACTACTCCTTACTTGCTACAATTCCTCCAGATTTATTCCCCAGAATTCCAGGAGGAAAAAATACTGGTGAGAGGGATGGGGAGAAATTTCCAGTTTTTAAGGAATAGGATGAAATTGCATACCAAATAAAAAAATTTCTATACCAGGTCTGCATTAAAAAAAAAAAAAAAAAAAGAAATAAAAACCGAAACAAAACAATTTGGCCTAGCTTCTTGGGCAATAACTGCTTTCAATGTTAATGGCTAGTTGTATGACATAATACTGTAAAATCTAATTTATGATCAGCACCTCACAGAGCACACAGCAAGTTCTTACATTTTTCACATTTCTGAAGTCCAGCTGGAATTGTTTTACATCACCTTGAGCTGAACGCCTTGAAGACACTAGAAAAAGCAAGCACCTTGAGTTATGTGGCAATGTTTCACTTCAGCTATTACAGTACAATTCTTTAGACTAGTAGAGTAATAAATGGCCCCATTGTAAGCAAGGGACTAAGGATTGTCGAGCAAAGGGGATTATTGCTGTTGTCTGTGGTTTAGTAGCTAGTATTTTGATTCAATGGCTGATACAGATCCATAATTAAAATTTAATTCGTATGTGAGCTTGCAATAGAGTGACAGACAGAGAAAATACGCATGCATTGCACAGATGATGGAGAGAGAGATATTTTTCTCTGCGTATGGACTGGTTCCAGTGATGGATTCAGGAAGTTTCTGGTGAGGTGGCACAGCGGGGAAGCTCAAGACTGAAAAACTCCTGGTCTCTAGGGTTAAGAATCTATCACAGTGCATGAAAGATCATCTGAAATATGTGCATAGAAGGCAGGCAATTGCCTAGAACTAGATACTAGGAGATACTAACCATACTCAAGAAATCTCACCTCTCCAGAGTTTAGATAACCTGCCTTAAGGATGTCAGAGAAGTACCTTCATTCCCTTTAAGATACTGGTCTGGGAACCAATTCCTAAAAGCATTATTAACTTACTCCTTGAAGAAACCTACTTTACTCACTCCTTTTTTCTACTTCTGGAGAAAAAGGAGTTGCTTCTATCACTCAGTTTTAAAGTAATAATCCAGAAATTGAAGCTACATCCATTTTTAATTTTTTTTTTTTTTTTTTTTTTAAAATGTGTCATGGTATTTCTATAAGGCTTCTATCATTTAAGTGATGGGATGCTAATACTAAGTTTTTCCACAGGATATATTTCAGCAGTCTTATCCCACTTATTGAAATAAATGCAAGTCTTATCGTGAGCAGTGTTAGCAAGATCTTACAACAAGTTCACTTACAAATTAGAGATCATCCAGACTTTTCTGTGATATCTTCTGACAGACAAATAATAAAAACTGAAACAATTATGATTAACTGATGTGCAGCTATAGCATTAGACATTATTACCTTCTCTTAGATACATTAGGGGACAAATAGCAGGAATTCCAGGCTGCAAACAGAATTTTACAGGCTTCACAGAATAAGTCTTATCCCTTTACCCATCACCGACCAGATTATGTCCTAGGTCATATTCTCCATGATTCTTTAAGTACTCCAAAAGATATGTGATTGATATAAAGGGGCTTGGGTTTGGTTTTAATGATAATGGTGATATACACAACATTTTCCCCTCCTAACTGATTTCAACTGAATAACTTACTTTTCTAACATCTCAAACTTTTTTTACTTTTTTTTTTAAAGTTTAACAAGTTTTCTAGGGCTGAGAAGTAAGCACTGGTCTGATATTTCATTCCAAAATGGGCAAAAATATGCACTTTGCCTTTCCTAAATTCGTGTTTTCTGCAGAAGTAATTTGCAGATCTAGGTGAAATTCCCCCCCAAAATTCTAATCTTCTGGAATTCTAATACTTAACATATAAAACTGTGTCTGATTGGTTACAAATATTTTTTTCAGCTTTTCTTTAGCTTTAACAATTCAATATTTTTAAATATTATGGAAAAGCTAGGAGGAAAACTTGGATTTGAAAACAAATACATCTAACTCCATAATCGTACTAGCATAGCTTCCCAAAGCAGCAAAAAACATGGTATTTGAACAAACCTGACATACCTGTTTTCTCAAAGTCCTATTTTCAAAATTCAGGAAATATTTTACCTGAATATGTTATTAGAAACTGGCTATAAAACAATAATGCTGTCAGGTAAAAGTAAACAGTCTTTTTTTTTTTTTTTCTTATGAATAATTTCTGCACCCTTCCTCTCTTAGTCTAGATTTCACAAACAGTAGCATAGCTTCTGGTCATTAAAACACATGTGTTCTTTTAAACAGACACCAGACCTTTGCAGATGATAATCATATACACAACATTCTAAATGTTTTAAGAATCTTTTTCATACAAATAGTTATTCACATTGATATAAAAGCATCGAGCTAAAACACACACAAGGGAAAATTGTTGCAATAAGCTAGAATCATACTTAGTTTCAGTCCTAAAGTATAGGAAAGGTTCATTAGTTGCATTAACAATGCTGAAATGTGCTCTTATTTTGTAGTACTGCCTCTGGACAAAAAAAATTCTCTTAAAATACAGCATTTTTATCCAGATACTGAAAGTAAGGCAGATAATAATTTGCACACTTTCTTATTATTAATGGCTATGTTCAGTATATGAGTGTACTGACCCTCTCATTTCCATGTTTGCATCCATTTCAAATATGTATCTTGGCTCTGGGGCTTTGGTGACCCTCTGTCCCCTGTTTTCCTTCCTGCCAGAGCTCACTGCAGAGGAGATGCCAGGGAGATACAACCAAACTGGGACATGGCAGTTTCGCAAGGAGCACTCAAGGAAGCAACCACGATGTGAGATCTCAACAGAGAGCTGAGCCCATATCAGAATGAAATGCCATAAAAAGAGGACAAAAAAGGTCCCCTTTTATTGGACCCATAACAAGTACCAAAACATTCTGATGAACATTCACGTCTAACTTGGCAAAATCCAAATACAGCCTGTTGAAAGTTGAGTTATTTTATGTTTTTCCTCACCTTCTTGTTTTGAGTTAGTGAAAATCAAGACCAAATGCAGCTATATTCCATAATTTCATTTTCAAAAAATAATTTTTTTTTTTATAATTAAATTTTTTGTTAAAATAAACTAGCAGACTTGGATTTGACTTTGGTTTGGGTTCTTTATGCTAAGAGAAATGACAGAGCTACTATCAACTGGGGAGAATCCCACCAACTGCAAGATTGTAGCCTAAAGGAAAAAAAAAAATTCACGTTTTTGGAACAGGTCCAGAAGAACTAGTCTGAGGTGAATTTTTTTTGTCTTTCATCAGAGCCTAACTGAAGGGCACACATTACACCTGTCCATAAATTCCTCAATTTTTTAATAAGGATACCAAGAAGTGACTTTGATCTGATATTAAAATAAATATTTATGAATAATAGTGCGGAATCAAGTGAAGAATAACGTGGTCCCAATGACACTCTTCGAAATACAGAACCACTCTATTAATTTCAATAAAGTTGTTGTAGTTTAACATTAACACCAAAAAGCTGAGAACTGGAACCACTGGAGCATACCTGCCTAAAAGGTGTCTCAAATCAATGATCAGTCTCACAAGCACTGGTTTTCCTCTAGAATAATTCCATTGGGTGACATAAAAAAAATCTTATTTTGTACCAGTCTTTGTATAAAAGTCTGATGGCAGCAAGTAAATCACAGCAGGAGAATTGTAATTTAAAGGGAAATGCAGGGGATTGCCAGCAGAAGTGGTTGCACTTCAGTGGATCTCCAAGTGGCTATTGCTGTTGTATTAATAGCACAAAGGCAACACAAAGCATACTTGCTGGTGAATGACAAGTACACTGGAGACTCAAAAAATGTCAAAACAAAATGGTAGCAGGATATTTTTCCCTCATACCAAGTGGTGCACCCTCAGCAGCTGGACTGCTGGGCAGTCATCTGTAGCCTGAAGCGCTGTGTTTCAGCGCTTAGCCCACAATCTCAACAGGCACTGCCTTGTTGGAAAAAGCAATGAAAACCCATCCGATGTTTGCTGCAGCTGGACGGGGTAACAAATATAAGCAGCTATTAAGGAAGGTCGATGAGATGGAAACCCATGCAACCAGAACCGGAGCACGCTGCAAAGAGCCTATAAAAGAACTGAAGCAGCGAGCAGCAATCCCAGGAAGTGTGGCACAGGGGATGAAAGACATTCTGGGTAGCATTAAACTGCTAGAGAACAATATCCGAGGGGGATAAGCATTAATGAATCTTTAGATGTGGAGAAGTCCAATCAAAAGCTAACTGAATACGTGCTCCCTGCTGACATCAATATGGTACATATCCTACCACCAAGATGAAAACTCTTAGTGTGAGGGCTAAAGAAAATTTTCTGCTCAAAGCACTACAATCTTAAGTACAGCTGTTCAAGTCCTCACATTGATAATAAGGTCTAACTGTACTGAAAGCACTACCAGGAAACACGGGCACCTGTGCTTCATGCTGCTGAACTGGTGGTCCACCAGGCAGGACCACTATTCATCTTATTCTGAATAGCCTTACTTCTTGCCTTTTAATTACATACACAAAAATAGATATAAAATATTACAAAATCAAATGACGGCACAATCTATCACTTTACCTAAAAGCTAATGAACATCCTGGGGTAATTTGTATTTCTGGTGAGCAAGTGTAAGGAAGGACGATACTGCAGAGATCCACAATCCCTCCGGACATAATCCAAAACTCATCAGTGGTCACGTGTTCAAACAGCACAGTCCCAAATGTAAGAACAAATGAACTGAAACTAATTCTTGTGCAAAGGGACAGGTCAAAGCCAAACCAGATGCAACACTCTGTGTCCTATTGTCCTAGTCCTTTTGCTCATCTGACATAGGCAGATACAATTTAAGCTGAGTGCTGATAACTACAACCTGCTCACATGGACATAATTTTGTTACCCAGATATTTATAAGGTGACAAAATGCCCACTTGTGTATACAGTCATCCAGAAATTTATTTGCACATACAAAATATGGCAGATGGCACATATATGTACTTCCTAAGCAAGACACCATGAAAAAATGCAATACAAAATATCTCAGGAAATGTTATCAGTCAGATCACAGTAGTCTGAATTTTAAAATGACATTTCAAATTTAGGACTCAATTTCCTGCAAGTGGCTTATTTTTTCTTTAAAAAATACTTAAAAGATTCAAATTGGTTGATAACAGAAGTGCCTATTTATTCAAGAGAGAATTCACTTCTTATATAACTAGCATGAGACCATTCACAATTATGCAAGCTATCTTGTAACACTTCATACTTCAATTTATAAACCAACCCTGAGCTATTTGGGATTAGAAATAAAATTGTGACAGGAAGAGGATCTCCGCTGATGATCCCCATTACAGAAAGATGTCCTCGGAAAAATCTGAGAAAATTTTAATCTGGAATGTCAATCCTATATTTTCAGTTTGTTTTACAAAGGTATTGTTGCTTCCAAAGGCTGACTGGGTAAGGCAAGATACAGCAGCAACAGAGGTAACAGAAATACTTCTTATTTTCTGACAATCATCTGTATGGGGCTTTCTGTTCAAGTTATTACAATATTTCAATTTAAGCTATCTTTACATAAAATCTTTTACTGACTACGTGAAATACAGTGGTATTGTTTGGGCAACAATACTTTCCCATACGCAGTTTTTTTTTAAACAGTTTATGATTTTTTTTTTTAATTACTAAATATAAAATTTAAAAATAAATTAATTATTAAAAATAAATTAAAAATAAAAACTAAACCTTTACAATATTCAGAAATCAGAACCACAATCTCTCTTCTCTGTTTCTATGTCAGAGTCCTTTGGTTCAGGGCTTCCCTCTCCCGCTTTTTGTCACGCATACAAGAAGTGATCAGAAGCCAACAGAGGAAACTAAAGCACACAGA
Source organism: Numenius arquata (assembly GCF_964106895.1). Classification (NCBI taxonomy): domain Eukaryota; kingdom Metazoa; phylum Chordata; class Aves; order Charadriiformes; family Scolopacidae; genus Numenius; species Numenius arquata. The sequence goes on along the minus strand of NC_133580.1, from coordinate 32,931,383 downwards.
GACCAAACAATTCTCCAGATATCACTGGGAAAGTCAACTGTGCAGCCAGGAGAAGGAACGGATTTCTTTATTAACGCTATGTGGCTTTATAATTAACCAGTAATGTTCATCCCAAGACACAAAAAAGCAAAACCTGTGACAAAAAAATCTAGCCAAGATACTGTCCATATTTCCATGAAAAAGCACTAAATAAAACCTGCAAAGTGCAAAGCCAAACAAGCTGCAACCATTTTCATGCAGGGATATGCAGAGTTTGATTTATCATTACCTAACATATGTTTCTAAGCAGAAAAATAGACTTCGTAAAATGTTTACATTCATAAGTAACTTAACGCGAAAGAAATGAGCAAAGTACCTTTAATAACTGCAGTTTTAAGTAATAGAACATACTAAAGGGTACTAAAGGGAACAAATTAGAATAAAACTTTCATGTAATCTTACCCGCTGGATAGGAAAAACAATGGTCTTTTCTACTTAATGTTTTCTTTAGGAAGAAAAATTGTGTAATCCAAGCCTAGCTTTTTTTTTGCTTATGTATCCTTAACTTCAACTTCTGTCTAAAGAAAACAGAGGTTAGTTTAGGCTGCAGACTAGTTTTTCTGGTCTATTTATACTTTTCTCTATTTTATTTAAAAAATATTTAGCATTTACAGATTGTGACTATACAACAAATCCATGACTCCAGCTAGGAATTGCAGATCATGGGACAGAAACCAACAAAGCTTTACTGACAATCCCTGACATGGGCCATTCTGCCATATAACAGTATTTCTAATTTATGCCTTTTTTCCTTTTTTTTTTTTTTTTTTTTTTTTGGTCATTTTGTCCAAAATCCATGAAATCAGAGAGGAGCTCTAGTGGCTCCACATAGTAAAATTTGTCAGCTTGAGATTCATTTCATTGGAAGGGGTAGGACAGAAACTCATTTGAAACTAGCATTCAAAGGAAAAATTGCAAATTAGCTCCTGGCTGTCAAAATGCTGCACTCTGTAAAACTGAAGTAAGTAAACAGTTCAGGGAAAAAAAATAAAAATCACAAGAAAATCTGCCATTTTACTTTTTTAATTTTTTCCCCTCTTCAGTCACTTATACACAGTTCTGCTTATAATCTCCCTTTCCAACAAGGACAGACTGTCCTATTAAAAAGGACACTTCCTCCTACACTACCAACAGGAAGATAATAATATTGCATAGAGTCATTCTGAAAGGAAGGAGGTTTTTTTAGGAGCTCAAAATAAACCAAAGAGCTGAAGAAATGAAATTAGGTTCCATTCAGCTTTTCTTTGCTTTTTCCTTTTTAATTAAATTCCTAAAATTTTTTAGATTTTTCACTGCAAGCAGCAGTTTAAAGCTAATGGAAAACCAAGAAGAGTTCTCTAACATCAAGAGAGGGTCAAATAAAGGACACTGTGTACCTTTCCAGAGGCACCTGTGCTCAGCAGCGTGAACAAAAAATGAGCCAGCATCACTTGGCAAATGGTTTCTTTACTGGCTTTAGCAGAGATCCCTTGTCTCTTGCTGCTGTAGGTGTTGTGAATCAGCAATAATGCCGTACTCCTTTTTCTACAAGTTTTGGTTGTTTATCTTTTCTTCCTTCACAGTGAATTGAAACAAAGGACACATTCTCTCATCAACTGCACTATAGAAAACGTTAGCCAATTCTAAGCAAAGTAGTTACCCTATCAAAAGGTTTTTCTAACAGAAACAAGAAACAGCTTTTTTTTTTTTTTTTCTTTGTTAAAATCTGTAAAATCTGGGGAATGAGAAAGGAAAAAAAAAAAAACCAAACCCCAACAAAAACAAACCAGGCAACCCATATTTGAACAGAGAGCAAAAAAAAAAAAACTAGGAGTTTGTCATCAAAGTCCCAGTCTCACAGCCATCTGAACTAAATCAAAGAAAACATGATGAGATTTATTTTGCTTAGATAAATCCATCTATGCACTTCTAAAAATACTTAAAATAGCACAAAACAACTGTTCCACTGTATTATCATGCCCTGCTAACTGGGTTAGTCTTTGCACACTAGGATATACTATCATACACTAGCATACAAATCCTTCCTTTTTTCCCTCTTAGTATAAGCTAATGAAACTTAAGCAGAGTCATCCAACAAACTGCAGGCCAGCACAGCAGCTGGCTATACTTACACAACTGTCTCAATTTGGCATATCATAGTCAGAATAGGCAATATAGAGTCTCTGCATTAATAATGCAAGACAATCTTGCAATGGCTGGATGAGCTTTTTCCCTCCTCATTGTTTTTTAAGATCTCAGATTCTCCTGCTTGTTTCAGATGTCTCTGGTACTTGAACTGGACCTTCACTCAAGGGTTTTTGTAGGGCACATCAAAATGTACCTCCAAGCAGTTGAAGTATATAGCTTATATATATATGTATTACAATGATTTCTTTCCCTTCAGAGAAGGTTAAATTATCTACCCTGCAATTCCTTTTATTGGTGCTGCAACTCTCCTACCCTTCCTGATTTCACAGACTCACAGTGCAAATGCTGTTGTCATTGCCTTCACAGGGAGTCAAAGGTGTTCCCCTGCCCACAGGATCCTCTGCGCACTGCTGGCAGGGAGTTGGCCACCGGGGAAAGCAGTTTCCTCCATCCTTCTCTGTGCTCGTGCACAGCCTGAGATGCAGGGGGAGGATCACCACGGACTGTGCCTTGAGCCCAAAAAAACTCTTTCTGCCCTTTCCAAGGCATTAAAGTAGGATACCTCCAAAGGAGGGAAATATCTGTAAAATCAAATAAAACCACTAGTATTTTCTTTCTCTATTAACAAAAGCAGAAATTTGCTGTCGTAAGTACTACCATTTCCTCAGGCTACTTTATCACGTCCTTTAAAGATGCCTGGGAAGTTGCCTCTGTTAAAAAAGGTGCGCTTCAAAGCAGCTACAATTCCGCTCAAGCGCCCGGAGTGCTCTCAGCGCCCGCCTGGTAGAGACGATGCAAACGGGGAGCGTCTCCGCAGAGAGCACCAAGGAGGGTATCGCTGTCCAAGGTGCTGATGCCCGTTGAGGAGAGATACAAATCAGGAGACGGAACCGTGGAGTCCCTGCAGCTTCCTTCATTCACCCTGGCGCGATGGAGTAACTCTCACTTTATCTACATAAACTCACAAGCACTGCAACTGAGTTCTTAAAAAAAAAAAAAACAAAAAACAAAAAACAAAAAAAACCAACCAAACAAACAAACAAAAAAAACAAACCCCAAGCAGAAAGTGAGGTCTCCTGATATAAGAAAAGGATCAAATTCCATCCCAGCTGGCAGGTGATTACTGAAAGAGGGAATTTTTTTAAAGCAGCTGCAAGCCTAAGCAGGATTTACCTGGCAATACAAATGTATCAGAGCTTATTGAGAAAACTGAAGGTAAGTACTGTCTGCTAAGAATATTATCACCTCCACAATATGTCAGCATTACTTGCTATCCACAGACTGACAGTTTCTTTCCTCTTTTCTTCTCAGCAGCCATTTTTTAAAATTCTGAACCAAGGTTAACACACACATTTTTTTCATCCGAATACAAGGATGAAGTTTACCAATAGCTGCATACCAAGATCTTTAATTAGGACGTGCCTCCAATGGGGGAAAAACCTCTGAATATTATTTCTTCATCATTTGTAACAGGTGTTGCTATGCTGTTTATTCTCAAGTTAGAATATGAAACCCTGTCAATATTTCTGTATCTTTAAACTGATCAATAAGATTTTAGATTAATGCTACCATTACTTTCAGTAAAAGCTGAATTTCGCTCCCTCCCAGTTATATACAAGGATATTTCAGCTATCACAGTTATTTTTCTCTTTCTTTCTTCTTTTTTTTTAAAAAAAAAAAAACTTTTTATCATAAAACACAAGTCATTGACAGACCAACGATTGTCTATAATAGAGTTATTTCAACCAGGACTGTAAGATCCCCTTATGATAGACTGCCAGAAGGCAGCAAGCCACCCAGTGATCAAGAACCACAGCATGACCTACAAGCAGAAAGGTCATTGTTTTGAGCTATCCTCTCCCCATATAAAACTTCAGCTCTCGGGTTCCCAGCTGGATGCCTGCTTTTCTGCCCTGGTCAGGTTTCTTCTGTTATAAAATTTCATTGAACTGAGTCGGCTTCTATCATTCTCAAGGCATAATCAAGACAGTCCCGTCCTGTTCTGGCACTGAGACCTACGGATATCCACTTTCACTGTGTACATTTCCCTGGCTGAAAACTTGAGAAAGAAAGTTTTGCAAAAGTCCAAAATCTTATAATCATAGAATGGTTATAGTTGGAATGGACCTTAAAGATTATCTAGTTACAAATAGGGGTTTGGAACGGGGATTTGCCCTGGGCAGGGACACTTTCCACTAGACCAGGTTGCTCAAAGGCGCATCCTACCTGGGCTTGTTATTACTTTGTGGGCTGTGTCATAATTGTTTGAAAGAAAACTCACAACAATTCTACCACTTCGTATTTACTATTACATTTTTTTTCAGTCAAAATGATTAAGTTCTGCACTGAAACACATAAAAGTTTCTTCACAGATATTCCCCAGATAAAAATAATTTCATGAGAAAAATACCCACCTTGCCCTCAATTTCACTTTCGTAGAAGATTCTGAAAGAAGATGTCTCCATATATTTCAGTAATATTTTTTTTTCATTCACAGTGAGACACAACAATATAGTGGAAAACCAGAAAACTAGAAAAAGATCAACATTTGCATTCAATATTCTCTGCTGTAACTGAACAAATCATTTGGTGTTGTCTTTGATACTTTGTGTAGAATCCAAATTAGACAACTCTGTTTACTGACCGCTTGACTATCCAAATGAAGCCAGAGTACAATCTGCAAGCCATAACACTCATCTTCCTGCACATGTGGGTTAATCAGCAGCAAAATATCTGAATTACTTTCACCGTTATATTTGCTTACTGAATTTATCTACTGGAGATACCATTTTCCTCCATTATATACTTCATTCATTGCAAATCAAGAATACTCATGTGTTTTATCCTGAAGCTATTTCAATTTACACATGTAAAACAACAGCAGAATTTAGATGTCTACTAACGACTGCATGAGTTTAATGCTGCATTTGAACGTTACTGCAGGCTTGATGAAGTATCTTCCTAATGAAAATTATGAGTTATACTTTGTACAGAGCATAAAGGAAGTATCTTTCACATGCAAATGCCAATAATTCCTCAGGACCACCTTCGATAGGAACTCAGTCTGCTCTTTATAGCTGCTGTACAGCCACAGGCCATCAGCAGTGCCCGTTTACTGCAGCACAAGCTTACTCAGCATAATAATGGATAGCTTGAAAGGCCTTCAAATATGCTCTGTGTGATAATTTTATTAGCTTTATGCATAAAACATCAGAAATTTAATTACTGGTCTGGAAAAATAGAAATACAAATTATAAAATTCAGGCGGGTTATATATCCAGCTAGGAATAAGCTGCTAGTTTCATTAAGCGTGTACTAACACTGCTTCGTTTTTAGAAACTTTTGCTCTCTTATTTTCGAGAGGTTTCATTATTTCTTGAATTGAGATAGCAGCTACTCACTGTTGTTATTTACTATTTCAGATTGAATACCTCATATCACAAGTGCTCAAATGAAACAAATTGAAATAAGACCTCTAGACTCCCAAACAGTATTGAGGAACACAAAATAGTGAGGTGCACATCACATGAATCTATTCAGTAAGTCAGCTTTTAAGTAAATAAAAGCAAATACGGTAGTCATATAAGAAATAGTAGTAAAAGAGACTAAGTAGATAGCTCTTAAAGAGACTGTTATTTTCCTAGCTACATAAAATCTTGCATAATCTCTTCAGAACTACTTAGAATGTTTTGAAAGATTCTGCTCTTTAAAAGGTCACTGAATCAATAATAAATACATGCATACACACACATATATATAGGTATTTAATATATACAGTTCTAGAACATTGCTTGGATCTGTAAAGCCTGCTTAGTGTGAAATTGATTCAGATTGTTTATACAAAGTGGAATAAAACTTTAAAGTTTGCTAATGAGAATAAAAAACTAGCCAAGAAGACAGTGTGTTTTCTTCTTCTCTCCAGGAAACTGAAAGTAGGAGGTAATTCTTTAAATTCAGATATTTTCAATCAAATTTGTTTCTTTCGTTTAAGAGAAAGCAAGTATCATATACACCTGGAAACTTAGAGCTTCCAGTTTTACACATGATTCTTCTTGGTATGCACTACAAAACTACTGGCATGATTTTAGCTAACCCATCCATTTTTTAGGACTCTTGCCACCCACCACCTGTAATTTACATAATAGAGCATGTAATTTGAGATGTGCACTTGCTCCTCCCCACATTCATTTTCAGTATGGTACAGTTCACCTGTTAAGTAATAGCAATTCATCATTCTGACAAATAGCACAATAAAATTGCTGTGTCTTGCATCAGGAGCCAAATCAAACCAAAAGAAAAGGTCTTGCACTCACATTTTGGACTAGACACAGACCCATGTAATACCATCACAAATTCAATTACTTCGCACTGTGATTATTAACGACAGAACAATATAATGACTCTGAGTGAAGATAAAATTCCTCTGGTTAAGTAAGTCCTTGATGCTGAAATTTCTTTGCCAAATTAAAACACTTTTTCCCCAGGCATTTGGGAGTCTCATTAAAAGCCCATTTAAGTCAATGAGAATCTTCCCATTGACAGACATAAGTTTGAATTAGGTCTTCACTGCATTAAAATTGAAACCTGTGGAGGTCAATTTTTGGGAAAAACAATTTCCTGGTGCCGGCCTGAAAGTGTTTCTGTACCTCCTCGTGCATCCAGCACAAATTTGTGTGCTGCATGAGCTTCGTATGAAGCAAATATACAAAAATGCATAGAAAGAAATCTCACTACATAGATACATGTAATAATCCAGTCTGCAGATGTAAATTGTGACAGCAGATAATTTTAAATAGGCCTCAGAGTTCTTTCAAAGCCTCTTAGCTCTCATAGGTATGCCCTGAAGCATATGACTTATTCCTCCCTCTCTCTTATTACTAAGAATCACAGGAATTTTGCACTTAAATTCCCCACCCATAGCTATAAAATGTTATCCACAAAGAGCCTACAGCTACATTAAGGAGATGGTTGCCTAAATCCAACCAAATTCCCCCTGTGGTGCCCTAATTCCAAAACTGCTTCTCAAATTCCCCTGTCACTGATCATCTAAGCCTGTACAATCCCTAGACATCTTTGGTTTTGACGTTAATACTTTTCAGGTGCTAGAGGAACTGTGGCTTCCCCAATGAATATTTTTCACTCCCCAGGATGCTGGACAGGATGCAATTACCTCCTCTTCCTGAAACTGCTCGACTCTTTCTTAAAATCATGTGTGTATGTGTGTGTGCTTATCTATTATATGTATATATATGATTCTGTGATTTTATATATATATATAAAATAAAATCAAGTTTCAAGACAGTGAGAGCAAGAATGAATAGGAATATGCAGCCTACATTAAACCTTAGTCTGGAGAATCCTCAATTCCAGTCCCTTCTCTAACAGTTGTTATATATTATTTTTGTGGTTTGGGCCGGACTGGCCACTGAGACGAATGACAGATTTCTCTCCAAGGGGATGAGAGAGAGAGATAAAGAGATTTAAGAGTTTAGGAAAAAACTAAATGACTTCAATGAAAATGTTAATAAACTAATAAAATAATAAAGAAGAAAATAATGAAGTATATACAATATATACAAAACCGTATCAAGTTCCCAGGATGATGATCGCATCACCAGCAGACACTGGGGAACTCCCTGACTGGACTCAGTGATGGACAGGAACTGGATTCTGAATCTGGATTCAGGAATGCATGGATCAGGGTCAAAGGCAGATGAACAGACAGCCTCCCCCTTGGACGCCAGCTATTGAAGAAAAGGGGTTGACCCTTTATCCCTCAGCTGTCCTCTCCTCCCTCTACTTTTTTCTGCTTCTGACCCTCCAATGGGGCAAATAACAAAGTTAGCTGACCTTTGTTGCTATAGCAATAAGTGTAAGCAGGAGCCTCTCTGCATACCATTCCTTGGCATAATCAGGTCTTATCACTCTGAGAACAAACAGGGTCCCTATAAGATGCTGTTAATTTCAGATTTCAGTTAGTTAGAAGAGGCTTAGCTAAAAAGTAAAATTACTGAACAGAAAATTGGTTCTGTTCTACCTCAAACCAAGACATTATTACAAATTATGGGACAAAAAAAGTCATTCAGATGTTAGAACTGGAATAAAAGTCCTTTTGTCCCAAGCATCAATGGTTACAGACGTTGGTTATCCAGTAGATTGTAGACATTGTTCTTCTTTGGCCTAATAAACCTTGAATTACTTTGAACATAAGGGAGCAGTTTCAAACCAAAAGGCTGAGTCATTCCCATTCCTACTCCCATCCCAATACCCTACTGGAAATCATGCACAGACTTTTACTGAGAGAGGATCAACTGCTGAAACAAATTACCAGAGAAAGTGATGCCAAAATGACAAATTCAGATCACGATCAGATACCTTTCTGGAAGACAAACTTTAGCAAAAACTCAATATATTTAGACACACTCAAGGTAGCTGCATGAAAAACATAATTGGCTACCTGAAAGAATTCAAATTGATCCACACAGGCTCAGGGGTCTTTTTGCTCTTAAGCTCTATGAACTTTAGCATGTGGCATGTGCATTTAGCTAGATGCGGTCAAATCCATGCTGTTTCTAAGACCACTTTCTATCTTTATTGCAAAACTGTTTCAAAAGTCCAAATTACTGCATGAGTTTTTCTGGACTGTATCATGCAGATAATCAAACCAGATGATCTCATAGGTCCTGTTTGTTTTAAAATTTCATGCACTGGCTCTTACTTTTATCTGCCAAAGACATTTTTATATTCTGAGCAATTATCTAAAGGAAGAGGAAAGCTGAACTTTTATAATCTAAGTGCTTCCTTACAAATGGCACAGCCAACTTCCCGCTTCCAGGTGTGATATTACAAATGGAAATATCAACTGATCACAGAAAGGTATCTGAAAAAGGTGACACTTTTTCAATATTCTGAGATTATTTTCAGAAGCAGATTCAAACTGGAGGTGCTTCTGGTTTAGCTATATATCTCCTCCTAATGGCAAGTGAACAGCTAAAACCTCTTACCTCAAGCTGACAATAGGCTCTTGCTTTCCCAGATATGATTACTATCTGACTGAAGCTAGTAGACTGCAGTCTGCTATTGAAGTTACAGTTAAAGACAGATCAGCACTGGCTTTATCTCATAAGATAAAGAGATTTTTTTACAGCTCCCTTGGAGCCAACTCCATTATGTATAATTCACATTTGCACTAAAATTCATAGCCCTTGGAAGAGTTTGGATTCACTTGCTGTCCTAAGCATTTGGATCTGACTTGGAATAGCTGAAAGAGGATGCGTTAGCACTCACTTCGGTGCTGCAAACAAGAGAAAAAACCACTTTTTCCTCTTTTTTCTTTCTTTCTGAAAGTATTCTCTAACCTCAGATTACAACATAAATCTTACTTGAATATTATCATAGATAACTGAAACTTGAAAAATGTTGGCAAATTCTACTCAGAGTATACATAAATCATCAGTGTATTTAGAAAAAAAAATTCTGTAGAAGTAAGAAGTTGATTCCTTTTGTCTATCATTTACAGAAAGCAGTGAATAGAGGAAACCGGAAGAAACTTTGATATGCCAAATCACATATGTTGGGTTATTTGCAAATAATGTAGCACTGTTAATAAAACAATTCTGACACAACAATATCAAGACAAAAAAAAAAAAAAAAAAAGGAAGTTCTGTTACCCAGTGTTGATAACAGTTAAATTCTGCCTGCCAGAAAGATTGGTAGCAAAAAGTGCTTTCTGACAGATCTTGCAAGCCTGAGAAAATATTTCAGGAATGTGGACATACATTTTTTTCAGTCCATTTATATTATAAAAAAGCAAATGTAATCTGATAAATAACCGATTGAAATCTTGTCCAAGATCTACTTGGATCAGAAATTTTTCTGCAAGTATAATATAGGTTGCATGGGTTTCCAGTCTCAAGTGGTCTGTCAGTGTACATCTATGAGTAAAGGCACAACCTTTTGGTTTGAGTTAAGACTACAGAAACACCATAAGTCCGGATACTTTTGAATCTAAATACTACAGTTTAAAACATAGCTTTGGAAGTCAAAGCTGTATTATTTTACCTCAGGGGTTGTTGCCGCATTGGCTTTATCTGATCAGAAACAGAAAAGCTTCAGATATATAAAAAGCTTTCAGCATGTTCTAGGAAGATTTCTAACCCAATTTTGTAGCTCTAACATGTCAGAAGATTATACTCAACTCTGCATGACAGACAGGAGGCAACCTGTAGTCCATTTAAGACCTCAAATGACTGGGGGTGGAAAGGGGTGTGTTGGTAACACTAAAGTATATATTTTCTGGTTTCTGAGAGCATTTGAAAGGCATACTTGCTGATCAGAAAAATGCCCTTAAACCTGGTTTAATATTAGATAGTCTTCCAAACACTTAAATGCTTATCTAAAAACCAGACTGTCATAATATCCATTACTAGCTATTTTTTTTTTCTTTTTGTGAAGGATTTAGGCTTTTGATAACATCAAACACTAATGCAGTCTAAACTAATATGAACATTTAAGAAATTGCATATTAAATTCCACACTACAAGGCTGTGTTGCTTTAATTATGAGTTTTCAAATAAACTGGTGAAAAACAGCACATACTCCATGCAGTTTAAATTCGTTGCTACCCACAGTCTATAATGTGCATCTATGAAAAAAAAAAGTTAACAGGTATCATAGTAAAAGAAAAATCATGATGTTAGCACATAAATACCACTGTCAGAAGTGTGAGATTGACTTAAATGGCATTGATGAGACACAAACAACCACACAAAATCTGGGCGACCAGAACCAAACCCACACAAAGCCATCAAAGACAGGGCAGCTCCCCAACATTGTTACTTTTGTCTGTGTTTCTGCTTATGGTGTGATCTGTCCTCTAGGACTGTACATGCTGCAGTTCCTCTCCTGGCCCCTAGCTTCCTTGCTCAGTGTTGCCCTTTTCCTCTGGTCCTAGGACATCCCATGTGAAAATGCTGCGAGGAGTGTGATAGAACACCCTGAATATCTTTCTCACTCATTACATCTGTGCCTCTTGGGACTCTCACAGCAAATACAGAGCTCTAATTTCCAAACATCTCCAAAACCAAGAAATGCAGCCTGCCTTTTACCAGGCAAGTAAAATAGAAACAAGACACTCAGAGTGCTGTAAAAATGTTTGGACCTTTTTAAATAATTCCTTACAAATAATTTATATATTAAATAATCAATAAATATTTAATTGCACCTTTTTTTTCTTTTTTTTCTTTTTTTTTTTTTTTTAAGAATTTAACAAGTAATAGAAATTATAATGGTCTACCTAGAAGCAAGAGCATGTAATTTTCTTAGCAGGTATATCCTGCTAATGGAATATATTCACAGCATTACCATATCAGCATGTTAATACCATTTGCAGAATTCAGTAAGAGTTAATGAGAACAATAATTATTTGGGAGCCAATGTTGCTTTGGGCTTTATTATTCCTTTCTTATAATTTTGAGCTCCTTTGTTTTGGACTCTGTAGAATGATAAATGGTAAACTGACTGCATCACCAAGTAATTGAATTTCTCTTATTACACACACACCATAAAGAGCATGCCACACGGCCAGGACTTATACAATGCTTTTCTCCTCCTCACTGGATCATCCAAGCCATTTTCGTGGGAATGAGTCAGATCCTTATAACAAGTACACTATTGAAGTTCAGTGGAAGGTCCACAAATATTGGTAGATATTCTTCATTTTCAGGGGGGTTGTATAATCAAGATGAATCGCCCCATCAACTGCATATTCAAGCTTGTAGAAGCTTTGAATTAATTAGTAAAAATAATCACATTAAGGTTTGAACTTAATACTAAACTGGTACGGCATTAACATTTTGGTCATTAAACATTTTTAATTAAATTTAATCAAGCTCTCACATTATTATGGCTACAGTAAACTAACTAAGCACATTGTCTTGTCCCTCTTCCCCAACTGCCATCAGAAGACAAGAAGAGAAAGAGGAAGAAGAATTCTTTAAAAAGAAAAAAAAAAGTAAAAATAAAAGAAAAAACTCAGATTTTTTCAGAGATAGAGTGATTCAAAGAGTTGTTCAAAAGCACATGATATCACAGCTGAGCTTCATGAAATTAGAGAATGAGATCTTTACAATCAAAGAAGGAAATTATATTAGGCCAATTTTCCTAATTTCTCAAATCCCCTGCAACTGCTAAATCGTAACTTCAATTATATGCTTTTTTGCAACTAATATGGAATTATTTGTGTTTAGGGCAGTTTCACACTCCTAGTGTCGAACAAATAATTTAATATTAAATCATAGGAAACACTAAAGAAACTACCATTGAAGTGCTTGTTGGACAAGTGTATAAAACATGACTCAGCTGATTTTTTAAAAGAATTTCCCTCTTGTGTATTTGAAATGTGCCGAATTTTATCTTTTGGAAATTCTGCAACACACTAAGTTAGAAATTTCATTCTCTTTCAGAAATGCTACTGAATTAAAAGTGGAAAAAGTCAATTCTGAAATGCAATTTAATTATATGTTATCACTGTGTCAGTATTTGCTTTCACCAACACTGTATATGTTCCCAAATGAAGCTACACTGAAACACAGAGAACTTATGTATCATAGTGCTGATTTATATCTCTCAATTTTAGTGGCATTTCTACTGAAATATGTAGATGTGGAAAACTCTGTATGTTAGCAGCTCCACCTGTACCCTGACAGAAAGAAAACCCAGGATTCATTTCCTTCCTAGGTTAAGTCTTCATGCAAAATTATTATTTACTACCACTTGAAATGCAGTCTGAGCCTCCCCTTTTCCAACCAAGACCTAAGCAGGGATGTTGCCAGCAGCAGCACCTATGTGCTTTTCCACAAAACCAAATTGCTTGACAGAAAATTTTCAGTTCAACTAAATTTAAGTGTCTGCTTTCCACATTTTTCCATCAAAACAGTATCTGGTAAATAAAAATATTTTGATCCAGACATGTCATTGGAGTGTTTCACAGCAGCTAGAGATAAATTACCCCATACCTTCATTCTTCAGTAGATGCTAGATGCTTTAAGGAAAGACTATGATGCTTTCTGTAACATGTGAATTCGCTGGTGACATAAACAAAATAGATTAATGGAGACATGAGACACTAAAATAAGAATCATCTGAGATACTGTGACAGTACTCCCAAATACAAATACTAAAGATTAAATACCAAAAAATGATTTTTCACCAGAAGTTCAGACTTTTCCAAGGAGAGAATTTTCAAGCAGGACGAATCACCAAGATTTATAATGTTTAGAATGGACCCTGGCAGATCTCCGTGCAACAAGCTCCACTAGACTTTTCACCTTACCCAAGTGTTTTAAGGATCTTTGGAGATGTCTCCCAAAGGCTTTGTACTAAGATATTCATTCAAACCTCAAATATTTTGTTGTGGTTCATTCGAAGCTCGTAAATAGCATACCTTCTACTACATCCAACTTCACTGAACCACTTCCAACATTCTTAAAGAAGCTTAAGATTTAGAGTAAAAATTTTCCAAGAGTAAATTCTTTGTATAAAATAAAGATGTGGCTACATTTTCTATCAAAACTTTAGTATTTTCTGTCCATTTCAAGATATTATAAAATACAAGACCCTAAATATTAAGAGATATGTAGCAATTAAGAAAGATTTAAAGCTGGAAAAAAAGTTAAAATAAAAATAATAATTAATAATAATAATATGTTTGCCCAGGTTGAATCTCCCATTCAAGCTGGAAGAGTCACCATAGCATTTTGTTGGCTCCTATGTATCATTGTCAAAATGTCAGAGAGGTGTGGATTGAAAGGCCTAATTGAAACCCTAATGAAAATAACATTGTTGTAAGCCTTGTCATTCTAGTTAAAAAATAAAGACAGACAATAATTTTTGCAGTGTGTAAATCAAATTTATACAGAAAAGGGGACAAAGCCTTTTGTTGTAAATATACTGCACTCCTTGAAAAACACATAACTGATAATAGTCAACAACTAATTCAAACTTTTCAATTACCCGTAGAAAACTGCTTATTTTGCCAGAGTTCGTTTTATAGAAGACAAGGACCATCGCAAAAAAACTAGAATATATACATGCCATTAGATTTAATGAGGCTCACTAATTCCTCTCATAACAGTAGCAAAAAACTTGCATTATGAGTGAAAAGTTTTGGTTTCAAACTGCTAAATATCCTGTTCTACTACACAAGCAGATGTGTCTTTTCCCAACTGAAATCAGCTCTTATATATTTATGCGACTGAGTTTTATCCACTGTACCTTTCTTTTTAGGATACCAGGATGACTAAGTTGGGAAAAAACAACGGAGAATCTCAGAAGTGCTACTTGAAATCAATTTATATAGTGAACCAAAATGTCACCCTCATAAATATTTATAAGAGAGGATTTCACATTAAATGTTCAGCATTGAATGGTGCGTGTTATTCTTATTAATGTTTCATAAACATTTGTACAAAAACCAATATGCTTTACTTTGCTTCTAAGTATTAAGTAGAATTATAGCAGCATCTGCTTCCAACAGTTGAGTGCACAAGCTATTCATGCCCTGTCGTAAATTCCATGATGCATTAAGATGCCATTAAGTGTACCTTCTGTGGTTGTCTCCTCATTTACATACCTTGTAAATCATCAGGTAAAAATCAACTGAACTGGGGAGTAATCTCCTGCACTCTTCCCTTCTGTCATAGAATCCAGTGCCATCCACATCTTCCTCCATCAGGATCATCACCATCAAAATACGAAGTCAGTGATGTCAGTGATGAGAATCTGAATTGATAACGGCAATTTTATTTTTTTATTTTTAGCAAGTCCGTTTTCTTAAAGAAACAAAATTTGAAAGCCAAGAGGTATAGGCAAGCCAGAAGACATGAGCATGGTGGTGTGCCCTTTTTTCCTCAAGGATCCTCATTTGAGAGTCTTATTTCTCTTAAATAACATTAAAAAAAAACCACCAAAAACAACAACAAAACAAACCCAAACAAACAAACAAACAAAAACCAACTAGAGGAACGAAAAGGAGTTAAAACAAAAGCCTCTTTCTCTTTGTAGGATTTCCCCCCTACACAGAGTCTCTTTAGTATATTTTCCATACTGCCTCTGTACCTGAAAAAAAAATGATGGAGTATCTCTAGCTTTTACAGTACTAGAACATAACTGGGGAAACATTTCTTTTTTTTTTCTTTATTTCAGTAATGTTCCCTTACTGTTTCAGTCCCTCTAACTACCAATTTAGTTCCTTCAATCCAACTTTTAAGGAGATAGTTGGAAAAAGTTTCCTTTTATGAAAATATCCAAGCAGTTTCCTGCATTGGCTGGCATGATAGTTTTGTCAGGATTGCAGCTGTAACTCCGCTGTCTGCAGATTATATCTCTCACCACTCTGGTAATTCAGCCTCTAATGGTTGGGAGCTTGGAAACAGGCACCTGCACCTGGGTACCAGAACTGGCAAAGCAATGTACTGCTGGCAGAATATCCTGTTGGTTGGATTGCTTCCCCTCCAACATTCAAACATTTCAGGCCCCGTAAATTAGTCAGATCAGCTTTCTCTGAACCTAACAATTACTTTCATGCACTTCTCATAAGCTTTCTTCTTTCTATGAAGCCAGATAAAAATCTATAACCTATAGAAACATTGCCCAATATCTTTATTGTGTTGCACTGTCCTTGAAAGGGAACAAGCCTGGTGAACTTCAAGGCCTGAAGTCAGCAACAAAGGAAGGCTGGAGAGGAGGGAGGGAGGGAGGGAAGGAGAGAGAACGGTAAGCAAAACTGAGTACACATATGCATCCAAGGTGAACTGCAAGACTGCCAGAGGTAACTCATTTATTTCATTTTGAATCTGTCAACTTCCACTGGAAAAATATTTTTTAAACTTAAGAAAATTAAATAACCTTTTATTTTAGGGTCAGACTTTCAGCTAGTACGCACGACTCTTGTCCTATGAGAATGCAGCCCACGGGAGTTCTTAGCATCCTTTCCAAAAGCAACAGCTTCTTAAAATGATCAGATCACAGATTTTTCCCTCAGAAGGAGAAGAAAAAAAGCAAGGAGGAAGTTAATAAATAATAACAGTTTCTTATGTGTTTAGTGACAACCATTATGAAAAACCCAACAGCCCTTTGTAACTGGTGCTTTCTCCTTGCCTGTCATCTGTGTTTATACCATACCTATCAGTCTTTGCAACCCTCAGTCCTTGAACTTCTTCTGAAAGGAATAGAGAAGCATCTAACATGCTTTATTATCAAACGCTGAGACTCTTCCTTTAGCCTTTCAAGAAATAGTGGGGGAGGAGGTACTGGAAATCTTCTGAAGATTAGAGGAAACAGATGCTGAACTGGGGGTGACAGGTCTGCTATAAGCTTGTGGGCACAGAGAAGAGCCCTCACAAGTAAAACTGAGAGAGCTTTGCAAACTGATCCCACCCATGTCAAACAGAGCTTCTGGAGGAGAACAGGTTTCAAGCCAGTTCTTCAAACAGGAGGAGGTCAGGTCTGATTGGATCAGGCACCCTAAAGAGCCCAGATAGACAATGGAAAACCCACTTTTACAGATGCCTCCTGGCATATCAGTCATTTAGAGATGGTTATAATTATTCAGCACTATTAGTAAAAATATTAACTCAAAAGGCAAATGAAGCTTTGCCAGCCTTACATGAGAACAATATGAGTACAGGTAGAAGTGACAAGCCAATGAGTTTGGGTGCCGGCACAGTTGCAGCAATAGAAACTGCTATTCCTTCTGAGCTGCCACGAGGTTCTGAGTGGACAAGCTGATCGAGAGACTTGTTCTCCCACAGATTATGTTGAGTCACTCTCTCCATGAGGGCAAACCCTGTGTTGGCCAGTTGGCTCTTTCTCTGCCACTGCTATCCCTCTTCGCACATTTACTTATCATCTTGAATCAGAGGCTTTGTGCTGCATT
Source organism: Numenius arquata (assembly GCF_964106895.1). Taxonomy (NCBI): domain Eukaryota; kingdom Metazoa; phylum Chordata; class Aves; order Charadriiformes; family Scolopacidae; genus Numenius; species Numenius arquata. The sequence continues at coordinate 32,914,282 of NC_133580.1, read as the reverse complement.
CTCACTTGGGAAAAGCTGTTGTCATTATAAATACTTAAACCCTTTTCACATCTTCTTATTCCACTTTTACCAACCTCTCTAAACAGTTTAAAGATCAGCCAGCACTGCCAAAACTTTCCTGCTACTTTTTCAGTGACTGTCACTAATACACCATTTGATTTTCTCATTTAGGAAAACAGTGAGATTCTCTGTTGATCCCCTTGCTCTTTAACCTTGGAACCAGTGGGAGAAACTCTCCATGACGCAGACTAAAATCAGAGCACTGAAAACACTGAAAAATTAGAGCATACATTTGCTGTTTAGAGACTGTGCAGTCACTTCAGCCTCTCCTGTCATTCAATACAGGATCTCTATGTATTTAGTGTTACAGTCTCTTACTGCAGCCTCACAGCTCAGAACGCTTAAAAACAGATTTGCATCCTAATCTAAATTCAGGACACTCATCTATTTCCATTGAGAAAGTCTTCAGTATCACTGTCCTACAAAACAATTATCCCTTTCTAATGTTATAAGCACCTCTATATATTCATTCATAAGTAGATTAACAATAATATCTGTATCACTCAGACTAGGTATTTTTAGTCCTAACTGCAAAAGCCAGATCCTGCAATTGCTTATATCTGTGCAGAGTTCAGTCCAATTCAGTCAAAGGCTACAAAGACACAGCAATCTGCCCATGTGGCTTTGTTTCCAAACAACTGGAAAGTTGTTTCCGAACTGATCCCAGAAATTATCACATTACATTTCTGACTCTCTAAGAAAGCCACCAACGTGTATAAATAATTAAAAAATCTGTCTAAGAGAAGTGGTCTAGTCATCTTTTTTTTTTTTCCTACCTCTATTTCACACAGGACAGTCTGACCATGGTCCATGACTCATGCTCCCATGCACTACCACTGTGTAAATAAGTTATGATTCCTTTAAGCAGTTGGAAAACATAACTGAATGCAGAAGCACAGCCTAATGCTTAACATCTAAAAATCTATTAATTTTTATCACCATAAGTACAAATATATATGCATCTACATATATATCTGTATATCTCTCGGTCTTCCTAACTTCAGAGATATTTTTTGTTATTACCTACATGGGTAATAAGGACATAATTGTTCCTTACTTCTCTTTTTTCCTCCAAGACCACTACTACATTTTCTGTGACAGGCGTAGTATATCCAGTAAGAGAAAAGAAAAATTTGCTACAATTTTCTTTTCCTAGGCAAGCTGAAAAGAATTACTCAAAGCAAGACTGAAAAAACTAGTACAAATTTGAAAGTAAACCAAAATTTTTTAACTAAAACAAACCTTAATTTCACTCATATTTTTCCCTGGAGAACTTTGAGGAAACAAAACATTTCCATTGCTTTTGTATTTATTTTTTTTTCCTACTCCCTTTCAGTTTTATATTCAGATATGAGAGGGCAAAATCTCCTAGAACAAGAGACATTTTGTGTACTTGTAAAGTCATACTCTTGAGGGAAAAAAACTTTTTCATGAACATTTCCACCTCTTCAAAATGAAAAATGTTTTGCGAAGAAAAAAAAAAAGCAGCAGCAGACAAGTGTTATAAAAGGTATTTTAAGCATATCTCACTCATATTTATGACTCTGAAATGTGTGCTATCTCAGTACTCCCTGCTCTGTTACATTATTCAGCTGTCAACTGTCCTGCATTTCATCTCCTTTACAGGCATTTAACATAAAGTACACTTCATTCTGGCACTGAATATTACTTTTTTCCTTCAGATTCCCGTATCATCTCTACTTCTTCGCTATTCACCTAAGTATTTGACTAATGCAAGTTACTATCATGTTTAGGAGAGGAGCTCTATATACCTACTACTTTACTTTGCCCATCATTGCATTCACTGAATACCACGTTTTTGGTACACATTTTCCATGCCAAGTCCCTTCTAGATACTATGTAAAATCAGTAGAAATTCCAAATAATGCTTCTCAAGTTAATCTTTTTATTTTTAAAATTTGGTTTCCTTTCTTTCCCTCTATGGCTTTCAACCCTTTTCCTACCATTTCCAGCTCTCTCCTTCATGGCACTCACAAATTCTCACGCCAGCATGGCTTGAGAGGACAGTTATGTGAACCCTGGGAGGTGCCATTCATTTCTACAGGTAGCTAAAGCCCAGTTGGTTGCATTCAAGAAACCTGTCTTGGTCTGTCTCAACATCCTAGAACAACTTCCTGTTCCTGTCCTTTCTTTTTATACCACTGAAATAAAAAATAATCCTTGTTACAGAATATGCATAAATACTCTCACCATAAGTTAAATTACACGGAAGCTGTCTTGGGTTCGACTAGACAACTACTGTTTTCTATATGAGACTTGCTTTGTTTGCGGCATAAACACAGAGGGTCAAATCTGTCATTTTAATGTGGAAAGCTATTTTGCACAGCACACTGACATGCAAACACTTATGGTATGAAATAAATATTGTAGCCACATGCAGCTTTACTCTCAAAGCAAAAACATCTCCCAAAAGATTACATTCTCAAGAAGTGTGCTGTTGTGATCTGAAATAAAACAGTGTACATATTGTATAATACAATAGCATTCACTTCAGAAGTAACTAGCATTGGAATAATAATAATAATAATAATTTTTTGCAAAGTGCTGGCTGCCATTCAAAACTCTCCTGAAACAACTCAAACTGCTTGATTGAGTAAACTAACAAACAGCTCCTTTTTTCCCTCTGCTTCCTTCTCTCTGCCAAATATAAAAAACAGACAAACACAGTATGGCTCGCGCCTGCGTTTCTAATTGATGTCATTCTGACATAGCCATTTGAATTTTACCAAGGCCAGAGCCCGTTTCAGAAAATCTGAATTATCTTTTAAAGAAATACCATTTATTATTGTACTGTTTGTGCTAAACTCTTCCCCTACTGGAACCTGGGCTGAATGCTAATACCAGATTCTTATTGTAGTCTGCATACAAGTAATGTGATTTATGATTCCTGCAGAAATTCAAAGTGGATAAAAGCTTGTTTTAAGTTATATATTCATTGATTTAAAATATAATTCTTGAACCTTATGACTGTGTGAATTGCCTTTCCCCACCTGCTCAAAAATCTTATAGGAAAATTCTTTCGTTAAACCGCCCTTTTATTTAGATGTACTGAAAACAAAGTTCATATTTCACCTGATTAGAGTACAAACCTTTGGTTGACAGCTACTGAGATGGAGAGCAACCACAATGCAGCGTCACATCTAAGAGTAAAATGCTTTTACTATACCTAGTCCTAAATATTCTATGCAGGAAAAACAGGAGTGAGATGAAAAACACCTACAAAATCTAGTGGGAATGAATGCATCTACTACTTGCTGAATTTTCAAGAAATAGATGTTTCTATTTTCCAAATTATATATCTAACACAGAGCTGGCTTCTGCCTCCTGCTAGCAAATGTTTTATTTATTTATTTATTTTAAATTGAGAGACAGCATGTGGGAGAAAGAATGACATTTTACTGGAGCACCAAGCTTCTCAAACTCTAATTAAATTTAGATCACCTCTGTTATTTTCAGTCCTAACTGGCCAGATAGCGTAGAGAATTCTACATTGCTTAAGTCAAATGTTTTCAAAAGGCCTGTTGAGGATAACTTATCTGTGTTAAGATCTTGCTTTTTAACAGATATATTCTAAACTTACACCTACATAAAATTATTTACCAGAGTACTGAGGTGTGCAATATTAATAGGTACAACAGTGAGAGTTTGATCCATTCAGCCAAAATATTCCTGTAAACACTCATGTCTAGAACTGGCATCCACCAAACCCTGCTCAGGTGCCACCTGCTGTGAGTGGCACTGGTGCCTGTGAGATGTTCCCACCAATACACCACCAATCTTACTCCGCTCTATACTACACACAGCTTCAACATAGTCAGAGGCTTAAAAGTGAACTTAAAAGATTTGGTCTTTTCTTCACGGACTTTTAAAAATTTTTTTTTGTTATCTGACGTTTGTAACAACAAAACAGAAATAGTCCATGGATAAGGGAACGAAATTTTGATGACCTAGGGCTTATGTTAGATTTGTTTCGTTTGCAGACATTCAGAGTTTTCCCAAGCGAATTCTGGCTTTTATCATGCCATCCATTCTCAGCTGGCAGACACTAGCAATTTATCATGATTTTTCAATAGATGATGCATTCTGCAGGTTATCATAGTCATCTACATATTCAAATGGCACAACTTGCGGATATTAATGATTTTAATAGAAATTGAATTCAATACAAATTTAATATAAGTAAATCCCTATTTGTAAAATATGCTGCTCCTTTTCTCCTCATTATTTACCTAAATTAGAGTCTAATGACTGCATATTCTTCCCTGTTTCAATTTGGAGGAATTTAAAAAGAAAACAAAAAATTTCTCCATGTACATGTTAGAAATGGAGTGAAATTTAGTATTTCCCAATATTTGCTGAAAGTTTAGCAAAAGGACACATGGTTTAGAGAGAAAAAAGCAAAACAAGCTGGTCACAAAAAGAGTTTGTGAGAAATTATATAGGCTATTCCCTAATGCCATCACAACAGAATGTTTCCTAAACTGTGTATTCAGACAGAGCAATTTAGAATGTAATAGTACCTCCCAAAGAAAATAAAAATATCGCATTCTTACAGCTTCTTACACTCCAGAGTCCCGAGCCCCAATTTTTTCACATTCTGGTTGAAGTCTGTAACAGCTCTGGAGATGGATTTCATTAACGTGATCATTGCTTCACTTCTCTTTCTAAGTCCTCCCTGCTCTTTAGTTCTGAAGAGAGCCAGTGCTTAAGGATAGAGCAGTCATATGGTAGATCAATTACCTAATAAGGGCAAAACTTTAAGTGCAGGGGGAGAGCAGAGAAAGAAGAAGGAAAACATTTCACAATTTACATTTGTTCCTCTTCTGATAACAGATGTGAATCAAAGTCTACCAATGTGAACTGGGAGTTCTGGATCAGATCCTAAAACCTACCCAAAAATCCAATTGGATTACATAGTTATTTCAGTTCTAAGGCCTGATGTTCATTTTAACCCTGCTCAGCAGCTGGCAGCAATACTGGGAGTTTCTAATTATGGATAAATGCAAGCTCCAGTGACAATCTGTTTTAAGGCCATGATCAGTCATGAAAGGCTGTATACTACAAGACCCTAGTTTACTACCAAAGGTTTTCACAAAGAATCATCTCTGATGAGGAACTTAGATAAAAGGTCTTTTTTAATTTCAGTGGGAATTAGATGCCCCAAATAATCTGAGAGCCTGCATCACAGTGCCTGCTAAGCTGCGTGGTAATACTATGGTTATGATGATAATGGTCCACAACTGTGTACACAAGCCTATTTTTCTGATCTGATAGGCATCCAACAAGCAGTCATCAACCAGGAAAATGGTGCAGGATTCAATCCTTAAATATCTCTTAGGTCAAGAACCTCTGTATTTCCTGTAAAATAGAAAATTTTGATTGCATCCAACCAGCCTCATGAAAATGAGTGCAACAGTAGCACGTTAGTGGTATCTTTCAACTCACTGGGTTAGGCAATCTAAGTGTGATTCGGCACATTTATTATATTTGTTGTCCTTTTCATCCAGAAAATCAGAAGCCATATCAGAAGAGACCCTGCGAGCCTCTAAGTAAATGCAGGGAACTCTCCTGCAGCAGCCAGCTTTAATGAGGTACTGCAACACCAATCAGTGTATTTCAAAGGCAGAAAATCCAATGGCTTTCTGAAAAACAACACACTCTCATCCCATTCTCACCAGTGCTCCAGCCTAACATGCATCAGTTGGCTTTTATGTTTTTGTGGAAGGATACAGTTTGACCTAAGCCACCAGAGGTAAATGATTATATGATTTAACAGGCACTAATGCTTGTTAAAAGCTTTGCCTGAGCAGCCAATTTTACACCCACAGCAAACACTTCCTGTATTACCCTAAATACTAACCCTTCCAGGTACCACTTGCTACAAGTTCCCTGTTGTTTTTGAGTTAATTACCTTCCTGTGGGCATCATGTGGTGTTGAAAAAAAGATTAGAGTTAGATCATCTTACTGGTGCAGGATTTTTCTCCATCATACAGTTTACTACAGCTTTACTGAATCCAGCACCCAGGCTGGTGGGCTTCTCGTTGGCCCCTGTGCAGAGAGGTTGCTCCTATCAAAGGAAACTTTTCTACTTTTCTCTCATAATCCACATAATTCTATCCTCTTCAGCTTCCTCCTCTGAACTTCACTTTATTACAACTGCAGATTCACCTAAGGGCAGCAGTTCACACTCTACTTAAGTGATTTATTTTTCTTCTAACAGATTTTCATGGGATTGTTAAAGCCAGTTTGGTTTTAATCATGACTAACAACCTTCAAGTATTTTTTTTTTAATGCATCTGTTGAATGATTAAAACCATGTATAATTAGAAATATGTCTGTTTTCAATGTAAGTAGGAATTTTGTTATTCTCTTATTCCTGAAGGAAATGTACATTAATTCATAATTTTAAAATAAAAATGAATTATTCTGTTATAAATATCTTCACAAATAAAAGTTGGGTTCTTGTCTATGAAATACATCTTCAGTATTGATATTCTATTTTCTTTCCTGGCTTGGCAGGCAGATGATAAAAATGTATTCTGTATTTAATATCCACATAATTTTACACTTTATTTTAAATTTATTACATATTAAAGAACTCAAGTATATAAAGCAAATAAAGCATTCCATAAAACATGACAAAATCTAATTGCACAAAAAAGGAAGTGGCAACATAAGCCAATAAGAAATCCTTCAAATTATACTAATTCTACAAATGATTATATTTTAAAAAATTAATACCACAGGGTTATTCTACACTATGTGCTTCCATTCAATGAAATTATATGCCACAGAACAGAGTAGCATTGCAACGAATAAGCACCTCTGTGTTTTGGGACAAAGAAACTGACTTCTTGCTTTGTTTTGAAGAGTCTTCAGAAATCTACCTCTTAAAATTCATATCCTCTGCAATTCCCAGTTAGAATGGTTAATCTCCCATATCAAGTTCAGGCATGCAAAAACAATGATCCCCATAAGAATCACTTAATTTGTTTTGCTTTGTTCCTCTCGCTTCAAGTCAGTGCAGAATAGTTGCACATTATGTGGATCGGACCATTTCAAAATAACATGCTTTCTGCTGGACTGATACAGAGTTTTCCAAGACTCGCATTCCACTGAGCACTTAATTTCACCTGTCTATGAAACTGGCATGTTAAAGATTAAATGAAATACTGTAATCTGGGATGAGCAAAGACCTGTAAATTGGCAAACAGAATTGTCATATGAAATAGAGAAGGTCATTTATTATCTCTCTGCCACAGCTGACCCATCTGTACAATGAGGACACCAAACTACCTCAGCACAGCTCTGCAAGGCTTTCTATTTATAAGCTTTTTCAAGGTCCCTAAGTATAGATGTGGAAAACATCACTACTAAGTCTTATTAAAGGCCAGTCTCTGAATGTACTAAGCAATAACAGAGCAATTGCAAATACCACTATGTTTCTTAATAAAGAAAGCAAGCTTTCTTCAAAGTGTAACTGTTTATGATTTATCATTGATCTTTAGAAACTGCTTGTGTGCCCAAGAATTCAATTTATGAAGCAATACTTTAAAAGCTAGCTATGGGAGAGGCAAGGGGGCTTTAAATTGACAAAACATTTATTTTCTCGGAAGTCATTAAAGTTGATGTTTATCTTCCTTTCACATGTCTATCTGACAATTCCTTTCGTTATTTTTTTCCAATGAGCATTGTTCAGTTACAATTTTTCTATAAGAGAGGGTGTGGAATTGCAGGATGGGGTCTGCCTTGATGGACCAGAAGGAGAAAAGTGCTATAGGCTGGTAGGCACCGTCCAACATTGAGAAAAGTGGTGGCTGAAGTAAACCAGAGTGGAATCAGCTTACGCAAGGCTTCTCTTTGACTGTGTTTGCTCAGGAAAGGAAGCCATTTGAAAAGCTGGAGAATACCCAGCAGTGACACAGGTGGCCAAATAAATTTAAAATTTGTCCAAAAGTTTAATGGATGTAGATTTTAGGAGTTATTAGTGCTTGCCTTAAGTCACCCTTTGCCCTTTAAATCTGACCCTTGGCTCAAGTTAAACACATTTAACTTGCCACCTCCAAAAATCTCTCCTCAAAGGTATTTTAATAACTCTCAGGAAAACCTCAGATGGCACTTACTTCAGGAGAGAATCTGCAATTCGCCAATAAGCTATGGACACACACTTCTCTGTGCACTGCAAAACAGAAGAAGCAGGGGGATGAGGATAAAAAAAAACAGAATTAGATTTGGATTTTCTTCTCTCCTCTCCTCTTGTTCTTACTGAATGAAAATTGGAAGAATGGGGCTTCATCCAGATCTACTATAAATACCTTTTTCCCTCTGGAGAGGACATCTCAAAGCACTTTAATGACAGAATTTTGCTTTCCAAAATTCTCATCTCTATATAAACAAAGCACCTAAGTTGTTTTTCCTTTTCTTTTTTTTTTAATACTTTCTTCGTAGTGTAAAACAAACAAAACAAAACACAAAAACTAGCAACCAAACCCCAACCCAAATCCTTGACTAAATATATGTCATTTGTTTAACTGTGGAGACAGAGGGGATGATGATAGAAGCTGAAATATGAAGGGGAAGGAACACATTCAGAAGCCAGGCTGATTAAAACCCTGGACATAATACTGCATTTAGAATCCACTATTTTTGTCCTTATTCAGGGGCAGCAGAGTCATGCCTGCACTCCAAGAAACTTCAGAAGATCATTTTGTTTAATAAGCTCAAAAATCCAAGAAAAACATTTGCCGAGAAAAACACCAGAGGAGCTTGGCTTTCAAAGTGATTCAAACACAGCTTTTTGCTACAAAGTGTCTTTTCAATTAGGATGCTAGGAATCAGAGGAGGCTAAGATGTAAGGTAATGAGGGCAAGCATGACATGGCAGCCTTAGGGCTCCATGGGATTTTCCTTCAGCATTTGATTCAGCCCCTTGGAGGAACCTGCAGTGAATCTAATTCACAGAGCTTGCACCTCTTCCCTTGCGCCTCAGCTTTCAGGTCTTGTGTGCTCTGTCATACCTTCGCATCTATTGTGCACACACCACCGCAATTATAGAGCTTTTGTTTCCAGGAGTTCACCACTTTATTCTTTAAGAATATAAAATTACTTTAATAACATGAGGCCAAGCGTGTTTCTAGTCACTGGGAGATTAAATGAGGGAGGGAGGGAGGAAGGGATCATCTGAAAGTCTCTGTGAGTTGGAAACACCAAGTAATGACCTTTATTACTAATGACCTAGGCCCTCCAGCAATGAACCTACACAACACTGATTAAGAGAGAAGCCTGCTGCTTTTTACAGGCATATAAAATAAAAGTATTCTTTGTGTTAATAGAGAGGGGTATGACACAGAAGGAAATGTAAAAATGAATGAGCTATAAAAAGAAGGGATTTTTCCTCCTCTGTGGAAGACAATAAGAAATTAATCCAGAGATATAAAAGCCTGAATCATAGTTTTATAACCCATTGAAGAAGCAGATCTTTACAAGGTAATGTTAACTAAATCCCACACTGCAGATTTGCAGAAAAAAGACAGTAGCTTCCTTCCACGTATGGTATAGAATAGAAACTTACACTTAACAAAATTTCAACTGCCACCCTTAGAATAAATCACTCATCCTAGTTTTTCTTTGCATCATATGCCCATTCAAAGAAAAAAAAAATGTAATGGAAATCTTACCTATTTCTACTAATACTGTAGCTAAAGCTTCCAAAATACCCATCTTGCTTTTTTTATGTGAATACCAAGTCCTTAGGCTGGAACAAATTTGTGAAGAGTCACAGGACATGACTAGTTGTTAGAAGACACCTGTTCTGGGAATATATCTTAAATGGAAAGTGTTCTTATCTAATCTATGCCATTCCCAGCACCATACTACAAGAGGACTAATAACACATAAAGCTTTTTATTATTAAACAGTTACAGCTCACAGCCATCGTTAAGAGCCTGAGCATTCATGTTCGCATTTATGACACGCACTAGATGCAGCAAGAGAAATACGAAGAGCATGTTACAAAAACACTTCTATGGGAAAAGATGTCAGAAGAAAAAAAAAAGCTGCAAACAGCAAGGAAACTCCAGAAATATAAGATAAGGGAATAACAAATGACAGCTAACATCAGAAGGCACTTGCTCATCCACTATAAGACAGTTTGGGGTTTACCAACAGATGAGGAAGAGCAACACAAACTCTCAGTAGTATCATCTGGCTATTTCTAATGACATGCATATACGAAATTTTGTAGAGCTCAGGGGATGGTAAATTATGCCTGCCTTCTTCTTCGTTGTATTTTCAATGAAATAAAAATATTTGTTTTTCTCATTGAAGAAAGGGGATCCCCACTCTTATCACAAGCAAAGGGATTTAAGCCTGGAAGCTCAGCTTAAATTATCCCAAATTAGGGGAGGTAAAGTCTGAGTCTCAGAAACCAAACTAAGAGGCAGGGAATTAAAAGAGAGAGAGAAAGTAGCTGTTTAGCATATTACTTCTGTTGCCTCAAATCTGAGGAGTAACAAACAAATTGGAATGGAAAGATAGATAAAGGCGGGCCTTTGTAAAAGAGGATACATATTTCTGTTGGCTTTGAGCTTCAGGGCCACATTTGTACATATTAACATCCTTCATCCTCTTTCAGTCTTGGCCTCACCATAATCTCCATACGGCTTCATATCTTGCAATGGTCCTCTTGATACAGTGCTGATGTTTGGAACATCTCATTACGTGCATATGTATACACACAGTGATGTCTATTTTTAAACCAATGCTATATGACCTTATACCTGACCGATTTAAAACTAAAGACAAGTTTATCTGTTTACACCGTTTACTTTTTCATGTCTCTCTGAATCCAGCACTTTATCGTGATGTCTTCTGTTGACATAGAGCCTATACAGTTAGCTATCATGGGCTAAATTATGGTTTAAAATACCTTTTGTCAGGACAGTTTAAATAACAGAAAGCATTCCTATGCACTCCTATAGTTCAGTGCATACACAGAGTCATCAGTCCATAAATATGATTACCCAGGGAAACGAGCAGACAGCTTTCTTCAGGCGCTAGGCTCTCATCTGAGACGCCCTAGGATTGTTTCCAGCAGGGAGGGTAGGGCACCTCCCTCCTCATGACCCCTGTAGGGTGTTCAAGATCAGGGCATGACCTTCAGCAACTATCCTAAGTGACACAACAGTCAAGGTCTTCTTCCCTTGGTCCACAGGGGCAACCACATGCTAGTTTTGCCACTTTCTCCTTGGACCGCCTTTTTGGTCTGCTGTCCTTTCCCAGGCAACAGAATGCAGTCTGCAGCAGGCAACCCATCTTCTCCTGGAACCACAACAGCAGTGATCCTTTGAGGACTTTCTCATTCTCAGTGTCGGCTTGCCAACTGAACTCAGAGCTGTATCTCAAAACTTCATGGATTCCTGTAGTTTAATCTAAAATGGCAGCAGAATTCACAGGTCAACCTTCCTGAAGGTCTATGCCTTTGTTATGAGAGTGGTATTGAAAGCACACTTGATGTCAAAATTCAGCACAAGGGAAGGAAGTCCTTGTCCAAGATATTTGTGCATGACATGAACACATGCAACATTAGTCTCTAAGCCTTTGATACTACCTTTTCCAGAGACAATCCTAATCTTTCAGCACTGAGCTGTGATTTCAATCGCCCAGTGAGATTTCAATCCTTAAGAAACGTAACTTTCATACATGCTTTATGAATAATCCTGTGGAGAACACGGCATTGCATTATATGCATTTTCTAGACTCACACAGATGATAACTATTTGTATGTCCTCTGCAGTATGCCTACAATTTTTGTAAGTCTTCTCCTAGCCATATTTGTCAAGAAAAATTCAGCTTTTATGGAAATATGCCGGTTTAGTCTTCATATTTGTCTAAGTGACTGATGGCCACTTTAAAAATTAATTTCTACACTATCTATATCACTGAGCTCTGAGACTTATGTTCCAAGTTTTCATAGTTCTCCCTCAGCTCTTTCTTAAAACATTAAAGAAGTGTTTGCCTCCCTTCCAGCTCCTGGTTCTACAGTTACTCAGACATCTTTCATGAATGAGTTTTTTCACTCTAAAATTGTTATTCATGAAAATTAAATGAGTTCATAAGAGTGGGATGACTTGCGTTATGTTCTTGGCTTTCAAGGTTCATTTTTATTAAATTTGTTTATATTCACAACAATTTTTTACTTGGCTATTTAAGCTATGTACAGTCTATAACTGGTTGATAAATTGAAAAAATAGTTCACTTTGATTTCAAAATAATATTTTTAGATGTATCTGTGCAGAATAATTCACATAGTCTGCTACTCCAAAAAGATCAGCACTTGCTAGCTTTTCTATCCATTATGCCACAGCCTCCAGAATAGCATGTAGAGCAGCCAAGTGTCAGCCTGCATGCAGAGCTCTGATAAAAGGGGCCGGGAAATCTCGAGGAGCTCCCAGCAACTGTGGCAGAAAATACCAAAGTGCCAAAAGGAGGAATGAATTCAAGTACAAAGTCCCTGCAAGTTTAAACTCTCAAGAGAGAAGATAAAGCAGTGAGGGCAGAGCATGTAGTCTTCTAAAATGTTCCAAACTGAGCTCAGCCTTTTCTTGTAAGGCTGCTGCTCTGAACAAACACCACACAGGTTAGAAAACACTGTCATTGCTCGGCTCTCATTACCAGCCCAAGCACAGCTGTGCCTCTGCATTTTTGTATGGGATCATCTTTGTCAAATACAGTGATGTTACTTGACAGCTGGGCAATGTGTTTGCCTTCTGGCCAAGGTAAAACCACTAGTTTACAAACAGACCCCTGCAAGCTCTCTCTCCATTAGAGAGCCAACCCTGACTCTCACTCAACTATAAATATCCAACTCCCTTCAACCACCTCCTCATTATGTAGAAACATCTGCTGAACTTAATGGTAACCTGAACTCAGGCTGTCTGGTTCAGCTGGGTGCACAGGACAGGGCTTGGGGTATGCATTCTCTCAGCTGACAACCTGCTCACTTTCCAAGGTACTCGTAGCGAGGCTGAGCTTCCAGTAGCTTCCTGTATTTCTACTGAATACCCAGGAGAGACAGCTTCTTAAAAATACACAGCTTCTTGCAAAACAAAGAAGGTTAATATGCGCCCAATTAAGTGGACCAGTGTAGCACCAGAGGGGATACTCCAGACTGGCTGCACAACTTTGGGCTAGTCTAATTTTTGTGATCAGACTAATTTGCTTCTCACCTGGGATAACTCTAACAAACTGGAGAATAATTTTTAAAGAATAAAAAAATCATTTTAGAGAGCTCAATCACTTAATTTCCTTTGAAAACAATTATTTGAACCAATGGCCTATTGAAGTCAATGCCATTTGCTGATTATCACTAGCACCCATAGTTGTAAAAGTCTAATTACATGGTTATTTTAAAGGAATGTTTTTGAAATTATTAAGCCAGATTGATGTACATGAACTACAAATTTGACTGTAAAAGCCTTTATTTCAAAAAAATGGCATCCCAGGATGGATTAAAGAGTAGAAATTCCTAAAGCAATAAAATATTATAGCTCAATTTAAATAAGGTTTTTACTCAGCTTTTACCCATGCCCACAAAACACTGGAATGGAGCACATTTTCTTCCTTATTTTGCAGCTGCAAATTCAATGTATGCCTTAGTTGTGTTAACATCTATCTCTCCAAAAGCATTAGGACTGGGAACAATTCTACTTTTTCTATACGTTAAGAAATTAGAAGTATGCATGGCTGGTTACACAGATGTATTTGTGCCTGAGAAACACAGAAAAATATAAACAGATGCCAAGAAACAAAGAGATCAACCTCCTAAAAATCTCATTTTCCATCTGAGGTGGTTTTACTGTACTAAGTAATATTCTGGGACATGATAATTTCTAACAAAAATATGGTTTTCAGCACAGGGCACCATTTTGGCTGGACTAATAACAAAATTAGAAACCCCTACATCTTGCTCAGAAAACAAACAAACAAACAAACAAAAAAAACCCCTGTGTGTATTATTCAGTCTTCCCACAGCTTCCATGCTATTTTACAGGTGTGTCTCTTTCAAGACATTCTGCTAATAAAAAAAAGGCAATTCCCTACTTTTATTAAAAAAAGAATTTTAGAAGTGCTATTGGAAAAGTAATATTATCTAGAACTTATTTCTGCTATTTTATCCTAATGAATATTTCTCCTAAAACCAAAAGGACCCTGTTGGTCTCCTCTGCGATGAATCATAGGATCTCTGCCTACTCTTTCCCCAAATTTCACCAATTTTTTCCTATGCTTACTGCTGCGATGTTATTGGGTGCAGTTCCCATTAATCATTTGAGATTTGCTTATTTGTGATGTATGTGATTTAGGATGGACTATACTATATTCTTCTGTAGTTATATGCAGTTTACTGTAAGACTATTACTGACTAGCAGCCTAACTTGAAAACGTCTGTTAAATTTAATTAAAAGTCATTCTAGCCTAGCTTTTACTAGAGGTAGGAGGGAAGCATGTTACACAAAAACTGTTGCTTTACAATTCTCATAATTCAACAGTGATAATACTAATCAAATCATAGATTATAACAAAAAAACTATGATAACTCTGGACAAGCTATATTACAGAAACAGAGAAACTGTGGCACTTGTCCCAGGCAGTTTAAAATATGTAAGAAAAGAGACTCACACAGAGTATAATGAGTAAGAGAGCATGGGGAAACAGCTCATAGCAACAGCCAGAGGCCACAGCATACTAACTACCTAACCTTAGTTTAACTAAGTTGCATTTATTTATTCATTGGAGAAAGATCATCAAATGCCACTGCTAGGAAAAAATTGAAATCTTTCCTGGGTACATCTTTTATAAGCAATTTGTTGATTCTCAGCATTACAGTATCCAAGCATGCCATTCATTCTGCTTTGTTTCTTGCAAACTGTGACAATTTAGCAAAACATCACAGCTGCAAGTATATCAGTATATAAGTACATGGTAAGAAAAAAACATCCTTTTATAACTGAAAAAGCTATTTTCTCTTTCTTGTCTTTGTTACATTCCATAATCATTAACAAACCCCAAAATTAGCAGTATGCAGCTGCTTTAGCTGCCGGCAGAATCTTTCTTTTTTTTTTTTTTTTTTTTTTTTCCCCATAGAATGGAAGATTTGTGTTTTCCTGTTTCTAAAAAGACTTACACTGGATGGGTGAAAAGGGTAGCAATGTTTTTGGCAGTGGCTTGATATGAAATAATTTCATTCCTTTTACAGATAATCTGAGTAATCCCTTAGCAACACCTATCATTTTTCTCCCCCTATCACCTTTCTAAAGGCTGGCTGTTTGGAAAGCGCATTAAATTCAAGCTTGATAACAATCCTCAATATTTCACCTCCCAGTTGAATGCAGGGTAGTCAACAACTATTATTGCAAGTGAAGTTCTAATTCAGGTGAAGTCACTGAAATTCTAATTAACACTGACTAAGCCCAACTGTGCTTATGTCTCAAGGCACAAATACAAAGTTTGATGGCTGCAGGCACTACCATCAGATGAGATTTCTGCTTTTGCCCTCAGTAATGTTGTATCACTCAAGTGGTTACCACACGCTGATACGAAAGAACAGGGGATGTCACACACAGGGACAGAAGTCCTCAGTTTGAACAAACTGAGCATCTGCAAACCTGCACCAAACACGGTCGTGCAGCAGCTTCCCAGCTGTGCTACCACACAGCCTCCAGGGAGGCTGCCTCCCCACCCCCTCAAGGGGGAACATGGTATTTCACAACACCCTCCCACATCCTCATCCAGGCACTGGTACGGCTTTGGGAAGGAAGGTGATTTTTCTTTGAGGGGGTCAATGGTGATAACCATCAAGATGGCAAATCTGTCCATGCTGGAGTAGCAGGCAGGACACCATGGCTGTTTCATAATTAGTGTGAAAGCACTAACAGGCTTCCAGGTGAGAAATCTAGAAGCAGATAAAGGTTTCTACCCAATAAAGTTGAGGAAAGGTCATCTTGCATCAGAAAAAGCTTCCAAGTTGAAAAATTCCCTGTTCCCACCCACCACAACACTATCCACAGATAGGCAGTCTTCAAATCTCACTAATCAAGTCTGCAGTTTCTCCCTTATGTACAGATTAGCAAGACTCTGCTCTGTCATATTATTAATCTATTTGGGAGATGTAACAGTGCCTAGGAAACAAGACCTACAGTAATTTGATTCTTTTTCCATAGACTGTTTTGTGTTCTGTATACAATACTGCATAAATCCTCCATGGAAAACAGTGAAATAATAAATAAATTTATTTTCTTTCTCAGCAAAACCATATTAACCAGAAGAATATATAGAAGGAAGCAAGGAATGAAAGTCCTGTAAGAATCAGAGCATGCAGGTAGCAGGTTGTGTATCTTACAGTAAAAATGATTCAGGGTTCAGACCTGCTGAAATTGAAATAAACATCCTACTCCTTTTATTAAAGAACTTCAAGAATGCAAATAGTTTGTATTTAAAAGAATGGATTTACATGTTGCAACAGATCATTTTGGAACAAGCTCCTTGTTCTGCTAATAGAAATTCATTCTTCCTTTGCCAATTCAGAGGGTATACTTTAGGTTACACCCCTCACGATTGGCATGGGAACTTGGCCTCTGCCCTACCTTACAGTCACATCAGACTCTTAATGCAAGTCAATAAAAGCAGGTGGAAAAGTAATATTTATTGGACAGAGCACTCCAAAATATTTGGGTGCCTTTCTTTCAGTTAAAAGTGTTCTTCTCTGCCTTGCATACCCCCATCAACAATCTCACCAAACATTAGTTTCCTGCAAATGGATTACCTCTCCTTAGATCTGCAAAACTGGATGGGAATTATAAGGAAAAGCAGCATATGTTATTGTATTATTAACACATCCTAATCAAATCCCAGTAGAAAACACAAGTATAACATCAACTACAAAAAGTTTGAGTCTAAATTTTCAGTGGATATTCAGGAACAGCCTGTCCTTAGGGCTTACAGTTTCTTTCAAACACTTCACACATCGTTATCCAAACTTATTTGAACTGCTTGATAATTTTCTTCTGAAACACTTCTCTCTTCATGAGATTGACAAACCAAATGTTCTCAGTAAAGGTCTGCTCTGTTTTTTCATTTTGCTCATTAGAAAAATGAGAGGCAACATTTCAACTTTTTTTTAAGACTTTTTTGCTTTTAACGCAAAGTAATTACCAAAAATGCAAATAGAACTCTGCTTTATCTTGTCTGACAAAAAGTTAATTTTACCATTTATCATTTCAAAACAAATATTTGCTTTGTCGTTAACTATCACAGAAAAATAAACAATGTCATTACTTTCCAGTACAATTCACTTATTCTTCAGATGGAACCGATATATTTCCACAGAAAAACTTGGATAAGTCGCAGAGATTCTTCATCAGCCTGCTCTTGTTATCAAGCTTTTAAGGTAAAATAGACTTAACACAACTATAGTTTCATATATTTTTGGCTAATGTTATTCCCTCGTTGACTTTGTTTTTATTAAACGTAAACTCTGCTACAGCAACTACTTCCACATCTATATAAGAGAGGAAACAATGAGTATTCACGTTTGTTTCAGTTAATGAACAACCCAAACGTGGACTGCATCATACCTTTTTAATCTCTGTGCCAAGCTGAAACAGAATAAATCTCTAGTTTGCTGAAGATTTAAGAGTAAATGTATCATCATAATAATGTTATATTAATAATATTAACAACAAAGTTACAGTTTTAGATTCAGATTTTGCAGTTTCCATGTCACAGATATTATATTCATATAATTTTCACTTCCAAGTATTAAATATTATTTTACCAAGATGATGCAAGATAGTTCCAATCCTGCATTTGAGAAGGGGCCAAAATTTTTAAAGTGTTTCAAGTTGTTTAAAGAAGAAAACAGAAGGACAAGTAAGAAAGGCTGAACAGTGGCAAAAAAACACCTACAAAGCAGTCAAGCATCTTCCTGTTAAGAGACTTCTAACTGCAATAAACTTACAGGTATGAATCCCACTGCAAACTAAACTCTTTAAAGAAAATAACCCCACAATGATGCATCCAGAATGTGCCTTCATGATGGAAAATGTCTTGGCACCACATATTAATAAGAGGACAATTAAGGCCTTTGATTACTATGCACAGTAATTGCATTTGAAGGTACTAAAAGGCTGTGCACAAGGTGTCCTCAGCTATACAGAACAAGGATGCTAACTAAACTCCACTCTTCAGAAGTGAAGAAAAGCTGATATAGGAGATTATTGCTTCTGCAGATGTCTCTCCCTGTGTTCTCCAGATCTTTGCCTTTCCCTACTCCCTCACTTGCATAAAATTTTTCCTTCTGCCATATAGCTGTTTGCCAGGTTAATTATGTAACATCTTCTCTATGTAAAAGTTGCAGTTGATTGACCAACCCTTGTCATCACCCTCCCAAGTCCACTTTCATCTCCTCATCACTTATGTCTTCTGCTCCCAGCACAGGAATCTGAAACGAGGCTAGGTCAGTATTTCTACTCTATCAAAGTATAAAATTTCTTTTTTCCTCTTTACTGTCGAACTAATATCTGAAGTGATTTTATCCTTTAAGAGACTTTATCCAGTGTCATGCAGAGAGAGAAACAGACTGAAACGTTCTAATCTGTGCTTCTGTACTGTTTTATCTCTTCATTGGTGGGATTTTGGCATCAGAAGTAAGCTACCCTGCTGGATGCTTATGCAATATATAGTCAAAGCCAGCAAATTGCAACAAGGTTGAGTTAACTTAAATAAGCAAAAAGATGCAATTGTATATTGCACACTGCGGCCTGAAACAAAAATGTCACTGAAAACTCAAAAGCTAGGAAATTGTAATCTACATTTTTCACATGTGTACAGCACTTCTGGCTGTAGTTCTCCAAAACGCTTTTGTCAAATGACTCAATCCTCCACGTGGAATAACTAAGACAAAAAGAAGCATCCCAAAGCTCAACAACCAAGGATATAATTTTATTCCACCTACCATATTAGGACATGCTTTAAATGAACAGGCAGCCATAAAGTAGCAACATTTTTTCTATAGAAGCATTTTAGTATTAGCAATAAATAAGGTACACATTACTTTAAATGCAGAAATATTGGCAACATGCAAAAAATTGTCACTATTGTGAACGAGGCCATTTACTAACTCTGCGTCTAAACTGTGAGTCAGTTGGAAAAGAGAAATTAGTTGGCAAAAGATATCTGAGATGAAATATTTGGCTTATATGAAGCCAGTGCTATCTAAGCTTGAGACAAACCCCTCCCTCCTCCTGTTCCATCTGAAGTCAGTACTGTAGCTACAACTCACATGCCTTTACCGTCTTGGCACAGTTGGTCATTATAACATTTATGATGCAATGAAACAGACCATAAACTGCAGTAACTTGTTGCAAATAAAAGACACGTTCTTCTTTTGCAATAAGTGCTCTAGAAACAGCTTGTCCATGAGCTCAATTGCCCTTTTTTTTTTTTTCATTTTTATCTAATAACAATGCCTGTCTCTAAATCTTTTTGATCTGAAGTGCAATAGGATAGGCTTGTTATAAGGTCCAATGAGCTCCTCTTGCCTAATAAACTCTCAAGCATTCAAACTCAAAAATAACACCTTGGACTACAACTTAGATATATTATCTCATACTGGAAGCTTGGCAGTGTTTTAGTGATTGGAGACTGTCAGATATAAGCATGGTTAAATTTCTTTATATTTACTTTATCATGTAAGGTAGTATACAAAGTCCAGTGGAAAACTAATCTAATTGATCTTAATCACGTATTAATTTACCATGACTGAGAGAAGTTTTTCTACTGATACTGTAAAGCTCTCTGAAATCTTTATCATACTCCAGTCCAGATTAAGGCAGTGGAAGTCCCCTCCCCCTTATTTCACCCCCTTTGGCTCAAAATTTGACCTAAGAAAATTGTATCCCATTTGATTACAACTGAAAAAATTTAGACAAGGAGTACTACATTTTTCTAACCAGAGGGCTCAGAAACTAGCAGAGATATAAGTCCACCTAAAACTTACATAAAATTAGCTAGTCAAGATTCTTTGTTTCCTTGTGCGTACACTTAGTACATAACTGAAGAAATCTAACAATAAAGGTAACTTCCATAAGGATAGGCAGCTTCACAAACAGCCACCAAGGTCTCTCCAAATTCTTCTGAACTAATAGAATGTTCATATCAGTTCACAAATCATAAGATTTAGAAATTCTTCCTCTCTTACTCTCCACTGAAATGCCTCCTTTATGGAAAATACACATTGGAAGAGCCTTTGGGGTTTTTTTATCCCTTCCTTCTGCTGAATACCAATTCCTAGTAACCAATGGAACTTTGTGTAGTATAACAAGTCTTACTTCACATGTGTCCTGAGTCAACAGGGAAATTAAGTGACTACTGTTTCCATTTCATAGCCAAGCTTAAGTGCAGCACAGAGAATGAGAGTAACTTACCAAGTTCCTTTACAAGAAACAGGAAAGGTGCAGTGAGTTTCAGACACAGATCAGAACTGTGATGTACACCCCTCCCCTTTCCATGGGGATGTCTCTCATATCATCTCTCAAAGTAGTCATTTCATATCCTGTGCAAGCCATCGTCATGCTTTTTCTACAGCAAAACTCACTGGTCAACATTTTTTAAGTCTCCAAGGTGCACCAAAGACTGCAGAAGCTAAATGTGATTAACTTATTAATTTTTACTTTGGGTAACTAACACACAACTGACTCAGAAAAGTCAATTTCCTTCCTGCAAAATATTTCACATTTTGGGCGGGGGGAAGGGGGAAGTTTCTTCAGTTGAAATAAAACCTGTCTGTGTGTATACATATATTCTTTTTTTTTTTAAGCAATATTTTCTGGCTTGTCTTTAAGCATCCACTCTCCTCCTCCTCCCATCCCTAGGGGTTGCCTTTCAAGGTTGCCTGACTCCATGGCCAGCCAGCTCTGGGAGCAGACAAGACAGCTCCAGGGGCAGCTGGGCAGGCTAGCCGGAGGGGAAGAGGCGAGGGGGTGGAGTGGGGGGGGAGAGGGGGAGGTCCAACTAGCTGTATTAGGAGACTGAGACCCAGCACATAGACTTAGTAGGAGACTCCTGGGCTCTTGACCCTGGAGCCAGCTGTGCTGCACTTTCCTCTTACAGGGTCTGATCCTGAAAAGGCTCATGCATGTGCCTGATTCTGTCCAGTACAATCAGATTTGCTGATTTCACTGGGACAAGTCGAAGCATGGGAAATTAAACAGAGTCATAAGTATGTCTCATAACTATTCGTAACACTAGAGAGTTCATAATAATTATCTCACGGTATTCCATTTAACACACATTTGTGATATAGAAACACAAATAAACATATCTGCCTCTAGTATGACAAAGTGCTTATGCTGATATTAGTCCTATCTTTTTTTCCCTTACAGTAGGTCATTTTCAAATCATTAAAGAAAGAGAAACAGCACTGGGTTGTAAAACGATTCAAAAGCTATGCAAACTTGAAACACAAAAATATTAAAATACTTCACATAATTTTCTCCAAAACTAACTGAAAGATATGGACATTTTTTTCTTCATTTCCTTAGTTTACTGTATTATCCTAGTCCTGTCTATGTTGTATAATTATACTGGGCTGATGGCAAATTATTGCGCTCTTAAAATGCCTCATCCTTGAGAAATACAACTACAAATGCTTGCTTAATAAGCAACATGTGGAAATCTACAGAGGTTCCCCTAAGATGAGGTTGTCATTGCTTTATACTATTTTGCCTTATGGCTGGTAAGGTTTGTCATGATCGTCCTTGCAAGAGAGGGGACATTTAAGTAATATTCCTTTGCAGGTTTTAATTACTGAAAGTATATGCAAAGTACAGTGAAAGTATGTCTGACATGCAGTATGTGATAATCCTCAACACTAATTAGTACTCCATTAACTTTGTTTTGCAAACAAAGCAAGAGAGGACTATACATTTCCGACTTCCCTGTCCTCCTCTTTCTTCCTTTCCCTAGGGCCACAGAATTATCCCACTGACTAATCACAATTCATTCACAGTAGTTATAAGCAGAGAATCAGCCTCAGGCTGGTGCTTTTCCTGTTGCTTATCTGTATTTTTTTCAATTATTTTTTACTAAGACAGGTGTGTTTGTTACCCCAATTTTATAGATGAAGGAAGTGTTGCAGAGGAAACCAAAGGAAGGAAAATAAAGCACACAGCAGGTTAATTAATTCCCAGTCCCTCTGCCACCAAAACTATGATTCTTGTCACACCAAGGTTTGTCACATTAGGCAACAGAATTTAAACTGAGCATAGGAAGGGCTGGACTGGTTAGAAAGGAAACCATTTTCTTTGCAAGGACATTCAAGCAGTGGCACAGGTTGCCCAGACAGGCTGTGCCATCCCCAACCTTGCAGGTTTTCAAAACCCAAGAGGATAAATGTCTGAGCAGCCTGGCTTAACCTCACAGCTGACCCTGCTTTAAGCAGGAAGTTAGACTGGAGATCTCCTGAGGTCCTTTCCAACCTGAGTTATCCTCTGGTCCCTGTGGTCAGAGGACAACCATAGAAGCCTGCAGATTAAAGAATCTTTAAGCCAGTTATTTTACATTTTGTAACGCTGCACAGAACTGTTGTGATCTGCCCAAATCCTCTATTTTTGCTGGTTGTTGCTGTTGGGGGTGTTTCTTGCACATGTTTGTGTGTGAATTACTGTTAATTTGTGAGTCAGCAGTCCTGAGCACTCATATTTGAGAAACAATACTTACAAGTGCTCTAGAGAAGCAGTGACAAGTAACTAAAAAAACCAACCAACCACAACCCAAAAAACCTATTCAAAGTAGGAAAACTAGAAGACAGTTCTTCACTCTGTTTGATGATTAGCTTGCTTCACAGAGTAAAAGAGAAGGAAAAAAGAATAGTATATTATCTTAAAAATGCCGAATGACACTTATTTTTTCCGTCTCTTTTCTTAATATATTCCACAGTCATATTTTCTAACTACTTTTAAACAGCATTCTGTATGAAATAACAGACAATAAAAAGATATTTTCAAATAATAGAAGTTTCTTTTTTTGGTAATTCTGAGAAACACAAAGAAAATGAAATGTCATTAAGGGAAAACTACCAAAGAATAGAGTACAGGAAATGCAATTAAATTCCTTCTCTCTGCCAAAACTCGTAGAACAAAAAAGAAAGATTTTTCATGTTTACTCTTACCTTTAAAAATCAAATATTCTAGTCACTTCAAATATTCCCCCTTCAAACTCCGGTATGAGTTGCCATCAGTACCACTGCTTCCATTTTTAGCATTGCATGATTATTTCAGAGATTAAGGGAGACAATATCGTGGCTTTTGCTGATATGCTGGACCCAAAACTCCTGATGAGGGGATTCACTTCAGATTCCCTCCATCTTTCTATAAATAGTGTGTCTTTGAGAGGGCAGGGGGACCAAATAAACCAGTATTTCTCTAAATAATTTACTTGGGTTCCTATTTCCTTTCACCCACCATGTGTCTGCCTTGACTCTTAAACTGTTTAGATCAGGGACTTTCTTCT
This sequence comes from Numenius arquata, assembly GCF_964106895.1. Taxonomy (NCBI): domain Eukaryota; kingdom Metazoa; phylum Chordata; class Aves; order Charadriiformes; family Scolopacidae; genus Numenius; species Numenius arquata. The sequence goes on along the minus strand of NC_133580.1, from coordinate 32,890,636 downwards.
ACTATACAGTAACATACAGCACAATAGGACTTGAATCCCCAGCTGGGACATATACCGCCACAGCTAGAAACACACACACACAAAACAAAACCAAACCAAACCCAGCTGTACAATCACAACTATAGAGAAAATACAAGCAGATGAAAGGGAAGCTTTCTCACCATACAGGTAGTTTTGCAATGATAAACATAGAAATTTATGTCAGATCATAAACCTCTTCCCCCTTGGTTGGTTAGAATACATAAGCAGAGGATGTCCTGTACTTTGTCATTTTTAGACATTCTGCTTGGGCCCTTACAGAAGAAATGCCCAGGTTTGACGAGACCTCACAAGTCTCATAACCAAGATTTGCTTAAGTGAAGCTATGGGAACAACATAGGAAACAGGCTCAGCAGTGTGATGGCAAAAGTTTTGATGTCTTTGGATGCTATGTCCGGAGGCTACTTATTACAACACATGGGAGAAGGAATGGAAAAGGGAGAAATACCTGAGTGGGATGCAGGTAGCAGGAAAGACGGTGAGTTGCTTTGAACTAACATTAGGTAATACTGAGGAGAGGGATGATGCCTCATGCAGATTTTGGTTGTACTTCCACAAGAAATTCCCAACTATGTGTCTGCTTATAGAGCTCAGCCCTTTGTATCAAAAGTGATTTCCTGCAGCCAAGAAGTGTTAGTGGCTCTTCCTGCCCATCCTTGCAGGACATTCTTCCACATTCATTGGAAGGGAGATTCCTGTTTTCTTCCAGATGACTGCTTTGAGCAGCAGCACTATGGGGTCATTCTCTCTGGCCAAATTAATACAGAAGCAACTCACCTTTACCCAAGCACTCTCTGTCCAGGTTATTAAGCATGTCCCAAATGCAGAGAGGGCATGCCCAGCTCCACCACAGCCAGCCCGGATCTGCAGACTTATTAGCTAATACAGGCACTGTGTGAGCATAGCTAAACTGCTTGCAGGCATTGACCCAAGTGAGTAAGACCTCTGGACCTAACTTAAGGCAGCAGAGGCAGCTCCAGTACATTTGCATTGCCTTCCAGAAAATAGGTTACTGTCATATGCAGGACGAAGCAGAGAGATTTTATGTAGAGCAAGCCCATATCTGGATTGTCTGCCCTTCAGATAAAGCTAAAAAGTCTTGCTGGAACTGTGCCATCTATTGCAGAATCAGCACTTGGCAGAATAATGCACTCATCAGTGCCTGAATTACCTACAATTCTCTAAGTTATTTTTTCCCTCTATTTTTTCAGATGTTGGAGGTATGCCTATGTTAGATATCATACACAGTGAAAGAGCTTTCCCAGAAGAAATTAAGAAAAACCTTCCTGAAAATTTCTTGTCTTTTTAGGAGCTAAGGTTTTCTTATGGTTGTGAGAGCTGGGTTCGAATCACTGCTCCAAAACTGGGCAGTCAAGGCTTTTAGCTAGTCTTTCACATCCTAAATGAGTGCTCCAGCCACACTCCAGCAGGACACAGCAGATGTCCCAGTGGTTAGACAGTCCATGCTCCTCAACATGCGAGTATGCATCCTTACAGGCACAGCCAGACTACATCATGGATTATGCAGTAAAAAAAGAAAATGTTTTTTGAGACCCTACAGATGTAAGCAAGGAGCTGCCTGCCACCAGAAGAACAGGGGTTGTTCTCAATAGGCTGAGATAATGGCAAGTAAATTAAAGGCCTTCAGGATTTCCAGGCAATGAAGTAAGGCCAAAAATTCAAACTATCTGAATTATGGATACAAGGCACCACACTGTTTTCTTTAGACATGAAAGTCTACTGTGTAGTTAGGCTTCAGCAATTAAGATTGCTGTGAATGTGTAACAACCTAACTTTTAAGAGAGAGAAGTTTATACATATGATCACAGGAATGGGGTTACTGAACAGTCAAGCTCTTACCTCAGCTCTGATCTGCACTATCTCTGCAGCTGTCTGCTTCTTATCTATTATTAATCTGCCTCCAGTTTCTTCAAATGCGAAGGGAAGGTAGTACTTGTTTAATAGAAGTGCAGGAAAGTCAGTACTCAGTATTTGCAAAGTTTCTGCTGAAAATGGACCGCTTTCTGTTTCCCAAAAGGTATACCAGTGTGGGGTCTGATCTAGAGTTGTGCCAAAAATGCATGAGCACAAATTAAGTACAAAGAATACCACTGGTGTGGCTTTACTCAGAGGGTGACCATCTGAGCTCAGATTTGTGCAGCCAGCCCAGCTAACTGCACACGGAACACTCTGTATTGTGGAGATCTTCACCAGGTTTCCAGAAGATAATGAACTTGCACACAACTGAAACATGTTCAGCAGAAGACCAGCAAGATGGTCCCAGGGATTGAAGCAGCTGCCCGGTGAGGAAAGGCTGAGGAAAGCAGACTTGTCCAGGCTGGAGGAGAGAAGGCTTTGGTGGGATCTAACAGCAGCCTTCCAATACCTGAATTGCACTACAACAGCTTTCACTAGCCTCCTTTCAATCCCTGCCAGTTCAGACTCACTGCCCACTCAGTGTCCAGAGGCAACATATCACAGAAGAGTAGTGATCCACATGAGCCTCCCGCACCGCTTAAGAAGAGAAGACATCATGTCTTGAGGTGTGATGGGGAGAGGTTTAGGTACCTGCCTTGATCAGCAGCTTCACAACATCAAAGAGGAGTGGAAACGGAGAACAAACAGACAGGGCCTTCACCAAACTTCAGTCTCACACCCATAACACCAAGTTCCAAACAAAGACTCTCTTCTTAAGAATGTGTGTGTGTTGAGGGTGGTGTCTTGTCATGTTCCTGTTTGTATCATACAGACATGAAAAGAAACAATTTCTTGTGATTTGCTATAGAGATTTTACTTCATAAGCTCCTGGCAAATGTCTCCTCAGTTGGAGGGGAAAAAAAAAAGGAAAAATAAAAATCTTCAAGTCATCAGCTTGCACACATCTTATTATAGCAGCCTCTCCACTGAAATCCATGCATGCTGATGACAACGCTGGTACACACACATGTCATCTGAGCTGTTTATAGCCACTCTTTCATTTAATGTGTCTCATCTGCCAGGGTTTTTTTTCAGGTTTTGTCTGCTTTACCATGTTATCGTTTAAGTCTTTATCTATATATCAAACTGATATGTAAACCACTTTGTCATTTTTTGTTCTGCAACAGACGTACAGTAAGCAAGAGACTGCTTCTGAATAGGAAAAAAATGAGAAAACAAACCAGGTTGGGATATGCATGGAAATTCAAAACAGACAAGGTGGGTTTCCTTACTGATAACCAATGGCACAGAAGGATATTTATGAAAATAATATGAGGTGAAAAAAGCAAGATGATGACACTCTTTAGATGCAAATGTGGTTTCTGCTATCCTTGGCCTGATTATAGAGAGGAAATCTGAGAGAGTGCCACGTGGAATAATTAAGGGTGAACCATTTGCAGGAGGCTCATAGGACACAGACGTTGAAGCAGTCATTCAGTTGCATAAGAAAAGGGACCTAAGATAGATTTCTGCTATATTAATGAGCTTCCATTCACAAGCTCTGATATTTGCCAACACACTCTGACCATTCCAACCCCTTGCCATGAGTCCTGTGACACCATTACTACTGAGACCATAAGTTGTAGCTACATTACTTTTGTTCTCTAATCAGTAACAGAAAATACATGACCACTGTCCAGTTCAAAAGGGTTCAGAACATCTACTTAGCGCTGATAGAAAGGGTTTTATGCACAGTGCAGGACACTGTTTTTCTAGGTTTACTTGCATTCTTGCCTCTATTAATTGCATTTATTATCAGCACTCCTCATCTGGAGGCTTCTTTCACCCTGGAGAGTTGAGCTGATCCAAAACACAAAACAGATTTCCCCCAGGAAATGGGCAGATGCTAAGGTGCAGTGCTGTAGACAAAGACCTATAGTTAAGTCCATCTTTGGCACAGACAACACTGAAAGCAAAGGCACGCTACACAAGGTCAGATATCTCAGTAGATGGCTTGAATAAGCCAATGTATCCCATACATCCTTATCTCTAAACAACCTTAAGCATTAGACATGATGTTTAACATCACATACAGCATTTCATTAGCCTGAGGTGTAGTTCTTGTCATTCTTGTAATCCACATAAACATTCAAATACCTGAAAGTTCCTCAATCTCTTGGTCCCGAGAGATTGCTGTCTTGAGAACAAACTTCCTCATGAGATTTCAGGTTCCTTGGGTTTTGGTAAATATCGGGGAAAGGAAATAAAATATGAAAAGGACCCTTAATCAGTTAAACCTTTAGATAACCAGATTGGAATATTGATCAAGTATGAAGACTGAAAAAGTTAATAATTACTTCCTCAAGAATCTTATTTGTAGTTCAATTTTGGAAATGCCTCCAAACACCAAAAAATGTCGGAGGAAGACTGTAGGCATCATTTTATTTTCAATAAAACACAAATACACTTGTAGTAGATACATTCTATGTAAGCAATGACCTTAGTATTAGTAAAAGCAGGTTTAGGAAAACTCAGAGAATGCAATTAATTTATACCCCAAATTAAATGTTTATATCATAAACACTGATTAAAAATCAGGAGCAGACAATATTTTGGGAGGGGGGGAAAAAGAAAGAAAGAAAAAAGACATGTCTATAGCAAAATGTAAACTACAAAAGCAAACAGAATCTATAACTAGCAATTGTCAGCTGTTACTCCAGCAATATCCCTGATGACAGATAGTATAGTCAGCAAAAATTTGAAGTGCTAATGAATTTGTCACCTTTCTTAACTCTAGCAAATTACTTAAAATAGAAAGTAGCATGTACATTATTATTTGTACTTTCACACCTCATCCAAGTTCAAGTCTTCTCTAAGACTACGTCATTGAACACTGGAAATTTCAAGAAGGCTCTTAAAAAAAAATCATGCCAAAACTGTGTGACAACTGTTACTAGGCAAATTCCTATATTACAAAACTTCCTTTTAACAAAGCCATGGTGACCATTAGTTTAAGCAGGCTTTAAGACTCCAACCTCTGACAAGTTCTGCATGTCTGAACTTCTTCATCAAATCTAAAGTTACCAAAAATTGCTATTCCCATCTTGCATAAATTTGTAGTGAGGCCATAAGATCACTGGAAACAAAATGCCTAATTCCTTATCTCTCATCTCCATCTGATAGTTACCACTGTAACTCTTTAAGACCCAAGTTAGATACTTAATTCGTCTGCTGACGTATTTTCCTCCTCTATAGGGGGAACAATTTAGCTACTAAACTCCTTTAAGTTTTCCACAAAGCAAATCAAACCAGGCAGACAAAAACCCACACCTCCTTCTTTAACTATCAGCTTCATAGGCAAGACACTTGCCTTGCCTGTAGGAAACTCATATTCACAGTTGTGTTCCCTTTCAGCCCAGGAACTATAAAGGAAATTCCCTGTGTCTGACAGGTGGAACGCAACCAGTGAGGCAAGTGACAGAATCACAGCTATAGTGATAGCTATAGCTAAGTGAGAGCATCACAGTTTTAGATTTTACCTCCAAAACAAAATCCAGTTAGCAAGCTCAAAAATTCGGGGAGAAGGGGTAGGGGTGTAGGGTGGGGTGGGGTGAGGAAGATACCCATATTTGATTGATGAAAATTAGTCATGAATCTAAAAATGCCATTCCCAACTAAAGCTGAATCAGTTGACATGGTTCCACTAAAAGTCTGAGCTTTGACTGTATTCTCCAACAAAAATCCTTGTCACACCTAAACTATTTCTTTTCAAGTGCTGGAGGGTTTTTTTGTTTGTTAGCTGGGTTTTTTTAAACTTAGAATTAAATCAAGAAAATTCTAAGAGGTCTACAAAGTAAATGACCATTAGGTAATGACAGAAATAGATTGCTGAATATTGCTGTCCAATGTTACATCACTGCCTTCTCCCAAGACTGTCCTGGAAATCTAATGTTACACTTGGATTATACTGGATTCTGATAGCACATTGGTGCTGGAAAAGTTACACAGGTGCACTCATTTAGGTATTTTTTACTAAATATTTAAGGATCCTAAATCTAACCATGAGTTACAAAGCAGGTTTAAAATCCAACCTTAAGATAGTTCTCCAGGCAGAGGAAGGTAGGTCCTTGTCTGCCTGCATTTCTTTCTTTTACTTGGATTGGATTTCTTTCAGGGTCTAATGCTGGGTTCTGGCTAGCTTCAAAACCCACAGAGAGTCTGGGCAGTCAACTCATCCTTGCCCATGTGGGCAAGCAAAGAATTCAATCAGTTATCTTAATTTCCTTGCTTTTTCAAACACAGTCTTGTGACTCTATGAACTGTAGTTTGGTAGACTTTTCCTCCATAATTACTGTAAATGCCTTCATGTTTCCTTTAAATTAAAAAATTGTGTTCTTGATAGAGAATTCTGATGTTTTTCAGGTCTCATGCTGATCAATCTAACCAGAAGTAGAAGCATTTCTTTGGGGTAATTTTTCTCTTCCCTAATTCATTTTAAAATCATTAGTATGCCAGGGAAAAAAAAAGAAATTCTAAGATTTTTTTAATGTTAATATTTGTAAAGTTAGGTCTAGTTTTAATCACATAACACACTGTACCTAAAGCAAAAAATATTCCAGTTTTAGTATTGAGAAGGTGGTGGTTTTGGGGGGGGTGGGGGGGGGTGGGGGGTGGGTGTGTTATTTTTTTGTTTGTTTTTTTTTAATTTATTTACAGGTACTTTAACCACATCAGCACTTCAGAAGGCAGAAACTACTTTTGACAGGGTACTGCAACTGGGGATGAGAATCTGATTCTGAAATAAGAAATATAAATGTTTTTCAACCACAATAACACTATAGATAAAACAGTATTTTTTATAAATATATTTATCTGGACAAAGTATTATTTATGCTAAAACAAACCCCAACACCGTGCGAACTTCTGTAGTCCAACTGGTGGTATGCTGTTTTACAGAACAAAAAGCCAGGGATTCTAGTCTTGCAGTCAGACCAATTTCTGAGTTGTAATCAACAGGCCTGGGGGCTTGCCTGTATTAGTAATGGTACAACTGTTCTAATACCATTTGGTGCTTGCCTCCTATTAATCTAGCTCTCAGGTAACATTTCCAGACACTGTAGAGATGATTTAGGTTTTGAATAAAAGCATCTGTCTCTGAGAGTCCAATTCAACAGGTGAACCATGCCTATAATTTTGCCCCAGGTATTAATCTGTGTTCCCCTGAGTGTTTTAAGCACAAAACACTTGCTTTCCAAAATGGAAGCCAAGTTGAATATTCAGGGCTTGGGAAATGTTTTACATCTTACTAGAAGACTAGCTGTGAGCACAAGGCAAGGAGGCACAGATGGAAGAAATAGCCAGCACAGTAGGAAACCAGGACTCTAGTGCCTGCAGCTATTCAAGCCTGGTATGCCGCCACAGTCACTGCTGTACCAACCACCAGCATCGATCTGAATGAGAAAGTAGGAGTACTCAGGAACAAGGGGAAAAATGAGAGAGAAAGAGAGCGAGCAACTAGCCTAATAATTGCTTGATTACAGAAAGGAAAAATATCACTTAAGAAACAAGATGTCTTCAGTGAACTGAGAAACAGAAGTCTACCAGTCTCTGTAGGACTCAATTAAAATGCTTCAAGCTTTGCTTTCAGACACGGTGAGACGCCTGCTGGTAACAGGCTTTTGCTGGACTTTGCTACATCTGGAAATTCTGCATCCAAGACATGCAACACATGATACTTTTTCTGAGAAGAATGCTTTCTTTTATTTTATTTTCTCAAATCTCAAGAGCACAAGTCAATTAAGACACAATAGCAAGCTTCTCAAACTGAGAGGTCATACTGTAGGGCAACTTACTCCACAGTAGAACAGATAATCATCTTAAGTACTTTGCAAAGCCTCAAAACACGCTTCTCTGGCTATCCGAAGATCAATACTAATGTGTCCACTCTCCAGCCAAGCTAAGCATGATTCACTGAAATATGTTTTTACTGTGCAAAAAATGAAAGGAAAATTTTGTTAGGCTGAAGGGTTTCATTTAGGGATGCAGCTTTCACAGCAGTACAGAAATACTGCCTTGTATACATCTTGTTCTCTATAGTTATTAATCTCTTCGGAAGCTGTATGTATTGGTGTTTTTAATAAAAGGCTCAAAGACAAACATCAAACTGAGGTTTCCACCCCCCCACCCCCCCCCCACCCCCCGCCTCACTTCTATAGCTTTTGTAGCCAATTTTGCTCTGGATTTCTTATGCATAACTCTTACTGAAATCAGTCAACAGATCTTACATATATATACGTGGCCAAAGGCAAGAGGAAAGGCATTAGCATTGGATTTTCAGAAGCACGCAGTACTGGCACCTTTTCTCCCATTGAAATCAAATGCAATTTACCACTGCCTTCCAATAAGGAGCACACGTAAATCTGTTGTGAATGCCCCTCATTTGAATATATTGCTGATAGCATAATCTCAATATCACAACAGGGCAAAGAGACAAAAGTCTTGGGCCTGTTGTCCATCCAGGATACAATTTCTGCACAAAGCTACTGCACCAGGAAAGAAAGCCAGCAGTTGAACAAAAGCATCCAATGTACAGAGGAGGGAGGTAAGTCTTAGTTCACACAGATTTTCCAAAGCATTTTGACTGACAGTCCACAAAATCTTTTAGAGGAATACTAATCCGGACCATATTTTTCTAATATCCTCTCTTTTTCTCAGAAGAAGGGTTCTGCACTAACCCATGCAGACACAACCACCTCACATCTTCCCAAAAGCTGCGTATCAGTGTCCAACAAGTGTAATTGTTGTGCCTCCGTATACCCTAAATTAATCTAAAAAAAAAAAAAAAAAAACCAAACCACAAAACCCAAAGAAGCAACGACCCAATTTCACACTTCATGTTCTTCAGTATTTCCTAGAGCACAGGAATCCAAATGCTGTGCAACCTTTTAAATCTGCTGTGTTTCAAGCTACATAATCATTAAGACCTATGCGTATTGGGGCGGAACACTTCTAATATTCCAGCTAAGATGTTATATTTTAACACAAGTTTCAGATCCAGCATGACTTGTAGCTTGAGTTCATTTAAAGAGTTCATTTTATTTCTCTCTCTTTTTTTTTAAGTGCACAATTTCTGTCAGTTTATAATTCAATATTTTAGCAAAATAAGCTACTTTTAACTAGGCTCTAATTTAGCTATAGCCCTTTAGCTCACTGATGAGAATTATCTAGGCCAAGATTACTGTTTACTACAAGTGTTAATGCTTCATTGTATGCTCTGCTCTGCTTATAGCTCTCTCTCTTGTACTGAAAGCTGACCTGGTCTGGACACCAATGCTACAGTTGTTCATTCATCACTACTTGTTAAGCAGTGAATAGCAGTTTGCTACTCACCACGATCCAAGCTCCCAAGCCCTTTTGTATCCAGTGACTAATTCCACCATCAATCCCATACTGGCTAATGAAATGCACTTGCCTTTTGGGTGGTACTGTGTCACAAAGCCTTCTTGAAGTCGTAATACATTGTATCTTTTTCTTTACCCCTGTCAAGACTCATTGACCACCTCTCCTTCTGAGAGAAGTTAATTGGATACGTGAAGCATGACCTCCCTTTCATTAACCCACACTGACTTCCTGACCAGACTGTATTGGTCCAGCTTTTCCCTAACTTTATTTTAATTAGTGGCTCAAATCTTTCCTAATTCAAAGGTTACATGGGCACGTATGCCATTTTCTCACTTATCCTGCAATCCTTTGCTACCTATAAGCATTACATCACGGTGAATTAACATTCAATTTATAACTTATTAAGACTAGAGGAATCTCTTTTTCCTGCTCTTACGCATAGACACACACTCTCTCCAAAGAAAATAGGAAAAAGAAGTCACTTTTTCTTTAAGCTCTGATATCAGCATTAGAGCTAAAAAAAAAAAAATCTTATTTATCTTGAATTAACAGCTAATCAATCTGTTATTCTCAGTGCGTCACCATTATGATCACAAAGCTGGCAGTTAAATTACCTGCTTGGCCAGTATCTCTCCCAAGAATTGAAGGTTTTCAAGAGTTTAAATTCTATAGAAAACCAGCAGTTTTTCACATGAGAGGGTCAAATCTTTAAGGATTAAAGAGAAGTCTGTGAGAACTAAGCGGATATATTTTGATTAAACCACACTCTACAGAAGTCTGTTATTACATCAAAGTTAAACTGCTTCATAAAACATGTAACCACAAAGTACTCTAAAATTATTATTTTACAACAAAAAGGACCAAATTATAATTAATTTTCACTTAAATTTCTGTACATGTAGAACATAAACAAATTTGAAACTGTTCTGCCTGCAACAGAACATGTTAAATAACCTGTAAATATATGCTCAACCACATCCACCACTTCAGTTTTCTGTCAGAGAAAATTCTGTGTGCAGAAATTTTTTGATTCAAAGATGAGACTAGAATGAGACTAAGATTTTATCTTTCCAAATACTTCAGAAAATGAACCGTCTGTGCTCTAATCAACCTTGGAAACTATTAGCAACTGGAAAACCTAATAAAGGACAAAGCCCACAAACACCAGCTATTTTATGTCTTGTACTGTAAGTATCTAGATCAGTTTGCTTTTTTTACAGTCTGACTAGAATTTGAGTTCTGCATCTATATTAATGCACTTAATTGTGGCTTCATTTACTTCAATGCTGTACAACCAGCAAGTCTAATTAGCTTCTGGATTTTGTACTTGTGGAACATAAATCTGAGATTTAGCCAACTACAGTGCTGAAATAACCAGCCTAGATATTTAATTTTAAGTGTCTAGCTTCAGGTCTCAGTATGTAAGTGCATATAGGCTTGCATTACACTTTTAAACCCTCTTAATTCTACAGTTTCATCTTTTTTCTACTGTCTTTTAATGTCTTGAGACCTAGATGACATTTAGACAAGATTTATTGACATCTTATCCTTCCTATAGGATCAATAGAAAAACATGTATAATTCTAGTCTACTGTGGTTGTAGGAGAAACATTGTAAGTACTGACAGTTCTGATCTAAGGCTTGGATCAAATGTCTCTTTATCCCCAATGCCAATATTCCACAGATGCAGTATTCTTCCAGCCCAGCTCCAAAACTGTTTTAAAAATGAGATATATTAAAAATAAAAAAACCCCAACTTGTCCTAAATTGTTCATTTAAATCCAAATTATAATACTTCTCCACCATCATATAATATGTGAGGGTTTTAGATACTCGTGATGTAAAGAGGTTTCACAGAACTGGAGTTTTGACAAAGCAAGATAAAGCCAAAATCTTTCAATAAGTTTTACAACTTTCTCTGTGTTTGTCACTTGCTACTGCTTGAAGGTTTAAAGCTGTGTGTAAGAAGTTATCTTCCCAGCAAGCCACTTAAAATCATATTTCTGATTCACTCTTCCAAGCCTCCTTGCTAATCTGCCTAGTGAACATTGATTTTAGAAAGTCATTCTGTTTCACAGAAATACCTACATCTTCTGTCATAAGTTTCCTTTCACTATTTCCCCACAGGGACTGCAGTCTCACTCATCAACCTCTTACTCCTTATATTTTACATTTGTATAACCATTTATTATTCATATTCACGTCCCATGTAATTTTTCTTTCATTTTTGATCTCAGCTTTCTTGATCATTTCCTTACCTTTTTTCTTTTGCCCCCTATACCTTCTCTTTCAGAGCTAACACTTCTGATTTATCCTAAGGGATTTCTTGGAAATGAGGTGTTAGCTCTCAGTGGGATTTTCTTGGCAAAACATTTAAAAAAAAAGTAAATTATAGATGTCTTGGCTGCATGTCTCCTGGCCTTGATTTCCTCCTGTATTTCCCTGGTCATCCATATTGATAATTTCTGCCACTTCTTGAATATTTATTTCTTGACTAGATACATATTGTATTTGCTGAGCTCATGATAATCTGCCTTTGGTACTTTGTACTCATTTCGCTTCCCACTGTGTGTTGCTCAGAGGTATGCAAAACTACATCACTGCAGAGATACATGTCACTGTAGCTACAGAGACAGAATGACTATAAGTTATCACACAGCAACTGAAACTATGAAGTTTTATGCCTGGAATGTCTCGTTCTCTATGACAAGATAGCAAGGGGCCAAACTCTTCTACTATTACTCTATTTTGTGAAAAATCTGAGTAAATGAAATCTACATTGTCCAAGTTTATTTGAGAACAATTATTTCTAATTCCTTGTTATGAAACTATGTCAGAATATCAATTTTTCATTTTTCTATCTATTGTAGTATGTAGTAGTAATGTATATTGTGGTAGATAATGTAGTCTACATAAAAGGTATAAAATTTTACCAACCTATACAGTGAGTTTTTACCATAGTCATACTTTTAAAAGAATAATTTTCTCCATTAAAAAAAAAAAAAGAAAAAAAAAAAAGCCAGAATTTTCCATAGTGCAATCCATCTGACTACTACATATATTTTCACACAACATACATATATTTCTACTTTGTGGGAGAGCTATTATTTGACTTTTGTCTCTTCAAAGAGAAGAAATGCCACTGTAACTTTACTTTCCTCAATTCTCCTGCTGTAAAACTGATGTGAAGAACCTCCTTGGTATTTCAGGGCTGGAATATGGTATCGTTGCAATACAGATTATGTATTTCACTGTGTTATGTGTAAATCTGTCTAATCTAGAAGAACAGTATCCTTCTGTCTTTTTGAATTTAAATTCTCTTCAATCTAAGACATCAACACAGATTATTAACCAGAGCTCCTCACCTACTCCCCAGCCACACCATTTGCATCAGGGCAGCAGAGAGTACTAAGAACTCATACATATCACCCTGAAAGCTGAGAAGAAAACTTTGAAAATACAGGAAAAATTCATCTAGTGGATATACTCTGAATTAATGTGGGATATCCAAAATGTCTCTGCTCTACATATCATTTGTTATACTTTTCTTACTAGTTGTGTGATAGGTTAATACAGAGCACTGGATGAACAGAAGGATGTGTAAATAGGAAAGTTGGGTGCAGGGAGACCGTGTATATGCAGATGGACGAATGATGAGCAGAGAGGTGAAGATAAGCACTTGCGTTTGTAAAGAATGGAGACAAATTTGATGCTGAAATTGTCTTCAGTGTTTCATATGAGCACTAAAAGAGTGAAACTGGCATTTCAACATTTCCCAAAAAGATAAAAAAGCTGTCTGTGTTGCACTCATATTATTTAGGGCCTCTTATTACTTCACTACTTCTGAAAGTCTCCTGTTTATTCTTAGCTTTACTGCTGACCAATAAAGGGGATTTCTTTACAGAGGACAGACAGACAGCGGAATCTGAAGCCTCGTGCCTATCACATTATAAGGCTATCGAGTTCTTACTGTGGATAGTAGTGAACATACCAACGCTTGGTGCCTGATGCTGCAAAATGATGAGTACATTGGGGAAGGAGTTTCAGGTTTTGCAGGAAGTTGCAAGGGTCCAGTATCATTCAAGCTCAGGCTTTTTGCCTCCAGGATGCATTTTAGCCACCCCTGGTTTCTTCCCAAATGACAGAATTATACCAACAGGAAGTGAAGTAAGCCAGGAAGCTTCAGGATCAACAGTCTGCAAGTTAAGGACAGTTGACTCTCAGATACAGTTTTGCACTCTTGCATTATTTCAGCAGACAGTGGCGAAGCAGCCATTATAGGCAGCCAATTACAGAAATAATCACAATCAGCTAAAACATGAAGTGTACTCATGCCAAAATAGAATCTTTGAACAAGTATATTAGGCTTTGGGGATGTTTTGTTTGGATTTCCCCCCCCCCCCTTTTTTTTTTTTTTTTCACATTTGCATTTGCTTTACCCAAGGGCAAGGCTTCTCTGCTCCTTAGAGAAGCAGGCAGAGCAGCCAGTGGTTCCTACGGCACTGATAACGCTACAATGTTTTGTACAACGCTCAGGGTTTTCATAATGTAATACCAATATATGCCCTTCAAGTAAATTACAGTCAATTTTACATCAGGAATGTTCTGCATCATCACTATCAAATGATGTAGTGTTAAATGTATTTTGAATTGGATCATTTGGAAGGATACAATGTAAGTAATGTAACACTATTAAGGATTTCCCTGTTTAAAGAATACCATAAAGGCAACAAAACCAGAGCTCTCATTTAGATTCAGTGCTGTACTGTATCATCATGACTTACTTGAAAAGAGCACTCTCCTGTCCTGAACTTCAAATGCTTCATGGTAGTGTTTTACTTCACACAGAATCTTCTTGGTTGGAAGGGACCTTTGAGATCATTGAGTCCAACCAACAAAAAAAACCAAAACACAACACCAAACACCAAAACAAAACAAACACCCACAACCACACACCACACCCACCCCCAAACAGACACAAACCAACAATCTCGGGCACTAGAGCATGCCCTGAAGTGCCATGTCTACATGTTTCCTAAATACCTCCAGGGATGGCGACTGCACCACCTCCCTGGAGGTGGTGACTTCACTAAAGGTACTAAAAGTTTCAGCAGCAAGAAAACAGTTAGGGCCTTCCATCTGCAGAAATCCGGATCTCACAGGAGAGAAAAGCCAAAAGCCCTTCCTGGAAGGAGAGATAACCAGCGGATGAACCACCAGACTGGGGAGTCAGTAGACCTAACCTTCCAGTCTGTTCTCTCCCATTAACCCATGAGCTGAGCGAGGTGGCTTCATCAATCTGGCTCCAGCATGGATGATGCGCTAGCTGCTTTCTGCTATAGTTTGTACAGTAAGAGATAAAAGTGGTAGTGCCAATACCCATCTGAAGCAGACACACTGAGTACATCCAAACTAAACAATTCTTGGTTTATTAGATATCGATGTTCTTGCCCTGTTCTTATTCCACCAAAAAACTCACCTAAAAAGAATAATATTAAGCACTGTTACAAAACTGCAAAGCAGAGCCAACTTCTGATTTTAGTGTCATCAGTTATGTCCACATCAGCAACCCCGTATCTTTCTCTCATGGGGAAGAAAAAATTTTTTAAAAAAAAGCCCAAGAACAGACAAAACTGTTTGTTAGGAAAGACATTGAGATCTCTGCTTTCAAGTATTTTATGGTTAAAATCTTGCCTGTGAAAATGACCTAGTCAAAGCCTATTCTCTAGATAAGTTGACTAAACAGGACTTCAGTACAATATAACTGGGTTTACACTTTTTGCCCAAAGAAGAACTCAGTCTCATATTCTTGCTTTCAGGACAGTTCATTTTTATAGACTGGGTGAAAAAAATCTGCATTTGCAAGGCAGTAGGTGGTAGGAGACTGCAGAAAGATAGATATCTACAGAGAGACCAAGAATGTTTCAGGAAAACAAAGTGATCCAAACATATATTTGTTTTTATCCTGTTTTGGAATTGCTTGGCTTTGATCACTGTGACCAAAGACGGTTTCCATGTTCCAGTTCCACTGGGAGTAAAGGGCTAAAGAAAAATCTGGTCTGTTTAAAAAGAAAAAAAAATTTTAAAAAACCATCAAAACACTAATAACTGGTTTATGATTTCATGTTATAAAACATGAAAAAATACTTTTCTTTTCCAAAAAAATTAATTCCCAAGCAAGTTACCTTTCTTGATTTTTTTCCCTCCAGAATAGCTTACCAGAACAGATTTTCAGATGCTCACCATACTTTATCTTACATATTTTCCTAACAAGAGTTTCTTGCTGTGCTCTTACTGTGCACCATAAATACACTGGAGCTTGCAATCTCATTTAATTAAAAATCATTTCAGATTAACATAATAAATTCTGCTGAACACTGGCTGGGTATTGAAGAATTGTCTCATTGTAGTAATTTTTAATGTGATTGACCAGGTACTGTGCAGCCTTTTAAAATGCTTTACATTTGTGGATCTCAAATAACTTTATAGCAAGGTAATTAAAGCAAAGAGTATTCCAAAATGAGGTAAAGAAAACAAAATATGCACATTTGGTAGGCAGGCACAGTGCTATTAATAGAGTTAATATTGGCAAGTTCCTGGCACAGGTTAGAAATCCTGAAATACAGTCTAGATCTCTAGTAGCCAGCTCTAGTAATAAATTACAATATGTTCATTTTATCTTCCCAACAGTGATCACAGATATCATTATAAATCACCAATTATGGAAAAAAAAAAATAAAAGCACAACACATCTCTTTATCTGTGGAAATGTCTCTGTTCTTTCTGTTAAAATCAGTAAGAAGTGCTTCTTGGTTTGTTTTTACAGTTTTGGTTTGTTTGTTTTTTTTTGTAGTTGGGTTTTGTTTGTTGTTTTTTTTCTTTGGCTTTGTTTGGGGTTTTTTTTTGTAGTTGAAAGAAAACAAAGTTTTCCAGAATTTAAACTGATGAATCTGCCATGTAATAGTGGTGGATATCATGGTAATCATACCAGTCAATGCAATGACTGGAGGTATAGCCAAAAATTCACATCTTAACCCTATTTTAAACTCTTCAAAGCTTAGAAAGCTAAGAAACTTGTTCTCAACATTCACTATCAGTTTTTTCCCCTGTCCTTTCACTCCTCACAAACATTGAGTCACTCGCATATTTCTGCTGTGAATTTCAGCTTGCTGACAAAGAAGATAATTTCTAAAATAACTGTCACATTCAGCCCATCGAAGTCATCGTATTTCCCCCTAACTTGACACGATGTTAACCAGTTACTTTTAAATTTTCTACACCAATCTGAAACAATAAGCATAGGAGAGGGCTGAGCTCATCAGCGTTAGCCCACTGTGTATATCAGCAGGAGGCATCTTGGCTCACACAGCCACTTTCTGAGACGAGTTCTGAATAAGTGGGATGCAATTGGCAGGGGAAAAAAAAAAAAAAAAAAAAAAAAGACAAGCAATAAGAAAGGATAAGCAGAAAGGGTTGAAGGCTCATTCTCTGCATGCATGCACCATCCTCAACACATGGTTTTCTGCAAAAGAACCAATTTCAGACAAGTCAATCAGGCTGTTGAACCCATCCCTAAAGCCATGCCTGGCCGTGCAACAACGTTCAATGTCTGTCACATGCCACAACCAGTAGCATGGAAAGTGACATCTGCAAGACCATCACAGCGGCCATACCTCATCGCTACCCCAACTGCAACAGGGCTGGTGCCGCCTGCCCCCCCACGCTCCGGCCAGCTGCCAGCCCTGCCACAGCCACCCCTCACAGCGCTGCCATACGCCACCCTGGCACAGGGATGGGGCACTGAGCCACGCCGGGATGGGCAACGTGTTCGGGCCACCTGACAGCGGGGCTGAGCCGTGCATCAGCCCCCAAGGTTGCTCAGTTGAGTGATGAGATCAGACAGGGCTTCACAGGCCCCCCAAGTGCCTTGTCTGCATTCTTTTAATTGAATGTGGCACCAACAAGGGACCTGCACTTGTGCTGCAGTATCTGGTCTGAGTGAAACAATTGTTTTAAAATAATTGCTGTGGCAGAGGGCTCATGGCCGCTGAGGGTAACCTGCCACATGCTGCTTGAGGGGGAGACAGAAACACGGCAGTCAGTTGTGTGCAGCCCTTTCACACCCTCCACACCTCTCCCACCAGCTTCACCAAGAGTAAACATCACTGTGCAACTCTGGTTTGCTTTTCTCAGTACATTGAACAGCTCTAAGGATGCTTTTTGCAGTGTTTTATATCTAGTGAGAGACCTTTTTTGTTTATAAAGAGCTTTTTGAAATAAAGCCCAAGTGATTCATAATTATTTGAATTAAGTGGAAGTGTAGAAACCCAGGGCCATGTCCTCAGAATTTGTCGCCAGCATAACACTCACACCCAACCCACAACCGACAGACAAAATAAACAAGAGTAGCTAGCAGCACAGCATTTGTAAGTTTATCAGAAATCACAAAGATTAACGTTAGAGGCTGGCAAGGGGAAATTGATGTAAGTGGGAAGAGCCTCTTTTGAAACTTTGAAGAATGAAAATATATACACAAGTATATACATGTATATATACACACACAAACTTTGACTATGGGACATGAGTCCTCTGAGGGATGATGGCATCCTCACTGGAGGAAGCTTACAAGGAGCCAAGCGAAGATGCTCCCAGGCAGCAGGATCTTGATGAGAAAGAGGAGATACTGTCTCACAGAAAAGGGTCCATTTTACCAGAGTACAAGGCAGAAGACACCCACACCTTCTGCTTCTCTGGTGTGCCAGAGTCTGAAACTATGCTTTTAATTTGTTTTCCTTTGTTTTAAACACTGATTTTTTTCCCCAGTAATGCACACACTACATACACTTCTGAAGGAGGAAGCTGTCCCTATAACAGACATGTTTTCAAGCCCTTGGGTCAAATTCTCAGTTACTTCCAATATTGCTTCAAAAAGGGTCTCGTGTTAATCAACACAGAATTGTATCTGAATTTTTTTTTTATGAGTTTCCATGAATAATTTAAGTTTTATTATTATTGCTGCTGTTTGGCTTTCCTTGTTTCAATTCCTCTGCACTGCAGTATGATGTTTTAAGCTCCTCAAGTTATTGTTTTGAGCCTTGACATTTGACAAATAAATAAACAAGTCAATTAAAAATATTGCAACTTCCAAAATTACACATATTTTTTTTTGGAAAAAAAATCCAAATACTAGAAACATTTTTTTATACCACATTACAGCCTCTAATCCATTTCCTGGTCTCCAGAACATCTGATTTTTAATTTTTTTTTTCTTTTGTAATTATTTTAGTTGAACAGGCTCTTAATGCAGTAATGTAAGTGTCCATTTCCCTAACCTGCTACAGAATCAAACACCCTTACCAGAACCAACAGACATCAGACCTTGCACAACAACTGATAAAGCAGGGCTCCTTTTTAAGTAATGCTCAACATAAACACAAAACTTGATCTTAGTCCAAGGTAACAAACAATGAAGCACAAGCTTTTGAATCAACAGGCATGCAGATTTTGGTGGACAGTATACAAGTTGCAGCATCTTGCAGGACAGACTGTACAACAAAGTGATTATATTCTCAAACAGCACTCCTTAGACACAGCTTTTTGCTGAAGTTATTAATTTACACTGTGTGAAATCAGAAAAACACACTTTTTTTTCTTAGGTTTTGTGGGGTTTCTGACCCAAGTGATGTGCATCAAGAGCAATGCATGCTCACAAAGAGCAGAATAGAAGAAAATCTGTTCTGAATTCAGGTTTCACTCAAGTCCACATCAAGTGGACTTTGGGTCTCATCTGTGAGTAGGCTGAACAGCCTGCAAAAGAGAAACAAGGTGGAAGTGGCTCACAGTCGCTGTGTGGGAAACAAGAGTAGGAGCTCTGAAAATACTTCTCACTGAACCTTCAAGAGTGGGTCGGGCTCACCTCCCTGGTCCTCAAGGTGTAAAACTCAGCCCTGGGAGCTTCTGCATGCAGGTTTGAACAAATAGCCGAGGCTGCTGCTTACACCTCAAGTCCCTTGTCTATAAGGTAAAGACCATCAGAGCCCAAAAGTGTTTACACAGGGAGGTTGTTTTGTTTCTTTAAGACTGCCTGTGACTTTCATGCAGAGGTTTTAACTCATGCCTTTGCATTGAAGTTTTGCACACCCTTTTGCACAGTTGCCTGTGATACTGGAGGTTTAACAGGATATTCTTCAAGGAGAAATCCTGTGGCAGTACCTTTCCACCACCCCTTCAATGGGAGCACTGCACTCTTTCTCCACCTTTACCCAGTTCCTCATCAGAGGACCTTATACTGATCATAGAAAATACTTCAATAGTGCATCCTTAAAAAAAATATAAAGAAAATAAAAAATCTAGAACAGAAAATATTTTAAAGAGATTAAAAACTGTCACTTAGTTTAAAGGAAATGGGAAGATATATAGATATAGTCATTACCTTGCCTTCCTTTCATATTATTTTTTTCCCAGGCTTTTTTATTGACATCTGGTCAGCCTGTCATGACACAGTCCAATTAAAATTATATATTATATCACAGGTGTCCTTTAGCTAGTACCAATGTTCCCACTGGACAGGAGATTCTTCTGATAGCACTTTGATGTCCACTATTCAGTGTTTTAATTTCCTGCCAAATTTATCATGTGTAATTTACCATCAGCAGTGTTCAATCTTACAATAACAAAAGGCAGAGAGCTTGATCTTTTCCATACCATTTCATGTATAGACTTTCTTTTTTTTTTTAAATTTAAGCTTGTATTAAACCTGCAGGTTCCTCTAATGTATGTGTGTCAGGAAAGGAATACATCTTTGCATTTGGTCCCATTCAGAAGATGTTATTGGTCTGTTTAACTATACAAAGAAAATATTTAATTATTGTTTCAGTGCCAAAAATCTAACTTGTATCTCATTCCCAATGTGCTGCAGCAACAAATCGAAAGAAAACGTCTAATCTAAAAGCTTGTAGCTCAAAAGAGATATGCAAGTGTCATAGAAGTAACAGTTTCCCCATTTTATGTTATGATAACAGAAGCAGGCAGAGATTACTAAAGTAGGAAAAAAAAAAAAAGTAATTTCTAAAACTGCACTGGAAGTTTGTGGGGGAGACAAAAGTTTGGTAACCAAAGTACATTTCGGTACTTTTGTAACAAAGCTCATTTGTCCTTTCATAAGTGTCAGATAGTTCTAGCAAAAGCAGGTGACTTGCACAGTACTTTAATTACCTCCTGATAATCATCTACAGCCAAAATCCTAATTTCTATCCCCGTGAACATTTTAGACAATTTAAAGAATTTCCATTCCTCAGAATTTCTTCAGAACTGTGACCTTAAGCTCGAAATACTTTTTTCTGGAGTTCTAACAGCAGGCAGCATTTCTGCTTCTCTTTTAACTGAGAAGAATGCTTAGCATGCAGGATAATGCATATTTTGGAACTAGACAGAGGTAAAAGACAGTAACAAATCCAAAAGAATCACTATGCACTGCTGGGACAGTGATTCATAAAGGAAAAAGATGACAGTCGTTGACTACAGTTCTGGGTATTGTTCTTCTCCCAGCATGGTTAAGTTTAAATGAAAGGCTCTTTAGCAGGAAATTTCCAAACTTACACAAGCTATCTGTGCTCCAAGAGGATCTTCCCTTACAGCTTCTGAGCAGTAAGTATCATCTAAAACAAAAAGGTGGTATGCCTGAGATCAGCTCCAAAAAAGCTGAAGTTGGATTTTCCTTGTCTACACAGAAGTATACTGACACATGCCTGCACATACCTTTATATTAACAGCAAGAAATATCTGCATAGTATGTTTAAGGAATGTAATCTAAAGATGTCAGGTCATTATATTCATGCATGCATTTCATTCACCATGAAAGATTTTACAGCCTGATTTGTGAAATACATTTATTCCACAGCACTCTGCCTTCTACTGTTTAATATGCTATTTTAAACTTCAGTGTCTATGACTGTATGCAACATATATATTCTTGTTACATAAACTACTAAACCTTGAGTACTCTTCTGTTCCCAGGAAACATATAAAAGTTACATACCTCTGGCTGATTAAAACACATTTAAAACACCTTCAGTTTCCTTTTTTGAGAAGCACTTTCCCATTTGACCAGTATAAAAGTATAAATTTACAGCCACCTACGATCCAGAGCAGATGCCTACAAGACTTTGCATCCCCTCAGTCCGTCTGCATTTTGTGTTTATATCAGACGACCACATAACGAACTGGATCCACTACTTCATTTCACATCAGGTATCAAAAATTACCAGCTTTCAACTACGACTGAATTTTATTTGAAATTAGAGGGCAAAGAATACATAAACCATTTACCAAACTTCTGAGTCTTCAGTTCTCTACTCCTCACTTATCCTGATCTCAGCCTACAGATACATGAGGGATCTACATGCCTAGAAAAGCCCCACAGAACCTTGTTTTCTCTCTTTTATAGAAAGAATTTTGCAAGCAAGGTGAAAAACTGTTTTAAGTAGTATTTTTACTGATTTTTCCATTATAATTTTATGATGCTTATAAATTTATAATTCCATACACAAGCTTATTAAGGTTGAAGGCCCGTAGGAGTTTCTTTTTATGAGCAACAATTTTTTCTCTGAGCCTTGACTGGAATCATTATGAAGGATCCCAAGACATTTAATTCCTATGTGGTAGCAGCTGAGGCTGTCAGCAAACCCTTGTTTTGGACAGCATTCTAATGATAAAAAGCCATACTTCTGTGGGCACCTATTGCTGAGTGTCAACACAAAAACACCACTGATGAAACCATGGATTTCTTCTTCTCAGCCCTGTGAGTTCAAGGCCTAACTCTTCTTTCCTATACATCAGCTATGCACCTTATTTATACTGGGATACAAGAGTTCAGAGTTAAGCCATCTGCACATGACAGTTCCTACTTTTTATAACTTACGTGTCAGCCTGGACACAAGACTCCTTTTTTGGCTATATGCTGTCAAATTAACTGAGTTAGCTCAAAAACACGACCTCGGCCCCCTTGTGTTTTACCTGTAATTTAAATATGTCTGTACCTGCAAATATCCTTGAGTTGCTCATTGGTACAAGTAGAGAAAATTCTGATGCTCTGTCCCCTGGCACAGAAATGTTTTCAACTTCATAGCTTCCACCCCCTGTCCACACCAACTGTGGTTAGCCTGCGCCCACTCACTCTCACACTCCTGTTATCCTGCCGGCCACAAGCCAACCAACCTGCTTCCAGACCTTTGCAAGTCACAGAGGTTCCTCTCTCAAACGGAAAACAAATGAAACCAAAAAACAGGGCAAGTACCCGTGGGTTGCTGCAGGCACAGGTGACTTGTGGAACAAGTGTTTTAAAGAGGCACAGGTGCAGGGACTTACCACCTGACGGCAATTCACTTTCTCACAGCAAACAGCAAAAGCTAAAAAGGCACCTGGTGAGACATATGGGAATGACAGGGTCAGAGAAAAGGGGATTAACAAAGGGAATAAGTGTATGAAATGCAAACTGCAGAGAAGGCTCCGTTACACTGAGAAGCATGTCAACAAGAAGAGCAATTTCTGGATCTCCCAGAAGGTGCTGGAGATACAATTCAAAGGGCAGGTGGCTGTAATCCAAGTTGGGAAGTATTTTGAAAGGGGGGAAAAAACCCTAGTGGTCAAGAGATCTGTGAAACCTGTGGCAAAATCCAAAATCATGGTGGGGAAGGGGGGAAAGTTGAAGAAAAACAGTTGCATAAGTATTAAGAAAACCCAAACAAATAAAGACAGTTTAAAAAGCTAACTTTGGAATTACCATTTCTTTTCCTTCCCACTTACATACTTCCCAATATCCTACTGAGATACTTTGATCTTTTTTACTTTGTTTGCAAGTACCTATACGTACAATATTTTCTTATCAACATTTTGTTCCTACCATTCTGCTCATGTCTTCCACTATAATTTGCTCTTTCCAGCCAGCCATGCAAGAAATAAATACAAATGAAAGCCGAATAACAACATACTTTTCCTAATTTATTGCCTCCATTCAATTTGTCCTAGTCCTCTCCCTTTGTCTCTACTTCATTCCCTATGTGGAATAACATATCCTTCTTCTCCTCCTGTATTTTTCTTTATTAGCTGCTACTTTGTTTCTAATGCCGGTTTCTTTGCCTTTTTCAATAGCCAGAGCCAGCCTCCTAATTTTTGGTCACTCTACCCTTCTATCTTTTTCTCTTTGCAGTCTCAATACAAACATGCACACATACACATGCTACCTTCTCTCCTTCCCGTATATTGCTGCCCCTCCACCACCATGCGGCCACCATTTCCACTCTCACTGCCTCATCTTCATCCAGCTCTCCTTCCCATGTGAACTCAGACATCCTTCCCTTGAAGAGCCATGTCTGCAGAATGAGTCGCTCCTCTGGGGTCCTGGCCTGAACATCTCCCCTGCTTGTCTTGAAGTTATGTTGCACAGACAAGACATGTTGCGAGAGGAAAAAGTAGCTGGAGATGCATTAACCTCTTCACTCTTGATCCTACGTAGCTCCTGCCCTTTCAAATATGGACTAAATAGAAGGAGCAGCCGGTAACTGCAGATCACCATGGTGGTTCATCCACCAGTAGTAATGGAGAGGGGGTCTTTGTTTTCAGAAAGCAAGAATAGCTAAATAGCAAGTATGACTTTAGCTCAGAGGAAAAGATTGATTTGGGTTTTTTTACAAGTAGAGGGAGAAGAAGAAACGTAACCTCGACTCACCCACATCATTATGTATCCAGATAAGCTCTAGTGTGTTCAGAGAAGCTACTCCAAATAGAGCACAATTCCACTAGGTGTCCAAACAGTCTCCTTTTGTTAATGAACGCTGTAAGGCCTGTGTCATATGTTAGGTGTACTGAAGACAACTACATATGCATTGAGATACAAAGCTGTTGAATGTGCAGGATGTCAACAACTGAAACTGTTAACATTCAGGAGCTGACTTGTGAAACATGGAGAAAAAAAAAAAAAAAGAGGTAACAAAAGAAACAGCAAAATTCTCTCTTGACAACTTCATGACAGACTTCCTCAGTGATGGCCAGAGTAATTTATAGAAAAATTATGTACTAATTAGCATTCCACTTTTCTTCAGCATTGCTAGAAATTGAAATATACCCAATATCTACATAATACTGAGAAACAGATAATTCCTCTATTACAGGTAATTTTCCAGAGGATCACAGAAGAAATTTATTGCCTACTGTGAAAAATATATGGCGGTGATGACAGCTAGTTGCTTTTCCACCTTCTTCTTCATCTATGCACAATTTTCCTTCTGCTTGCAGTTTGGTGCTGCACATAATTCATATAGCATTCACATCAGTACAGTAAGAAGAAATGGTGTAATAAGGCCAGCTAGCTAGATCTCTTCTGAGATTTCCCCAGTACTGCACATAGTTCTCTCAGAACAGACAGCTGCTCTCCCTCCTTTCTCAATGTGCCAGACCTTGCATCAGGGCCTAATTTGTGGTAGGAATTACAGGCAGGGAAAAGATTTCAAATGAATGAGGTTGGCTTGAACAGATTTTTCTCCTCCTTCCCAATATAAGGTTTTGGGCCCTCCAAACTTCTAGCTGTTATAATGTCATGTTATTAATTTTCTCTTTTGCAATTTTATAAGACAAAATAGGTAGTAGGACAGAAAAGAAATATGAGGCCATAACCACAATGCCCTTACTCACAGTTACACACAGTTACATTTTCTTCTTAAAACTGCTTGCATTAGGCAAAATCTACTTGTAGGAGAGGGAGAGAAGGTGCCCTTCTGCCTGGGGAAAGTTTTATTAAAATTCAGCTTAAGTGCCAGGTGGGGCCGTAGGGGAAGATGATGGGGAGATTAGTCAGGAATGAATTTATTTTTCTTAGGACTTTGATTTTTAATGTTGAGAAATCTAACTTTTCCTCTTGTTTATCTTTTTACTATTTCTTTCAGTTATAATGTATTGGTTGTCTTTAGTTAAATGTCGCATTGCTTTGACTTTCTGATTCTAACAGACTCCTTTTACAGGGCCATGCTACTTGTTAGATCATCTGTGAGCACACTATATTAGTCATATCACATAGCACCACAGACTAAACACAAACGCTAAGATTCCCAAACGAATGTGAGTGATTTGGGCCACTGGAAGACAGCTAACAGTGTATGCCCAAGCCTCCTGCAATGTTCTGAAAAACTCTGCTAACCATTCTAAAGCCCAGCTATAACTTAAATATATAAACTGTTCTCTGTATATTATATATATATATAGGCTGCTATATAGATAGGTAGAAAGTGAATCAAGACTGGTTAGAAATAATAAGCAAAGACAAAGTAATGGAGCAGAATGGTTTATAGCTCCACTGGGAGCTGCCCAGGAACAAGAAGCACTTAGTACTGGCATGAGGCTGAGACAAAATAATTTTTTTCTGTTTAGCACTGGTATTCTTCACCTGGATAAGAAGGCAAAAAAGTGCAAATAGAAAAAGACATCAGAATAACAAATAACTGCAGAGAGTCACTCTGGACCTATTCTGAAACAACAGAATACACTTTAAAGAGCAGTAAAACCAATAAAAATCCAGTCATCTTGAAAAAGGAGAGTCTTTGCTGCAATAAAGGCAGTCAATAAAGAAGCTCTCTCATTTAAACATCAAATGCACATTGTTTTGCAACACCTGTTATTCAGCCATAATAGCTTTCTTAACCTGTCAAAGTGTTTAAGCTGAGGAAAAGAAATGGGCCTCCAGCTGTGCACTTTGGTGGAGAAAGCCTGCACGAAGTGATATTAGTTTAATGAAATGTGTACAGATTGTAATTGTGGTAATAAGAGGGCAATTCCCTGAGGGGCAGTAGGAAGGCGGTGAGTGCAGTCAAGCAGAAAACCAAAGCTGCAGTCTGGAGAGAGACTGATACCCTACGTATGGACCCTCGCTCTCCAACGTGCTTCCTGACTGCACAGCCCTATAAGATCTCCTCCCTGGCAAGCCCTGTGACCGTCCCATGCCCCATCCTCACCAGTCACCCTGGAGTGCTTCCTGGAGAACAGACCAAAGACAGTCTGGCTCTCAACAGTAGAACCTGCTGGTATCCACAACACAGGGTCATAAATACATGCAGATATGGATAAAGGGGACCACAAAAAAAAGGCACTGGAATACATCAATATGTCTTCCACTACTCCACTCTGTTAAGCCTGAGACTCTGTGGGGCCCAGTAAGCTACAAGGCATGTTTTCCCAGGAAAAGAAATTGTCGGAGTCTTGGAAAAATGAGAGACAGCACTTAGGGAGAAGATGAGGAAAAAATAACATCAGACAACTATAGACCTTTCCCTTCATTTTCTTAAAAGAAGGATCAACACTTGCTTCTGCTTGCTTGACTGTGCAAGCACAACAAACCCAGTCATACCAGGCAGATTCCTATATGAAACCTGCCAATGCTCAAGTGCATCCCAAGAGAAAGTGTCAAAAACAGCAACGCTCATCACAGCAAGTATGATTTACAAGAGCTTCTGAGCCATGAAGTCTTTATTAGCTGGGTCTGCTGTAGTAATTTGACAGTGTAATTCAATAAATCCATTCTTGCGGTAGTTTAGTCAGCCTAGTGGGTGTCACAGAGATGCACCATCTTCCAGGAGTATTTTCATAAGGAAACACCTCTCTCCGTCTTTCCAGCCTGTGAATAGCTCAGCACCCAGCAAGAGCTAAAGCAGAGAGGCAGAAGCAAAAACTGACTTTCTTTTCCATAAACATGGAGGTATTCAGGAAATATGGGCAAAAAAGGACAGTTCAACTCCTTCCAGAATACAGAGATAAACCGAAACTAGAGAAGGCTGAGGAAAGCAGCAGGGGAAGAGTTTGGTAGAAAGCTCTGGGATTCAGGCTGTTCCAGCTTTCTCACCAGCTCAGCACTTCACGTGCACACGGAAAAGCATGTAGGATCTGGCAAAGTTGCTGCAGAACCAGAAGAAATGTTTTTGGAACAACAGAAAGAGGATGAGCAGGAAGCCAGGAGGGTTCAAAGACATACCACGGCAGAGATGGACGGAGTCTGAAGACAGATTAACTCTCAAGACCACAGACTGCTCCTGGCTATGCCATCTGTAAATACATATGTACATGTACAAAAGCAGAAACAAATGAATAAAATGTTGCTTCATGGAACTCTAGAGTTCCTTTCACTCTAGGGCACAGCACCAGATAACCCCCAGAGAGCTCTTCCTAACTAAATTATTCCAAATTTCTATATAAATATAGCAGCAAAGATTTGGGGGGAGGGGAATAGAGGGGTGTGTAGGTGGGGAAGGAGCAGAGTTGGAGAGAGACAAAGACAGGAATGAAATCAAGGAAGAATGAAGTGATCATAAGAAAGGAATAATTAATTACAAGAAGGTTAAAAAAAGGTATGAGAGAAAAGGAAAAAATAACCAAGACATTTTAGACTGAAAAAAAAAACCAAACATGAGCACAAAAATCATGGCCCAGAAAAGCATCAAAACAAAGGAAGAGGCAGAAAATGGGAAGTATGTTATTTTATAAGCATAAGTGAAGGACCTGAAAAGAGGAGAAGGAAAAATGGATATCAAGCCAAAGGAAAGCCCAATTTAAATGCTGTATTTGGAGTTGAGAGTGGGGAGAATTTTCAGTCAAGGTCCTGATTCAGGAATAGAAAAATAATGACTCATCCAGTTTCTCCTAGTAGTAACAAGTACTATGCTGCCTTCCCATTCTCAAAATTGTTTTATTTACCAGTGATATACTAGGAAGAAGTTCCACAGCTTTATTAGATGATTTGCAGAGTAGTCTTTTTTTTCAACATGGGCAACTCACCAATAAGTCCTGTGTTGCTGTCAATCAGAAAAGCAGCTGAAAAAAACCATAGTTCAGAAAGCAAGCACTCCTCTGAAAAGGTGAAACTCATGTGACTGGTGAAACCCATACTGCCTAACACTGCTCAGAGTGCTACTGACACCATGTTATAGAAAATGTATCTGTTATAGACATTAGAGAGAGTATTTCCTACAGCTGCTGCAGGCAAGCACAAAGAGATATTGCAGGCAGTGAGGGAATCTCAGATATTTATTTTAGGTAAAATTGGAAGGTTAACAAGGGCTATCATTGTTTCAGACCTTTGCTTTTGCAGCTCTGCAACACATTTCTGCCCCTTTTACATGGGAACAAGCCAGAGCTGCCTGTTGCTATTCAGTGACATTAGCAAGTTCTGGACCTCTGACAGCACCTGAGGGAAGCTTGTGAGCTTTTTAATTCATTTCCTTGATTGTAAGGAATAGCTTGCAAGGTGACAGCTGTAATTAGTCAGGACAATGTTGAGAGCATGACAACAAGGTTCATCAGACTCAGAGCAACTACCAGTTGCCCACGGAAAAATCTGTGCCACAGATACAGATGTCACAGAGCTCCTTTCTACACACCTTCAAAACTTCCTCAGCTACAACAGCTCCTGATCCAGGCTAACTTGGGTGGCACAGCTAGCAAAACATGTGGTGTGAAAGGGACTGGAGAGCAAGGGAGGGATATAAGGCAGCGCTCTGCTTCTCCATCCTGTGTCCCTTTTAATGATGGTTGAGAGAATTGCTCAGACTTCTCCAGCTGAGGCCTCGGTTGTGTTGCGGCACCATCGCCTCTCATCAGTCACATCTCCTTCTGAGCCAGGATGTCATGGAGGACAATGTGACTGATGCAACCTGACACACCATGTCACTATGCCAGGTCTGCCAGCTGGGAAACTGAGGGAAAGCAGGGAGGAGGAGAGGGGGAGAAGCAAGATTAAAAAAAAAAAAAAAAAAGAGAAAAAGGAAAAAAGAAACTGGCTTCAGAAAAGGTATTCCTCAGAGTTGTATTGTTTTGTATTTAAGAACAGTTGTATTACCTGCAAAAGCCAAAACCAAAGACACAGAACAGGGGAGGAAAAAAAAAACAAAAAACAAAAAAAAAAAAAGAAAACCAGACCAGGGACAAATCAGTGACCAAATAGTCTACCGAAGGTCTGCTAGAGGTTCAAGCAGACCTTCCATAGTGAAGGGAGGGACACAGCAAGGCGGACAGCTCTCTGTTGCTGTTTTAGAAATCCACCTTTATTACTTTTACCCTTGCTGAAAAAATGTCCAAGCAAACTGAGCCTTTTCTCAAAGGAAAGATTCATGTCCCTAATGACTGGTCTCAGACATGTGCATCAAATGCGTTCTCGTTTTCTGAAGTGAGAAGGTGGAGAAAGAGACCTTTTTTTATCTTTCCCTTGAAAATAGTAAAATACTTTTAATGCAAGACTATGCATAATTATGAAAATAACTATACAGTCATACATTTCTGCAATACATACATTAATATTGGCTGGGAGAGTAGAAAGACATTTGGGATGCAGCTTTCCCAGTGTTGTAGGCAACTCCATTGCTTCTTCACTGCAAGCCAGTGACAAAGCAAAAGGATTTACCTTGTCAAAAGTCTCCTCCTATAGCCAGATGCTGTGACTAAAGATCTTATAAGCTACAGAAGCTTCAGTTAATGGCGTCTCAGCCAAGGCTACTTCTGCCACAAGTACATGATTTGCCTCAGTCATGATTTAACAAATCTAAGATGACTATATAGACAAGTTTAGTAAAGAAAAGGCAAGATCACTTTGAGTTAACAGTGCCAAATTAATTTAGAACAACTTACTGCTTATATTTTCTTCTTCATTTTTCCATTTATCTCATAATCAAAATAGCAACAACTGCATGCTTGCATGTAAAAAGTTGCAGCACCACACAACTGAAAAAATCAAATAATGGAATATTCACATCAGTTTCCACTCCAACTCAAGCTAAGCTACATTTTACATATTGACCCAGATTTTACTAAATTCAGTCCCTGTTTTTGAACAAGCAGCTTTTTGACACAGAAAATGCTGTCACTGGGATGCCAGAGTATTGTCTGAAGACACAATGCAGTACATATATTTGCAATTTAACAAGCATTGTGCCTGCCAATAATCACCAATAGAAAAATTTTAAGCAAAGTAAGTTCAGATTGAAATTCTGGCACATTACACGATGTAGTTTTTGTTGTTATTTTCATAGCTAAATGCAAATTTGAATTTGAAAGAAATACCATTTGAGTGCCATTACCTATTCTACTAATTCAAATTATATCAAGTACCAGACTGAACAAGGGGAGTTTCCTGATTTTCTAATGACTTAATTATCAATATTATTTTTTTTAATACCAAAATAGGTGAAAGCTAAGTGTTAGTGTCAAGAAAAAAAAAAAAAAAAATCACATCTCTTTTCCTCCCTAGATAGTGCTGAAACATGCAGTTAACATAAATTATCCTGACCAGGCAGCCCCATACTGGCAGGCAGGCACTAGTATCTAGTCCTTGTCACTTTTCAGTTGGCTTTGGGCAGTTTAGCTGCTGATGCCAATCATTGAGTGAGAGGTTTTGTAGTGACATCTGCCCATCACTGAGTCTGTCTTCCAGGGCAATTTTTATTACCTTAAATGTCAGTTTGTTTAACTATAGTCCAGTCACAGCAGCCAACTAGGTGCTATGGTAACATTTTCAGTAAAAAACAAGAAAAGAGAAAAATCTATTAAACACAAAACCATTTAATTCTGGCTTAGCCTCAGGCTGCACCATCTTCAGGGACTGACCCAAGCTCATTGTTGATATCAACAATTTTTTTTTATTGCCGTGTGGCTCTTTTGCTTTAATTGATTTTGTTATTAATATCTGATTGACCATAATTTGCTGATGACCCACAGGCAGCCAGATTGGGATAGAGAGCCCACTATTTCAGTTATGGTGTAGCTCCCTCCTCTTCACTAACAGACTCTTGTCCAGAAGGCATTCACTAGTCTGCTTCAAAAACAAGGTCTTGACTCCATTTCGTGGAAGTTATCCAGCTCCCCGTCTAGGTAGACAAAAAGCCCATTTTACTGGCTTTACTTCCTACCACTGGTGAAGTACTTCAAAGTTTAACCATCTGAAAAGCACTGCTGACTTCAGTAACAGTTGCACACTACTTTAAAATTAAATTCATGTTTGCTGATTTCTTACCTTTGGTATTTGTGGAAGGGCTGAAACATTAGCTCCTAAAAGGTACCACATATTAACAGAATTACTGAGGGGGAAAAAAGGAAAGATCAGTGCAGATCTGAAACACGCCACTACCTTGCAGGCTGCATTAAGGGCCTCCAGAATGAAAACTACAACCTTTAGAAGAGACGCGAACCGCCAAGGGATGTACCCTCTATGTGACAGAGAAAAGCCTCCCATGTGGTCCCTTCCCAGTGCATCAATCAGTCCTGCCATGGAGAACAGGGTGGCCACCCAGCCCTCAACACTGTGGGGAGATGTCCACTGCCACTGTTATAGACAGCATTATATGTTGTGATACAGAGCAAAAGTCACTTACATGCACTGTTACATTCATATCTCTTATACAGGTGACTGAGTGATCACACATGGTCATAACTTTCACTCAGAAGCTGAACAACATGACGA
The DNA here is from genome assembly GCF_964106895.1 of Numenius arquata. NCBI lineage: Eukaryota > Metazoa > Chordata > Aves > Charadriiformes > Scolopacidae > Numenius > Numenius arquata. Next base: position 32,858,793 of record NC_133580.1, on the reverse strand, counting down.
AGCTACAAATATTCAGCTGAATTTTCAAATAAGTACAAATGCAAGTTTGTACATTCAGCTTCAGCCCTACATACATTTTAAGTTATTTTTTGGTAAGTATTTTTGCAAATAAACTTATTAACAAGATCAATCACCAAAATTCAGTATGTAATTGCAATATTTTAAAATAATCAAAAAATCATATTTACAAGCTATTGATAACCAAAATTTACCATTTGGAGAAAAAAAATACCCAGTCAGAATAGAAAATTCCTAATGTTCACTGTGATTCTCTCATAGTAAAAGCAGGGGAAACAGTTAAAATATAGCGACAAAAGGAAAAATCTTGCTCATGTATATAAAGTCCAAATATCACCACTTCCCCTGGTTCATTACAGAACACAAGACATACAGAAAATACATGACAGAGATTAGAGGCTGTTTGCTTAAAAGAAACTGAAATTCAGATCAGGTTCCAATGTCCAGATATCAGGTCCATCAATGCTATCTTCTTACTCCTTTATCTTTACCACTGCCTTTGAAGTAGACTGAAGCCAGCAGCTTGGATATGAAACGCTGCCTCTACACAGCCACACAGATTTGTGTTTCAGATTCATTTTCTTCTCTTTCTTTTCTGTTTATGCCTCTCTTATTTTTAATTTCCTCCTTTGTAAAAACCTACACTTTATCTCAAGCTTCTAGCCAGTCAGATATTTTTTCTATCTTTCTGTGTATTTAGCACTGGACTGACATGAAAGTTAATAACACATTTGAAAAAACGTACAGGAACCTGAGGTAGGAGATCCTATTGACAGAGCAGTCTATTAGTATTATGCAGTTTAAAAACTATTCCCCTCAAGTAGCACTACTGGTTTTTAGCTCAATTTGTTAGAAGACCCACACTGCTCAAACTACAATCCAGAACTACTACTGAGGTCAAAATAAGGAGCAAGGCCCTAGAGGGAGTGCTGACTGCCAACACCTCTTTACCTGCCTCTATACCTTCCTTCTCATTAATCCACACTCTCTTCTTTCATTCCACTATTACTGTCACTTCCCAGATTTACTTCACTTTTTTCCTTCTGGAATTTGGCTAAGTTTTCCTTCACTCATTCTCCCTTTTAATTTTTCTTTTTTTTTTTTTTTAATATTCTCTCTCTTATTCCAACAAATGCTCCCTAGCAGACAGATTCATTCATCTCTAGCACCTTATCTGGTGGAGCATATGTTTCTTTTCTTTGAGGTCAGATTAACTACTCCTTATAAATGGTACAAAGAAGAAATATGTGTTGGCAGCAAGTTCTGCTACTCTTAGCGATCATTTCTGTCCACTGCATTAAGCCAATTTAACATGCTTAAACGTGCCTTTTGTCAACAGCAACAAAAGCAAAAAGCAGCTGAACTCTAGTTAATAAATCATTTTCTGGAGGTAGAAACGGCCTGAGAAATGTGATGCCAAGCAGTTACTGCATGTTATTCTTACAGAGAGGAAAAATGAGGAGAAAAAGTTTAACCAGTTTTCTGTGATTATAAAAGGTGCTTTCTATATATATATGTCTGTGTATATACACATTGAACTAGTTTAAAAAAAAAGATGACATTGAAGTTCAGTATGTCCCTTTACACATGGATTCACCCATCCCCAGCTGGTTTTATTTGCTAATTAGAGAATCAATTCACCGGTATTTAAATTTGAAACATAAATCTCTATCCCACTAGCCCAACTCCTGCAACTTAATATGCATATATGTGTGTATGCATTAAAATAATATGCAAAACAATATAGCATATAAAAGTCTGGAATCACATGACAGGGAACCACAGCATTTTCCAGTAGCTCAGAGCTTTCCCTGTCCACAGCAAACATCCAACAACCATAATAACCAAGAAGCAGTTAAAAAGAAGTCAAGATGTTTTAGAAGTTACTATTTTAAAACCTGAGTACTCATTATTTTAATGGCTGGGATGGACCAAATTTAAGCGAAAAAAAGTGCAAACAATAAAACCTGATTAAGCACCATATTATGATCTGTCATTAATCTGTGCTGGTTATCCAAAAAAGATCAGGAAGAAGAGACAGGAAGGATGAAAGGAAAAACGTGTCTTTATTCATCTTTTGTAGCTGCCCTATCCTTGTTTCAGATGGTCAGTGTAAGCAATAATGTACAAAATGTAGACTTCATACCAAGACTACCGTTTTACACCTTGTACAGGCAAATATTATAGGAATACATTAGAGCCTATGCAAGCCTGGTCAGACAGGCATTACAAGCTCCTGTAAGCTAGGACCCACAGAAAAGACCTTAAACATAGTAAAAAACCAGGATTTTTAATCAACTTATCTGCCTTATCTACCTCCTGCCAAAAATACTGCCCAGCCATCCTCTCTTCAGAGACAGCTTCTACCTTTCTTTCCATCATCAGAGTGCAAGAGTCTAGGGATTTTTTTCCCCTTATTTTGTTCCAGTGCCTTCTTTCCTCCTGAAATTACAATGGATTTAATCTTCCAAAGGCAATTAGAATGGAAACTGGAAGTTTGTCTACATTCACTGTTTGAGTTCTGTAACAACATAAAAGTAGGGACTAAGATGAAGTTTTTATAAGTACCAAATTAAATATATATTAAAAAGGTACTAGTTGATAAAGTTACACAGGAAATTCTACAGAAAAGCTTGTGTTAGATTTTAAAAAAACAAACAAACAAACAAAAAAACCAACAAAAAACCCAAGTCATCAATGAAAACCAAGAAAGTAGCTTCTTCCACATGCAAAGTAATTTGGTTTTAACTGCATTTCCCCACAAACACCATGGCTGCTCTTTTCAGAGTTTGCAACCAAGTTAAAGAAAAAAAATAATATGACCATTGATAAAAAAAAACTTTAGACCATTAATAAATTTCAATCACAATCCTTTTTTATGAAACCGTGTCTCCTCTAACAACTCCAGTGCTCTTACCTGTTTTTGCCAAGGGAAAAGAGCAAAGAACACTATTACTTATAATTTACCATTTCCTTTCTAAAAATGCAACACAGCTACAACTAGGAGTATGTTGCAGCTTCCAAACAAAGCCATTATTTGCTGCCTGTTTTCTGTACCTCAAGGAGTACTAATTCACTCCTAGGAAAGAAAAACATACTAAAAAGAAAACAAACAAAACAGAAACCCCCCAGTATTTCCAGAGATGGATTGGAAAGTCCTGCCACCAAGGAATTTTGATTTATAGTGGGGGTTTCACCTAGCAATTGAAAGAAAATGTGTTTGCATATAATAAAAATGAGAGTAATCAGAGCTGGAAAAGACAGCTTGGCCCAGATCACAAGCAGTGCTCTGTATAACTCTGAAAATAAAAGTGAATATTAGGATATTTGAGTACTTTTCCCACATCTGAGAGCAGTCAGTTCCAGGCAGGTCAAGTTAGGAATTAGAGAAGTACTATGTTTGCAGAGGAAGCCCTGACAGAGAGATGTGAGAATGACCAAATAAAGCTCTTTTTTTCCTTCTTGCATAGACAGAAGTGGAATATGGGGCAATATGTGCTGTTTGTCTCTCCCAAAATAAAGTTTGAAATAATTTTGAGTCTCTGAAACACTGAGAATATGGTATAATCCCAGACACCACCAGCTTGTGCCCCTCATAAATTTATTAAGCTTGCACAAGATAGTAGGACCCCTAAGTTTAGTTAGTCTCTCTCTCTTCTTCCTTCACAGGACCTGAGCACCTCCTCACACTGCTATGAAGTTTGGGTTCAGTTTTCTATACTATCATAGATCTAAGCTGAAGAACAACTGGCTGCTTTACCCATCATAATCTACTTTGGGCGAGGAAAGAGAATAAACATTATACTGTTCTCACCTCCAAACACTGCCTTTTGTGCCTACTGTTGCAAGGACAGCTCTAACCAGTGAGCCACCTGCCTAGAATGACAGCCATTTATTGAGATTGCAGACTTTTGGGTTTCCCATGCTTTCTGTACAGAGGAAACAGGTTTAGACCAGACAACATTACATTTATTGCTACGTTTCTTGCAGGCAGTGGTCTCATTAGAATAGAGCACTAACACAGCATGTTCTCCTCAGGTTTCCCCATACCTTTGGGTGGATACAGGGGTGAAACTGTCCCAAACCTTTGCGTCTGCCAGCTGCAGCAGTTCTGATTGCAGACAGCAGATGACAAACCCAGCCCAATGTCACAGCATTGACAGATGGGGAAACATTGGACAAAGTCATGACAAAATGGCGCATTTACAAGCGGGGTTGCACTCAAGAAGAAGTTGTATGCCTGGGGAGACATATGGCACTTAACTCAAGCCCGATTTCTGCACATGCTCTCAGCAGGAGGGAGGCAAGAGGGAAAGAGTAGGCCATCTCGAATGCACTCTCCTTCCATGCTGTTCTCCTAGAGGGTAGAGGCATAGGTCGGAGTAAGAAGGATTGCTTTCCCCTTGAGCCACAGTCAAACAATCAATGCAAGCATATCACCATCATGTCACAATCCCTGTGATTCAGAGATTCCTAACAGAGCTCTGAGAGGCGTTCACAGAAAACTTAAGTTTCCTCTAAAGACTGGTAGACTGAAATGGACTTGCTGGTCTTTTCTGCTCAGGCAAATTTCAGCTTTTCACAGAGCACACCTGAGAAGTGCATCACTGACCCATGAGCAGAAGCACAGGAAAACCTACCATCCAGCCAACTCAGAGTGGGGTTTGCAGCAGCATTTCCCCCAAATACTTTTAGTGTTTTGTGTATGGCAGATCATTTCTGCTGGAAAAGCATGCATTTTTGAGCTGATGTCATTCTGTAAACATTCTTGCCAACCGCAAATGAAAGAGACAGTGGGAATTTTGGTGCCTCTTACTTGTCCAGTCTCTATGGAATAATTCTTTGTTAAGTTTAATCTTTCTTTCAAAGCAGCATGTGTTTTCTCTCATCCTATTCAGCTAATGCATACATTTTTTTTTTTTGTAGAGAAGATCAAATTCCTTTGATGGCACAGGTAAGGCAATATTTCAAGATTTTTAAAGAATGAGCACTTATCATAACAATAATGATGTTAAATATAATTATAGTGAACTTTTCACTCAAGCTAGATTTTTTAAAAATGAAAAATCTTGGAATTGTCATTAAGAGTTTCACCAAATTTTGATTTGAACCATATCTGGCAGACACGTATGTGACTACAGAATTTATTTGAAGAAAAGAAAGAAAAAAGACCTCCTTCAAAGTTTAATGATTTCCTTTGGGTCTATCTAGCAATCTTATTTAAAAACCTCAATGGAAATTCAAATTCAGAACAAATGCAGAGTATTGGACAGTGACATGTAGAAAAAACAAGCCTGCCTCAACTTTCTACATCAAGCCAAATAAGCTTCCCTTATTCACTGTATCTCTGTAAATAGCTAGCATACATGACCATGCAGAACATCTCATAACATTAGGACATACTGTTTAATTCCATTGTTGTATGTTTGATATTAACATAATCTGTTTTAATGTCAAACTATTTATAGTTCCATAGACCATCAATCAATCATTTTCAAGTCCAACAAGAAATTATAGAGTGTGGGGTGGTTTTTAGGGGTATGTTTTTTAGGTGGGGTTTTTTTTGTGTTTGGTTAGTTTTGGTGTTTTTCTTAATGTAGCAGTATTAAATAATCTTATTCCCCTGGTAAAAATCATCATCATGATATATATGTTGCATCTTTCAGGATGGCACTGTTGACTGAGTGTTAATCAGCAAATATACCAAACACCTAAACATCATTTTTGATCATTTCCATTCACTAAAAAGTACATTCATAGTAGTATTCATGCCAAGTAGCTCATTTTTGCAAAGAAATTGGTCAAGTACGAAGTTAATCTATTTGCATTAATTCTCAAAATACAGCTAAAGAAATAAGGCATATCTTGCTACAATTTTTTTCATATAGTGATCTGTGACATGCTACAATCAAAGTATTATTTTCCTTGCCATGTGTGCTGCTAAGAATGTACACTGCTGGATGCTGTACAAGGCAAACCAGCACACAACCTTCCACACCAGGTTTACCAAACTGTTTAAGAAGATGAAATGCAGTGGTAGGCCCAAAAACACACGCTATTTTCCCCCTGTTTTAAATGCAGCTATAAACAGTGACTCTCAAAAGGAGATGAGAGTAAGGCTTCAAGCACCAGGATTTGTTATTAGACTGATTGTGAGATTAGCCTGTTTATCTCAAATCACAATTTTTTCCTTTTTACGGCAGCTCTGACATGATTTCCAATACCAGATTCAAAATGCTATCCTGACCAGTCACACGAATGTATCTCTAAACCCCACCTTCTGCACCAGTATAAAAACAGGTGGCCACACCTCATTTAATTTAACGTCTCTCGCTTTTTTCTTTCCTTCTGACAACTCTCTGTGAATCATATCAGTTAAGCTAAATCACAGTATTTAAACTGCTTTGGAGCCATAAACAACATCCCCTTGGGTTTTTTTGTGGCTCTGACCGTTACCAGACTTCATAATTTTAATTTATATACCTGACCACAAGCTCTCATCTCATCCCCATGAAACCTAATTGGTAAAGGGTTACTATCTCTCAGGGTAGTCCTGGACAGGCTCAGGACTGCCAGCAAATTAGAACACAGGCTGTGCAGTCAGCATGCTTTCAAAACAGTGGTATATTAGGTTTCTATTCTCTACTGCTCACTGTTACTGTTATTGAAACATACAGCAGCCATAAAATAGAAATGCAATGCATTTCATTGAGTTTAAAGTATGAAATTTTGCAAAACTAGGAGACTATTCTTAGATGCTGGAAATGGCTTTGAAGTAACAGGCACTCAAATTCCCACTATGAAATTCCACAGAAATTCTCCATAGAGATCTGGAGAAAGAAGACTTGATCTGCTGTTGAGTTTACAAAAGCTTCCTGCCTTCAAGAGAAATGTTGCCAGCTCACTAAAATTATCAGAGAAAATACCTACCTCCTAAATGTTAATTCAACATAAGAATCATAGAATCATTGGATGGTTCGGGTTGGAAGGGACCACAGAGATCATCTAGTTCCAAGCCCCCTGCCCTGGGCAAGGACACCTCCCACTAGACCAGGTTGCTCAAAGCCCCATCCAGCCTGACCCTGAACACTTCCAGGGATTGGGCATCCACAGCTTCTCTGGGCAACCTGTTCCAGTGTCTCACCACCCTCACGGTAACAAATTTCTTCCTAAAGTCTAATGTGAATCAACCCTCTTTCAGATTAAAACAGTTACCCCTAGTCCTATCGCTATATTCCCTAATAAAGAGTCTCTCCTCATCTCTCCTGTAGGCCCCCTCTTTAGGTACTGGAAAGCTGCTAAAGGTCTCCCCAGAGACTTCTCCAGGATGCACAACCCCAACTCTCTCAGCCTGTCCTCATAGGAGAGCTGCTCCAGCCCTCTGATCATCTTTGTGGCCCTCCTCTGGACTTGCTCCAATAGGTCCGTGTCCTTCCTGTGCTGAGGACTCCAGACCTGGACGCAGTACTCCAGTTGGGGTCTGGACTGGAAGACATGACCATGGCTATGTTTTTGCATGAGCTATCAAACTAACTCAGAGATATGGGAATGTAAACAAAAGAACATTTCCTTTGACTAAAATTTTCATTGTGTTTTTATTCTAGCTTTTTTTCCTAATAATGAAGTTTTAAAACACCATGTTGATTTGGTCAAGATTCTGTTGCACGTTATAAAATCAAAGCAATATGTCACTGCAACGCTAGCATCAGAAAAAGAGAGATATCAAATCAATATTAATCAAAAAATTAAATCTTGATTTACCAGTTAATCAGAGGAGGTGGAGAAAGGAGTGTCAGCAAGGTACCATAGCCATTCTTTGCCTTCAAAATACCAGGAATTTTTCTAAGAAATTTCTATGACATTTCTAAGACATTTTTTTATTTTTTTAAATAATAAAAGAAAAATATCCCAAAAGTCAATTAGAAATAAGATTGCTACCCCAGATTGGACCAAGTCTTCTGTAGCTTTCTACATAACTAAGACCAAAACTTTTAATGTAGAGTTCTGCACAGCATTTGATCGAATGCAGGTATCAGATGTGTATAGCCAGGGAAAAAAGAGAATATAGAAACTTTTTTTGTGTGTGAGATGTATTTTTGAATCAATACATAGACGGTTGCTGAAAATACTTTTACATACGATAGGCTCTTTGAAGATCAATATAGACAATTCCTAGCTAAAAAATAGCCATTGTAGACTTAATGAGAATATATCTGCAGTGAAAGCACGTACAGTATTTCAAAGCCTACAACAAATAATTTCCCTCTCGAGCATTCAACTGTCTCTAAAATATTAGCAGGAGAAAAGGAAAAATGAATAGGACAAATAAAGAGATGCCATTAAAAAAAAAAAAAGGAAAAATTCATAAAGATGGGGAAAATAACCTAGATTTTTTAGCCCCTCGTGTTAGAAACCTGCAAGTCTGACACAGCTTATTTATTTAAAATATTTTGCTTTACCACTGTAACATATATGAGAAATCTTAAATAGATTCAAATGACTTGCATCAGAGATAAATTTGGCACTTAGCTTTTGAAATTCCGTTTGCTTAGTAGTGATACCAAGTGTAAAATATGGTTCCCTTTCTCTTAGAATAATATAGTTACTAAGTTGTGTGATACTTTTGTTCAGTTAAAGCTTTGCAATGCTATGCTAGCAAAATAAGTCACAAATTTGCTTAGATAAAGGGGAATTCTTGAGACTCTGTGTCCCTGAGCACAATAAAGAAGTTACACTAGAATAAGCTGATTTTGCAGTATTGTGCAGACAAGAAGTTTTGAAACCAAGCAAAAAGAATGAGCTGAGCACGTGCGAAGACTGACTTCAACCAGCGGAAGACCATGGAAGACCACCAAAGGACATAAATGCACATGCGTCAGGGACATTTACATATATTAATGAGCTCTAAGAATATGTTAATCCTTTATCGGAAATGTAATGGATATGTATATTTTGATCACATACATAGTCTGTAAGCAAGCAATCTGGTGTGCACGTTAGGAGGAGCGATCCCCTGTGCACCCAGCGCTCCAATAAAGAATGCCTGCTTTCTAAAGCTCCAAATTGAGTATTAGAGAGTTCCTATTTTGCTGATTTATGGTATCAGTAGCAGGGTTCACTTTGTTCTTCCCATGGCTGTAACAGTTTTCATTTATGTTTTTACTTCATTTTGCTACAATTGAATTTGAATTCTTGGCAAGGTCTTCCATGTGATAGAAAATCCAGAACTGACTCTGAAAAGATCATACAAATTTAAATGGCACAAATGTAGGGCTTTTTTCTGTCCACATCCTTTATTTTCAAACAAATGGGCTCATGTAGAACATATTCCTTTGCATGGAGTATTGGTAAAATACGTTTTTCACATCAGAAAATAGATTTGTGCATGCCAGACATGCTCCAAAGGATTGTGTGTGTATGAGTAAAGACAACTGACTGAAAAACCTATGCTGGTCTCAACAAGGCCACAGCAAATGCTGCTAGGCTCTCTAAAAATTAGTTAGTATATGAAGGGACAATATTTGTGATGTGATATTTAAGTGCTGAATATCCTCCTGCTTCCTGAGTGTCCAGCTACCCAATGATGCTGCTAATCCTATGGTACCTATTCAATACAATGCAGTAGTGTCACAGAGCATCCAAAAGATCATTCTCAGAGAGCAATTATTAGTTCATATCTGCTACACCAGCCACCACTCAGTTCTGCCCATGAGCAACAGTTATGGTCAGGACTCTCAGAAGGGCCTAAAAGAACATGGCAATGAAATCTGCATGCTTCAGTTCTCCTGAGTCCCATCCAGTTACACCATAAATGCTCCATTTACAGCGTAGCCTTTTCTCATTGTCTAGATCCATGCACTGATATTACCAAATTCCATTATTTCCCCCTTTGTTATACATCTCACCCATAAGAAAAGGTGGGAAATGAGGCTCTACACACAAACGGTGTTTAGCCCCAAAGCTAAATCACCCAATGAGGCTGTTCAGGGGTCTCAGCTAATCTAGAAGATGATCCAGACTGACAAAAATTCAGAGCATACACTTGTACATGTACATACAGAGGTGTATATATACATACAAACTGAGTTGCCAAAACCTCTTGCCAAATTATTCCTGGATCTGATTACCTAACCCTGATATCCTGAAACATGCCAGCTTCTCCCTCAGTTGCACAAGGACATAAGCAACTCAACACATAGGTTCAGAAATCCAGAAGCTCCAATTCATACAGATGCAAAGTCGCAGGATGATTTTCCCTGCTATGGCAACAAAATTACAAGGATTAGCCACAGACATATTGAAAAGTCAATTTTAAGATAAGCGATCTAATAAGCGAACTTCAAAGTTACACTATTTTAGCATTTGTGATGCATTTGGGTTTGCTCTTTAAATCTTGTTTCCCTTGTTAATGTTGCAACTTTATAATCATGTTGAAATAAAATGCATATGATGGCATTTATGTGCCTAAATGTCTGAACAGCAGCAGAATTTCATAACCAGAAATGTAATGCCAGCACTTACACCCTCAAAAAATCATGGCTGTGTTCATTGAAAACTTGTACTATTTATAGCTACAAGTGTTGTAAATGAAGTTCATCCAATCAGCCAGAAACAAAAGCCATTAGAGAAAGAGAGCGTTTTATGAGGTAACACCACTCAGAGCAACTCCAATCTGAAAGAACGTGCAAGAGCTTATGCTTACTTTCCTTGAAAATCCTACATAAATTTGAAACATTGCAAGATAAGAACCACTAGCTGCAGGATTCATAGTGCAACACTTGCAGCGTCATCAGAGGGTGCACAAAACACACAGAGTCCTGCATTACATGTCCTAGCTAAGCAAGACAACCGCTTACCCCATGGTACTCACCAAGCCAGCCCTTTCCCGTGTGAAACCCTACCTTCTGGCAATGCTCAGCTCAGATGACTTCAATTCCTTCACCTGCCCAGGTGTCCTTAGGAAAATACCTGCCCAGGTGATGCAGATCACCATCCCTCCAATCAAGGTTAGCAATACTGCCTGCCATTCACATGTTTGTTTCTACATCTCCAATTTTCTAAATTTTGATTTATAAATTTGTAATTTTAAGATTACAAAATTTCAGCTGCTCCTGATTCAAACAAACAAGCCAAAGGTGCACCCTTATATGATTCTCCTGAGTCATTCACCCTCTGTGATTTTGAAAGCTCATCCACAGACATAAATAATTTTTCTTGAAACTTGATGTTCCCTAAAGGCTTATAATACTAATGAGAAGCTGTTAAATTTTAATTTTGCTTGTAAAGCACAGGTGAGCAGGTGCACTTTAAAGCATAAAATGAAATATTAAAGGCAAAGTATTTCTTATTTATTATCAGAAAGTTTACCAGACTTAAAAGATTTCAGCTCCACATTAGTGGGTATCTTTGTCACTCTCCCTAAAGAGCTGGTAACATTTAGCCAGGCTCTAGGAATAACCTTTAAGATGTTGCTTACAAAGGCACCACAAGGGATACTTCAAGATACACAGGCTGCAAACTTCTTGCTGCTGGGGCTGGGGTGGGGGGGGCAGCAGGGGGGAGGAAAGAGAGGAAGAGGGAGAACAGAGCATGCAAAAAGTACTATTCTTTATTTGTAGTGTATTACATGCAAAAGGCTAGTTAATCTAAACCAAGAGATACTGTAGCTAAATATTTTAAATACGTCTCTTAGGTATGTCTCTCCAGGCTCTCAGAACACAATATTAAAAACAAAACAAAAAGCACCACCTTTAGAAACAGGAATAGTCGTTACCTGAAGCTAAACAGACAAGATTAAGATTTTTCCCAAAGAATTATCAGCCTAGAAAGAAATGTGGAAGGTTATAGAGAAGAAACATCTGTATCTGCAAATCAGATATAGACAGGGAGGAAAGATCCATCAATCAACTTCCATACAGGTTGTAAGTCTATTTGTTGCTGCATTTTAGCAGTTGAAACACTATTAGATATTCCAGCCATTTTACCTAACTTCACGTGAAAAAAAATCTGTCCCTACAAACATAGTTTTAAAGGTTAGCTTGACCAAGAAAGTGTATGTTTTCCAAAATGAAAAAGTTTGGTTGCTGATGAGGAGCTATGTATTATAAATAAATGTTAATAACTTACCCCTCAGGGCCAGTGGTGGATGTGACACTATTATGTCACAGTTTACATGGTCAGCATGCCTTACTTTTGTGTAGACTACATTAAAGGGAACAAAAAGTTAAAAGTTAAGCCTTTAACTCTTTCCCCACAGGGAAAAAATTGGAGGTCTTTGTATATCATTAATTGCCTGAGAATCAATAAGCTGTTTACTGATTTTGGGGTTGCACTTCCTCTCACCAGACGTGACCTTATCAAGGAAAACTCCAAAACAAATGCCAATGCCAATAACATCCCAAAAGTCCTGCTTAACAGAAAATGGGATAGGTTTTAAGATACAATCCTACAGTAAGCCTCCAAATAGCACAATCACAAGGGCAATATGAATCATGAGTTGGTTAGTCCACCATTGATGGACCAAACTCAGTCACATGTCAAAAATTTTTTAAAAGTCTACCTTAGGATATCTAGACTTGGTATTGATATGCTGCCTCTAACATGTCAAAACAAAATCTTGCCAACTTTGGCCAATTCACCTGCTATCTTTGCTGCCAATGCCTGCAGATTCTTCATGCACGTCAATTTGTCCTGTAGAAGTCCATAAATATTTTAATGGCACTGAAAACTGTTGAAAGAGCACTCAAATATTCCAACCATCCCACAAGTTCCAAAGTCGCATATGTGTTTCATACTTCAAAACTGCACCTGAGTTCAGATATCGGGGTCAAGGCGGAAAACAGATGAACAAGTTGGATACACTAGGAACAAGGCAGATATAGCACAGCAATCAGTAGCAGAACTGTTACAAGGGACATGAGCTGCTTTCTGTCACTCGGGTGGTGTTCATGCAACCTCCTAAACCCACGATTCTTATTTGAGAGTTAGAAGTAGAGACCTACAAATGATCTGAGCAGTCATCATGTTTGAGACACAAACATCCATTGTAGTTAACAAAAAGGCAGTGACAGGATTCCCTGGACATTTCTGAAAAATCTCAATCTAAGTCTTTCTATAAGTAAAGAAACAAATGAGGGATCCACTTCAGAACAACCCAATATCTTCCCTCAGCCCCAATAACTTCCATGTATCTCAGCTCTTCTGCACTCTATGAGACAAATAACATCACAGTCATGGCATTCATATGTGCTCTGTGATCACCACTCTACACAGGACATCAATTGCCTTTTCATTGACTCCCAGCAGAAGAGCATAGCAGATTTTATTTACAAAAAATATTTCCTAGAAGTTTTTTACAAATAGATTCAGATGACATCAACCATGTGATGGGAAAAACTATACATTAGTCCCTAGACATACATCTTTTCATATGCCTGTGTCGTCAAACATCATCTGATCTTACTACAGTATTTCAAGTACAAATGAGCTTTTGTCATAATCACTGTCTCTTTAAACAGTGATTTGTGATACTGATATTTCACATATTTCTCCTGAACAGTTATCTATGCCATTTTATAATGTCCTCAAATGTTTGCTATTGAGCAAGCTCCAGCATTGCTGTTTCCAAGCCACAGTCAGGTCTTATAACTGGTGCTGTTGGAAGACATTCATCAAGCAGGCACTCATGAAAGAAAAAAAAAAAAAAGAAAAAAGTATAGTGATGTGTTACTGGTGTAAGTGTCAGCTCCTGCTTGGAGCTACGGAAGTCATTTTGCCCCTTTCCTTAGCACTTATTAACAAGGCAGGTCAGTCTGAACATTCCTATTTAGAACCAAGAGGCGGCAATTGTCCAAAAAGGCAAGCTACAAGGCACAGGGAGCAACACAGTTGTAACTACAGACACATCCAAAGCAGAATCTGGGCACAAGGTATGGCTACAGTCCTGCATGGATCAGACATTGTTCAATGTCACAATTTTTTTTTAAGGCAAAGAATGAGGAAACATCCCAGATAATTTGAGTATACAGAACAGAGAAAAATATGAAGAAGGTGACTATATATTATTCATGGAAAGAACAAACTTTTGAAAACAAACAGGGACAATGTCTACACACTTTCATTGTACCAGTATCTAAAAATCTCACTGTCATCCAGATTACTTCACAAAATCAGTTGGAAGCACCCAAGCTGTTTATGTGCAGCTTGCTAGTCTTGCTCTTTTTGTAAAACATGCTTACATGATGATTTGACTCATGTGCCTTAGAGCAATTGGCTTGCCCACCTAGCTACTGCTATAGCCAGGTAGGAAGAGAGCTACCACACACAGCACCTGTGTTTTTGCTACTTAGTGAGTCAGTTTGTCTGCTGTTACACAGCTATCTAGGCAAGACATACAGCATATATGTCTCCTGGCAGTGAGATTCTGGTATGTTCCTCCACTACAAAGAGACAACCTTCGTACATTGTGCATCGCTCTGGTGTGGAAGATTTATTTTATACCAAGATGAATGATGTCTGCTCTTCTCTGTAAAGGATAATTTCTTAGACTGCTTTCTTATGAAGGATATAATCTTAATTCCCTAGCTTTTTCCTTAAAATACATGATTATTCCTCATCCTTCCTGGATAGGATGCAGACAGCTTGAGTCTGTCAACCCCTGTTTTCCTGTGGCCTGTTTGCTGGATGCTATCTCAATAGCTATTTTAAAACTCACACTCCAAATACCAATAAGCTTCATTGAGTTCCACCAGCCACCGCAGTACCAAAACACAACAAAGGACAAGTCAGTGACATGGGAAGCAGTTTTGGAGAGCTAGCCACAGAGCTGCAAGCAAAGGATTACTGCGCTCTACTGGCAGCTCTAACATCATTTGTCTCTCTCCAGGATCAACACACTATTTCTGCCTTGGGTCTTTTGCATCAGGCTTTACCGAGAAAGCCCAGAAAGCCAACACAGACCCCAACACCCTGTCCCAGCAACAGAAATCCTACCCCAAATCAGGTTAGGACATGAAAGTTGGCTGAAGATCCTGAGCAGAGTCTGGGAGGTACTCAGTTTCCTACCATGGCCCTGAGCAGCAGCAATCATTTTGTGTACCCCTTGCACGGGGATTTATCAAGGCTTTACCTTATACCCATGAACGGATTGTGCTGCAATAATAGCTAATCGGTTTGCAAGCCACATTTTAAAAGAAAAGAAAAAAAAAAAAAAAAACGAAACAAAAACAAAAAAACACACCACAAATGAAAAACCAAGGTAGTCCCATGCTTTCAGCGTCCACAGGGGATAGGAATTGTCTGAGTGCAGAAAAGAAAGCTGACAACACCATTTAGGAAATTAAGAGTTCTGAATATGTTTCTCAAACTGCTTTTAAGCATCTTTAATGTCCAAGAAAGTCAATATAGGCTACTCAGACAGAAAACAAACAAAAAAAGGAAGCAAAACCCTGGAGAGTATAATAGAAAAGAAGTAGTCAAAAAACAGCAGGGAAGAAAACAAAAGATGTTTTCATCAATGAACACTGCACGCTGAAGGGAACAAGAGAGAAGCCAGGGACAGCATACTGTGACAGGACACAGAACAGGGTAAGAGAAGAAGCAAAGCACATTTATGTGGAAAGCTTGATGAGAAGTCCTCATGACTAGGGAACCGACTGAAAGGCTGCATGTCAATACAACAGAGCTTAAACATGCTTGCTCTGAACAGCACCTGACACACAAAATATCATGTATTAGATGTAAATCAGTCCAGGGAGGGAAACAGTGAAATGGGTCTTGTTCTGAAGGGAGAATAGCCACTGTATCAGAGATGTGGTCCAAACAGAAACAAGAGACTAATAGTAAGTACATATATTATGAAAAGAAACGTGATGAAGGTTAGTTACTTAGCATCAATGCACAGAAACACGCACCTTTTTTCTTTAAGGTAGGCAACTGGCATGTCCTGTTCCCATTCTATAAGGTATTGCACACCATCAGTATGAACTTTAGCATACAAGGCAGCACTACAGCCAGAAGGTAGCGAAAACCAAACATACCAGGTCCTATGTCCTAGTCTACTTTGATGTAATGTAGTAAATGGGAAGGCATTCCTATTACTCCCTATTTAATGCTTTATAGAATGAAATATCACAATGCAGCTGGATATTTTAGGTTAGACCCTCAGCTGGCATAAGTAGCTGCAGCCTCACTGAAACCTGCAATTTTTAAATAGTATTCCCTCTCCCCCCGACCTTTGGAAGGAGACAGCTGAATTGCAGTTTGCATGTTTGGCACCTCATCCAAAACTTCCTGGTCAACTTGGCCTAGCGATATGCTTTCTTTTTCTTTTGGCATGCTAAGTATCCCACTTTACAGACAATTAAGTACTTCATCTGCAGCTGACTCTGAACCTGGTCATCCTTCTATATTAAAAATCATTCTTGTAACTCCACATACACGCACACATGTTATGTATTGACTGAATGTTATAAAACAGTGGCTGCTTTGAAGGTGACAAAGCAAACAGAACTGACTCATCCATCCACTCATTTTCCTATTTAATATGATTAACTGGCTGTTTGAGTCAAACTTCTTTATCTCTTTTCAAAGGCTTGCAGTGACAAGGATTATCACTACTGAGACACTCCAAAAATGATTAAGCATTTATTACTGCTCCCTAAACCCAAATCAACTCTTCCACCACATCTCCATCCCACACACATATGTGTCTGCTAGCATTCTTTCTGGACTGAGGCAACAGTATGCCTTTGCATTATAGCAATCACATTATGACTTATAGTTATCAGGCAAGCGAGACACATAAAGGCATAATGGCTTTAAAGCATCAAAGTGTAAGCAAAGAAAAACTCCAAAATAATTTTTCCCATAAGCAGCTGACAGTAGCTTCTGTGAAACTAATGACATCTTTGTGGCTCTCCAACCAGTTTGGACAGAGTTGGATTGCCACTTTTTTCCCCCCTGAGCAGTGGTTCATAGCCCCAGTTAGAAGCAAAAAGTAGCCACAACCATGGAATAGATTACTCCTTTTACAGAAAGCTTCTAAGTTGGTTTGTATTTGCATTGCAAATACTGAGGGCCCTAAATAAAATGAAAGGGAAAAAAAATAAGTATTTCTCCATGAACAACAGCAATTCACTACCAAACAATTAGCTTAGTAAGTTCCCATTTCTCAGTTTGGGAAATTTCCATGAATAGTGGTAATATAATTATGATAAAGGTTGAAGGCATACTACAGTATTCAACTGCTAATGGTCCACAAACAATTTGTCTTCTCATGACAGACAGGAGAGGCTCTAATTACACTGAACATTTCAAGGAAAGATTGAATGTTTGCCAGACAACTCTCCATTGATTGCCTTTAAAGCGTAGTACTGGACTGCTGAAGGGAAAATACAGATTCTTGGCTCCAGGTAATTAACTCTCATGCTGTTCTCTTCTTAAACCCTAATGAAGCCCCCTTGAAGTCTTCATTACCAAAGGGTATTTGTTAATAAAAAAGCAGGGAGCCAGCCAAAGGTCCTATTTCCCCCTCCTTCTCTATAAATTTCACTTTATTATACATTTCTCAGGACTCAGTAATGTCTTTGAAGTGAGTATGATGGCCTGAAAAGTGCAAAGGGTGAGGGACACCTAATGAGACAGGGAAAAGCAGGAATGAGGAAAAAGCTGGGACCTTCTGAAGAGAGACTTAAATGAGAGAATGGGGGTGTTTGACAGAGAGAAGAGCAGGAGGAAAGGGAAGGCAGAGCTGTTTCAACATTTTGTGAAATGGCATTACTATGAAGTTTAAGTGATGAAGGAAAAAGAGCAAATCTTTAGGAAATGCAGCAACTCAGCAACTGAATCTCAGGGAGATACAACAGGCCCCTTCCCTGGAAGTGTTCAAGACCAGGCTGGACGGGGCTTTAAGCAACTTGATCTAGTGGAAGGTGTCTGTGATGGCAGGGAGGCTAGAAACAGATGATCTTTAAGGTCCCTTCCAACTCCAACCATTCTATGGTTCTATGATTTCTAAGAGACAGAAAATAAACCAAGTCTATATTTCATAAGGTAAAGAATAATATTCCTGACTGATACTGGTGGCAGAGCTTCCTGGAGGCACCTGCTCAGACATTTGAAATGCTCAGTGTATCTGGCAGGGCTCCCCCCAACACTCCAATCCAAGGACAGTGAATCCCCTTGCTCCAGCCACAAATAAATACTGTTAAGCCAGCTGAGGTATACTGCTACCTAAGGGAACGCGATCCATTCTATGGGCTCTACTGATGACAGAGTCTTTGGACTGGGCTGACTAATGTTACAATGCGCTGCAATGGCAATGTTACAATGTTACCTAGTCCTATCCAACAAAGCACTAAGGTGCTTTTCTACAAGGTTTCTGTGAAGCCACCTAAAAAACGAGTTTTGGATGATCACTTAATTCCCAAGACAAACATACAAGCATTTGAATAAAAAATATTCACAATATTACAGTTGGAGACGTTGTTGACCAGTACCTGAGTGCTGGAAGAAAGTCAAGGATGTGCAGTCTGCTTCCTCTTCCATTGTCCAGTTGCCTGAATCCAAGCCAGGAGCCACTAGCAAAAAGGAACAAATGTTTTTGTGATTTCATGTTCTTCTATTTTATATGTTAATATGTCTTTTCAAGATATTAAGCCACACCCTTATCTGTGTCCAAAAGCTACATCAAAGCCAGAAGCTAATCTGTATTCCTTCTTCATGCATTGGCAAGAGAGTTTGGCATATGAAGAACCTCACTACCATTTGTTAGATAGCCTGTGCCCATGAAGGAAGTTTTCCTGGAGTTTCCAGGTATGCACAGTGCATTTCTGCTGGGTTCACACAGAAGCCATGTCCCAATCACAACTCCCACCCCATACCCTCGTTGCAATTTTGGAGGGGCAGCTTTCACATTATAATCAGATCAGATGAATCTTAAATAGCACATACAAATGTATATCCTGGCAATTTATAAAAGGATTCATATAGAATACTCTCCCTAAGCCTCACTAGTCACTATTTGCAGTTGCTGAAATGACCTTTTTGGGATACTAAGCACCTGAAGAGATGACAGCTGTTCCGGTCTGTGAGTAATTTATGTTTCCCAAACCAGGAAACATTGCTGTCAAAAGTATTTGGGGTATTTTTTGAAAAACAAAAACAAAATGAAACAAAAAAGAACAAAACAAAACCACTAAAAAACCCCAAACCCACCTGTACTTTTGATGATCTAAAAATGTGATTTATTCAAGTGATTTATTCAGGTTTTGTGAGAGCATCTGAATTCTACATAGCTAAGCATCTCTAATTTCCTGAGGTTCCACATCCTATTAAGATATAGCAAAGAATGCAATTGGTGTTTTCCTTTGTTAAGCTTATGCCTATGCTTTCTATAGCTTGCTGTACTATTTAAGTCTCTCCAAAATTGGGATTTATCTTTCTAATTTCAGGTTGGTTTTTTTTTCAGTTCAGGGTGCAGCTATCTTTAATCAGTAGCTGCAAGAGATGTTCATTTACAAGAAAGGATTTTTTGGGGTAGGGTGGAGACTAATATAATCTCTTACTTTTGAAAATATTTGTTAAAAATACAGGCAGAATGTTGCATTAAATGGTGTAGAAGCTAAAGCTGCATGAGAGAGAACTTAGCTGAAATGTGATAACAGTCGTGCAAGTAAATCCAAACAATTAATGGTGGCATACATATCCAAAATGTTTCCACAAGCATATCAAACATGAGCAAACATCCTATCAAAACAGGCAAGGAGCCTGCACTTAGATTTTTCAGTTCAGGAATATTTGTAACAGCTCATATAAATTACGAATTATCACAGAACTAACCTTTGCATCCAAAGCCCATTACTACTTTGCACCACTTCATTTGGCAGAGGAAATTGAGTTCCCTTCAGCACTGCCTAACCACCAGTGATAAGCCAAAGTATTCATTCCAGATCTTTGACATTACAAATACTGGAGAAGCAACCGATCTTCTGATTGTAGACAAGAAAAAGTTCATCTACAGAGCAAAATGTTCTGTAGTTCCCTGTTAATCTGAACACGAATCAACAGCTGATTCAGGAACAAACAAATCATTTCAGATCTCCCTGAAACTACATTTTTCAAAGTTTTCACTTACAGAAAAATATTGTAAGATTTCCTTTTTTATAGTGACTCTGCAACCAAACCAGATACAGTATTGACTCAACACTAGCTTCAAGATAATACTCCAGCTTTCATAATAATGCTGATCACCTGTGCCACAGGGCATCGCAACTGCTTATATGTTCAACTGGTCTCTTTCTCCTCAATCTTTTACAACAAAGACATAAGGCAGTACTGCTGACATCCAATGGAAAATCCTCTCTAGCAGCAGAGGCACTTGCAGAGCAGCAGAAGCCTTTGCACTCTCACACTCAAAAGTTCCAAGTCTTAATACCCTTCTTCACATTGCAGTCTAAATGCAGGTTGTGATGGCCACAGGGGATTCAGGTGTGAAAATGAACTAGCTTCACATGCATCCTGATGATGCACATCAGCAAGATGATGCAAGCTGATAGGAGACGCATTACCCTCATAGTCACACTTCCCAGTGGAGATGCATCTATGCCACAACGCAATTGCAGCAGGGACAGTGACATGCAAATGTTCAGTCCTAGGAGCAGAGTAGAAAAATCTTTTGTCACATCGTTTGTAGATGGTTTGTGCCTTTCCTCAGGAATGTACTTTCACAGGCTGTCTACATTTTAGGCCCAGGAATAATGAGAATGGAAAACAACTGTCAATTTCTGTTCCATTCTCTTTTATTAAGGTCCTATGTCCATGCTCATCACTGGAGCACCTGAGTGTTTTCCAGCAGTTCATGAAGCGACATGACTAATATCTGTCATGTCTTCATGTTCTCATCTCTTCCCCAGGGGTAGAAGTATGTGCAGTGGAGTGTTTTGTTTTGCCTTTTTTTCTTTTTATTAGACACATACCCAGACTGCTATATATTATGTTAGGAAAGACAAAGTGAAACATGCTCTTTTCACTTAGCACAGGAGATGCTTTGGTTTGTATTTGTCCTAGTTCCTGTGGAAGTTCAATCCACAGTCTTAAACCACAGTCAAGAAAGTGATTATGTAGCTTCTTGTCTTTCTGGAGTGATGGCTCACAGTAGCCACCTACCGGTCTATCAGCAAATCCTTACTTTTCTTGTAGTAAAGGGACATTAATCTCTGGTGGTGTTACCATAAGAAAATATGGAGGCAAACTGGCAGGCGAGAAGTGTCATTAGAAAGGATCATGATTTTCCTCCCAACTTCAGCATTTGGCTACCCTCAGCAAAAACCAACTGGCCATACCCTCCCTAATGGATTGGGCCACCTCAGTGGCTCCCTTGCATTCATGATACCTCCAGATGGGACCATATAGCTGAATCAAGTTCCATCTGGAAGCCCCTAGGAGGCAGTCTGTTCCTCCTCCTCCAAACCAGCACAATAAACCAACAGACACAAAATGTTTTCTTTTATGCAGTTGGGAGTAATTTTCACTTCCAATTTTCCCTAAAATGAAAAAAGAAAATATAGGTTAGGCATTTCAACAGAGCTATTCTGTTCTTCCTTTTTGTCTTCTCATACTAGAGGCCAAGGATATTAAGGGCACCATGTCTTCACGTTCTACATCTTGCTGCTTCTTCCTTCTCTTGCTGATCCCTCCAGTCAGAGACTATGACATTTACAGGCCATTTCATTTCCTAACAGAAACACTGAGTTGTAACAGCTCCCTAAAAAGAGCAGCCCATCAAACATGATCTTTTCTTTTTTTTCAGATGTTGTTGCAGGACTTGATCCTAACACACTTCATTACAAAACAAGGGCAAAATCCAGCCTTTTCCTAAGGGTTTATTTTCAACACAAAAAAAAAGGGTGAGGTTTAAAAACAAAGGCAAGTGAAGCTGACCCATTTTTAGATGTTAAAATAAAGCACCAGCACCCTCTATCAGGATATTTCAAATACTGGCAACAGAATAGTGATTTATCCTGAATAGAAAATATGTCTTTAGTAGATATTTAGTATGTACTGCAATCTTTGTAAGTCTGCTTTAATTAAAAGTGCTATTTCTGTTTTAAAATTGACATGAACCACTACTATCCAGAGCTCTGCTTCACACAGATATTTTTCAGAGCCGTAGAGCAAATTGTTATGCAGTATCACTCAGATAAAGGCCTGCAATAAGAGAAGTGATAATGAAGACAGCAGCTGTTACTAAATTACAAAAACAAGACAGATTTGTTGGCAAACACTAACAATCTGGGAAACTTTTTTGCAAGTCCAACACTTCTGCAGACAGTCCCTATTTAGGTTCCCTCAATGGAATGTGATGGTGCTGGTAAAGTTGCTTCGCAGGAGGCCTAGAAGGCCTTGCTAACGCAACCCGCTGCTCCTCACACTGATCCCCTTCACAGGGGAGGTAGTTAACATTCGTCTTGACACTCTGTGCATCACCTTTTTTATGGAAAGGACTCTACCATACAGAAGAGGTTCAGAAAGAAAATCTAGATGTTCAATGCCCTTCCTTTCCTAAATAATAGGTGTCACATAGTCAGTAGTAGAACACACTTCCCTACTGTGCCTCACCAGAATCTTCAACCACTAGAGGAACAAAACTTCCTCAGTACTGAAGGGACCAGCTCCTTGTATCTAAACCATTAAATAACAGCAGCTTCCAGTCAGTACAGAATCATGCTAGGTTTCAAGAGGAAATCTTAAGGAGAAATCTTTCACAGCCATTTTTCCAGCTTGTGGCAACTACTGTAATGCCACTGGCTTCTTTAGACAGTTGGCCATTTAGACAACTGAACAGATTCGTAAGTTTTCCAGTCCCCTCTGGTTATGCGCATTTTATCTTTCACAATGACCTTGCATAGTCAGGGAATTTCCATATGGAAATGATCAACTCATGTCTTTCCCAATGCATTATATGAAAGGGCATAGTGTAGCACAACTACTCATCCCTGAGGATTACCAATCACTTCAGGCTTTTCATGTGTGTGCAAGTGTACAACATGGACTTTGAAAACTGTTTTATTTGCTTCTTTTTTCCGCCCAAGACTTCCCAGTAGGTGGTCAAGTACATCCTTCTCTCCTGAAAGGAGTCTCAAGAGCTGCATATTTTTTTCTTTCACTGTTACCACCATTAAATTGACATTGCTCAAAAATCTACTTGATGTCATGCAAGTTCAAGAACCCTTGCTGAAAAAAATTGCAGTTGCATTTTCAATGAAGCACTGGGAACAAGGTTACTAAGGCTACCGAAAGGGTACAGTGCTGCAGTATGCTTTGGGAAAAGAGGCCAGGAAAAACTCACCCCAAAAGAGTTCATTACTGTTGTATCTGGTCTTGGTTGAGAATCAGTAAAAAGCAACATTAAGGAAATACAGAGAAATTTGTTATGTATGGTTCAAATACACAGATTGATATGGGATGCAAAGTCTGTGAAAGACACATTCTGCACTGAAGCACGCAAACTGGAGCTTTGTCCAACACTAAAATAAAGCTGTACTTCCTTGAAGTTTCTAGCCCAAAAGAGAGGGGTAAATTTGCATATCTACATGGAAGAACCAGTTTTTAGTTAGGAAAAGTGGTCAATCTCTTTGG
Organism: Numenius arquata; assembly: GCF_964106895.1. Classification (NCBI taxonomy): domain Eukaryota; kingdom Metazoa; phylum Chordata; class Aves; order Charadriiformes; family Scolopacidae; genus Numenius; species Numenius arquata. The sequence goes on along the minus strand of NC_133580.1, from coordinate 32,835,138 downwards.
AGAAGAAATAAACAATGAATTTTGGAAGAAAAGTTTTAATCTATCTACATTTCTAAACACATTTCAGAGGGGAGAGTGCTGTAACAGCTATTGTAATCACCTATGTGTGTTCTTTGCCTTTTTGCAGTATTTTTTGAAGGCTTTGATATGCAAAATAGTACCACATGGAAACAAATTGCTTTGCCTCAGTTGCTTTGTGGTAACTTCCCAAATGCATGCTATCACCCCATTGCCTTATGTTAAAGGGAGCTTACCCCTTTTTCATTAAGGGAACTCAAATCTTCCATGACACACTAAACAATACATACACAAATACAGTTTCTGCAAAGCATAGTAACACTTTTCTCTCAAAAATCTCTCAGCTTTGTGTCTATTTGCCAAAGCAACTCAGATCTTCTAATAATAATGCATACACTGAAACTCAAAAGTGAAGGAAATATATGGTGCTGTAGTAAAGGCACTAGTTTCAGAGAGTTAACCACTCATATTGGAACAAGAGAATCACAGAATCAAAGAATTGCCTAGGTTGGAAGGGACCTTTCAGATTATCTAGTCCAACCATCAGCCTAACACCAACAAAACCCATCACTAAACCATATTGCTGAGCACTATGTCTACCCCTCTTTTAAATACTGCCAGGGATGGTGACTCAACTACTTCCCTGGGCAGGCTGTTCCAATGCTTAATAACCCTTTTGGTGTCAAAATTTTTCCTAATATCCAGTCTAATCCTCCCCTGGCGCAACTTGAGGCTGTTTCATTGGTAAGACTTACTGGACTCTTCTGCATAAAACCATGGCAAAAGAAAGAGAAAGAATAAACCAGGACAGGCCACAGATTCAAATGACAGTCACATTTATGAAGAAGATATGCACACTATCGGTTTCTTCACAGAGATTGCAAAGAGCAGATACTCAAATGCAGAAAGAGACATTCCATGCTACAGTGCACAGCATAGTTAAGCTCCTCCATCATAAACAAAAAAGGGCTGTTACTGAGCAAGTTGTTCTGTTGCATGTTAGATTTTATATCAAGTGGCACTTTTTGGACAAGAAAGTTGTTTTTCAGAAAAAAAATCTTTAGAAAAATATATTTTTCTAACAAAAAAGAGAAAAGTGGGGAGAAGATAAAGATAGAGAATACTCTTAAACACAGCAGGTATAAAAGATGTAGAATGTAAAAAAGGAAACTTCCTCAGCTCTTCTCAGGGTGGTAATAGGACTACACTGAACATTGAGAAACAGTCAACATTGACATAATGTTTCATTTTTTCAAATATTAACTTAAACACATTTTTTTAAAACATACATTAACTCCAAAATAATGACAACATGGAAATGATCCCTGCATCTTTCAAAAGAGTCGGTATAAAACATACACTTACTCATCTTCTTCCATGTTAACCTCATTTAGCAGTTGCTTCCTACCCAAAAGAAGTCAGACTAGTAAAAACTAGTATCGCAAGCTTTTTTAATCAGATCCATTTTAATCATTACATAGCCCATACTCCCTAAGCACAATCTGGACCAGAACAGCTCCAATGGAAGGATTGTTTTCTGCTGTGTATATAACGCAAACTTGCCTGGCCATGTAATTGCCTGATGGACTCCTTCTAATCTTTTGGGAAAGTAACATGTTTACTAACAATCACAAAAGAACACTGTCTACCTTCACTGACATTCATTCAGTCCTAACAAAGTTGAGGAGACCTATGCAGTCTCATCAGGAGAGTAGAGGAGAAAGACACTAGTATTTGATCCTCTAAACATGGGCAAAATACAGAGATCAGATTAAGTAAATGCAAGTTTTTCTAAATGTCTTACCCAAATAAAGCACAAAGAAGTTGAGCAGCTGGAGCAACAGTCTGTAGAATAAAGATTAAAAATTCTGGTCCATGTTCTGCTACAGACACTGTGTAAATTGAGATTTGTTCTGTGAACATGCTGCAACTCGGTTTCCCCAAAAGCAACATGAAGAGTGATGAGATAGTCAGCACTTACTTCAGAGAGGAGCTGTACACATTTGGATATCAGGGTCCCCAAAACTGTAATCAGATCTGACTCTCATGATCATGCGACACTCAGCTGATTTCAAGGGAACTTTTGACGATGATCTTCCAGCATAAATTCTATAGCTGCAATGAATATATATAAAATTAGTGAAAGTTTGCTAAGTGCTTAGAGTTTCTGGGATGACAAGTGCTATATATATGCAAACGATTACTGCTACAGCATATCCATCCTAAGAGAATAAAATGACATTTCTGGAGCTGTTCTGGGAGCTGAGGTGAATAATAGACATTTCATAATTTACCATAAAACATTCATTTATCTTTAAAGAACAGCAACAAGAAATTGAAAAAGGCAAAAAAAAAAGGTGGAAAAAAAAAAGTACACCATATTTTCCTACGAACTGGAGAAAACTGTCGGAAACTAGAACAGCTCCAATAAAATCAGCCAGAAATTGGAGGCGGCAACCGAACCGCAGGATTTGATGACATAACCAGTGCTGGGAACAGGACAGTAGGCAGGACTAGCATTTAAAAAATTAATTTAAAATTATTGTATCAATATTATCCAGGCAGGTATAGATGCACCTGTTGCAGGAATAAATAACTTTCACTCAGTTCTTTGGGGAACCACAAGGTGTTTTGGATCTAGTGGTAACCTCAGCAAAACACCACAGGGAATCTAACCGGTAGCAACTTGCCTTTGAGGAAGGCATGATCTCCTTCCTCTGAGCTTCCCCTGAGCTGGGATACCCCAGCGTATACATAAGCAAGGCCTTGTTTTTTGTGAGTCTGCTGCTCCATCCCTTCAGCTTCCAGTTCAGACCCGACACAAACACTTCACCTCCCTGGACACCATCCCCTCCCAAGGCAAGAAGCTGACTCTAAGTCAGGGGCCTGGTGCAGGGAGCCCGCCCCTCACCGAGGCAAGGTGTTTGGTTTTGTGACAGGAAACTTGTTTTTGTCTAGCACTGGGTAGAATTCAACTTTACAAACCCCAAGCTTGGGAGATCTTTGACCAGCTAACAAGTTGTTTTCTTATTTTTGTGAGAAGCAGTCGTTCCTGGCTGTAGCTACACGAAGAGCTATCCTCCCGAAACACTTTACTCCTCACCGCAAGCACTGAAACTACCTGTGCCAGCTGCCTGTTCACCTGCTCGCAGAGCAGATTTCAAAGTCCTTTTCTTTCTGTGACAGCCTTTTGTGGGAATGGGGCGGGGGGGGGGGTGGGGGGGGTGGAGCTGGTGCATTCACTTACCTCAGGGATCTCCTGAAGGCCTGTGAACACCGTGCTCTGCAGGGGCAGGTGAAAGACCCACCTCTCCCTCTCAGATCACCTTTATGAATTACCAGCTTCTGCATTCAGACATAGAAAACAGTTGTACCAGGCATTTCTAGCAGTGGTAGAGCAACTGGGATGCAGCCAAGGGCTCGTGGAGGCAAGGCCACACTCCCTGCCATGGCATGTGAAGGGACATGAGGGAGCCCACACCTCACCACCTTATTTTGGGGGAGGCACAGAAAGCTTCAGCCTGGCAAGGGCCTGCCACCCCTCCAAGGGGCGTCCTGTCCTGTCCAACCTTCCTTCCTGAGACCACAGCCCTATTCAGCCCCCCTGTTCTTGAGGGGGACTGCTCCCACCCTCCTAGCTGCCCCGCAGGGACACCAAGCACCAGGACGCCCTGCAAATGAAGCTGTGATAGCTCTCACCAAGGTGCAAGCCCTGAGTGGGCCCCCTTGTTTATAACCCCTCAAGACTGCACTTGGCCCAGCTCTCCAAGTGCTTCAACAGGGACCCTCAGCCCCCACCACCAGGCACACCTTGGCGCTCCAGCGTGCCCGGCTTCTCCTAGAAATCCCAGCTCAAATCCTAGTCTCCTCCTTCAGTCCTTGCTCCAAAGGCTGTTGTTGTTGTGCAAAGGGTGGGGGTTATTTCTCTTAAATAAAAGAAATGTGCATCTGTTCTCCTTACTGTGCCCTCATGTGTTCCAATCCAGAGCTAACTCGCTAACAATTTCCATCGTCCTTGTGCGGCTTCTCTGGTTTTCAACGTCTGTAATCATGTCGAGGCCCTGCTCCACCCACCCCCAAACACACACGCACACCTGTACACAGCTCCCAGTCACCAACCAATTCAGAAATAAGGCTTGGTCCTAAACATCACAACAACAACCAAATCACTCTCTCCTATTCTGCGGAATGAATTTTGCCCCATGAGCTGCCAAGACAGCTGCTGTCCTGCGGGACGAGGCAGATGACAGTGCTCCAGCAGCAGCGGAGCAAGAAGCCAGGTGTTGCCAGCTGTAGGGATGCTAAAACCACAGCCCCAGAGGAGACTTGTTGCATCTCAACTCTGCCTTCAGAAAACCTTGCAAAACCTCCTCCTGTCATACTGCCTTCCCAGAGTTAACAAGGATGATGTTCACCCTCTGGGATCCCACTGGTATTAACAACAGTAAAAAAACGCTCACTGAAGTAAATGAATGCCCAGAAAAATAAACATATCTCCCCAAGTACTGTACAAGAAGCCCAAGCTCTGTTGTAGCTCAAATGATTTTTAACCTTTAGGAAGTCCAGAGAGAGGGTTTGTGTTCAACCAGTTGGTCCAGTTGGTGTTTTATGGCAGATACTGGACTCTATACAGAAGTTACTCATATACTGCAATAACAAGTTTTGTGGATGCTGAAAGGCACACAATGCTTTAAATATTATTGACCGAGAGGGCAAGTAACTGTGCTATCAGGTACTAGAGAGTTTACACTCACTATATGAAAAGTGTGAATACAACTGCTCTGGAAACCAGTGGTACCTTTCCTCTCATCTAGCACACAACACACTGTCAGTGTCACGCCAAATCCCAAGGCTTTTCACTGAATATTTATTCTGTAAGAGTGCCTGACAATCATAGGTGAATGGTGGCTCCTGTGGTTATTAACATAATACAGTGATGGGCTTCTTACATTAGGATTGGGGGTAGCGGGGTGTGAGGTGAAAATTGACATTCCTCTCCAAGCTCATTTTAAGACACTGTTTTCCATCTGGGCTCACTTTCATCAACATGTCTTCTCCCCCCATTTTCCCATTAAAAGGAACTGGGGATGAAGAAGGAATTTGTTTAATCATCTTCTGTGAGATCAGCTGAATTCTAATGCTGTTTGATTACAGCTAGTCACAAAAATGTCAAGTGCATTTCCATTTAGAGTGCTTGCTTAAACAGCCGTGCAAATGGGGACCACCCGAAAATCAGCATACATCATGAGAGATTTGAGCTTCCTTATGGCGTATACTTGTTTCAATCCACTCTCTTGCTCTTTAAAATAATGCATTTTCACAGCACATCATTTCCCTAAATGAGCATGATACATCACTGCTGCAGATTGACTCATGAGGCCCATTAATAAAGGCCAGGGTTTCTCAGCAGCTTTTCTCATTGGGAAGGTGTTATCTTATCGTCTAAATTTGTAATGAATATGATGCTCTTGGCCTGTGCCCACCCCACTGTTCCAGCTCCCCTTGTCAATTTGGTTGGAGGTTTTCATTGCACAGGCAGTAGCACCACGTTAGAGAATAAATAATGTATTATTCTTTTCCCTAAGTAAGTAGCTATTCATTTCAAATGCAGCAAAAATGCTTAAAGTGAAATAGTTACCCTTGTCACATGGGATTCACCTCTTATAAAACATCTCTGCCCTGAGTTTCAAACCTATCATATAATTCCTAGTATTACACTGCTGCATGACACCCTATCAGTATTAGACAAGAAATACTAATATTCAGACAGCCTCTGATTTTATGCTTGTAGCTTTCCCACATTTGTTTGTTTTCCAAAATGAGTAGGGCTGATCAGAAAATTGAACTGGAGACTACGATAAGATATGCGAGGAAAAAAACTTAAAAATCTCAGTTTGATTAAATGTTAACTATAAAAATGCTTTGGGGTATCAATTTTTCAGTTCTTCCAATTAAAAAAAAAAAAAGTGTCCAGGGTTTCTGATGAAATTCTGATGAAAAGAAAAATGTTTTGTTTAAAGATCTAGGGAGTCTAGTATTTTGTACAGGAACAAAGTATTTTCTGATGCAGTCTGGAAGAGCAATATGCTAGATATTAAATATCTGATTGGGACTGGGAATTTCAGAAGTTCCTATAGGAATCAAAAAATCATATAGGCATTCACTGAGAACTGGACACCTGATTCCCCGATTGTTTAAATTGGATTATTAAGTGTTAAGCATACTCACTTGAATTTATCAGGCAAATGTTCTGCCTCCCATAACACAAGATTTTGCAGACAACACAAAATTTTTAGCTTTAAAGATCTTTAATTATTAGCTTTGGTGGTATCTTTTCCTCTTTCAGTTTGGGTCTGTGTGTTATTGAGAATGGTATATAAGAAATTATCTGTGCTTTGGAGGCTTAAAAGAGCTTTATTAGCAAAGCTTCACTAAATTTTGGGAGTGTAGAATTGCACAACAAGCTGTACTGTACTCTCAGCCAGCTGAAAACTATCGTAAGAACAGTATTTCTCATGATGGTACTTCCACTTCCTCTTCTGGTCAAAATTAGGAAGTGCACAGATATTTTCCCATCCTTTAAGACAGTACTTTTGAATCCTCAAACATTTCCACAGGCTCGAGCTGTGTTCATTCACCACAGGTCCCAGCTTTTCAGCACACTTGTGCAAACTAATTGTTGTTAGTACACGGAGTGTATATCAACTATTGGATCCTCACAGCATACCTCTTCCTGCACCTAATAATAGCCCTCCAGGACATTCACTGTGCATATATAAAACTGGAGAGACATTTGGAAAAGTCACTTCCTTATTCATTTGATTCATTATAGGGAGCTGCATCTCAAGCCTAAGCTGAACAGGCTTAGTCTCCTGTTAGGGCCTGATGCATTTTTAGTGGTTTTAGCTGGTTTAGATGCAGTTACTGTATTGATTACTGAGAGGTATTAAAATAAGGACAGTATGGATCTGTTGGTTTAGGAGCAAGGTTTTTTTTAAAAAAAGAAAACTCTAAAAGAAACAAAGAATAAAATTCAAATGTAGTAAGAGATCCCTTACAGGTGTACAACATTGCTACATGGGAGTAACAAAGCAGTAGGTTCCCTTTTGTACATTAATTCCACAGAACCAATTAAAAGAGAGAATTCAGAATAAGATTGCCCAGATATTTTGAGAAAAGCCCCAAAGCCTAAGATTTACCTAGGTAATTGGACATACTCTTTCTAGGTCTAGATAGGATTCTCTAGCCTTAGTTTCACAATTCCCTATAGTCTGCTAAAGTTTCAGATCTAGCCTTGTCTGATGGCGTTCAAATTAATAACAGTGTCTTGAAGACACAAGAGGTTTGACCAACTTTGCTAAAGGCCAGTCTAATAAATGGAAGGTGCACTAGGTCAGTCAGATCGGCAAACCACATTATCGTGCACACCTGCAGACTATATTGGACCCAGGAGAGGAGTAACCAGATAATTAGATAGACTGACATTTTACTGCAGGTTGAAGTAATTAGGGATCAGGCAAAACAGGAGAATGACATCCTAAAGCTTACATTGTTGCATATGTTGCCTAGAGTTTCAGAACAGCAGCATAAAGGAGAATATTTGATACTCACTGATATAGGCAAGATTACCAGATACAGGACTAAGCCGTAACGTTTCAATTCAGCTCCAAAATTCTTCAAATTTCTAAGGGTCAGAGTCGGTGTCCTGGTTTGAACTTGCATACAAAAGATCAGCAAAAATGTTCACAACACCACCGAAAAAAAAAAAAAAAGACCTTAACATGTTGTTGTACATTGTATATATAGTTACGCTATAGGGTAGCTCCCAGTGTATCACCTGAGCTACAAGAACACACCTAGCAACAGCCTTTACTCTGTCTTTGCTTCACAAATAATTCTACACACTTTGCCCACACAGAAGGCTGCAAATAGGACAAAATCCCAATTTGATCCTTATCATTATGCCTCCTAGCCCTTTTCCATAATGTCTTATAACCATACCTCAGCCACAAGTGGTGAGCATATTTCCCATCTGCTGGGGCTAAATGTGCTGCGATCAGTATCAGCAAGGAGAGACAGAGGGACACTGAGACTCTGTCCAACTAGATTAAAATCTGGAAAGCCATGTTATCCAAGAAATGTATTGATTCTGAGGATAGCAGCAATATTTCATGCTGCAAAACCACATTCATGAGCTGCATGTTGGCACCAAACCTGAAACTTGTCCCTTTAACTTTAATCCAGCAGTAAAAAAGGAAAAGCAACAAAATGGAGAAAAGCGGACTGCATAAAAGATGATTAATTGTTTAGTATGTACTGCAGCTCCAAAGAAATGGTGTGTGTTGAACAGCACTCCTCTTACCTTCTTATAAAATTCTTTTTATGGAATTGGGATAAAATCAGTTGCCCCAAAACATGGCATATTATTATAAAGCCACTCTCCTCATTAGAGAGGCCGAAGTACAGATAACAACTTCTCTCCTGGTTAAGTTACTTGCTGAGAACTGATCAAACTCAGATGGATTGATGGATTCAGATTCATCAGATCCATACCCTGTGCTCCTGACCAAAATACTGGGTCAGACTGTATCACGGGTACCCCAAAGGGGCAACATGTTTCCTGTAACATTTTTGTGCTTTGGCTGTGAAAAAGCCTGAGAGCCCACCTTCGTACGAAGGACACCTGCCTGGAAGGAGAAAGCAAGAGCAAGACCCCCCGTCATGTGATCGGTTACCCTCGATTTGTAATGCAAAGATGTGTAATAAGAACCATCTGTCTTGCACAAAGCCTCCCTACACTGAACATTTTTACTGCGGGCCCCCAAACCGACAACCAACTGAGACTTATCCCGAGGCAGTCTGCAGATGAGAAGAAAAGACTTGGATTAAAGAGGCACTTCCCAGGATGCCTGCTGAATGGTTTTAGGAAAACAGCCAAGGCACTGAAGCCATTACTCACCGAAGACAAAAATCAACCCAGTTGACAATTATTTTCAAGAACCAAGACTTACTGTCCAAGCAAGGCCCATTCCTCTTCTGTGTCAGAGTCATCCTCTCATTTCAGTCACGCCGTCATATTCTGCAATAACGGGAGGAATCCCTCCGTGGCAGTATGCATTAAGTAATCACGCTTTCACGTACATATCTGTGATAGCAAAATTTCTCAGTTCCTGAGATCCTACACTTAAAACAGAATAATTACAAGGAATAAGAAGAGCACTTTGCTTTTCTTATAAGAGCCTTTTAAAGCGGCCTTACATGAGGAGATCATTCGTAAGTCTGGGCAATGCTATGTGTTTTCCTCTGAAGTAAATGCAGTGTCTTAAAATGGATTAGATAGATGCAGAAAAGCAAAGCAGCTTCTTTACTTCAGTTGAATGATCAAAATTTACACTAGCTGAGGGTTCCACCCATTAATCCTGTGAAGTTCATTAAGCTCTTGTGAGATTGATAGAAAAAGAAAAATAAAGTAGTAGTATACAAATTTTATTTCATTCCATTATCATTAATACAGGACATGAGCAATTCTATGTTACTTTTTGTTTACAAATGAAACTCAGATCTGGCAAGATCTCATAATCATACGGGACTTGTTGTTTATGTCACATACCATACATATACCATATCTCTCCATGCACTTAGACAGCACAACATGTGACGTTACCCTTGGTGCACTGAGGAGCTATTTGTGGGGCAGCTCCTCAGCAACAATGCCCATGGAACTGTCCTGGAAGAAACTTCAGAAAAAATCCCTACAACATTCTTGGGATGGTATTTGTGTATTGGTACTGCAAGTGTTGGCTGTCTTTGGTATGTATGCGCATGTGTGGGTGCTTGCCGACCTCCTGAATGACTTTTGTGAGCAAGCTGTACTAAGTGGCAGCATAGGTTGGAGCCTGGCAGTGGTCCCACAAGCAAGAATGCAGCTGCATACAGTTCGTGAAGTGGAAAACTTGCTTCCTGTTGTTTGCAGAACAGTGGCATATGTCTCCAAAAAGCAGTGAAGGAGCTATAGCTTTCTGCAGGTTGCACTATTGCTAGTTATCCTTTCTAATAACAAAGATGTCAAGGTTTAGGCTTGTGCTTCGTTCAGTTGAGATGTCTGTAACAGCAGTAATGACTGATGACAGAGAGTTATGAACGAGCAGGGGAAAAATTCCAAGAGAGGGCAAATTTCAAGTTGGCAATGGCAGTGGTCACTGTTAAGATAAACCTATTTGGTAAGGAAGATTATGAATATGTGTGTGCCACTGCATCTTAACAGGCCAGAAGGTTGCTATGTTCATGTGCCCACATATTCCTGGAAAGAGAGCAAGCCCATGATGGGGTGTGGCTGGCCCAGCCTCTGGCACTAAGAGACAGGAGACCATAGTAGAGTGAAAAGACTGTGGAGGGTTGGTTAGAGCAGAGTGTCAGTGAAATGGTGGCAAACCACACCAGTCCTTAAGTAGAATGGTGTGATTCTGATTCGCATCACACATTGTCAGTAAAAGCATTTCTTTATAGTAGCCAAGTGAAGCCGTGCCAAGGGTGCCCTGATGCCATTACTGCATGAGACACACTCAAAGCACAGGCAGGAAGAGAAATCTGTGCACGGCTGGCTGGGAGGCCTGCCAAGCTGGTAAATGACAGGCAATTTCTATTTTTGTCTCTCCAGCTACAGTTCAGTATTTCAGACCCTAGTGCATAAGCTGAGAGTCAGTGAGTGATTGAGGATATCTTGAGACTGGAGCTGGAGGAAGAAAGGAGCAAGATATTGAGAACAGCCTAGATGGACTCCACGGCATGAATTCAATTCAATATAAAAACTGACCAGCTGAAAATTTTTCAACATTTCAAAAGGCTAGAATCATAGTGCAAAAGCATGGCCAGGGTGACCTGCTTTCCTCTTTGGCAGTTTGACCAGAAAAGAACACTCAACTAAATTCAAAATATACTGAGCCCCCCAAGCAGGCTTCTTTATGTGACAGACTAGTTATCTTCTGTGTTATGGGCATCTTCTTCAGCACTAGCTATAACCTGGGGTTTGTTCAGTCTTTGCTATTCAGCTACTGGGTACCCAGGGCCCAGTTTTGTTAAGATCCACTGCGTAACCCAACTTTAGTATAAGAACTTGTTGAGCTGTTGTTACTGTACTAGTTATTACTATTATTATTATTACTATTACTATATTATTACACTACTATTACCACACTAATGTGTGGGTAAGAGAGCATGTGTTGGTTGCAAGTGTAACTCAAGAGAAAACTACCCACATAAAAAAGTACAAAACCCTAAGAAAAGAAGGAAACACAGATGTCAGCAACTCAACACGTGAGAGGATCAGACCTTACATTTCTTGTGCTGTCATCTTGTTAATCTGAGCTGTGGATCAGGATCCATTATCCTTATTGTAGTGGGAATTTATATAGAACAAAACCATCATCTTCACATTTTACAATTCAGCTACATTTTATTTAGGAAAAAAAAACCCAAGCACTTCTAAATTTTTTAGTTTACTTGTGCGGTCTGTAAATAATAATACAGATCTATCTTTTTTCACATAGGTATCCTCAGGAACTGATGTAAAATTGGCACGCAGGGACTTCAAGAAAAAAAAATATATAGCTGACTGCAAATTCTTGCAATTCCCAAAGAACAGCTGATCACTAACATTTGGTTTCAGGGTGTTCTGTGATTTTCACAAAATATTATTGCAGTATGTTTTATCAAATTCATGTGTTCAGAATACCATAAACTCAAGCAAATATAAATATAGTGTGACCTTTTACTTCCAATGCACAAATGACAGTGATTCAGTTTTGTCATAGTCTGCCTGTAAGTCACAGATAATTATATACTATATTTGTAAGGAAACTAGTCCATAAATCTTTAAATATAGCACTTTAACCAAGTTTCAAGGAATGAACAGCTGGATAGAATTGTAATGATATATAATGTGGGAGCATAAAAATTGAAGCCTTCCACTTACCCGGTAAATTTTCTAAATTTTATATTGATGTTCTCTTCTGTAACTTTTATGATATATATAATTTACTTCAGTATAACGTTTCCTCCTTCTTAACTATAACTCTATACAGAGGACATCAACATCTATGAGTACGGTAAGTCTGGATAGGTCTTGATTGATTTGTAGATACAAAAGACAGTGATTTTCTTAAACACTTTATAAAAATCAAAGGGAGCACTTTAGGGTGTACGATCTCAAACTCTGGCACTTCACAGAGCTTTAGGTCATGCAGGCCTGATGGTCTTCCTTCAGTAGCAGCCTTGGAGGCTCAGCTGGGCTGCAGAATTTGCCCACCGGCCCAACTCTGACTGTGGTTGCCCAAGAATGAATGAAACATATTTTACAGAAGGCATTTGGGCAAGATTCATATCAGCCAAATTTAGACACTTGGAGAGGCACATCTGAGGCATGATTCATCTCATTCAAGGATAATCTGCCAGGTGAATCACTTGCTGGAAGTGCCCATTTCTCCCCATTGACTACAAAGGCAGTCTAGGCAATTAACTCAAGCAAGGATGTTTACAATTTAGATATGTAAAGGTACATGAGATATATTGCACTTTGAGTCTTTGCCTGAAAGACCAAGGACAGAGAATGACTCCTTTAGTAGTTTTTAACCTCTCTCACTGCGACAGATAGGTGCTACCTTTCAATCAGACTGGCTCGCCTGTAATTTCCAGCTTATTATAATTTTTCTCTCACAAATGGAAGATCCCTTTAACACCAGTAATTTTCACAAAGAAAATGTTTTTACATATGTCAATCATATCACCACTCTATCTTCTACTCAATCTTTCACTCAATTTAAATGTTGATTTCATATTTACTTACGCAGATGAAGATTCCTTAGAAAACACACATTGACTATGGACTGATGTGGTCTGAAGTATAGTTATCCCACTGAAAAGTTGGCAACTGGGCTTCTTTCTCCACTGTAAGGTATTGCTAGTGCTTACTAACTTACAGGGAAGCTTGTCTTCTGCAGCAAAAGTGTATGAGTATGAAGCAATAGGGATAAAACTACATTACAAGCAAATTAATTAGATTTGAAACAGTAACAAAAATTCATTTTAGTTGTCGAACAGTATTTATAACTTTAAGTGTAGATTGGTACAGTAAATATTTTTTTTCCAGTTTATCGATCTAGGGAAAAAAAAGGCTAGATTTTGGAGGGAGATTACTGTCTGAAATTACTGTGAATGATGTGAATTACTGTCTGAAATTACATTAGTATGAAACATAAACATTTAGTCACATTTTCTGCTTAAAACCTAATGGCACTGTTCTGGGCATAATATGCACTTTACTAGGGAAAGCCAAGTGAAAAGATATCTACTCTTCCCACAGTAATTACAAATAATAGTAACATTGAAATAACAAAAAAAACTAGCCTCGGCAAATGTCTTCCTTGTGGAAGTTTAATACTGAGGGACAAGAAAGTAAGTATAGAACAAAGCATCAGAAAATAATGCAAATTTCCATCCTAAAACACTCGTGGTTCTATCTGTTAAAATTTTTATTTAAAAATTTAAAAAATAAATCCTTAAAAAATAAATGAATTTATGATTTCATTATTCATGAGATTTCCAGAGCAAAACACATTATACTGAATCATAGAATAGTTTTGGGTTGGAAGGGACTTTTAAAAGTCATCTAGTCCAACCCCCCTGCAATGAACAGGGACATCTTCAACTCGATCAGGTTGCCCAGAGCCCCATCCAACCTGACCTTGAATGTTTCCAGGGATGGGGCATCCATAACTTCCCTGGGCAACCTGTTCCAGTGTCTCACCACCCTCATTGTAAAAAATTTCTTCCTTATATCTAGTCTAAATCTACCCTCTTTTAGTTTAAAACCATTAACCCTTGTCCTATCACAACAGGCCCTGCTAAAAGTTTGTCCCCATCTTTCTTATAAGTATTGAAAGACTGCTGTAAGGTCTCCCTGGAGCCTTCTCTTCTCCAGGCTGAACAACCCCAGCTCTCTCAGCCTGTCCTCATAGGAGAGCTGCTCCAGCCCTCTGATCATCTTCATGGCCCACCTCTGGACCTGCTCCAACAGGCCCATGTCCTTCCTGTGCTGCGGGCTCCAAGAGCTGGACACAGTACTGCAGGTGGGGTCCCACGAGAGCAGAGTAGTGGGGTAAAATCACCTCCCTCAACCTGCTGGCCACACTTCTTTTGATACAGCCCAAGATGTGGTCGGCCTTCTGGGCTGTAAGTGCACATTGCTGGCTCCTGTCCAGCTTTTCATCCACCAGTACCCCCAAGTCCTTCTCCTCAGGGCTGCTAACGATCCCTTCATCCCTCAGCCTGTACTGATACTGGGGGTTGCCCCGGGTGCAGGACACCGCACTTGGCTTTGTTGAACCTTATGAGGTTGACATGGGCCCACTTCTCAAGCTTGTCCAAGTCCCCCAGGAGGGCATCCCACCCCTCAGGCGTGTCAGCTGCACTGCTCAGCTTGGTGTCATAACTAACTGGAAGGAACACATGGATTTCAGCAGACTCTGGTTTAGGTAATGAAATAAGACCAAAACAGCGGAGAGAGAAATCTGCTAATTATTTGTTCAATCCAACTATGAAAGAGTTACCAAAAATATTGACAAAGCCTATTATCTGAGAAAATTTGACAAAATTAAAAGATTTGGCTGATTCAGGCAAAACTTATAAAATCTGTTTAGAATTTGATACTTCCAAATGTTTTCAAAGGTCATTTATCAGTACTAATTATACCACATAAAAATTTCCATTGAAAAGATCACTGATTATTACGGTTTTTGTTGCTCCAAATGGATCTCAAACCACTACCTACAACACAAAACATCTGCCATCCAAGTTTAGACATACACAACAGATAGCTGCCCTTATACTGAACCGAACTATTGCACCAATTGGTATGACCAACCTCTTCAAATCAGTTCAGACTTGGATCTAAGATTAACAGTTAATTTCTCTTTTTTCCATATCACAAAGTAAATACTGTTCCTGGCAGTTCATGAGCCTGCAAAGTTTTGAATCTTATCTCTGATTTAATAAAACAGACCAGCATAACATTAGTTAACTAATCAACACAATTTAACTTTTTTCTGAAGTCTCACTAGAAATTAACTTTGAAAAGGAAAATATTTTTGAGAGAGATTAGAGATATGGATTTTGCTTCACTTTTAGGACAAAATAACATCATTGAATTCATTCTGTTTCTGCATAAAAGAAGTAATTCTGCAGTTCTAGAAAGTATTGATAAGTTTTTCAAAAGGAAAGTAAGTGGCAAATTATCTTCATGTAGTTTTTTAGATTCAGGCTACGCACACTTACCCGCATCTTACCTTGAGAAATGACAATTCCATGAAATGCAGTTGATATTTCTTCTTAATCAGACAGACACATCTGCAACTCCAGGCAGGTATCCTCTCATCCACTCCTTTCCCCAGTGTTTTTGCGATTGAGGGAAGGTTTTAAATAACAGTGTTCCCTGATTCAGCAAGACTTGTTTTAAAGATTCTTTGGCAAGGAAGACTCTTAGGCAAACGAGACTGGGAAAACAAGCATCTCAGTCTTGAATCCTTTGAAACTGAGTTTGCTTTCTTTCACATCATCATGGAAAGCAAAATATAGAATATTGCACTGAGGGCATGACATGACAATGGGAAAAATAAAACTGTGGAATATGTTGCAAAAGGAACCTGCAAATTTTCATCTACCTATCTGTATCTTGCTGGGTTGATGATATTCCTTATCAAAGAGAAGTGGTCTTTCATACTTTTCAGAATACTTCTTGTTAAGCCCTGCTCTCCAAGACGACTGTGTGATAATAGCTCAGCTGTAGCTTTTTAAACCATCAGTCTCCCTGGCCAGCTGGGAATCCCTTCTCATACTCAGTCCCTAAAAAGATTTAGCATAGGATACTCAGAGTGGTTCAGAAACCCAAAAGAAATAAAATACATTAAGTAAGTTCTTGTAGCTGTATAATACTTTTGAAATTGGTTTCTGTTTTGTTCCACTCTCACCATTCATCTCTTCTTTCCAAGAAATCTGCCCACAGTTTATTCCTAGTGGCTGAGATTTAAGTAAGTCCAATTAAGGAAGTGAACTACGTTTTGCAATTATTCTTGATCAAAACCAGAGCTTTGGTAACATCTCATGTCCAGTTCTATAAAATTAGTGAAAATAGCTGACAGTTAGATCAGTAATCGTTTCATTTTATTAATTTGGAGACTACTTGAAGGCCAAGAATGCTGTCTGTTTTAATAAATTGACTTTAGGTCAGGAAAGCTTATTCTTTGAATTTTGATAAGAGATGCTTGCTGGGATAAACTGTATAAAGCTTCTTTTTATGATTATTTTTGTTTTCAACCACGTTTAATGAACAATGAGTGGGAAAAAGATACAAGAAAGGGAATAAAATAAAACAGATGGAGGAGTCTCTACTGAAATGACACCACTATAGACTTGCAGCAGATAATTTAGTTAAGGCACACTTACATGGTTTGCTTAGCTGAGCAGAACAAACAATCAGATAAGCTGGCTGGAGCATATTCACAGTCTTTCATTGAAACAAAATAAAAAAAGCCAGTTCCACAGAGTGTGCTATACATTGACCCCAAGACATGGAAAAAACAGAAAGTATGATTTATTACAGCATTTGTATTACAGAGAATAGTATATCAAGGAGCAGCAGAGGAAAAATGCTTTTTGATCATCTTGTAGTTCATCCTTTTCTCTCTTCCATCATTGAAAAAGAAATAAAACAGTGCCATTGACCTACAGGTTCTAGGTTTCTAGTACACAGTGTAAGCTGTAAAACATGCTCTATTCTCTGATTCTGTTTGCATGCACACTGAAGTTGATCAGAGCATCTTTTTCACATTCAGTAGGCTAAAACAGAAGAAAAGAAAACAAGGAAAAGCAGTGACTGACAGGCAATTGCCCCAAATGGATCATATGCATATTTTAATGCGTATGCTGGATGGCCTTTTTAAAAATGAGATAATAACTCGGAAAGATGAATTATGTATAAATGGAATTCTGTGATATCTGTTTCTCAGAAACTACGTATACACTTTTTTTTTTTTTTAACTGGCATTTATGTGTGTACCAGGTGTCTGAAAGCAAGGTAATTTCTTTTCTTATAGTGGAGTAAGTGTAACAGAGGGCGAAAACATGAGTCATTACACAAACTTACGTACCCTCTCTCATATATACATGCACGCAGAAACATGTATATATCTATACCATGTACTTTCCAGTCATGGAGCCTTCCAAAGCTTTAGGAGCAGTTCTGGAAGTGATTTTCTTTTTTTCTTTGACAGACCATGTAGCTATTCTTATTAAGCACTGATTAGAGTATCCACCCACATCCTTTCTTGCCAACATAAAACATCAGCTATTGAGAGATGCACGTTACCAGGCCAAAATATAACAGTAGTCAACAGTGCTTTCAAAACCCAAGTCACTGTATATACGTTAGGACAAAATGATTTCCATGTTAAAATCATGCACTTTTGGAATATGCTTGACAGATATCAAGCTCTTCTGAAATATACTTCATACATAGATGTATAGAATATAGATGTAGGTGTTATATTCAGTCTAAAAAATGAATAGTATTAACCACAGGCTAGCAGATATCTCTCCTTTTAAATCTCTACCTGTTCCTGCCTTTCCAGGCATGCTCAGCAAATGTACTTTCATCTTCACCTTTTAGACAATATTCCTTCCACAATCAGAGTACTTTTGTACAACAGAACTGGCATTATTTCTCATGATTAAAGAAACACAGAACCTAAATAATCCCTATAACATGAATCACCTCCTATGATTTTTGCTTTTATCTTCCAGCATTAGAGCTACCCAATATAAAACCCTCAGGAATGCAAGTGAACAAAGCTCTCTCCAGCTAAAATGTTCCCTTGGCAAACAAAGTTCTGGCCAGGCTCCAGCTCTTCTCCAAAGTAATCAATGACTTACATTTATTTTATATATTTTGTCTAGGACGGAAGGCCAAGCAATGATTGTTAAACACATTCCAGAGGCTAATATTAACCTTGGGAAAAGTTATCCCTTGATGAATAGTTATAAAAGTTGCAAAGAGTGGACAAAGACCTAAAGAAAATCTAAATGTACACTCTCTCTCTTGCAGCTCAAGTTTTCCTTTACTCTCCATCTCATTGTATAAAAGTGTTGGTTTATCCATCCTTGTCCTGCCTCATCTTTCCTCACCTTGGCTGAATTGTTGTCGCTCCATGCAATTAAAAATGTTGACAGTAGAAGGGACCACACATAGTGTTTGTGAGAGAGAGATTCAGACACGCTACATGCTCGTGCGTGCACACATATAGACAGTTAAGACATTTGTTACCCGTAGGTGCTGCAGGCAGAAAATATTTGGAGAGTTTAGCAGGTATAATTCAATTAGTGTATGCACTCTGCAGAACCATCGCTCAGGAAGTTTTTCAATGAAAACACTGAGCCAGGTCAGTAGGTCTGTTCCGTCTGCAAAATCACAGCACATTTTATATTTTTCTGCACAACTAAGTGTGTGCAGCTGGGTGCATGCATGTCTGCCAACATCTTTGTCCTGTCTTCATTACCTGCCAGACACCAGACCTCTGACAAACTCAGCTGTGAAAATGATTTTCTTTTTTAACCTATATGACCATATCACTGGCCACTATGAGCTGTTCTTTGGCTGCTTCTTGTCCAGTTTACCAAATTAAAGTCCTTGTCATCACAGCCCCTGTCACCCAACTCCATTTCAATATGCATTTCCGAGCTCATCTTTCAGCACTCATCCTTATTCCCACAAAAGTACCAGTTTCACATTCCTATTTTTTTTGTCTTTTAACACTTACTAAATGTTTGACAAGCTGCACAAAGACTTTCTAAAGGCTTCATTCCCACTGACTTTCCAGTGAAAAGTGGTACAGAATCAGCTTTATAAGGGGCATTAATGCTGAGAGCACAGTAAAATACCTACAACCGGTATTCTGAGCATTTCCTTTGGCACCTCTGATTTCTTTATGTGTAAAAATGTCATGTCAGTCAATGAGGAAAATCCAAAAATGACATTTTTGTCATTTTATTTGATACCCATGGGTATCTTTAGATGTTCCAGTACCTTTGCCTGCCACTAATTCTGTTACAACACTTAACATCCACCTCTCATTGGTTTCTTGCACCATCAAGTTTTTTGTTTTGCATCACAGGGGACTGATTTACTTCTCCTTCCCCCATAACTTTAATTCTGGTTGATATTTGTCTAGTCTGGGCAGGCAGAGGAGTACCACTTTTTACTGTTCTATTTATTAATGACAGCTGCTGCTTAGGTTAGTATCCAGCCATACCTTCAAAGGGTTTGTTCTAGGTAACATACATCTGGATCACTGATACTCCTGTGGTAAGAAGTTGTACAGTTCCTGCTACCTAAGCCAGTTTGATTACCTCTGAAAGGCACTGCTAGGTGGGAAGTAATACTTATTTATACACGGGGAAGGACCAATCTGAATAGCTGCCACAACAGGGAAAACTTTCTATGAATGTACATGGCAGCTGGTGGCCTTTCTAGCACACCTAGGGTGCTGAGATCTCCTTCTAGGAACAAAAAGCATCACTGCAGTTACTATTATTAAAACCTGACAAAAAGCTCCAATAAATTGTCTTTTCCCGTTCTTGTTTGGTGTGACATTGATGACTACTGCTTGATTATATATGTAAATAAAGTAGTGGCCATCACCTTTCTATGATTATGTTGCTCTGAGTTAATGATGAAGTGGGACATGGGGAGGTTGTGGGACATGTCAGTGTTAATGAAGATTTATTCTGTAGTGACATTTGATCAAATCTATTTGGCAAAGTCTTAGGTTTCATTAGTTAAAGACATAAAGCAGTCTGTCTGATTAAAGGGAGAAAAAGCAGTGGGGAGCTCACATAAATTACTACAGCTCAATTAGGTGCAGACAGTTTAGTGAGTGTTTATTACCAGTAGAAAGGAAGATTTTCCAATTAGATTAAAAGGTTTTGAAAACAACTCTTATAGTGCACAGTGATTTAAACCCATTGCTGGAATAATGCATTGTGAGAAGCTGCATTGATTAAAAGTAAGATGGTAAGTTATCTGCATTGTTTCATTGTTTATCAATGGAGCCCCTGCTGCCTAGGTACAATTTACCTCACAAGATCAATGTCTGGACTTGGCCAATTTTCTCATTGCCCTGAAGATTTATATGGATGTAAAGGGCATCTACATCATGGCTGAAAATACCAATGAGATTTATTCGGGATAATCATCAAGGAAGTGAAGTTGTATCAATCACTAGAAGTGTACCCTGGCCATGCTGCGCCCTTCAGGCTGGCATCCCTGCTGCAAAGATGGGTTTAAAGCAACATTTTAATCAGAAAGGAACTCGATTCCACTGAGGTTCCACGGGCTCATTGTGAACACTGAAAAGGCATTAAAACAAAAGTGGAAGTATACAGAGTGCTCAGGCAGTGGTCAGCCACTGTTTCTGACAACTGATTGAAGGTACTTGGTGTACAGTGCAAGCCCATGATTCATGAATCCCAGCATCTGACAGCATAGAATGTGACTTCCAGCAGTGTTGAGCTAGCTGGAGTCCAAGTCTGCTTTGCCAAAGGATTTTTGGATAGGGGCTGTGAAAGGTAGGGGGTTATTGTCCATGGCTCTGAATGACTGATTGTTTCCCATGCGGAATGGCACGGGGAAGGAGGGGGGAAGAGGAGCAAAGGAAAAGAAAATGAATGATATTTAAATTCCTTATACTCCTACTGTGAGCTTCAGAGCACGCGGAGGCCTGCAGCTGCTTCTAATCCCTCTCTCCCAGAATTGTTTATTGTGAAGACTGGAAGAACTGAGACCAACAAATGGAGCAATAAATACAATAATTCTATTTTTACATGTTTGGTTAAATAATGACAGAGTTCTACACTGAAGTCTTTCTTTTACCTTGTGCGGAAAGAGGACTCAAAAGAATCCTAGTGGTACAGTATTGAACTCTGATATCTTTATTTCTTTTCCCCGCAATACTTGCACATGCAGCATTTCTCCTCTGTTAATGCACGTCCCCAAAGTCTAAGTTTAAATCAATGCCATCGGAGATGCTGACGCTGTTCTGACTGACTGCCATGAAAGCAAAATTGTGCCCTTCCTTTTGGCTCTAACGATCAGTCCTTCGGGCTTCAGAAAAGTGTGTGTGCACAGGGGTGGTGGTGAGAGGGAAAGAGCTATGGCATAGCATCTTCCACAGAAAAGTGAAATGCAGGGGTTATTGTCCTCCATTGCACTAACTACGGCAAGGCCCCAGTGTGTATGGTACGTGTTCTTCAAACACATATAAAAGTATGTTTTCCCCCAAAAGGCTTCCTTACATTTACAGACAGGATAGGCAGGTCTGTGTAAACATTTTGATGTGTACAAAAACATTTTTTAAAAGCACATGTGTAAGCACAAACTGTTGCACAAATGGCACACAACAAAATGTTGGTTGCTTTTTAAAATATGGTTGATTGAAGCTGCCACAGCGTGGTAGTTACTCATCTGAATAATCCCATTGTTTTACATGCATGTACTCACTGCATGCTTCTAAACTACACATTTGAGCCCTAAAAGTCTTACCTCATAATGAGCAGAGTTCAAGTAGTCCGTATCCAAAGTGCTTTGTCCTATACAGTTAAGCCACGAAGCTTTCCCTGGGGCTTCTTCTCTACATTTCACCAGACATCACTGCCCTCACCATAACTACACTTCATCAAAACAAGAAGTAACCATTTTTCAACAAAATTAGGCACATTCAACCCCCTCCAGGCACCCGAGGTAGTACCTTTTTACCATATTGAATAACTGCTCATGAATAAAACACTGATATTCTTTGTAATGTAAACATCCTGTTGGTTAGCAAACCCGGGCTTTGGTTTGTTTTTCTTATAATTGGAAGGGCTTGTCATTTAAGGAAACAATTAATGTTTGTTACGAGCAACTTGACTGTGAATGACTCCTGCTATTACGCTAAATACATTTAATTATGATTTATTGGCACATAGCAACCTTTCGAAACATTGTAAGCCGACATCCATTTTTGCTTCATTAAACTCATTATAACAACACTTCGCTACATAAAGTCAGGAAAGAAAAAAAGCTAAATGGGTAAAACCCAAAATTCCATAATTAACTGTTCAAAATTAAGGTCATAAGGTAACTATGCAGCACATTTCCTAGTATAAAACTGCTACTATTACTAATAGGAGAAAAATCTGGAAAAGATGTAGATATTTAAGAAGAGGACTCAGGATTTTAGTCTTAGCTGTAAAACTAAAACATCTTGAACAAGCTGAAAGTCATGTCTTGGGATAGAGACATCAGCATCCTGCATTGCTCAGGTTGTTTATTGACTTTTCAGTAGTAGAATTTCCTGCATTGTCTTGCCTGTTCTCTTCCAAAAAAAAAAAGAAAAAAAGAAAATCTCAGAAAAAAAAAAATCCCCTTTAATAGGGGATAAATATACAGCACCTGTAGCAACTGCCTTTGCCCCACAACTAGTGACACGGCATTTCACTATTTTTTTTTTTAAATTCAGTGGTAAGGAAAGTTAAATATAGGAGAGAAGGATTTGAATTATTAATCCCCAATAAACCTAGATCCTTCTAAAATTATATCTAAGCCATTTCAAACTAAAAATAAAATCTTTGAACACGTTTGTGTGAAATGTAGTGTGACACACATTATTTTGTTTTAAATTTACCAGCATTGTGGTTTGACATTATTCACACAAAGTGTTTAATGGGGATGTTGTCAAAATGGTGTGTGAATGCATATGCTCAGATCCTTTTCTTTCTAACGGGATTTACTCATGCAACTCCTGGCTGGAGATTAAAACTTTAGCCCCCACACAAACCCCTTCCTTTCTACTGTTAATCAGGAGGTCAGAGCTAAACTGCAGTCTGTCAGTACTTCTAATGAGTATGTTTCACACATCGCAGCTAGTTGCTTGCTCAGCAACAGCCTGTGCTATCTGGAGGCCAAAGATAAGTGCTCAGGGATTACCTTTAAAACAATCCTCCTAGCTCTTTTGTCACTAAGAGCAGAAAGTCAGAACAAAAACTGAGCTGTAATCCTTGCTTCTGTGGACTGGCCAAATTTTAATAACATAAGGTTCAGAAAAAAAGCCCTTGAAAATGAATATCAAAGCTCAACTGAAGTACTGTGGCTGTTGCAAGGTCAGGACGTCTAGTCCAACTCCCTTCCCTCTCCCTCAACTCTTGACTATTGCCACCATGGGAAGGTAATGCACTGTTGGCCCATAACTTGCACAGGGCAATGGAGAACAGACGGCTGAGAGTGGAAATGTGCTCTGCATGGCCTGCCCCGGCTCCTGGGGATCAAGGCAGCTCTCCAGACCAACTGGTTATTATTTCAACTACATCCTTGGGGGTGTGCGGCGCTGGGCTTCAGACTCCTGAGCCCTTGTTACCCTCAGGTCCTGTCACTGCCCCAAATTTACAGGGCTGTTGCTACACAAAAACTGCTTGAAGGACAGCATTTTCCCTTGTCACAGGGGACGACTCTCAGAAATGGTCTGACTTTGTTTTGCTCCTTCAGAAAATAAATCTTTCCAATTCATAACTGTGACCACTCGGCTTTTTTTTAAGGAATTCATAAGATATACGGGTGGATACAACTATGACTGTAGCATCATCACATCTACTAGTTAGAGGTGGTTTCTATAAAACTTCTTAATTTCTCCACACTGTGCCAGTATCTCTCAAGGGCCATAAAACAGTGCTGTACTCTGTTCTCTTCGGTGTCTTCCAAATACAGAAGCAGAAGAATAACTCTCCACATTAAACAGACCAGGAATTTAATTGACCAAGCCAATTAATTATTATCTTACCTTGCAATTTCTTCCAAGGTATTGGTAAATATTAGCTGTAGCTTGTATTTTCTCTTCATCTGAAAACTTTTTTTTAAGAAAAGGAAAGAAAAAAAAATTTTAAAATGCTATTCATTTAAGTCCAGACAACAAAAAATATAGAGTGAACAAAAATTCTTCCTCTTCTTCTGTTGGATTACCTGAAATATCCTCAAACAAACTTTGTGGTAGCTGTGCCTTAATAAAAAGAAATTTTCACATTCATGCTAGAAACCCAACTGTGTACTTGAAGCGCCAAAGAGGGATCAAGAAGAAAAAAAAAAAGGCAACTACAGAGGAATTGAAAGGATAGCATCCAGTCAAAACACAGTATCTACTGTACCACCATAGAGTGAGAAACTCCTTGGGATCTTTTAATGATGTAAGAAGTTATATTTGCTTATAAACTTAATTGAAAAGAGCTGCATCTGCTGAGGCAACAACCAGTATTATGTGCTTCATCTCTCAACCCACACTTATTAAACAAAGCTCTGCCTACAGCATGCTTTGTATACACTGTGACTTGCTCGTTTCTACAACTGTGGCTTGCACATATTTCCTCTTGCAAACTTAGAACTGCAGGGAGAAGGCAGACCACATGCCTGTTCAGCAAAGAAAATCAAACCTTGATTTACCATCTGAAGGGCTTCCAGGTCACCTAGCTGCTGAGTGCCCTGTCGTATTTCTTAGCCTGGAGGAGCTCTCTAGGTTAATGGGTAAAGACCAGTCCACCCTAAATGTCACCTCAAATCGGGAAGTGCTTACTCAGTTCTGTCACTGGGGAACAGCAAGGTTGCTGTGGGCTGTTGCATGTTGTGATTCCTATAGGTGTTTTGGCTGTATCTACTATGCACGTACAAAAATGTCTCAAGGCTGTTCTCCTGCCACCACCACATACCACCAACACTCATGTGCCCTTTTTATCACTTCATTCACAAAAGACAAATGTGCAAGCAACTGGGTATACTTGCATATGCATATATTTATTTTTTTTACCTATTATTTTGCAATGTGTCTCCCGCACTGCTCCATTCTCAACTTTCAAAAATAGTCACCACAGCAAGGGGGAAAACTGTCACTGACAGAAAACACATCAACAGCTTGTTTTGAGTTTTGCCAGCCAGAATGCTTTTCTTGAAATAAAAGGAACAGAAATAGCTGAGATACTTAAATTTTACAATGAGTTATTAATTCTGTATGGCAGTTAATTATTCTAATATTTTCTGTAGTGATACCAGCTCTTATTAAAATAAATGGGATGATTATCCAAGTCCTTTAAATCTTATCACAGATTTTATGACAAAATACTTTCTCTTCCAAAAGCACAACACTAGATCCTATTATTAACACCAATGGGAGCTGCTGTATTTAGAAATTTGTTCAGTATAACAGAAGTCTTTACAATCAAATCAGGTATGCTCAGCACTTCAAAGAAACACGTTCCAGATTAATGAAGCAGGACAAACCCAAAATGAGTTATTCCAAACCGATGGCTGATTAGAATATCCCTAAGAGCTACAGATATCCAATAGACTATGATGACTATGCTATGCTGGGTGTCGTCTAGTTACCTTATAAATAAGGCACTTATTTTCATACAGCTCTTTTTTTTACTTTTAGAGACAAAAGATAAATGTTTTTCACCAATGCTCTACTTTCAGAAATGTTTCAAAAACATGTTTCCATGACTGCAGAGCTTTGTTCCCATTTTGAGTGTGATGGTTAAATGGAGAAAGTTCATGAATGCTTTTGTGCTATGAATTTTGCAGAGCTACAATTGCTGGGAATGATTGTAGTAGAAAGAGCTGTAGTAGCTAAGCACTGACTTTATTAGGTTGTGATAAAAAGGAGTTATCAATGACTACAGTGAATTTAAGACACTTAATTGCTGAGCATTTCTATCATATATTGCAGAATGTTTTTTAATTGGTAGCTTTCAGTGTTTGCCAAGACCTGCAGTTTATATCTATTCAGTACCCACATAAAACCAGTTTTACATCTGCACTCAAAATTATTAGTCAGAATTAAGAGACAAACATATTTTCCATTTTCAAAAGTTCTTATTTATTAAAGGTTTCTATTTTTTCTTGGTTCTATCCCACTCGTCAAATAACAATATGAAAAGATACGGAGTAATCATGTATTATATATAAGCACTTACTATCTGGCTTGTGGGTGTGCCCTATTCTAGAAGCCTCTGGGCTTTTTTCATAGTTAGATGGTTAATTTTTTTTTCTCTTGCTTTCAGTTGTTCATCCTAATGCCTCCAGCACCTCTAAGGAGTGGTACTAGTGACAATAAAGATGAAGAAAAGTTACTAAGCTACATTATGTGGGTCATCCTCTCAGTGTATTCCCTGAAAAATATACTCAATTACTTTTTCTGGTTGCTATCTATTTGAAAGAAATACTGTAGAGCGTGTGGGTTATTGGATAGGGTTTTCAGTCTAAATAACTAGTATGTTTACTTCCAGGTTCTCTTTTTTTTTTTTTTTCTTTTCACCTTTGGGGAAGGTGGGGATAAGTAGCTTTCAGAGGTACAGCTTTTAGTATTCTTTGAATAAGAGAAAACTCCTCACACATGAAATTTTGGACTTGCTTTAATGCGAAAAATCAAAATGAGAAGGAATAGGGCCAATGATCCTTTGAAAAAACATAACAGTTAGAGATATTTGTCATATAGCTTTGACAGTCTGAGACTTCTTTTATTCCAGCAGTACCATTTTGAGATTTTTCTGGTACTGGAAATTTGTGAGATAACAAATCCTGAAAAGACACTGCATAGAGAAGAGTGTGGCCAGTAGGTCAAGGGAGGTCATTCTTCCCCTCTACTCTGCACTGGTGAGGCCACAACTGAAATACTGTGTCCAGTTCTGGGCTCCCCAGTTCAAGAGAGACAGGGAACTACTGGAGAGAGTCCAGCGTAGGGCAACAAAGACGATTAAGGGATTAGAGCACCTCCCTTATGAGGAAAGGCTCAAAGAGCTGGGGCTCTTCACCCTGGAGAAGGCTGAGGGGAGACCTTGTCTATGTTTACAAGTACCTAAAGGGTGGGTTGAAGGATGATGGAGCCCGACTCTTTCCAGTGGTTCCCAGCAATAGGATGAGGGGCAACGGGCACAAGATGGAACATAGGAAGTTCCATTCAAATATGAGGAAAAACTTCTTTCCGGTGAGGGTGACAGAGCACTGGAACAGGCTGCCCAGGGAGGTGGTGGAGTCCCCTTCTCTGGAGATCTTCAAGACCCGCCTGGATGCAGTCCTGAGTGATGTGCTCTGGGCAATCCTGCTTTAGCAGGGGAGTTGGACTAGATGATCTCTAGAGGTCCCTTCCAACTCTGACAATTCTGCGATTCCATGATTCCGTGACACTGCCTGAATTTCCAAATTGCTATGGTTTATTTTGTTTGTTTGTTTGCTTTTTAATTATTTAAACTCCAATATTTGAGCAGCCACTATCTCAAGGATTGCACAAGTGAAAAGCCATCTGAAGTCCGATTTCTTTTTTATATGGTACAAAATGCCATATTTTAAGTTTAGTGTTTTGTAAAACACAAGGAAAACTATGCTGGAAGTAAAGTGGGGAGCAACAGCATGCCATTATTTGGCATGTCACGTTAGTATGGGCTGTTCCTGTCATTATTCACCATCAAAATCCATCATTTTCTACTATTTCTACTTTCTACCCTCTTTGAGAAACACAATGAAAAAACTGAGTAATGATAAGTAATGACTCCACTGTTCTCCCCTTTGTCTGTGTTTACCCTGCTTGCCCATTTTAGGAAGATGACGTCCACAGTCCTCTTCAGAGGTACCTTTCCCTTCACCTGGATCGTATTTGTCATCAGGGTTGAACCTGTTTTTAATAGTAATGAAGTCTTTGTCTGCAGCCAAGTAATGGCATTACTAGGTCTCACCTTCCAACACATTGCTGTAGACCATGGTTCCTACAACAGTGGAGCTCCCTTGGCTGGCTGGGAGCTCTCCCTGGGAGTGTGGGGGAGGAGAACTGGTGGAATTTTTTTGATTCACCAGGGATATGGGGGATGCTATCATTTAGTAGAGTAAAATCTATTTACAAATGCTGTTATCAGCATAATTCCAATGAAAGGTGGGCAGGTGCGTGGCCGAATAAATCACAGAAGTACAGAATCAGATGTGGAAAACTTGGTACCTCAATCTGCTCTCCAAGAGGTAAATACTTTGCAGGGGCTCTAAGGGTGCTGGGGACCACCCTTCTGGCTTCAAAGGGAAGGGACAAGGGAAGTATTTCCTCTGCTTAAAGGCTGTACAGATTTCAACCATAGAAAGAACGATACAGATTTTTCCTTTTTCTTGTCTATGTCTACGACAGACTTTTCAGCTCTGTTGGGTCAGTCTGGCTGTAAATTAATTCCCCATACTGAAGACAGGGAGCAAATGTTTCCACATTGTGCAGAATTATTAAGTTAAACAATTTCTGGATTACTTAGAAAAGAATTGGGAGAAAATCTAAGGCTTGTGGTTTTGTTTGTAGTGCAAGAATAAAGGAGTATGGCATCCAGTAAGGAAGAAAAGGCATCTGATAGGAAGGAAAAAGGTTAGAGTTGAGAAAAAAAAAAAATCTTGAAAGAACAGTTTTCGTTTATCAGGAAGCTGTAAGAACAGCTATTTTGAGCAGCTGGAAGAGATCACCATGAAGGGAATTTCTCCTTTGGTAGGAGCTTTCTGCTTGTCTCTGTTAGTAATGTGCTAATGCTGGATTAAATTCTGAGTAACAGAAAAAAGGAAAAGATGATTCCCTAAATGTAACTTTTCTTAACCTGAATTGAAGAAATGTTTTCAAATCCTCTCTAGCCCATTATAAAGATAATTCTTTAAGGTCAAATTACATCCAAGAGATTTATCCAGCTGTTCTAGGTAATCAGTGAACCATATCTAGATCTATGTGTATTAGGCTTGGCTGTAAATCTTAACTTGCAATTACTAGCCAGTCTAAAATTAGCAGAATGTATATGATGGTCCACAAAGCAGAGATGTTAACTTGATATGTCCTGTAGTAAACAACTTTGAGCAGAACTACTACTGCTGAAGGAACTGTGAGATGATTATTCAGAGAAGAGATTTAAAACAAAATCTTTATTGTAGTTTAAAAGAGTAAAGGTTAATTGGTCACTTTGGATGTATTCACAAGGTACCTTGATATTCAGAATCTTAAACTCAGTCAGCTTCTCCTATTCACACCCCATTTACAGACTTTAACAAACCCCAAGTGCTCACTGTCTTTCCTTCTGCTTCCTCAATATGCAGGGTTGATAATGCTCGATACCAGGAAAAAAAGTTACATCAATTTGAGGATCAGCTGACAGGCCAGTGATGCTGACTGCAGGTCATAGCCACTGAGATTTGCAGACATTAGATGAAAAATTACAGAAACAATTCAATTTGGATTTTTAACAATAATAAAGACAGGATGAGATAACCAAACTACCTTAAAAAATATATATTCTTTAAATTGGTAAATAAATTAGGAAATATTTCCAACTAATTTGGGTGAAGAGGAGACAAGACATAACCAGTATCAACATAGCCAAACTTTTTACCAAAAAAAAAAGAAAAAAACAGGGAGAGAAAAAAAACTTAGAAAACATAGATTCAATATGCCTTTACCTTCCCACAGAATTCTAATAGGGCAGAAGAAAGATATATTTCAGTCTGAAGAAACCGAACAGTATGCTGCATAACAAACAATACTAGGAGAAAAGTTCATTGTTTGGGAGGCAAGTACTAAAGTCAACATTTTCTAATGTGGAACCTCAGATAAAAATTAACATTGTGTTTTCTCAGCAGTACTGGTTGTATATGGTAAATGGAGGTAAATAATGAATTTTCAGTGATTAAGTCAGTTTTCTTAAATGTTTCTTGAATTTCAGTTTCTTTTGTCTGCTTTTCTAATAAGTTCAGAATATAGCCTTCATAATCATAACTGTTTCCACAGTAATGGAGTACAACACTGAGAGTTCATTGCTCTATTTTTTAGAGAGAAAAAAATAGCCTGTAGAGAAGCCTGCCATCTATATTTCATTTGTGTGTAACTTTTCAGTTCCTCCAACACACATCCACAGAAAGAGAACACATAATTGAAAATAAATGGAAATTAAATAGATGTTTTTACCCATCCCTGCAATAATTATAATTTGTTTTAGCTAAAAGTGAAGGATTATGCTCTGAAATTAATTTTAAAATGTATTTAACCAAATATCTTTCCTTCTTAGTGCAACTATGAATGCACAGCTGGGAAATTGTGAGTTCATTACTTGTTTTTCCACCTTACAGAATAAAAGCACTCACGGCTTAGTCAAACAAAAATAAGAGTGAGTATATTTCTACTTTGGACAATATGCCAGAAAATACAATAATCTATTTTGAATTTTTAAGGTTTCTAGCAATATAATAATACTCACCATCATAGATTTCCTAAGTAGACACAGAGGGGTTCGTGACAGACTGCCTCATTTTTGCAAAAGTACTCTTTGTCTGAGTGGCATCAGAATTCTGTAAAGTAACATTAAATGTTCTCTTGAGGCTGGTGTCCTTGAGCAATGGTTTTAGCTGTGGATATTCAAACATAAAAGTACCATGTTATAAATACAGCAGCTGGATCGGGAGTTGGCACACACAATAAAAATCTCTACAATAGTCTGGATTTTATCATTCCTTGGCAAACTGCTGGGCAGAGGGAAACACCTGTATCTGTTGTACACACACACATATTTCCAATGCTTCTGTAGAGAGAAACACTAAAAACTGCTCATCATAGGTATTATTATACTGTGCTGCTCTGGATTTTAAATTGAATTGTTTTTATATAGTGTTGGAAAATGCAGAAGCTCAGTATTTCTGAAACTCAGATACAATATATATTTATGTATCTGAAGATGCATTCAGGACCCTGGCACAGGAACCCTCTGTGAAAACCCTGAATCCTAGAGGTGATACTGCAGGCACGTGTTAGTAGATATATAGGCTAGAATGAATGATAAAGAAGGTTTTCTTTCAAAGGAAAAGTGAAAAGAAAAAAAAAAAAAAGACAGAAAAAGTAGTACTTTGGAAAATACTGCCTTCCAAGATAAAAATAATTTTGCATTTAGGGTTCAGATTTTAAAAAACTTTTTTAATTCCTCATATTTACTTATCGCTTTGATTAGCCACAAAATTAAAATTTTATATAGAGTGTGGAAACCAACAACTTTAAAGTGAACATACCTTTTAGATATAGAGCATTCTGGAAACTGCTGATACACAGGACTGATAGTCAAGACCTTTCCTTAGCAGCCATTGTCTGAACATCTGTTACCTGAATTAGAATGTAACCTGCAAACACTGGAACTGAATTAAAATGTGGTCTCCAAACACCTTCCAGGTAGGTGCTGTTCTCACGACACAATTTTCCCCATGAGAAGGGAAAGCAAAATATAGTCTGCCAGCAACATTCTATATAGAAAAGTGAAAAATGGTGTGTGATACTTCCCTCCCCAATAGAGGAAAAGCCCACTGCTTTTGCAATTGCATATTGGTTTTGCAATATCCAGATGTGCCTGTGAAATGAACTCAGGCCCAAGTACATCAGCATGCTGCCATACCATCTCCACATAGTTCATCAGCTTTTTTCCTACCATGACTGTGCCTCTGTATGTACATACAGTAGTTAAAAGTAGAAATATATAATTCAGCTACAAATGGCAGTGGTATCTTCAGCAAATCACCCTCAAATTTTACAGTGGGGAAGGGGAAGGGGGAGGAAAAAAAGAACAGAGAGCTCCCACAGAACAAGCTTGAAGGGAGAGACTCAAAGTGGTAAATGTTTCTGAAGGAAACATGAGAAAACATGACAAAACTGGAAAGCAGATTTGTGCATTTTTTGTCAGAAAACTGCAGACAAGAAAAAAATAGAAGCTAGGGAAAGGAAAGCTCTCATTTAGTCATTGCAGGGTTGTGTTGGAGCACAGAGGACCTGGAAAGTACGAAGTGGCAAAGTACCGCAGGATTAGTCCCTAAACATCCTTCCTAGCTCCCTAAACAATTTCTTTAAAGTCTATAAGCTGCGAGTGTACATTCCTATTTTTCTCTCATGTTGAAGTAGTCAAGACAGTAACAGCATGGCCCAGAGGTCAGACACACAACACTAAAACATTACATACAGGGTTTTTTTTTTATTTGCTGTGAAATGGAAATGCCTCCACTCTTAAGAAGAAACAACAGACCTTTAGAGCATGATAGGAACAAAGCCTCATCCCTCTGACAATCAAGTGCTTGGCCCCATTAAAAGGATTATCAATCAGAACAGGTGCCGGTTACGATGTGTATTGTGATATGAACACCTTTCCAGTGGTAACTTGACTAAGATCAGCAGCTCATTTTACATAGGCCACTGACCGACCATTAGATGGTAATGAATTTTAGTCACTACCAACCTGAGACAGATATGAACCAGTGACCTGGAGGTGAAAAGACTTGGATTACATTACCAGTCCTCTGGTCTATCCTGTCCCTTGAATATCTAGCTATTTCTGCTTTTTACAGAGGATCAACCACTACAGACACACAGTAACAAATAGCATTCAATGATCAGACACCACATATTTATGTCAGGTTATGTTACTTATCTCCCACCATTGATTATATTAAGTGCAATAATTCTCTGAAGAAATTGAATCCAATTGCACAGTAAAGCATTAAAATAATTTATTTGCAGCTATATAAAAATTCTTTTGCAGACAAAATACTTGTGATAAAAAGAATTTGTAATAAAGCAAAATGTCTGTATTAAGTAAAAAATTAAAAAAAGAAAAAAATAATAACAAATTCAATTAAATCTTTGAATCCTCAAAGAAAATAGAGGAAAAAAATCTCAGGAATATGAGGAAAAGATGTAGTTAATGTTGTTTTTCAGACTACTGTTCAAAAACATTATTTTTTGCTGGACAGACAACAATATCATTTTCCTAGTATTTCTCAGCCACACAAATATATCGCAATCTCTGAGGTTTTTTAATTTATTTTAAGACACTTTCCTTAGTAATCCCTCCTTTAAAGATATATCCCTGCTTTAACTATCACCATTTTGGCATTTTCAAGCCCAGTTGCTAGCAAAAAGCCTTACAGATTTTATTTCTTCACGTTCAAGTGGCTGTCTGTAATCACACTTCCATTTTTATGACTGGGACTCTAAAAACAAAACACAACAAAAAACCATGGCTTTTCCTCCACCCGTTACTGACAAAGTAATACAGCTGGTAGTATTAACAACCACCCAGGGCACTCCCTATTCTCTTTCCCTGTAGCCCTTCTAACTGGTGATCCTGATGGGATGCTGATGGTACTCCAATGTTTTATGCTGGTAGAGTGATGGTCTCTCTGATGAAAGAATGGGTGGAGACTTCAAGTCTCTTATTTAATTGAAGGTAGCACAGATACAAAGCCAGGAAAAAAACAATATTGCAAAGAATACATCCACTGAATCAGCAGTCCTTTAATGCAAGCATATAATACATGGAAGCATACAAAATTACATACTACATACTTACATCTTAACAGACAATTAAATAGAGGCATATATGAATGTAGTTTGTAAATACACACAGCTCTGAGGCCCTGTAACCAGATACTGTTTGTCTCTATCACTCAAGATCTATTTTTACTCCAAAATGCTGTACCTATGGACTTTGAAAATGTTACTGGGCTCGTAATATAGTTTATTTTAATATTTCTGAGTTGGGTGTAAATTCTTCCATGTGTATAAATTCACATCCTGTAATCAACTACTGAGATTATTTCCTGACTGTGTACCATAAAAGGATTACACATATTAAATTAATACAGAATTGATAATGGCTTTATTATGTATGAAGGGATCAGTTTTGTAGAATGCTACTTCTAAGTGTACTTTTTAGTCCCACAAGTGCATCAAGAAACAATGTATATAAGGAGTACTTGTGCCAATACACGTTTACATTGGAAACTCTCAGGTTTTTAAAGTTAAATTAAAACCTCTATAGATATTTCAAATGTCTAGCTCTGCTCCTCAGGTGTTATTCGTATTTTTCATCACAAAGGCATCATATCCCAGAATGATAATGAACTACAGAAAAAATCATAACTTTAAAATGGGATTTCAAGAAAAGACCCTTAATGGGTGAAAAAACATATTTATAATAGATTGAACAGATGTTCTGAATAGACATTCTGAATTGATCGTCATGTTCTTTAAAAAAATATTAGAGGAACTGTCTGAGTGGAAAAGGGGTTGGTGGTTAATGAGCTTGAGGGGATACAGCAGGACATTCTGGAGACCACTAGGGCAAATCAGTACTTAAATAGTTTAATGGTTTGGTAAAAGAAGTGCACTAAAAAAAGATGAATACACAACTGCAAGTAAATCAATGGCGCTACTATATTATATATGCAAGACTGGCTGGGCTGGATGGGGCTTTGAGCAACCTGCTCTGGTGGGAGGTGTCCCTGCCCATGGCAGGGGGGTTGCAACTAGATGATCTTTAAGGTCCCTTCCAACCCAAACCATTCTATGATTCTAAGACATTCAGAGGATGCAGAATAAAGCACTTGATTGTTTTTTACTCTCAAATTCTATGCCTTTTTTTATTTTTTATTTTTTAATCTTAAACAACTTCACACTGTTTTGGCAGGAGAAAGTCCTTTGAAAACTTTCTAGAACATTAGATAGGAATTCTAAGCTGAGGCAGACACATGCTTCCAAATTACTTTCAATTTTTCAGGTTTCAGAGAAAGCTAAAATTACCTTGCAAATCACAAGTCAGAAATACGGTCTGCAGAATGTATTGGTGAAGAATGATTAACATTTCCAGGTTGTCTTGCTGTCAGTGAATCACCCATGATATGACTCATTGTAATTTGCAATTGCCCTATTAATAGTTTGTGAAAACACATTTCAGCATCAACATCATTTGCAATCCTTTTCTTTTTACTGATGACTTCAAACATTTGGTGTCCATTATGCCATGACTGCATTCCTAAACCAGGCTTTTAGAGAACCATCTGTTCCCTATATAAATACTGAAGTAAGGGAGAGAGAGAAAAAGCAAGCACTGTCACAAAAGTAAATGAGGAATACAGGGTGTACCTCATCCTGGAGAAGCATCAGGAAGTCACAGTCCAGCTAGGGGCTGATAAGTGTGTATTTCTGAGGGCTTTGATTATGACATTAGCAAGATGGCTGGGAAACAGGCAAGAAGTGAGATCAGAAAGCTGAATGAAAAAGAAATGCCGTTAACAATAAATAAGCGGGAATAAGAATATAAGAGGAATGAATGGAAAGGAAAGAAGATCAGTGGTGATATCCAAAAAGAAAGCACTAATGAAGGAAAAAAAACCCAACCAACCAAACAACCAAACTAATGAGGATATAGATTAAAAAAAAGAACTAGTGGGAAAGATCCCTTTGCATAAAGTAACCAAGCAGCCACATGTGATTGACTCAGTGTCCATATCACCATTTGTGAATATAATTGAACAACAAGAGGAAATCGGAATTATACGGTAAGCTCCTGTATACACAGTGGACTAAAAGATTTGTCTGGAAGCACCCATGATTTCAACATGTTCATTGGGAAGACTTTTAAGCTTGAACTCCTGTAGCCTGTCTATCAGCAATTTTTTACACCAATTTTCATTCAAGGCCATGTTGCTAAACACGGGCTGGGCTGTGTCGCTGCATGTTGATCACTTATCGACGACAATTGCATTGAATAAGAGATTTTTTTTGCATTGGAGACACACACAAAGTGCATGCTTTGTGAATATAAAATCATTAGAAACGGCAATGCTTCTGCAGAGAACCATGGCTTAGCATACATTACCTTTCCCTTAAAACTTTAGAGACAAAACATAGCCCGACCGAATTCATGCAGGTGTTCCCATTTTGAATATTTTCTAGAACTTTAAATGAAAATACAGGCTATCTGATTTTTGTGTGTAAATCAAATCCCACTTTACTGAAAATTTATTGTGCATTAAGTATACCTTGAAAAAGATCTCGCCTACTTCTTTATACTACTTTATTTTTATTTCTAATTGTATACAACCAGTATATAATTACTGTGTACACACAGAGACACACACACATTTTTTCCTCCTGAGATTTAAATGTGTCGCTCCAGCCCTTGAAAGCTGTTCTTTATTAATTCTCCTTTGCAGCTGCATAGCCTGGTGATCAACATTCAGGCTTAACACTAAATTCAAACTTCTACTTATAGGTGAACTTGGTTCGGCAAAATTACCTCTTCCTAGACTCTAAATTTTTATTATTTTTTTTTACTAAAGGGGACTAATTCTTTTTATGGCACTAAATGGCTAGACTTTGCTGCTGGTTAAATTATCAAGTGTTCTTGAGTATTTAGAGATAATTTTACATCTTTTCTGTGCACTAGATGGTATACAGTGGCTTTGGAAGTGAACATAAAAATGCATCCAGTTTACAGAAGGATAAATGTGTCTTCTGCAGCATGCTGTCATGGCTCAAGTCAAAGATTTGAGATTTTATGATTGGGCTGGGACAGAAAATAATAGGTATAGGACCCGTTTTTAATGTGATTATCTACTTATACTCAGCATAAACAAAAAACCCGTCACAAAATAAAGCAACTGGTCAATAAGTAGTGTAAAGAGCCTGGTAAACAAAAATGTTGTTAGACGTTTCATTTTATATCTATCCTTATACTAAGTAATAAAATCAAAATGGGATGGCTGTGAATAATTTTAAAACAAGCGAACATAATTCAAAATCATACTGCATCTTGCAACCAAGGTTCTCTAGATATTTTAGAAACTGGGCAAGTATCCCTACATTTATTTTACAGACTGCACAAGTGAGGTAATTATATTAGTAAGGAAGAACATTTATGCTTTGTTGCTGCCTGCATGAAATCCGTTTGGAGTATAACTAAACTTAAAGACAACTAATTATGTTAATGCTGAATATGACTGAGAAATTTGGGATAAACTCTTAGGAAAGTAGGGAAGGTTTACATGGACAAGTGATTATAACTGCTCTCTCTGCTCAAAGCTTCATATGAGGTGCATTGGATTGAGAAGTTCAGAGTGAATGATGTGCACTTCTGATGATGTCAATTATTTTGGAATTTGGTCATAAACATTGATCTAATGTGGGAAACTGAATAAAAACTTACAACTGAAAATTACTGATGGAAATACCAAGATTATTTTTATTCAAGTGTTTTAATATTAATTAGAGTTAGTATTTTAATGCATCTTTTCACTTTTAGAAGACTATATGCAGGGAAGTGTTTTGTCTAACCTGGACTGAACTACCATAAAGTGGGTAAGTTAATGCAAAAGACTGTCAGTGAACTGTAAATCTACAGTAGGATCTTTCTTTGGTCTTTCAGGTTTCTAATCTACTTTTATGTTAAAATGAGCCCAATGAAAAACGAACTCATGAAAATTCAGAAATATGTAACAGCTAATATCTCGGAAATTAAGCTCTAGGGTTTGCAGTCTTTGCAGATACACACACACCCCCACACACTCCGAAAAAAAAAAAAAAAAGGAAAACTAAAAATGCTTTGATATTTGACATTTAAATTGTGTTAAACATTTTCCTTGGTGAAATTTTTAACAATTGAAGCGAAGGCTGCATTGTGTTAATATTTATCACCCCACTGCCTTTGCAGTTCGAACCAATCTGAATCTGACCTTCAGGTAAAGGTGAGTGTCTTCCTCATTAGGTTCCATTTATATAGATGGAAAGTTAGATTTGGGTCAATGTGTTTTCTTAATTGAGGTAGCTTTTTCTAACTGCTTTCCCCTTCTGTTCAATAATTGAACACCTATAAATGCCACTGAATTATTTTAGATAATATGCTTTATCTTGCAAACAGACACATCTCTTCAGGAAAATGGTTACCTGAAGACAGAAATATCTAATCAATATTGACCACATACTGCAATTTTATTGCAAATTTTTGTTTTTGTACCTATATGAGGAAATAACTGATGTTTATATAACTACTGTTGGTTCTGCATTAGCAGATTCACTTTTCCCTCACTGACCACATACTGGCTACACTGCTGGAAGCCATGAATCTTTTCCAGGGTATGTAAATATGCTTCTCGGTTACAACTTTCTGAAACTAAGTGGAAACAATCTTGTCTCTTAATGTCATAGAAGATAGGAAGAATTGGAGGGATAATTATAAAAATTCAAGGTATGAAGAGCCAGAACTCTGCAGATACAACACCTTCACAGAACAAGAGCCAGAAAATAACCTTATTTTCTACTTCAAGGTACAAACTTAGTGGATTCTCTTGAGAAGACTAGCAAGACTTCCAGCTTCAAAAGGAGAAGCTGAAGAGCACTAATTAAAAGAAACAGAAACTCCACTCTCCTGAAATGAGCATGTGGTCTGGATTTAGTACTGAGAGGATTATGTCCTAAAAGAGTGTAAACTGAAATCCATTTGAATCTTTCAAATTTCACAAGAAGGTACCTTGGAAAGCTGTTCCTCATCTGCATTCGTGTCTTGCCTTTCTTACATATACAAGAGAATGAGTGGTCTGTAAGAACATCCATTTCTCAACCCATTTCAGCCATCCATTTCTCTCACGGTAATTGTAAAACCCATCTTTTTCAATTAATGCTAATTCTTAGCATTATCATTTGGGAAAACGTAGGGACCAGCTTTGCTTCTCTGCAAATACATTGGAAGCAGATGAGCTCACACCTTCCATTTTGCTAAAGAACTTATCCTATAGATAAGGCACAAGCAGATGCATTTCCCAACCCAGACTAATTCCAAGTACAAATCGACTACCCAGAAACACCCAAAACTCCAACACTTCAGAGGAACGGTTAGAACAGTAGAATGACTTCTCTGGAAGTAGTCACATAATCCTAGCATGGATGTATGTATCTTCAGTTTGGACACAGATGGATATTTGTTATTAGCAGCATCCCATAGAACAAAACGCTGCTGTTTTACATTCAAAAACCACCACACTTCTGAGACAGTGTGTACCTTTCCAGCACACACACTACAGTTTTGGGGAGCCAGGAACTTCTAGTTTCTAACCAAGAAGCCAGACAGAAACATGTGCGTTCATAAATTTGTATAAGCAGACTTTGCTCTCTTCAGAACAAGAATCACCCAGTGCCACTTCCCAAAAGACTGGGCCTTGTACTTCCAAAGATCAAGCCCTATAAGAAGACATGCAACCACAATTGGTTAGCTGGGCCCCCTTGTAGGAGTGCTGGGTTTTTCACTGCTAGTAAATCTTCATACAACACCGATCACAAGTAGCATTTAACCTCATGTCTAATTAGCTAAAAATTCCACCTCTGAGGACCAGAAAAGTGTGTCTCAATTAGACAAAACTTCAGCAATATGGCATCTCAACAGATTAGGAAATATTTTTTTAGGACCCTTCAAGTACCATAGTTTGTAATGTATTCTTGGTTTTTAACTTCAGGAGAGTCAGAGCCTAAGTTCTGCATATCAGAAATGCTACCTGAAGTTACATGAGTTCTTAAGGCTCAGAATGTCATTTTCACCAAGGCTGAAGTCCTCTGGGAAAAAAGAAAGTGTTTATCTCGTCCGAAAATATGGAAATAAAAACTGCAGAGGAATGCAGAAACATTGTAAGGCTCACCACTTTCTGATTGAAGAGCTGTTTGGGCATGTTTCTTGAAATGGTCTTCTCTAACATACACAGGCAGAACTATAGTTTAAAAAAAAAACACTTCACATTCAGTACTTAATTCTCTAAAGAAATAATAAGAGAATGGTATATGCAGTATTAAACGTGTTCATTTAATGCCCTACAAAAAGCACTCTGCTACCTTGAAATATGGGATGTTTCTGAAATTGTTTCGTCTGGCACTCCAGCTGTGCCAGTTTCACAAAAAATACTGAGAACCTTTACTTCATATTTTCCCTTTCTAGAAAAAGCTTAATGATATCCAGGTTGCACATCTATAAAACTACTAACTGCCATTTTTAAAATATGTCGGATTACAAAACAGTCATTGCTATCACTGTGTACCATGAAAAGTTTTAGATGGTTGCATATTTAAAGAGAAGAATCACAAAATGAATGGGAGGACCATCTATAACAAATACCATGAAAAACTTACATTGCTGGAAGGAAGAAGCTCTCAGCAGATGTCAGAAACACCTACTAAACTCACCTGGAAGCTGTATGTTGGGGGCAGGGGACTCATTACAGTTCACTGCAGATGTGCCTGCAATCACACATAATCTTCCTGACAAATCAGCACTTTCACCCTACATTTATTGGTGATGGTAAGACCATATATAGTCTGGGCACTGATTTAGTTTCCTTTGGGACTTCAAAATTACTACTGGAATGGAAATACTATTTTCATAACTGATCGTATTCTATTTGCATGGCAGGAAGGTAGAGAAGGTACAACTTAAATTGCTGCATCCTGGCAAGTGTCCAGTTAAATTTTCTTTTCATAAGAGGGTTGA
Source organism: Numenius arquata (assembly GCF_964106895.1). Classification (NCBI taxonomy): domain Eukaryota; kingdom Metazoa; phylum Chordata; class Aves; order Charadriiformes; family Scolopacidae; genus Numenius; species Numenius arquata. The sequence continues at coordinate 32,794,662 of NC_133580.1, read as the reverse complement.
GCTCTCTCATAAACTGAAATGGGAAATTTTGAGTAATAAGGAAGCCAAAACCTTCAGTATTTATTACAAAAGGAAAACAATCTCCTTTCACTAGGAACAGCCTAACCCTATTACAGCAGGGTCTCAGGAAGTACTTGGCAAAAAGTTAGTAGGAAGAAGGCTGGCAGCATAATCCCTGAACAAGCACAAATACTCAAGAAAAGAACGATGACCCACACTGCACGATTCATTTCCCAGCAGTGTTCCCAGATAAGTTAATGATGCTGCATCGCAATTAAACCACATTGTCCACGTCTTGCCTTTCTTCCTACATAAACAAGAAAATGAGCAAGCTATTATTAAATAGGGAAAGCAATTAAAGTCCTAGTGCTTTTAAAAAATGCAGTTATTTTCCAGGAAATGCTTACTATGTGTATTAAGAAAAAAACAAACCAACATTTAAAAAAAATTCTTAACTAGTGTAGACCTGGTGCTTTAAGGTAACAATCCAGACCAGGAATCTGTCTCAGGAATAAAATGAAATTGTAGTAAATGTTCCACGTTGAAACAGAAATACCTCTAATTCCTAAAAATTTAATCTCAAACTTCTCTCTCCATATTTAATCTCAAAATGCTTACATTCATGAAAAAAAATATGCTAACCTTGAAGAAATCTCAGACTGGATACGTGCACAGTATTTTAGTGTAAATAGGATTGAAAGAGTTTAAATGAAACTATTCTGAGGGACAGAACTTGGTTTTCTGTTCAATTTGCAAGTCATTGAACATTTTCATGCAGTAATTGCTGACCATAGCCGATAATTAACACTACAATAAAAAGTTAGGAAGTGAATCCTCACTAATGCTTTCTTATAAGCCCATAAAGTTTTAAAATCTATTTTGCCCTCTAGAGTAACAAGCAGTATTAGAAGCCCATTTCTGTACTGATACTATCATTCAGAAACTTGCTTTGTTTTTCCAAATGATGCCAAGCCACTAGATTAATTTTAATGCTTTAACTCAGTAAACAGATTAAAGTAACAACAAAAGAAAACAAAAGAAACGGCTCTCATCAGTAAATATGAACATTCAAAACTTTTCATGTAATAATTTTGTAATAAACCAATCCTTCTACCTGCTGTTTTGCACATTACATCCAAAAAAAAGAAAAAAAAAAAAAAGCCAAACATGAAATTTGTCATTCTAACTGCAATAAAGCTCACACAACTTCACTGCAAGCATTCACTACAAATAAACACTTATTGCAAAAAGCGCATTTCCAGTTTCCTTGGAAAAACAAGATTTTTGCTACCAAGATCTCCCTAAAATCTGTGTTTAAATCCAGCTACACAACATGCAAACTCCAATGCAAACAAAACCTCTTAAGGCATGCAAAAACCTACACAGCTACATTCTCAAAGTTCTGGTATCACGAAATATTTATTCACACAGGGCTAAATGACAGTGATGGATGCCCTCCTATTTCGATGTAAAATATTTCATGAGATCTTTGCTCTGAGCACTAATATATGGTTAATGTTAATATACCATTAATATATGAGCCAGATACAGACCCCTTAGTTCAGGGTAGTATAGCTGATCATGGATAAATCAATTCCAGCCACAACTTTATCTTCCAGGACAACAGTGAGCATAAGCAACTTACTGTTATTATCAGGCAAGCAAACTGTTATTGTCAGTCAGGCACACAAATATGATCAAAAATAAATTACTTGAAAACAACCAATTTAATTTATATGTAAACTGGATCAAGGCCAAATGCATAGCAGAACAAAGGAGTGAAATATGTTTTCAGGTAGTTCTCTCTTGTTGCATTTTAAACAAGAGTTATTTCCATGGAAGAGCAGCTGATGTCTGCACAGCTCTGTAACTCACAATATTGAAGCAGTCTCAGTAAAAAAGAGTAATTGCCTCTTATACACAAATGGTTCTCTGTATGCTTGTACGGTCTTTCAGTGTTCTGGGACAAACTAGTTGAAGTGTTATAAAAAAACCCCTGTGATATTATAAATTTTGAATAGGCAAAATGAACAGATGCAGAGTGCATAGAATAATACAACTTACAAGAATTATCATGTCATCCTTTTACAATTTTTACTGAATAGATAATACATGATGCATACAGTATGGCAGTCAATTTAAGGGCTGAGTGAGCTGCAAAGATATGGATCTACAACACATCAGAATGTTTTAAATATAACAATAACTTTCCTCTTCACTCATTAATACCTTAATTTTCTGTTTGAATTTCACAGTTTTTAAACATTAGTAAAAACATTCAAGTAACATCTCCTGTTTGATGACAATGATGCAAACTTTTAAATCAGCGTGGGCTACCAGGAGAGCAGTAGAAAAATGATTAGCATTTTTTATTTGATTTTAACAATTAAGTTCTGTGCATTTTCTAAAGAATGAAGTTTAGCAGTCGAACAAAATGCCTATTGTAACTCCAGGCAGCAGAAAAAAAAGCTGCCTCTGGGAAGGAATTTATTAAACTTGTACCCCCCTAGACCCACACTGAACTCAGAATTACACAGCATGCATCCCATCTCCAGAAGATGATGATTTGCCTTTCAGTCAGATGCTTCCTGCTGCTGGTGAAACTTAAGCTGTGTTCCCTGAAAAGGTTCAGCTTGAGAATTATTGCACTGCCATGGTTACAAGGTAAAATATATGGTAGGCTCAGGGGGCCACCAAAGGAAATTGGTGTTCCGAGAAGAAAAATGACCTCTCTATCCGGAATTTTTATATATATATATATGACCTTTTGCACTTATGCATGCTACATTTCTATAAAGTTTAACTGAGTATCTCATAAACATCATAATAGCGACCTAATTCACCTGCAGTGCACCGAGTGTGGTCCAACAGTTTGTAACATATTAGTGTTATCTACCAAAGACATTACAAGAATTTTTTTCAGACATAAATTCATTGGTAAAGCAACTCTCTCTTTAAAAAAAATAGAAAAAGAAATAAAAAAAAGAGGAGAGCTTGTGCTTTTTCTAAAGAGGAACTATGCATATTTGAATGTTTGACAGAAAACAAACATTTGTTACAGCTCCTGCAACTGAATGCTGTTAACAGCATTCTGTAACATTGTCAGTGCCTCCAACGTAACAGAAGACCTTACAGCCATTTTAAAACCTAGAACTGTGAATCAAGCCCCTGCCTGGATTTTCTTCAAATCTAGGCACAAGGATAGAATGATATCTCTTGAATAGAAAACAAGATATCTTTTATAATGAGAGGTCTGAAAGAACAAATTTTTTAGGGTTCCTGAAAGTTCTTCATTCCTGTACTGCATGATAATTTACATGGTATACATGGTAGGAACTGGCCCACAGTGTCATTTTTAGGAATATATTAAGGTTACTTAAGCAGGGATAGACAAAAAGGGTGTGAAGTTATTAATGTAGACATAATCCATCCCCTCCTTGAATGCATAGGTACAACACTGGGATTACTGTCAGCCAGAAGCTTAGAGACAAATTCTGTAACTATGAAGGGGTATGCTCAGAACAGCAAACCTTTATCCTCAGCAATAAGAGTTTATATGAGAGCCTATCCAAAAGGGCAGACAGACAGTCTTTACCCAGTATCTACAAATGTAACAGTCAGAAAACAGTTACTAAAAGGAAAAATAAGATGGAATGCTATTCCATGATGAGAAAATCTGTGGCTTATACTTTGGCACTCACGTTCCTGGGAGTTTTCAATTATACATAAGGGGATCTAACATTTGTTATGGAAATTAACAAGATTTTTTTACAGGTTATCCCAATCAAAAATATCTTCTGTATGTGGTATGGAACTCTAAGCATTTTAGTTTTGTGCAGGTATATACACAGTCATAGAAAATTACTATAATGTATTCAACACACAGCTTCCATTCAGTCTTCAGGTATTGTCCCATATAGAGTAGTGATAGACATGCTTTGCTAGTCCGGTACCCTTTCTGAATGATCCTCACAGACATTTTTCTGTTCACACTCCACAGTTACACTTATTATTCTCCTCTTCCATATCTCAAATTCCTTATACTATTTCCCAGAACAGTTGTGCACAGTCATTTACTGTTTTTCTCAAACATTTCACTGCTTGACTACATTTTTTCCTTCTCTCTTTCTATATTCTCTTGCTTTTTTCTTTAAAATATGAAGTGAGTATTACAAAAGATTGAGCAAAACATGAACTGAGGCAAAATGTAGTATAGTGTTTTTTAACCCTCCTGATAGCTGTGAGACTCTTGATAAAAGGCGTCTATTATTCTTATTGCACTCTGCCAGAATTTGTAGGTATAAGACACAGAAATTCCAAAAGGAACCCAGAACTGAAGAGCATATAGATTCAGAATTTTAAATGCCCTATTTTTTTTTTCCTTTTCTGTTGTTTTCTCGTATTTGGAGAAGCATGGTTATAAGAAAGCAGAACAGACTTTAACATACAATTGCAACTTTCTTATTGATTTAGAAAAAAGCCTAATGAAGTTATGCTGTATTAAGCATTTTAAGAATTTTTAAAATGTTAAGAAATTATAATGAACTTTAAAGTGTCTTCCAAAGGGTATTTCTCTTCACTGAAAATTTAAAAATCTAGGGTTACAAATTGGAGAAACAAGCACATTCTCCCTTGCTGAGAAAAAAATGTTAATGTTTGCAACAGTTTCAGAGTCAAATTCTTTAAAATGTTTAGACAATAGAGATTTTATCATTACCATTCCTTTTAACATTCAAGAATATAATAAAAAGTTTCAGGAGCTCATTATAGCTAAACACAATTTTATACACAGATATATACTGATTTATACAACAGATGAAGGCTTTATGCAGAGCAAAAGTTCTTGGTTTTTGACAATATAAATCATTTAGGCGTATATGATCACATGGTTCAAAACAGGTTAGTACACAACCTGTCATTCAGTGTGTGGCAACACTTTAAAATGTCTTTCATTAGCAAGCATATAGAAAGCTAAGACAAACTAGTTCCTTATGCAGAAATCTGAATTCACTGTAAATACAGTGTAACTTTTGTCCTAATTATAAATATATATTCAGTAGAAGATCCATCGAGGGGAAAAAGTGATCCTGAAAGTGGTAATCAGCCAGAATAGAAGCCTGAGCAATGAAAAATACTTCTCTTAAAAAAGCAGTTCAAAGACATTTTAGTCTGAATGACACGAGGAACATTTCACTGGAATGCTGAGTTTCCACCGGAAGTAATCACAACTGGTATGCCTAAAGATCAGGCAAAACTTCTGCTAAGGTAAGATGCCGGATGATAACCAAGAATGACCAGCTCAGCATATTCCATATGCCAGCAGAAGAGCCTGCACGCTCTGTAGCAAAAACCATCTTTCAGAAAATGTCTGTCCGGTGAAGCCAAGTAGCACGATCTGAGACTAAAGTGAGGGACAAAGAGAACGATTCAGCTACTAGTACCTTCATGGCATGGGCGTTTTGTCCACACACAGGACTAGCCTGCTGTCCAAGTAGGCCAACCCAGTGTTCAGCCACTGTGTGAAGCTCCTTGGACTTTGGGAAATCATGGCAGCACTATACTTGTAAGGAAGCGAAAGGACCAGGGAAGGTACAGAACACAACCATTTCCTAGTACTAAAAAGAAGTAAAGAAAAAGATGAAGTAAACAAAACAGATGGTTAGTCTTTATATTAGGCACATCACATTATATGCACAGCACTTGTTATCTTCCAAAAAAATTCAGAAAGCAGCCATATAGCAAATGTGATTTTAAAAAGATATATTGGCATGTCATCATTCTAGATGCTCAAAAAATTCTCACAAGTATGAAAGTATTTTGGGTGATGAGTTAAAGCATTTTAACACATTGCAGTTAAACTTCTCATTTTTCATTCTCTCAGATTATACTTTAGAGTTACTGAAGTACTTTAAAGCACTCGTTCACAATGTCTTACAATGTTTATGACACTGTAGTTTTCCAACAATGTTACACTACTTCTTTGAGTGACATACATTTTACACCAAGATGTAATTTAAGCAAATGTAAGGATTTGCATTTTACATGTAGTGTGTAGCTGGTGCCTCACCTGCCTTTCTGAAATGAAGGGACTAAAGCAGTAAGCTACAATTCATTTTATTCGTAATAAAAACTGCATAGAAGAAATCATTATGTCCCAGCTGATTACAAAAGCCTATTTAATGAAATGCATATTTTTGAAGACTCAGAGGTGTGGTAATGTTCGCGCTGTTTAAGAACCATTAAGAACGATTGCGACAGTAGCTCTATTAAAGATTTTATAGTCTTCTCAGTGTATATTTATTTTCTACATCAACTTTTTCTCTTTTACAATATTGTTCTAATAATTCAGCATCTAAGCAATGCCACAATTCAATGGATTGAAGTTAGCAGGAAATTTTTCTGGAAAGGGGACAGAAAAGTTTCTGGCAAAAAGCCTACCTCAGCTATATGAATTACAAGCAGTTTAAAATAATTTGCTGTCTCTAGGTCTCTCTAACCTTGCAAGGAAATTTTGAAGTGTTTCAGAAGGAAATTTATATAAATGCAATAAAAGTTTCAAATCTTGGATTTGTACTTCCCAAAGTACCTTTTTGCCATTAACTTTTGGTTTTAACAGCAATAAGAAATGAAGCCTTTATTCCAGCTATTTGAAATAACAGCATCTCCATACAATTCTTCAGATTAAAATATTAATTAGCTAAGTGAAGTCACAATATGAAGGTGATTTAAAGGCAACAGACCGCAACTCTAAGCTTGACCAGCTTGTAGGAAGCATTCCCCAGGTGGACCCTGGCCAGGACGGGTGCCGATTCAGAACTCATGGCTAACTGTGCTGCGAGAGCAGCACCTGCTCCTTGGAGCTGAGGATAGCTGATAGGAATGCACTTTTCACCCCAGGAAAACATATAGCTGTCAGAGGTCCAGAATCTACTTCAGCAGCTAGAAGCACGCTGTTACGAGTTTTGGATAAATGAATTGCTTTGACAAACTCCGTAAATCGTATCACATTCCAAGACTAAAGCTGGTCATAAAGTTTAGATCTAGATTTCTGACCTTTGATGTCTGTCTTTCTCAAAACTCTCCTGTAGAAATGGCCTTCAGTTACAATCTAAATCTTCCCAGATCTAAATCTTCCCAGAGTCTCAGGTTGTTCAGTTATGCCAGTCAATAAAAGCATTTTCTGTTTAAAACTAAAATCATTTTTAGGCTATATATTGTGTCATGACATTTGGCAGGAAAAAGAAAGAAAAGCTTAAGTACCTGTACATCGATGTCTACGCTAGTTCTGGTGGCAGGAAGTATTGAACAAAACATATTTCCCACTGTGAAGGAATGCATTTCTGTACCAAGCTAAATATTTTCTTTTGACCTGTCTGCCTGTTAATAGGATGAACTAGTGCACCAGGAACAGAATAGAAATAATGGGATAACTTTTGCTAAATAAAGAATTATGGCAAAAAAAGAATTAAATTATTAAGCAAATTAATGTTGATTTAAGGCAAGTGTAATGTAGTAGTAAGAGTAATCAGCATCTTCAGGACAGCTGCAGCACAGCACTTCTATCTGTAAAGACTGTTTCTAGATGGCAAAATGTTCTTGATTTATGTCACATGTTAAGTTCCTAAATACTGATAATTATGGCATCCATCTCACACAGAAGATAATCCATATTAATGACATGACAATCGTTAATGCTCCACACATAATAAAAAAAGAGAGTAGTTTCTGTTAAGATACTTAGCATTACTTAATAATCTTCCCAAGAGAAGACCTCAGTCACTTTATCCTTGCAAATCCAAAAGATTATTTAAGGTTTCTTTCTGCCATTTTAAAACATGTCCATTGTGGATTCCTGCTCTAGCATGACACTCAAGGTATTTTTTTTAAAATTAATCCTATGATATGGCATTCTTCTGTGTGAGAAAGTTTCAGGACAAGAAAATAGTTAAGAAAAATTATGGGTCTTGATAAGCTGAAAAAAAAGTTTGCTAGATCTTAGATTGAAAATTTTCCCATGATGCTCATGAGTAACACATAAATTCTCTTTTTTTTTTTTTTTCTTTTTCTCCTCAAAAAGTCTAAGACTTTAACTAGAACTACCCTGGATTCAAAGATAAAATTAGTAATTTTTGAGAGACTTAATACTATTATATTGTACACTTAATTGAAAATACACAGAAAAATCCAAAACCTACAGGGTGGGTGTAAAACATGGGAGACCTCACACTTGAACTTATGAATTATAAACAGTTCTGGTTTTGATGTTCAGTGGTTACCGTTAAAAGCAATAAGACAGCAAATTGCTAAACATAGCACGGATGACTACCAAAGTATCTTATGCTTTGCAACACACCTTTTAATCAAGTTAACTTATATCTCATTTTCCACAATCTTTTGTGGCTCATTTTTGCTTTAGAAATCTAGGTATTAACAAAATGTATGACAAAGCTCCCTTTATGGAAAGCTTTATCAAGCATCTTAAAAAATAATAATAAAAAATATCCTGGGCACTAAAACATATTGTGTGGTCATTGTCAGACTTTGCTGGGATTGAGACCAGCTCTGGCACCAGAAAATCAGTCACTAATTGTGCAGGTAGAAAAGATTAAATTTCTGCATTTGTTTTTTTAAATAACAGGGTTTTTTTTCCCTATATCCCAATCAAAAGCAGGTAAGGGGGAGAGGACATCAAGTTCCTAAACACTGGACGCTTTCAAGACAAAAAAGTAGACAAATTTCTGGATATATAAGGATTTTTTTTCCTAGGCTTCTTCAAAAGCATGTTTCTTTTTCCCAAACAACACTAATCACTCTAGTAAAAGGCGCCTATAAATCTGCCTATGCCCTCAGGCCACTATGACTACGATTAAAATACCTGAAGAGGAAAGAAAGGAAAACAAAGACTGAAGAATTTATTTTCCAGCTTTCAGCAACTAGTTCTTTCCCCTTCTTTTCACTAATTAAAAATTGTTATCATACAATTTTTGCTTGGCAGTTGGTTCTTCAGTGAAGTAGTAGAAAGTACTTCTGGCTTCCTAGCATGATTTCCCAGCTGTTACAGGAGGCAGGTGAAAATTATTGGAGTCACAAAGAGATGGTTGCCAGAATACTCCCCTGTCTGTTCCCCCCTCTCCCAATTCAAACTGCACATTACATCAAACAGGAGAGCCCTTAGAGTAACTCCAGGTTAATGGCTGTGTCTGTCAACGGCTATCCTGACACTGAACAGAAAGAACATTTTACCATGTTGATCAAAGATCCTAAACTTTACAACTTACTATTACGAATATTAGGAAACTCTAATTCTCTTTTCAATTCCGTCTTCTCCTCTCTTTGCCTAATTTCTGTTCTTTTTTCTTATTTCTTTGCCTCTCACTCCATTTAAACTAATCTGCTCTCTCATCACCTGCCCTATGCTGCTTTTTGTTTATTTTTCATTTCTAGTAATTCATGTTCCTTCCATCCAGCCCTCACTTCTGCAGGGAGATAAGATATATGTGAATATAGGAAGCAAAATTCTGGTTTCATTGAAGTTGATAACACAGCTACCACTAACATCAGCACAGCCAGGATTTCAGTTGTGTACTGACATTTGATAGGAAAGTTCCAAATAGTTTTCCTCCTTGCTTGAGATAAATGTACACAGATTTTTGATGAAAAGTAAGCTCAGGAAAGTTAAATGGCACGCCCTATTCAGGAATGCAAAAATGGTCTCATATCCACACATAATATGTAGAGGTAGGAATCAGGAGACACATTTCTGAATGTATTCTCTTTTAGAAATTACATACCTCGAACCTTTTGCAGCTGTAACCCCTTTTGTCATTCTCTGAAAGGGACCATACCTCTCATGCGTTCTCTCCACCCTCCGTGTGCAGTCAGGTAACAGCAAACTATGCCTAATTCCTGGCTGCTGAAGTGGGTGCGACATAGAAAACTCATAACCCAAGAGCCATTATAAAACTGTTATGCTTGTACCTGTATCACCATCCCATTGCCCCAGGTATTTTTTGTTGTTCTTTCTTTGCTGTTTTTCTGTTAACTATCAGTTATTTATCATTCTAGTTACCAAACGTCTTTTGTTACAAGTGCATAAATATAGTCCAATCTCACTTATTAAAATTTCAGTCAAGATGTACTCCTCTCATCTTTTGAGTTACTCTAGATTCCTGCTGGTGAAATAGTGCAGTATTTGGGATTTTATTTTTCAGTTTTAACAACCAAATTCTTTTCAAAATTTTGTCACTCTACTACCTTTCTTCTAGCAGTAATACCCTGGCATGGATACCATCAAGTGTTTTGTCCTTACAGATTGTTACTTTATTCAACCAGCTGTTACTCATGCACTAAAAATAAGGTGGAGGATAGAAAAAGACTTTGTGAAGCCATATATCAGGACGAAAGTTTTATAGCTTTAGTGTTGCTTACAAATCAATTCCTCTGAGTTGGGCTACCATTAGTAGCTTTTAAGATTGCCTAGAGCTGTGTCATTCAGTGCCGTTTTGACACATTAATGCATTAATGGTATGTGCAGGCTGACATAACTTCTCTGAAGTACTATTATAGTAATTACTAGGAGTCTTCAACATGACATGCAAAGTTAAGAAAGGTGACAAAAGAGTATGTAGATACTTAGACACTCTTAAAGCATTTATTCAACATTGACAGTGCGTAATTAAGAAACTACAAAAACATTGAGACAAGGATTGTCTGTTATGTATGCTGTCAGAGAAAACAAGCATGAATGAAAAAAGCAATTATGTGAGAATGAGGGCTGATAGTATCAAACAATTCTGTTTCAGTAAAGAGAGCTTAAGCAAATCAGGGTAAAAAGTACTAAGTTTGCTCAGTTCAGTTCTTCCACAGTGAAAAGTGTTAAAATCTCATTAGTGTTTAGTAAAAAGGATGCAAATTTTCGAAGCCATTTGTAAGACAGCAGATGGTAGTAATGAATCCTGAGTCTGTGTTCAGAACCTTTGAAACTCAGAACAAAATGCATTTCTGGATTTCTTCAATTATCACAGGTGTCTCCTAAAGTAAATTAGTGAGAGCATAGAACACTGTCTGGAAAACAGATCTTTGCCATTACAAATCATTTTACTTTATTCTTTCTCAATCAGGTTTCTTTTTTCTAAGGTAAGTATTACTCTGAATTACAAATTAAGAATGCTGAACATTACTTCCTCTTTTCATCAAAACACTCTTGCATGCCCCACATGTATTGTTTAATAAACTGGTTCAATGGAGCAAGTACCTTGATATCGAATTTCCTCAGCTGTACTTCATTCCTTGGAATTAGGGACCATCAGTATCTTGACAGCGCATTGTCTCATGGTCTGTTGACTGAAGTACTATATAGAAGTAATTCCTTGGACAACGTCTTCATGATGTGTGACAGCTGGGATTACTATGAAAAAACAAGTTTGGAATGCTTCTGGTTTGAGGCACACACAGGTATCCTTGGGATTCTGACATCTTTATAGTACATTTAAACATCATGCTCAAGATGATGACATCAACATTCTTAGATATAATGTAGTTTCAGAAAATTTCTGTAGGTTGTTTACTCTTGGTATACATATGAAAATAAACACACAACTATGTGATATAAATTCAAAATATTAATCCTTCTAAAAGCCCTTCAATAAATTTGAAGTTATCCAAAGAGGCCAAATTTTTTGCTTGCTTATAAGTAACGAGGTTGAAAATGGTCTTAAGCTTTTCACAAGGTTTATTTTATGTTGTTGAAACATGTACTGAACACTTCCCTTCCTGCCTAAGACTCAGCTGTAACAGTCTACTATTTCTTTCACAGCCCAGTCCCCAAATGCCAAGTCAAGAAATAGCCTTCCTTAAAGTAATTTGATACTTGTACTATAAATATTTTCAGCAGGTAAACAGTTAACTCCTTTAGGAAAAAATATTTTTAAATCAAGCTAAGTTAGTGTTTTGCAAGAACAAGAGCTGATTAAGGACATCAACACTTGGCTGTTAATTGTTCACAGCCATAAACTATTTCTATATTTAGCCATAGACACATTTTAAATCACTGCAGTTTATTTTATAATCTGAAATGAACAGCAAGAATATGGGTGATATTTTAGCTGATTCATAAATATTTAAAAGTCTGCTGATTTTCAATCATATCTTTCTGCAATCTGTTTTTCATAAATACTGAATTTAGTGACAGGTTATTTTCAGTAAAATAGCACAATTATCATTCTTCTAGAAAAACAGTTAAAATAACACAGAAAATCTTTAAGACTAGGAAGTTCCTTAGTATGATTTATTACCTAAAAGGTACTAATGTATTTCAGAGGCATGCTAGAGCTGTATTTCTGTTGTTCCTATTAAGAAATTCTAGCTTCCAGCTTGTCAGTTTGATATATGTTTCTTCATATGTCTCATGTTTTTCATTGTTGTCATCAGGACAAAGCAAATTTGACAGCAATATTTACTTCTATTCTGCCAAGGCAAGAATATTTGAACATTGATTAGTAAGGAAAGCAACTAAAAAAAAAATTTCTTTAATAAATAGTATACTTTTTTTTTTTTAAATAAAATCCCAGAAAGCCTTTGGGTGGGGGGAAATAAAAACACTTTTCCCTTCTTTTTTTTATGGCATACAGAAATTTTAGCTTTAAATGTAAATTAATTCCACAGAGAAGTTTTTAACTGTTAGGAATAACGAGCCAGTTTAGTCAAATTAACCAATGCTACGCATCTGCTATGTCATGAGGAACATGCAAACACTGCACATGAATATATAAATACATACACCTATAAATACAGATGTTTTATTAGCCATCCACTTCTCCCACCAGAATTGGGTGCTTTTAAATAACCAGATTTTGGAAGCAGAGGAAAATATCCAGTGGTATTTCTTTACCAATTGCATGCATTGTAGCTACACCCAGTACACCCAGTTCTCTGATGAAATAGAAACTGATTCAAATGTAATGCACTGTAACAGTGCAGTACTGACTATTGCTCTTCACTGGTTGAATATGCTAGCTATACTCAGCATTCGGCCTTTGTGGAATGACCCACTTGTAAACCCTTCTCTAGTCCAATAAACAAAACTGCTTTCAAGAAAGAATTGATATTTGAATGTCATAAATATATTCCATTTGTGGGCCTACCATTCCCTGGAACTAAACCAGCAAAACTAAAAACCTGCAAAGTGCTCTTTCCAACTTCATAAAAACTATTTAAAAAAATTCTTCTAATGACATCATGCTGTGATGACATAGACTCATATAATATAGTTAGAAATAATATTTCTGTCTGTCAATGGCAGCTTCATAGTCATATATGCTCCTGAAAACAAATCAAAGCTCCTCTGGGAAGAAAGTGTATTTTCAGGACAAATGAAAAACAACTGGCCAAAACAAGAAAATGCTTAGTTACCCCAAATTAAGTTGCTTTCTTAAGAGACACGACTGAAGGAGATCTTAAAGTTACTTAATTACATCAGAATATTTAAAAATCATAACAACTTCCTTCTAGATAGGAAATATAAAATAGAAAATGAAAATTATATAATATGGCTCAGTACACCTCCACAGAATAATTAACTACTTTCTTAACATGGACCCCTTTAATGTGAAGATTTAGGTTAAAGCAAATCCAATTGATAGGAGGTAAGATAGACATGAAATATCACACTAACATGTTTTGATTTATTTCTTTTTTTAATTAGGGAAGCAGACAAGACAATGTATCAGAAATATTGAGGTTGTATCCAAGTTCAGTTGAATTAATCTAAAGTTTGGAAAGCCAAAATGACAGAAAAGCCTTTGAATTATACAACACCAAAATACATTAAAATGAATGGAAGCATTGCCTACCTAGAAACATACAGATATTGTGTTCAATTAGAAACAGAAAACACTTCCGGTACATGTTAGATGAGAATAAACAAGTATAGAAACAGAGATTAAAGATTTACATATGCATTTTATACTGTAGAATATGATCAAAGGATGCAATGTTAGGGAACAGATGATCCCAATTACTACTGTAGTGGGCTTTTTCACGTGTTTAAAAATAACAAACAACATTGCATAGAAACAGATAGTTTTAGACAGATGAATTTCATCCTGCATGAATGAAAAACAGAGTTTCGACTCTACATATTTAAGAAGCATTCAGATGTATCACTTATGGAGTTAGTACTAGTGCCTTTGCTTAGATTTCCCTCTTTCAACAATAGCAATTTCTTTTTAACGCAATTTTAAGAGCTATATCATGAAGCCCTCTTTTCTATAGCACATCATAAATCTTCACTGCAGCCAGGATTTGAGTTGCGCTCTAGACTACTCACTCCATGAGGGCTAAGACATATGAACTGCACACGGATAAACATGCTTTTTAATTTTCAAATTATGTATTCTGACATCACAGAACATAAACCTTTGACATACAAATCCATCTATCAGGCGTTAATCTAAAACTGGAGCCAAGGTAACAGAAAGAATGGTTCATTCCATTTCTAGCAATGCTTTGTTTGACAAGAATAAATCTCCAATCAGTACAAACTACTGGGACAGTCTAGAGCCACTAGTAAAAGAATCTCCGGAGAAAAACAGGAAAGGGTATATTACAGAGTTTCTTTGACTATATAAAGTAAACACAAGAAACTTGAGTAATACATGGTCTCTCTCCGGAAAGCTTCTTTGCAGAAGCAAGACAATTATATAATGCCTAACGTACTGCATTCCTCTTTCATAAAGATTTCATAAGTATGTAACAAAATAAACAGAATGAACGAAGCAACAGCCTGGGGAAAATCAGTAAAAAGAGCTCATTTCATATGCAAAAACAATAACGAGGAAAGATCAGTTACTACAGTTCTAATAACAAACAACAGATCGTTCATAACAAACTTAAATAACACTGTTTCAGGTGAACAATCCACACCAGGGACTGAAGTTTCCTCCCACTCCCCTAGATTTTCATTTCACTCTGTAAGTACAAAGGAAGCACAACAGCATCCCGGACTTCTGCATAGTATTTTCTTGCTGCATGTGGGCGTTGCAGTGATACAGAATGACTGCAGTGGTCCCCAAGGCTCCCCCCTTTCTCAGCCAACACACATTGGGACGCTGGTAACACCTTTGCAGCAAAAAAGGTTCTCAGCTCTGAAAAATAATGAGAATAACTTTGAAAATGTCTATGCTGGATACGGTCTAAAGGTATAGCGAACAAAATTCATGTATCTTTGTACCTTTCTACCTGATCATTGTGGTGAAATACAACTCGGCAGGAGCTGAGAATAGGGGAGCATTTGCCTCAGATTTCTGGGAAGACCAAACCGGTTTGTGGCTGTGGAAACACAAGTTATACACACGGATTTGTGGCACGTTCCCTCCCCTGCTTATTTTTTACCCCATAGCTACAAGGAAAACAATGTATCTGTCTCAGTTCTCATATTTGCTTCATTGTTAATCCCATGCAAATTTAATGTCAGAACAGTAGCTACGGCAAGAGATTTTTTTTTCCATATTAAAAATAATTCACCTATATTCTAAGAAGCAACAGACAAAACTGTGTTCAAATCAACTTATTTGTGATTTCAAATATGAAATACCAGCATGTAAATCTGTGTAAGTTACAGATATGTGATTACTGTATAGAACGCATGACAAGTATCTGTACATACAAATGAAACCCCAAATGTTGAACATACTTGCAAACAATAAAAAAATACACACACAAGTATATGTTATCTCATGTACTCAAATACAACTATTGGGACAGACATTAAGTGATGTGTGTCTACCACCGAGAAACCATGAAGCTAACAAAAATTCAACACAGATGCAAAGTACATCCTTGTGACCAAACATCATCCTGTCTGTTCAGAAAAAAAACATGAATGTGGCTTCTCTAGTTCACAAAAAAATGATGTTATATGATAGAGCATATATAAAATAACTTAAGAATGCATTTGACACATGGGAAATTTGAAATATTTCATATAATTGGGTTCCAAGAGATCCTGAATAATCATGTGAAAACAAATTATTATCCTAACCAAATTTTTTCTATCTACTTTTTTCAAGTTCAGAAAAACATTTTTTTTTTTTTCTCTTTTGGAAGAAGTTGACCTCTAAGAGTTGCAGATGAAATGAAACTTACCTGCAATTTTACGTGTCAAATGTATGTTAATTGCCACATAGTCAAGCATTACCAGCAGACCCTAAATATTTGATGATTTTCTAGGCCTCCATTGAAATATTGAAGTTACATTAGATCATGGATTGTGTATGAATGTACATAAGAATAAGACTCCTCCATTAGGAGGGAGGATAATTTATAAATCTTGCATGTATGTATCTGGGTCTTTCTGTAGGTCAGGATGGAGAAATGACAAGTCTGTGACAGCAGCCAGGCTGTGCTAAGGCCTGAGATATTCAGTACAGGCCACTTGGGGCACATGGAGAAGGCGTGGTACGTGTAGAACAGCCACTCGCACAAGCAAGAGGCTCCTGGTGAGTTTAGGAACAACCAGAGTCAAGCTGTGATATCTGAGCAAAGATTTTGCTGGAGCGTAATTTTGAAATTAGTTGCTTTCATTTCTGCCAAGCCATCTTTAGATGCCTCAATCCTTCAGCAGACCTAGCTTGCAGATATATGCACGGTCTGCTATGATTACCCTGCCTTTGATTAAAAGAAAGGGACTAAGTAACTTAAGTCCTAATTATTTTTTAGGCATTTTTTAGGAATCTCTTCAAAGATCATTAACACGTTTTCTCAGTACTGGACATGACAATTAGAGTATTTCAATAGTTAATCAACCAGTGTAAAATAGTAGTGAATAAAATTCACACATAATTCCACTCAGACTCTCATAACAGAGTTTAATTGAGCTTTAAGTGATTTGAAACACATTAGTTTCTTTCATAAAAGTAAATTTCACCCATTCTGAATTCTTGTGGAAGTGTCCTTCAAAATGCCACATTTGAAAAACATTATTTGCACTAGCAATTGTTTATAACTTTGTATGATAGATATGTAGCAAGAACAGTTTTTATTCTGTAGTACTTCATGAGGTCTAAATATTCTCATAGTTTTTTCTACCAAAATATTAATGGAAATGTAAGATGGAAGTTGTAACTTAATACCCAGAATATATGCGAAATAAATGCCTCTTCTGGTATACATCAATTTTAGTTTGTTGTTGCACCTACTAGAAAGGTTTTCCTATGTTCATAAAAGACTGGGTTTTGAACTTTTAAACAAAAGATAATTTATCTGAAGAAACCCAACAGCTTAAGATAAAAAAATTAGGGTCAACATTTCTTACCTATATTAGATAAAAATATCTTTAATATAATGGGAATTTCTGAGTAAACACTTCAAGAAGGGGTTCTTTAGGAAAAAAAAAAAAGCACGATATGATTTTTGAGATTTCTAAATGTGGAATTAAGAAATTTTACATGTAAGAAAATGTCTTTGGACATAATGAAACTGAAGCTCCCTCAATTTTCTATTCCACAGATTGCATGAAAATTCACTGTTTTCATGTTACAGTAACACTCTTATTAAAGGTATGCCTTTAAGCAATTCTGGGGAGAAAAAAGAAAACTTTCAATTCAAGGAGCCAACCAAATATCCATAGAAAAATATTTTAATCACAGTTTTAGGGTCCAAAAAAATGACACTATATTCAGGATAGAAAATACTCCCATTGGACTGTATGATTTATTAAGTAAATAACATAGATAACTACTTTCATTTCCTCCATGAAAGCTATTCTAATACCTTTTCCTTAGAACACCCAAACTTAGATCAGAATTAATTATTGCAGTACCTGTGGAACACAGTATAGTAACACAAAACATCATTAGAAATGTATCGGCCTGCTGTAAAGGCATATACAAATGTGTAGACCAGCATATAAAGAACGTAACCTTCAGATTCACTAAATTTCTCAGTTGCTGAAAATGTTGTCTAATTAACTTCATGAGTCTTTGCAAAATACTGAAGTAATCTGAAAAAGAACCTCTGCTATCTAGTAGGAGATGTTAAAACAGAAAGTTTACTGTTACCTTATTAAGACTGTTTGTACTGTGTGTAATACTTAGCTGACTGCCAAACACAGATTAAGAAAAATACACACTTCTCTGGATGTGGATGCGTATAATGACATGGGGATGCACAGTACCTCAATGCTAACTCTCAAGGAGATTCACATGTCACTCCCTATTTTCCATTTACATGAACCTAATTACCAATTCTGATATTGAAAACATCAGACGTAAATTGAAGGCATGACAACATTATTATATAGAAGCAACAGTTCTGCTAAAATCTATATTACTAGCTTTTAAGAAGCAAACCATTATTTACAACCCTGAAAAAAAACCATATTAATATTTATGACATTATAAATCTCCATGAAAGCCAGTGCTTACTTACAGAGGAAAAAAAATTGTGGGTTGTTAGGAAGTCTAATCTTTGCCAAAATCTGAAAAATCCCATGGAATGTGTACTACAGCATCTGAATCATCAGCCTCGTTTTCATGTGTACTTCATAAACACTGCTATGTAATTTATGTATTCCAGTATGCCAAGTCATACTAAGTTTTTGGCGTCAGAAAAATATTTTGGGATGAACTCAAAATGGACTGAAATATAGACTGCTTCACTCTCATTTAAAAGGTTCTGTTTATTTTTTAAGAAGTTCAAATGATGCCATTGCTCACAAGAGGTTTGAAAGTTGGTGGGGAAAATGTCCTATGAATAGAAAAGCACATTTTTCTTACCAGATTAGACAGCAGGCAAGCACATCTGAGGGGAAGCAATTATAAACCACCATCCCCTTCATTGATTTGGATTATTCAGGTCAAAGTTTGACAAGTCTGCCAAACTGCCCCATAATCATAATAATAATCTTACATGGATTCCTCTGAGCACTGAGTAGAGTAGTATCATAACACCTACAGACACTGCCCAAGAAAGCCAGAGGAACTGTGATAATTAGATACCAGATATATCTGAGAAAGTTGAAGTTTCAGTGCTCCATATGTCCCACCTCATAGTATGAAAAGTAAAACAGTACCTTATGCTAACTATGAAGGACATTTGCATGTCAACCCCTATTTGCCAGACTACTTGAACTCTGCCATGTGAGACGTTTGATATACTATTATCTCATAGAGCTGCTTTCCAAGAAGTCATCTCCCACATACTGTAGGTGACACAGGTTAAATCCAATGATACAAAATAATTTTAAAAGTACACTTTATTAGTTGTACTATTCCATTAAAAGTTAATCAAGATGCTCTGTTATGTAGAGATTCTCAACATGTGCTAGACAGCACATCATCCCTTCATCATCTGCGAAAGAAACGCTTCAGATTTGAAACAGAAACACATGGAGTAAATGGAGTACTCAACATCTGCACAGAGATAAACACCAAAACAATGACCTGGATTAGAATTTATCTTTCAGAGACAGAAAAAAATAAATCTGACAATTTAGAAAAATCCCCAAAATTCTGACAAATAAAGATTTTAATTTGATGACTATTCTTTTTAAGAAAAGTATTTGTCCAAAACTTATATGTAGCACACATCATTCTCCTAAAGCTGAGGATGAAAAAAAAATAAAAGGTTATAAATACAAAATACAGCAAAGAAAAAAAAAACCTACCCAGGTTTTTTTACTCTCATTAATTATCTTTTTTATACATATATTTAATAAACTGGCTACTGTTACAGATGCTTCATGTAACAACTGCACAAACTTCAAGCAAGCTGAACCATGTTCTGGAGAGCCAAAAAAACCCCTAATACGACTGTTTATTCTATTATAATAAGTAATATATGTTAGTGGAAATTAATTAGAATTATGGAAAAAAGTTATTCAAAACCAGAAAATTAAGAGCTAATAAAAATTAAGAAATAGTATTTGCACAAATCACTATGACTTCAGAACGACATCCTGGTAAATAATAACTGATTTTGTCAGACTTGTTATTAATCTGGCCAAATTTCATACTGAAAATCATCTGTAGATAGTAAGCACAGTATGTGAAGATTTATTAGAGAGTCAGTCTCTTTTCAGAATTTAATCTTACTTTCCAGGAAAAATTTGTTCTAGTGTAACAAAGAGTGAAAGTTAGTAAACTAGTAAAGAAAAAGAACTAAACTTAATAGCTTGTATCAAATGGATAGGTATTTTTTGAATAAAAGGAAACTGTGACTAAAAAGCGGTATGTAGGAAGGAAAATGGAGAATGTAATTGCCACAATACAGCACATCAGTGGTCCATCTAGTCCAGAATTCTGTCTTCAGAAACATGCATAAAAAATGCTTAATGAAGCAAACAGGACATGCATAAATCATCAGCTGCCTTCAGCAAACGCTTCATGAACTCAGAGCTGACTTTACATCAATAGTATTTAAAAAGGGCATACATAGACCAATCTTGAACTACTCTTAAAGAAAAAAAAAAATGTGTTCAACTCTGCAATTAGCTTTTTTGCAAATTTCATATTGTGCTTCTTTTTGTGTTTTGGGCAGAAGTGTATTCCCTACCGCTCCCTGTATTCAGGTTGAGTCTACTGATGTATGTTAATACATTTTCTCAGCCTGTTTTTTAAAACCTTGTCTTGCAATAATTTAGAAACATAATGAATTACAGATGTAAGGCTACTGCAGCGTCACATGAATTGCTAGTTCATGAAGACTGCGATTACTTTCTGCTTTCTCATGAATATTTCTCATTTCTATACCGGTAATTCAACTACTCCTCTTTTTGTTCTACTCCCTTATGAACATACACAGCCCTACTTTATAAAATAGAGGGAATAATTTATGAACTAACATGCAGCTAATGAATCATAATAAAAATCATCTTGTAGAAAATGACTAAATACAAAGATTACCACAAACACACAAGATCCGATTTAATTACTGGGTTCCAGTGGCAGAAACCAAAGGAAGGAAAAACTGCAGGATTATAGTGACAGAAATTTCACTCAGAGCAAAGTCAAAGTAACAAAAATTTACCAAAATACACAATTTTCAAGTCTGAAACCAGTCTATCGGGTCAAAGGGAGAGGGTGCAATGGAACAGCACAATGATTCATCAGAAGCTCATTTCAACGTAGTGACATTCAACAAATGTATGCAAGGGATGGCATGATAAAGGCCACATGCTCTGTCTTTCCTAACCCTGACATCCCCAGGGGCCCGACCCTGAAAGCTGCACTGAACCTTTCACAGTTGCCACCTCCTAACCATGATCTGATGTGTGTTCACAGACTCACGTCTGATTTGGGGACATTCTTCGCTTTGTAGACTAACCGGTTGCTTGGCTTTCGTGATTTCGTTGCCGACCCTTACTTACAGTTTGTAGACTGATACAGATGAGGTCTACTTTAAATTCTATTTAATACTAAAATATTTGTTTCTAATGGCAACAACAGGATCACTTGTGACTAGACGTTATGACAGTGCATCTGACACCAGTATACAAAACCCATAGTTTGAAGAATGATTTAGCATTAACTCATAAAAAGGAATTGAAAATATGAAGGCCAGCAGACCAAAATCAAAACTCCAAGATAAGCGTCACTTCCTACTGCTTTGTGAAAAATGATCATCTGATTTAGTTTTTCTCAGACTAATTTCATTTTCAGAAGAAAAAAAAACAGTGTGAAAGGTCTTGATCAGTATGACACATTTTCTTCAAGACATTATTCTGGACAATCAAAACATTTTCATAAATTATTAGAATATATAAGTAATATTTTATATTGTGACAAAAGGATAGAAAAAAT
The DNA here is from genome assembly GCF_964106895.1 of Numenius arquata. NCBI lineage: Eukaryota > Metazoa > Chordata > Aves > Charadriiformes > Scolopacidae > Numenius > Numenius arquata. The sequence continues at coordinate 32,772,865 of NC_133580.1, read as the reverse complement.
GTTTCACATGTCAAGTACTTGTTGAATTAATTGTTTACTTTATTAAATTGCTTTGTGAAATTCTAGTTGTCAATTAATTGCTCAATTATTTTACACAATCATTTTGAACACAAGTGGCTCCTTTGGCTTCAGTGGCTAAGAACTGGATAAGGAAGAAATCTGGTTATTTCAGTGGCAGAAGTCTAAATGCTATGCCATGCTCTAAATGTAGGTCATCCTTCCTCAGATATCTACCCTGACCACTTAATAGTATCTCCTCTCTGACAATTGTCACTCAGTTCGTCTAGCATTATGTTATTGTGGCCATTCAGTTACACAACTAGCTCACATAAAAGGAGGCCATAGGCTTCTTCAGGCTATTATAAACTGTGTCTGGTGAATGATGCCTCCCAGCTGGGGGTACTGCCCTGCTGCATGGGAAGGCAGTGTCCTTAACTCATGGACGGCTGAATTTTGATATGACATTATGAGATGGACTGAATGTGTTCTTTGTTGATATACTAGGAAGTCAGGAAGGAAAATTAATCTATTTTCCAAACAGAGCTTTTCCTCCCTAGAAAATGCTTGTGCAGCACCTTCTCTAAACAAAGTAGGATTCATTATCAAAAGCAAAGAAATTAGGATTCTTCAGCAAGTATTATCCAGTTGGTCTCATGTGCCTACTGGGTAAAAGAATATGAAAAATAAAAGATCCATAGCAAGAAAAGTTTGCAGTTTCCTTTTAGTCAGACTGGAATTCAACTTCATATTTCTATGACAAAAGTCTATGTTTGACGTCGGAGTGAAACAGCAATGTACACATGCTACTACAAATTTTACTAGATAAGACTTTTTGTATTGCAGTTTTCAAGTCCAGTCCTAAAAAACTGCATTAATTTATGTTGGGTGGTTTTTTTTTTTTTCCCTCTCCTCTCTGGAGGTACCACTTAAGGAAAGATAAAAAAATTCATAAACTTACTGTTTGTTAGTCTGGTTGCAGTTACCGATTAACAAGTAGTGCTGGACTTCAAACAGTTCTCAAGCGCAGTAGATTATGTGATTTGCCTTGTTCTAATACTTCTATAGTCCCATTAAGTTCCAGAAATCCTTTATTGTAAGGATCACACAGAAAGAATAATAGAATTTTTTGTAAATGAACACTGCTTTCGTAACAGTTGCAATCCCAAATTTTAAGTTCATTAGTAAAGGAAACTCATTGCCATTAAGTTTCTATGTATGTTCTCAATGTACTTAACATCCACTGAATATGCTCAGAGCAGTTAAGGAATCAGAGAGGATATTAAATTAAAGACACGTTTTCTTCCCCTTCTGTGCCTTCGGATGTTGTAAGCACAAGAATTGGTAATGCCTGCACCCAATTCAGGCCACAAATGAATTGTGATTTCACTACCACTTACCATTCAAGAGGAGTGGCAAATGGAAAAGTACTTTTTCTTCCTTACTCAAAGTGGGCAAAAGGTGCACGGGATCTGCGTTCCAGACCACATGACAAGTCTAGCACCCATGGCCAGTGATCATTAATGCAGAAGTCACAAAGCCCATATGTGTTTACCTTTATGGTCTTGCTCTCTGGTCTCCTCTTATTTTTCAGAACTAAAAAATGTGCAAGCCCATCATTATGCTCATGAGAAATCTGTCACTGGCTAACGATAATCTTGTGAGGTTCAAGAAAAAAACATATTAGATGATGTTTACACGACTGAAGACATTTCCCTCAATGCACAGACAAGCCAAACCAGTCTTACAAGGAATGGTGAAGTTACTTGGCTTGGCACCACTAGTACAAAGAATTAACCATATTTAATGTGATCTTGTTCATCATAATGAGCTTCATCTAATTCCATCCTTCAGAAGCCTTCATTTATCTAACTTACAAAGAATATGTTAAACAAAATCACTTCACAATATTAGTGCAATTTGCATCAAATGCACTAGAGAAAATTACCTAATACAATTTTCTAAACCATTTAGTATTATGAACCAGGAACTAAAAGAGAAAATTACATTTTATGATTTGTAGGCTATTGAAAACACTCCACACCTGAATTCACACAATCTGCATTACCTTGTTGCTCTCTCAATGGTAAAAGGCTTTAATAAACCAGAGAACCAGAAATAATATTCTGGGTATTAAGTAGAAAAAATGTTAAGTCCCTCTGAATCTGCATGATCAAGATGCTGCATGTGGTCTCTTCTCAGACTTTGGCACCTGAGACAGGGAACTCACTTCTCACTTTGGCTTGGTTTATTTCCAAAGCAAACGGAAGACAGGATTGCTGAAACAAGGTCTAAGTTTTTCAAATGCAGAGCAAACATCTGGACCAATATCTGCAGATATCATTAACATTTTTGTTACTTGTCTGATGTTTGAAAAAATGCCATGAATGTGACTAAGCCAACACATACACACACCCCAAAATATAAAAAAATCCTGAACCTACTCTTAAAGAGAAAACTTTGAAATCCAGAAGTATTAGTTAACTTACAGGTCTATTCAGTGGAAAAATTGTAGATGTAGAAACTTTTCCAAGGATTCTCTCTTCTGTTACTCAGTAGCTGTTCAGGAAAAATTCACTCCCAAGTCTATAAAATAAAACTTGATGAGTGCTGTAGACTCAAAATTCTCACTACAATACATATATTTGTATTGTAATCTGTAATCAGACACTCTTAAAAAGCAGGAATTCTTCCTGAGAAAGGATGAAGGTGTATTTTGAACTGCAAATGTTTATATACATTGATATTTTCTGGAAAATCAGCTCCAAAATTTTGTGAATAGCAGTTTTACATCATACTTTTCAGAAAAGCAAGCAGATGCAGTAATAAGAACTGTAAAACCTTCAAAATATGTAAACTATTTATTTCCAGAAGGCAGTCTTTGGAGATCTCTTAAAATAGCTCTTGCTAATAGATCTTCTTATTCTGTAGACAAGTAATCATTTAACTTAAAAAATTAAATTTATTAATATAAAACTCACTTGCAGTAAATAATCTTACACTAACCAAGCAGTCTTAAGGAAAAAAAAAGAAAACTTTATTTGCTTGTGTTCAAGAAGTGAGAAATTCAGAGTGCAAATAATTTATATTTTGACATAAATCTGTAAATCATATTGTCTAATATAGAGAATTTCTACTTTAATATAATATTTTTTTCCTTAAGGAACAGAAAGCGTTCCTGTTCAATTGATACAATAATCACAGAGGAGCAAATGATATTTCCAGGAACTTAAGAATTACACAAATACCAAAACAAACAGCTTTCTTCTACTAATTGCTTTAGAAATTATAAGCTTCGATTAATTGCTTCAGAAAAAACAAATCATGTTATTATTTTATATTTTTCTCTTCCTTTGTGCATTTTTCTGCTTTTGTAGCACAAAATTACTGAGCTTTCTTTTGTTAAATTAGATGACAGTCAAGTTTAACCTATGTTAAACTTTAAAACTTCAAATAAATGCTTAATTCAGAATCCACTCTATACACCAACGGGTATTAAGATCAAATCAACACAGATTACTCTGCTAACAGCAACCCGTTAGAAACAAAGTTTGGTTACTAAAGCAACCAACTAATTGTAGAAGTCCCAGAAAGAAAATGTACGAAATTGTGTGTTTATAGTTTATATCTGATAGTATCTAATCGAATGCAGTGGAGCCCAATTACTAATTGGTGTCTCCGACTATAAACTTGAAGCATGTGTCACAAATATGACTTTCACTTACACAGTGATGACTATTTCCTCCTTCCCATGTCTCATAAAGGTCCTCTAGACATTTAGGATGTCAGAAAGTTTGAAAAACACCAGCGTAGCTGTATCTCGGCTAAAGAAAAAGGATCTTCTAGTTTAGGGATTTACAGAACTCTCTAGGAAGGATGGTACAGAAAAGAACAAGGCAAAATTGTCTAACATAATTCTATATATCAGGTCAAGAGAAAATAGAGGCCACTGAACTCCTGTTTTTTCCTAAAACAAGACCTATTGAGAGAAAAACAGTTATTAAATCATGCTATGTTGGGTAACAAAGATAACATAAAGAAATACTGCAGACTTCACCTTTTTCCTGGATAGAAAGATTAACAGTTCCACAGTTAGATTTCCCCCCTCTTTTATAGGATTTGGATCCCATAAAAGTATTAAATCTCTCCAGGGATTTGGACAACTTGTGTATAAGTTGTGGAATAAAAATAAAGTTCCCTAAGTCTGCAGCTATAAGAAATACATCACTGATTACACATGGCAGGCATATTAGAAGCCTGATAGAGTGGAAAACATAAGCATCAAAGTCATATGGGACTATGTATGGGATTTATGTCAAAATGCAGTGGAAAGGAAACTGCAGAGAGCATCTTAGTCATTCTAAGCTTTCCTAAATAGCATCTTCATAGAAATATAGGACAGAAACAAGAAAACGAGTGACTGATAAAACTTTCTGTTGCTGTAGCAATTAGTAATACCAATAGCAATCTATTCAATCTTTGCTATAAAATCTTTACACAACAAAACAAATAAAAGTACTTCATTGTTCCTCCCTATCTTAAACTCCTAAGTACTGAAGGTGGAAAAATAAAGTAACCATCAGAAGAGGTTTTATCCAAGAGGCCTGATACAACTGGTATTCATCTTGAGATTAAATTAAAACTTCAAAACTCCAGAGCCTAGGAAGACAGTCAAAGGCTAAAATAAGTTATAATACTTAATATTTGGTGTTGTGTATGAATAAAGGAACAAATTTTATGAGACCAACACTTTTAGTAAGAGAGTAGCAAGGGAAGCAAGTGTGCAAGATGTTTGAGGTACCAACTTCTTTAACGAGAAAGTAGCAAGGACAACAACTTTGTAAAATGAGGTAAAAACTGCAAGTTACTCAAAAGCCTCAAGATAAAAATCACCATGTAATTTTTCTGTTTATCTGCATGCATTTTTTCCTGAAGGGTTTTACTTTTACTTTGGCCCTTAGCTTTTGTACTGATTTTTTAAAACTCTTATAAATTGTGTATTTGAAAACCTTCATTTAGATTTTAAACATCTAGAAATTGCCATATTTATCACTGAGTTTTAAAAGGGAATTAACAAGATAGCTAAAACAATAATTAGGGCTATTTGCCTCTAATAAAAAGTAATATTTCACACATGTGCAACATACTTCATCCACGAGTCTCAATACTTTTAAGATGCCTGAGGGTCAAACTCTGCAGAGATGTGAAAGTTGGGGTACATTACATCATATAAAATATATATTAAAAATCTGGCATCTACTGCATGCCCAAGTGTAAACTGGTATGGGCTGCAGTAAAAAGCAACAAATAGGACTCTAAAAGATGACGGATGTCTCAATTATGAAGTCTTCTATGTCATAAATTCCTTTCCTGTGATGTTCTCAGAAGGATGCCCTGGTTCAAAACTCTTAGTAAACTCTATTGACGGAGTTCTCAGACCACAGACTGGAAAACCTCAGGCACAGACTTTTGTATTGAGCAGGGGAATGCCCGGGACAGCTTGTGAACTACACTGGCTGAATAGCTTTTTCTGAAGAAATCTGGAGAGCAGAAGAAGGATGCCAGAGTTGGACTCCAACCTTTGCAGGGAAGAGAAAGCATATTTATAAAAAATGCAGTGTGAAAATCATGCTGCACAAAACCAGGGCAAGAAATTTATCATCAGTGTTTAAACCTCACTGATTTCCAAAAAAACTTAACCTACACTAGAGGAGGGAAGTATTTAGGCAAAATTAACCAGAGAAGATTTACTTCTTATTTTTACAAAAACATTACGAACTTTTTTTAATCACAGTCAGAGGTTCTGGTCTTAAAAAGTAGTTTGTCCTTAGATTTTTGCCTTTTTTTTTTTTTTCCACTACTCCTGTGGAGCATAATAATGCAAAACCTGTTCTAGAAGATTACTGTCAAATATGAGACTAAATGGTAGAATCTGACTATTATAACATTAACATAGGCTGCCCAGGGGGGTGGTGGAGTCTCCTTCTCTGGAGACATTCAAAACCCACCTGGACAAGTTTTTGTGCAACCTGCTCTAGGTGGACCTGCTCTGGCAGGGGGGTTGGACTAGATCATCTCTGGAGGTCCCTTCCAACCCCATGTGATTCTGTGATTCTGTAATGGTGGCAGCTACACTTCTGTATCTTTTCCATGACAAATACAAGCTTTGTATACCAATGGTATACTGTAAATGTATACCATAAAATTCATATGTAGTGTATCTCCCAATGTTGTAGAAGGAAACTAGCCTTTTGAAAATTTTTGTGGTGTATTTTTAGTTGGTATCTAAACCTCAAAACTGTGTCAATATTAGGCACTTCCTTCACTAGTAGTTGTGTTCAAGCACAGAACTTTAAACCACCTTACTCTTCTATTATGTAATTATATCAAATCTAAACCTATGGCCCTGTAATTTAGAACTAACAGGGAAATGCCTACTACCTCTTTTCCTGAATGTGTAGACTAAACTCACTCTCTGTGTTGCAGGCAGATTTTGCTAAGAAACCACCAGGTCCTCTTGTAGTTCAAACCACAATATTATAACTTCAATTTTAGTCAGCTTTTCATTATGCACCATCTCTATAAAAAAAAAAAAAAAAAAATCTTTGACTACCTGTATGCAATATAATAATTTAAAACTCCTTTCATCTGCAGCATTAATATCAATGCTTGCAGTTTAAACATACGTATGTTAAAATGCTTTCAATCCAATTCTGGAAGGAAATTTCTAAGGCGATTTGAATGTCTCTAAAAGGAAAAAGGCATGTGGAAGTACTCAGTTAATGACAAGAAATGTTTTTTTATTCTTTCCTGCTCTTTTCATCTTTAAATTTCCAGAAACTAAGCAGCAGACCAAAAAGCAGCTCAATCTGGACAAGAGTAAGGAGTCTGAAGGCCAATGTGTTGAGCTAAAATGAGCATAAGAACACATATATTGCAATTCTAAATGGTAAACTCAATACCACAGTGACCCTCTGCAAAAAGGAGTATCTAGTGCACAACATACCATTTCAGTTCCAATCAAAAATTCATCAAGCCTAGCTAAATTGAATCTGGCCGAAAAGTGAAAATAACACAAAGCCAGCCCCATTTTTAACAGAAAAAATGCCTCTAGCATGTAAGAAATGGGTCTCCACATCTTTTGCAATAGATAAAATACTCATCTGTTACAGCATTTTAGTTCATAGACATCTAGCAATGGAGTAAAAGTAGGTGTCCGTATTAATTGTACCTGATCAAATAATATTAAATACTCATATATTTTTGCACTTATTTAATGTCATTGAATTCAGAAGATAATTTCTCAGATTAAATCATCATATGAGAGGGATGGTTGGAGTAAATGCCAGGCAGTAGAACTATCAGCTACCTGGAATTGCCACTAGCTGTAAATAAATCTATGTACAACAGGCAAGCAGCTCTTTAGCATAACAGTAGCAAAAACTTTTTGCATACTTTTAACTATATGGTAGAAAACATAAATGAGTTGAAATCACAGATTAAATAAATGATCCAGATCCAAAAGATATATATACAGAAATTGTGTTTGCATTATACTGTTTCTACCAAAATCCCAGACAAGATGTATTAGTGCCATAGCAAAAAATTATCAGATCCTATTTAGAAACATGACTGGAATTAAATCTGCATATGAAATGAAAAATCCTCATTATGAAATTGCAAGCATGTGTGATCAATGTGATCTATAAATACACTTGAGGAACCATTCAGATTTTGCTTTTCAATTGAAATTGATTTAAATAATTTTCTTTGATTATACAAATCTTAAACCACCACATGAATATTCTTGTTCAAATTACAAAAAAAAAATCTTGTTTATTGTGTACTCTTGTTCCTTTTGATAAGTATGTTCCATGTTCCTTTTATCTTTATTTTTTTTCATTTTTTTAACTATGGGCTCCTCAAATACCAACTCACTACCATTCAACTTCTTCTGAAGGCTATGGTTTAAATCCTCCATCTACAAAATACAAGGACATCAACTGAATACTTGGGCAGGTCTGTCAGCTCCTCATCCATTTCAGAAATTAAAGATTTCTCCCTCAGTAAATCTTTCCTCACTGAGTTGCTGTCTTTCAGCCTTTGTTTTAAACTTATCTAGATCTGGCGGTTTTGTCCTGTGAATAAATGAAAAACCTGTTGCAAGAATGAGGACAAGCCATAAAGCGTACGATCTCCTTTACAGACGATATATGGACTACAAATGTCACATCACTTACAAGGGCAAAACAAGAAAGAAAAAATGAACTTTTTTCTTTATGCATGTTTATGGGTTACAAATAATAGACATTAAGTTTAACCTCTAATTTATTATTGGCTTTGGTTTGGGAGCAGGATATCCAATAGGTCATTGAAGATCTAATGAAAATGAGTGAGGGAGAGCACTACATTAAAGAAAACTCAAGTTAATATATATGTGATACAGAAGGCCAGAGTCACAAAGGGCAAGTGCCAAAGTGCCACAAACAGAAAATAGTATTTTCAGTGGTATTTTGGAGACAATTAGAGTAACAGAAAATTAAGGACAGCCAGCAGGGAGAAGATTGATTTATGTGATAAGGCTAATATAAGGTTGTCATATTTAACATGTAGATTTTCTGGTGTAGGAATAATAGTTATAGCACTGTGATGAACAGATCCCCAAATATGCCAGGCAATCTGCCTGTTCCCTTTTGTGCCGGGTGCTCACAGGAAGATTATGATTGGAAGCTTTGGAAATCCAAATGCTATTCCCAGCCTGATTTTTAGCATGGTTCTGAGGAAGCCCATTATGCTTTCCCAGGCTGCTCTATATATCTCTGTAATTACACAGGAAAAGAATCCCAGAAGGACAGGGAGAAGGAAGCATCTCAGTTCTATGCAACGTGTGGCCAACATTGCTGCCTGGAAAGAGCGCGCAACATCTTACTAGAAGAGTTAATAATCACATACTCTGCAAGGGTATTATTGGTGTTGGAAGTGCCATATAAGAGAGACCACCTCTGCTGTCAGTGCAGTAGGACACTTCTACAGCTACCTGATTTTTGACTGCACCTCAGTAGAACAGATGAGTTCATAATTCTTATGAATTCTTTCATTTACTGGTATTTCTGTAACCTTCCCAGTTATTAACCGATTCATTATGATCCCTTAAGTAATAGTAGAAAATAGCGTATATGCAACATAAAACTGTTTTACACTGTACAAGAGAATTTAAATATACATAGTCATTGCTTTTTTGAATGAATCTGAATAATTTTCCATGGTCCATTATGTTGAAGTAAATATCACAGCTGAAAATCTCACTCAAAATACATTTATTCTACTTGAATAACTCTTACTGCTGATCCAGATATCTGCATTTCCAAAGAACTGCCTGATGCCAATATATTCCACGGTAATGGAACAACAGTCACCTGTCTCTATAGTCTTAACTCTTAAAAAAGTATTTTCAGTAGTGAAATAAATCCAAAATAACCCCTCAAGATCAAATTCATGAAGTATTTTCACAGCCTAAAACAGCAATGTCTTTGTGTTTGGGTTTTTTATTGGAATGCCCGCAAACCAGATACTCAGATTTCGGAAAAAATACTTCTTGTGAAAAAGGAACACAGATTTTTTTTTCAAGGTGGCACAAAGTAAGATATGAAACAGTACTTTCTGGTTCAGCACCATTTAGTACTAACTGTTTCCCAATATTGATTCCTATGGCCTTTCCAATACTGATTTAGTATTCATTTACATCTACAGCAGAAAGATGAACTAAATCTGTGTGATATTAGCCCAAGCTAAATACCTAGGCTTTCATTATATATGCAGAAAACATTAATCTATTTTCCAGGTGTGCAATATTTCACCAAAACCCCTGAATACTTCACTACACTTTTCACCGAAGACTTAAAAGCAAAATGAAATGTTATTATAGGATAATAGTATGACTTCATTGCTTTTACAGAACATAAATACAATAAAGTTTATATACTGAAAAGACATTGTGATAAATTCTAAGCACATAAATGTATATTGGGTACATAAATCAAGTGTCATATAAGTTATATAAAATTACTTTAATTAAAACTTGTCAAATGCATGACTAAAACATATTTTGCAATTAAGACTAGAGCGTTTTCAAGAATTTAGCTGCTTTATTTGTCAAAAGCCAAATACAGCAAAGCTCTCCAAGGCAAAAATGGGCCCTAGCAGTGAAACTAATATTGATTTCCTCCAAACTACTCACAAGTTTAAAGATAAGCATGCGCTTAAGTGTTTTGTTGGGTCACAGCCTGATTGCCCAAATATGCCACCATTAATCACGTTATGAAAACAATTACTACAAGTTAACTTCATTAACTTGGAATCTGAGAAAAGTCAAGATTCTATAGGAGATATTCAGTAACCATCCCAAAGCCATCCTGCACTATGCACTTTTTCCTTTTCATGTATATCCACATAATCTACCAAGAAGCACAGTTATTTTAGGTTTGTAATATACATACAATAATTATCAGCGAGTAAACAAAACTGCAGGTCAGACTTGGAGTAGCAATACACCACCTCAATGGTTACCTTGTTTCATGGACAATACTGAAAGAGCCACATAATAAAAGATAAAATATTTCTGAATCACCCAGCAGCTGGTTTTATTTCCAATATAATAAAAACATCAAAAATTGTGAAGACTATTCCTTGCACATAAGAGATCATAGCCTACATACATAAAAATCATTATTTGTATAATAAGACAAATGATGAAAAATATCAAGCTATCTCACTCTCAGTTAGATGATTTCCCAATTTATTTCACATCCTAAAAAACATCTTTAGATCTTTAGATAGTCTATATTTATAAAGGAGATATTTTTCAGATTGTAAAATCAGATCAATGCATTCAAGTCTGAATGGAAGTTTAATTTCTTCTAAAAATAACGCAATATTTGAATACACTTTAAAAAAAAAAACAAGCTCCCCTCCCACCCCCCAAAAAAAACCCCAAAAAACTAAACAAAAAAGCCCCCACACCCAAACACTGGAAAGAAGCAAGTAATTCCTATAGAGAAAAATTAGACTTTTGCACAGCTGCGTAAAGGATTGAAATGGAACAGGGAAGTTGTTCAAGAGTAACATTACTGCAGAATTTCCTATGTTTTTGTCCACACTTCATTCACATGACAAATCATAATTTCTGACTTTGACTCATTGAAATTATATTTCAGTACTGTTATAGAGGAAAAAATCTTATTAGACAATGATTGTACTGTCTTCCTAAGTGAATAACTATGCACATTTTTTACCTCGTATATATTCAGCAGCAGCAAATTACAATTCTTCAGCATTGGCAATGGAACATTTGATCCTAATCAATAACAATAATGGCCTTTCAAGCAACATTAGAAAGACGTGAACTTTCCTGACGTTAATGTTCCTATCACATTCAATTAACACTAAGTGCCACCACTTCTAGATTCTCAGCACAAGAGGAAGTTCCAGAATGAGATGGACAAACGCAGACTTGATGATCGCATTGTCAGTGCAATGAATAAAGAAACGTGGACATTTAAAAATGTGATTCAGCACAAGGCACTGATAGGGAAGAAGGCATTAAGTCAGCTGATAGGAAGCTAAAAGCCACAAATTAGGTACACACACAAGACTGCAACACTATTTCCTGCAATTTTGTGCCCCAGGCACACCTTTGCAGTGAAAAGGCTCCAATCGTGAGAAAAAGAGTAACAGGTGATGACAAGCAGTGGTAAGTTTTCTCACAATTATATAAAAGCATGTAAATAAATAATTTGACCAGGAAGCCGCAAAGTTGGATTCTCGTACCCGTCTTGAGTGTTGATGTTTTTAGCAACTGGGTTAAAAAAAAAAAAAAAAAAAAAAAAAAAATTCCTACCAATAATTTTGGGGCAGGGATTACAAACCTAGGATTTCCTTCAGCCAGGCAGTGATCTTGTATATTGTCCTTCCCCCTTACTTTGTCTATCCCCCATTAATCTGGCATTCTTCTCAGTACAGTGACTTACAGTGAGTCTCCCTTCCCAGAGAGATCAGTACTCTCTCTGACCATTACACTATCACACAAAAGACAACCTACATCCTCCCTGCACATATTTCCCTCATGCCTAGAAAGACTATGTGCAGCCCTCTGGGCAATTCACTTTGGTAGAAACTTCTATTCCAGCTCTAGTATTTACATGCAGGGAATTTTCTCAATCGGTTAAAAAGACAACAGCATGCTGTTCCTTGGTCATCTCTGCCAAATCAACAGAGGAAAAGTTAGTAAATTGAACTGATAGCATTTTAAATATGTGTCACTAGGCTATTCTGCTGGCAAAAAGTAGTGGACCAAACTGTTATTATTCCTAGTACTGTCATACAGAGTTGGGAACAAAACTAACCTCATAAAACAGCAGCCACAGCTGTTTTCCACAAAGCACATGAACAGTCCCTTTTAGTAGCCCTGGACATGCTAGGCATGCCAAGAGGAATGGAAAGGTACGGAAAGAAGATAGCTGCACATTTCCTGTGCTCTCATCACATGCCCACATCAGCGCCAAAGCTCAGCCCATTCTTCCTAGTGAACACTGTTTCTTTCCTTCCCTGCCTCTAATGTGATGCTGTAAAGGCTTGCAACATGGTTACGAGACTCTAGATGGTTCAAGATGGACATGGACACATTTAGTAATTAAAAAAAAAAAAAAAAAAAAAAAAAGAAAGAAAAAACTGCAATGTGAAAAACAGTGACACCATATGCTGGACAGTAAAAAGGGCACTTACCTCTCACACATTTCCTAAACCAGAGTTTCTCAAATCAACCTTGCTAAAACCAGGTACAGTCTTTAATGTGTCCAGTAACTGCACACCACTTTTGAAAATCAGTAGTATTGTGAAAGTTCGCCTTTCTTGAAACCATGTTTTTGGGAGTTGTCCAAAAACTTCCTCAGGATACTCATGCTTCAACAATGGCATATTTTCCCTTTCCTAATCTCCATGGTACCTGCAATCAAAACCGACCTGTGAAATGTTAGGGCTAGTCTCTTATCCTCCGGGTGCCTGTGAGTAACAGATAGAGAAGCTGGGTACTCATTACAGTGTTCCAGTAGCTCAAAGTTCAGTTTCATCAATTACATGAGGAACACACTGATGTCAGATGCTACACTAAAATCACCTACTCTAAAACCAAATTAAAATAAGAATATTTACTTTCAACATCCAAAATAGACTGAACAGCTAAAAATGCTTTATAAGAGAGGTAAGTGAATAAATGAATGAAAAATCAGGGTTAGTTTATTTACATCGAGATTGGAACTGGAAGTCTGCTTAGAATTGTCTGCCTGTATTCAGTTGTTCTGATCTTTTTTCTTCCTTGCACCACTTAACCAAGACCTATCTCTTCCTGTATGTCCTACATCTCCAGGTCACACCGCAGAGGAAACCCTGATCAAATGAACAAGATTTTATAGTTATACCCTTTGGGGGGATTCTCCAGAAATCCCGATAGGACTCAGTCTCCCTCTGCCCAAACCTTCTTATCTCAAACACATTCAGAAAAAGATTCTGACCTCCATCTTCTCTCCCACCCTTCTTTGAATCTGCAGGAGTTACATTAGCTGCCCAGCTGTTACCTTCTATGCTTGACTGGCCTTCACTCAGAAATCTCCTCCCGAATTGGCTAACAGCTCAATGTTAACACCTCCATTCACCTACACTTTGTATTAATTTATACTTGCGTATATTAATAACCTAATTTGGTTTAAATATCTACAAGTGACTTCTATTACTATGTCACTATGGTTGACTGGCTCAGCTGATTAAGATCAGACAATCAGACAATAACAACATCAATCACTTTGGATGGCAATGGGTCTGAGTAGATTGACCTGCAAAACTTATCTTCAAGGGATATTTTAAAAATGGCACAATATCAAACAAACAGGGGAGCCCAAATATTTAGTTTCCTTTGTTTTCACAGTGCAATATGATCCCTCTGCTTCTCAGAGTAAGATGAAGTGCAGAGTAAAATACTAATGAGCTTTTAATATGGAGCACAAACACTAGTAAAAATATGCATATTTGTGACATAATACCATGACAAAAGCTCAACTCTACAAAATAAAACAAAAACACATGGGACATTTCTGTGAAAATTTATATTCTGTAATAACAGAGGTATGTTCTGGGGGAAAATGAGAAACGTAAGTAAAAAGCAGAGTACTGTAATCAAATGACTTAACATAGAAAAAAATCAAACTCACCCATTCTGCAGGAAAAAAAAAAATGCCCTTGAAAGTTTGATCTTGTCTAGCCATGAAAGACCAGTGTAAACTACAATATGCCTTGGCATTTCATTTCAGAAACATGCCTTTTACTCAGTACCTAATTGATCCTTCCACACAGTGTTCCCATGCTGGGTCTGTTATGCTAAAAAGAACTGAAGAACTTGAAGTACTTTGAAAGAGAAGTACATCTGATTTTTCTGAGTAGTTGGAGATAAGGGGTTTTCCAGGAATAGACGCGTTTATTCCATTTCCTTGGCTAAATTCCAGCTTTCAGTAATGACAATGTTCTCATCTACAGTTTTAAAACTCTTCTGTAATGTCTAAGATACTCTGTCCTACCACAGAGTGAGAAATGTCTGAATTTTAATACCTGCAAATCTTCTTCCTCTACTATATGTATTATGTAAGAAATTAATTAGGTTACATACAGCAATTAGTCAGTGCAACATTTCTGAAAAGACCATAGATCTACCTCACACCTACTGTCCTTCTTTCCTTCCCCAAGATACTTTGCCCTTCAAAATATGCACCTGTGGCAGAATAAATCAAAAAAACCCTAAAGCCAAGGGAAGAAACTGTGGTGACCTCAAGATATACATGACAAACCAAAAATTAACAAAAATCCAACAAACAAACAAATTCCAAAGACTGAGAAGGAATCTATAATTCTGGAGAAAACTTCTGTTATTAAAGAACAATCCCAGATATTTGATGCATTTCTTTTGTTGATACTTTAAAGAAATCACATGGAACTACAAGGACCTTGGCTTTATTTATACTGTGTCACTGGCCAGCCAGATATCTGTGGGCAAGTCAGACTAGTCTCAGTTATGCTGAAGTAAACCTGGAATAACTCTGTATTGTAGATACATTTGTATCAGGCTAAAATCAGATCCACTATTTTGTATATTCAGCATATTAAACAGACCATCTTGCGTCTGTAAGAAATCACAGAATTGTTGAGGTTCTGGAGGTCATATGGTCGAACCCACCTGCTCAAGCAGGGCCATGTCCAGATGGCTTTTGAATATCTCCAAGAATGGAGACTGAACAACCTCCTTGGGCAAGTGCCAGTGCTCAATCACACCGACAGTGAAAAAGTGTTTCTCAGTGTTCAGATTGACTCTCCTGTGTTTCAGTGTGTGCCCAGTGCCTCTGGTCCTGTCACTGGCACCACTGAAAAGAGCCTGGCTCCATTCTCTTTACACCCTCCCTTCAGATATTTGTAGGCATGGATGAGATCTCCCAAGCCTTCTCTTCTCCAGGCGGAACAGTCCCAGCTCTCTCAGCCTTTCGTTATATGAGAGATGCTCCAGTCATTAGTCATCTCTGTGGCTCTTCACTGGACTTTCTCTGTTATGCCCATGTCTCTCTTGCAGTGGGGAGCTCAGAACTGGGCACAGTACTCCAGGTGTGGCCTCACCAGTGCCGAGACAAATGAAGCCCTCCCTGCCATCAAAATCCTTCAAAATGACAGAGATCAGAGTCACCTAAAGTGACAAAGAGTTTTTAATCTTAAGGTAATCAGTAAATTATTGCAATGATTATCTGTAACTGTCAGAATTCCTCCTGTCAGAGTTCAAGGAGCATCTGGATAGGATGTTAGTCATATGATTTAGTTTTACGTAGTCTTGTGAGAAGCAAGAAGTTGGACTCAATGATACTTATGGGTCCCTTTCAACTTGAGATATTCTATGATTCTATGAAACACAATGGATATATTTGTACAACTATTTTCTCATAAACCACTTGAAAATGAATCTGCTGCAGATGTTATTTGTGTGGTTATTATATATTGGTTTGTGTCAGATACTAAATATCTATATTAAATCAACTTCTGACTGAAAACTGATCATTAAAATAATCAATAATATTTAAACTATTTACTTGCCAGTAAAACTTGCACAGCAATGTAGTTAAGCTCCTTCTGATTCTAAATGATTAGAGTCTACCTGGGGCAGCTTGACACTGAGAGAGCATAAATACCCACTCAGTTTGACAGTGAGTTGCAGGTGATGCCATTCAAGCAATTAAAAGAAAAAAAATTAAAGAAACATTCACAATAGGATGTTCATAGATGGATGTGGGATTAGGACACAAAAGAAAAAAAAAACATTTGGGAAGGGAAAAAAAATCCACCAATGCTGCTGAAAAAACCCACATTTATCACTGCATAAAGTCATAAATTTAAACATTAATTGTATCTAGTCATTTTATAAAAATGTGCTCTGTTAATACTTGAGGTGATTATGTCTTGTACTCTAATTATTCTTATATTAAATACAGTTGGTAGGATCCCAAAATCCACAGAAATTTATATAAAATAATTCTTATTCTTATATCTTAAAATAAAGATTTAAGTCATCAAAAAAGAAAATTTTAGAGCATGAGTCTCAGTGTGTACAAAATATCTTCACAATAACCCAGTGAAATACATAGATGATGCAGCAGTACAATTTGTAAGAGATAGCTTTGTGTAAAATCCAACAACTTAAAGAGTCTCTTTCTTTTGATTTATTACAGAATTATAGAATGGTTTAGGTTGGAAAGGACCTGAAATATCATCTAGTTCCAATCCCCTGCCATAGGAAGGGACACCACCCACTAGACCAGGTTGCTCAAAGGCCCATCCAGCCTGGCCTTGAACACTTCTAGGGATGGAGCATCCACAACTTCTCTGGGCAACCTGCTCCAGTGTCTCACCACCCTTACAGTAAAGAATGTCTTCTCGATATCTGATCTAAATCTACCCTCTTTCAGTTTAAAAATGTTACCCCTCATCCTATCGCTACACTCCCTCATAAAGAGTCCCTCCCCATCTCCATCCCTCCCCGGAGGCTCCGGGGAGACCTCATAGCGGCCTTCCAGTACCTGAGGGGGGGCTACAGGAAGGCTGGGGAGGGTCTGTTTACAAAGGCCTGCAGTGACAGGACGAGGGGCAATGGTTTTAACTTGGAGAAGGGGAGATTTAGATTGGATATTAGGAAAAAGTTCTTTACCATGAGGGTGGTGGAACACTGGAACAGGTTGCCCAGGGAGGTGGTTGAGGCCCCTTCCCTTGAGATATTCAAGGGGAAGCTCGACGAGGCCCTGGGCAACCTGGTCTAGTTGGGGGTGTCCCTGCTGACTGCGGGGAGGTCGGACTAGATGACCTTTGGAGGTTCCTTCCGGCCTGGACCAATCTATGAATCTATGAATCTCTCCTGTAGGCCCCCTTTAAAGTACCGAAAGGCTGCTATAAGGTCTCCCAGTAGCCTTCTTTTCTCCAGGCTGAACAAGCCCAACTCTCTCAGCCTGTTTTCATAGGAGAGATGCTCCAGCCCTCTCATCATCTTTGTGGCCCTTCGCTGGACCTGCTCCAACAGGTCCATGTCCTTCTTATGTCCCTTAGAACTACTATTAATTCCAAAATAAAATATTTTTGCTTATTATTACCATATGTCAATCTGCTACAATATTATAACTGAAGAAACTTGAGCCATTGTCATAAAACTTTCATTATGTTAGAAATCTATTAGCAACAATTGACTGAAGAAAAAGAAGCTCAATTTTTAGCAAACAACAAATTACTTTAAAATACATTATATGCTAGAAAAATGGTTAAACTTGCTTAAGTTCTAATCTTGGCTGTCTTGAGACCTTTATCTGAAAGACTCAGAAACATATAGCAGCACATCACTGAGTAAACACAGATAAAAGGTCACTAACCAGCTCTCATACAATATCATGATTGTTTGTGCCATTTAAAAAAAAAAAAAAAAAAACAACAAAACCAACCCTGTTCTAGTTGTCTGTCTGACCACACAGTGGACTCTCAGACTGTTATTCCTTAAGATTCTCAAAATCTGTATTTTACAAATTTCTGTATTATGTCGTTATCCCCCAGATCCGTCCCAGTATGATTTCATCCTTCTTGAAATGGAACAAAAGATTCTCATCTAGTATTAAGCTTGTTAATGCTGCATACATAGAAAAGATCAAATTCCCATGTCAACTTTTAGATATAATAGCTTTTTAGGTTAAAAAAAAAAAAAAGGCAAAAACCAAGGCAAACAAAACTATGAAAAAAACTCCCACATTAGTCTTTTTAGCCATAGTATTTCTGTAAAAGGTCAAAATGAATCTTTAAGGAGGCGTTGGTTGGTTGGTTTTTGGGGAGAGATGGATGAAGTGCTCTGTAGTGATGGGTCATTGTTGAGGATTATGGTTTTGTTTTCTTCTCCAGTGAACTGTATTTTTGAAAACAGTGTTTCTTAGTGTTTCTTACTTTCATTCTTTGCTCCTGGGTGCTGAAATTAGCTGCGTTGAAATAGATATTGAACCTTATCAAATGTAAACCATTTCCTGAAACTTTAAACTGCTAAAGAAATGTCATTAACCCAGTATATGAAATAATACTGAAACATTATGAAATAATGTGGAAACACAAAAAATGGTTATTGTAAAGTAATAATAAATATTTTAATAAAAATTGATTGATCCACCAGACAGTATATGGAACTTGGTCCAGGTATTGCAAATATGAGGAGGGAAATAGTCTTACATTTGTCGGATTTGTTACAGAGTAGTCTTGGAATGATCCCTTCCTCAGGGGAGCAAATTATGTAGTCTGCTTTCTTATAAATATGGGGAGAGCAAAAAAGAAATATTATAAGCAGATCTGCCTTTTTTGGGAAGCTTTCAGATCCGTCACAAAGGAAATCATTATTATTTCAAATCTATAAACAAAGAATTGAATTTTTAAGAAGGGAATGGACTTGCCCAAGACACAGAGGCATCCAGAACCCCCTCCCAGACCTATTCAAAAGACTACAATCTTTGAATTGGACTAGATGATCTTTGTAGGTCCTTTCCAACTGAACTATTCTATTCTGTTCTATTCTCCACAGAATTCAATAAAGCTGCACTGTACCCAGATCATAAAAGATAACTAACCCTCTTTGTTTCAAACACTCAATTTATCCAAACTAAGCAGAAAGCTTTGAAACACTGTGTGATTTCAACTGCTGCTTCTTCTATGTCAAGAACAAAAATCCCAACTGTTTCTGCCATCCAAAGTTAAAGAAGATATCTAATTGTATTAAATTTAATTTAATCAAGCATCTCTGAAAACGTGACAAGTTGGGAGGTCTTTCAGTTTGCTTTCATATGGGTGTTGTCTACAAAGACAAAATAGTCAGTTTTAATATATTTAAAGAAACAAACTAATTTTTTAAACATGCAATATTTGGATTTTAGCTATACCTGGCTTTATAAAACTCACTCCAGCAAAAATGGGTATGTTTTATAAGTCATCAATAAGTAAGCACTGGTTAGGAATCATACTTTTTTTGAGGATAAAATTAGGTCGCTGTCTAACACATGCTGGCCTTTTTTAGCTTCCATAAATAATTGAACAAGTGTAATAGAAAGGTTGTAAAATTAAAAATACATACTATCATTTTTCACAAAATCCATGGCACTGTACCATTATTATAATTTCAGATTTCTAAGGTGAGACTTTAATTTTCAACAGTGTATTAATTATTCTATGGGACAAAATTAGCCTAAAATTTCTCCACTGCAATTCCATATAATAAGAAATGACACATTATAAACTCAATGTAGAATTACTGTAAATCCTTTTAACAGGCCCATAAGAAAAGAACAAAGGCTAAAAATGTCACTTACTTTAGGAGGGATGTTGTTGCTAGATGTACGAGGTTGGGCAAGCTGTCAGAATAAGATAAATGGAGCTCAGTTGTACCATTAACCTGTGACATTTTTGACAGTGCAAGGCTATGCACTGTGAGAAAAGCAGAATATATATCTTTTGACTTTTTTCCTCTCAGTTAGTGATAGAACTAAGAAAAAAGACGCAACGGTCTAGTAAAAGAAAAAAAAAAATGACAAAACCCCTATTTTCCATCCCTCAAAAATATAAGACCTCAAATGAAGAGACCCATGCCTTAAGGATACTCTGGAGATATATTTCACTATAAGATATAGAAGAGGAAATTACACAAAGTAAATTAAATAAGTTGTATTCAAATTTAAAGCACCATAATAATCTATTTTTTATAAATCCTGATCCTTTTAGAACAACAAATTATAAACTCCATACTGACAATTTGATCTCTATTTCTGTCAAGCTTACTTTAAGTAACCAGAAAGAGGAAAAGGAACAAATCATTATAAAATGACAATCAGTATACACAGGGAAACAGTCAATTACTATATAAGTAATTTTAGGCTCTAGTTCTAACATTATAAATTCCAGCATTTCTTCCTTAAGAATACACAATGTCTTACTGAAAATACAAAAACCACTTTTACAAGTTTTTTCACAAGTAGTTTGCAAGTCAATGCATACTGAAAAACAGGGGGGGTGCATTGTGAAAAACTTTTTAGATGTCTCATGATTAGGAACCTTCTTCAGCATTTCACTGAATCCAAAATATCACTTAACAACAGTGCTTTTCCAATGAAAGAGAACTGAACTGCTCTTAATTTATCTAGATATCCTTTGAGGTATGGACAAATGTTATACAGTAATACAAAACTGACACAGATTTTTAAGTATTTAGGAATGATTCTGGTTTTTTATTTTCTTCTGTTAAAGTTCTGGAATCATCTGTATTGCTGCATTGCCTAGTCTAACAAAGATAGGATCTTTAATTTTCTTCTCATATAACTTTACAGGGGGTAGAGCACTAAAAGTCACAGCATACGCAAGGATTACATACTTTTACTGTATTATTTGATTACACATTATAGAAGTAAAAAAATCTATTATAGTTACACAATAAACATCATCATTATTACCATCAAAGAAGCATCCTGGACTTAGTTTTGTTAGAATAAACACAGGTCAGTTGTTCATCACTTCTTATTAATACTCTTTATCAACTTTCTCATCTTTAATGCACGATGGCATCACCAATGAAGGATTTTGTGATGTCTCCCCTAACCTTTCTAAAAATCCTACTCTGAGAGTTGATGAGCACCTTCGATATCAGCAGAGAATGACTGCAGTCAGGAATTTACATTATCAGTTTTTTCTAATTTTGAACTCCAATACAAAATAATTTTCAAAGGAGACAAAAGTGTAGCACATAGCCAGTAATTTCACTGAATTTCACTGAATTTTTTAGAGTTGGAAGGGACAATAGAGATCATATACTGCATTTTATTCTCTCAAACCCCTTGAAAAGTCTAAACCCATGTAATATTATATTCATTGCTAGCAATAAAATAGCAAAAAATATGTACTACCATAAACAGTACCTTATGAAAGGGGATTCTGTAGCTTAGTTGCTGTGAGCTGAGATACTGTCATGTGAGGTAGTGAGCCAAGTCACCTCAACTCAGTGAACAGAGAAAGCAGTCTTAGAAAGGACAGCAGCAGTCCCTCTGAAGATTGAAAATGTTTGATGGAGTAACTAGAATGACCTTTTACAGCAACAGAGGGTAGATAAACTCATTGAGTTACCAACCCTTTGAAAACTGTGGGTTCCCCTGCTACTCTCAAACAAATTGATTTGGTGGTAGTCAGGAGGACTACAATGTCCATGGAGGAGTAGAGGGTCAAAAATTGCTGTGTGTCCAGCACAACTTCAGAATGTAAGATTGGTATTTTTCATTTGGATTCCAGGTATCCCAGCAAGGGAATATTTTCATCAGTCAGATGGATACTACAGCTTTGATTAAGGCCACATCATCTCAACCAGCTGAAGCAGAAGTCAAGAGCTCAGGTTTCCATAAAGGTTTATGGAATACAGACCTGGGAGAATCAGAGAGGCATTTCTGTCATTGGTGTCAGTCTTTAACAACAAGGGAGGGCACTGCAGGAACTCCTACCTTGTCAACGCAGGATGGGGTACCTACACGCGGAGCACAAACTGGTCCTCTGCAAAACAGAACTATAGAGCTTGTATGCTTTGAGGTTTTGAAGACCACTCAAACTACCCTGGGACTTTCTGCCCTCAGCCTTCCCCACCATAGATACCCCTTGAAAAGTCTAAACCTATGTAATATTATATTCATATAATGGAGACAGAGCAAACCCAGGGATATAGGATTTCTTTAGGCGTTACGAGCTCTTGTTCATGAAGTTTTGATTGGAAGAGAAAAGTACTTGGACTGATACCTGTAGCTGTGAGGCAGTTTTGAAAGGCAAGAGACTTCAACATCACAACAGTACCTAGTGATAATTTACTAAAACTCCAAAGAAATATAAGTTTCCTAAATTTAGACAATAGGAAATTACATTTTGAGGCAGCAGATAGTTGAGAGAAAAGTTATGTATAGCTGATGCACTTTGCCCTGCAAAGCACTGATAATCTCTGCACATGTTTGCTGGGTGAAGACTCAGCTCAAATAGACAGCTGCACTCTGCACCAGCAGTGGAATGGGCATATGGGCAATCATTTGAATGAAAAGCCACACATATCACTGAAGGACAACGAAAAGCATAAATGTGTGGAAATAAATTTACTCAGGACAGAACGTCATTCTAACAAGCCCAGCAAAACTCTTTTCCCTAAGTGTACGAGTCTGTGACTACATTCTGTGCCTCAAAAATACTACTGTGTAAAAGCATAAAGTGCTCAAAGTGCTTTACAGAAATCATTCATTCAACCTCGCACCTTCAAAACTGCCATATCTCTTGTGGAATAAATCTGGAGGCTGTCTGGCACTGAAATGCATGTAATCAGACTTCTTTCATTTAATTTTAGTACTACTTTACACATTGTTGAAACTGAAATATCTTTCACATCAGAAGATTTAAAAATACCTCTTTTTTTTTTTTTTTTATTTTGCCCTTAAAAATCAGAATCCAGTCTAGGTCCAGAAACATATGGAGAATTCTTCAGATTTTGTCTGTATTTAAATCAGAACATCTTCCAAAACACATATCAGACATTACTGTGAGAGTCAGGTACTGGCATTTTATGGCTCATGCAGGTCTCACTAACTACCCTTAATGGCCTGCATCACCCAAGTATTCTTGGAGGGCTAAGCAAGCAAAAGCACTTTAGAAATAAAAGGGCTGTGACTAAGAAAATTCTGAACCCTAATCCAGTCTTTGAATAGGAGTATCTTCCCATTCTCTGTATGGCTTCTTAGTGGGGAAAAAAAAATTGTCCAGAAAATCTACCATAAGAGTGCCTAGGTATTCTCTTTCCTGCAAGCAGAACATAGATATTTGCTCCTTTTTTGAGTGATGCCAAAGTCCACAATATTGTATTTTAAGTATCACGTATTGTGTACACATTGACATAGTGAACAATTAGATCTTATTTCAACCCTGAAAAAGAAGATGGCTCCTTCTTTCAGGTGAGCACTTGACAAAAATCTGTGTCAAAGACAAGCCCAACTTTTTTCAAGACTAATCCTGACAAACACTAGAACACTGGTCTAGATTTAGCTATAAAATGAACTACATGATTCTGTCTAGAAAGTGTAGCTGCCTCAAAAATTATCCAAAATTGAAAGTGAGCTTGTACTCAAATACCATCCTTTTCAAACCCAAGAATTAAAAATAGTAGTTAAAATTAAATTAATCAATTATTATTGCAAAGAGAAATTACCAGACATGAGTAAGAGTGTCCCCAATTCCTTTTTGCAAAATACATTGTTCACTTTTCCACAAGCAACCCTCAGACAGTAGGATGAGAGATGTTTTCTTTTTCATTGATAAATTCAGCAGGTAGCAGTTTTTTCTGACCTCAGTGTCTCTCCAAAGGCTGCATTTTGTGTGCTTGTTTAGTACACTATACCATCTATTTCCACTTTTGCCTTTATGAAAATGGGAATTTATTTTTTCAAGAAATGTTCTGACCACAAAAGAAGCTCATAACCCTCTAAACTGCAGGATAGCCACAAACCCTCTGAAACAAAATCCACATTAGTCTTCTTACTTCAGAAACATGATTTAGAGCACTGCTATATTACTACACACAGAGTAATAAAGTCTGGCAAAGACTGCAGGGCCAATCACTTGCAGAATCATGGCTGTTAAGAGAAACAAATCACATGGGTTATGGAGAAGGAACAGGGCAAGGCTACGACTTAAAATGATCTACACATCTTATGAAAAGAGGGAGCAGGGCAACATAAATAAAAACTTTTTGCATGGGAAGCTTGAAAAGTGGGAGTCGTTTTTTGGGTCAAGTTGTGACTGTAAATTACTTTAGCTTCAAATCAATGGCTTTCTTGTGCAAAATGGTGGACGTGGGAATAGAAAAAGTATTTTTTAGAACAGAAGTAAGTGTGGAGGAGGAAAAATGTAACCTTCTTAGGAATTTTACCTTCTTAGGAACATGTCTGTCCTGATGTCTCTCTCAAATTAACCCACTATCCTTTCTTTTAATGTTACAAACTATTGTTATGGAAATTGCAATGGTATTGTACAGCCAGGGACTAAGTTGCAGAAGCTGCAAAGCAAATATTTTCATGCAAATACTCTTTGTAATAAAGAATAAAGGAAATAGAAAAATTAATAAGGGCTCCAACACAGACAAAAGTGTAAAAGCAGCTACATCTCATGGACTTTTTGAAAAGACTCTTGTTACCATGAGATACAACTAGATCTATCTGCAAACCTAGTGCATTTTAAATTATTCCGTATGGTGCTGTTTTTCTACAAACTGACATAGACATCCATGTTTTATTTGAATCTTATTGTTTCATATTGAGCCATACAAACAGCAAATAAAAAGGGAAAATACTTCATCAAGTGGATCACTCACACTGTTTTCCTCCTTACAGGCATGATTTTTACCGAACATGTGCCTTACATCTCCCTTCTAAGGAAAGATTTTAAGGCATTCTTGTTATTTTCCACTTCATTACCCCTTTGACTACATGACCTTTTATATTTTGGGATGTAACTGATCATGGGAAAAGTCAGCAGAGTAATATTGCAAACAAATGAAAGTCAGCTTTCAAAAGATTACATATCCGTCAAAAAGGCATCCTAAAATGAAACACAAAAGCAAAAGATATTTCCCTGAATGCTTTGTACATAATGCGGTGTTTTGTCAAAGAGGCAAAAATCTCTGAAGTCTTTCAATCTGCCAATCAATTGCTTTTTTTTCTTCCACATTTTCTTCTATACTTTAATAGGGGTGGAAAAAATATTTGTCAAGGAACAAGTCACGAATATTGAATACAGCTCTCCTTTATCCTTTTGTTTCAGGGTTCACTTTCATCAAGATGTGAAAGCTGACATGGTACTGAGAAGTTACGGATTCCTCTTTTTTAAAAGAAATTATTAAGTTCACCAGATGATATACCACTGCTTCACACATTGATTTTTCTCTGGCTTGGGTAAGAAATGAAACACGTCCACTTACTCCCTCCTCAAAAACTAAAAATAATAAATGGTGATAATGAGTTGACTTTATCTTCCAGTACAAAGCAGCATGAACTTGTACTGAAAGAAAACAACTTGCTGTCCACTTTTAAGACTTAGTTTTTTATTTACAAAATAATTTACAACTTTTTGAAATATACTAGAACAAAAAAACCCCCAACCCACCATTTTCTTATCCATCAATGTTCTTTTAGGCTGTAGAATTTTCAGCTATTTTCTAGTAACAAATCTGGGAAAAGAAGGAAAAATTAAGGAGGCAAGGATTTAAATGTGTATGAAAATATTGTATCTACCTTCAGCATTTTAGTCTAGGGAACACACATTTGTTAAAAGGACGGGTTCAGCAGTACAGCAAATCTTCCAAAAAATCTGAAAATATTTCATGAAACAATATAATTGAGAAAAATCAGGAACAGGTTGTTTAAATGTTCGTATTTGTCCACAGTGAATATTAAACAGGCAATCAAGCTGTCTTGAAGTTAATGAAGAATGAGGGTTGTTAGCAGTCCTCAGGAATGGTTCTTTTGGAGTGTGTACACTGAGTACAGCACAAATAACCCAGTGGGATTCTTTGTCTACCCAATACACAGCAACACTGTATAGAGTGGAACAGCAATATTATCATGACACTGCACCTGAACTAGCAAGTCTTCCAAAAGCATTTATACTGTTTCAAATATCCTAGGAAGCAAAACTGCTACCAGCTCCAGCAACCCTTCACTATTTAATTGACAAGTATAGACAGAGTTTTAATAAGCGGTGGGTATGTCTAATTTGCAAAATACAATGCTGTATCAAAGTAACATCATGGCTAATTCAGGTACTGCTGACAGCACAGCTTAGTGGTTGCTTCTGTTCTTTACATTAAGCAGTCACAGGGTGAAACTCATTAACAAACCTGAGACCAGGAAATTAATTGCAGGACTCCACTTCTCTAGGTAATGCTCTAATCACCATGGTACAGAATCATGTTCCTCCTTTCATAGTCTCTTTTCTGGCACTGTTCTTGAATTTTTCCTTCATAACTTTTGTAGCACACAGAAGGACACACAAAGTTACCAATAATGTGGAGGTTACTCAGGAGAGAACTGAATCAGATCTTTCAGTTCATGAGCAAAGACTGCAATTATTCAGCCACCACAGAAAAGATGGGCTGCATGTTAACCTGCCTTTACAAAATCCTCTAGAGTCTATCACTGGTCTCAGATGGAAGGGTGTCATTTAAAGGTTAAGCCTCAGTAAAGAGCTTTATGTTCAGATGGGCCAGTCCCAGGAAAGGCAAGTTTACTAGCACTACCACTTAAATAACTTAATTTTATAAGTGTGAATGTGGAAAGGACCTCTGACTAAGAACTAGGTGTATATCACAGAGCTACCATAGCAGGCATTAACATGAATTAAACAGCAACAACTACAAATTTTTATTTCTACTTTTAGCAGGACTGGTTCACCATTTAAAAAAAAAAATATTTATTTTGACTGCCTTTTATGTGGGAAAAAAAAAAAATCAATGTAAATAGTCTGCAACACTATGTCACACTCTTCTTACCTATCAAAGTACTCTAAAACACAAGGATACACTTACTGTTAGAAATCTGGTACTTCTGTAGTTCACTGGCAGGAAAGACTACATACACAATTGTGTATCTACTGTATCAAGTGCATATGAACAATTGGTGCTTATCATTGGTTAACTTCTGCTTGCATGAGGACATGGGGTTAATGCAACACATTTTCTCTCCGTGCACAGCTGCACAAGGCCAAGGGCACATGAATCCAAACACTTAAGTCAGTCCTGCTGCATTTGTACTATTTTGTAAAGATGCTAGATGAACCTGGGCAAACTCTTCACAGGGATCCTCACTGAGTGATAAAGTTCTGCATCATCCCCAGCTTTACAGCATCACAAATATTAAGACAATCAACACCTTTGTGCTACAGAAAGTGCCTAGTTTTACTCAGTGGTGATTTCTCTTGTTTTTTACCTTTCTGGATCTTTGACAGGAGCTCTTCACCCACTTTAAATTCTCTAGAATCCACACTCTACATACCAGGGGTATGTTCGGGTTTCTCTAGGGTAGACTGTTCTCACTAAAATCTTTTAACATGATCACAGGCATTAAGAGAAAACTATTGTGCATTCTCCCAGGTGGTTTTACAGTGATTTATTTCAGTTCCTAGCAATTCCAGCCTAGAAGATTCCACAGGTAGTAGCAGTGACAGAAACCCCGACCAACTATAAATAGGAAATAAAGTTAACAAATAAGTAATTTACTTCATCAAATTGATTGAATAAGTGACTGTAGATGGAAAGTCTGTATATTACTTGAAACTGCAAGTTTAACAGTCAAGAAGCTCTTATCCTAGTTAATATGAATTCTTCAAGTAAAAACAGATGGAGAAATTCAGACCACTTATCTGGTGTTAAATATAATCTCCGTTTACTTTACAATTCATTTTGAAAACTTTGGTTGCAGTCTTTCATATTGGAATAGATCAAGATACTCTAAATGAAAGCCTAGAGCTTGTCCCTGTAAAAGGAAGACTTTGAGAAGCACGCTTCAGTTGTGTAGACTCAATGATGATCCTTCAGTAAAGAAACTGAATCGGCCATAGTTATAATCTACTAATTTGTATAAAAACACATTTCAGCTTTTGGGAGTAGTCATCCTATCCAAAGTGAGACGTGATCAGATACCTGCTGAAGCTCCATATGAGTAATTTTTAAATAAGTATCAGATACCAGCTGATCCAACAGCTTCACAATATTGCTTCAAGACAAACAAAGCTGAATTAAAATGTTACTTGCCGAGTCATCATGCAACCATCTAAATATAAGAACAGGACTGATTGTCTTCAGAGAGAAGGCTGGCTGCTAGTGAGAAAACAAACACACCCAGAAAAGATGCTTGTAAAATTCATACCTAAGGATGTAAATACCTGGACTGTTAAATCACAGAATTGTAGGGGTTTGGAAGGGACCTTCGGAGATCATGTAGCCCAACCCTACTGCCAAATCAGGTTCATCTAGAGCAGGCTGGACAGGAACAAATCCAGGTACATTTTGAATATCTCCAGAGAAGGAGACTCCACAACCTCTATGGGCAGCTTGTTCCAGTGCTCTGGAACCCTCGAAGTAAAAGACTTTTTTCCGTATGTTCAGACAGAACTTTCTGTGTTCCAGCTTGTGTCCGTTGCCCCTTGTCCTGCCATCAGGCACCACTGAGAAGAGTCTGGCCCCATCCTCTCGATGCTCACCCTTTAGATATTTATAACCATTGATAGGATCCCTTCTCAGTCTTCTCTTCTCCAGGCTAAACAGACCCAGGTCTCTCAGCCTTTCCTCATAAGAGAGGTGCTCCATTCCCTTGGTCATCTTCATAGCCCTCCGCTGGACTCTCTCCAGTAGTTCCTTGTCCTTCTTCAGAACTGGACAGTGTACTCCAGATGCAGCCTAGAGGGGGAGGATGACCTCCCTCAACCTGCTGGCCACGCTCTTTTTAATGCACCCCAGGAAACTGTTGGCCTTCTTGGCCACAAGGGCACATTGTTGGCTCATGGTCAACTTTTTGTCCACCAGGACCCCAAGGTCTGCAGGACCCTACACTTGCCCTTGTTGAATTTCATCATGTTCCTCGTCACCCAACTTTCTAGCCTGTTGAGGTCTCATTGAATAGCAGCACAGCCTTCTGGTGCGTCAGCCACCCCTCCCAGTTTTGTGTCATCAGCAAACTTGCTGAGAGTACACTCTGTCCCATCATCCAGGTGGTCTATGAATATACTGAAGACGACCAGACCCAGTACTGACCCCTGGGGAACACTGCTAGTAACAGGCCTCCAAGTAGACTCTGCACCACTGATCACAGCCCCCTGAGCTCTGCCACTCAGCCAGCTCTCAGTCCACCTCACTGTAGAAAAATCTTTGGTTCCCTTTAAGGAAACTGAAACAACTGGCTTATCCAGGAGAATTTAAAAACAGCATCAGTAGGTTACTGACTAAAGTCTAAGAAGAATAAATAATGAAGAATAGCTGATAAACTTTTCCTCCTTAATTGCTCATCTGAAGGTAGGTCATTTATGCACTGATCAAATCTCTTCAATAAGTCAGATATACAGCTTTGCCTCTCCATACTTAAAAGATGAAGGTTTCTGGAATCAGTCAAGGTCTGAGACACAAGTGGATGTTGACTACTGCAGAGCTCAAAATCTTCTTTACAGGGAGAGAAATAAAGTGTCTTATTTATAAAGCCAAGAATTTATCATTAGTAATATGTCATTAGTATTGAAATTTTAAGAGTCTAATCCAAGAATCATTATGAGTGCACATGTAATTATTATCAGGAAAAGAGAAAAAAAATGTTTCTATTCAAGAAGATTTTAGTAATAATATATTTAAAATTATTGTACACAGAATTCTTAGTTCCTTTTCCTCATATTAAGCTCACACTTCCTATGGGGCCTAAGGCAATTCTGATGTTGGCAATGGGGGGTGCTACAGTTAATTATCATCACCTGTTGATGGCTTCTTCTTCTATCTAAAACTACTTGGGGTCATTTTTATATATTTGCTAACGTGCTTTTACACCTTGCTTTGTCTTCATTGGTCTGCAGCTCCACACGATACCTGAATTTTTATATATGGTGGCTTTTATGTAGGTGAGACTTTTTATTTGCTCTCCTTGTTACCCCTAAACCCAGTTTTGTCCAGTTACAGGTCTTCATTTCTTTAACTGACCATAAGCATTCATTTTTAGCTGTGGGGTTTGCAGTGCCAAGCCTGTGCCCCATTTCTTGTCATCCCACACCTGTACTCCTTGACAATGCACCCTGTACTCTTCTACAGTGCGTCCTTCCCCAGGCCTCTGCTATCATGCCAGGACTGTATTTCTCTACATCATCATGTTAGATAATAAATATCTCATTCTACACAAAACAATTTCTTGTTCCAGCTATCTGTAAGAAACTATTGTCATACCATACAGAGACATTTTTAAAAGTAAAAAAAAAAAAACTATCCACAAACACCTGGTCAATCAGAGAAATTGTTGCCACAGTTAAAGCAACTACAGCAAAGCTGTGAGGAGGTCAAGAAAAGTTCAGAGAGACCAAATCTGACAAGCCTCAGTCCTGAGGCCTTGTGAACTCAGCGCAAAGTTTGTGGCTGGTTGCTAGCAATTGCAGTGGGGTATGACAGGGCTGCAGAGTTGCAAGAGATACCTGCTGGCAGCAACTTCAGATGACGACTGCACTAGCCAAGGTATAAATTGAGCTAGAGAGCTCATTGGATAGTACCTGTGTGCCAAAAAGACATTGAAACAACTGCTGCATAATGGTAAGTACAAGATCATATAATTAAAAAATGATTTTCACTTAAATGAAGAGCTTGATTAGATTTATTTTCTTTTACAAATAATGAACTATGAGGCTTAAAGCAATTAAGCAGTTAAAGAAATCAGTGATGAAAGGATACCAGAAAGTTAGTGAGGAAGCATCTATTATTAATACAATACTTCTGATTTAATAAGATGAACTGAATAGAACAAAAACAATCGACTTAATGTTAAAAATATAATCTAGCAGTAATAAAGGCAGATTAATATAGAGATTAACAGGATTTGAACATATGTTATGAAACCAAAGAAACAGAAATCTTAGGTAGGGTTAACAATGCAGAACTTAATTGTGTGTAAGACACACACATATTAAGTTTCTACAGATTTTTTTTTAAATTTTGACTCAGAAGATCTGAAGGACATTCTGACCTTTACAGAGAAAACCAAAAAGATATCCCTCCGATCAGAGCTGAAAAATTAGTTTCCTGCTTAACTCCTTCTTTAAACAGTTATGTAATTGTGACCAGTTCACTTCCTTACCTTTGCAGTTTATGCATCTGTTTAAAAGTGATGATAAAACTTACATGTAAAACTGAAGATGAACTAAACAGGAAAATTTGTCTTGGAGCTACTGTTTGGTTTTTAATATTTAATAGCATTTGAATTTCTTAATATTTGGAAAATCTGGTGGACCAGATGAATGCTTTCAATTATATTAAATAGAAAAATGAGGCATCAAAAATATTTTTCACTACAAATAGTATTGACATTTATAAGGACTAACCTTCTGAATACTATGAATTATCTGTGATGAAATTAAATATATTCCAAGATTAATTCTATTATAATTCTATATTATAAATAACCATACAACAGGATGAAATGGCACGATGCTGTGGGTTCGTGATAAATGCTTTTCAACTGATAATAGTTTTATGATGATTTATATTCTTTTAAAAGCTGAAATAATACTGAAGGTTGAAGAAAAAGAAGGTTGAAAGAAATATTTCAGAATGTGAGACAATTAAGTGGTTAATTAGTTTTTCCAATGCCATAGCAGCTACAAAACAGTTGTACTCTAATTTCCATTATGGCAAAAAGAAAGTGAAATAATGAAAGCACTTCAGGTTAGTTATTTCAGATTCTGTTGCAGTGAATGAGAGGAAAAAAAAAATAAAAAAGAAAAAAAAAAAGCCTTTCATACTCCAGGGAGGTCTGGCATGTATCACTCCATTTCCCACAACAGCTCTGTTTACAAAGATGATGGAGCAGAAATCTGCAGATATAACCACTGCTTTGTTCTCTTAATTAGAGAGACACAACACCAAAGGGCCTTTCCATTGCAAAAAGGGGCTACATAAACATGTTATCTTTTAAATCAATATATGTGCTCTGCTTATTAAAGCTCATATCTGCTTCCTGTATTGATAAAAGTTGCTCTCACTTTTTATTAGTGCTAGACCTGAGCAAGTTGTATTCTATCTCATTTTGTCTATCAACAAAGTTGTTTACTGTAGCTACCAAGAATGAAATTCTTGCAAACCTTACTTTGCAGGTTTTAAAGTTGCAACTCATAAATTACCTCAAATTCCGGCTAGAAGTTGCAAGTTTCTCTGAATTCGGTTTACCCTGACATTTAATATGGTGGAAACATTTTGCAACAGAAACCTTTTCTTAGGTGCAAGTATTTTCCTCAATAGGACAGTGACTGACTCAATGCTTGTGGAGTTAGCTGATGTCTTATAAGAAAATAATCTGCCGTTTCCTCTTAAGAATAGCTAGGTGTGATACCGCCTACAGAGTTATTCAACCAGGACTACTAGTAGTTTGTTTCTCAGCTTCTATTTTCTCCTTTTCATGCATCACCTCTTTGCATTTCTTAGCATATTAACATTTAAAGCTGAGCTTTTGAGGCTGGAACAGCACTTCTTCAGTTCAGTACCTTCTAGCATGTACGGATGACACATGAATGAAATGCATACATTAAAGCATATGTATTAAGAAATAGCTTTTGTCTTTGTAAATGAAATTTTGCTAGACTTGTTATTTGCATGAATTGTGTTTTGAAGACAAATCAAGGAGGTCATGACAGGGAGTAGCAGAGTTTTTTTTACTTACATGATAAATAAAAATGTCACACATAAGTATGTACAGAACATTTGAAAAAAATAACAACACTAATAACAGTCCTGATACATAATTCAAACCAAACTTGCACATGCATAGCTATTTCAGTAGGACATCTGTGGCCACGAAAACTGACAAAAGATGTTACAGCTAAACAGCTGTGTGTACTTTTAAAATTTGAATCATTTTAAACATTAGGAAGTATTTGCAAAAATATCCCATTGTTATATTAAGTGGTAACAGAAACTTCTCTTTTCATTTTAGAAGAATTATTTTCCTTTTTTTTTATTTAATAAAACGAGTCATGGAAAGAACATTAAAAATGTTGTTTTGGTAAAACTAAGCCAATTTTATTTGGCCATGTTTGACCTCTGTGGTCTTAAAGATTTCTGCTTTAGACATTGATTTCTAATTAAATTTATATTTACTCAATTCAGGGAGAAAGAAACACCTCTCTCCTGAGACATGAATAAAATTTTAAGGCTCAATACTGGAAAGCACTGCAGCCAGTGGCTAAGAGGGGCTTTCATCCTATGATATATTATAATTTACAAGTGACTAAGAGGTGGATTTATTCAAGGTAAAATGACAAGCAAAATCCTTTTCCCTGAAGAAAAAACTTTACTAATTCAAAAGAAGGTAATGTAAATTTGTGCTGGACCCATCCTTTAAATGACTTTAAGGGCCCAGAGAGAAGCTACTGACATAGGAACAGACCAAAACATTATATTCATTTTGGATTATTAAGCTTCCTAGCAGCCCTTTTCAGAAGAACTGCAATGTTAGCACCACATATGGACAATTTTATGTCTGAGCATTTGTTTGCCATCCACTAGGACTGCTTGGAATATTTTTTATAAGTGTGCTGTAATCAAACAGCTTTTCTAGGTCTCAGTTTCCACATTAGATCTGGCTGGAATAAAAGAAGAGGAAAGAATCTGAAAATAGATATTTTGAAGAAAATTATTTCAAGTAAAACATTCAAAAAGATGTTCTTTTTGGTTTGTTTAGTTTGTAATCTGAAAAGTGATTAACAAATCAAACTTCTATCCTATAGCCAGCTTTCTGGTTGTCTTTAGCACCTCAGAGCTCAGCTCCATGCCTTTCTTCACCATCTCTCTTACGGTATTGTGCAGTCTTCGTTTATGAAATTAGTAAGTCCTAAGTTTTTAAGGAGAGGTAAGAGTAACTTTTAAAAGAAATATTATAAGAGGTACCATGTTATTATATTTGCTTTCCTCCTCACACACAAACACTTCCAGAGAAAATATAAGCAACAAGGAAACAGGAAAACAAATTATATTCAAAATAGGTAAAGAACTAGGTTTTTCAGATTTCTCACTTTCCAAACAAAATGTTTAAGTTATCTGAAAAATGTCAGTTTAGTTTTCTGAAGCCATACTCTAAAAAAAAAAAAAACAAACCAACAAAAAAAAACCATGACCACCACCACGAAAAAACCAACCAAAAAACAACAAAACAAAGAAATCCCATAGGTTATATATCTCTCAATGGGAAACTTAGCAAACTACATTTCATTCATCAAAGGTGAGACTTAGAGAGACCGGATTTCTGATACAAGTAGGTAAAGAGATGATAAGGTATAAAGGCCAGAAATAAGATAGACAAATTAGACTGGAAATGAATTAACAGTGAAGATAATGAACAATGAGAACAGTTTATCTAAAGATGTATGTGAACTGTTCATCACCAACAGACTTCAAATTGAGAGATGCGTTTTCCTTGGCCAGAAGTTAAGAGCAGGATGTGAGAATTATTGCAAAACTCTGTGGCCTGGCTTATACAAGAGGTCAATACAAACCATTATATTGGTTTCTTCTGAAAACAATTAATCTCTCTACACTTTAATTAAAGCTAAAGAATGTGCCTTCCAGGAATATGCCTTGATAGCTGTGCTACTGGAACACATTAAGTGTCCCCATTCCTCAGAAAGTGTGAAAATTGTAACTCGCCTTGAAGACCAGTGGGTGGGAAAGGTAACAGTTCGAAAGAAGCACTGCTTCCTCTCAGAGAAGTCATTAGTAAACTCTCCCAGCTCTGGATCCATGTGGGAATTCATAATACCCACTGCATGCCCCTATAAGAGAATCAACACTCCAGTACCTTCTTCCTAAAACAGTAGTATGGTATACTACCATACAGAATGGCAGTACGTCTCTAACGTAAAAAAAGCACAAGACCTCCTCAGAGAAAACACAATGTCAGAAGTGACAGCCATTTTCCAAGACCTAATGGAAACAACATGAATGCGATGTACATATCAATCCATTCAAAAAGATGTTCACACTTAGGAATCTTGTGGCACAGTGGGTCCCACCAAAGCATGACCATTCTGGTGTAACCTAAAAATGCAGAGAAAAATCTCTACCTTTTCTTAACCTTGTTCTCTCTCTAACTTGAGCAACGTGTTTATCTAGACATTGAAAAAAAATCAAGACTTTAAAGAGTCAAATTCTCTTAAATTGTTTGCAAGTTATTTTGTTTCTACACATGACCTTTACTTTAAAATTATTTTTGCTGTGATTACACGATGACAGCATGATGGCAATATTTTTTCCATCAGTTAAAAGGTTTAAATGGATAACATTTCAAGAAGCTGTCGAGAGGCACTACTTAAATATGAGATTTTTGAGCCATTTATGTTATTGCAAATTTCAATAGCACGTACAAAATAAATCTCACTTAATGCAGTAAGTGCATATGGAAAAGTATTTACTAAAATCCTCTTTATGTAACTGTCTTTTTCATTGACTGCATAGCTTTCATAATGCATCAGCAAACACTATGCTGAAAAGTAGCAGGGAGGGTAGGGAGTGTTCTCCTTTAATGACCAATATTGATTTTATTTCTAATCTACCATTCTGCAAATGCAAAACCTCATTGTTCAAGAGTGTTCTCTTATTTTACTGGCCCGGAAAGAGTGTAGAGGGTACACAGCATAAGGATTCCTGATGTTTGAAGTTACTCGTCTAATATGGTGAGAATGCCACATGCTTGCACCTGTTTGAAATGCCAGACTCAGTTTTGGCTAAAGTCAAGAGAAATTCTTCTATGGACATGAATAAAATGCATACCGTGTTGCCGATTATGGAAACACAGAAGGCGGCTGCAGCTTCCCACTGTCTGAACGAAGAAGCCTTTTCAGTATCTCCACTGTAACACCAAGATAATCTCATGTGACGTGTTTGTGGTTGTACGTATAAAAAAATTACAGCTTTTAAACACTGTCATGTGAATTGACTTTATCAGTGTCATCAGCAGCAACAATAACAGTTATTTGCATTCTAGGCATCATATAAATACTATAAGTATGCCACAGATTTTTGCCTTTAATACTGTCAACCACATTCTACACATTAACAAGCAGATTTGGTGGAAAATCTGATAAAAAATGTTTATATATTAAAGACATTCAAAATATTAATCAGAGGCTGTAAATAATTGTTCATTAACAAATTACATGTAATCTGAAAATATCATCATATTGTATACCTATTATTTTATATAGAGTCCCAATGTCCTATTTATGTATAGACAGGCCTTCCATGAGAATATCTTTTTGCTGACTTTATCCTCATATTAAATTCAAATTCATTTTTTGACTGAATCATTCAATCACCAAGTTTTGTATTTATCATTTAAGCTGTGTTTACTTTGCACACCCAACCAGACCTCAAGTGTATAGTAGAGCAAATAAATTTATATATAATGTTTTTCTCACTCAATGTTAAGAAAACTGTATCAATTTAAATTGCTTTTATTAGTAAAAGGTATCTGAATATTATTTTGAAATTTTACATAGGTATAATAGTGATGTTCTATGTGATATTATACTTCCAAAAGCAAGTGTCTGTTTACCTTGCAGTGAATATAAGGAAAAAAAAATAGTCACTTGAGATAACATCTTTGACTGCCAAAAACAAAGCAGTCAGTCAGGATCTGAAATGAAATGTCATCCTTACTTATGAACAGTGACTATAATATTCAAAATCAGAAATAACAACTGTTAAACCCATAGTCACACGTACTTTTAACGCGGAAAAGTAGGTAAATGGCACACATTTGTGCCTTTTAGCACATTCATTTTAGCACTACTCATTTAGCACTACTCATAAGGAATCTACTTCGATGGGGTTAAACACCACAGCACTCAGCCCACATTCAACAAGTACTTATACACAGTTCTACTTTTCAGATGGTGATATCAAACACATCCTGCAAGTTTTCCTAAGTGGGATTCTTAGTAGCTAATGTTTTGGTTTCCCCCATTTATTTATTTTTGACTAAATAACTTACTTTTGCTCAATGCAAAAATACAAGAAAATAAAAAACAGTCTCTATAAAAGTATTCTGTACAGCTCCTGAGTTCAAAGCAAATTTTCCAGCTGAGTTATAAAGTCCTGAAATGAATTTCTAATGAAAACGCTAACAGGCCTTTAGCTACAGTGGTGCTAGCGGGTGTTGCTAAAATAAATAGAAAACCCTGTCAGTGCCAGAAAAGCAGCCCATCATTAGAGGCACTTTTCTAGAATCTTTTTATTATATTTGGGTGATGATAATCTTCCCACCAGTGGGCATGCTGGGTTTTGGCACATATCAAGCTTGTCAGAATCATTTTATACATTCCAAACAGCAGGCAGAATAGACAATAACAAAACAGAAAAGAAACTTTCTCAACATGATGCCTATCTTTTTTCTCAGGAGTTGCTATTGCCTTTTTATCAAGGAATCAAAGCAACCGTTTAACCAATCCACTATGCATATTAGAGCTATTGTTTAAAGTTACAGCAGGTATACCAGTGCTTCTGGTCCACCCTCAGCTCTGACAGAAGAGTGCAGAAGTCTCTGGGTGACAGTGAAAAACAGTTTTAAGCCACTTTTCTTTCCAAACACATACTCACTATAGTCTTGGTGCTTAGCAGACCCTAAAACAGCCTGCTACAGCTCTTTGGGTACCCCGAAAGCTACTAGGGAAGGCCAGGTTCATCGTAACACTAGGATGCAGTAGATAACAGTCTTCTAGCACAGCCTTTTACTAATTCAGCCTTGCAGAGGAAAATGGCACAGGACACAATTATTCTGAATCACCCACAAAATTATCCTTTTCAGCAAAATATCCGCAGCTGCTATGTTTGGCATTCTGAGTGTCAAAATCAGTTTTCCCAGAGCAGCCAAAACCTTACTTTTTAAAACACTTCACCACCATATCACAGCTGAAAGAGACAAGGGAACAACACAAAGCAATCATGGGAACTGTGACTTAATCCTAGAAACACTGCTCACAATAAAACACATGATCCACCAAAAGAGTTATTGGAAGGGTTGTGTCATACTGTAAACAAAATTAGTAATGACAGTGGACTTTACTGACCATATTTCCCATGACATATTTCCCATTACTGCACACCACCATGTTATCTCACTTCTGGGGTGATACTAAGAACAAAACGTCAGATCGCAAGCAATAATAACGTGCTGTACCCACAGAACAGGAGGAAATACAGCAGGGGTGAAACCTGGCCTGCAGAGCTTCCATTGCTGACCATTTTCCACCGGGGATGTAGAGAAGGCAACCTGTCTCTCATATCAGAGATAATTCCGAAGGATTGCAAATTAAAAACCAGCCACCTGTCCTTACACTAAGTTTAGCACATTCGTTCTGGAAATGACTGAGAAATGACCAATATAGGCTTCCACAGGGCTGTTGTCAATCCCTTTTCAAAACGTTTTCAAAATGGAACAAATCAACAAATTGTTGTAGTAAAATAACACAGAGACACAAAAAAGCATATATGTCATGGGTGTCACATCTGTGAAAAGATTATCTTGCATATGGAAACGATGTAGAGTTCTCCATTTTGCAAAGCAATCCCCAACTTACTGACTTACTCATACTAAAATGTACAGTATTCAGAAATGGCTAATTAATGCAAAAAGATACTATCAAGTGTGAATCTGATTTCAAAAATTTCACATGTGATTTCACAAAATTACACATATAAATGAAATATGTAAATCCTGAACTAATGTCCCCCGAGGTATGTAACATGCTTCAGTGACAGGATTTAACTGGAAAATTGCAACACTTGACAGAACTGGATATTTTCTCCTTTCTTTATCATACAAAACTCAGCAATCTGTATTATGTCTGCAGAACGTGACATCACATCACGGTTTTTATACTGTTCTTTATTTACACAAGTTTCTTCACATGGTTGTCAATAACAGCTCTACCCAGACACTGAGCCTTTTGAACATCAAGACACCTTCATGCCTTCAGATCCAGCTTTTCTGATGGCAGCACATGGATGAACTTAAATTCCACAACCCTGAGCCTGCCGTGGTCCTTTTAGAATGACCACCATCAACAGCAAAACACATCAGCTAGCATTATCTGCCTCAACACATAAATGAAAACAAATAAACAAATAAAAAAAAGGGCTAAATTAAGGATTTAGATTAAGATAATATTCCCTCCTTTCAAAGCTAAAAACCTTTTTCTCAGCTATGTACAAGCATACTTTTGTTGATACCTTTCTTCCAGGTTTGCTTCCCATCTCTCAGAAACAACAGGTTTTGAAAAAAAAAAGCTATACTAAGTCTTCTGAAACTTTTCCAAAACTATATACATGCTTCACGCTTTATGTATCAAGATTTAGCTTGCAGCAAGTTTTTACTGCTAATTTATAAATCCTTGAAATACGGGTTTTAGAACAGAACGCTACCATAACTCTAACTATAGAAGTGCTTGCAGGCACTGCTATAATGAAAGAAATAATTACATCAATAAAATTATACTAGTTTGACATTAACAGTTTGCCCAAACAAACAATTCTGAAAGACTAACAAGCACTATAAATATGACTGCTGTCATAAATCAAACCTATCCATGACCAGGGTTTATGCGGCTCTTTGGAATAACATAAAAAGAAACTATCATTAGCAATATTAGGAATTTCATTAAGTGCACAATTATGAACTTTGTTTTCCTCTGAAAATTTCATCAACTGTCTGCTTGGAAGTAAATATAACATAAAAGACTTAACATCTCTTTGACTGATTGTAGCTATTTCTGGACATCGGAAATTATCATAGCATTATTACATTTGTGGTAAAATTTCATCTAAACAGGACATCATCCAGTTTCTCACATCGATTATTGCAGGTTTTTGCGATAACAGTTTTCTATTTCTTAAAAATATTTCCCTCTCCATATTCTTTGAGCAATAAAATAAATAATTGAAAAACTTTGAGCAGTTTTAGCATGTGAATTTTTTCATAAAATCATAAATATAGATTCAAAAGATAAGAGTGCACAGATGCACAGATTCTTCTGTCCATACCCATTTAAAAAGCTGATTTCTACTTTGATGTAGGATCTTCTTTTGTTTATCTGGTTTAAACTAGAAGCAAAGTCTTGGAGCTAAATCCACACTATCCCATCTTTAAATTCGCTGGAGCACGTCCCAGGAATGGGAATATACAAAATTCCTTATACATTTATAAACTGATTTGCTGAGTGCAAGCTTATAACCAAGTCTCCACACGGGCTGAACGGTCCATGTGGCTACCAATAAGCTAGTAAGCTAAGAAAGCATTTCTTTTCCAGCTTGCCTTAAGAAAGCAAACACCACATTAAAGAGAGTAGTAAATAAAAGAAAACTAAAATCAAAAACCAAATGCATTTTCATAAATACTTGCACTATCAGTAACACCTGACAAAATAGGAGAGTTTGCATTGAAAATATGGCAGTATTTTGTGGGCATTACGAAAGCACTTTGCAATATTTCTCTTCGTATATTCCCAAATGTGTTGTATCAATGAGATGATGAGTTGTTATAAAGTAAAGCCTAAAAACATAATTAAATTCAAAAATATTTCCCAGTAGTTTCTGAAGGATTCAATATTTTTCAGGCAGTTATTAGAATGGAAGCAAAACGAGTTTTTCATAATCTGGCCATTCTGCTACAGATTGCTCTCAAGTCCAGTGCACTCAATTTGTGTAATGCATAGTGATGATCTATGGTACGTAGCATCGTCTCAGGCAGAACCAGCGAACTCTTTCTTTTTCATTTTGAATAGTGCATCCAGAGGGAAACGTTTAAGTGAAATAAAGAGCTTCAGCATGCAAAGAATGTTGCTACAGTGAATTAATGAGTTCAATTATATTGGCAATTCTCCTTACCCTGATAAATATCTTTCTGATCTTTGCTATTACATAACAGACCATTGCCATGGACAGCTGTTAACATAGCTATCAAACCTAAATATTACCTCCTTTTGTTGCAAGTACGTAAAATTTTCTGCCGCTACAAGGATAGCACAGCTTGAACTAGAAAGACCAATGTATTGACACAGTAGATAACCATACACTGTTGAAAAGCTCAAAGGACAGCTTCAAAAAAGAGAAAAATTTCAAGACAGGTCCTATGTCAGGTAATCAATTACAGCACTGCCATACTAATGGCTACGGAAAAGCAGGGGGAGCAGTGACAATAGGTGCATTCATCTTACTACTGCGCTGGAAAAGCTGCACCTGTATCCCTGTGCACTCTGTCTCCTGCTGTCCCCCACAAGTGCATCCCATGACAATGGATCTGATAGTGGCGATGTTACCTATCTGTCATCCCTTCTACCTGAAAGGCACCTTGACTACAGCTAATGATTAAAGGAGAGTAAGGAACTACTTCCTCCCTCCAGCCACATACAGGTTTCTTTGTTACAATACTGAATTCACAGCAAAGAACTGAAAAAATCCAAAGCTCTAAGGAAAAGATACGGAAAGCTCATTTTTGCCAAGTGTGTAGGTATGTGTGTATGTGTATGTGAGTGTGTGTATAAAATATGTTTGCATTCCCCTAATAGTTTTGTAAATCTTTCCAGTCTTAATTCCCTTGCAGTAATTCATAGTAGCAGGACAACTCTTGTTGTTAACAACCCACATATCAATATGGCCAAAAATTACTGTGGCGAAAGGGGAGGTTCCCGCACCCTTTTGATTTTCCAGCATTTGTGGGACTACTACAGTTAAACGTTCTTTACACCTGTTTGTTGTCAGAGACTGTAAACAGATGTTCAGGATTGTGCCTTGTTTCACTTTGTCTGTTCCCAAAAATGTAGGGGAGTCATGAAAGCCTTCCATTCTAATATGGGTTCACCGTCTGAAAAAGTCTCTGAAGCAAAACACCAACCAGATCTGCCTTGAGCTGGCAACACTGTAAAGAGTCGCAGTCAGCTGAAGAATCTGGGCCATAATAACTAATCACATTTTCTTTGATAAGAAAGGAGGCAATGCTTCCACATGTGTTCTTTTTCAATGAAGACCATTGTTAAGTTTTCCTGTAATTTTGAGATGCCTTTGTAGCAATTATTGTAATGTAAATTATATTATATATTATTATATATTATATAACAATATACATATATATTATATATAATATTATATATTATATATTAATAATATAATGTGTGTATATGTACATATGTATATGTATACATATGTACATATACATATGTATATGTATATATGTATATATTATATATAATATTATATATTAATAATATAATGTATATATAATACACATATATTATGTATATTATATTAAATTTTGACAAGAACTGGGAAATTTAGTCCTCCCTTTTTTTGCAAACTTTTTTTTTTTTAAGTAATAGATCTTTTGTTGTGCTATTGCAATCCCATAAAATTTTACTGACAAGTTATTTATTACAGAGATGTTTAGCTTGGGGATTTCTATCGACACAGGGTTTACAAATGGAGATGAGACAAGGGAGAATGTTCATTTTCACGATAGTGTCTTTTCCCCATAATGATAATAATAATTTGTCCCATCTGTCTAAATCTAATTTAACAGTGTTTATGAGTGGTTGAAGGCAGATTTTAATTAAGTCTTGTAGTTGCATTAGTATGTATTTTAGTCCCTCCAGGGATCATTTAAAATTCCAATTTTCAATACAGGGTATGTAGCC
This sequence comes from Numenius arquata, assembly GCF_964106895.1. Taxonomy (NCBI): domain Eukaryota; kingdom Metazoa; phylum Chordata; class Aves; order Charadriiformes; family Scolopacidae; genus Numenius; species Numenius arquata. The sequence goes on along the minus strand of NC_133580.1, from coordinate 32,729,758 downwards.
ACTACATTATGTAGGAAGCAACCTGGGCTTGAAGCAGTTAATTTTGTTTCCAGATGTGGATCTATCAGCCAATTAAAACAAGCATTTCTGGAAGGGCAGAGGTTCACTCTTCACCACAGTCATACCCCTGAAGCTGTTTTAATCTGCCAAGAGTCAAATATCCAAGGTAAAATGGGAACAAGTAGCATATTTTTATGCTGTTTCCATTTTAAGAAGGAAATTATTTCATAGAGCCCTATTGTGTAAAAGTATATTTTTAAGCAGATACTTTTTTTTTTTAAATCCATAAAAGCTCTTTACCCAAAATTTAATGTCATAATATTTCTTGTAGTCCTTGCAACCTTCAGCTATAAGCCTAACAGGATAGGCTATATCCTAACAATACAGAGCAAATCTACTAGATTAAACTACTTGAAAGTAAGGCACTTACCTTAAAAATAAGAGTTTTAGCTTTTAAAGGAAATTCCTGAACTTTAGGCAGGCACTTTAATGTAAAGCACACAAATACTGAGGGCACCCTCAAAACTGATATGACATTTCTGCCGTCCAACCTGCTCACTCAAGCTTACAATGAATCTCTATCTTTGCACTTCCATCAATGACAACAATTTAAAAACTGCTGACTCTCTTAGTCACATTTTACCTCTGTAAGGACATATGTACTGGTTATTCAACTTTCACATTTTAAAAAGGACAGTGATTAGGATGTAAGGAACTTAGGTTTAGGCCTTGAATTTGTAGTCAGGGAAGCCTCTACTGAAGCAACTTGAGCTTTATTCACAGTAAGGTTTCATGCAGGCACTCCACACGTTCCAGAAAAAAAGCCACATTCCATACAAAAAGTATAAGCTTCCTGTTTAGGCATGCAATTTTACATCCCAAACACTTAGGGGTTGTTTTTTTTTAAATACATGGAAGTATGATAAATATGTATATATTATTTCATTTGAATAATATCGGAGATTACAGAGCCTACAAAGATCACGGTTGCTTACAGTTTTTATAAAATTAAAAATCATTATCTTCAGAAATTATTCAGGAACACTGAGTGTGATCATCCCTTCTCTGTTTAAAATTAAATTGGATGTCTGGTCCAAACCCATCACCTGCACTGGTTTTGCAGTCATTAGAGATACTTGTGGATGTTTCATCCCAAATAAAATAAATACACGAGGGAGATTGGCTTCTTCGTTACTTCTACATCGCTGCTGACTTTATAGGAAGCCTCTGTAGTTGTTAGGCTGGGCAGACAAGCTAGACTAGATTTGACTGTCTTTGGAAGCCAAAAAGAGCCAGTGGATTCTTACACTCAGCACCTCTCAGCATGAAACCTGTGTGTTGCTAAAGTAGTGCCTGAAGTTAATAACTACTACTCAGGAACTTTGTTTATTTCTGTCATAATTTTTAATATAAATAACAAAAACATGCAAGAAGAACTCTCTCCTGTACAGGTTTGGTTTCACACAGTGCAAGGTCCACAACCCCATGAGCTGTAACAGCTGCTGAGGCTTGTGCTGCTGACTTTCTGCCACTACAATCCCATTAAAGGAAGAGCCATCCTGCTATGGAAAGGGTAATACATTATTCCTTTTGAAATCAATAGGAACTTTGCTATTGAACTGAGCAAGAGTTAGATACCTCCCTTCCACTGTTACTGATATTCCCTAACATCTTTTCATAGGCCTGTTTCCCTGTGCTTGTTTTCATACTCTTTAAGAATATACAAAACATGGAATGTTGGTGCTATCAATTCGGTTAAATAAAGTACTTAAGCATGGATTTAATCACAGCTAAATACTTTCGTTCAAGCTTGTTTTAGTTTATTTATTTTGTTGCCCTCAATTTAATACACAGTAAATACTATCATAGAAAAAGATATCTAATTAGTGTGCAAATATAAAAATTATTTTAAAATGAAAAGGCTTTGAGGTTTTGCTCCCAGTCCCTAGTTCTACCAGAGAAACAGATAGACCTCTTTCTTTCATACTTTCTTTTTTCCTTTTGTTTTCTTTTTTTCTTTTCAGCCACTGAAAGTAACCTGAGAATTAGAGACTGTAAATGCTGACTACTTCAGCATTAGGTTCAGAAGAGTTAAAACAGAATTTAAAAATTCACAAGAAAAAACGATACAACATGGACAAAGCAGCTTGAGTTCTGTAATTGTGTAGTGTGCTGTTTTGTACTACTAGACCATTCTGAGGATGTCAAAAAAAAAATGGAAGAAGGAGAACCAGCAGACACCATTTATGTGGATCTTTCAAAGGCTTTTATGAGATTATTAGGAAATGCAGTACACACGGGTAAGTAAAGTGTTATCACAGAGTGAAGACTGAATATAACACCTAAACACTGCCAATAAATATTCAGAATTATTAACATTAATTATTAGTTTTTGAGGGCTCTCAAAACTTTTATACAAGGATTGTTAATTCTTCTGTTCAGTACAGTGAGGTTACAAGACTAGACAGAACGAGCCAGTGCACCATTGCAATGGTTTTGACAATACAAACCATAGGAAAGCCAAAGACTAAAGTAATTAATAAAAAGTTCTATAGTATCTGGTAATTTCATATGCAGTAGACATCATTTCTATTTAGAATACAGACTCCCGTATATGCAAAGATTTACTACAACAGAAGAGGAAAAATTAAACATTCAATAATCGATAAGAAAGACAGTATATTTATTATGTTACAATATAAGGCATCCCACACCTCACTACAAATCCAGGGGCTGTTGCCTGTTTTCCAAAGGTATGCTTTAAATTTTGACTAGGCATTGTTGTCTAAATAGCTAATTACTGAAGGTTATTTAAAAAAAATAAAATCTGAAGAATGGGAATTCCTACTAAGCTTAAAAGCTAAATAGTTAAATGCGTTAAACTATTGGACAAAGTGCCAGGGTTTTTATTGTTTTTTAATAACTCTATTGTTTTCTTAGCAGATGATGCAGAACCAGTTATAGTTATGAGACCGATTTAATCACAGAAAACAACAAATTATGACTTCAGTATAATACTACTGTGGTTAATTTTGTCCCATTTATAAATTCAGTATAATTTCAACAGTGTAGTCCTCCAGTACTTGTCATATGTAGTGCTTTTGCCATGGAAAGCTAGCGGGAAAACGTGATAATTAGGTATTTTAAAAAAAAAAAAAAAAGTGTATTCTGTAAACCTTTCTCCGGACCACTGATAACCGTTTCTCTTTCGTATTGTTATATTCTGGGTTAGAAAACAAAGGAATTTCGTATAAAGGTTTTCTTATCACGTCATCAACAGCAACTGCTGCGTGTCCCATTGCAACACATGGAAAGGCCACAAATTTGCAAAGCAGTCCTCCCTGCTTCTCTTGCAAGAGCAGATCTATGATGTCTTGCTATGATAGTCCCAGCCCTGAAAACTACATGCAATTGTTTGAGGTTAGTACTGCAGAGACAGATGTCCACTAAAACTTCCAAGCACAACTTGTCAACACCAATGCCACATGGTCTAAAAGATTAGATGAAATTTATGAGCAGACTCTGCAGCAGGACAAGTTTTGGACTATTTTCTGTTATTTTTTGGTATTACTGGGACACAGACCTGGAAGAATTTCAGAGAAGGGCAGCAAGAGTGACCAAAGGCATGTAACAACCCTCACTAAACATGCTAGGCCTCTTCTGCATAAAGAGAGGGAAGGAAGGAAAAGAAGAAGGTGGCAAAAAAAAAAAAAAAAAAAAAATCAACTGAGGGGCACTGCTATAGTAGAGGTCTAGAAAATCATGCGAGGCATGGGGAGATTGGGTAGGGAGCAGCATCTTATTGTTCTTTCCAATAAAGAACCTAAGGAGCAGCAACTGAAGCTAACAAATTTTAAAGTGATTAAAGAGAACTGTTCGTATAACATTGTTAAGCTGCAGAACTCTTCTGCAAAATGTTGTAGCTGCAAGAAGTTCACAGTGGTTCAAAGCAAGGTTAGACAATTAATGAAGGAGAAACCCATCTCAAGTTTACTCAGATAAATACACAGAAATACACTTCCAATGTCCTTGAGATGCAAATTGTTGGATTTCAGGAGAGTTATTCATACAAGTACTGCTCTTTTACAAGCTTCCTGAGATTATCTGCTTTTAACTACTACCAGAAAGGGGATTCTGAGCAACAAACCTGTGATCTAACCCTGTACATATATTCTTACAGGGCATATGAAGAAGCAGACATTAGCAAAGCATCGTTGCAGTTTTAGTTTCATGAATAACACCAAGCAACACCACTCACCATACATAAATCACAACCCTCCACAGCATATCCAGTGTAACAGTGAATCACATCACATATTACTCCCTTGCACAACACATGGACTCTCAGCTAGTGTATACGATCTGCCAGTTGTATTCTTTTCCTGAGTCTTGGCAACTACCCCACTTACTCAGCTTTAAAATCTTGTCATTGTGATATTGTTAAAATCCTTATTCAAACTAATTTAAAGTCAAAAACAATTTACCCATAGTAGCAAGATTACAGAAATGCCAGAAAAAAAAAAAATCACAGCCCCTCACTGAAGCAACCAAATTTTGCAGCAATACAAAAACTAAAATGTCACCAGTTTACAGAGTTTGTGTGGTGTGGAAAAAATTCTGTTGTGAATCTAATTAAACATAATGATGAATTAGAAATGTTATTTTGGAACCCAATGGAATCCATTGGAAATGGATTGCATGTTATATTGAATTTATTTCAAATGTAGAGATTATGTACTGAATTCCATTAAAGCCTATCCCTAAAACCTGCTGGGCGTTTTTTAAAGTCTACAAAGTGTAATTCCTCCATAATCATTAGTTCCAGCACAATCTGACCTCACAGGCTGCGCTTTGCAGGTGACAATAAATACACAATATTGCTTTCATGGGAGCTTGTCTCCAATGCAAAGGCATGCATTTTTGAATCCTGTATAATTTTAGCGTTTTTAATATTAAAGAGAGTAGAAAATAAAACATTTAAGAATATGCTTCCTGATAGCTGCAGATAACAACTTTGTAAAGCAATTCTGCAGGAATTCAAACTTGAACTGAAATACTTCAACCAAGTTCTGCAGAAAAAATTATTTCCTATCAGTTTCCTATCCCTTTCTGATTCAACCAAAAGCAGAGCTATAGGATAGCACTGAGAGACAAACCACATACCTTACGGTTCCAACGAGACAAACGATAATGCACTAGAGTCAGAATTATTATGCCATATCAGAAGTCAAACAAAAAGCAAAATCAAGTACCCAACAATATGTGTTACTATTCTATTGGTAGTTTCAGACATACTGCTTACACTGTTAGGCTACAAAACAGATTGACCCTTCCATAAGAGTTAGGATTTTCACCCTGATATCCCAAATAAATTCTTCATTAAACAGCCAACAATATATTTCATCAAAATTATCCTTGCAGTTACAGTGGATAAAACACATTAATTATTATTCTAAACTACTATCTAATGTATTTGTTAAAGGCATCTATATTCTACCCAAAAGAAATAACAGCACTTCAGTGTTGGATTAAGTGATATAAACAAAAACCTGCTATTCTCAAAGTGCATTTTAAGTGTTTTAAAATCTTCTGCATTAAAAAAACACCAAGTTTTATTTACTGAGGATTGCATTTTGTAGTTGCATTTTAAAATAAAGCCTCAAAGTCTATTGTAATACATCAAACAAGTAAAGGCTCTTTTATAAAGAAAAACAATGGAAATGCTTTGCTTTTGCTCATATTCCCATTGCCTTATTTTTTTGTTATTCTGCAATACAAAGGTAAAAATACAAAATCTTGTTTAAGTAACAGGAACAAACATAAATAACTAAAAATGATCAGTTACCAAGGAAACTAAAGAACGAGAGTAAAAGGCTCTTTTTTAAAAAAAATATTTTTTAAAAAACAATACAGCATTTAAAGTAATATTCAACTACAAATAATATAATGGATCAAATATATTGTTACATCAATCAACTCATACTAAATAAAATTTTTTCTCTTTTCTAATAGATCTGCCTACCACAGTTTTCCTTCAGTGGTTTATCCAGTGCTTCCTTTCTTTCCAAATCATTCTCTCCCAGGTTACTCCTATTTCTAACACCAAATCAAAGTTCGAGAGAAATGGAGAAAGCTGAGGAGCTTGCCTTCTGTTCTAAAGCTGAGTCAAACGTACCTGTGTATTTTGTTATTGCCACAGGAGAGATAGGCAGCTGCATGGACCACTGGTCTGAACCAGTGTGGCCATTTTTATATTCTTTACTGGCTGAAATGTCATCCACTTGCTTGCACCTAACCTGTATTTTAATAATCATTCAACAGGCAAGATATAGACATTCTTCTATCATGACACTCCTCAATCTCTAAGGTTTTTTTTAATATTATTGATCAAATTTTCCAAGTATTTCCTTTGCTTTCTTTTCTGTGCTCTTTCACAGTTGTCATGACGATCTTATTCCTTCTCTCTCTTCTCTCCATGACATTCCACCAGTCCTTGCTTCTTCTCTACCTCTTTCCTATATGAGCTGATCAAACAACCCTAAGCTTCTAACAACAGATATCTCTATTTCCCACTTCTCTCTTCCTTCAGGCTGAAATCTCATATGGTTTCATGAAAACTTACTACACATAATAGCATTAATCTTCACCAAGGTTTTAAATAAAAAATAATAATGATAAAAAAAATCGTCTTCCAAATATTTGACTCATCATCTGGCTACAATCTTTAAATCTGCATTCCTCCTAGAGTCATACTTTAAAAATCATTAGTTTCCTTCAAATTACATACAAAATTCAGTTCTTCTCTGTCAAAATTATTAAATGTATTTTTAACATATCAGCCATGCTGGTTTTTTTTTTCCCAAAGTCCCATGGCTCAATTGTTCATTTCGCCTATTAATCGATTCTCTAGTCATTCTACAAATTCCAATGAGACAACTTTAATTTTGAGAACAATAATGTTTATGCTTATACATGTATCAATACATTTAAATGAAAAAAAAAAATGAAGTCCCCATGAATCATTACAGTGTATCCATCCCTCTGAATTTTACAGGCAACAGCTTACTATTTAATCAAATTGCATGCATTTGGAAAGAAAACTATTGCGCTCTGGAAGTATTTTTATGAGCTGGTACCAAAGGTTATCCCAATGGTAATCATCACTAGAATAATTAACATCAGGTTTGTCAAGCAAACTCAATTGCATTCTTTACAAATGTTACATAAAATAGTTAATAAAGGAAAAAGTGTGTGCAATACAATTTTGCTATTTTGGAGTGTTGCATTTGCTTTGTTTAAATCAGGCCTAAATACAGCTTGATAAATCTAAACACAGGCACTTAAGTAAATACGCTTCCTTTCAGAAGTGGTACATAAACACAAATTTATTAATTTAGGACACTATACAAATACTTAAATTTCTTAGAAAGAGAGAAAAATCTTGTATACGTTATCAAATCAAAGGGAAATTCTAACTATGGAGTTTGTATTAAAGCAAAACATCAGACAACACCCCCCCCAGCCCTCTGTAGGGCTTTGAAAACTTACTCAATACCATTCTTCCCTTAAAGGGGGGAAAACTCACATTGATTTTTTTCACTTAAATGAAGGGAAAGCACTCTTTGTTCTCAAAATACAAACAGATGCAAAGTGATTGAATTGCTGTTACTGGTTAGCTCCCTAAATGTTATGACTGCTGTTGTAAAAGTTTAAGAGTCCTCTGATTTGCACAAAAAGCATTAATGGTTTGTGCAGTGCATAATTAAGCAGAATGTATGCTTCCCTCAGGTCAACAAAAAATAAATACCAAATTTCTAAGAGGAGCTACCCCTTTTTTTTTTTTCCTTTTTTTTTTTTTTTTTTTTTTTTTTTAAGGCAGGAACTTCTACTTTATTTGCTTAATCAAATAATATCCTCTACTTGAGAAAGGGGCACTGTTAAAGTTATGGATAAATCAGTAAGAAAATCCTCCTTTTTCCATAGTACTTAATATGTTCCTCCTTCCTTACTGACATTTCAGAATTTAAGATTACAGAGGGAAAGAATATGAAATAATAAATCAAAGTTCAAAGAGGAATTTGAATTGTTTCATTCTTGATGTTCTCTTCCACCTTAATCATGAGCAATGTCACATCTCTGATATTCATAAGTAATGAAAAATCCGGACCTGTACTGAACTCTGTCTATGTACATATGATAAGCTCCATTTGCCTTCTTTAGCCACAGACTTCAGAACTGGCTTGCATGAGGTGTTTCTCCATCTCCAATGCTTTTTCTCCCAATGGAGCTATCTCAAAGAATTAGAGGACCAATGAACCTTCTAGAATATATTGACTTCTGGCACAGAGAGAAACCTCCTACACTTAAAACTAAGTAATGGTTAGCAGCTCCACAATAATAATACAAATGGGTTTGTTCTATTGTTATATTCTAGTGATATTTAATTCTGTATGGCAATTACTACAGCTATTGCTTTATTAACTATGTATCTGAAACAAACGGTGAATAGAGAATACAAGTTGACTACTTTTGTTTTATGCTATTACACACCATTTACATTTCCTCCAAGTCAGTGATCCTAACAAACCAATGCAGAAGAATCAATCAGAACATCTTGATGAACTCCACTAGACTGGTAATTAAGATGAACATATTAAGACCAATCATTGGGTAACTTAGGTGGAAGAAAAAAACTATTTCCTTTTAATTGTCATAAGCAATCATGAAAGCTACTATTAATGAAAGATAAAAGTGTTTACAAATTAGGATAAATTTTTTTCAAAATCTGTGTGTATTCTATAAATTTTATTTTTTTTTTACATGGCAAAGGGAGGGTCACTCATAAAAATAATATAAGAACCAATGTTTAGTTATTCTCAGAAAATTTTAAAACAGAAACGTAACATCAGCCATCCAGTTAGCCTAAAACAAGAAAGCTTTGCTAGGCTCAACAGCACTACAGTATTGATTTGAGTTCAAAAGCTGCTCAATAAATTCTGTCTACATCCAGCATTCCTTAAAGTAAATACTATTTTGCATTTTCCTGATGGTGTTTTTTTCCATCAGCAGAGAACCTCTGAAGTACCTGAAAAATAACATTTATTCATTGTGAACTAGGAAAGCCCTGGAACACACAAAAAGCTTGTTCTGCCAAGAATCCAGCATGATGAAAGATATTGAATGGATCACCGTATTCAGCATTGAAACAAATAGTCATTCAGCCTGCAATTCATCCCCTAGAAGCTTATTACAGCACCACGTAAACAAATGATTTTTTTTTTCCTTAAACAAACTGAAACACTTTGTCTCTCTCAGCCAGTTATGCCAGTTTCCCTTCTCAAAAGCCCTCACATAGTGAGGTCTTACATTGACAGTTATTACCGCCACTCCATCTTAAACAGCAGTTGTGCAATATCTGACCAAGAAACTAAGACTATGGATACAGAGGACAATGCAATTCCTTGTGGAGATAGCATACAAGCTGGGAAAGGAGAAGAGTACAAAGGTAAGCATGATTTTTGAGTCCAAGGGTTGGTAAACATATACAAAAATACATATGGGAGCCCCCACTTAAAACCAAGTATGCCGACTGGAATCCCAAATCTTCTGCTGATTGAACCCACAAGCAAAGGAGGAGTTATAGTATGCCTGTACTGCAAAGACTATGTCAGTGAGGTTAACAGGTAACTCACTCTTTCTCTTATAAGGAAAAATGACATCCGTTTGCTAGACAATCTTCACACTGAGATAGGCTAAATTACCATAAACATTTAACTTTCATTTTTGGTGTTTAGGTGACAAGACTGCTAGGCTAATCTCTGCCTACTGAAGACTAATGATTTCTCTCAAAAGGTTTTCTTATCCTTTTTTCCTCTCTGTGAACTGGCTTTCAGAACTCACACGTATTATATGACCTGATAGTTTCTGTGTTTGTACCTTTTTCTTGTGCAGTGAGGTTTCTGAGGTCTTGCATCCTAACCTTGATTGTAACCTTGTATCGTAAACAGAAAGTTTCCCAAAGAAATCTAGTCTTTCAACAAAGCTCTACTACAAATATAGTAGGATAAATATAGTAGTGTTCACAGTTAAAACAAGAGTTGAAAAAAACAGGGAGACATAATGCTACCTACCATCTAACCTATGAATATACTATACCATATGAACTATCAAAAAAACTATCAATGCATATCAAAGCAATAGCATATGAACTATCAAAATCTTACCCACAAATGTAATGTATAAACTGTACAAATAAAACAAAATTTTGTAGCACTATAGGCGATCACTGGCATTATACTTGAAAAGGAAATAGAAATAGGAAGACAACGTTTGATGTTGCACTATTTAGATCTAGAAATAGTAATTACAATACTGAGTTTTATACATCACATTGCTTTCCATGGTATAAATGACTTCTGTATTATCTGCAATTTTATATTATCCAGAATCTATCTTACTCTACTGTGCTGAATATAGGATATAAAAATATATGCAATTTAAGACTAAGTTAAAACTTCAACTCAATTGATATGCTCTCATACCAAAATTTCTGTCACATGTTATCTCACATGAAAATAAGACAGTAAACAGAAAGGCCACAACTATTCCTACAGTTTTCTTGTTGGATTTATGTACCTCCCATTAAAATTTCCCACAAAAGAAAACAGCCCCTTTTACTCTGAAATTTGCTGTAAACATTATTCCAACTTATTCTGAACACTTACCTAATGTACGTGTAATTTTCACATGCCATACTGCATTAGCTAGCAAGCTTAGAAAGAAGTGTATTTCTATCTTCTCACAATGGAGGCCCACTTTAGCTGCATGTCAATAAAATGTTATACATAGCAATAATATTTCCAAGCTAAATAAAATATTTTTTTTCATTTTATATCATAATATTTCTTAAATACACATTGTTTAACACATTGGGTTCCATATAGGTTTGTCAAACTTCTCCACACCTTACCACTTCCGCAAAATTAGATGACAGGAAAATGATCAGATAAGGCTGCCTCTATTCAAGGCTGCAAATGATTCACATTCAAGAAACTAAACAAAATTACCATCTAGATCTTAAAGAGTTTTCACACAAATCTGTTAAGAGAAGGACTGAGAGTCTTGCTCCCATACTGTCAGGTTAAAGGGAAGCAACATTTAAAATTAAATAAACACCCATATACTTAACATAGTTAATTTCACTTAAAATTAAAATATCAAAGAGCATATGCAAATTTAGGAGTCTATTTTATTAAAAGTTTGCAAATTAAAATGAAAAAAAAATCCTAAAATTCATTATCTCTAGCTGGAACAGTATTCTTTTTTTTTATATCTGTAAAATATTCAGAAGTTGTACATTTCAAAAGTACTTTATTAAACTGCAAAGAACCTGATATTTTGAAGTGTTTTAAGTCAGATTGCAGCTACTAAGGGTTTTTTTAAAAGCAAAAGTCACTAAAGACCTAGGTGTCTACTGACTATAATGTCCCACCTGCTTTTTTCAGGATAAATCATTCATTACCTAAGAAACTACTTATAAGTAATTTCTTGGTATGATATCTATATATAGACTGAGCCCAAAAACAGTGTTGACTTACATTTACATCAGGAAAATTCAAAGTACAAAATTATCAGTCTAGCTGTGTTCAGCCAGTCAGCCCCAATACATGTCTAATGATGTACTGACAAGCCTGGTATGGTCCAGGGCCAGCAGTTCCTTAAAACACTCTTTTTATTCCTTAAAACACTCCACTTTGGGAACAGATGCAGAAACGTGGGAAGCTCAGTTCATCAGAGGAGTGTACGCCCCAAGACCCACAAAATTAGAGAGGAGTAGTAATGAAATTATAAAACTAATAATTTTGTTTTGGGGGAGGTTGTTTTGCTTTGGTTTAGGTCTGAAACATTTCTTCATCTAATTCTGTGAATAGACACACCTCTTAATATCTTTTAGGTAAAAATATTAGTTAGTTAACCTTTTAAAAATAATATTTGCAATAGTATCAGAAACAGATCGTGCATATAAATCTTCTGGATTTCAGAATATCAGATCAGGATATCAGGATATCAGAATGAACATTAAAAAAATAACTGTTGTATCAATATGTGCCTACAACAAATTTGGAAAGCACCACCGCTGACAGAAGATTTCCTTATTTTCTTTATATATTTAATTTTTTTGCAATGTGTTCCAAAAAGCTGTGACTACTTCAGTGATTTTTTTTCCATTATTATAATAACATTAGGGAAAAATTCTGATCCTGCAGATAGATGAATATTTTGTTAAAAAAATCTACCAACAACCCCAAAAAAAAGAATGGGGTAAAAGAAAAGACAATTAAAAAAACAATATTTGAAAACATATAGAGGAGGTATGTTTCCCAAAAACCTACTAAAACAATGGTCAATCAAAACCCAGCTAACCAACTAACAAACTACTGGAAGTATCCAGTATCCAAACTACTGGAAGTACTGGAAGAGCTTATGACAATGTAGTTAAAAACCAGGAAGGTACACTGAGTAAATATTTCATCATAGCAAACTTAAGTACTTTACTCTCTTCCTCAAATGCATTCTTATAAGAATTTTTTAAAAATTTAGAAAACATTGTTACAGGACAGAAAGATCAAAATCTGCTTACTCAGCTGTTGAGCATCTTATGATTTAATAATAGTCACGATGGACTTTACTAAATAAACACAAAACTGAGTTAAAAATCCTTGCTTTCTAAACCGTCTATATTGAGAATATCAAAGCAGGGCACGGGAGTGAGGCGCTCATACTACCTTTGTGCACCTAATGTACAATGAAATTACGAGCTTAGTATGACCAACAGAAAAGGGAAGTGAGGAGAAAAAATGCCAAACTGAGCTCTAAAAGCTTTCAGAATAAAGATTTTATTAATTTTATGAATGAGACTGATAACATTCACTTCAAAACCTGAGTTGTAAAAATATATCTTAACTTCTCCTTATCTGATAGCTAAACAATAGCCCTTTTCACAAGTTCTTTTTCTTTTTATACTTGGTTTATTGCATGTACTCTGCTGCCTTCCAGCTTCTAAGAAATATTAAATGTGTTTATGACTATACCTGGATAGATGTTGAATCATAACGCTCCTTTTCCTAATCAAATACTACATTACCTAGCATAAATGCAAAACACTTTAAGCTACATTTCCAAGTGACTGTTCTATCTTTACTGTGGAATGGGTGTTTTTTCTTACAGTGACTTAGTTATGGAGTACAGGAGCTTCATGATTAATTTAATATTAACCATAAAAGTAGGAGATCACTACATAAGGATCACTAGATGGGAAATCATCTTTTTATAATTTTCACTTCGCCAGTATCAATCTGGAATTTCACTGTGGGTGTATTTTCCCTTTTACTCTCTGATCTCTACCCAGGCCCAGATGTGTAACATTTGTGTTCTCAGTGATCTTTACCTTGTGTATTTGTATAGCAAGTAGCCCAGCAGAGCCTTGATTAGGGCTCCCAGGCACTGCTGTGATAAAAAATAAGCGAGTATTTTTCTAGACAGTGTCCAGGAAATGACTGCATGCGGGGTTCAATCAAACAACAAAGTCTATTAGAACAGGATCAGAATCTCATTTATGAGGAACTGTGTGTCTAGACCATGGCTAATCTGAATGGAAAGAAAAATACACACCATCTTATGATCAAGATCTGCTTAAGTTCATAGAACATGAACACACATTTTCTAATAAACTAGTTTTGAAAATTATTCATCTGAGTTTGAGAACCACCAAGTTTTCTGCTCTTAGCACTTGTTGTGAACTTACGTAAAATAAAGTAATAAAACCCCACACCTTTCTCAAAGCACATATATAACATTTGATACTATAAAATAATTACCACTAATTACTTAATTCATTAACTGTATTATATTTTAAACCATTCTCATTGTATTGAGTAACAAATAATGACATAATTTGACAAGCTGTTTAATGTCATCTTCTTCTATTCCTATATTTGACCTGCTTTAAAACATTAAGCATTTTCTGTATTATACAGTTTTCATCTAAGAATATATTCTCAATTACTTATTCTGCCACTCACATGATACAGGTCAAAGACATGCATAGCCTCTCAAGCATAACTTCTGAGCTGACATGTAGAAAGTTTCTTCCATTTATTTACTAAAATGCCACAGTTTAATCAAAGGTCTATGAAGAATAAAAACTTCTCATTAGAAATTAAATACCTATGAAAAGTATGTCTGCATTCTGATTGGTATATAATGCGAAAAATCAAAAAAGCAGGTGATTCTTATAATTATATACTTTACAGCCCTAGGGCAGCTCACTTTCTATGAAATGTCAACCAATGCTACGGGGCAAAACCATCAGAGAACAAGAGGAATGGGTAATTAAAAGTGAAAATCTGTGCTTCTGGCTTCACACTCTGAACATTCTACTACGTTAGAAGAGATCTGGAGAATTATTGCTTTTGCAAATAGGAGATTTAAAATCCAGACTAGATCAGAAGCATGAATTTGTCTTTGTGACAGGGAAATAATTTGTTATCCACATATTATTCACTTGTTCCTCTACATTACTGGTAGCTACTTTTACAACATTTTATATAAGCTAGAAAAATCTACTGTAAATGAATGCTGAGGCATAAAAAGCTATATTAGAGGACATACAATAAAGTTTAATTTCATAAAGGAATTTTGAGAAGTTATATTTCTGATATATTCTGATCTTCCTTCCCCCGAACACTGATGCAGCAGCAAGAAATGAGAAAATGAATGTGTAATGAAGATAATATACTCCCATCTAAGAAGCAGGCGGATTATTATTCTTCCAATACTTTTGTCAGTGAGGTATTGGATAAAAACAGAAGGACACAAAGTAACAAAGAATTATTACTAACTAATCTGTATTTTAATAAAACATGAAGAAATACGCAAAATAAAATATTGCATACAAACAGACACAGAAGAGACCATACCAGACTTTACTGGACTTGGGTGATCTGATTTATGTTTACACTAAGGAAATTACATTTAATGTTTCAGGGCTATAAACAGTCAAAGTGTCACAGGAGAAACTGCTGAATGTTTCAAGTAAAATGAATAAGAAACAACTCCAAAATCTTTAAAAAAAAAAAAAAAAAAACAAAACAAACCTCCACATTTTGTCCTACAGCAAAAACAAAGCACAAAAGTCATTTTAGATACTTAAACCTGACACCTCTTCTTAGGATACAGTTGGGGCTACAGTAATCCCATCAACTAAGTAGATGATTTGTTCAACATTGCTGGACAATAAGGAAATAAATTGATTGAATAACAGTTCAGAAAATAACGTAGCAGGCTCCAAGTTCAATTTGGAGCTGTAAATGAAATTATTAGGATTCATGCTCCCACATCACTCTGCTTACCAAGCCACTGACAGTAGTTTTTTCTCCACTTCGCAAATAAGCGAGAGCCGACATAGCTGAGCAAACTCAGTGCTGCTAGACCATGGAAGGACCACCTACCTAGGGAATTTTAAGATATTTTATTAGAACTACAATCTTATTAGATGAAAGACTGTTGCCCTCATTACCCTCATTCAAGAAAACCGTCACTGTAACAGAGCAGCTTTTACACCTACAAATGCTTTTAATTAGTCTCAGCTGCATGTGATTAAGTCAGACAGGTAGAAGAGTCAGAGTTCACAGCAGTTATCTACATGGAAAAAACACAATACAGCAAAGACACTGAAGGCTCTGTTTCATTTAAGTCTATTTCTCTATTTAAAAAAAAAAAAAAAAATCACAACTATGCAGACCATACACAGCGATGTCTGCACTCAACTAGACATTAAGAATTGGGGCAGACTGTCTCTCCTCAGCAGTTGCTTTAGTCTGTGCCTATAACCTACAACTTTCCCAATGTGTAATTCAGTAAGAAAGTTCCCGCTGCGCTGTGTGGTAAATCATTTCTTTAATAACTCATATATAGCAACGTTGTCTTTTATTCCAGCTTGTTCTCACCCTCTTTCCTGTCAGTGACACGGTTCCACATATTGCTGTTCAAATCCTTCCTTCTGAGACAAGGGTTGGATGCAGGGTCTAACACACCAGCCGAGACGGTCACCCTCCCTCCTGCACCATTTCAGTCCTAATCTTAGGTTCTGTGAGATTATGAGATGCTCAGGCAAAAGATGAAGGCAGGGGAACTTTTATCTACCCATTTCTGAGAAAATGAATGAATGTTTTCTTTTCACATTTGGACAGGGACTTTACAACAATTATTCATAAGTTCATCATGGCAAGATTAAATTTTGTGAGATTTTCTAGTATTAAGAAGCAGAAGGTAGTAAATAGGCAAAAGGATAATTCTGTAATTTGTGACTATATCAGTAAGCTTTCTGATTTCAAGGTTAAAGTTTTATATGCTTATCTAAGGGATCCTTTCATAGCTTATGAGCTAATACCCTAGGTTAAGAAGATCTGAGGCATGTAATAAGAACAAGCTGCTGAAAGAATAGTCTTTGTCTAGAGCCTCGACTTGTCACTCCTCTAAGCATTCTGCAACGCTCATCTTTTACCATTCTTGGTTGTGTTGTGAAGGTAAATATATTTATGGGCTCTGTAATTATTAATACATAGGAGAGGCAGCTAAACTCTAGATGAATGCAGATACAAATAGTGGGGAAGTGTAGATATAAAAATACATTTTTATGGTGTAGACTGCTAAGCAGTAGTAGGCAGGAGGTTTCATACCCTGTTTTCTAGAAACATAACAACAAGATATTTTTCCACACAGTGCAATTTTGCAAGCAGCAGAAGAAATATTCCAGAAGCCAAAAGGCAGTATCCACTAAATTGCAGTACAATTTCTGTAAACCAATTAAGCTTATTGACGCACTGGAACTCTGTTTGGTGTGCAATTATAGTGGATCTGTATCCAGACAGAGGAAGGAGAGGGGAATCAAAAGCAGAGACTTATGAACCTAAGAGGCTCTTGAATCTCTGGTGTGAAAAATTTAAAGAAAAGAAGACTTTCTTGCTTTAATTTTAGTGCCTGGAGCATGTAAACGCATTGTATAGCATTACTTGTTTCAGTGTGTAGAACTGTAGTTAGATACAATTGAACAGAACATATATATGAATCAAAATAATTTTATGGGGCTAATCTGATTAAGGACATTAGGATTTTGTATTTTTAATGTTAACTATTTGCATGTTTCTGATTCGTATTATTAGCTCACCAACAGTAAATGTATACAGAAAGAATAAGATAGATAACTCTTATAGAAAATGAAGAAGTTATTGTACCATTCAATGAGGAGTTCCTATAGTAAAAATGGAAAAATTCTTAGATATGTTTATCAGTAACTACAGTATCATATGTATGAATATATCCCTAGCCCACAATCTCCTCAGAACATGATCCTTTCGTTTTAACTTTTCTCTAGAGTTCCTAAACTGTTGGTATTATACAAGATATGTGCATATATTTGTGGTTTTGTCATTTCAAAAAGGACTGAAATTCAACATTCTCCCCAGATTGCTCAAGAACTACTCCACTTCTGTTTCTTTGAAGATCAGATACATTCGTTACATACAGAGAAATACAAGTATGTACATATGTTATTATTAAAATTTTATTCTTCACATCTGCTTGTAACTTCAGCAATATTGAACTATATGACCAAGACATCCAAGCAAAAGGTGCAATAGAACAAAGAAAAGGGAAAGCAAGTACTCTCACCAGTAGTAAGCTCTTTCCCGGGTATCTGATGACTTACCCTAAAAGCTTAAATTAAATAAGAAGTACCTCTAAGGTCAGATAGTTCTTTTGGCTTTCAAAGGTTGTTTTACATTGGGTAAAGATGTAAGCTATAGAAAACCCCAAGACATACATGTAGATAAAAGCGTATTGGGTTTATTCCTTATGTCCTGCTTATTTAATTTTTCAACTCAATTGTGTATGAGCTTAAAATCTGTGGACTCCTGTGAATGTCCCAAAGAAATCACATAGACCCTAGTCTCCAGGCATTTTGATGTAAACTAAAAAAGAACACAAAAAAAATAATAACAACTCTGAAATAATTTGTTTTCCTATATTTTCCCTAGGTACTGTGCGATATTCTGATGTCAAATGGTTTGACAAACCCTTCCAGAATGACTTACACAATCCTTTAACCAGTCATGCAGTTACATTAAAAACCCTAGATATTTTCTTCAGATAGGTGATAACTGAACTTTTGTGAATGGACTGACAACTGAGCACATTTTCCATTTCATATCGACAAAAGACATGTCATATTTAAAACAATGTCATTCATGACAACTGCAGCATATTATAACTTTGATGCTTTGTTCTTATTTTGATTTTTATGGTGGCTTTAAAGGAAATTCTGTTTAGAAAATTGAATGCAACTGCAACATCGGTTTCTACTTTTATCACCTTTCAACTGCTTCAGTTCACAAATATTTGTCAGTCTCTGAGCTCTGACAGTATAATGTGCATTTTCTGCTTACTCATCATTATCAAATAAAAAAAGATTCTGCAATTTACCCTTTCGTCACAGCAGGCTACTTTATATAGTTACAGTGCACAACTCGCTATATTCGTATTACACAGAAATATATCCTTCTTCTCTAAAAGCTGTCTTAAAACAGAATTGATAGGAATAAAATCTATTTTAAAATTTATTTTGTGACTAAATATAGTTTAATATATATATAACAAGAAAATCTGCTAAGAAAACACCATTTACAAAGTTACCATGCAGAGGGGAAAAAAATTACAAAATGTCATAAATTCCAAATAATCATCACTATTTACTCACCTTTAAAAAAAAAAAGTGTTAATTGATGGTGATGGATGAGAATTTGTTCAAGAAACTAAGTGAACACGTAGAAAGTTACCTCTTTGTGGTAAAGTAACTTATGAAATAAACATTCCATATTTAATGTGTTGGTTTATAAAGCATAGTAAAAAATAAATACCCTTACAGGCCAGCATTTTGCTACTTCCTGGTATGCATCAGTGTGAGCCTACAAGTTTTAATTTGTTTGATCTTTTACTCTTAATACATGAAGCAACAAAGACGTGAAGGAAAGTAAAAGCAAGTGTAGGTTGCTTTTGAAGATACATGTTTCTCAGCATGCAAGAGTCTCGCAGCACATAATGAAGTTCACGTCTTCCTTAAAGGTTGAAGCAATTGTTCACTTTACCCTGAGTGACCTCTGCTGGTAAAAA
This sequence comes from Numenius arquata, assembly GCF_964106895.1. Lineage (NCBI taxonomy): Eukaryota > Metazoa > Chordata > Aves > Charadriiformes > Scolopacidae > Numenius > Numenius arquata. The sequence continues at coordinate 32,710,531 of NC_133580.1, read as the reverse complement.
TTACTTACACTTACTTACATTAAAACTCTTCACTAAAAGCCCATGTGCAATTAAGTCACGTACATACACGCACACATACAGAAACAGTCACACTCATTTTTCTTTATATAAGGTAGCTGTATACATAAAATTAAGATATTTGCGTGCTCAGACAGTTGTACAAGAAGCATTAACTAAATTTGTTGAGGCACTCGGTTCCAGTTTCTCCCAGAGTCTTATAAAGAACTATACAGCTAGACCTTGGTTTAGAGGCAGTATATTTGAAGTAGCAGCTACTGAATAACTAGTGGCATATGAAGTATAAGCCTGGAGTTTACTTTTGCACGTAGGTCTGGGGCAATACTGTAGTACAGAATAGCTTTTTCCATTCATCTTTTGAGAAGACACATCTGAATTTGGAATTCGGGAGGGGTTTTTAGAGTTCATAAACTGATCTAATCAAATCTTATTTGACCATTATTTTTAGCAAACAGAAGTCAGTCTTTAGACTGACCTCTCATTTCCCATATTCTTAAAGGAGTATAACTAAAATTAATTTATTTTGCAGTATATCAGAAGGATAACTTGAAAGGTTTCTGTTTACTGCATATCTCTAATTTAAAGAGAAGTGGTTAGAACTATCAGATTATTATAATCCAGAAAAACAAGACAACTAAATTGTATACATTTGCAGTGTGATGTTTGCATTATAAAAATACTCATATACTCCTAGTTTACGAATGGCAAGAAAACACATCAAAATATTAACTTGGAACAGGTACCCCCAAAGAGCCATCAGTTTTTCATAACTATCAGTAAATATGTCTGAGATAGCATGAAAAAGACCTTTATAGAAGCAAAAGACGTTTCATGTTTTTGATACTCTAACTGATATCTAAACTGAGATCTTCACAGAAGTGTCATAGTTGATACAGCCGATACACTCTAAAGAGTTTTGACCAAGAAAATTATTACAATTCATAACTGCTGATCACTGCAATATTCCATCTTATTTAACAATGTCCATGGAAAAAAAAAGAGAAACATATTAGGTCTCTGCTTCAGCAAATACTGAAATCTATTTATATGCAAATAAGTTATCCATTATTAGTATGAGAAGAGACATAGGCATAAAGGAAGAAATAAATTATCACTAGAAAACCTTAATGAAATCTATTTCAAAACATAACATTTTACAAGAGCCCTCACTCATGTAATATTTGTTCAAGCCTAGAAGGGAATTGGCGAGTTCTGCACTTAGATGAGAACCGATACCACATTATTTCTCCATGCCAATTTGTTATATAAAATGCATTTAGCCTTCCTTAGGAACAACTTGAAAATTGTAAATCTCTTTTTCCTTATAAAGAAGTGTATTCTCATGCTACAATGCAATTTTATGCTCATTTTCCTACTGGCAATTTTAAATTATTTCCATTTTTTGTTGAATTATGAACATAAGAATGTGGAAAAAGATCAAGATTGTACATTTTTGTTCTAAGAATATGAATCTTCAAAGACAAGGCAACCTCTGAGAAAACTTGATTTCATGGCTGAAAATCCAACTTAGATCCAGTGCCTGCTTTTTGTTTAAAAAAAAAAAAACAAAAACAACAAAAAAACCCAACCCACCAAACAAAAAGCCCTAAACCCTTCCTGCCTATAAATAAGATGTCAATAGTCTAAAATCTGTTTCACTTTAAAAATGTTAGATAACTCAACTGAAACATACAATGAATACCACAAAGAAAAGCAGGAAATAATTTAGTGCCAACCCCCTACATTTAAAGCCTCGAATAGCTGAAGGTGAGCCCAGATGTCAAAATTCTAGATATCGGCTCTTCTTACTTCTCCAAGCCCATGATTATTTTCCTTCCCAGAAGATGAGTTCATGTAAACTGTACTTAAGGGGAGATAGGCATGGGAAGTTTGACACTGCACTGTGATATCTTAAAATTAAAACATTTTTTTTTATTCCAAATTTTCAGCCAACTATCCCAAAACCATTCTCTGAATACATAATTTTAAATAAATTCCATTTCTGTGGAAATCAATTGAGTACCTTGGGAACCTCATTTAGCTCATTTCAGAACCAGAAAATTCCCCCCTGTACGTCTTTTATCGCCAGTTTCAAGACAAAAATACCTCAGCGTGCTGTAACCAAGAGAGAGGTTTGCTGCATCTACAAGGTGAAAGTAAACTAAGCAGGATGTTATTAATATTTGCTTGACTTGAATCCCAACACAAGCACACTAAAACAACTAGTGATAGCGTGTATGTATTCTCTAGTATTGCTAATGGATAACCAGTAATAACATATGAGCACTTTCTAATATAGCTGAGCAAATTTATATAAACATCTTATAAGTACACACAGTCAGATGGAGGCTTGTCATTGTAAAACAGGGAATCAAAAAACATATGCAAGCAGTAAAACCAGCAGCAAAGAATGTCTAGCAGGCAGGGAATGGGTGTGGTGGAGCCAAAACAAATCCCAGTCCCAAAAATAAGATGAGATGAGCTGCCTGGAGCAGATGAAATCCTCTCCCTTTTCTTTTGAAGAGAAGGTGAGGAGCATAAAACAACAATGATGAGCATCTAAAAATGGGGAAGGAAGAGGTCTCCCTTCGGCTTCAGCTCCCCTTATCAAAGAAGGCTGGAGCCTGGCCCCCCGGCCTCAGCAACTGAGACCAGGGTGGACCACCTCCACCAGCACTAATGACACAGCATCTGCTCTGTGGGGCTGTATGTGCACAGCTAATGCGGGATATGATCGTTAAGGACCATCTGTTTGAACACTTAGTGATAACGATTGATAATGAGCAAGAGCTAACCATTAGCACAAAGGGTATCGCTAATGAACGTCAGTCAAGCAAAGGACTGCTTTGAAGTTTGCAGCCAGCCTCATTCATCCATCTTCCAAACATGCCCACCACAGCAACTCTCGCTCCCTAACTTATATACAGATATACACTTGTTCAGTTGCAACAGTGCACTCAAATATGGGGAATGATATCTACAAAATGAAATTACTGATAATTACTAGTCACACTACAACTAGAGGATCTGAATATCAAAGTTATTTCTGTGAAAATATAAAAAGATTTTTCTAATGCAAGCAACACAAAGACTCTTCAATTTCATCATCTAATTTAAGCATATATTTTTCTCTATTTCAATCCTTCACTTTCTAAATAAAATTGAATATTTAACAGATTTATTATGTTGGCACTGAGTTTCTGGATCTTGCTTAATTAGTAATTCCAGACACAATCTTATCCTGAATTACAGACTAGCTCTAGCAAAGAACAGCCAACTCAGTAGCTACTGTACATTAAGAAGGACTTTAAGAAATATGATTTCACTGTCCAAGCTTATAATTCAGGAATTCATAGTGACACCTCAAAAATGGGGTATTTGCCAATAACGCTTTCAGTCAAATTTTGAACTATCTCTACGTCTGCTTCCAGTATCAGTGATACAAAAAGAACATAAAGAACAAAAGAACAAGAAAATTTCCTTAATGGGTATAATAAATCAAAATTACATCAGTAAGAAGTAATTATAGCATATTTAACTTCATAGCACTCATACCACTCAAGTCAATCTCTAAAATTATGTGTTAATTTCCATTCAAGTGATATTAAAAAAAAACCCAAAAGGTTTCCACCAATGCACTTCTTCTTTGACCTTTTCATTGATCAAATTATCCCATATTCCCTCAAAACCTTTTGACTACAGTGACACTATTAGAAAGGCCACAGCTATTTAACTTGCTGCTGTTGAAATCTGCCAAAAATAGCATTCAAAATATTACTAAAATTATGTATTTTTCAAAGACTGTGGTCTCTTTATGCCTCGAACTCTTGTCATACCTCCCAGTTGTTTAGAACCTACAAGCTGTTCAATACCAATCACATTTTCAACACTAATTTTAAGCTCTGGATATAAGATGAAGAGGGGGCGGGAAAGCAGTCCTGAGTATTTCAGTCCTTCTAGGTAGGGAGGGATGACTCCTGCCTGAGATTCACATTGGTATATGTCAGGGCTACAGCTTTATATCTAAGCATGTAATATAAATTGGCATGTTGAGGAAATGTCTATTTCAAGTTTTCTCAAAATAGGAAAAAATTACTGGATGACCCAGAACTACTGATGTTAATAGAGCTCGATTCATTAAGGTTTTCAATGGACTGTGCAGGCAAAAAAATACACTTCATAAACTCCGTTTCCCAGATAAAATGATGATCTGGAACTAAAAATGTACGATAAACATGCACCAACATACCAACATTAATATTATTTTATTAGACTTTTATTAAGCCGAAATTATATAAAAGTATGATACAGTATTTAAATACCTTCTTTTCTGAAATAGAGTATATAAAATATAAATACATCCTGGATTTAATAAACATATTACAACAAAGTTTATGCTTGCTTCAACTAAAGCAGGTTAGAAATTGATACTCATGTCACAGGACATGAGATTATCATTAATTAATTTATTTATGTCAACTTAAACATAATTCTGTCATTCTGCTTGCAATCAATGGCTTAAATGTATGGAAGTACTGGTTAATTAATATTTCCAAGCATACCACCTGAATCCTCAAAGGCAAGAAGAATCAGGAAAATATAGCCATTTTTTGTTGATTTTAGCTATGTCATTTGTAGATACAGATATCTGTGCTAGACTAACTGGTATAATTTTTATTAGTTGCATTTTTATTCCTTAGTCTAACAAACAATATTACCAAATAGCCTTTCCTTGCCTACAACTTGCACTGACAATTACAACCAGGCCACTAAAATATGGAATATATTGAAATTTGCCATTCAAGTTGGAAATAACACACAATGTAAAATTGTGATACTGTATTTATAAGCATATGAAAGAAACACTCTATCATCCCCAGAGTATTGAGTCTGTAGCCCTCTGCTAATCTGGCCTAACTCCAGACACTTTGCAAATATAAAAAAACCAAACAGAAAATACTCAGAAATCATCTCCTTCATCTAACTAGAAGAGATCAAGTAGAAGAAGAAAACCATATATGTTCCAAAAAATTCACAGAGAACAATCCCAACACTTGTGGAAATGCTACAATTTAGCCAACATCAGAATTACTCAGTATCAGTCATTCAGCACCAGAAAACAATGGCAATGACAACAACTATCTCAACACCAAAATGACTGCATGAGAAGAAGCATCACCGATATGTAACTATCACTATTCAGCATATTGATGGAGGTACCATTCAACTTTCCAATTATCTATTTAACCAAATTACCACTATACAAGAACACTCTGCCTCTGTAAATGCCTGTGGCTCCAAGAAGCACCCAAACAACATATCAATGTCTGAGGAATTACATAATTTTTTTCATTGACTAACTTTTAAAAAAATCATTCCATCATCAATTAAGCTACTTTTAACAGAACTTCCTGCTGTGTCACTATGGGAACCCTTTTAAGAAATTATTATATTATCAAAACCATCCTTAAAGTCATTCTCTCATAATCCAAAATTTTCTTCAAGATACATCTGATTTCTCCTGAAAAGTTATGCAACATAATCCATCTTTCCACCCTTCAGGGCAGCAAAAATGCCACCACCAGTCTGCGTGCCAGCCTTCCAGCCCATGATGACATCATGACCTACCAGGAGTACTCACAAGAGCAAGCAAAATGTTAAGAGACGTCTGTGTCCAGATACTCACATTTCTGCTTAACCCACAACAGCCTTTTAAGAAATAACATTTAATAACCAACACATAATACACTGAGAAAATCATAAATATTCTGCTTTTCTCATGAGACACACTGAAGAAGAGACTTAAAATAACTGCATCATCAAGCCTTTGATAACATTTCTATCATTTGCACCTGAAGCCTGTACTTTATCACTGATTTCCACCATGAACTAAGTATAATACTTCCACCAGGCTAACTCTGGAATACGCCTACATCAACATAATTTTCCTAGACACTGTGATGACCACTCAAAGTGTCAACTTCAACATTGTCATATACAGAAAACCCACAAAAACAGCTTGTTCCTTTGAACCAGTCACCATCTAGAGTCAGTCCCAAACAATCTTCAATACACAGCTATGTGCTCTCATATCACCATGTTCGCTCTGGGAAGAACAAGTGAGACCTACCAAAATGAACCTTTATTCAAGAATTATATTATTCTAAGAAATACATTGATTTTAAAAAAAAAAAAAAAAAGAAACAGACAAACAACCCAACTATTAATTTTAAATGGAATCATTTTCGTTAATACAAAACCAAATTACAAATAATGTAATTCCAGTTGTCACATACTACCCTACCAAGACATTTATACAACAAATCATTGAACTATTATGATCTACACTGGTAGAAAGAAATCCTATCAGAATGGCGCCTCCTAGCCTTGAAATGCTCCCAGGCTTAACTAAACTCATCATTAGATGCAAATTCCCGCAAGTCTAGAAAGCACCAAATTAATCTAACTATGACTGAGTAATATAAATCTGCTAATATGCTTCCAAAAAGTCATAATAAATACTCCCCAAAACAGAATAACCAAACCCCCAAGATTTTAGTCTTCTATCTCCTGAAATGTAGTAGACTTAATCCAGTGCTAACCTGTAGCTAAGCAAACAAACAAAACCCAAATTCCACTAATTAGAATGAACAAACTGAGATAATCAATAAACTTTAAAATATCAAGTAACACAGGGCAGTATTTTTATAGGTCAATTACTACTTTGATATCTCTCTCTCTCCTTCTCTAAAATCTTCTAAAACATTAGAATTCCTTCCAAAAATTAAGCTGGAAACAAAAAACGATAAATCTATTGGATACCGAACACCATAGACTCCATAGAGGGACTGCTGTTATGACATAACTCAACCCTCCTCTTCTCCATTAACTTCATGTAATCGGTCTTCTTTTTCCCTAGTAAATAACCTTCATAGCCCTTCTTTCTATCTCATCCTCACATCAAAATTCTCTCCCTCTCCACAGCTACCTTTCCTCTGTGCTGATCTGATGCATAGCCAATTACATCCAAAGCAATTGTTTGCACATCATACTTTGCTTTGAAATTTTAATTTCTCTCAGAGGAAGGGCCTGTGTCCAACAGTCATTCTCCTGCACTTGCAAGTACTTGTCAGAACCACAGAACACCCATCAATTTAAAATACAGTTTATTCCATCCCTGATTTAAGACTTGACTCCTCAGAGCAGGTGAAATTAAAAAAAGACTAAAAAGGACAACAAGAGGGAAAGGAAGGAAGAGTGAAACTGGGGACAACTGAGAGACACTGAAGAGATTTGCTGGAAGTAATGCTGCAGCTCTCTGTCCTTTAGTACAGGTTAGAAACCACCGTCAGTAACTGTCTGAACACGGTAGCAAACAGAAAAGTGACTAGAACTACTTGTGTAATTTTTAACTGGAGATTAAGAGAAATACAAACATTACTTCAGCAAGTTCTGCTTATGCCCCAGCCAATTATTCCTAAGCAATATGACAAGATCAAAAGTAAGCTTTATCTGTGTTACTCTCAGTAAAGGGGTCAAGACCCGATACAGTTCTGCTGTGTGTAGTTCTCTCATTTGCACACTCATTTTGCACATATGAATGAGAACACAGATTTTTATACTCAGTAAAAGAAAATGGACATAATTTATTCTTAGGATAGTGAGAAAAAACTTGGTATGGCAAAGGGACAATCACCATCACCTTCAGTTTTAAAATTTGTGATAAAACATTTTCCTTTCTGTTAATGGACTGAGCCAATTGTTAGGTTTGCAAAATCTTCCTTTATATAGACTCCTTTATCATAATAATCTTGAGTAACTTCCTGACATATTCAGCTTTTGTCAAATCTGACCTTTGAAAAGTCTGAGGAAATTTGAGAAAATCTGACATGAATTTTCTCAAATCTGAGCCCAAATTAGAAGCATTATCTTCAAAGTTGAAGATACTTTTCAGGTTTTTTTACTTGTTTGTTTCTGTGAGGGATGATTTATTTTCAAGCTTTAAAATATTTTTCAAAGTGGAAAAACAAATAAAAATACAGCTTTACCTTAGGGCAAAAAATCTAGTCACGCTTATATGGTTTTAATGGGACTACTATATGAAAATAGAAGAAAATTAAAAATCGTGAAAGACAATTCTGGTTTATATGAGAGAAAATTAACAGCTAAAATTTCACTTGGTGCATAATGAGTGGATAATTGACACTCTGGGAATCTTTACTATCTATGAAAACACACATCCTAATAGAACGAAAATTAAACACTACACCTTTTTAAATAGCCCCAAAATATTAGTAAACCCCATAAAACTAAAAACCTGATAAGAAAAACATGATTCACAGTGTCCCCAGAAAGGTAAAAATTGTATTTCATGTGTATAATCCATGAAAACCTACATGCCTCAGAAATTACAAAATATCCTTGAATGTGTTTACTTGGATTACCTGCAGCATAAAATAATCAGTTCAAAAGTGAATGAAAAAAAAAATAATGCTTTCCTATGTGCTTATAGAACTGGTACTACTGAATACGTTCTTTTTAAATCATAGAATAAAATTATAGAATGCTTTTACATAAAATTCAAGATCATCAGCATCACACACAGTACCGACATATACTGATAGCAAGAGCTGCACTGCTTTCATCAAGTGCCCTGAATTCATAGTCATCATTGAAGAAGGAGATAGGCTGCTGAATATTTCCTTTCCTGCTAAGCAGTCTCTCAGAGCTTGAGTTTGGCATGTGTACCACAATAGTAAATTTATTTCATAAACTTTTGTGGACAGACTGCTCAAACACTTCAGAAAAAGTTGTATATTTCCTCTGTTCGCTGTCTGTATATACACAGTCCTTTAGGCCAAACATTGTTCTTACAGAACTATAACTTCTTTCTCAAATTACAGTAATCCTGTCAGTTTTCTTTGAATAATGACCCTTTCCATTCCATTTATAAAACTACCTCTCTACAGTTATGTCTTTGATATCAGGGTGTATAGAGCCAAACACACAGGTCAACTAAAAACATGCTTTTTGCCACTCACACCAACAATTTTTCTTCCAGTTTGTCACCATTCCTTCATTCAACAGATGCACTTAAAATGCAGCCCCATTAAAAAAGCATTAATTAGTGTAGCTCCATTTATTAGCATTTCTGAATGAAGCAATGTACCACCTTTTCCTACAAAACATAGAAACAATGCCTTTCATATCAGTTTCATTGACAGTTCTTGTCATCGCTTTTGTCAAAAGCATAGATATTTAATCACAATTTCACAAATTAATTGTGATTTCACAAATTACTCTCTAAAAAAGATTTAGTTACTTTTTAAACATCAATTGACATTTTGCAAATTAAAATTTTAGAAATACATACAACAACATGTCACCTCTCATTCCAAGACACTAAGGAGAGGAGGGAAAGAGATAGGCTTATGAGTTTAGGAAAAAAATAGATTACTTCAATGAAAATATTAATAAATTAGTAAAATAATAAAAAAGGAAAATTATTAAATATATACAAATCATATCAAGCTCCCAGGATGACGATCACGTCACCGAAAGGCATGGGGAAAGTCCCAGACTGGACTCAGTGACAGATGGGATCTGGATTCAGTAATGCACGAATCAGGATCAAAGGCAGACGAAACAAGTGAGTCCTCCACAGATACTGGCCATTGAAGAAAGAAGGCTGACGCTTTGATCCCTCAGCTTTTATACTGAGCATGAGGCAGATGGGATGGAATACCCTGTTTGTCAGTTTTGGGTCACTTGTCCTGTACTCTCCTCCCCACAGGTGTGACCCCTCTATGTTTTTCCACTTCCAGCCCTTCAATGGGGCAAATAACAGGGACCTTCAATGGTTGGCTGACCTTGGTTGTTATAGCAATAAGTGTAAGCAAGAGCCTCTCTGCATACCATTACTTGGCATAAATCACAAATAATCAGGTCTTATCACTCTGAGAATGAACAGTGTCTCCATAACATGCTGTTAATTTCAGAGTTCAGTTAGTTAGAAGAGGCTTAGCTAAAAAGTAAAATTGCTGAACAGAAAATTGGTTCTGTTTTACCTCAAACCAGGACGTTTGCCCTCTTAGTGCCAACCTGGGTCACTTCTACTGGGTTTTTTTCATTCCACAGCTTCATCTAAATCACTGCTACTAACAAGGCTCAGCTGATTTGCTTTCACCTTTCAGGGAAAGCTGTTTAATAGTATCTTTAATCAAGCATACCTCCTTCCTCCTGCACATTGCTAGCCAAAACCATTTATCTTTTATCATTCAAGAACAAAGCTGACTCATTATAGCAATCTTAGACAGAGAGGTTTAGAAGTACAGAAGAGGTAAGCTTGCAGGTAAAGAAGAAGGACATTGCTGTAAGAGCAGTAGCAATAAACTAGTCAGAATTCACTTAAAAATATTAACACAATAATTCTTCAAATAAGTGGAATTATTTTGTATATGTGCAAAAATGTTGCTAAATATATAGAGTAAATACAGACAGTTAAACATTTATAATTCATAATGTAATACTATTTAAAGCAGTGTGATAGAGCTTTTACTACAGCATAATTGTTAGCATGCATGCTGGTTTAAGAACCGTACTTCAGAAAAGTAGTAAAGGTTACCATACTAGAGAATGAAATCATAATATTCCCTCTACTACCAACTTTTTCAAAAGGCTAAATTCACTCCAGAAAATATTACAAGAAAAAAAAAAATTACCAGGAGATACAAATGGCTTCAACAGGTCAGATCTTCAATAGTTCATCCTTAAGTGTATCAGCTTTTCTTTTTAGCATTAATTTAATGTCTGAATCCTTTTTTTAAGGCAAATTGTCATTCTGGTTTAGCAGGTCTTTTTAAGCATTTTGTTTAATTTTCCTTATTAAGTAACTCTTCACTTGTCACAAAATAGTCTGCAATCATCACTGTCTTCTCTTCCTTCTTGTTTTTTTTATATTTTCACAGAATAAGAGTGTTTTTCTTTTAAGTCTGTGAAATGCAGCAGATTTAGAAAACAATAATAATGCCTCATTACTCTAGCAGTGTTTTGTCTTCCTCCAGCTTCCAAGAATCAAAAGACAATGAATCACTTCTCGCAACATTAAAAAAAAAAAAAAAAAAAAAAAAAAAAACCACACCTTTATTTTAAACTTTCAGAGTCAGGAAAATGAATATTGTGTTAACATCCTCAAATCTGATGCATACACAAACAGAATTATGTATATTAATCCCAAATTCATGAAAAAAAAGAGATTCATGTCTAACAGCTGACAGACTAAAGCCTAATCCATTATCCCTCAGACAGCAAGTCTTTTCTCTATTGAAAGCAACAGGCCTCAAGGATTTCTGATAAGATACACATTTGTACATGTTAAAGTTCTATGCAATAATATATGAAGAAAATATCATACAGCTCTATTGCAATTGTGTGTGACGTAAGCACCCATGTGTTAATTCCAACCCTGGTTTGCAAGTTTCCCATCCCTAAATTATTCCATAATGCCTAAACAAGTTTTCTCTAAGGCTGACACACCAAGAACAGATTTAAAGCAATTTTTCTAAGTACAGCAACTTAGTAGGTTAGTCATAACCCAAAAGGCATAAAGTCAGTTTTGTGTGTTTTGGTGACATAAAATCCCTACTGCAATTTCCACTAATCCACTGTTTTAGCATGCACCCTACCAGGTCCATCCAAGACCATTCTGGAGCAGGAGATAAATGGAGCACAGAATTGCCCTATCTTGATAGGACTCCTCTGATTTTCATTTGCCTAATCTGTAAAATGTGGTATTTACGTACCACACAGGGGAACAGGTTTAAACTTTGTTAAACAAGGGTTATGAAATACAGAAGAGGTACAGTGAGAAAACACAAGAAGCTACAGGGAAAGAATGCAAAGCCTCTAGGCTGCCCCTAAACTAAACATTGCACTCCAATTAGGAGAAATAATCACCATCGTTCCGAAAGCAAAGTTTATTTTCAGAGTTTAATTCCTCTTTTTTTCCCCTCCATTCTATTAATTCTTCCTTAGAATTTTATGCCACACAAGGCCCAGTCTATTTGTCTCTAACCTACTTCAATCAGACCATGAAAAGCAGGGCATTGTCACTACAGAGGACAGTATTTCCATCCAGATTAGCTATTCAATAAATCTGCTGAGGATGCAGTAACAATAATATGCTGGGGAAATTTCACAACCGGGAGGGTGGGAAGAGGCACGTGAAGGTGAATGTGCAAGACACTTGTTCATTCCTCAGACTTTGGTCATCACTTTTGTGCTAAGCGGTGGTGATTTCACATGCACAAAGCTAAAGGAATAAGACGTGTCTTAATAGTGAACAGAAATGAAGACCAAATGTATATTCAAGGGCACAGAAGTGACCCTGGACTCACTGGCTATAAAAGAAGGAAAAGAACAGAAAAGAGTGGGGCCCTGGGCCATAGCGCGGTATGCTCGGTTTCATCATTAAGCTAAATGACTTGCAAGGGCAAATCTTAAGGTACTGAGGGTTCCATGGTCCCATCCATCACCATGCCTAACAAATTACAGAACCATATTTTCTCTAAGGAATAGAAAGGGAATCGTTAGATAGATCCTTAAAATAGAAAAATAATATGCTAAGCTGTATTCAGCGCTGCAAAAAATTACATGGAAGACAATATTAAATTACTTCAGAGATATTATTCAGGAGAAATAAACTATGATTAGAATAATAGTCTTTACTGAAATTAAAGTCAACATCTCAAGGCTCACTGTCACATTTGGAGAAAAGTTAACACCATCTAACTTTTGTATAAGGACCTTATTATAACATCTCCCTCTAACTACAAGTTTCTCCAAGAAGAACACTGCTGTTGTCCTTCTTATCTGTCTCTGTACACCTTAGCTCCAGGTATTATCATCTATTAACATAGACTCAATTTCTATGCCTAGCTCAATGAATAAAAAACTGTTTCTATGCCAGATAGATAGAGATATTCCTCAGAAAAATAAATTTTGGTCTCTCTCTAACATATTCTTACTGATGACTTCTGTCACCTCACGAAGTCTTGTAAAACCTAGTTTTTAGGCTCTGCAATGTTTTCCAACAACAGAGGTGGCATCATCATCTTACTTGTCCCTTAAGAGGAATAAACACTTTCTCTGATGCTCATTTCTTCCTGATTCTCAAGTCTAAACTGTAAGTCTTTCAGATTCCTTCCTCATAATTGAAATAAGGTGTGGCCTATCCATAAAGCAGCTCTTTCTCGGTTTATCAATACTTCTTCATTACTGTGAGTTTAACAAAGTTATTAATACATATTAGCAAACAAACCGCTTAAAAGGAGCAAAATCTTAGAAGAAACTAAAGAAAAAGAACATCAGCATCGAGCATAGTTTATCCGGGCAGTGTTTCAAGTGCTTCAATTAAAAGAAAGTTAAGAAAACAGTTAAAAGAAAATAAATCAAAGATGTAATAATGCAAGATTTTAGCTGTCTGTGGATTAACTCGGGTGAGGATGACTGTCAGGGAGAACAGCAACAGGGAGAACATACATACAAGCTCACAGAGACACAGTAGAGGCCTATAAGACTATCTGAAACTGAATTTTGGAGGTCGTGGAGTCCTCTACTCTGGAGATTTTCAAGACCCGCCTTGATGCAGTCCTGAGTAATGTGCTATATGCAATCTTGAATTGATATAACCTCACTCAAAGCCCACTTAAATTGCATCAGAATCATTCTGCAAGCTTTAAATCAGGATGTCTGGAAACAGAGATGTTGAAAGAAAGATTAGGAAGAACTAGTGAAGTCAGCGTGGTTTTCATCTTTCACATTTTGTATCTGTAAATCTCAGGTTTTGTTTACTTAAAACTTCCAGAGTGTTTACAAATTAAGAAATATTTAACTTGTATCCACATTCTTGTATATTACAAGCTTCAAAGTATCTTAATCACCCCAAAGAACCACCATAGCAATAAGGAATTAAAAAAAAATAAAAATCCTCATTGTTATTATTTGGAGAAATGTAAAATTCCAAAACTATCCAGAAAATCTTAGGAATATTAGGACAATATGTAATTGCCCTAATAACAACTTTTATCCCATCAGCAGTTTACTTATTATATAAATTTGGACTGGTGCTTTAACTATGAAAAAAATGCAGATGCATACAAACAGGATGCATGTGAACCTAGATGGTTAGAATCAGTATATTCATATATAACAATTAAAATAAACTATATAGAAGAGAATAAATGCTATCAAAAAAATGCTTCAAGAGCCTGGAAGCAAAGTATTTACAGATAACAAATACTGCCACCTTCTCAAAAAGGGTCAATGTGAGCCTAGGAGCCAAAAGGCTATTGTGTATTTTAATCTTGATCAACAGTTACACATTTTTAACAACACTGCAGTGCTCTTGTTTTAGAGAGAATTAGTAGGTGAAGGAAAAACAAAACTATACTTCTGAAGAGGAAAGCTACAAAACACCTAAAAAAGTAATACTCGTTTGCCTTTTTAAGAAGCTTTGAGTAGATCAAGTACCCTCATCCTCTTATTGATTCTTATACAGGTAACTTTCTTTAGGCTTATACTTGACACACATGGTTTTCCTCATTTATAAATAAACCAAAGGAAAATACCAGAAGGACACAAGGCAGGTTCTTAAAGGTTTCCAAGACAATATTCTTCTATGAGTAAGAGAGAATCAAACTATTTAAAAAAAAATTAGAGATTCAGAAAGGTTATAAAACATTATCTTCTCCTTTAGACATGAAACACAAAGTTTATTTAATGTTTGTCATAACATGATTCTCACACATAAAAAGTAGCATTTTCTTATTTGTTATTCTCTGTTATTAAATCAGTATATTTTTTTGTCATTCATTAACTACCAGAAATCTCAGTCTCAGGGTTGGATATTATACAATTTTTATATATACACATATGAAAAAATTCCAAGGTAGCATCAGATTTTCAGGTTAAGAATTCTCAGTTTAATCATATAGTTTACTAATGTCAGAAATTGTTTCAAAAGCTGAAGCTGCTAATGGGATATGTAATGTGGAGAAAAAAAATGAGCAAGGATTCCCTTCACTATTGTCAACCCTAAAGAACCATTAGTAGAACAAAGCATACATACACCTAAAGTAAGGTCTTTTCAGCAGCAGAATTAGAACAGGGATCTGATATGTTAAGAAAAGTTAATGGTATGTTCTTCCCCATTAGGCTAAAAGTGAAGACCAGAATTTAAATTTAAGATGTTTAAGACATAGTGCCATCTTCATTCCAAAATTCTACCCTTGATAACAATTTAATTCTATTAAAATCAAAACTGTTTATTTCTAAAGGAAGTTTCCATTAAAAAATTAATCTCTGAATGGGGATTTTAAAAGGATAGTAGAATCAGTGTTCACATTTTCTTGACACTTTTACTGCTCTCTGATTATATTTTGAAATTCTCTCTCACCTTTCTATTTTACCTGCCAACACCTCAGATTTACGGAATCTCACTACTAAGCTAATAGAGCTTTGATTTCCCTAGCAGATTTTAAGCAATATAAGTATGTGCTCTGCTACAACTTCCCTATTCCACCCCACTAAAGTCTGAATTTGGATCTTTACTGCTATATGTATTTAAATTTATCATTATTTTTTCATTTTGAAGCTGCATATACATTCTGGTAATGATCCCAAACCAGAAAGAAATTAAAAAAATGCCTCCACATAACTGTGAAAGAATAATAGGATAGTATATAGTACCAACATTTTAATGTAGTCTTTACAATGTACTGTAGTAATTTTCCAAAGGAATATTTCTCCTTCCTGTTTCAGCTCACAACTTCTAAAGAATGAATACTCTAGTCTGTATATCCAAAGACTAATTCTGCATAAATTTTGGAATTTGACCCTTCTTAGTGACACTGGATGACCACAAAGTTCTCTGCCTCATCATGTCTGAACAATTCAAAAGGAAGTTACACCTCTGCAGAAGAGTTTTAGCAGGATGACTGTCTTTTTGCATTAGAAGTTTCCATTTTAATCTCTGAACAGAACCTGCAAAGATAAAGTTACAAATCCCAAAGGAGGGTTACGTGCATGCATAACCATAGGCACTGCAGAAAGCACTTCTAAATTCCCTGTAATGTCAAATTGGGCATAAATTTAAGACTATGATTATGTGAAACATCACAGTAAGAAAATACAGATTGTAGAAAGACCTTCGAACTGTTTGCTTTGATTTTCAAGTACATCTTTCTTATGAAGGAGTTGAATCTAAAGATAATATTACATATACTAGAAAATAATGCCGGATCAAATTTTAAAAAGTATTATATAGTTCATAGTTCTAGCCACATCACTACTCCCTCTAGTTGAAGCATGAACCAATGGAAACATTTTGCATCACAAAGTAATTTAACCATCCAATTTATGACAAATTTTGTCTGCATTTACTCATCCAAGGTTCTTTTAAAGTATCTTGACAGTAAGGCAAACAATTAAACTTTATTATTAATAATTTTGGCGAACCAGGCAAAGTATAACAGATAATGGCTGATGGGATTAGATGCAAATATAGTTAATCTGAGGAGCATAATGAGATGCACATTATTTCTTTGATCTCTCTGAAGTTTACACAGTCTAGCAAGGGGCACATTTGGTTAAACAACTCAAAGAGCAACCGTTAGGTGTCTCAAGGTAGAGCCTGAGCGTGAATAAGAGTATCAGAAAAATTTAAGAAACTTCCCCATACAGTTTTGTGGATCAGCACTGTTAAGACAGACGCTGTGGAAGCAGTTTCTAGCTGTACCTGATGGGTAATATTTTCTGTCTCATTCTAGTAAGGAATTCCTTTGTAAGCAGTGCTTTACTGGAATTAGTTTTATCATTTGAAGGACAAGTACTGAAACTGAATATCAGACAGACGAAAGAACCTCGTAACTTCCGAAAGCTCATATTGAAGGAAGAAATGAAATGGTGACCAAGAACAAAAACGAAAAGGACAGAAAGCTACCAGACAAGAAAGAAACTCCAATGGGATGGCAAGCCTCACAGCTGCAACACCATGGGAGCAAGCTAATAATAAAAGGGGAGAATAAGAAGGGTCAACAAATAAGCAGTCATCTCGCACAATACCAAGATTTCAAAATAAACAGGGCACAAAGTGGCACAAAATAAAGAAGCACTCCAGGGTTTTTGTTTTTTTTTTCTATAACACAATGGTAAGAGGTTAGGTAATAAGCAGGAGGAGATGGAATGAACTGTTTCTCAGCATAAAACTGAAACAGCGAACGGAGAAAGAATGAAAAATTAACCTTGTTTTGCCTTCAATAGACCAAACTGCAAGGTGACAAGCATATAGACCAAGTGGACAAAATACAGTAACACACTCTTTATTACAGACATTAATAAAAATCATAGAATTAAAGAAAACTGAATTGTGCTTATAACCACAAGGGTTATCTCCTCAAAACAGTGTCTCCCCAAAAGTCATATTTGATAACCTGAGAGTTACACTGGAGACCCACAGATATGTCTAGCAGACAGACATGAAGCAAGGGTAGAGAAGTCCTATTGTATTAACATTAGATGCTGAAATATACCCTAGCTATACTCTGTCACATTCTGGAGTCCACAATTCAACAAATGTTGGAGAAGATTCAGGGGGCAGCCAGAACAGCTGAAGGACTGAAAAACAAATCTTATGCCAAAACCTAAAGGACTTAATATAAGAAAGAGAGAGTTAAATTATGACATGATCACAGACTATGAACTTTAATAGCTTCCTTTCTTAGGTAAGTTAGTACAGGTTACTGTACTTTAGCAGGCAAAGATGTAAGCATGGAAAGTGGGGGCAGGAGATGTGGCAGACCGAAACAAAACACAGAAAGGGTGTGGGGGGGGAGGGAAGAAACTAAAGCAAGACACATTCAGACTAAAGAGATAAGATTATTGTGACAATGAACATAAATGATCCCTGAAATAACTTATCAAAATCAACATACTGGAATTTTTCTTTAAGAAGATGATCTACAGTAAAACAGATACTGGAATCTGAAATGGAAACAAATTCTAGGAAACTCTGTTGTTAGTGACACTGTCACTTGAGCTCTTCTAGTCCTGAAATCAATTGCAATTAAGGAAAAAAAGAAGATAATGATTTTCTGCAGTTGGTAAAATCTTTCTTCTATTGATCTTACTATATTCCACATGAATAAAATAATAAGAATTTCATAGCAATACTATGTCTTTTGCAATACTGACAGACATTTTCTATTGTGAATTTATTTAGTAACTTTGGAATCAAGTCACAAAGGGCCAGTCTAATCCTTTTAAAAAAAAAAAGAAGCTTCCTGATGGATTCTAAATAGTCCTTATCAACTGGAAGAAATATATGTGTACACACTTAATTTTTCTGTGTAGCAAAATCACACACAGTATGACATTGATTATGTAAAGAAAAAAAGCTTTAAAACGTGGAAAAGTAACCTTAAGAACACCTTTGAAATTTCCTTTATTTTATGAAATTAAAGCCTCTCAGACTCCTTCTAATGCCACATAACAAACATCTTTCTGGTCTTAAGTGATGTCAACATTTCTCTCCTTCATTCAGTAATTCTCATCTTTTCAATACAATATAGAAAACATATATTGGTAACTTGCTTTTCTTTTAAATATATTCAATAACCTCAATGTTATTTTTATCAAAAGAAAATAAGAATCACTTATATGTATTCTTTGTTCTTCATTTCTTGCTTTGATCTCACATTTAAATTCCTCTCAAATAATGTCATCTTGCTTTTCTCAGACTACAGACAGTATTGAGCCTTGCTGCAGTAGTCATTTGATTACAGGAAGAGGGGCTGCACATTAATGAACTCCTCATTTGATCTGACAATGCAAATGCATTTGATGTTATTTCTAGCATTGCCTTCAAAATGCTTTCACCGTTAGTGTAAGCAAGGATGGAAAACAGAATGGGAAAGCTAAATACTCACAGACACCATCTTATCTACCTGTAGCAGTATAGAATTTTCAAGGCAGCGGCTTCTATGTTAAATATGCTGATTAGAATAGGACACATAAATAAATACAATCTCTTCTTTGGCACAGAATTTGTAACTTAGAAAAGCTTATCAGAGTTATTTCAAGTGACACAAAGTTAAATAAGTAACAACAGAGAAACAAAATAAGAAAAGGTAAAAAAACAACACTTTAGCTGATTATAAAATGTATGAGGAGCTGAGGTTCAGATGGAGGGAAAGCTTATTCTATATGATAGAAACTGCAGGGAAGAACAATCCAGAAACCAATGAAGGACTGTGGATATACAAGGGCAAAACTAAATTGGACTACGGAAGAAGGCAAGTACCAGGAAAGCTCTGACTTCCAATCTGTATCAGTACAAGCCCACATAACTTCTGTTTGAAAAAAAAATGTTAAAAGCTAGATTTTGGAAAGCTGTGAGTTTGTAGGGCAAAACTATATTTTGAAAAATAATGTATACTTCTAACAAAAGTGGATTGGAGATACTAAAGAGTCATACATGGGAACAATTACAGAATTGCTGAATAACAAGGAATGCCAATAGAGCCAGAAAACAATGGAGGTTTTCTATTGAGATTTCCTGGTTAGGACCTTATTGGGGAAAGTAAAGAATCACCCAACATATCAACTTTTGTGTTTAATTGCTTGTTTGTCATATTGCTTGGGGAACTTAGAGACTCCGCGTTACCTGATAGAACAATGAAAAAATCAGAGAAGTGCTGAAAAATTAGTTTTGTGTTCATATGAAAATGTGAAATGATACTATGTATATTAGAGCTTTGAAAAAAAATGTTTCCAGACTTATTTCTAAGGAAATTTATTCAAAGACAATCAAAAAAGATTTCTAAATCCTCTTTTCATCCCCAAGCCTACCTTGCCCCATGATTTATATGTATAAAAACTAGAAAAGATTTTTTTAATAGAGAAAGCTCAAAGCAGCTGAACAGCCTAAAAGACATACACAAAATTGTCTTCCTGTCCACTGTCTTTTCTATGTGGATTCTTGCTTCTAGAGATTTTTTTCAAAATATCTAGTGTTACCTATAAAGTCCTGCCCCATTGAGGTTGTTTTTTTTTCTTCCTATGCATTCTCAAGTCCATGTTTGTGATATGAGAATTATTAACTCAATCTATAATAGATCAATCCCACACACACTTCTTCATATGACTTGTTCTTGAAGATAGACAATTTTTCATACAAGATCCTTCCTGGATTCCTTTTCCAGCTCCTCTGAAGCAACTAAGTATCAGTCACTAATCTGAAAAGAGTTTGACGGTGGCCATAAATACATAGGAATTTCATACTGAGGCCATCAAAGTGAGGGTCACTACACTTAAAAATATCCCTAGATTAAAAAAAAAAAACAAAAAAAACCACCAAAACCACAAGATCTTAAATCCGAAAAGATGCCGATTTCCTGACTCATCTCCTTTTCAAAATATGTACATTAAACTACTTATATTTTCAAGAGAAAATATTTGGTAAAGTAGGCAAATCCAGTCAAGGTTAATGTTTTAGAAGCTGATCACGTAAACTTCTTCCATTGAATGAAAATAGGATTTTCTACAGAAAAAATGTGTTTGCATTTCCCTATGACATAAGTGGAAATGAAGATCTTTTGAAAAGAATCAGTAACTTCACTATAAAGACACATCAGGTTGATTATTTGGAAAGCAGAGATTAAGTAATTTACCAAACAAACTTCAGAAATGCAGAATACACTGTTCATGACTGAAATGTATATGCTATTGTCTTGTAAGAGTAATCAGTCTTATTTTATGTTTATGACAAATGGTACACATATTGTGCGTTGCCTTGCATATAAATTAAGCATACATTTTCCTTCTGCTTGATTAGTCTAATTATAAGGAAAAATCAGTAAAAACATACTTCAGAAAAAGTATGTCAACAACTTAATTCTGTTGGGGTATTTTATCACTGCCTGATTGGACGCCATTCACTGATGTAAAATTTTTTCCAAATTAAATATGGAATTATCTTTCTTAGATGCTCATTGCTTTGTTTTTCTTCTACATCCTTCTGAAAGAAACTTTAATTACTTAACTGATACCATATCTGTCATTAATCTTGTTAAAGAAAAAGAACAGAGCTCTATAAGGGAGGGAAATTGTGCTCTCTATTCTGCCATTTTACATAATCAGCTATGAGTACAACACCAAAGAAGCAAAAATAACTTTTTTGATGAAGAATAGGTTTTTTATTCTTTTTGTTGTGAATAGCATTGCTAAGCAACAAAAAGGAAAATATATCAAAAGTCTTCCATGCATAACATTTGCAAGTTTGGAGAATATTTTTTTTGTAATTCATTTTTCCTTTTGTTCACTTCATAAAGAAAATGCTTCTTCAAAATACCCTTTTGTAAATATAAAGTCATGCTTTTCAAGAGCTCAGAGGCTGCTCTGAGCTTCCTAATGTTAGATTAAAGATGTTTTTCGAAAGAAATAATGAGCATTATGAAGTTGCATCAGTGTATAATAAATGTTTGTCTAAGGAAAAAAAAAGAAACAAACATATAGCAAAAAAACCCCATCCTTCTTCCACTGGAATAAAAAATATGCAGCGGTCTTTAAAGGCAATAATCACCACATATATTTTGTTTAATTAAATAGAATTAGGAAAATTAAATAACCACCAGATTAAGAACACTCTGTATTTTAAAGCTAAATTCATGTTAGAAACAAAAACTAAGGATGACTAAATGCTCCTGCAGTATTACAAAGTAACACTGAATTGACATAGGATTGGTGTTAGAAGAAGAGTTATTTAATACTGTAATAATTTGGACAATTACTCAAGAAAAATGTCAATGTTTCATTGTGATGTAAAAGGGTTTGTGTTTTCTCTAACTAAATGCAATTACAAGAAATTCCAGGTACAAATACAAAAGCTGATAAAAATAACCTTTGGATATATATAATACCACTTTGGAAAAAAACATTAGAAGTTTCTCATATAGACTGAGAATTCCAAAAGAAGAGTTCTGATCTCATTATGGACTTTAAGGTGTCTTTTATCTTATAGCAGCAGGTAATTAGCACTGTTTGGCCACTTATGTGAATTAAAACTAGATCTGAGGTAATTAGAAGAAATGTTAAGTGACAGTCATTCAGTGCTTGACCATTACAATTATAAAGTGTGGTTGAGATCTCGAGAGAAACAACAACAGAAATGATTTACAGATGTGGCTGAATGCAGAAGACCAAGAAAACATTCCATGGTGTGAAAAGAAATCATTAGTGCAGAGCTGCAATGGCACAGGAATTTGAGGCAACAGTCTGACCTGGAACTGAAGTTGCTGGCTTATTTCCAGCTCTTCTATAACCAAACCAGCCTGAAAAGCTTAGGCCACAGTCACACCTTGTTTTCTACACAAGGTTTTGTACACTGTGCTACATATGATAAACTATATTTGCCCCAGGAAAATCAACAGAACACCTGAAGAAGATGATCGGTTCAGTTTGATGGGATTTTTTTAAGTCAACTTAAAAATTGTTTTACATATGAGGAAAAAACAGCTAACTCTGAAACTAAAATTTTCCCAAAGCATACATAGATGCAACGGCTTTTCAGAATATCTAATGTAGGGCAAGAGATCAATGCAAGAAAAACAGGCTATGAGGCTAAGACAAACATTGTAGCCCTCACAGATCACTTATTTGAAAGTAACTGCCGTGCAGATATTATATATACAGAGATTTTTAGTTCTGAATTTCAATATATTTATAGGTAAAGGGGGAAAGGGAAAAGAGGAAATAAAGGGGAGGAAGGCTTAACTGGCACAACACTAGAACACATCCCTCAAACCAGATGGCAAACGCCATAAGAAAAGGGAAAACGTACTCAATGAGTTTTAAAGGCTCAGTGCTCTGCCCAAACACAAAACCAAAGGGTTTGGGAGATGTTAAGTTTACATACTGAACAGCATTAAAAGTCTAAAAAAAATTTTTGAATTACCTCTACTGAACCCCAGGTAATATTACCTACTACTGCTTCTTACATTTTTATCCATTGAAGGAAAAGTGAAATCTATTACATAAATTTGTTAGAAATTATTTGCCAGATTAAAGTCAATCTTCAGAGAAGCAATGAGATCTCCAGAGAATCAAAGATGAAGAAAGCCTGTGATCATCCAGCCACCCAGCCACTTCAACTCCACTTTCCAAAAAGCTGGGTAACATTTGGCTGTACCTGAAGAGAAATAAATGATCACATCAATTTTCTGAAAACTATTCTGAAGAATGGAGAAGAGTCCCACAGTCAAGAAGGAGAGACCTCAAAATCTGAATGATATCAGATAGTATCTAATTCTGTGCTTTTCCAGGAATACAATCCATTACTATTTCCATCAATCACTGCAATATCACATGGAGAAGAAAAGTAAAAGTAAACATTACATTAACATTATGATATGTATACACAACTTATCATTCCCCATTGCAAACTAGTTCAATCAGAGTTATGTTCCAGAATAAAAATATGCACATACACATGCAGAGCCTTTGATTTTTACTTTTAAAAAAAAAATTATAATAGTAAAAGTACTCAAAGAAACATAATATTTAAGAATATGACACAATTCCCCCTCAAACTAATCTCTCCAAAATCTTGCAGGGATTAAAAGACAAATAATAAAAAATCTACATTAAAAGAAAAAGGAAAAACTGCCACAATTTTAAAACTTATGTCAGAGCCAAAACCATGACCTAGTAGCTGACAAATGCAACCAGCGTATACACACCCAGCACATTACACAGAAAAGAACACACTAGAGAGCACAATCTAGAGGCTCTTGTAACCAGTCACAGAAATATATTGATATTAGAAAGGTACAGCAGCTAACAGAAGCTACCAGGGTTTAACTGGCACATTTGTCCGTCTCTGTGCAGCACAGCTGAGACCCTCAGGGAGTTTCTTACTTCCTGCTCCCCTCTTTATAAGTTTATTCTAACCCAGGAGAAGGCTGCAGCCTGCCCCCACTGCCCTGGCTGGGCAGATATGCCTGCCCATTACTGGATGTCCAAAGCTGCCCCAAGCACCAACATGTGTTTGACACTCCTGATACCCAACAGGTAAATGAAGAGGACAAGGAAATATTATTTCACTTTTGTCAACTGCTTGAAATAATACAAAACAGAAAAAACCAAACCCTTCATTATTCTTTACTCTTTTCTTACAAAATACTGCTTACTGGGCTTCATAAAAGCTTTTTGCATTTTCTTTGTCTTCTAATAGAGCACAGTATTTCCAGGAACTAGGAGTAAGGTGTTTTTGAGTCAATTTGAGTATCTAAATCAAACACCTTTCAGAGCTTTGCTCTGTGCTTCCAGATAAGAAAAATGGGCTCAGGAATGATTGACGATTCACTCTGAAATTCCTTGTATTCTACACAGGAACAGATGGCTCAAAATGCTGGAAAAATTCCTGCAGGTATTTCGAGGCCTGTACCTTCAACCAACCAGTTAGTACAATATTGGCATAGTAACCTGTTGAGAAATGTGAGCATTCCTGAATGAACACTAAACTGAATTTTAATTGAAAAGATCCTATTACTCTCTGAAGTATGTTGCATAAGGGAAGGAAACAGAAACCTGCCACATAAATATCCCTACATGGTCTTAACCATATTTATATTTATTTTTACTTCTCTTAGTGATGCCACAAAGTAAATGTGTTCATTTGGTCATCTCTAGGAATAGAAAGCTAGACATTTTCACCTTCCCAAAGCTTCCCATTTTCCTGTGAAAGGTCAGACATTGTCACATTTGAGTCTGCTACTTCAGAAGTAAGTAAAACTCATACACTGGAAAAGATTTATGTAGAGAAAGCACTATACATTCATAGTACTTTAAATACAGCTGTTACTCAAACCTCACAAACCTTCTGCCTGAGTTCTAAGTAATCACAGAGGTACAACATTTACCCCCACTTGCAAAGAACAAAGCACAGCGCCTGTATATGATTTTGATATTTCCATTCTGACATAGGTTCACTTCAATTTGTATTCAATGAAATCCTGCAGTTGAAGTATGAGTACTGTTATGAAAAGAAGCAATGAGGTGGAAAACTGTCTTTTCAACTTTTTCTTTCACTGTTAAGAAAGTCATGGTATATTTCAAAAAATAGGAACTGTTACAATCGCTGAAAGCATGTACCCTGGAATGAATTTAATTTAATCTTTACAAAATAACTTGAGTGGAAAACACAGTTCAGAAAGTGATACTGTACAGTGAATTTCATTTACAAAGAAATAAAATGACTTACCGTACAACTATAATCTCTCCTCATACTCTACTGTGATGTTATGATTTTATATAGTACCTTTTTCTCTCCTTGTAGTGAATACAATTTTAGAGTTGTCAAAAATGATTTAGATTGACTTGAAATACATACAATCCCTTGACAAATATTTTACATGCTATTAAAAAAAAACGAGTTTTGAGTTTGCCTGGCTTCAAGTAAATGAAGAAAGATTCCAGAATAACGGATGACAGTAACTAACAAAGACTTCTTGAATCACATACAAGGCAATGAAAGATCAACAATTACCTGCTCCCAAGAGCTTATTTCACTAGTGGTTTAGTTCCCATTAAAGATTACCTCAAAATTTATTACTATACTCAAAAGTAACTCAAAAATTTGGCCAAATCCTGGCCCTTCGCTAAAGGCGGCAAGGCAGAGAAGCCCAGCGAAATACAGGGACAGCTCTATGCAACAGGATGACTTGTGAGATCCACTGAATACATAGATGGCTTTCCAGAATCTCCACCTATTTTTAAATTATGTTGTGTTGAAAACCTTGTTCCTCACTTAAGCAAATGAACAGGTTTTTACAAAACAAGCTATATTATAAAATCCATCTTTGTGATTTCTTCCTTAAAAACCAAACCCACACAGAAATATTGGTCCCTACTGATAACCCCGAACAAACAACTCATTGATAGTGTCCCTTTCAGAATCGAAGAACATGAAATGAAAAAAGTAAAATAAAAAAATCTTATTTCTGGAAATAACAAAATAGTTGTAAGCTGTAGACATACTCCAAGAGCCAGATACTGTGGCTGAAGCACTTCTTTACTCTCTTAATCGCTCTAACAGATTTGTTTTTCAGTGTTAGAAAGACAAGTAGTACTGGAATCTAGATAGGTACAATTCAGTACACCCCCATAAACAAACTCTATATTACACAGATATCCCCTGAGAATCATGTTACCAATGAAAAACATACTACAGCAACATATCCAGTAAAAACAAAATAAAACAACAACAAAAAAAAAACCACCACAAAGCGACAAAACAACCCAAAACAAACACACAAAACCCCAAGCCCTGCCTTGGTGGTCCACAGTAAATCTGAATTATGTACACCTTCAACCAAATAAAGACTATATGTCAAAAATGTACCATCCTATCTCGTAGGGAACACAATGCTAAAATTGTGCAGCATTTTTTATGTATACACATAAACAAGCATACTAGGGATTCGCCATTTAATGCTAATGTTGAAGTGAAGAAAGCAAGAACATAGGCGTGCCTCCCGAGTTTCCAATTGCAAAACCCTAAAGATTCAGGCTTTTCTTCTGGCAGCTTCAGAGAACTCATACAGTGGCTTAAGAGCCCTACAGAAGCAAAAAAAAGGAACTTACCATAGATATTACAGCTGGGAAAAGACATAGGTTTGGTTTGGTTTTTTTCCAGCTTTGTCCTACCGTTGTCCAAAGGATTGCACAGCCTAACAAGGCCCAAATAGGAGGTTAGTTCAAACCAATCTGAAAAGATCCTTCGTTAACCCTATGTGCAAAACCTTTTTGGACATAATCTGATAATGTCAGATGAACACATCCTTACATTATTTCAGTGCTTAAAATTTAACATGGACTCACACGTCCTTCTGCACCTAAGCCAGGAAAATCACAAAGAAAACAACTAACAGTGTCAAAACAAAACCCACCAGTCTATCCACATGTCAATGGAAATGGATTTCAACACAGGAGTGTTGAAATGATAACCACCTAACAAATGTCTGGAGACCTCCAAATCCCAGAAGCCTGGAGAAAAATGAAATGTTGACATTGAGGGCTTCTTTCAAAATGTCAAATGCACTGCAGAAATTCCCATAGACCAGTCCTGTACTCACAAACAACATGATGGAGAAATATGGCGATTTGTCTGCCACAAACACAGACATAAGAGAATTATTTTATCATAATAAATTCAGTAATATTTTATGTGTATGCCACTTTAAGAGAATTTTTAAAAAGAACTTTTATGTAACTAGATGCAGTATAGCTTTAAATTCACATTCAGATGTTGCATGATCAAAACCAAGGACTCAGAAATACAATTATAAAAAAAGATTATTTTAATCATAATTTGCAACAACTTTCACCATTAATAGCTCCAGTTGCACCACTTACAGGAATGACTGCAGATGACAGTGCATCACTGGAAGCATCAGAACAAAACATTTCCAAGCTTCAGGCTTAAAACACCTATATCACCTAGAATTTTCATTTGAATTTGAAAGGCTCTCATTCACTGTAGATGGTCTTTTCCTAAGTCTACAATGAGAGAGAATTAAAGCATTATCACCATTCATGTTTTTCACCATGAACTTTGCAACATTGACTTCGGACTTTTCGTAACTCTGAAAGTGTCCTGGAAGAGATAGAAACAAACTGCACACACTGACGAAACACACGGAGGTAATGAGTCCATTGAAGATCACTGTCACTGTGGGAGTAGCCCAAGCACTGAGAAAGAGAATTAGCAAGAAAGTTTCCTAAAAGAACATATGGATTGGATTGTTTCAAAATTATACAGAGAAATATTTTAACACAGTACAGAGTTAATACAAGTACATTAATAACTAAAGGAAAGTTTTACAAGGGGCACTAATTCCTTACTTGGCAGAAGACAACAGGGTCCACCGTATATTAAAATAAATGGAAATTGTAATTTAATCCAGCAGTAACAGTACAACCTGAGGATCCACTCCAAAGTTCACTCAAGTCAGTAAGAGCTGTCTATTTACTTCATTCACTGGATACCACATGTTGCTGATTAGAAATCTGCATCATATTTTAAATGCCAGTTGAGTAACACTTTAGAAATTACTTAGAAAGGCATCAGAAACAACAGAAGTAGTTCACCCTTTACATGGAGTCCCCAGGAACTAAAAATACTGCTGCTTACAAGATGCATGTTTTCCGGTTTTTTCCCCCTGAGGTTTTCTTACGTTTTTCTGAGATGTTCTTTGGTTTTTTACAGTTGAGAGCTGTTGTATAACAACACACATTAAATTACTAGAAGGATGCTCCTTTGAAATGATGCTGTTCACACCAGTTTTTCAGATTTTTTTTTGTACTAATTTTCTCCTAAATTTTAGGAAAATGCAAGAGTGGGGCATTTCATTTTGTTATTACCTAGTCTGATGTTATTTCAGCTGATTACAAGCTTCATTTTGCATAAAATGCATCAAAATATTTCTGGCAGCTTTTGTCTGAAGCAATACAAAATAAAGCAAGCAATCACAATACACAGAACATTCAGAGTTTATGTTGCCCTTTACCAGTGTAAATCCTTGAACAACATCCCATTTAGAAATCAGTTGGCCTTCCTATAGACAAGCTGATTACAATACAAGTTTGAGAATTGATATCATATCTATTCAATAATTATGAAATTCAATAATTATGAAATTGTAATTAGAATTTTTATTTATACCAGGTTTATTAGTTTTATTTCCTTGAGCTGATTATTTAACATTTGCTTTCATGAAAGGTGAACAGCATTTTATGAAAAAGTATCCAGGTGTATCTGAATTAGAAGATAAGATCAAATCTGATGATCAACAATGCTGCTGATGTTCCAATGACCAAACTATTTATCATAAGCAATATCTTAATGTAATGAAGTATCTTACAATTTTAAGGTTACTAAACAAATGAGGCTTTCCAGGACCATTTACAGCAGTTCAGAATAGACTAACCTGCAACAATACCTATTATACTTACATTATCTACACTAACTAGCTTTTGAATGCGAATTAGCAGGAATTAGGATGAAAATTTAATCTCTGCACTACCAACTGTTGCCAAGCATTTTCTAACAATGGAAATCCTTGTTAACAAGCAAAGAGAAAAAAAATCACTGAAGGAAAACAATTATTATATTTAAAAGACCAGCATTTTTTCATTGTAAAATAATGGTTAAAATACATAATTATGTTTTATTAACAGATAGATGCCTATGATTATCCTAATCACTCCGCTTATACATTCTATCTTATTCCTTGATCTGTCCTCCCACTTTTTCTATTTTTAGATCGCATGGTTTATAAATTGAGATGGCACATTCAGAAAACCCTGGCTCATTTATCCAAAAATATTCATTCTCATTCAGGTGCTGGTCAAATACCTTCATTTACTGAATACACTGTCTCTTTTATACAATGGGAGTTGCCATTGTCCACCAAGATTCCAGATCTATATTTTAAAACTCATTAGGGGTCAAATAGTTTCACAAATCATTAAAATTAGAAAGGTTCTGAATAAAAGTACTGTAGCACTGGACTTTTAAAAAATGGGTAAGGAATACTTGTGAAGTTTATACCCCAAATTAACAAATTGTTCTCAGTTCCCTTCTACATAAGTTTTAAAATTTGTTTTTAAATGCCTAATTTTAAGAGAAAAATAGAGAGAAGTTAAACCAATTAATTTTTAATATGATGGCTTTAATACAGGTGCCAGAAAATGTGGTGTTTGGATATGTTTGAATAAGCAGTCATGAGAAGAAACCTAAGAAAACACTTCACTACAATCATCTGAAATTGCATCCAGATAAGACTTCTATAGTCATTTGGTGTGAATGTATCCTGCTTAGCTTAACTTAATGCTGTAAGAACACTGATTGGCAAGTTGTTAATAATGCACTTTTTGAATTTTTTCTTTTGATAAAGAATGTGCTGAAATAGAAAAGCAAATTAAAAGTAAGCATATGCATATGTCCATTACTAATTCAGGAACCTGCATACCTATATTTCACAATCACCTTGTAATATGTTGGAGAAAAACTAATTTTTTAAACCACTGGAGCTGGATAATGTCTTTTAATAGCTGTTTTGCCCCATTACTTTTAATTTGAGTAAAGAAAATAGATTGCAGTCTTTTGTTAGAATTGTATCACAAATAAAACACAATGCAATTAAATAGCTAACATTCAATGTACTAACCAATACTTGTAAAATGTAGGAAAAGCGTTAGATGGCGTCTCTGGCTGCAGATTAGGGAAGAAGGTAAGAGTAGGATCAGTACCTGCAACTCCAGTGGTACAGTTGAATTCTGAAAGAATTTTTGCCGAAAATCCAGAAAATCTTACTACGTTTCCTCACTTGTTCTATATGCGTTGTTTGGAAAAAACTACAAAATAACCACCGTAGTAACAAAGGTCTATTGGCTTTTCCACTGTAATAAAAATAAACCTAGATGGTGTGTTTACTTCTCCAGCCTGGCAGGCCACTAAGCTCTGGTCAAGATGTACCCCTGGAGAGCCAGGCAGTGGGCATGCTGCGCACATCTTCCCTCTCAGGGCAGCAGGCAGAGTAGGTGGCAGAGGCTCAAAGTGGGAAAACATGAATACTGTTTTCTGAAATGAATGTGTTCACATCTGAAAATGTACTGGCATAGCTTACATTCACAATTTACAACACACAATATAGTACTTTTCATAGACACTAAGTCCACTTTTAGACAACTAAATAACAGGACTATACTTTAGAAATAGGGGAAGTATTCTGCATTTCAGGATGCATATTAAGAAATGAGATTATTCCTTCCAATATAGATACGAGGAAAAAGGTAATATACATGAGAAAATAGCTCAAGAACTTGAAAAACAGCTGTAAATTCCAATTCCCTCCCCCTAAATTTTTGTAGCTTTGTAACACATTTATAAAACATCAATAAACAGCAATTGATCAACATTGGTTTTACTGTTTAGGTCTCCAGATATCACTTGTACAGAATTGACTAGATATTGAGATGTGCGTTAAAAATTTGGTAGGAAGCATCATACAGCACAGGCTCTTCCGTGTTCATTTTCTATTTAATTCAAATAC
Organism: Numenius arquata; assembly: GCF_964106895.1. NCBI lineage: Eukaryota > Metazoa > Chordata > Aves > Charadriiformes > Scolopacidae > Numenius > Numenius arquata. The sequence continues at coordinate 32,679,344 of NC_133580.1, read as the reverse complement.
AACAGCTATTGCAAGTTTGAATTTTTCGCACTGGAATGTCCTTTAAAATTTCTTAATGCACTCGAGGTATCTGAAAAATTTCAAAGCTGGTCAAAAAGAACTGTTGTCCTCATATTAATCAAAGTAGCCATTCACCAAACTTCCAAAAAGTCATTGATATCAGAATAAACTTAAAAAACAACCTATAGAAGTATAAATGCTTGTGCTGTTTGAATTATAACGATAATGAGAGCATTTTTAGTTTGCCACAATTGTTATGAAGAGAGTAACACAGGCCAGATATTTCAGTATGAAGGACTTTGTGCTAACAGCTCCCACTGAAAGAAATGGTGGTTTTGTCCTTGATTTCAATGATGTTAATATTTCAGTACTGGCGAAATAAAATGTGCTCAAATTGAGTAGTTCTCAGCAGCTGAATACTACGAGAGGCAGCTCTTGAATTGACTTCTTCCCCATCCTACCAGAAGTGAAATGAGAGTACTTTTGGAGAAGAAAGTATTTACAGAAAAATACCTGAGGAAAAGGAGAATAGGTGGAAACCTCATCTTTAGAGTTTTAGCAGATTATTTCACGACGAATCTCAGTCCTTCAGATTTGGCAATAAAGCATTAGCAATAATTTCTGTCTGTTCTAGCAATTTGCGTTTCTGATTTGTATCATGCACACCTAATCTACCTTTCTACAATCTCTCTCTGTGAATATTGTTAGAACTATTTTAATGTCAGGATAAACCATGGAAACCTTTTCCATTTTCTGCCTTTTAAAAATGAAATTAAAACACAAAGTACAGCATTCAAATATTGATGTTTACCATATACAAGGAACTAACAATGCTGTTGCACTCCTGCTGCTGAATATGATGCTGGCCATAAATGCTGCAATATCATTAATTGCAGGTAAATGTCACTATTTCAATGCCAGGCACAGTAAGTTGGAATGATTTCCTTTTGTTTAACTCCCATTATTAACACATTAGCATACATTTATAAATTCTTAAAATTCACTGCCCTGCTACTTTAGCAATATTTGAGAAGGTATTTAAATTATATTTACTGACAAGTAACTCTCTGAAGATTCCCTTTGGGAAAATAGGTACTACACATTCATGCTATGCTGGTATTTTATGGTCTGTCCCATTCCGATGCTGTATTTTAAAGTCTCTTCAACTGCATTTAAAACTATCCCATTAATCATTTTAAGTTGATTGAATCAGATTAATTGACCCCCACAAACCTGCTCATTAATATCTATTCTTTGGCTTCAGTTCTGTGAAATGAAGGATCTTCATTTCCTTTCCTGGACTTTTTAATTCTTGCCTTCTCTGCTCCTTTTAGTTTAAAGAGTAAATTGTTTCTACTGACATGTTCACAGCCTTAAGGAAAAACATTTCCAACTTCAGTACAGCCCAAAAGCTGTTTTAGATGAAATCTAATCTTTAGCCCTCATAGTGTCTTTTTAATACACTTAATGATAACTGTTACGATCATTATGATCCAACCATATAAAAAAGCTAAACAAGCTGAGGATACCTCTCAAATACTATTATGCTTCATTTCAGTTCCAAAGAAACCTACATAGAAACCTACATTTCAGACAAATGTGAGGTTTTTTAATTTCCTTTCATATGAATAATTTTTGATAAGAAATATTTTTGAAAGAAATGCAGAAGTATTAAATCAGTGAACAGAATTAATGGAGAAATTAGTCTCACATCCTTTTACATTATCTGAATACAACTTTTGTCCTTATTTGGATGTCTGGTGTTGCCTATATTTCAAATTTTACATTTTTTATATTTTCACAAGTTATGACTACCTTTATGAATGGAAAGCAATACAGATGGTATTATTACAAATAGCAATAGGACAAGAGGAAATGGCCTCAAGTTGCTCTAGGGGAGGTTTAGATTGGATATTAGGACAAATTTCTTCACTGAGAGTGTTGTCAAGCATTGGAACAGGCTGCCCAGGGAACTGATTGAGTCACCATCCCTGGGGGTATTTAAAAGATGTGTAGATGTGGCACTCAGGGACATGGTTTAGTGGTGGACTTGGCAGTGCTGCTATCTTAATGGTTGGACTTGATGATCTTAAAGATCTTTTCAAACTTAAACAGATTCTATGATTCTAAACACCACAGGTGTTTAGTACCTAAAGGGTGGGTTGAAGGATGATGGAGCCAGACTCTTTCCAGTGGTTCCCAGCAACAGGACGAGGGGCAACGGGCACAAGATGGAACATAGGAAGTTCCATTTAAATATGAGGAGAAACTTCTTTCCGGTGAGGGTGACAGAGCCCTGGAACAGGCTGCCCAGGGAGGTCGTGGAGTCCCCTTCTCTGGAGATTTTCAAGACCCGCCTTGATGCAGGCCTGAGTAATGTGCTCTGGGCAATCCTGCTTTAGCAGGGGAGTTGGACTAGATGATCTCTAGAGGTCCCTTCCAACTCTGACAATTCCATGATTCCGTGATAGCTGCTAACTGAAATCTCTGAAGACAGCATAATTAGTAGCTCTTCATCAATGAGGTTTTTCATAAGCAATGGCCTGGAATAACCCTCTGGATTTTAGAAACTCAGTTTTATTCAAAAGGCTTTGTCATATCTGTTCTGATTATAGCATTACATGCTTAAAACTTGAAATCAGTCTCTGACTTCAGCTAGGCACACATCCTTAATGCCATGAATTATATTCCACTGTGGGCCATAGAGGGAACCCGTTTCCAAAGAACGTGCCCAGTTATCATTACTAGCAGTAGCAGAGTTCACCAGTACTTTGGCAGTGGTCACAGTAGCAACTGTACGTATCAGCAGTTGCCCCGGGACAAGGTGTGTTTGCTTACTCTGTCAATCTCCTATCGCACAGCCTTAATTCGCCTCCATGATTTCCAAAACTGAAACTTAGGTTAGCTTCTCATTGCAGGGTGTCATTTTTCAAAGGTACCTGCCTCTGGGAAAGGTTTTGCTCAACCACAGATCAAGCACAATTTACAAGTTAACCAAAGATATTTTGCTGTGATCAATCACTGCATATCAATCGCCTCCTGCCACCAGATAATGGTTCATACATCATTACCCATAGCACTCCTTGCCAATATTTAAATTAGGGGAATTTTTAAACAGCTAAGAGATTTTTTCTGTAAACATAAATGCTATTATAATATTGTATTGCTAATGCAATTTCTTTAGTATTACATTTGGAAAATGGAAAGATGTCATCATTTACAGGCATAATTATTTTTATCATAAAGATGAAATATTGCTTCAAAGGAAAAACAAATCACTTGAAGCACTGTCCAAAGCTTTTCCCTTTCCCCTCGTCCCTAACCCAAGAACAACAATTTTTTATACTTAAATTGCTTTAGTTCCTTTCAGATGTTAAAAAATATAATAACATCAAGCAAAAAATTAAAATAATCTTAAAACAAATAGAAGCTTTTGTTCAACTTAACTTTTTTTCCACATTGTGTAGGTTGAGAACCACATACTCCAACTAACAGAGTTGTATATTTTCTTCGGTGAGGTCAACTTCATTTTAATTATTTTTTTTAATCTTTGTGGTTTGTCTTTTCAAAACCCTATTAAAGTCTTAAAGAAAACAAACAGTCATTCTTTTCTTTGGGACTGACACATTACAGTCTTTTTCCTAAACTCATCTGTCACTTCAAAGTCTGCAACTTCCTTCGCTTAGTATCAGCTGTCTATATAAAATTAACATTATAAACATAAACATAAAACAAAAGTACCTATTTAAAATTGATATGACCAATATTCATATTAGATCTCAGTACAGCTGCCGATCTCACGTGACTATATCAACAGACCACCATGAGGTTTGTAGGATTAAGTCATATTTTGTATTTAATAAATTTTAATTTATCTTATGGTTTCTTCTGGTCTTTGTACTCAGCAATGGGGAATAAAAAATATTCTACCAAACCTATACAATATTAAATACGTCAAAACCAGACCACAGTATAACCAATTATAGGATAAAGCTTCTATGATTGTCAGTGGAAAAAAAGTGGATCCCTTAAGACATCGTACTCTTGTAGCCAGCAAGTAGGAAAACACCTCCAGTCTTAAAGCTGTGCAGACATGCTGAGACTGTCTCCTGTCACATTCCTGTGCATCACCTTTCCCTTCCTGGTTTCTCCCCAGAGTCCTGGGGGTTTGCGTGGCAAGGTTGTGGTAGTAGTAGGGCTTCTGTGAGAAGCTGCTAGCAGCTTCCCCCGTGTAAAATAGAGCCAAAGCCAGCCGGCTCCAAAACAGACCCTTCGCTGGCCAACGCTGAGCCCATCAGTGACAGTGGCTGTGCATCTGTGATAACATATTTAAGAAGGGGTAAGGGGTCGGCGGGGAGAATCCTGGGCAAATGTAACCAGAGAGAGGAGTGAGACTATGTGAGAGAAACAACTCTGCAGACACCAAGGTCAGTGAAGAAGCAGGACGCGGAGGTGCTCCAGGCGCTGGAGAAGAGATTCCCCTCCAGGCCGTGGTGAAGACCATGGTGAGGTAGGCTGTCCTCCTGCAGCCTGTGGAGGTCCATGGTGGAACAGATATCCACCTGCAGCCCATGCAGGACCCTATGCTGGAGCAGGTGGACGCACCCAAAGGAGGCTGCATCCCCGTGGAAGCCTGTGCTGGAGTAGGCTCCTGGTGTGGCCTGTCACCCCATGAAGAGAGGAGGCCATGCTGGAGCAGGTTTACTGGCAGGACTTGTGACCCTGCAGGAGACCCATGCTGGAGCAGTCTGTTCCTGAATGAACCTGTGGGAGACTGTGGCTTTGGTGGGCACCTGACATCCAGACAGGGCAACCCACAACCAGTCCTTTCTCATATAAGCATATCCTGTTTACTGAGTAGTATTTATAAGTAATATGGTGATTCTTAGTGAGACTTTCATCTTCATGTGAGATATAAAGTATTTGCTTAAATGCATATTTGCTTCAATAAACAGATGTGTTTTATCCTTAATAAAATGAAGGCTACCTGCAAGAAAGAGCAGAAAAAACATACCACTCAGAAGAAAACAATGGATTTCTACACTCTTAAACAGGCAACTGTTTGATGCCTTCAGAGAGAAGCAGAAAGAGTCGTTTGCTTAGAGCCTTAAAAGTGACTGTTAAAGGCCATGGGGGTCTCTTAAAGACATGGCCACACAGTGAGTGGTGTTTTGTAATGAATGCAGATCCCATCCAACAGACCCAAGTGTGATCCAACCCAGAAACAGCAGAGATGACCAGAGTTTTGTTTGCTGGTGGGGGCAGCAGCAAAGGCAGCAGGAGCAACAACACTGAGCAGCAGCTTTAAAAAAACAACACACAACAACACAACAGTAGGCACAAAAGAACGAGCCTGAATTAGAAGCAGCAGCAGTCTAATAGTTTTGATACATTGCTCTTTTCCATTTCTTTGTCTTTCAAATAATGTCAGATAAGACATTTTCCCATTTTCCCAAGAGCAGCTGTGGCATTTGTCATCCAGGGATGATAAACTCAAGACCAGCCTCAAGAGAAGAAGAACACGGCATACCGATTAAGCATATGATAACTGAAGAGTATGTAAAAGGAAGAAAGAGGGCTCCAAATATAAGTAAAGGATTGAGGGGAAAAAAAAAAAAAAAAAAAAACAACCACAAAATAGCCACACTGAGTAAATGATTAGTGACTTATGTAAGGTGGGTAAGAACAAGGGAAACCAAAATATTGGTGTGCCAAGGGTGTGAGTGTTAACTTTTTTCTGGTATTAAAAATATTTTAATTTATTATATTACTCCATTCTTTTCTCTTATCACACATTTAAATATGATTAGCAGATCTTGCACCAGATTTAAAACTTAAAACTTAAATAAGTTCAGATTTGCCACCCCTATTATTTCTGCAGAACACATGGAAAAGAAAAATGCTATAGATTTAGAGACGCACATAATGCACACTGAAAACCTACATGACATTGCACAGTACATTCTGGAAATCAATTCTTAATACCTAAAAATCAACCACAAGTAGTTATGCCTAGTCACTGCCTTTTAGGTTTCATTAAGAAGCGGAAAACCAGGAAACAGTGACATGCTTAATGTAAAATGAAGATGCAGGAATATAGTACATTTGCACAATACAAGCTTTAAATGAAAACTATCCATCTACATATGACTACTGATTTGTTTAAAATACAAAGATAAAATGCATTTTATCTAAAACTTATCTGTAATTTACATTCACCCTATCATCAAATATGATTTTATCTGTATTTTTTTCACTAATACAGATTAATCTTGTATATTTTAGGTGTCTTTCTATAATTTAGTTTTAAAATAACACTATAGTTTCATAGCCATCTTAGCAGCCACTGCTCTCTAAAGAATGGGACAATATGGCAAAACTTATTAAAAACACATTATTTCATTGTAAAAATTATCCCTGTAATGCTATTCCATTCACTTTAACAAAACCACCATAATTTTGGCTATGTTCCCCCATAGAGAGTTTTGCACTATACCCACAAACCTATGTGCATTTCTTAACACCTCTCTGCCTAACTGGAGTCCACACAGTCTTATTTCCTAAACACTTCTTCACTCCTCTCCACAATGACATCTTTCTTACATGATTCTTAGCGTGCCTATATGATTCATGGCATGTGTGTGACTTACTAAGATTATAGACTATCACCGTAGCAGTGGATTTGGCAAGGTGGCTGGAAAATAAAGTATTTTTTTTATCAAGAGCGTAGTCTTACAGCAATGACAGTTAGCTGTATATTCAGCTGCACCAGAAAAAAGGATAGATTTTCAGAACCTGACTAAGCCCTGTGCAACTCGATCTAATTGTGAAGGCAGCTCTGCTTTGGGTCAGAAGTGGGAATAGATGACCTTAGGAGGTCCTTTCCGACTTAAATTTTTCTATGATATTATGATTTCCAAAATCGTAAGAAAATGCAAGTTTATTTTTTTCTACAAGATTTTGTAGAGCGTCTTTACTCCTTCTTTATATATTTGCTCCTTCGTACCTTGGAATGACCTTAAAACTCTTTTCAGTGTTACTATGATGCAAAAGGAAGAAAACAGCAGCTGAGGATCTGTGGAGCAGCACAGGTGAAGCTCTGCTCCCTTAAATTTCTGCCAACACCAGCAGTCAAGAGCAACCCTTTCTCAGCACTGCTCAGTTTCACACAAAAGAGGCAGTCAGCCACATTCTTTTGTCCTTCAAGCTGATAACCAGTGAAACTTCAAACAGCAGTTCAAGCAGAATCCAAGAATCTAGGAAAAAATATTTTCTAAAACTCGAGACAACAACTTACAAGACTCAATACAACTACTTACAGAAATCACCACAATTTTCAGATTGTAATACCGTAGAGACAAAACACAATGCTTTCACAACCTGAAATGTGCTAGAAATGCATACTAAGTAACACTGTCTTGCCATTTCCGTAACATTGGAAAATTCAAGATCTTTAAACAGACTGTTGACATTGCAGCTATTTTAGAAGTTCTAATGCACTTTGAAGAGCTTAAGTGAGCACTGAATTATCTTCATAAATATTAGACAATAGACTACAATAATAATCCCACTCTGAATCTTCAGCTTTATTTGTCCTGTTGGATTAGTTCATGCTATAATACATTGCTGGCAGTTTGCTTTAACAGCCAGCAACTCTTAGAATTCCTGATTACATGATTATACTCAAAAGCCTCATTATTTCAAAATGTTTTATCATCAACTGATCGCTTTTTTATTGCTTTGGAGACAACTCCACAAGCCTGTTCTTACAAGATTAGCATCACAAGTCCTTAACTACATTTTGTTTACTTAACTCTACAGGCTCCTAAAACCTCAAAATTAGGAAGAGGTAGAGAAAAGCTTCCTCATCTGAAAGAAACAGGTAAATTTTCATTTATTTTCATTCATCAGGTAAAGTATCTTCCCAAGTTTAAAGATTTTTTTCCTTTTTAGTCTTAATTTCTTACTTAGCTGAGGTTTAAACAAAGTACAAACAAAGAACAGAGCACACTACAGCTGTATCATTGCATGCTGTGATCTAATTAGACTTTATCAAGTAAATAGGAAAGGACTGAGTCAATATTTGAATGAAGGATTTTCAATGAACAAGAGCATGTGCAGTGACAATTCTGATAGTTTTACATGCAAGTCTGCCTTCTGAGCCACTGCCAATAATCCAACCTAGTGTTAACAGTGCAGGAACATTTCTCTACTGTTTGATATACTGTTTGGCTATTGATAACCCAGTAACCCATATCATCATAGTCACCAGCTGGGAGACAAGACACAGCACTGGGCTGAATTTACAGGCTCCTGTTCATTCACTACAGTTCGTTGTAGCAGTGGAGTTGCATGTGCAGATCCTATCCACTAAAATGCAGCTGTGGGCTGGGACTCGGCAGAGAAAAGAAAACAGGATTTCCCCCTGACCCATGCAGCACAGCTAAGGAGCTGAGCCTGAGAAGTAGATCCTCCTTCAATCCTATGATATTTCACTGTCTCCTTCTCATTGCTATCTTCTCACAGCCTCAGCAGCCCAACAGTTCCCTGAAACAGGCCCTACAACCTTCTATAGTTCCTTTCCTTGTCACATAACTTCACAGCAAGCCACTACCTTTCCTAAAGCCCACATCCAGGCTGTCCTTGACCAACACATACTACACCCTCAGCTCCAGAAAACCAGCTACTGACACCTTCTCTACATACTCATGGCTCTGTGTATCAGCCTAGAGCTTAACACAGGGAGGTCAAGGCGTCCTAGAGCATCCTTGACTCAAGAAACTTCCAAAGTCACTTAGACCAGTTGAGTTCATATGACTTTAACTCAGCATGTTTAGTGAATTGTCCATAGGAAGCAACCAAGTAGACTTCTACAGTTCTGACTAAAAAGCCATTCTCCTTGTTAAACCAACAAGACATGGGACCTGTCCACGTAGTCACAGAGGAAACCTCTAAGATTCTTTCAAGGTGTAGAAGTGCTAATCCCTCTGTCCACTTATTTCTCCCTCTAGTTTCAGTCCATTGCTAGGAAAGATGTCAAGGCAACCTTCCTCTGTCTTCGGTTCGATAGTGAATCAATACAAAAATACCTTCCACTATTTTTTACAGCCTCAGAAAAAAAGCTCTATAAATTTTCTTTTACAACTTCCTAATGACAGATAAAAATGGTGGACCCACCTAGATGCTTACTTACAGATGCAGAAATGTTTCAGAGACTTTTCTAATGTGAAAAGAAATGGTTAAAGTGCCACAAACAAGGACTTTCCTTTTAAGACTTATCACAGTTATACGACTTGTTCTAACCCAGGCCTATGAACATCTTGTTCATTATTAGCTCGAGAATACTTGCAGTTTAGGTTTTTTTCAAAAAGTATGCAAGGTGTTCAATACATATCATAATATACTGTGCTCTGAACTAAGGTGAAGCAACTAGGGACAATCAGGAGATTCACCTCAAAACTTCATGCTCTTAAAGTACTCCAAACTACAGTGCAACAGTAAGAGTTCAGGATGTTCAGTAGACACAATGCTACTGAAAACAGGAGTAGATTATTATTACACATCAAAAGGAAATGTTGAGACTATATAAATACATAAAAATTAGAGTTCAATATTTATGACTTCCTGCTTTTGGAGAACAGGCCCATAACCTAGGATCCATATTCTTCAATTTCATATTTTAGTACTTCATAAACAAATTTCTTCAAATTCTTATAAAGACAAATTGTTCCATAAGCAACAGAACTAACGATACCAGGTTTCCTATAGCTTCATGTTTCATGGTTGAATTATTTGATGTCTAATAAGTGAACACTCCAGTTGAAGCTATTCCTGTAGCTAGGAATTCATAAAACCTTTCTGCTTTCTTACTGCTCTCTAGTAAGAGGGGAATTCGCACCCTATGCTTTATCACAGCAAAGGACTAGGAATCTCCGTCTCCGCTATCTGACTGCCAACATTCACGATCACAGTACAAACGTGATCACTTTTTCCTGTTCAAGCTGAACAAAACTTATGTAGGAGGTAGAGGCAGCATGTTGACACAGAACAAACACACAAACTTAGAGAAACTTAAACTATGTTAAAGAAAAAATATGTTTTGCCATCAAGGGTGTTACTATTGCTAGCAATTTTAGTACAAAGTTCTAGAGTAACTGTAAATTATAGGTGTAAAGCACTTATGTTAACACTTGCAGTTCCCATTTTGCAATTGACACTACAGCTTTTTCATGTCAAAAATCTTCCATTTCATGTCAAAAATGAAAAATGTTAGTCTGAATGATGAATTAGTATGTTCTCTCTGAGTTATTTTTGTATGATTGATTCTTCCTTAATAAATTTTGCACTTAGAACTGCTTTTAAAGGAGTAAATAATTTTTAAAATATTTGAATGTTGCTTACTTTTACATTGGTTTCTCTTGCTTTGCATGGACCCTACAAAAATATAAAGGTCTAGCAGCAGATACAAGTGGGTTTGTAATTATAGGAAACCTAATAGTTGTTGTATACAGAAATGTCCTAAGGATATAAACATTATTATAAACAAAATTCCTTTAATTCATGGACAGACAATGTTAAGATGGCAGATCAAGATCTTTCCTCTACTAATTCTGCAAATGTATGAAAAATAGAGGAACAAAACCCACAAAGGAATCAAGCTAATTTTTCTCTATTGTACTATGACATTTAGTTCTGTGAATATACTCTGTTAATTTTATTACTGAAAGTAGTTTTAAAAGTGTTTCAAATACAAAGTCAAATTGAACTGAATTATATTTTTTCTTTCCAGTAGTGTAAATAAAGAATATCAGAAGAGGGAAACCAACATGATTTTAAATAAGATTTTAATTTAGTACAATTTTGTTCCCCAAGACAAATTAGCTTAAAAATCCTAGTAAAAAACTTCAGCATGCACACAATGGAATACTCAAAACTGAACTGTTTTAAAAACTTCACAGTGTTTCCGAGTGTACAATATTACAATCCAATAAGCAAAGAAAAGAAATAATTAGTTTTCACAGAACACCGGCTTTTATATCAAAGGTACTGCTTGTAGTCAATGAAAGAAATGGACAAAACTACCTGCACGTGATATGTCCAATTAAAGATAAATTCTATTTGTTACCTGAAGTAATTTATTTTAGGACTGTGTATAGAAACATAATGATATTTTGATGAAGATTCCTTTTTTTTTTTTCTCTGCAAAAAAGAGAGACTTTGGTGTAGTACAGTACTTCATTCTCTGTCTGTCTCAGTATCTGCCATGTTGTCTGTACTCTACAAAGCGTGTATAGCACAAAAGATAAAATAGGTCAAATGATAAATCCAGCCAAGTACAGACCTAAGATGATTTCTAATGCAATGATTTTCAAATCATTGATATAAAAGGATGTAAAATAATTTGAAAAGCTATGAAGGAAAATTCATTAGAATAACAACTGAAGACTCGCTATCGCTGGACTTACTTGGCACCACATTTCATGATGATACCTGCTAAGCACATAATTACATTTTCCTAAACAATTACTGGAAAAAGCATATAAAAAAAAATCTCCCCAGAGAAACAGACAACTATAAAACACACATTATCCTGGTTTACACTTAGCCTAACTAGTATCAATAAAGGGACAGAGGAGGACCTGTCAATAAAGGGACAGAGGAGGACCTGTCAATAAAGGGACAGAGGAATTTCAAGCTCTTACCTTTCATGATACCAGGAATGGTATCAAAACTAACACTCTGCAACTGTATTTCGTTCTTTCACTCTATTTCCAAGATATACATCTCATAAGCCAAATCAACATTCGGTTCATCTATGTTAGACAAACAATTTTTAAATTTTAAGCTGAGTACTTAAGCACTCTATGAGTTAGTAACTTTGGATATTTTCACTCTGGTGTTTTTAGAATTTTTTAAGTTTTTCTGCGTCATTTTCACCCTTTTAATTTAAAATGTGACTGAATAGTCATGAAGTATGGCAGGCTGATAGTAGGAAAAGCCTTCATTAGAAAACTGTACCAAGATACATCAGACTGTTTCTGAGGAAATACTTCTAATAAGGTGTTTTATCTCCCTGTAACGGTTGGTTCCTCTGTGGTCACCATAGAAAAAACTTATTGGCAAGTGTAGGGGAAAATTAGTGACATATCCTGTTTTCTGGAAAACAAACATGGAAAAACATCTAGTTCATTTCACATAAAGGAACAACCAAGTAACAGACAAGGATAGTTTTTACAACCACCTGGATTTATATTTGGATTCACTTAGAAGTTTCGATTACCTCACTGTCCACTCCACCACAAGTATGATTTAATATTAGAATTTTAACTTAACTTCAGTTCAAAACGTTTCCTGCAAAATGCTATAACCTGTAACATACTGAAAAGTCATCTGGAAAAAAACCAGAATTAGTAAGCTCCAAACTTAGGCTGACCCTAACTTCTAGCAATACAACATTTGAGAGGAAAGTTTCTGTTCGAGATTCATTTTACAATTCTAAAAGAAGAGTTTTCTGACAGTTTTAACTAGACATTGCTACATTCTTAAATCTGTTTCCTACCTCAAACTGTCCTAGATACCAAAGATGTTTGTTAAAACAATACAGTTTCACACACAATGTGCTTGTGAGTAAAGGTATTACATTTCAAGTAGAACACACTAAACATAAAAACACTAACCGCAACATGGATGTAAACATCAGAGGTGGTTTCGTAAGCACATTTGCACACATTTCAGATTTATTCTTACTTAAATTTTCCAAACTGTAAAAGTAATTCCATACAAATTTTCAGTAGTTTGGGAAACGTGGACATTATCTAATGGTCCTTTATCTTCAATAGAACTTGGCAAGGAGAGAAAAAAAAAATATATATAAAAGGAAGTAACATCACAAAAGTATCAAAATTCTCCATCTCTTAATACAAAAAAAAATATCTTTACCTACCCTTAGATTTCTTCTCACCCCTGAGATTCTCTAAAATCCCAACCTGCTGAGAAAGACTGAGAGGAAAAGCATGGAGGACCATTTTCAAGACAAGGATGACTCTAGAGAGCCTCTGACCTCCATTTAAGAGACGGTCTCAGGGAAATGATACAACTGAATAATGAAGAAAATTCAAAGGCTTTATATGGGCAGTTCTCTAGTCTTAGGGTATTTTTTTTTTTTATTTTAGGTATGCAATGACTGCAACACTAGGAAATGAGGCGATCTGGTAAATGTCTCCCTTGGGGTAGAGTTCGAAGTAATCAATTACAGGCAAAAGAAAATCCCTCAGAAAAGAATAGAACTGAATTGTGCATCTTCAACTATGGTGAAGGTTGAAAACTGACATGACTGAAAACACATTTTGCAGTGGCCTCAAAGACAATAAGATTTGACAGATAAGACAAAGATCCATAGACCTGACCAGTAAGGGTCTTTCTCTTCCCTTTATGGCTAATAAAGTAGCTAACCTGGGATCCAGACAGAGTTAACATAGTGAGACTTGCACATATACACTAGTACTAGACAGAGTTTATGCCTTGATATACACTGAGATAAAGAAACCAGGCAAGCAAGCTTGGTCATGCTTTTAGCTGGTATCAGAATAACTTTGTGATACTGGGAAGCAGCAACTCCTTCCTACTTTACATGCAGTGTTGATTAAAAACAATGCCAGATTTATAGTGCTATTGTGAACAAGATTTTAAGGGCTTATACACAGCAGTCTGTTCGTTCTTCATGCTAATCATCCAACATGGAGAAGCAACTCGCATGCTTTCTGAAACACACCTGTATACAGGGGCAGGGAGGTACACACACCCCCTCCATTTGCAGAGTATTCTTCAAAGAGCGTCTGGGCAAGACACAGCGGCCCAATGCTCTTTCTCCTGGTACAGGAGTGAATGACTGGTGGTAGGATCATCCTTACTTTTCTACGTTCACCATTTTTAAAAGTTGCAAAATTTTCATACAAAAAGGAAGTAAATATATTTTGTCTGTTTATTTCACAGCATTTAACTGAACAGTTCGTTTCATTCCAGTTGGGGAATTATATTTATTTTACAAGATGAACCTGCTTAATTCAGATTGAATAATTTCAATAAAGATAAAGCACTTACCTTTTCATTGTTCTTAAACCCTTAGTGCTATGTTCCAGTATTAATAATTTAATCAACATCAAAGCAACGTAACTATGAATAATGATTATATTAAATCTAGACTGATATTTGAAGTTTTGTACACCAATATCTAACTGTTGAATAGCCAGAGTTTCCCTGTGGACATTAAAACTTACATTTAACTGTAACTTTTTTACTTCCCATTTTTATTTCCTTTTGTTGCATTTGTATCTTTTTTAAAGTAAAATCTTCCCCTTTAAATTTATATTGGCCCTTACTCTATAAGGCTGCATAATTCCATGCTTCTGGCATTACAGCTTCCACAGTAGCCACTACTATGATCCAGAAGATAACATTCTGAGCAAGGACCAAGGAGAAGGAACAAACATATTAAGCAAGCTTAACCAGAATTCTTCAGCTGCTGAAACTCTTCACAGTTTCAAGAAAGAAAATCTGTCTTTTTCTACCTACATGCCACAGGTCCTATGATGCAGTTATCAGCTAATACTACCTATTGTACGCTCACAAACAAAACTATGTATTTTTACTAAATTTACAGGAATAAGTTAGAAATTTATTCCATGTGTACAATAATTCTTTGCACATATATATCCTTTGTGAGAGCAGATATTCCCTGAAATGACATAATCTTTCTCTGACTAGATCACAATTGTCTCTCAGCTCAAATATTTCAGCCTCTGAGTGCTTAACATTAGAGATCAATCAAAAAAGTAATAAAAGGATGCAAAACCTAAAGGGCATACCTATTGAACATTCCCAAATCCTCAAAAAACCTGCAAGGCAGAAGAAAGTCCCATCAATATTTTCACATGAAACCTATATAATGTTCATATCAGTAAATGGATTCTAGTGAGGCACTTGCCAAATGATCTTTGTGAACCTGTATATTGGCAGACTTCCTTTTTTTTTACATTATGAAGACAGTAAGTAATGCTTTCACATCTATGAATAGATTGGCTATTAAAGATTGAAAACTGGCTGAGCTGCCAGGCTCAAAGGGTGGTAGTGATCAGCATCACAAAATCCAGCCGGAGGCCAGTCACTAGTGGGATCCCCCAGGGTCAATATGGGACCAATGTTGTTTAATCTTCCATTAACAATGCGGAAGATGGGGCAGAGCACACATTCAGCAAGTCTGCAGACAACACAAAATCAGGAGGAGTGGTTATACACCTGAGAGCCATGCTGCCATTCAGAAGGACCTGGACAGGCTGGAGAAAAGTGCTGACAGGAACCTACTGAAGGTCAACAATGGAAATGCAAAGTCCTGCACATAGGGAGGAATAACCTTGTGCACCAGTACAAACTGGGGGCTAACTGGCTGGAAAGTCACCATCATTCTCATGGTGACGAATCTTGTCCTTACATCTAAGCTATAATTTCCCTTACTACAGCTTGAATCTGTGTCCCTCTGTCAAGAGTCTGGGTCCATGCTGTTACACCCACCCCTCTAAATAGTGGAGGGTTACAAAAAGATGCCTCTGTCTTCTCCATCCAATCTAAAGTTACCCTGCTCTGTCAGCCACCTCTCACACCACATGCTCCTCCCCAATAACCATCCTGTTGGCCTCTCGCTGGGCTCTCTCTAATACATCAGTGTTTCTCTTGTACCAGAAATCCCAACACTGGACTCAATACTCCAGATGCGGTGCTGCAAGAACTGAATGGAGGGAGGCTGCTTTGACCTGCTGGCTACTATCTTATTAATATATGTGTATGATCAGTTTTCATCACAACAAGGGCACATCAATAACTTGTACACCTGGACCATTGAGGTTCTTCTCTGCAAAGCTGCTTTCTAGCCAGTCAACCTCAACTCTACTGTTACATGGGGTTAGTCCATCCCAGACGCAAGACTTTTCATTTGCCTTTGCTGAACTTCATAAGGTTGCTATCATCTCTGTCAGCCTGTCAAGGTTCTTCTCAGTGACACTCCTACCTCTGAGGTGTTGACTGCTCTGCACAATTTCACTGTTCACAAAGTATGAGCTCTTTTCCTTCGAAGAAGTGCAATACACACCGAACAGTGGAGGACAGTAAACTCTATTGAATGCCAGACAATCTAACTCCAGACCCAGAGTCAGTTGAGTCATACGTGCACACAAAATAATGAAAATCTGTAATAAGCAAGATTTTTGACACCTGAGTCAGATTTTCTGCATAGTGTTGACCTGTTCCATGTCCTCCTTCAGCCCAGAGCTGAAGATATCTAATACAGCACTACATTATGCCAATGTGTGAGCTGATGGAGGCAGGATGCAGGAACAACCACAAAACCATGGATGAAAGGCAAAGAACACACTTATCCTCGATACCTCATGGACTGGGGAATCTCTGAAGCAGCACCCAGGCAGAGGCACACAAGCAGGGGACACAGCCATCAAAGAGCAAGAGAGTTCTTATTAGCAACAGAGTCCTTGTTAGTAAGGGAGTGAGAGAGTGAGAGCCCACACTTGCTGTTCTCGACCGTATTTCAAGGATTCAAGCAGGCATAGTTTTTCACCATGCTTTGATCTTCAACAGCGGGGCAGGAATCTTGGGCATGTTCGATAAGGTGCCCCTGAGTCCATCACAGGCCTGTGTTATCTAGATGTGGATGTTCTACTTGTTGAGCACACAAGACTAAAAAACAATTAGTGCGATTTATGTGTTTTGCAGGACCCCACGTATGAGTCACTTGAGCATGTTTACAGTCCTTCTCGCCCATCTTCTGTTACTTTCCCACAGCCAGGAAGACACACACTACTCTTAATATGAGCCAAAGGTATATTCATTAACCCAGGCCTTCAACCCATAACACAGGTGCTAGCAAAGCAATAGGCATAGACCTAGCAGCATAGACCCCTGCTTTAGGAAATACTATTTCTGTGCAAACAAACATTTGTTGCAGCATGTTGGTGAAATAAGGGAGATCGTTACAGAATATTCTGTAAATGGATAAACAAAAACATTTTTATCACGTGCACCACACAAGCATCTCCTCTAAAATTCCATGAAGTGTTAAACTTCCATGTATGAAATTTAAATTTTCTTATTTCAGAATATGCGAGCCAGTAACGTAACTTAAAACAAAAAGTCCATTAATTGCTATACTCCATCATGACATTTCAGCATTATTACTTCAGTTTAAATTGTGGTTTGTTTTTTTAAAAAATAGCATATTTTTTTTTTTTGCTATCATTTAAGTTTTGCAAAATGTTCTAAGCACAATACAAAATTTTAAAATAAGTATCAATACCACATTAGAAAAATGTGAGGCAACTGGCAAATTAGCTTTATTCACTGTATTGCAAAATCAAGTTCATTTTTCATAGACCATAATTTTCATATTGGCATATCTTGCAAATCAGGCACAGTAACTGACAGAGCATCTTACAACTGGAAGTTATCCAGAAAGTTTGCATTCTTAAGGATGTAATCAGCTTTGCTTCTGGAAATTTCTGTGCTTTCAGTGTATATAACAGAGCTAGTCAAAGCTTCTCTGTGAGTTTTTCTCAAATATTACCACCACAGTGAAAGAGGATAAGTAAGACAAGAAGGCACAGCTTTGGACATTTTAAAAAAATAATTTTCCTGTCGTTTTTATTTTCCAGTTTCTTTTTTTTTTTCCATTCTCAGACACTGTTTTCAGAAGTCTCTTCCTTAAGTTTCACAAAGTTATACATGACAAGAAATGCAAAGAAAAACATGGACTACTCAGCCTTTTATAACTCTTTCAGCCTTCTTAACTTCTCCCCTCTTTTGCTGGAAAAAGAATTCTTTATATATCCAACACATTTCCAAGCAGACAAGCTCATAAGTCACAGCCTCATTTTTGTTAAATGAAACTGCCTATTACACAAATAAAGCAAAGAAATTGCCATTGTGTCACTGGCATATTGATCTTACTGGCTTCAAATCCTTAGTAATTTGAATCTGTTCATGTTTCACTAAGGGAAAAGTCACCTATATTGGGGAAAATCATTATAAAGGAGCTGGAATCACATGTCCATCAGTACCACGTCATAATGCATTGACAATAGCCCAATCATGAAGGCTGTTAGACTTATGTTTATTTTCTCATTTTGCAAGGGAACAAGAATGCGAAAATAAGAAATGTTCTGCTGCATGCCAGACACATAATCATTTATATACTTCCTTCTAAGTTTCCTTTTCTTCACCTGGCACTTGAAAATTTTCTTTAAACCAATTACAAATATTGTGCTGGGCCAAACTGAATGAAGTAGTTATTAAAATACAGCTAGTAGTGGAATTAAAGCTTTATTCACCACCTTATTTGCAAAGTCATATTGTAAGTATCTAAAAATCTTCACTTTTCTGACTTCCATTCAAAGTCAGAATTTCTGTCACACACATAATATTTCATTTATTTTACAAAAAAAAAAAAAGGGCAAATCAAAGAAGAACTACTTTCTAATTAGTTTAGGGAAATTCATTAAATTGTCTCTCTGAAATGAGAAAGATCAGAAACATTTGTAGAATCATAAAATGGTTTGGGTTGGAAGGTACCTTAAAGATCATCTTTTTCCACCCCCCCTGCCATGGGCAAGGACGCCTTCCACTAGTCCAGGTTAATCAAAGGCCCGTCAAACCTGGCCTTGAACACACCTCCAGGGATGCGACATCTACCACCTCTCTGGGCAATCTGTTCCAGTGTGTCGCCACCCTCACAGTAAAGAATTTCTGCCTAATATCTAAACTAAATCTTCCTTCTTTCAGTTTAAAACTTGTCCTGTTGCTACACTCTCTCAAAGAGTCCCTCCCCATCTCTCCTGTACGCCCCTAATAACTAATGTTTCCAATTTATAGGTACATAGACAAAATGTAAGCCAAAAAAAGAGAAAAAGTATGGATCATGCTATATCATTAACTTTCTTAACACATTGCTCCTCACATTAAAGGTATGCTTTACTGTTTTTCAGCAATATATGATTTTGACGAAGCATTAAGTCTTTTTCCTCTACAACAAGCAAGAATTTTAGTATTTGAAGAGATCTGTTTCATATCAGCGATTTTTTTTTTCCTGCCTAGGAATTTTTCTAGTAGAGGTTATAAGTATTGTCAAGGCTAAAAAAACCCCAGAAATTCCAAAAGAAAATTTTGGAAACTCTCTTACCTTGAAATTTTGGGGTTGGTATTTTTTTTTACTATTGTTATTCCAAATTGTATATTGTTTGAGAGAATTAAATTGAGGGAAAATACATCTTGGCTGACTAACAGGCGTACGTGAGAGCAGATATAGCCAGATTAATTCTTCTTTCTTAACAAACTTCGCTACCAATGAGACAAAAACAATCACTCTGAAGAAAGATCTTGATTATCTAAACTGCAACAGACTTATAAATTTCTCTTCACCAACCCTATCCAGCTTACAACAGATATGAACACAAAATTCCTTCTCTGAGGATAACCGAAACAAAAGAATTTTGATAAACCAGGCATTTCACTTGACCAGACAGTCAGCTAGCTAATCATCACTTGGAATCTCATGAAGATGTTCAAACAGATGCATCTACTGAGCATAATACACAAATGTCTACTATATAAAGCATGTAACAATCTATTATTATTTTTTTAAGGTCTTTAAATTTCTAATTACCTGCTAATTATAGAGGTGCAATAAAAGGTTAGCACTAGTGAAATAGCAAACAGGTCAGTCTTTTTTAGTTCAAGTAAAAATACTTCTGCCTGTTCAAACTAATGGCACGTAATGCTTTGTATCGGAAGACCTACTGGGCTTCAGCAGAACTGTTTTTTTCTCTCTTCAAGCAAGTATAAATGTTTCTGTCCCAGAAACAAGCTCCAATGTTACCAGATAGAGGAATATCTGTGAATGTGTTACCTTGATGCTCTGCTAATATAAAAGCTCCTGACTTAGAGGGAGCAGAACTAGAAGCACTTAGATCCTCTCTTCCTGTGTCATGCTGCCAACGTAACTATAGCTACTTTAGGTAAGGTTTATGCTACCTATGCTCTCTCTCCACAGGATGTGGAATAAAAGGCAGGCCTGGAAAAAATAAATCCAGAAGTGCAAAAGAAAGGCAGCTGCTGCAAACTGGGGATCCATTCTTCTGGAGAATCTCAGACATTCATTCAGGCTTCTTTCAGGGCGAGAGTGGAGTGCAGGGGGGTGCAGGGAAGAAAATAGAAAGAAGGAACTTCTCCCAATGTCACTCCTATTCATGAAAAACATCTAATAATCTACAGAGAACATTTAGAAACTATCTTTTCAACTTATTTCACCATCTTCATAATCGTGGTTTGGGGTTTTCCATCAAGTACAAATCAGTCTTGGATCTAAATATAGTATTCAGGCAGGCATTCCTGTGTTCCAAAAGAAGTAACCCAGCAATTCCTTCTCTTCTGAGGTCACATACAGAAAGTTTGGGAGAATCTGCATCAGTGATACTTCCAGGAAAGTGTTTTCTCCTTCTTGGTGTGTTATGTTTTGTCTTCCAAAATTTTCAACAAAACATAAGGAAACAAAGAGAGAGACTCATACAGCCCTCACCATCCACCTTCTTTCCTTTTTACTCAGCATTCCGTGCTTAGGACATTACCAGTTGCCAGAGAAGAAGCCGGTGTTGCATTTCCTTGCAATTAGTAAACTATGTTATTCTGGTAAGGAGCTGATGTCAATCCCCTCTCTTAATGCTCCTTTGCAGTGTTCAAATTACAGTTGTCAGCCAACAGACTAACTATTCCCATACAAGGCACATTTCATTAGGTTTGCATGGAAAGTAACTGATCCCCATCAACACATGCACCTACACAGTCTTACACGATTCCCAAGTGATCAGCTGGCTAAACAGTGCTTGGGGATTTGGGCTTTAAGGCAGACAGTGTCTTCAAGCTTCCACTCAGACAAATCCCACTGCTGGTCCCAGCCACTGCCTTTTTATACCTTTGAGAATGTAATGCTCAAGTTTCTGCTGGGACTTTCTGGGTCATAAATTTCTGCTTTTCATAACTACATAGCCAACCTTGGCTATCTGTCACTCATTATTGCTTAATCATACAGAGGAGTTACAAAGTTTATCTAAGCCTACATAGCAACACATGGATACTCATTAAGCCTGGTAATTACAGCACCAACTTCGGAGACAGGGACACGTGGGCTCCAATTTCACCTCCAATGAAGAGACTTGCCCACTTTGCGTAAAAAGTAAGAAAAGAATTGCTCAGGAAAAGAATTAACAATTTTAAATTTTTGAAATGGCATACTGAATATGACATCAAACCCAATATAAAATAATATTGACACTATAAATAAATAAGTGATAAATAAATACATGTGAAATCCTACCTGATGTACAGCTATGAATTTGTTTCACTATAGTGGAACTGGGACTAAGATAACATAAACTAAGACAATTTTAATGCTTTTACATAGGAAATGTTCAGAGGTGCACGTTTTAAATTACATACAGGGCCAAACCACACCTTGTAAAATGAGGCCAAAACCTTGCTGCTATGTATTTCAAGTCCTAAAACTTCATTTCAGAAATGCACTGCCCTCAGTCTGCCATTTTTGCAACTTTCAAAGTCCTTAGATAAAGGTTATACACTAACACAACACTTCCCATTTATCTACAGCTTGATAAGCAAGATGACTGTAACAATTTTTGACAATGGACGTGGAATACTCCCCACTGAGCACTCTCTACATAGCCCATATGGATGATCTGACAAGCTTCCAAGTGACTACACCACAAATAAAAGATGAAATATCCTTAGTCCCTACGCCCTGCTTTTTGGTGTACGGATTATGGACCATCTGTAAACACACCACGTGCCAGGAGGACCAAGACAAGTATCAAGGCACATAAGTTAAAAGGCCTTTCTCCCTCTTAACTTTTCTTCTTTTATCTCAGGTCCATATGTTTCTACATTTTATTCTCATTTTTTACTTAATACACTGCAGAGCTGGAAGCTGACAAGTCAAATAGATGCCATCATATATATATATGTCTACACCAAGCACCTCACATTTTTGTTATTTGTATAACCACAAACAGACTTTCTGGTTTTGGTCCTTTTTTCCTTTCCAGTGTTAGGTGGCTGAGGGTTCCTACTTACTTTGTATATTTTGACTTGACTGTCCATTTCCACTGGGCAACAGACACAATAGGTTGACTGGAATGTTCATGATACTTATTAAAAGGACAGAAATTCTTCAGTGAAAAACCCTTTAAAAATATAATCATATTCCCTTGTAGTTTTCGGATCAATTTCAAATGTCTAAATGCATAAGGACTGTCATGTAATTGTAATTCAATTTGATTCAAAAGATAATGCAATTTTACTAATCTCTATATAAGACATAAAAAGATGAGGCACCTTATACAGGACTTATTATTCATTAATATTATTGAGAAACTGTCATACTAAAAAGTTACTTCTGAATTTTACCATATCTTTTGCAGGATTAAGCTAAATTATCTTTTGCATTATTTATTGCATAATTTTTAAATGTCTCTATCACAGTCGTTGTGAATCTATAGCTTAATACATCAAAAGGAAATAACAAAAAATCTGGCTATAATATTTAGGACATGCAAGTAGAACGTACAAATATTGTCTATTCCATCAACCAGAGTTCATCAAACAATGGCTAGTTAATTTCAAAATCTATAGACGTAATCTTTTACTATTTCAAAGGTGCAAGAAAATGTTATATCTCAGTGGCTCAATTCCTATCTAAGTTACAAAACCGTAACACAATTTAATGGAACTGTGAATGCCATGTATACAGATTAAAGTAATTGTACACATGGGTAGGCAGTTGATATATGCATTTTTTAAAAAATGTGAAGTTCTGAATATTGTTGGGGTCTTTTAATTTAGTAAATAGCATATGCTAGTCTTTGAAATAAAAGGCTGTATGTAAGCCATATACATCTACCTTATCTCTTCCTAGAGGTAATCTGTTTACTGTTGACAAATATCAAATCACTCAGATGCATATACACACTTTATCATTTATGCAACCTCCTATGTTGTAATGCTTTAAAAATGTTTCTAAAGGGAAAGAAATCTTTCTTAAGATTGACAAAGTGTTATTCTCCACTTTGTCGTTATTGTAGGCTATCAGTTACAGCTTTGGCATCTCTATTTTCAGAAGGAATCGGAACCAATAGCTGGGCTTGGGGAAGCGAAGAGGGAAATACGCTCCTATTGTCATAGAGTTTTTGTAAACTTTACTCCTTAAAACACACTGAATTGATACAAAGAAATAAAAATTTAATTAATTACCTTTTCTTCTGTACAAGATGCAAACTATGAAAAGTTGTCGTGAAAAATGTATTCAACAAGAAGCTAGTTTCAAATATTTTGTTTCAGTCATAACTTATACTGTGAAAATGCAAAGACCAAAAGTAAATATATTAAAAGGACTTGATCTTTACCATGTGAGTAAATAAAAAAAAGATGAAGTTATTATTTGCCTTTGTATGGTACTGTAAAAGCAATTATATAATGTATTTACAGCTCAGTATTCACTTTTATTCAAATGTTATTACTTCCTCGAAAAATTGACATTTCTGATTCAAATATAAAACATGTTTTCAAAGATAATTATCTCAAAAAAAAATCTTTTTTTACCTAATTTATCTCTTTTTTAGTTAACTAAGTGTGAACATTTTCATGGTATTTTGTTTGTGTCGGTAATACATAGTGTTAACTCCTAAGTTATTTCTTTCTTTTGCAGTAAACCAAATCACAGAACTGGAGCAATTTCTCACTTGCAATAAGAAATTTCTGAAGTGAAGAGTGTATCATAGAAGCATACTCTTTCCTTCCTGCTTCTTAGACAAGAGCAAGGACAAAGTGATTTGGTAATCTGCCAAAAATCAGGATCTAGATGCAGTTTTATCTAAAAGGAAATCTAACTGCTTTTTAAATATATAATAATATATAAATGTACAGACACACATCTGCAGCTTTGAGATACTAAAAACCTTGTTTTCTAATTTCAGTTTCCAAGGAAAAGCATAAACTTCTGTAAAGATTTAAAAGACTATAATGAAATTTCATAGGTTAAACAACTGTCTAATAATGTTGAAAAAATAATTTAAAATATTGTCTAAATAGATACTAATTATTTAGAGAATCATATCAAAGAATTAAAAAAAAAATATGAAAGTTTCTTATGCAACAACACCAAGTAAACATCTGACCTAAACCTGATCCAAATCAATGCAAAGACTTCCATTGATTTCAACAGGTTTTGAAACAGGACTTTAAGCTATACACAATCAGAAATATTCATAGATTCAGAATCTAGACATTTAAACACATTAAGGTAAAGTATACAATTGGCAGTAAGTAATTAGCAGGCTTTTCAGATACTATAAAGAAGATTCTGGAAGAAGTGATACTACAGTATTTTAAGGTCTCATTATTTGATGAGCTACTAACCATCTTAAGTTTAAACACAAAAGTATGAAGCTCTCCACAGTCAGAACTACTTTTAGGGATAACATCGTGGAGGGTTGACCTCGGCCAGCTGCCAG
This sequence comes from Numenius arquata, assembly GCF_964106895.1. Taxonomy (NCBI): domain Eukaryota; kingdom Metazoa; phylum Chordata; class Aves; order Charadriiformes; family Scolopacidae; genus Numenius; species Numenius arquata. Next base: position 32,654,709 of record NC_133580.1, on the reverse strand, counting down.
GCACCTACCCAGCTGCCCTCTCACATCCCCCTCCTCAACAGGTCATGGGGAGAAAATAACATGAAAAAGTTCATGGGTTGAGATGAAGTCAGGGAGATTACTTGCCAACTACTGTCACAGGCAAAATAGATTTAACCTGTGGAAAATTAATTTAATTTATTGCCAATTAAAATAGACCTTGACAGTGAGAAACAAAGACCAAACTAAAACAATGGTTCCCCTTGACCTCCTTTCCTCCTATGCTTAACTTCACACCTTCATTCCTGACTCCTCTATCTCCTCCCCACCCTGGACAGCATAGAGGGATGTGGAATGATGGGCTGCAGTCAGTCTATAACAGCTTCTCTCATCACTCACCTGTGGCAAGTCCACTGCAGAGACAGCTGGAACCAATTGTGTCTAGCACGGGACAGCTGGTCACTCCTCACAGAAGCCGCCCCTGAAGCCCCCCTTCTGCAAAAATCTGGGCATGGACACCCAGTACATCTCAGATGGGAATAAAATGTTTTAGTGTCACTATTGCTTCCTCAAGAACTTATCAAAACACAGAATATATGAACCTAACTCCCTCATGCCTGATGATGTCAAACACATCTATAACTTGGTAGTTTTTAAGTACCTAACAAAACTGAACATTCTGATTAAATTAGGTGCTACTCATGTAAAAGACGAAATGAGTTATGAAATGTTCCTTGAAATTGTGTTATGTAAACATCTAATTTAGAGCAAATCTGTATCCACAGTGTTTCAAAGATATTTCTATTATGACATAAATATACTTTTTACTTGGATGCAGAAACAGAACCAAAACTGTTCTTTGAAGTCTATAGCCTCGCCTACTTTATCATATGACAAGAAATGGGGTAGGAGGCTGGAGAGGACAGAAACATATACAAGGCATGTCTTGATTAAAGATATTTTCAAATTATTTGTGATGCAGAGTGTTCAAGTGTCAGGTGGCAAAAATCTTTGCAGTGCACAACAATAGTCTCTGTAGACTCAGATGATTTGTTCACAGTTACTCAAGTTATGGGGCATTAATGACATCTGTCTGAGTTGATTTATGCTACCCTGCATCTGGTGTGAAACAAAGGTTCCTTCTGATGACAACTAAAATGCAGTATATCCAGTGAAGAAATCAGTGTGGCATATCCATCAATACCAACAATTAACTTCAAAATCAACTGCTTATTAATGGTGAAAATGCAATATATATTGCACCCAGGAGAGATACTACTACAGTCCAGTCCTCTACGGTTGTAATAATCTGCCTTCTGCTAAACAAAAATAATAATAAATTAAACAGACAATAATATATACCTAGCACGCACTGAAAAGTTAGGTCTAAAACACAAAATCTCTGGTATTTCTTTATTTAAATATGTTTATCGAATAAAAATAGAAAGGATTATGAAATTTTTCTACTTCCTTGTTACAAAATAAAAGAATTAACAATTCATCTGTCCAGCTAGTGAATGCTCAGCTTGACTTGTCCTGACACAATTCAAATTTGAGGTTACAGGAAGACTAAGCAGTTATAGCATGACATATACCTAGGCAAATGAACCTTTTGAGCAGAATGCTCTATTGCTATCCTGAATAATACTTTGCATTTACATTTAAATTCTGTACTGCTACTACTCCACATACAATTAAACTTTCATTTCTCTTGTAGTGCAACTCTCATAGAATCATAGAATCGTCCAGGTTGGAAGAGACCCTTGGAATCATCGAGTCCAACCATCTACCCTACACTACAAAGTTCTCCCCTATATCATACCCCCCAACACCACATCTAAGCATCTCTTAAACACATCCAGGGATGGTGACTCAACCACCTCCCTGGGCAGCCTATTCCAATGCCCAACCACTCTTTCTGTGAAAAATTCTTTCCTAATGTTCAATCTAAACCTACCCTGTTGGAGCTTGAAGCCATTCCCTCTCGTTCTGTCATTAGTTACCTGTGCAAAGAGACCAGCACCAACCTCTCTACAGTGTCCTTTCAAGTAGTTGTAGAGAGTGATGAGGTCTCCCCTCAGCCTCCTCTTCCTCGTACTGAACAGTCCCAAACTCTCAGCCAAGTTCACCATCATACTTCTCTTAACTCCATCATAAGTAGAAAGCCACTCCTTATTTTATCAAAAAGAAATGCAAAATCTTCAGAAAGGTTCTAGATGCTTTATGTTTTTAAATTAAACCCATGACCTACTGAAGCCAATGGAAGCTTCACCATTACCTTCTTACAAAAGGCAATTGACAATTACATCTGCCAATAAAATTTCTTTAGGCAGCGTCACCATCCTTGCCTTTTTGTTTTGTTCACCTTTAACTTGGTAACCACTAAATCAGATCAGTTGTTTAGCACATGCTCACTGTTCACTGAAAGCATAGTCATTCCACATTAATGCTATCAAAACCCTCTCTCACTTGAACTAAAAACGACATCTGATTTCAAGAATGGATATGTAAACTCTCATTCAACAAAAAAATTAAGAACATAAGATTATATTTGAAATAAAAAGACAACATCTTCATATTCTGAAAAAGCAAAGTTCTTTATGGTACACTGGATTAAAATGGCTGTTTGAAATCTTTGTTATCCTCCAACCTTCCCCTTGCATATCCTTTGCAATTCTTTATATAGCACTATAATACTATTTTTAATAGCGGGGGAGAGGGGGAAGCTGTTTCATTTTGTTTACAAGTTCTCATAAAAAAATTTTTTTCCATAAAACTATGTTTCAGTTTCATAAAATATTCTACAGTTTATAGTTCTTGTGCCTAGTTTAATAGGTTTTCACATTAATTTCAAAAGAACTACTCACAACAATATTTCTCAAATATATACCAAACAGCTTAAAGGAACAGGAAATTTCATAAGGAAATATTAATCATTTTCTCTAGTCTTTAAGGGGTAAAGAACAGTTAGTGTAGTAGATGTATTTGCACATGCTGCACTGCAGCATCCACTTACAGGAATTTATTTCATTGAATTCACAATTTAAAAAAATATATCTTTTTCAAAGCAGTACGAGACCCCAAAAAATCTGTGTTTTAGCATAGTAATCTGTGATTAACAAATTGGTAAAAAATACATAAATAAAAAAATCCAGTTTTTCTCACATTTTTTCCCATAGCCCTTCATGCTTGCAAAGAGAAATGAAAACTGCACAACAGATGAGAAAGTCAGAGGACTGTGACTGCTGGGGCAGGGAAGAAGACAGGGAACTGGAGACTGATATCATGTAGAAAATTAAAGGTAATATGGTGAATTAATGTTATTTTATGTACATGTTGTGGTAAGGAAAACCGCTAGCTGGACTATTTTTACATCTGAAGATTCTGTAAAGACTGATCTGTTGCAAGAGACTACCATAAAACATTTGTTCCACTTAAGTCCCAGAAACTCAGTAAAATTAACAGAACAGTTAATGCAGAAGCTTGCAGCATTTGAGATCATTTTGAAGACCTGGTTGAAAGAACAGAACAGGATTTTTGAGAAACCAGAGTCTCAGTGTAGAAATCCAGAGGATCTGTAAGGCTTTAAGACTATACCCACAGGGATATATGACCAAGCTGTTGCTGAGAAGGAAACATGAACTGAGATATACACAAACAGTGTCTCTAAAATAGTCTCTAAAAGTGCAGTCAACACTTTGTGCTTTGTTATACTAGACTTTATGAACTTACTGGAAACCATAAAGTATAAAAATAATTAAGTTATAGAAAGTGCCCAGCAGCTGAGCCCTGTATTGAACTCCCTTGCATAGTTCCTCAAGCATTGTAATAAACATGAAGTTTGATTCTTTATCCTAAATGCAAAGATGAAATACAAGAGGAAAAAATACTTTTAAGTGATTCATATTTGGATAAGAATATTTTCTAAGCTTAAAATGTTGCATTGTCTTCTATCTGTGGAACTCAATAGATAACAGCACTGATACAGGCATCTGTTATTCTTGTGCTCATCAAGTAGAATTTCAGAAGGGTCCGTTCAGATTAATAAATTTTCACAGTAGGCTGCAAATCAAATCATTACTTCCTGCTCAGAATGCCTCAGAGTAGCTCCACACTGACAGCCATAATGAATAGGGAATAAACCCACAAAATTGCTATTTAGCAATTCTTAGTTCCTAGGCATAGTAACAATGAACAGAAAAACAGGGGCACCCTCCAGAGGAGGAGGAATTGTATGCAATTGTGCCTCAGATGAGGAATGTAGAACCGTTAATGCAGTTTATTAGATGCTATTTCAATCTCTCACACCATGAAACACAAGAAGATGGTGAAAGAATCCAATAGTAACTGCCACAACATCATGCTGATTTTCATTAAATTTGTTGAAAGGGGACTCAGCATGGAATTATTAAACTGCTTTCAAAGGCAAATGACTAAAATGGCTCATCTATTTATAGCTATCATTCTCAATCACTTTTTTTTCTTTTTATAGTGACACCTGCTAGTTGCTGCTATAGTTAAGGTTCTGTCAGCCTTTCCTCAAAAACCCAATTTTTTCACAGACTTCTACCTTGGGGATAAAAGAGACTATCTTCCTTTAAAATTGGCAGTAAAGCTACTTAAAAATGGTTTTTAGAAAACAAAAATAAATAAACCAGGTAAGATAACTGTCATCTGATTATGTATAAAGATTTAAAAACATCATCAGTCCTTACAGTTTCAAACTGATTTTTGCATTTTAATGACCTAGATACAAACTTGGTTCTTCAATAGCAAATTTATAGAACAGTAGCTTATATATTAGCTAGATACAATGTTCATATATATACATACCCACACATATATATAATAGAAATATATTTATACAGACATTATAGAATTCTGTGCTTCGGGAATACACTCCTAAAGGAAAAAAAAAAAGTGTTTATTTTTCAGTGAACTTAACGGTATCAAAAATTTTAGACATCATTGTTTTTATCACAAAAATCTCAGCACACATGCATTTAAGTGATATGGAAGGTGCCTGTGATAACAGCACTGTCTGGAAAAGGAAGTAAGTGCTGCTGTGCAAACATAACATATCCAAAAAAACCTGAGTGACAAGCAAAAACACCACAGCACTATATACACTCCTAATGCTCTACTGTCATAGCATCTGTAGTGTGAAAATAGTTTTTTGAAAATACCCAGAATTTTAGAATTACCCAAAGTTTGGTAACTAGCTTTCTATAGCCATATAGCAAATTTCATCCTCTTAGATACAGCTGCCGTTTTCTTTGCCATTTAATTCAGGGCATTATTGACATACTTTAGAATTGCAATAATTACTTTTATATAGCCTTTAGGCTACAAAGAAGTAGTGAGCCAAATCATCAGCATTTTATTGCTTTCTCTTTCATCATCCACACATTCAAAATGTGTCCTCACTGCATTAAAGTCCCTACTTGAGATGCTTAAGATTTGGTCTGTGCTTATAAAGAAAAATTTACTTATCAGCTTGCCCAGCAGATCAATCTCAGCTACTTCAGACCTTGAAATACACCACATTCTAAAGGAAAGTAGTCCCTACAAAGGGAAGAAAAAACATGCAAGGAGCCCCCTCCTTTTTATGAAATGGATGTTTAAGCTCCAAGATCTCTTAACATCATTAAAAAACTGGCAGCGGATGGAAGTATCTTGAGAACAGACAGCTGCAAATCCTTTTCAGAACATGAAAGCATCCAGAGACTGATTCTACTCCAAAACAAACCATTTCTTTCATAATTTCATGGTAAAAACCTACCTGAATACTCAGTATTATTTATCTACTGAAATACATTTTAGCATTTTTCTATCAATTAAAAAAACACTATGATATTGTGTGATGAACCATTCATCACATTTTAATTGCGGCCAGTCAGGAGCGGCCATTTTGGCCTTGTAGTCCTAACAGTCTGCTCAGAAAACTGAACCTCACCAAAGTAAAGTTGTGCCAATACGTTTTGTCACTACTCCTCATCCCTTCTTTTTGCTTGTTAATTCAACTTCTTAAACCCATTTGAGCATGCAGGTTTCTTCATTTATTTGAGAAATTGTCATCTTTTGACATTTGTACATCACAATGGGATTTCTGAAGCTTCATGGTACAAACATAATTAAAAAAAAAAAGTTAACTGCAGCCTACAAAAAAAAAAAAATCTTTGCAAGACCTTTGCTGCAAAGACATTGATAAATAGAAGCTTTCCAAATTCAACTTACAAAAATACAGTTTTAGGACACACATTGCTCAGAAGCTTTTTGAAAAAAATTCAAGATTAGGCCCATTTGTATCCTTCATTACAGCGTGCAGTAACATGGGAGAAATAATAAGTGACAGATTTCCTTCAAGACGCAACTTGCGAACAACAAACAAATTTGCAGAAGGTTTGTTAGATTTGCATCTACAGACGATAATGGGAATACATCCATTTACCCCCGCTATGGATGATATACAGTTCATCCAAAAATACATACATAAATAAATATGAATAAATTTGTTAAACTGGAAACACTACGTAACCACCTGGAACATCAATAGTAACTGAGTTCTTGAATACATTCTTTTGAATTAACAGAGCATGCTACACCAGAAAAACCTGGTATGCAAGAGTTTTCTTATCATTTACTTGTCTATTCCTTTTTCATGCTCACACTTTTTCCCAGAGCTTTTCCTGCCATTATGTTTTAATGTACAATTGTTACTTTTTTACATATCAAAACAAGTTCATACGCAGCCCACAAAGTTATAATTACTATAAATTTGAAACTGGAACAGAAGGAACAAATTTTGCCACCAAATAACATTATCAACCATATTAATATGGTAGGTGGAAATCCTCTTGTATGGAAAGATTAATATTCTCGCTGTGTGTGTGCATATGTAAATATTTTAAAGTCATTAAGAGCTGTATCAAGGGAGTTTTCAGTCTCTTTTTGCCTTGTGGTTTTTTCCCATCTTCTATTTTAGCATATATTGGCCAAATATATACTGACCACTGTTAGAAGCATGACACTGAACAAAACAGACCAGACCAGCTGTTCGCATGTTCACATGTGGCTGAAGAGGAAAGCATTAGGCTTTTAAATGATATGAACAGAGTCAAAAAGCATACCACATGGACTTAGAGCTTCTACATTAATCAATATTTTGCTAAAGTTCTGCTTTCAAAATTTTTCCCTCCTTTTTCTTTTAAATCTATTTAAGTGTTAAAAACAAAATTGCTGTTACTGAAGGACATGATGCAAGATTCTTAGAAAGAAGTAATGTCTTACCTCTTCCTAAACCACCTGATAGAAACAAGAGAAAAGACAGTCAAGAGACAAAAGCATTTCTTCAAGGAAAGTTTGGTTAAGAAACAGTAAAAATAATCCAAAAAATTCCACTTAACTCCAAATGATATAACTGTAGTATACTGTCTGTTGATAGTGCAAATTTGTTCTAAATCTTAGCTCTGTACTTATCTGCTGTTAAGTAGCAATAAATGTCAATGAATTAATGCCAGCCTGATTACAGACTTCTGGTGCTAGAATTTTACTCCTTTGATCAAATTAATCTTACTGAGTTCACCTGAAATTGCACTTTTCATAATTTGTCAAAGGAGAAGGAAACAACTTCTCTCAGACTGTCTTCTTTGCAAAGGCCTTAAGGTCACACTACAATGCTTTTACCTTGGCAACACCTCATTACTGTTTGTTAACTGACTAGTGTCTGCAAGCACTGTTGCAAGCATCACCAACCAGTTTCTGAAGTAAATCACTAGCTCAATGAATGACAAAACTGATTATTCTTTGGATTTAAAACACAATTATTCACGTTTCCAACTTCTATTTTTTTATAAAATAGCAACATACTGTCCATTTAGAATCTAAATGCAAGAAGAAATTCTTAATTGCAGTTCATGCAGCTTTTATTGGGATCCAGTATCCTGATGCCTTTTGAAACCTGAAGCAAATTTCACTGGCCTCATTTCTAGTGTAGTTTTCTGGATGAACCAAGGAAAGTCAGACTTTAACGAACACTATATCGAACACTATATAAATTTGACATTTAAGTTTCAATAACATCTATACATACATATGTGTATATATATAAATTCACATAGGTAATGTTTTATCTTGATAACAAGCAATTAGAGACTTGGGCCAAGTTGCTTTCCATTTATGTTTTCTGAAATTCTGTCTTTGTGCTAACAAAACACACAAATTATCCGTAAAGTAATACCAGAATAAGTATTAAATACAGAAGTATATGAGTATGTCACAGTGACATCTCCAGGTACAAGATTGTGCAGGTAGGAATTGCAAGGACTTTCTCCTGTGAATAACACCAGCACATCAAAGCAAGAACTTGGAAATCCACAGAATCTCTCATTATTATCAGTTAATGCTCTCTAAGGATAAACATAAATGAAAACACATTAAAGACCATGTTTTAGTCAACTTACCTCATTTACTAACAACTTATTGCTCAATATTCTGTACTAAATATACACACTATCTGCAAATCCAGAAATATCTTCCCAGTTAGCTTTCAAAGACACAATAATGAGCTTTTGTTGAAGGGAAATCTTTATAGAATTGTAAGATTCCTACCTGCGAAGGAATGCAAATTCTTATTGCCACATACGGAGTTCAAGACTTTTTCCCTATTAAAAATATCTTTAACGTTTTATGAATCAGAGCTATCATGAGCTTTGCATTTAAATGTGTGTAAATGGCAATTAATAGCAGGCAACCGCTGAGTTTAAATTGATTACTGTGTCTCATTTCGTGATAGTCTCAAATTTATCTGTATAAGAACATAAGTTCTGTAAAAAATAAATTGACTTTCTAAACAGCAAGATGTGAGGAACTTAAGCAGCTGGGTGCTAGAGGCACATGCCAAATTCTCAATGCTATAAATGTTGCAGCAGACTTTTTTCATAAATACTGGCATGTGTTTAAGTACAGAAACAGATCATTATTTTTCACTGCCTTTTCACGTACTGATGTTCAGATCGAAAGGTTCTTTATAAAAGATATAGAAAGCAAAATCAGATCTCAGAGAAAGCACTGTCCTCAAAGAAAAATATGATGCCTGAACATTTTGAAAAATACTGAAAAAGGATTATATAGTTGATTACTAATTTTTCATCATATTTCACTTGAAAAGAATTATCCCAGTTTTCACAGCTACCATCTTTAGAGTCACATGAGCACTTCTTCTCGCTCTACTTAAGTCATTAGTGATGAAAGTTGGAAAGAACAGCTAAAAACTTAACTAAAATGAATAATACCTTTTATTGCAGCTTTCACTTGATTCTCTCACAGCCGATTAGCATGTAACAAAATGTTTAGGGCTTACCAGAAAAATAGTCTAGATAAGACTATTATATAAATTAATTATAAAAATAAAAACTATTTTTTTAAAAATAAACTATTATAAAAAACTATTTTTTTAAAAATAAACTATTATAAAAATAGTTTAGATAAGAAGGACAGAAAAAGGTTCACAGAGAAAAAAATATTGCTTCTTGTTCCATGACAATGAGGTAGTACATGTCTTGTTAACTACTTGCGAACTAGGAATGTGAACCGTTTTGATCAAGATACAACATATATGAGCCGTAGACAGTAAGGAACATTTCCTCCATATAGTTCTCAATGAGTCCATATTGCCAAGACTTGGCTACTCAGCCTGATATGGAAAAAAAGATGGCTTAAGCCTAAAAGTTGACACACTCGTGGTCACTGAAATGAGCATAAAAAATTTTAATTTTTAGTGTTTTTATTGCAATAGTGATAACTGCTTTTTTATTTTCTCGCAGACATAATTAGATTACAACTAAATATAAATTCAATTCTTATTATGCTCCCATCCCTTTGAAGGCTTAAGTAGGATTAAAGGTACCCATTTTTCCTTCTCTGATTTTTGATGCATACAGCTTATATAGAAGTCTTTCTTATGTAGTTATGCTATATTCTATAATAAGATGTCACAAATCAAATCCAAAACTGCTACTAACTATCAATCGTTTCCGATTATAACTTTCTTGCCAAGAATAAGATGACAAAAGAGAAACACTAACTGAAGAGTACATCCTTAATCTTTTCTTTTTCTTTTATTTTTTTTTTAATTAGAAATAGGTGGCTGGTGAAATTTTATTTTCAAATCAATATACTTCAATTCACTTTTAAAAATACCTGTCCCTAAACAGTTCATCTTCTCATGGAGTACTAAATTCAGAATATTTAAAGAATATTTAAAACCAGACAATCTGATGTAAAAAAGTACATAGAGGAGGAATATTATAATACTCAAAAACTATAAGAGACAACAATGTTAAAAAAAAAAAAAATGTGAAAAGAAACCACCATTGGCATTCATTACATCTGAAATGAAAATTTCAGAGGTTGATCAAACACACACAGAAACTTCTACAAAAAGGATACCTTAGGGAAAAATTACAACTGATTTTCTTCAATAATTTCAGAAGAATCAAAAGACTGAAAAATAATTCATCCTCAGAAATAAAATCTAAGACTTACTTCTCAAACAAATGCCACCTTACTGAGCATGATATTCCTCTGCTCACACAGGATAGTATCTCTAAGAAGATGCTATCACAGATTTCATAGAAATGAAGCATTAAAACAGGTACTGGAACAACAATGTAAATATTATTAGAATGGCTAGAAGCTGCAACTGACCAGAATAAGCAATGATAATTATCAAGATCTCTCACAAACTTCTCAGCTAAAACAAAACCAGGAAAGGCAGGTATCTGGCACCACTATAAGAAATTATTATGTTACTTTAAAAGAAAGACTAGACTTTTCTTCTTCAGTTGTGGCCAATTGTAATATGGGAGTTGGCTATGTTCTATTAAAACTATGCATATACATTACCGCTTCTGAGATGCGACTTCATGTGATGAAACAAACATAACCAAGGATATATATCTACCATTTTTACCATATTTTGCACAGTTTTGATAATCCACTGAAAAAAAAAAGACTATACCTATCTTGCTTAAATATTTATTTCCGTTTTTACTAAACTAAGAAACTTTCCTTGTCATTTTCTCACTTTACTCAGGTATGCAGTAGTTCAGATACGTCTCAAAACCTGCTTATTTACTGTTTCCCAAGCACACAGATTGTATTAATGTCATGCTCTATTTCTGCATGATTTGTACTTCTGACAAAGTTAACAGCAGCTGATATCTTTCAATTAATCAACACGACATAAAACTTTTTATGTTACTATACTTAACCTTTAAACAGCAGGTATGTATGAGAATCATAAAGCAGCTTGCCATCCACACAGCAGGTTAACTTCTTGTGGTCTGGACCGTAAAGACAGCAAGGGGCTTTTGGGATGCTGTTGATGGAATGTGTCAGTTACAATAAAGTACACTTGTTACTAAGAGAATACAGGAGCTGCAAAAAAAACGTTTAAATAACTTTTATCTGTTCGAGTATAAAAGTCCCATTCCAAATCTGACAAGTTAACTTCTACAACTCAGATGTCAACTTCATAAAACAGAATACATCTTAAATACAAACCAAAATTAGAAAGGACCTTGGGCGTGAATTAACATTTCATAGAGATACTCAAATCCAGAGTTGGCTTTTTTTAATCCTCGGTGTATATAACTACTGCATTTTTGCAGAAGACCATCTCCAAAGATGCTACTGTAAGATGGAGACAAAAAGCACAGAAGGTAGAAAGTTGCTTTTTATCATAAAACTAACATAGATAAAATTAAACCACCAGTAGCACTGACTGAGGACAATTTCTGTGCCTGGTAAATTCCCATGCATTCCGAGTGTCTGGGAAAACATACATTGTTTTTGCACAACAGGGTTAACGCACACAATTTCTCAAAATCAAACTGAGCACAGATTTTTTCAAAAACCAAGTTTGGAAAGACATGACAGTATCTAAATACAATCATAGTAGCTACATAAGGAGTTCTACTTTCCAGAAAAATAACTTACTACAAGATGACAAAAATAAATGTAAAGCATTTAGAGGCTCACAGATCTCTATTGCCATATGGTATCACAGCATTAGATGAGCATAAAATAATAGCTACCTATTGTAAAGTTAATGGAGTAATTTATCTCTTAAAATGAATTTTAAAATCCCACATGAAATCATGCAAAAATTTCCAGGAGCTAAATACCTTAGTAAGCAGAAAGCCTCAGTTGCATTTGGCTTTACTATTGTTCTAATGCTTATACATCGTGTGTTTTAAAGCATTGTAGTCTCAAGGAATTACTAGTATCGTAAACACCAGACAATGGGAATTTTTATTAACCCTACCTAACAAAATTTTAAGGCTCAAACAGCCAGTTTAAATGTCTTTTTAATGGGACTGCTTTTCTTGAAGGGGGCAGGAATACAGCTTTAATACAAAATAACAGAAGCAGATAATGAAGTTGAACAGTGCACTCCTGTAACTGAAAGGCAATACACAGTGAACCTGGGACACTCCTCAAGGTTTAACAAACCAGCCTGATGGAGCACTTGCTCTCAAGTGGAAAGTGACAGCTAAGAACAGTGGAAGAAAGGAAAAAAAAAAAAAAAAAAAATCTACATATATGTTTCAGCCTGAAATGCAGATGTTTTTTTTCCCAGAACATGTCTTTTTCCACAGAATCATAGGGAGGGAAAACTGAGCAAAATGCCTGGTTTCACTTGATAAAGATGCCGCTTTTCAGTTCCTGCGTTGAGTGTTCTGGTAGTAAATACTCACACCAGGTTTAGCACATCTCATCAGGTACTTCAGTTTTAGATCTGCAGTTACACTGAACACGTCCACTGTCACAGCTCTACAGTAATACTTCAGTTAGGGAATTTCTTTTCCATTTTAGCTCTACCTGCAGCTGCTTCAGCTGGAGACATTTGTATTAAAACGTTCTGAGTGAACTGACACCTCCAAGGAATTTTCTCATCAGTTGCTCCTGTCCATCTTTAACTTTGTTTTCATTAAGTAACAGGTATTTTATTCAGCATCTCTAGTTTCTCTTGTGATCAGAGGAAATAAGGTTATTGGCTTTTCTTAGCTGGGTCTTCTCTGGGTTCTCTAATCTCCCAAAACAAAATGTGCCCCTGGACCAGGGAGAAAAAGCACTCCTCCTTCGTGTATTCCAGAAACAAGCCTAACGCAGCAGCATACCATACTGTATATAGGGTGTGACACCTCAACTATTTATCCTCCCCACAATACTATCTTCACTATGCTAGATCCATTTCAGCTATGAATAAGCTAATTGCCTGCAAATAATTTTTCTTAGTTCCTCTGCCCACTTCCTTCTTGTCAATCACCTTTCAAACATCAATCCTTACTACTAAATTTGCTGGTAGTATGTATACACAGAGTAAATAAAATATAATTATAAAAGATAAGCAAATACTTATTTCTGTATATTGATTTTGCAATGTGTATGATAACTGCCATTTTTCAAACCTTATAATCATAAATTTATTGTTTTTATTTTCTAATCTGTTAGGCCAAAGTGTTTTGTTGTCTTTTTCAAATGAAAAAAATTGTTGTGTGAAAACAGGAAGCATTCAGTATAACACTGAGAAGATGTTTAAACAAAAGTAAAAGATGGGAAACTTGCCACTGCCAACTGTAACCGGTTTTTTATTTTTCATAGTATAACTGGTTACTTTAGGTAGTGAAAACTACCAAAACCTATTTGAAGACAGAGATGTCATACAAAAGACTGAACTGGAATCTCTGTATTGTAGGTTCACAATCTAAATTAAAAATTTTGATCGACAACCCAAAATTACATATAATAACCTGGCAAGTCCTAGCTCTTCAATTTGCTGGGAAACATGGTGCATACTAGTTTTGATATGGCTCCAAAGTGGTTCTATTAACAATACAGTAGGAAAGCTATAATTCTGATAATATACTAAAAGTGATTTAGCCTCTAAATAGAACCTGCTTAACTGTTTACACAAGATATGCTTACAGAGATAATTGCTATTGCAATCCTGCTACTAAATCACTCAAAATGCTATAGATTTTCTGTTCTCCTTGGTTTTGATACTTCAAACTTTTCATGTGCATTCACAACTTGAAAATGAAATAAAGTCAAAGTTACAGAACAGTTACTTTTAATAACACAAAGATATTACTAACATGGAAAATAAATTAGTAACACTAAAAAACCTTTGTGTTTTCAGAACTGTATTTACTCCCATTTTGCACATGCACATTTCACACTCAGAATGGTTAAAATCTTCACACATTGGCACAAGAAAAAAATTTTAAAAAACAGTGCTCTATTCCTCTATTAGTAACAAAGCTGAAATTCCAAAAGACAAAAATTTAAACAATCTTTTCCATTCTGCCTATGTTCTCTGTCATTGTTAGCACCATTCCTACAATTGCTTTCTTTCAGATTCATGATTTAATACGATCCAAACACAGCTACGAAAATCATGCAACTGTTTGTTTGTTTTTCATGACTTGCTTTCTTCTTGTTTTTCAGTAAATTAAGTCTAATTTTTTTCCTCACTTCCTTTTGTTTCTTTTTCTCCAATCTCATTTCATCCCTATCACCCTACCATTATTTCTTCCCCTCTGTCCATCTAAGGCTGAGTCTTATATTAAGCTATTCTACATGTCTATAGTATTTCATCACTAGAGGCTCTTCTCTCTTTCTCCTTTAAAAGCCTTTATTAACCTTTGCTTTGTTTCTGATAATGTTTTCTGTCTTTTTTTTAATCTTATACCTTATTTATTTGCAAAAGAGTTTGGCATGCTTTTTGATTTTATCAAGCATTCTAAAAACCAGAGGTCTGCAAAACTATGGTTGGTTTGTGTTTTCATGGACTTTAACTCCACCAGTAATTGAGAGAGCATCCTCTAGAGCACTTTGGTTCCTACTGTTGCTTAATTCAAATCAGGCTGCTAGCTCCATAAAGTGGTATCTAGCATGTTATTTTTCCACCACGTTAAAAAGAAATGTGTTGATAGTATTTTCAAATACTAATTACAGTTTCATTACATCATACGCTGTCATAACTAAAGCTATCTTGTTAGTTTTCCTACCTAAGCTAGTTATAAGATAAAGGCAACAAAAACAAGCAAAAAAAAAAAAAGACAATTGGTTTTAATATGCTAAAGAAATCTTACCATACGGTTGCTGAGAAAGAGAATACAAAGCTTCAAGACATTTCTGAGCAGCTGGGATGCCTATTTCAATTATCTGGATTTCTAGATGGCGCTCTCTGGAAAAGATTTTAGCATTAAAAAAGGGTTATTAGGACTGATGCATTTGTTTGAGAGTTATCAGTCTTACCATACCCTTCACAGATAACTCAGATGTTTATTTCACAGTTCCCTAAAGGCAGACCTCCAGCAGTCAGAGATGTAACACTTGAATATATTAAGATAAAATTTTCAGCATTGATGAAAATATAAAATTGTGTGTTATCAAAATAAGAACAGACACATACAAATAACATCATGTAAGACATTTAACTTTAAGGGACAATACAATACAAAGTAGTTTTTATCATTCAGTTTATAGGGCCTTCTAAAAGTAAAGCAATAAGAAAATAGTTTTAAATTAGGTATAACAACTTCTAAACACTGTTAATGTTTACTGTCTAAAACACATATAGAAAATCACTACTGACTTATGTTAAATTTTTTTTCCCATTTCCTGTAAGTTTTAGACTATCAAGGAGAGAGAGGGAGCATTTGTGTTTGATTTTTTGCTGTTTGTTGATTTTTTGTTGCTGAATCATGGAGGATACAATAAAAGACAAGTGAGAAGCATATTCCCTACCTCCCAAAAACATGTATATCTCCTAAAGCATCAGCTACATATAAAACAGAAAAAAAATTAAATGCATATCTTTAGATTACAAATACATCTTCGTATTGTGTTATGTCGTCTTGACAGACATTTAGACATATAAACAATAGAATGTATCCACATCATTGAAACAAAAATAACTTTATGGATTTAAATGTTTTAACACTTTCTAAAGAATTTCTTTTACTTTTTTTTTTTTTTCAATCCAAGCAATTTTTATTAATCAATCTCAGTACATTCCAGGTGCATGGAAATTGAAAGGTTATGTAAAGGACACAATCAGCTGTATGCTATACTTTTGTATTAGTGGCCATAATAGATTATGTTTAATTAAGCCCTCTTCAGGAGTACTACATACTACGAATAGCTTAATGGCAGTCCACCAGCAGTTTACGCGATTACCACTTCATAGTGGATTAAACCTGCCAACTTCAGCTAATTTTATCGTTCATACTTTACAGAAACTTTCTTCTTATCCATGGTAGATTTTTATAACTGGATTCATTTTTAGCTTGCTGAAAGCAGCATGAAGAGAACTGTCCTTTCTAAATAACTACAAAATAGACAGAGATAAAAACCATGCATGTTTCCATAGACCCAGCTGTGATGCATTAAACAGCCACAAACCTATTCTCTTTCCACAGGTTACCTCTAGTTAAGCTAGACTAGTATCATCTAACTTGTGGACACAAGTATGCCCGTGACATATCCAGGAAGTATGTGATTTGGTTTCAGAAGGCAACATGATTCATGGAAAATTTGCAACTGAAGAAACTTAGAATATTGGCAAAGAATAACATGCAGATTCTGACGCCCTATCTGAAAGAGGCCTTTAATATGCTTTACATTATTGGTAATCCTATTCACTTCAATAGCCTATGCACTCAGAGGGCTTAACATTCTGTTGGGAACACAAAGAGCTCCTTTTAGTAGAGTAATTCATTTAAAATGAGAAATGAGGTGAGTTTTCAGGTACATAATTCCTTCTTAATGTAGCCATCCTGGAAAAGTATTTCTTTAAACATCACTTGAAGAAGGGCTCAAGCTCCCAAAAGCTTATTTTCCCCATGTCATATCTCCTCACACACATACGTATGTTATATCTGTTGTTCTAACAAAAATCATTTTCTTCTTCCTACAAACATGGTTTCATGTATAATCTCAGACAAGTACAACTACTACAATGCAGATACTACTCGCTGAGTGAAGGACCTGCAATACAAATCCCCACAGCTGTTATAAGACTCATCCCTACAATTTACCTTAATTGTCTGAAAACCAGACATTAACAATATGTCACCCTCAAAGGCGCTCACCATATACAGGGTTAAATTTTCATAATATATAATATATATATATATATATATATATATATATAAAAATATGTAGGAGATCATTTGATTTATTTTTTTTAAACAAAAACACAAGGATCATGTTTGAAGTAGATATTATGCTGAATTTAAAAGGATATTTAAAGAATATTTTCATATATCATGAAGAAATTTTGCATTATGTTATTTAATTACATTTGGCATTATTTGCTCCACTGGCCCTTCAAAAGAACAAGAATAATCTATTATTAATTTCTTTTTGCACATGCATACCAGTAATGACAGGGTGAAATAATGTGCTGAAATATTATTGCTCATTCTTTATATATTCATTCCTTCACAAAATAATGTAATAAAGAACAATTTATCAGTGAGGAGTACCATGTGTACTTATTTTAAACTATTATAGTGGTTTATTTCTTTATTGACGTTGGTTTTTAAACATGATTTTGTTCAAAAATGTTATTGTTGCAACACTGAACTTCATTATATAGATCTGATATACTATGAGGTGGCAAGAATACCAACAGAATTATCCACTGCATATGGTCAGATGTGGTAGGTCTGACCCTGGCTGGATGCCAGGTGCCCACCAAAGCTGCTCTACCACTCCCCTCCTCATCTGGACGTAGGAGAGAAAATATAACAAAAGGCTCGTGGGTCGAGATAAGGACAGGGAGATCACTCACCAATTAACATCACAGGAAAACCAGACTCGACTTTGGGAAATTCCTTTAATTTGTCGCCAATCAAATCAGAGTAGGGTAACAAAAATAAAACCAAATCTTAAAACACCTTCCCCTCACTCTCCTTTCTTCCCAGGCTCAACTTCATTCCATTTTTCTACCTCCTCCCTCAATCAATAATAAAATATGACACAAGAAAGCGATTAATTTTACTCATGCAGTAAAATAGCAATTTTTCTGACTTATAAGTGAGTATACTGAAGCTTTCATTTCCAAAATTAGTCAAAAAGGAAGCAAATCTTTCAGTTTGAAACAGGTATGACAGTGAGAAGCGAGAGAAAATGCATTTCTAGTGGTCTACTCAAAATTCCCCCCTTCCCCCCCCTCCCCGAAAAAGGCCAAGTTATTCTTCATCATTCTAAAACGGTTTTGTTTCTCACTTTCATAGTAACAATCAAAATCTCAAAGCAGAAATCTGTTTCCTTCCTGTAAAGCATTTGTGTCCTGGTTTGAGGTAAAACAGAACTAATTTTCTGTTCAGTAATTTTACTTTATAGCTAAGCCTCTTCTAACTAACTGAACTCTCTGAAATTAACAGCATATTGTGCAGAAACTGTTCATTCTCAGAGTGATAAAGCCTATGTTTCTAGTTAAAGCCAAGTAATGGTACGCAGAGAGGCTCTTGCTTACACTTATTGCTATAACAACCAAGGTCAGCTAACTTTGTTATTCGTACCGTCGGAGGGTCAGAAGAAGACAAGCGTAGAGGGGTCACACCTGTAGGGAGGAGCAGACAGGACAGGTGACCCAAAACTGACCAACAGGGTATGCCATCCCATCTGCATCATGCTAAGTATAAAAGCTGAGGGTTCAAAGGGTCAGCCTTTTTTCTTCAGTGGCCGGTGTCTGAGAAGGACTCTGTCTGTTTGTCTGCCTTTGATCTTGATCTGTGCATTCCTGAATCCAGATCCAGAATCCAGTTCCCATCTGTTGCCGAGTCCAGTCAGGGACTTCCCCAGTGCCTGTTGGTGACGTGATCGTCATCCTGGGAGCTTGATACGGTTTTGTATGTATTGCATATATTTTATTATTTTTATTTTTTTATTAATATTTCATTAAAGTAGTTTAGTTCCTTCTAAACTTCATAAATCTTTATCTTTCTTCCTCCACTCCTTGAAGTGAGAGGTGAGGGGAGAGCATATCTCATCTCATCATTAGCCAATCTGGCCCAAACCACGACACTTTGCATAAATATTTACAGTTTTCATGATTGTTAGTTCATGTTGTTTATGATGTTTATTAGAATAATTGGGCAAATAAACTCACAGTACCTACCCAAGGTAGATGTTGTTTCAGACAACAAGCAGCTAAGAGATTAAAAATCTTTGATTTCTCCAAGACAGCCTACTCTGCTGTGCTACATGACTTCCTTTTCCTTTCTGGAGAGTTAACAGTTGGGCCTCAAAGGAGTAGAAGAAATGGCTCGTGCCCATAAAGCCTTCCCTAGAAACTTGAGAGTTTCCCCTGACCTACACATTCACAACTCATCCAAGCTTCCATTATTTCCTTCAGATCTACCAATGACTTCACGAGTCCTCACAACTAGTAATCTACTCATTATTACCTTTTCATATTTGCTAGCCAGGACTGCTGATAGCACAGAATATAGAGGTACTTAATGTATTTTAATCATCTAGAACAGGAAAACAATTTGTAAGTGTTAGAAATAAAGATAATTCCATATTGAGACAATGCTGAGGCAATCTGTAGAGATTAAATGGAGACAGATGAAAAGATTGCAGAATGGAAGCCAATACCACGTTTTGTTAACAAATGCAATGCCATGTCAGAAAGTGCAACTACACAAGTGCAATGTCACATTCTAAATAAACTGTAATTGTTAGGAAAAGGACCTGTTCTAGAAACTTGAGCAGTGTGCAATAGTGGTAAAAAAAAATATTACAAGAAATGAAAAAAAGTAATTTTAATAGTACTTTTCAGATTCACGCATTTTGCAAGATGTTATTCTCACAGATACCATTGTGCAGACAACATAAAAAATAAGTGTTAGATATTTTGGATATTCTTCAAGAGTAATTGTTTAGTTCAGATGAGCTAAGATGCACAAGAATTCAGCCCCACCAACCCTTTTTCAATCAGTAATTTAAAAACAATAGAGGAATTACAGCAATCTGGGAAGATTTCTTACCATGGCAACTACTGTTCTTCTTTCTGTTGTTGACAATACAGATCCTGGTTTCTAGAGTTTTTCAGTATTTTCTTTGACCTGAAAATTCTAAAGCACAGATAAATGTTAGGCTTTTAAAAATAATTCATTTAAAATTGTCTTTTATAGTTTTAATTTATATGAATCCTATTAACATTAAGACTAATGATCTAAAGTCAATTTTAGCGTATACTGCTGGTTTCACATACTCTCTATATATCAGGCAAGTCTTACATTATATTTTAAAATTAAGAACTTATATTAATAAAACATCAAACAATAAAAATCTTGAAAATTAAACAATCATGGTTATTATAGTTAAGATTATTGAATAATATTTTCCAATATTTAAATTTTAAAATGTTAACTGCAGACATTTTATTCTTTTTAATTCTTCAGGCATGTTTTTGGTTTAAAGAGATTTTTACATTAAGGCTCAGAATTTCTTAGCAGTCAACTGCAATCATTCAGTAGAATTTGATATCTATGTGTATGCACATGTTGGATAAATGTGTATGCTCTGTTGCCTTGAAAAGCTAAACAAAAATTTTTCAAAATGAAGACAGGAACAATCACTCTTTGATAGCAACTGGTTTTATTATATAGGCATACAAACACGAAGTATCTTGAGTGTACTGTTCTGCCCTTTATTAAACAAGTGTCATATCTAAATA
This sequence comes from Numenius arquata, assembly GCF_964106895.1. Taxonomy (NCBI): domain Eukaryota; kingdom Metazoa; phylum Chordata; class Aves; order Charadriiformes; family Scolopacidae; genus Numenius; species Numenius arquata. The sequence continues at coordinate 32,633,984 of NC_133580.1, read as the reverse complement.
TATCTACAATTAATTGCCATGATAATGTAAGTGAGCAGTTTAGTTTGGCTGATTAACACCTGGGGAAACTCACTTATTTCTATTTTTGCAACACTCAGAAAAATCTATCCCAGTAGCTAATCTATTTGGCAAAGTGTATCCTTTTGCCTTTTAGGAGGTTTCTCAGATGGTCACATAATATGTTGGCTAGCAAAGAATCTGAGAGACAATGAATGAAAGAACACCCTAACCATCTGACAACAGAGCATTAATTTTGTAATTTAATTATTTTTTATTTCTTAGCTAAATTTTATATCTTTATTTAAATAAAAGTCATGAAATTACTTCTACAAAATTTTATAAAGTGTACAAAAAAAGGGAGAAGTACATTTAAAAATTTACTTTATTGTGTAAAAAACATACTTGAATGAACAATAGAACATTTATAAATACTGTAAGCAAAAGCAGTACTGAGGACTCTATAAAAACAAAAGTATGGCATAAAATTACCAACTGTTAAATCAGAGTGTTGTGTTACATTTTATCATTGTCAGTGTAGTTGAAAAAAAATATAATTAATTATTGTCTAGAAATGGAGGTGGGATTATCACATAGTGAAGTTTTTCTTTGAGTAGATATGTGGAAGTATATTTCTATAAAATTGAAAGGAGCCCCTAGATGCAATTTATGGCTGCAAAACAATCCGCTCCAACTGAGAACTTTTCAAAGAAAAGCACAGGTGATAATGCTAGTCACTGGTGTATTCTGCAAGACTGGTAAACTTTGCTCAGTTTCTTCTCTTTTCCTTAAAATTACTTTGTAAGAAACATATTGAATCGTGTGGCAGGCTATTTGTAACCATACGTTAAAACTGCAGAAAGACTATTCTATGTTAAAATCCAAATGTGTGATTTATTATAAGGAACCTGTAACAAACAGATAAAACAGGTGGTAAAGAAATTTAATATAGACCTAAAGAGGACTTAAATGCTAGTCATTAAACTGTGCTGTAAAGGGAAATAAACTTGACTGTGGCCCTTTTTCTAACTTCAGCACGAGAACAAAAAATACAGCCTAACAGAGGATCCTAGCTGCTAGATTTAGAGGTCACTATTCCAGCAAGGGATATTTTGTTACACATGCAAAGATATGAAAGCTAGTAAAAAGTTATACTGCAGTACCACAGAGAGCTAAATTACTAATACAAAGAAGAACTCACTCGAGAAACATCTACACTGTGGGATACATGTGTTTCTACACTTTGGGGTCGAAGCATGTTCCTTACCTGCACACTGATTCCTCATCCTGATGTGACTGGGCACAGACCACCATCTCGATTTCTGCGGATGGGAAAACCAGGTATAAAAGGGGGCAACAATCATGTTTTTAATTATCAGAGAATGAGACCCTCTTAAGTATCAGCAGTGTAGCACAAATTTAGCCCCTAAACAATAGAGCATTTACTGATTAAGTGTCATAAATGGAAAGGGACAAAACATACTCCCAGCTCCATATTTATTCTTTTATAGCAGTTTAATCTTTGTAGGAAACAGATTTTTATGTTGAATATTGAGGTAAAAATTTGTGCTAGTTTTAAGGCTCGTCTTACTACTAAGGAGAATACAGGGGGTTATTGTAAATATACACCATGGTCTAGGTTTTCAAAATTGTTAATTATCCAGTTACCTTCATCTTTATCTTATCTTTCTCACTCATCCACTTTCTAATCACATTTTAGCATGTTAAACTCTGTCTTTGTATTCTATACTTAAATCAAATTATATTTAAGTATTTAAATAGCAGCAATGATGAACGAGCAGGATTCTCTTAGAAGTCAGGACAGAAGGACTAACAATTTAAGTTTATATATTTTAAAAACAATAGGCTATTCATCCGTGAATATAATCAGATGATAATATATTTTGCTTTTAGCTGTGATTCAACATAAATATGAAACTCTGGCAATGGAACTTTACAACGCTTAGAATTAATCATGTTCTTAAATGCTTCCCTTCAGTAGATAAGATTTAGACACAATCAGGTTGCAATACAAGACTCTATGACACATTAAGCAAGCAGTCAATAACATATTTTAAAGGGATTATTATTTTGAAATAGAGATAGGGAAGTTGTGACAAAGAACAGAAAGACTGTGCAACAAAAATATAAGTAGGAAAGCTGAAGACCTTCAGAACTTGATATTCCAAAAACAACTAGTAAAATGTCTAATTCACCACCCATCGATCTTGGGTTTTTTTGCCATTTCTTCTCTAACACTTATGTAACTTCATAATCATAAGTTGCCCTTTTAACTGCACAGAAAAAACATTTTTAATACCATTATGAGTAAAATATGTTCTGCTTTATATGACAAAAAGTATCAAAACTGGTTGGTTTTGCCTTTAAATTCATCATTTCTACAAAAGAGCAAAAATATAAATTCAGGAACAAAAGTGTAGATGTGTTTATCTGGGTGTACGTAGTACCTAGCTCTCTTTCACTGTTTATTTGTTTTTTTCAGTAAATACAAATAATTCTTCAAAACATTTTATTCATTTGGAGAAAAAATAAAATAACAACTAAAATTCTCAGGCATTTTTTATCTTCCTGTCTTTTTAAAGTTGTATTTTTTAAAGTTACCTGATAATCAACAGGAGTACAAAAGTCTTGTTTTTTAAAAAAAAAGGTAAGCATCGAAGAGCTTAAGATCCAAATGCTACTGTCCTTACACATGCCAAATATACATTTTAAAAAAAAAACTTTCATTTTCAATAGCAGGGGGATTTTAATATTGGAATACAATGACCATTTAAATGCTGGATCAGGTCTTTCATGGTGGGAAACTTGTCTGGAGGTAAAGAGGCTTTTTTGCTGTAACTGATTTCAGAGTTACACTAAACTGATTTCAGAGTTACACTAAAGATCATTGAACATCATTGATTCAAGCCCAGTATGGGTTGCCGTCCTCTTTTTCTTCATGGTCTGAAGAGGTAACTCTTCTGGAAATCTCCCTATTCCCCACCACCACCCTTTTTTTTTTTTTTTTTTGGTAAAGGAGAAACTACTGTAAAGACTCACATAATAATGGAGATTTTGCTTTGTACTAAAGTAGGCTTTCACAAGAGGAAATTTATAAAATATTTGGACTGATAGCAGGGAAGCAAATTGTACTGGGTAATCTCTGATGACAGTTTAAAATTGAGGCATTTAATGTGATTCACAGCTACATTCAACAGAAGAGGGCAAGCATAAGGCTTCCATGTGCACTTTAAAGGCTTGCTAGTAAGGAGTTGACAGGTGAGCTGAAAACCTATTTCAAAATTAACATCTGCTAACAGCAAAGGAGAGAGGAGTTAAGACTGCATCCTCATCAGCACTCATAAATATAGAAAGAATGAGTATCACCTTCTGAGTAATGTCCTCAACATTATTCAGAAGAATCAGACTAAGGGTTTTATGTCAAAAACTTAAATACATGGCAACATTACAGAATCACAGAATCATCATGGTTGGAAAGGACCTCTGAGATCACTGAGTCCAACCATACACACACCAAAAAAACCCTTACAATCTCAGCCACTAGAGCATGCCACTAGATCATGCCCTGAAGTGCCACATTTACACATTTCTTAAATACCTCCAGGGATGGTGACTCCACCACCTCCCTGGGCAGGCTGTTCCAGTGCCTGACCACTCTCTCAGTAAAGTAATTCTTCCTAATATGTAATCTAAACCTCCCCTGCCACAGCTTCAGAGCATTTTCTCCGGTCCTGTCATTACTCACTTGGGAGAAGCAGCTAACGCCCACTTCTCTACAACCTCCTTTCAGGTAGTTGTAGAGGGCAGTGAGGTCTCCCCTTAGCCTCATCTTATCCAAACTAAACATGGTATCTTGAGTCTCTGTAACTGTTATCAGCATACGCAACCCCAAGAAGTCTCAGAACATTCACCCCAAAGTATGGTGGGGCATGAAAAAATTCTACTGACCAGTCTTTTAGGTTAATGGCTCCGGCTTATTGATGCAGTTCAGCACAGGAAACAGAAAAGGTGCCACAGACAATACCTCTAATTCTGACTGATCAGGGTCTGAGATCAGGTGTATGAAAAGATCTGAGGATGACACTGTGGTGTCATTCAGAAGGTATTTCTGAATACTTTCCTCTTTTCAGCACAGGGCATAAATGGCAGATAAAATAGTGGTAGGACACATATACTTTACATAGATGGCACAGGCAACTGACCTGCAAGTTGATGGATAAAACACAACTGCTACATTTGCCAAGCAGAGCGAAAAGTGAGCTTCCAGTAAACCAGTGAGTTGCAGATGACTCAAGTGACATATGAGCACTTGAGGACAAAACAAAGAGAAACAAACGCAAAAAAGCTACAGAAGGCACCAAGTCTCTGATCAACAAAGTGACTGGTGACATCAGATGACCAAAAAGAACTGGTATGTCACCAAGTACCATTGACTTTATATAGTCATGCACCAACCACAAAAGAGCATGCTATGTGAATCTGTCTTTTAGAGATGCGTTCTATCATTTGCCCTTCCATCCACATACCAACACTAAATTGATGTGAGACACAATCTTGCCAGTACAGTGAAAGTATAATTCACTATTCATGTATTCACTTAGGTAAAGCAATACTTTCCATATTGAGATTGCATCTTTGGTATTTTGTTGATAGTTAGCTCCAAAGTTTGTATTTTAGAGAAATAGCCTTATTTAATAATAGCCCTAAATGGGGAAAAAGAAGAAATTCAACATCTACAGGTGTTATTCATATTGCTTCTTCATTAGGTAGCAATCCTATAAGTAAACCAAACATTCTATTATAAATCAGTTTGCATAGATAAATAAGTATTCAGATTTCCTAGAACCTTAAAATAATGGTGAGTTGGAAACCATATTTGCATTCCTTTGACCAAAATCCAGTATGTACATTTTCTCTAATTCTTAGACTATTTTTATTTCAAATTAATTCTGTATTTACTGTCTTTTCAATTACAAGATTAATTACTAATGTCCTAGAATATCAGTCTTACTAATATTAGGTTATGTACCCTGAATACCAGCAGTATCTGGATTAATTGCAAACCTGGCTTTTTTTCTAGCTGGCAGTCTTGAGTAAATCAAACCGCAGTTTGGATCTTTTTTCATTCCTGATATTTTGTAGGACTTGAGAGCTGTGCATGGTTCATTATACGTGCCAGGAGCTGGAGTGATTGATTTCCCAGGTGGAAATCTCCAGTGAAGCACAAGGGGAAAAAATATGCCAATGATAGCCTACAGCACATTCAGAAACTACATAACCAGAAAGTGCTTACATCAGTACAGTACATTTACAGCATCCTTTCGTTCTTTTTTAATGTAATTCAGACACAGTGGCAGCTACCAGCTTAAATCTTCCTGGTCACATAAGAGTGATTTTCAACAAGTATTAACAGCAAGCATTAACACCACTTGGCTGTGAAAAATACTTTGCATGTATATGCACAAATACATAGCCATATCAGTAGCTGACAATATGCAAAATGTTTATTCAGTCAACCCATGCATTAAAGGTATGGCTATAGAAATTTTTAAAGACATGCTTACCTTTGAAAAATTATGCCGTCCACTTGCAATTTACATCACTGCTGTCTCTATACATGGTGCACATTGTATACAATATTGCAGAAATCAGAATATTTTCATATTCAGACACTTAAATACCACAAGCCAATTAGTACACATAGCAAGACAATAATGGGAGGAAAAACTGTAAATTTATTGTAAGTATATTTTAGGGGAAAAGAATTTAGCTGTGTGAACATAAGAAGTGTGACACCAGTTGGCCTTGGTTCCTGAGATTCAGTGTTGGTATAGAGCGCAATCCCTGGCCAACTGAACTTACTATTTTTAGATGTAAATTAAGTTAAAAAAATAAAAGAAAAAAAAAGAAGTCTTACTGAAAACCAATGTATTCCTAAGTCACATGACTTTTTAAATCCTATTCAAAACACGACATGTACTAATATTCATCCATTAAACCATTTTTCAGTCACCAATGCAAGCATCAAATTTGCCTACATTCACTCACGCTCACCATCAAAGAAAAAACAGGTAAAATAATCTAGGTATGCACACTTGGATTTAGACTATTTCATTTGAGTATTCAACCTTGCTTTCTTTCCTCACAAAATTTATTTTTAGGAAATAAAAGCTGCTTGAGTATAAAGCTGAGAGGGGGAGGAAAAAAAAAACACCTTTGAAGTTGCTAAAATTTAGAACATATAAGGTATTTAAATCCTGGTTCTATATAACAACTACAACATGGATTATTTTGGAATTTAAAAATTAGAATCAATGAATTAAAAATCATACAGCAAATTTGAGTTGAATATAAATTGTGATAAAAGAAGAAACTGTCTTAGAGCAATTAATAAGGAAAGAGAGATGAGAAGAAAATGTTTGTTCTAAGCTATACTCCAGCATATGCATATTGCCACTTCATATTTGCTGAGTATTTCCTGATAATTTTAAAAATCATTTTTCACATCGAGTCATAGAGTGGTCAAAATGTCACCTTGGGTGTCTAGTAACTGAAAGCCATTAGTTAACTTCGTGACACACACATATATATAATTTAAAAGTATTTTTAAATATCTTTTGTGCTTCAGAAAGGGTGTAAACACCTTAGACATGACGAAATCCAGCACCTGACCTACAGTTCAGTGAAAATCTCCTTTGAATATGCAACAGTACCCACTACTAGTGCATACACTGCACATGTTACATTGGTTTACGTACTCAAAAAAGATTTTACTTATTTCTGCCATCATGTTTTCAGAGCACACAGAAACAATTATTTTAGCAGTCAAAGAACACTACAGTTATTATTTCTTGACAGTTATCTTACTACTGTATTATTCAGGTTATTATAGTAGTTAAGAGCAAAGAAAAACACATATGGCTTGCTTTGGATTGCTTTCCCTCTTCTGAAGCTGACATTTCACTTCATATTTCCCAGGTCCCTGAAAATCCTGAAAAAAATATAACTCATCATAGATGTTTACACATATACAAAAGTCAACAATTGCTTTATGCTTACACATATTCCATTTTAAGATCAATATAAATGGACTACTAACCAGCAATGGGAGGATGTAGGGGCAATACAGTGTCTTAAGAACTTTCCAAGATCTTATAAAAGTGTGTTCTGTGACTATGTTATCCTCTAAAGGAGCTTAATACCTTTGCCACAAGCAATAACTACCTTCCCAACACACTATAAGCTATGTTACCAAGTAAACCACTTGTGTATTTCATTATTTACAAATATAGCCACAAAACTACAATTAAGTTTTGCTTATTAAAATTTTCCAGTTTGTGATTTGACTCCCTTGTTTGAACACTTTACAGCACAACTAAGGTTTAACAGAAAGTTCTAAAGCTTTCTCGCATTTTGTCCACAATGTGAAGCACTCAAATGAGGCATCATGCTTCATAGTGGGGACAGAAATATACTACATGAACCAAGACAATAACTTAGAAATTTTTGCTCATGCAAGGTTTGTATTACAGACTACATATAGCTTGTATTAATCTGTTTTGCTTTGGAGAAAACAAGGTCAAAATTTGTGAAATATTGTAATCCTGCAGAAGAGCGCTATTTGATGTGTTGCAACAAAATAAGTTAATAATAAATCTATACTTGAACACCAAGTAAAAGGACAATTCTTCCAAACATCTCCATGCTACATGGCAATACAAATTCTGGCAACACCAAATTGTATTTTGTGAGGTAAAAAAAAAAAACCTATGCAGTGCAAGTAGAATATTGTGTCTATCTTACACAATAACAAGGTATTGGGACATACAGAGGTTTCTAGAACATTGCTGTTACCATCACTATTTTTTGAGTCTACAGAAGTAAGAGCATAAACACAGGTGCTTCCTCCCATACAAAAAGTGCAATATATCACATGTACATTTTTAAGTAAATGCTGTATGTTTAAAGTATATTTGTATGAATCTTCTACCAACTCAGCACGTTCCTAAATTACTGTAGTATTACATGTTCAATAACAGGAAAGATTGCTATTAGAATACACAAGTGGTTTTTTTGTGACCTGTAACTGGTGGTTGATTGTCTAATTCACAGTACATTCCCATCTTACTCAACTACAGAGATTTTACATCAGCAAAACCGCTTCATGCAATTGCAACATAAGTTTACATTAACCTGCATTATCACATATTGTCTGTTTCAGGAAAAGGTCTGTCCTACACAATCAAAACCTGGAATTTGTTAAAATCAGCTTTGGATCAAGCAAGCCTAGTACAAGGAGATCACATGGCTAAAGAAGACAGAAAAACAACTTTAGAGTTGATCTACAAGAGTAAAATGAAAGATGCTGTCCTTCAAATTATGTACATGGAATAAAAAAAAAAAAGAAAAATTCCAGAGCAAAACTAAATCAAAAGTATTCTATAAATTGTATAAAAATTGCAACAGTACATGCCAACAATTTTTTTTCAATCTAAGAAAGTACAATATTTAACCAAGTGTTTATGCACCCAGTTGTGCTAATTTGTCTTCTCCTTAGAAGGATCTGGATGGCAAAAGTTGTGAATCTGAATAGCAGCAAAGAAACAATATGAGATTCATATACGCATTCCTGTCAGCCTAGCCACTCCCCTCTGTTGCAGTTGTCAGAGTTTACAACTAGCATTCAAAACCATTTTGAGCAACTCAAGAGGAAATATGTTTGGAAGATACCTGAATAATAATAATAAGGGTACTTCACTTATCACAGAATGGTAGGGATTGGAAGGGACCTTCGGAGATCATCCGGTCCTACCCCCCTGCCAAAGCAAGTTCACCTAGAGCAGGCTAGACAGGACTATGCCCAGGCAGGTTTTGAATATGTCTAGAGGAGATGACTCCACAGCCTCTCTGGGCAGCCTCAAAGTAAGTAAGTTTTACCTCATGTTCAGGTGAAACTTCCTGTGTTCCAGTTTGTGCCCATTACCTCTTGTCCCGTCACTGGGCATTACTGAAAAGAGTCTGACCCCATCCTCTTGATGCCTGCCCTTTAGATATTTATAAGCATTGATAAGATACCCTCTCTTATCCAGGCTAAACAGACCGAGGTCTCTCAGCCTTCCTCATAAGAGAGGTGCCCTAGTCCCCTGATCATCTTCATAGCCCTCCTCTGGACTCTCTCCAGTACTTCAAGAGTTCCCTGTACTCTTGAACTGAGGGGCCCACAACTGGACACAATACTCCAGATGCAGCCTCACCAGGGCAGAGTAAATGGGGAAGATAACCTTCCTTGAGCTGCTGGCCACACTCTTTTTAAGATGGCCCAGGAGACCATTGGTCTTCTTGGCCACGAGGACACATTGCTGGCTCGTAACTAATTCAAGGAGTCCACCAGGACTCCCAGGTCCCTCTCTGCAGAGCTGATTTCCAGCAGATCCCTAACCCGGGTCCTCCTCAACCAAGGGAAACTCTTCCTTTCTCCAGACTTTTTCTCTTATCTCCAGGGTCTGGAGTTCCTGAGGACAGGCCTTAGCAGGAAAGACTGAAGCAAAGGTATTCAGTAACTCCACCTTCTCTGTATCCTCCGCCACCAGGGCACTTAACTCATTCAGCAGTGGGCCCACATTTTCCCTAGTCCTCCTTTTGCTACTGCTGCACTTGAAGTTCTTCTTGTTGTCCTTATTTTTTTATAAATGGTACAGAAAACTGCTGTATGCAAGTTATTCACTACAGTAGGCAAGAATTCATTTTGTTCTGGGCAAGTCTGCTATAAAAAGTTATGATTACAATTAATTACATTTGACAGATCTTAATCATCGTTCTCTTATTTTTACCCTGTCATTAAACTGATATTAGAATACAAGCTGTCCTATTGAATCATTTATCAGGAAACAGAATTCTTGAAGTACGATCAGAGTATTTTGTAGTCTAGAATGGGTGAGAACACATCTCAAACAAACAAATTTAGGACTATTTAAGCACACGATTATGTTTGCTATCAGCTATAGACTTCATGAGAGTTCAGAAACTGTTTTTAATCTATGCTGTAAGACAAGCAAAACATGAAAGAAACTGCAATTTTTTGTTTACAACTTTTTTAATGATTCACAGATACCCATGAATAGAATTATAATCAGTGGTGGAAATACAGACCAGGCAGTCATACCAGTGCTTTTACTTGAATTATTTTCTTCCTCTTAGAGAATGTGTCTCTGTGTATTTTTGAAGTGTAAGAACACTGAACCAGTCCAACCATGAATTATGATACTTTCATTTTGTATAGCAGAAAAATCTATTATACATTTACCCTGTTTTGAATCTAAAAATCTGTGATGTCTGCATATAGATTAGTGAAGTAAATTCTTAATGACTTTGCCTGTACTTGAAAGCATTTTCATCCCTCTTTTAATGAAAAAACAGGCACCCTAACATAGATTTTAATCCTAAACTTAAACAAAATAGATCACTGAAACTGGTTTACAAGTTATCCACAAGACCTTTTCTTCCTCCCCAAGAACATAAACAAACACTTCAACAAAACACCAATCCAACATACTAAAGACAAATATATGCACAAATGTTTACAGTGTTTGACATAAAGCGTCACAGTGAGAGACCCAGAGCTTCCAGGACTCCCAACTCCTCCAAGTCTGGTGGGGACAGAGGAAGCTTTTGTGTCTAGGTAGTCTTTCCAAGAAGAGCCCACCAAACTGGGATGATCTGAGAAAATCTACTTTCAGTCTCATGAGGACCTTGCAAATCCCTTGCCTGGGAAGCTGAGAAACATATGCGGGTCCTGCTGATAGCTTGCAAGCTCTAAGTCCACAGCACAGTGAAGCTACTAACAGGTCTGGCAAGTAACAAAGCCATAAACTGCAGTGTTGGGTCAGGAATGATTGGCAAAAGACACACATCATATAGCTACTTCCTAACAATGAGAATATTTTGATCGTTTTTAGCTTCTCTTACCTACAATATCCAGAACTTCAGTCTATTTGTCAGTAACCACATACAGGGAACACAAGTCCCACTAATGATCAGCATGAAAAAAAAGAATATTGAGCAGGAAATAGAAAGCATAGAATTAAATTGAAGAGCACCATGTTTTCCATAACAGTTTTGTGGTTCAGCATTCCCTAGATAGATCACTTTAAACTAAACCAAAAAAAACTACTAATTTACATATGCAGAACCTTTCTTTTGGTTTAAAGGGACAAAAGGAGAAAACAGAATGAAAAAGCTTGTAGGTCAAGATAAAGACAGGGAGATTACTTAGTAATTACTATTACAGGCAAAGCAAACTCAGCTTAGGGAAAATTAACTTTACTGCCAATTAAAATAGATTCAGGGAGTGAGAAACAAAAAGACAAGCATTAAAACAACACATTTCCTTCCTGCTTTTCCCAGGCTCAACTGCACTCCATTCCAGACTTCTGTACACACCCCAAAGTGGCACAAGGGGATGGGAGTATACGCTCAATACACATTGGTTTCTCTCTTCCGCTCCTTCCTGCTCACAGTTTTCCTCTACTCCAGCATGGGTTCCCTATGGGCTGCAGCCCTTCAGAAAAGCTCCGTCATGGACTCTCCACAGACCACAATTCCTGTCAAGGAAAGTCTGCTCCAGAGTGGAGTCTGCATGGGCTGCAGTCCTGGAATATCTATCTGCTCCTGCATGGGTTCTCCATACATTGCAGGGGAAAGTCTGCTCTGACGCCTGGAGCACCTTATCCTCCTTCTCTGCTGTGTCTCACTCTTTTTGTTTCTTCCTCCTTTGTCTGTCTGATATTTTCTGCCTTTTCTTAAATATGTTTTCACAAAGGCACCAACATGGCTGATGGGCTCAGCTCTGTCACATGGTGGGTCCATTGCAGAACCATCTGGAAATGGCTGTGTCTAGCAGAAGGCAGTCCCTGACCTCCCCACAGAACCCACTGCAGCTTCACCATGCCACTACCAAAACCTTATCACATGTACCCAATACAAGTACCAATTAATGGAAATACAAGGACATAGGAAAGTCTTCCACAGGAGTTTACCTACTAAATAAAAGTCAACTGGTTTGACATGAGTAAGACAGAAGCACACACTTAAAAAAAAATAATGGATAAGGGTAAATAAAGGTGACTAAACAAAAAAAGTATACCTTTATGTAGTTACGCTTTCTGAAATACTATAGCTAACAAATTTAACTTGCAGTCAGACTCTAGTTCTGAAAAAAAAAATAATAATTTAATCCTGAAAAGACACCTATCCTTGACAATACACAACCATTTGCTATACTTAAAGTGTGTTTACATCCCACTGTATCATTATCCTGGAAGCTGTCAATATATTTCATTATTTGAAACCCATTTATTCTAATTAACTCCATCAGCACATGATAATACTACCTACCTTAAAGGAAAAAAATAAAAATATTTATGTACCGTGTAGCTGCATTAATATTACCTCAAAAACTTTACAATAAGAAAACTTTAAAAATTACTTTATTTTGAAGAATGCCAACTGCATTAGATGCATCTACCTCATTCAGTCATTGCTCTTTCACTTTAGTATCTTATAGCTTGATAAATCTTTTACTCATTAAATATATGTTACTAAATACTCCATGTGAGAATGCAAAGCATGGCCAGGTAATGCTAATGAAAAAGAAAGAAGTTCTTCAAGATGTGTTACTCATTTGTACTCCTTTTTGATGTAGTATCTGATATGCAAGACAGATGGCTCAGAATTCCCCCAGCCAGAGCTGTCCGAGAAGGCTTTCAATCCACAAGCCCTTGCAAGGTGACCATTTCTTCTGAAAGTATGCACAGTGTTCCTTAGCCTCTTTTTTCATATTCAGATTTCAGGAATGCAATATATGATATCAGTGATGCAACACTCTACAGCAGAGTACAGGTATGATCTGGGACCCTACAATAATTTATAACATTTCTTAGTGAAACTGATTATCCCAATCAAGTCTTTTACTGTTGTCAAGTAGTTTAGAAACTTGCTGCTGAAGAACTTACTCCTGACTAGCAATCTTAAAATGCTTAAAAAGCCAGCTTCTGAGCCAGGAAAGATACTGATGGATGCCTCAGATAAAAATACTTCCCAGCAAGGATAGTTAAACATGCAGTGCTCCCATGCACAAAATGGATGATCTTCAGAGTTCCACAGTGCAAAATTTAGTAAATCATATGTAAGCTGATCGGTCCTATCTCCTGTGTTTGCAAATCACTCATTCATTTTACTTTAGACAGTCACTGGTTAAAAAAAATTAAAATCAACAATTGGAATACTGGAATAGATCTAGTTAAGCAATTAGTAGATTTAAATCTATTTAATTAGCTCATTTTAAAGAGCTAACATTCATCTATTTTTGAAAGTTATTATTAATGTGTCAAAAAGTATCTTATAACTTCTCTAAAATGGTAAATCACTAAAAAAAAAAAAACCACCACAGAACACACCATGACAACATTTTTGATAAAACATTATTTCAGTTGTGAGCAGAAACTAAGATTGGAAAATTTCAGCTAAGCAACAAGTTATTCTGAAAGTCTATAAAAAATTTCTCAAATTATATAAAGTTGCAGTTGTCATACAATTCCAACTGACCATTTTTAAGTCACAGATTGATATAAACAGATTCATGTTATCAAGCTCAAGCAGTCTGTATAAAATTCCAACAGGAAGTTGTATAGTCAACTATATCATATTTCTTGATATGCTTTTTACAAGGAATATGGAACAATAGTTTTTTAAGACCTAGGGAAAATGGAAAATGGTAAAGGCAAAGATGGAATGTTCCCATGCAAAGTTATAAATGTGTATATTAAGATTTGAAAACATCTCACCCTTTTAATACATTGTTTTTATTTTTAAGGTACAGAAGTCTTTATTGTGGCAACTAAAGCCCAAATATTACATCTGCAGGCTCCACAAGAGGCAATCATTTTAAAAAGCACACATCTCAAGATGGAAATTATTACAAATTTCACACTATTTTGTGAAAATTACTTTTCCCTAATGTGTAAATACTGCTTGCTGTGAAAATCATCTTCCACACTATGATGATGTTCATTTAAGCACATTATTTCTATTTGTTTGTACAAATGTACCATTCTGTTGTCCTATAACTTTAAAACATTTTCTCTCCAAAGTAAGAGTTCCCCAAATGCATTACACTTGCAGAACTGAAAATTGAAAATCCATATCTTTTTGCTCTAAGAACTGCCACATGTCAGGTTTGGTATTAATTGGTTTTTTTAATACTCTCTGAGCCTTTAATATTTTCTATACTAAGAAATGTAAATCAGCTCAAGACAATGTTAGTATTACATACAGCTGAACTGTTACTGAAAAGTGTATAAATGCAAACGTAGACAAAAGCAAACTACCTTAAGCTTACTTCAAAAAGTCTGTTGGAGCTCTGCCGACTGCAGATGTGTTTTTAAAGGTCTAAAATACTATCAAATTAGTTGTCCTCAAGTATTAGCAAATATATTAAAACAAGATCTTGATCCCAAAACCACTTAAGCTGTGAGAACTCCTTTATATACACATTGCATCCATTTGTACTGGCTAAAATAAGATTTAGTATGCACAGGATAAAGTATGCACAGATAAACTGCACAGCAGTTGTGAGGATTTTTCCCCAGTTGCTTAAGCATACCTAGGGACTCAGAGAGAGCTGAGGTTCAGAAAAGTCTCACACAATTACTTCCCAGCAACCTTGCAATGTATTTGTGTCGCATTTACAAAAATCTCAGAGAGCAGAGTTCAGTATTACAGCATTGAAAGAACTTTGTTCAGGCTTCTGCTTTTTTGTTGACAGTATTAACTACTTACAACTAATTTCAACTTATGCACTTCACAATAAAATCTTTATTATTTGAGCACAGAGCATTATTTATGCAGGCAATTTGTTCTTTGAAGTAATTGTTAAATAAATTTGTACAACAAATTATGGCTTCTCTCTCAGCCATATAGATCTAAAGCTCCAATTACTTCAGTGGACTTATTCTGGACTTAGATTTAGCTTAATCCAGAGTTTGGCCATCTCTCTTACACGTAAACAGCCCATATCACAGTCTACCTATTTTTTTTGTTTGTTTCATTTACTGCTGATACGGCAAAGCACAGAACCTGAAAGTGGTAGCATTTTTATATTTAAAACAGTCCTGTCAATTTCTGACTCCTCGATATTGTATTATACACAACATGCACACACAGTAGGCTTTTTGCAAGTCCTTATCCCCTCACATTTATTTTATGCATTGAATAGAGAAAAGCTCAAGTTCAAAGTGTTTTCATTCAATGCATTTTCAAAAATTGTAAATGGGGGATTCCTCCAGAGCTTTCTATCATTCAATCTACACTTATATTTGAATAAGACAGAATATTTCTTTTTTTTTTTTCCAGGTAATAGAGTAATTTCCATAAATCATGTGTTTTCAACTGCATTGTGCAAGTCTTATGTTATTAGAATACCCAAGTGGTTTGTTCTGTTCATGGTTAAGACACATGTTATTATCAAAAAAAAAAAAAAGTAGTCCAACTTCCATTAAGTAATGGAACTTTTCCTATTGCTTCAATAAGGATTGGATAAAGTATTTAGATTGCCTGCGTGAAATCCAAATTCCAATGGTTATTAAGCCAGCATATCTAAACAGCTATTTGGGACCTTAAAAAACAGATGTTAAATTGTCAAACTTTACTCTCTTGATAGTAAGGGAATTTCTCATGCTTTTGCCATATTAATGTAAATACAGACAGTGCTATGCTAAAATACTTTTAGAGCAGGAAGAGTCTCAGGAGGGAATACCTCACTTATATCTAACTAAATATACCCTCTCATCACCAGATGGTACGATTTAGCAAGCTCTGTTTAGACAGGGAGTAACCAAGCTGCACTTAAGAGTAATACAAAAGTGGCAAAAGCAGATTAATACCGCTGTCCTATCTGCCCTGTCCAGAAACAACGATGTTATGTCTATGGTCTTTGAAGGGTCACTCCACCAGCTGGTGAGTACTAAGACGTACTGCTTAAAGACAAATTGATCAAACCTCCCTACCTCCCAAATGAGATAAAGTTTAGAAGTAACAAAAGGTTGCTGTATTAGAATTATATATCACTGATTTTTCTTGGCCTCTGATATTCCAGTTTTTGAGAAGCTTTGATACAAATAACAACATAGTTGCAGATATCAAAAGCTACTTCTATTATTTCTTTATATAATAAAAAGCCTCTTCCTGAAACTATATAAAATAGAATTACACCGGCATTACCTAGTATCAATACTGCCTCCATCAAATAAATTTAATCTCAAAAAAGCTCAACCAACTTGCATATTCTAATTAATATCACGCTGAAAATAGTTAATGATGCTAAATTATAGCAATCTTTTTAAAAGGGTCAAATTTGTCGATCTGCATTTAAGCTATAAACATCAGGCATGAAAATGAATTGGTTTTGAAGTAACACTAATTCTGAAAGGTCCCACTTAAGAAAATTATTTCCTTGCATAATTTTTTTATGTTTAATCAAGCCACCAGTAAAGGATCATAACTGATAGTAAATTGCAGTGTTGTATCTCTATTCCTATTGCTCTGAGCAGAAACCAAACCTCCCACTTACTTCCCTCAAGAGTTTTCACAGAGAAGACCCTTCATCAGACATAGTCTCCACAAGGATCTATATAGGTACACAAGAGAGTATGGCTTTAAAACTATGTTAACATGAGATTGTTTCCTCACAGTTAGAGATATTTTTATTAATGTCTCATTTTATGCCATCATAGATGTGTTGCCACAATAACAACCTCACACTACACAGATAAGCACCAGCAATTGCTGAGTACAAATTGTCATACTCCTAGAGAGTGCTAGTTCATATGCTCCCACTTCCAATGAATAAATAGCTGTCACAAAAGGTCACCCCACTACCTGCGGAAATTTAAAAAGGCAGTCCAATGAAAAGAAGATCAAGCAGCCATACTGAAAGATCTGCAAAGCAGCATTAATTTATCAGCAATATTATACTTGTGCTGATGCTCTTCAGTTAATACTTATAATGTCATATCTTAAATGGAATAAGAAGTGTGTTGGTAGCTACATAATACTTGTATTGTACTTTTCACATTTTATCTAGGTACAAAATTAACTAAAATCTAACAATGTTTCTGTGAAGAAAACATATTTGTGTTTGAATAAAACTTGGTCATCAACCTGATGGATTAGCCACACTGCTTGCTGTCACACAATACACTGCAGAGAAAAGTAAGGTCATAGGTTTCTGCACAAAAAACATTAAAGCTTTTTTTATTTTGCATGTTGGTTTCTTTAAGATCCTATAGTCAAAGTGTTGCACATCATATATCAGTGTGGGTTTGGTTTGGGCAGGTTTTTTCTTTTTTTTAAATTCATTTCCCTTGACAGTATCTGTTCAGCATATGCCTTTCTCAATGTGAAAGGGTATCTAGGAAAATTCAGGTCTCATTAGGACAGTACAAACAATAGGTAGCCTTGATAGGAGATCGGACAGTGGGAGGAGATGGCCAAACAAGACCAGTCAACACAATCATTGGCAGGAGATGCAATTTAATCTATCAAGCATCACCAGAGTACTACACCACAAATTTAATACACAAGGAATCTGAACTGAAACAGATTGGCCTTGTACAGATTCAGGTAATTTTTTTGGTCAGGAGGAAAGTATTTAAACAGGAAAAAGAAATTATGCAGATGTAAGAGAATTTTCAGGAAGCTAAATCATTTTTCCTCATTTAAAGAAAAAAAAAAGTCTGAATAGACCAGAATGCAACATTAAATTGTAAAAAAAGCGCAGAGTGCCACTCAGTACAATGATAGAAACACTTCAAGAACACCAACATCTGGAGCATATTTCTCGACCAAAAATAACACGCAATAAAAAATTGCATGAACAAGTACAAGAAGATAAGATACACTGATACATAGCAGATCAAACATATAAACATGACAGTGGCAGGTCATTTGAACCTGCAAGTGCAGTTATCTAACACATTATGTCATCCTATCAAATCTGAGAGGGAAAACAATGAAACGATGATAAAAGAAGCTAAATGGCAGCCAATAGCATACATATGACAATATCTTTTCCAGGAGGTCTTAAGAACATGTACTGTATAAACTGACAAATAACAGTGTACAAGATAACTTGCTTCCAAATAATCACCATCTGAAAATTACTAGAGTCTACTATTTACAAGGCAACAGAAAGTTTATTGATACCGTAATTATTATTTTTAGTAACTATATTCATTACAGTTTTTCTGTTAATACCAATGCGTTTCAGTTTCTATCAAGGGTCATTACAAAGCCTTTAGTTTGCCTCCAAATTCTTGTATCTATATTTCAAATAATCATTGGATATAAAGGCAAATTGTAGACTTTTTAAAGAAAATTTAGTAATTACTGTTGCCAATTCTACAGTGCATAAAATGGTGATATAAACAATAATTAACAGAACTGTACCAAACAGTGACTTAAAATCAGTGTGGTTTGTCAAATACAGGTATATTTTTAAAATTGAATAAAATCACATATTCTATAAACACAGAAAGGTAACTCTGCATTTGAACACTCCATTACAAAGCCACTGAAAACTATTTATCATTCCACTTAACTATGAACTACCATTCTCCATTTTCAGGTGCTGGACATAAAACTGTTCATGTTGTCAACACAGTAGCAAAACACTGCCATTCTTTCTAACAATATTAACACAGCATAACACAGAGTCAGTGGTTTAATCAACATAAAGAAGTTTCAAAAGAGCGTATCCTTTTTCACATATTCAAAGTTAAACAGCAATGACTCATATAATTTTAGTCTTTCAGTTTTAATAAGAGAACAGAAGTTCAGAGATGCACAAAGGACAGACATAAGAATGAAAAAGGTGTAATGCAAGTTACCAAAAAAAAAAAAAAGAACAGAGAGAGAGCAGCAGTGAGAATGAACATGACTAAGAGTCAAAGAAAGATGGAACATTCTGTATTTGTAGAGAGGTTAAAAAAAATGCCATACAACAAGCAGCAGAGCAATGCTAGAAAGGAAAATAATCCCCTGCATTTCAGAGGATGGAAACGAGGATGTGCATGGAGTTCACTCTGAAATGAGGAAGATAAAGAAATAAAGAAAAAACACTTTACATAGCAAATACAATCTATTCTGTATACCCTAAGGCAAGATCCTGTGGAAAACACAGTGTCGTGATGTAATTAAAGATTGTATCTCAAACTATAGATACAACAAGGCCATATTGAGGTTACTTGTGCAATCTTAAATCAAAGCCTCCGAGACCACTTTAATGGCTTCTGTAAACAGTATAAATACATGCAAATATTCTAGATGGATGCTGTATGTGATCTTTACTGCTGGGTAAGCTGAGATCATAAATACATAGAACATGCTAACACAGTATGCTATTTGTCAAAATCTGAGAGGATGAATAAATTTTAGTATTTTCCTTAAGTTACAGCAACAAGCTTCTGCCACCCTTTTATCACGCACAACAGCAAAATGTATCTCAACCGAAAAAATTGAAAAATATAGCAACAGCAGCAAGATATTGCATTTCTCACAAGACAAACTATTAATGCTACCTTCCATGTGCCAAGCAGAATTAACTGTCATAAATCATCGCTACTGCAAGTAGAAGGCATGGTTTTTGTTTGCTGTCCAATTCATCTGTTGTACATACAACTTCAAACATGACAGTTTTATCACTCATGAGTGTATTACTTCTGACAACCTCACTAACATTATTTTTCATTAAATATATAAAATCTATTGTATTCTAAAATCTATTCAACAAAATTTGTTCCTAGTTTTTAACCAAAGACGATGACCACTTTTTTTTTTTTTAATATAAAGAGAATAGACAATTCTTCTTACATTAAACATAACTAGAGGACAAGGTCATGCCTTCCGAAGGAGAATGGTCTGTGTTACTAAATCAGGCACAAGCTCCAAAATACTTTTGCCTTTAAGTTCTACTTCAGGTGTCACACCACTTAAAATAAAGCATATATTCACACACATCCACATGGAATGAACTTTTTTTTACAGAATTAAAGTTTCACAGAAATTTAGTAGAAGACAGTTTATTATAAAATTTTTTCTCAACAATAGGAAAAGAACCGGACAAAACTAGTATCTGTTCTAAATTATGAAGAGAGAAACAATACACTTATTTAAATACAGCAAACAACTCCCTAGTGGATGACAACTTGTTACAAAAAGCTAGAGAAACAAAAATCCTTTTATAATAATTAAAATACCCTTTATAAAAAGTATGCATAGACAAATTATAAGGTCCAATAGAGAAGAGAAGAACACCTTGGGTTTTGTTGTGTTGTTTTATTTTTTTTTAATTCAGCAACACCTTAAAGTGTAAAGGTGTGCCTTTCTTCACTGGTAAAGGCAGTTCTTGTTCCATTCAGGGGAACTTTCCAAGGGAAAGCTAGGGTCATAATCAGGCTTTCTAGCTGGAATCAGTTTGCCTCACATGTAAGAGCGCTTTACATTAAGCTCAGTGGCTAAATGTAGCTTAAAAAAAACACAGACGTGGAATATCAACTATAACGCTGCTAACTTTGAAAATACATGCTTGACTACTCCAAGGTTTTGACAGAATTCAATTCAGAGTGAATAATTGATACATAGGGGTGGTGGGTTTTTTTCCAAAAATGCTTTCAACCTTGGTGGTAGAACAGGATTTAAACTCATGCAGTGTAAACAGCAATGCTGAAGCAATAAGGAAACAGGGCTTTTACTTCCCTCTCCTGGCAATAGGATTATGAATGCATTTTATCTTCAGCATTACTTCATCGAATTCTTTAAAAAAAAAAAAAAAAAAAAAAATCTTAATTTGTACAGAAAATATTCTGGTTGTAGAAAAGAAAAATGAGATGTTGAAAATGGCACCTAGAGTTCAAATGAAAATACTTATTAACAGTTCAGCATTGCTATATGTTATAATATGTAATATTTTTTTTAAGAAATGGTCATCAATAATTCATGTCTCTGTTTTAGCCATACTTTCATGTTCACAAAGCTGGCATCAGACAGAAAAAATAATAATAATAGAACAAAACCACTAAGTATAACGTAGCTAGTCTGAGGAAAAAGCCTAATGTTATTAGGCTTGTCAGAAATATCTTGGCCTGTTTCTATGAAGTAAATATGCTTCTGTGTCCTGTACCAGACGACTTTGCCCGTCCTCCAGGTATGCCCAGAGGGCAATGTAGACTATAATGACCCATCTGTTCACTACTGGCAAGTAGCAAACTTCTAATGAAGACAGATGTGGGTCACCCTGTACAAGAAGGCTGCAGGGTGCTAATGAATCCACCTAATGGTCACTATCTGCCACTGCTGACTGATTGATGAGCAAAAGGGTTAAGCTTCAAAAGCAAAGACAAGTATTTCAGGTAATCATTAGTCTTACTAGGATGTCTCTGTCATGGTCCTTAATACACACACGCATTTTAATGTTGCCTTCTCCCATAAAATAAATAAATAAATAAATATATATATTTATGCTTCTATTACTTTTCTTTGGACAACCTGAAATAGCCTGAACAGCTGAAATGGAGATCTTATGAGGAACTCATTACTATTATTGCCCAGAAAAATAAAAGTTCGCAATAGTCATAGTAAATTATAAATGCATGACCTCTGACACTAACAGTAAACGCAAAAATCTTAAAAGAAATAGCTACCAGTTGCAAAGCTCTACATTTATTCATACTTTCCAAATAATACAATCTGACAGTAGTATAAGAAGGAACTTTTTATGGTGAATTCCATTCACAGAGACTACAGGTTATTTAATTTTTAATTTTTTTTAAATAATGATTAACACAAAAGCTAATGAGGATTTGACTCATTCTACCAATTTTCACATGAAGGTAATGGCACCTCAAAAGCCAGCTACTTATGAGCAAAGTATTGATGCAAATCCAACCGTTCATCAATTCAGGTACCAAACAAACGTCAAAGAGTTGCAGTGGGGAAACTCCAGATAGGGAAGTCTCTCTAGAGAAAAAGGAAAGAAAAAAACCCAACCCAAACCCATCCTATAGGGAAAAAAGTTATGACTTTGAGCTAGTGTGGGGTGAAACCTGCAGAGAACATTACCATCTGCCAGGATTCACCAGGATATTGTTAATAAACAGCTGCAACAAAGCAAAGTCACAGCACTATCCAAAAGTATAGAGAAGTAATAAAATGATAGGTAAAGTTAAAAACAGAAAGGAGTATTTTTATGTAACAGCTTTTGAGAAGAAGCGTATCTTTTGCTTTTAAGATCCACTCATTTCTTTTCAAAACACTACAAAAGAATCCACCAACTCAATTTCTGATGTAACTCTACTGTAAACAGGATATAGGAAATGCAAATATACTAAGTGCTGCAAATCACCCACTGGGAAAGATTCTTTAACAGATATAATTTAACAGATATAATATAATGATATATTTTAAAAAAACAGTCCTGTAATAACATTAAACCAGTAAGTTGCATCAGTAGCTGGTGTCATAAAAATGAGGAAGACATCCTTACTAGAATGTAACATTTAAATTCCTTGCCATGCTCAACTGTTGAATAACCCTTAATATGCCCTGTAACCTCATTACATTCCTAATTGTAGACTGAACATCAGTATCCCAGCACATTCATTTTGCAAGGCTTGATACATTCATACAGGGGAGGATGGGAGTCAGAGAAGGGAGGCACTGGCATTTTAGGATAGAATGTATTTGAGAAGTAAAGACTATTGTCACATACTTATCCTAGGCTAAAAATAAAAATGAATTTTTGGCTTGACAGAAGTCATGTAATTTTTATCCAAGTCATAACCTACTAAAAACTCTCAAAGTTTCAACAAACAAAAGATAACACCAAACAACTTTTAATTCTCCATATTATAAGACAAAAAACAGCCTTCTCAACTTCTAAGTCACAACACTATTTTTGAACAAAATTAGAAATAGTTGTTGTTAATCTTGTGTATGTATGGAATCTACTTTTCGTCCATATTTTAAAAATCCATATAAAACTAATGAGTCAGTGACACTCAAAATCTTACCTTGCATCTAAGCAATGATTTCTAGTAAATGTAAGGAAATTTATGCCTACTCTGTTAGGGTACAAAATGAAGTTTTGCCTAATACATACCAAGAGAGACCCTAGTGGAAGTTACCTTATCAAACAGATTTAAATTCACAGATGATTTACTGATGTTCCCAGAACTGAAATGATTAAGCAGCCTCATTCTTTTGCCAGAGGCAACAGAAGCTCTTCAAGATCCAGTAACTCCAATCTATATGATCCTGAGAATTCTCTTTCGCAAAGAGCTACTAATGTTACACACAAGATGAAACTAACAATACATAGTTGATTGATTTATAACAGAGGCTTTCACTGATTTATCCTATGAGAACAAGCTAACAGTAGTGAGGTTAGTAACAAGGAAAACAAAATAAAGCTTTGGGAGTGATGGGTACCAAACATAGGCAAAGTGTAGCAAAACCAAAGTAATTGTGTATTCATCACAATTGTGTATTCATGCCAATTCATGGCATTATTCACAGTATCATTGGCAAATAAAAGCCATCACAATCTAGAAATACACCTTTAGCATTTAAAAAGAAACTCAAGTATTAATATCATCATAATAGCATGTGTAGAGTGCATTCTAACGGGGACTTTTTGTTTTTCAGTTAACTCACTTGCCTATTGAGGACAACCTGCAATTTATTAACGAGAAAGACTTACAATTCCAATAAAATCTGGTTGTTAGGCACACATTAATGAGCGTTCTATTTTTATCCATAATATCCATTTTATTTTAAATTTGTAATTACAATTGAGAAAGTATAGTATAGCTTTAAAAACTTATAGTCCAGACAGAGAAGACACTCCTACTTTGTTAATATTAAAGATGACAGCACAGAGAAGTCTAATAGTGCCTACCAATTCAGTCCTCCCATCATCACACTTTTTTTAAAGGTCTTTTGGACAGAATCTCATTTCCCTATATATGCGTGCTTCACTCGTGTCATTCTGTTTGCAGAAAAGACAGACCCCTGAGTAAAAAAAAAATAAAAAATAAAAATGTTGTTGCATACTTAACTAGTGTAGTATAGACGTCAAACAAGCACTGAAGTTTAGGACTACTTAGGGAAAATTGCTGCTAGTATTCACGGGTTCAGATTAACCTGCAAACTGATTTATATGTGTAATTTTAAGGTAAAATGTGTAGATGTTTTCAAAAGAAAGACTGACAAAAAGATACCGTGTAAAAAAACTTCTGATACATGTGTTCACCCATCATCTGAAAACAAGTGATGGCTGAAAGCATGCAGTTAGTGATCAGTTAGTTAGATGTATGATGGGGGAGGAGAAAACCTTCTGTCCAAATACTGCTTTAATTTACCTACATTCTATTCTCAACTCCCTTAAAAAAAAAAAGTTGTTACACATTTCCTACCCTCCTTTCTCAAAGATTACTATTGTCACAGATCCGGAGGAATATAGCAGATCATTAGCTTGTGTCACAAATAGTAACACAGTACATCCACAAGCTACTACTTTTTTTCAACTATTGTATTTTGAGAAAATGAATCCGATACTCAGCAGACTAACAAAAAATATATCTCCAAAACAGAGTCAATAGTGTTCTTTTATGTAGTACAGCAAGTGAATATATTTCCAACCTCAGGATTTCCCAAATTTCATAGGACTATGTATATGTTGCAAGTTCAATACATACATATGCATAAACACAGTAACAAAAGGGGAACAGAACTGACAACAAGCTTCAAGTTTTTAATCAACTTCTATTAAGGCACTAGAGTTAATAAAATACAAAGTCAGAATTTGCTTTCGTTTTGGCTATTGACAAAGTATACTGGTCCTCACCTGAAATGTTCTTTGTTCTCAAAAATAAAAGAAACTATTCACTAAAACCTTCCAGAAATCTGAGCCTGAAAAAAATCCAGCCAAAATCTGCACGGAGAACATTTCTGTTCTGATCAAATTTGCAAGCCTTTGATAACAACTCTTTGGAAAGAAGCACATTTACACAAATCTGTCCTAGGCCAAAGCTTTTCTCTTCTCATCTTGATTATAGATGGAGTTAGAAATCACATTATTCCCTGTCTCTCTTTAGCAAGCTTTTGCATAGTTGAAGATTATTACGGTAAGTCCTCTTTTGTTATTTACATTAACTAATGCAGCTCATTTATTTTTTCTATCTAAGTACATCCTCTAAATCTCTCATTAGTCTCATTATTTTCCTCTAAACCGACTCTTATTGGTCTCCGTATTTTTTTACTCTAAATACACTTGATGTGTCACCAGACTCCAAATAAAGTCTGGTCTGTGTAGCACAGGTAGCAAGAATTCTTTTATGTGCCTCGCGGGCTACACTTCTATGTATGCATCCTAATATGACATGCATTTCCCTTTTTCACAACAATGCTGCAATTTTGACACACATTCAGTTTAGAGATTGTTGAACCTTGGCATTCTTCAAAGTATTCAGACAAAGCTACCTAGAAGTCATCAGTATTAAGGAAGAAATAAGAAACTGACAGCACTTCTCCAAGCTGTGCTCATTTTTCTTAATGCTATATTAGCAGCACTACCAAGTGAAATCTGGGTCTCCGGTCCTTGCTCTGAAATTATTCAAGAAAATACTATTTCGCACTTGCTCAGTGAAAGTTATTACAAGAAGTATTTTTAAGAACCTAGCTTCCTTAAGATAAAGTATCTTAATGATACTAATACAATTGAAGAAACATTTTTATGGACTTTTCACCTCAAAATGGGAATGCAGTAAAATTTAAAAAGTCTGCAGATCGATGCTTTACATCTTCATATCAGCTCCTCCTTTTTTCTGAAATGGTGTGAGCCCCTTGCTTTCTTTCCTATTTCCCAGTTTAAGAACAGCCTACACATGCTTTTGAATTTATAAGCTTTTTCACAAATTCCAAGGTCATAGTACTTAACATGCAGAGCTGCTTAAAAACAGATCCAAATATTTTCAGACATGACAATTCTCAATAAGGTCATTTAGAAAACCCTTGTCTTTCCCAGAAGGCACACTATGACAAATATTCAGTTACAGTTGGACATTTTAACATTTGTGAATCTAAATTAGAATAAGCTGATGATTAAAAACACTGCAATTTGCAGCCTGGTCTTTAGAGGAAACAATGGACACAGTAACACTTGTGGGTATGTAAATCAGTTCATCCTTTCATGATAATTTTGAACTTATAAATCACTCAACCAAATTTGACTAAGAACTTGTAGACTCATTGACATGAAATTCCCACCAGTTTTGTGAAAAAGAGTACTGTGGAAAGACATTGCTCTGATTAATAGGCTGCATTGTAAGCTCCAGTCTTATCAGAAATCTGTGGATCCACAGGAAAATATATATTATGAATGCCTTTGCAATAGAAAAAAAAATATTAGCACATAGTTTTTCCTGGACACGAGGAAATCCAATCCCAAAGCTCAGGGTTAAGTTTGGTTGCAAGACTAAAGTTTCTAGTTATTGCATTCAATCCTGAAGCACAGGGCTGAGTTCAGCTAACTGTTCACATGAGTATTTCCCACACACGCCGTTTAACTGTGTATCATCCTAGTTAAGGACAAAATGATGTTTTTTACGTGGTCAGTTCTACTTTTCATAACTTAAAGAGCTGAGATCTCTAAGGTAGTTACAACACCCTGTTCATCAACTTAAAATACTTGGATGGACTGTTAGCTTTAATTGTCACAACACATTTTTTAATCTCATAATTTTATTTTTATAACAAAATTTTTATGCATTAGCACTTAACCTGAAGAGAATATTGTCATCAGACATTTCACGTAATTTGAAAATAGGAAGCAACATTTATCATTCATTCATCAACTCTTTATTGAACTTTAAAGCCAGATAGAAAAAACACGCTACATTCTCTGCCTCTACCAACAGGCAAATCTTTTCCTTTTTTATCACTTCCTGCCTACAAACACCATTTTCCCCCTCTTTCCTGAATCTATCTAGTTTTCTGCATTGTTTCTTCCTCAGTAAAAGGAGTGCTAAGTCCTCTCAACTCTTACACACCCTTGT
Organism: Numenius arquata; assembly: GCF_964106895.1. Lineage (NCBI taxonomy): Eukaryota > Metazoa > Chordata > Aves > Charadriiformes > Scolopacidae > Numenius > Numenius arquata. The sequence continues at coordinate 32,606,802 of NC_133580.1, read as the reverse complement.
ACGTATCCATTTCTGTCATTGTTTCTGTATTCCTCTTATGTCAAAGGCAGCTTTACACACTCAAGGTACATAGAACTAGTTTTTTAGGAGTTAAGGGATAAAGCGTAAGAGAGCTAAGAAGATACAATCTCACATTTAGACCTCTTAGCGTGGCACACGTCTGATCATATGCCAAGAGAACAGCTGCTTCCCAGTAGTGCAGTTCCACCCATTCATGTCACTGCTTCGTCCTTTGGCCTTTGCGTGAGATAATGTATTAACTTCCTCATTAATTATCACCTGAGAATATTCCAAATAAGAAACCATGGTTCCAGTAAACATTCGCAAGACAATCTCATTATTTCAAGAGACCTCATCAGATAGCTTTTGCAAGTTTATGCTAGGCTAACACAAATAGTTTCAGGTTTCTCTGTACAGTGATACAACAGTCTTAGATATAATAGCCTTCAGTTAAAAGATTGTGTGCTAAAAATAATACTTTTTTCTCAGCCTTGCATCTACATGCAAAGATTTTCAGAATTCAGAAGTCCCATAACTATGCTTAAGTTCCTTGAATTTTAACAAAACTTTTCACATGCACAAAATTATTTGCAACTTTCTTTCAAAACTATAAATGTTTCTGTCCTCTGATCCAGTAGAGACAGTTACTTGTTCAATGAAAATCCAATTAGTTAGTTCTAGTGCTCACAACTTTGAAAAACGATGCTTTGTATTCTTTTATTACTTATCAGCTCAAACTGGTAGTAACTATCCCATTTACCTTACAATTCTTTATAGTGACACTGAGTGAAATTAGAAAAACTAAAAATGTACAATGACAAGAGGGTCCACACCTCAAACATTTTGCTGGAGACACAGACAACTCAGTCAAAAGAGAAAATGCAGTTGGATCTAATGAAACATTGATTTATTTTTTTTTATTTTATTTTAACTGCAATCTCTAAAAATATATATAAAGCATATATATATAAAGCAAATGTAAAAAGAAAGCATTTTTACATAATAAAAATATAGAGAAGTTAAAGCAATTCCCTGTAGCTTAAACCTTCTCTCTGCATGCATGCCTAAAAGCTCCAAAATTCTGCCATGCTATATAAAACATCTGAAATACTCCATTTGTTCAGTTTAAAATATAATTTAAACAAAAACAATGGCACAGGTAATTTATTCTAAATGTTTTGATGTATTGAATCCTGATGAATTCTGAGAGGAGTTATGATTGTGAGTAATTTGATTTCAATTTTGATGTCCCATTCCAAAAGCAGTTGAAAATACTTAGCTTCATAATTTCTACAAAGTATAAAGAGCTTACACTCTTAAATTATTTCACAAGATTTACAATGGGGCGGGGCAGGGAAACTAATGAATTTTCATTCTTCAGTAGGTTTTTTTCATTTTCAGTATAAATTGAAGTGGTTTTTTCACTCTGCATATAAAAGCTTTACACCTGAAATCCAGGTATAAATTAGTTTTCAAATAGTAGGAAAAAGCTGAAATGCCATTACCTCCTTTTCTTCCTATGCTACTACTTCATGGTACCGTGGGATGAAGAGATCATATTTTTTCTTGCCTTCTTTTTTGTTGTTGACGTTTTTTCCCTTTAGAAGTTAAGGGAAAGATTTATGAGCCTTCATTTTTAAATGCTTATCTAAATACATTTATTGAAAGCCTACTCTCCTATTACAAACAGCTGCTGTTTGCAATAACTCATGAAAGCCTAGATTACTCACTAATGGGAGGGGTCCCACAATATTGTACAATTATGCTGTAAACCCAAAGAAGCAGCACAAATCATGTTTCAATAATGGCAAAATCATGCAGTTATCACAGGATGACTCTAACAACCACTCAATGGAAAAAAAAATAAAAAGCATACAGAAAAGAGAACATACAATTTTGGAGATATGATACCCTAACACATGTAAAACAAAACTTCAAGTGAGTTATGATACTTTAATTATGAGACTTAACACTGAAATTAGCCAAAACAGACCTATCTATATCACAAATTTTGAAAATTCTCTTGGTAACAGCAACTCTCTAGAGAGCCCTTTTATGATTCATTTTAGGAAAAAGACTTCAAAGGACACCACTTTAAATACACAAATAGTTTTTATGACTACTTCAAATGACATTCCAATAAGTCTGGTGAAGACACTGGAAAGGATTTAAACTGTGACAGATGCTTCCATAGCAAATTAAGACCAACCAGCCTACAGATAACGCATGCTGAAGTTTATTTTTTTAAAAAATTGTCTCTTCAACTTCTAATGAATTTACATCTGTAGTCTGAAAACTTAGGCTCTATTCAGTTGATTACTTAAGTATAGGGGCATAAGTAACCGTTATTTTTATCTTTATTCAGAAGTTCCATAGATCCAGGCCTCTGAAATTCATGTAGAAACCCATCTATTCAGGCACAAACATCAACACTTAACTAACATTACATCAAACAAAAGCATCTACAAGGCTTAAGAGCCTATATCAGGAATAGGCAACTTAGGCATTTAAGATCAGAATCACAAAGATGCAAACTGGCAATGCTCTAAAGTCATAGGCTTGGAATTTACAGGCCAGAGTTACATGCTTAAGTGCCTTTTATAACAGATCGTTACTTGCCTACAAATACAATCTACATCAGGCAGCGTATTGATCGTATTGCTTCTTAAGCCTGCCAGCAGAGTCACTGAAAGAGATTCTAAAAATCTTATCTCTCCCAAACTTTTGATACTAACTTCCTGTTTCACACTAAGTTTGAGAATAGGATATGCAATCTGAAAACTTAAGACTTTTTGTTATTGTTTTAAAAGAAATTAAATCTGGTTATTTATACTCATAGGACACACAGAGGAGGAAGTAGTGGTCATACACACATATTCTAGTATCTTAATGAGCACTTGTATAGTGGTAGAAATATATAGTCTACAGTATCTTAATGAGCACCTCTACAGGAAGTTACAGACACAAGATGTCTTCCTCTTAACACAAGGTTATAAACTCAACTAGGAAAAATACCTCTCTACATCCTTTCTGACAATGAACCATTTGGAAATCAAAAGAAGGGACTAAATTAAGGATTAGTTAAATAAAGATTAATTTTACTATTTGCCTTGCATGCTTCTCTCAGGACCTTAAATTCCATCACCACTTTCACCTTCACATCCCCAAAGAATTTGTCCTTTTTCATCACTAACTAGCCCAGCAGAGCACCTCTCCTAGCTCCGACTTGCTCAGGGATCCGCTTGACTGTATCCCATAGGACATGGCTGTGAATGGCCAAGGGCCTCAGGAGAGCTGAGCTGATTGATATTCAGGAACACTTCCCTCAAAGAACATTCTAATATGCAAAAAGGCTTTCAAGTGTGGCAGACGACCAGCTTGGATGAGTCAAAAGCTCAACCACGTTACTGAAAGTCGATCATATTTTTTACAAGCCATCAAGTATAAAGTAAATTGGCTCTCAGTAAAATAAACCTTTAAAAATGTGTTCACTGCACTGAAACCACAGCAAAATTAATAAACGTAAGGATTACGTTGCCGGTGAAACAAGCAGAAATAACCACATATGTGAAAGGAAAGTCTTCATGAAGCATAAGATCTCAGGAACAGCAAATGAGCCTGCAGCAAACAGAAAAGCTAAAAATGCAAGACAATCAAAATATTTTAGCACAATGCATATAAAACAAAAAAAAATTGTAACATAATAATTCTAAAGAATAAACATGTTTTATCTTTTTTACACGTTTATTCCAAAATTGTTATTTTCCGAGTTACATAATATTGCCCAGGTCCTGGTCCTTCTTGAGATTTAAACTCACAGCATTTTCCAATTAAGTTACTAAAATGTATTCCTCTATAGTTCAGTTCAGAATAAGTAACATCCTAATGTAAAGGGAAGAAAAAAAAATAAATTTTAAGTTGAAGAATTTTCCAGTTTCTTGGCCACATTTTTGCTTTATCTACAAAGCACAGCTAAAATATATAATAGCTACCAGCCAAAAATAAAGTATAAACTTTACTTACATGCTTGTAGTAAATCTTATAGGTAGGGTTGTTCTCTTTTTTTTTTTTCTAGATAATTACAGATATATTGCTAGATAATTACAATATAAACCATGCAGTGTTTTAATTTTATTACATTCCAAAGGCCTCCAAGCAGACCTTCACCTCATTTTCTCATTCGCATGAACTCCACCCTCAACCCTGTCATCTCACTGTTCTCTACAAATAGCAGTTGTGAAACTAACTCCTTAATAACATCAGTTGGTTTCACTAATGACATTGTGATGGGTAATGCTGAAACTACAGAGAACAATAACTCCAGTTATCATCTAAGAGAGCATTGAGGATTTACAACTCTGGTGCACTCCAGCAGGAAGGCACCTTGTGATTTCAGACAGCATATTTCACCATAGAAACAATTTCTTAAAAGTGTTTTCTTACATATCCAAGTTAGACTTTTCATTTTCATTCCTATACAGAACTCCTTCTTAATTTGTACACAATACATCAAGCAGAGCACAGACATCTCTCCCAGAGATGCAGCGATGATTGCCATGGAAAAGAAAGTACTGATTAACAATCTAGCTTCAAGCTATATGGACCAGAATACACAGAAGTGGCAAATGTAACAAAATTCAGGTTATTGTTGTCCACATCAAGCAATTACACACCTCAGCACTACAATCCTGCTCAACAGACCAATTATACTTTCTGCATCTACATATTCATCTTTCAAGTTGTCAAACACTCATCCAGTTATGTTCTATTCAACAGTTTTTAAGGAAGTTAGACTAGAAGCAACAGTTCCACTTAATGTGAGGTATATAAAAAAATTCAAATTTTATGTTCATATAGTGTCATTTTGATCTACTATGTGCTTGTGTCATGCTTCTCCCCATCCCCAAGTTAAGGCCTAACTTAGTTGCCTGTTTCCAACATGAATACATTTATAAAAGTAGTCATAAGTTGTAAATGGCTGAAGGAAATGTACTAAGCTGGATAGAACACATCTACTTTGACTCAAAGGTCTGTACAAACATTTGCTTTCACTTCATTACTAACTCTTCAGCTGCATGTTCAACTCTACATATGTGTATATATGAAATCCAATCTAGACTATAAAAGGTCATCCTGCATTAATTAAAATCATGCAAAAAACCACAAACAGTAAACTATTGGAATTCGTAGCAGAGTTTATAGGAGTTAGTATGAAAATCATTAGGTAGAGTACTTTAATTCAGAAAGTTCAGTACAAACCCTCAACTCAAAAATAAAACCCCTTTTACAACAAAAAAAGGAAAAAAGAAAAAAAAAGAAGAAAATCAGAGACTCCTAATGAAGAACTAACCAGGATATGCATGTTCCCCAGTAAAGGCTGCTTTTAATAGAGTGGTACAAAGAAACAGCAATGAAAAATACTTCACAGATGTATTATCTCACCTTCCCAAAATTATTCTCCCAATTGGATTATTACTTGCTTAAAGAATCAAAACCATGCTAAAAATACACCACACAAGAACTGAATTAACATGGCCTGTAGAGTGAATGTGTCTTTAGAGATCAAAAAACAACCAGTTCAGCAAATACATTTTATATCTAAAATTTCACTCACTAGTTCTAAACCCATCAACATAATCCACAGCAATTTTTACATGATTTCTAACAAATCTGACACACTGACCACAGAGAAAACATTTTCAAACACACAAACTAGGAATAAAATTGGCCATCCATACTCAGCTTCTGTTCAAGGAGCATCATCTTTCTATTATTTTGGGAAAAAAACAACTACCTTTGGTTAACATTAACAGAATGTGGATCCAGGATAATCAAGCATGTTTTTATAATTCAGTAATTTTAGCACTGAAGTCAGTCCCATCTCAGAAAAACAACTGTCATTTTTCCATCATTATGCATAAATAACTTCAAAATCCTGAAAATACCAGTTAGTGTCTTCCTCAGACTAGATTCCTTTCTGACACATGTATTACCTATATACCCAGTGTATAAGTTCTCATGATAAAAATTCACAGGTTTACAGATTTCTCTTTTTAAGATGTTATCTTTTCCTGGGAACAAAGGAAAAAAAGAAAGGAAAACAATAGTCCTTGTTTAGACAATTCCTTCTCTCTCACCATAGAAAGCATTTTAAGATACTCATTATTATAAAGGAAGCATGAGAGCTAAACTGAATTTTCAGAGTAAAAGGGTTTCAGCACCATCAAGTGGCTCTGTAAGGCACTATTTACTACTGGTTTATGCATAATAGAAAAAAGTGATTATTGTCCAACTATATACAAACTGGACTTCTTAAAACTAGTTTAAATTGTGACAGATTAGATCCTTTAGAAATCTAATTTATTTTGAAGTCTTTAATATGGATAAGCATATTGAACTTTTTTATATAGTTAATTTTGTGGAATTACCTACCTTCTATTACGATACTAATAAAGGAATAGCATGATATTATTATTAATGGGAAAAAAACCTTGGCACAGCAGGAAACGTCTTGTACATTCTAACGACACTGGTGGGGGTCTTCAGGAGTTGGATGGCCCTGATCTCCAGCATACCCTCTATGATCAGAGAAAACATTGAGCAGATAGCAGCCTTACATCAGTTAGAATTAATTTATCTGGCAGCTAAAAATTCCGAACTGAATTCCACACAGAGGGATGTGAGCTCTAAAAAAATGAAAATCAGTTTGTGTGTCTAGAGGAATGAGATTAAATTACTAATAATAAACTGTAAAAATATAAAGGCCTGTTAAGGAGAATCAAATGTGCAGATTGTTATTTTACTGTGAGACTATTTAATCTGTATGTTTTTGCTTCTCTTTTCTGGGGACAACAATTGACAAGTAAATGAACTTTGCACAGAACAGGAGTAGTACATTTAGAAACATATGTTATACATTTTTAATACCATACTATTAGTTTCTGTGATAATGAAAAGTATGTATTTTCATGAGGTATAAAATCCAAACTAAAACAAAAAACAAATAAGAAAAGTCATAGTCATTCCCTCATTTTATGCATTTATGTTACTGTTTTGTAGTTTTACCCTTCTTGCAGAGTAGTGAGTCTTATATGACTGAAGAAACATTTCAAAATTACGAGCAACTTCAAATACTACAACTGACTACACTGAAGATTTTCTGATGAAAAACAGAAACCCTAAGCAAAACATTAGAAGTGATCTCTGCTTTTAAAACACTAGTCACGCTGTGTAGTCTTAAGGAAAAATAATTATTCCAATCCCTTGCTAATTCAAATGAACATACGTTTCCAAATAAAAATAATACAAAAGAAAACTTTGTTATAGAAATACCTCATCTAGTCAGATCACTGGCATTTCTAGCCATATTCTAACATCTGCAGAAGAATGTTCAGCACAAATTATTTACCGTAAATTCAAAAAGCAATGTTAAAGGCATTTTTAACACAAAGAGATAATAATTTGTATACTTAAACTTATGTACATGATTGAGTATCTTGAACTGAAATCTGTGCTTGCTACTCCCTAGGAAGTTATATATATATGCACACTATTATTCAACATTTCATTATTCAAAAGATCCTAGGCACGTCACAATTTCTAGATTGAATAGCCCAAAGCCTATATAATATTTTATTAGGCATGATGCAGAAACTGAGAACACAGATTTAGAGTTAAGAAAGAAACAGTTTACAGTAATTAGATCATATGGTTTCTCAGTTACGGTATATGCACATAATAACAACTCCATTAAAGTCAATTTTTATGGCATAGTAACTCAATTCTTCAAGGCAAAACAGAAGGACTATATTCCTAATATCTGCTTGAGGAAAGATGGTAGTTTGATCACTGTTTTTAAAATGGCATGGAGTAAGTAGTATTTTCAGCATATTGAATTATATTCTTAATAAGTAAAATATAATACATTCTAAATACATCAATTTAGAACATGAAACAACATAGAATATTTTTTAAAGTAGTAATATCTACTTCTTTCTGAGGTAACTAAGGTTCAGGGGGTTTTGGTTTTGTTAGTTTTTTTAAAAAAAAATGAATAAAAACAACAAACAACAAAAAACCCCCATCAGGAACTAATGATAGTTCGCAGCAAATAATGTTAATGAATTGGCAGTATGATTATCTATGCATCTGGACATGCAACATCAACTTCCAAAAGGATAAATGATACAAAGAACAAACTGAGAAGTTTGGGAATATTTTTAGTGATAAAAAGAGTTCATTACTGCATTCATTTGTGCCAAATACTGTGATTGCCTAAAATGCTCAAACTAGCCCACTGTAAATGACACGCAAAGGCATAGGTTTTTTGTGGTTTTACTAAACCGTAACTATGAGGTTCTAAACTATTTAAATGTAATTTTATTATTCATCTTCATTTTATATTACCAAGCATTCACAAAGAATTAACATTCTTACTCTGTTCAGTTATACTAGCAGCCTTTTTTAACATACAGTGAAATAAATTAGAACACAGTAAAGTATAACTTCTGAAAGAGTGAAATTCAATATCTAAATGTTTATAAATGCATTTATATAAGCAATTTATAGCCAACAGAAATGTTACAGTAATAAATTGCATTTGTAATGATTAAAACCACTCAATTGTAAGGATGACCCAGTTTAGTACACTTTTTCACAGTCAAAAGCAATAAAAGTGTTGTCTTATATATTCAGTCTTTAAAATCCACGGTAAAAGCCATATAAATGGACTGTTACTTAACTCGCTAACCTGTATATTATTCAGGTAAAGTATCATATCTGTAATGGAATTAAAAAGCTTTTTAAAAATACTGACAAAGACTGAAGAATAAATTGATGCACTTGTAATAACTCTAAATCATTTAGCTCTTTATGCCAAGAAGTGTTGACAATACCAACTTCAAGGTCATTGTCAACTTGGTAAGTCATTAGCAAATAAAATATAGCTTAATTGGAGCAAACTCAGCAAGGAGCTGCATTATTTTAAGTGAACACTGCAATATAACTTGAAGAAGAATTACTAATCGCCACTCCCGTTGACAATGAAATGGATGAAGAAGGTGCTTTGTAACTTTTTTCTATGACTTTCCCGTAATTAAATATGGAAATAGATTCTGTGAAGAATTAAAAGTCCCTGAGTGCATTAATTCAGGCACTAATGGACTGCCTTCCAGTGTTACAGCACACAGGTATTTCCCAGTGTGTTACCAACACTAGCTAATATATCAGTGTCAGACTCCAGCAGTACACTTTAGTTTGAATTCCCAACTCTGGTAAAGCAGATTTAGGCTGATTACACATGCTGTTTTAAAAGGACGTTTGTTTCATATTCTGAAATACTACCTGACACTTTATATGCATTGATGAAACAGCTTGAGTAAGACCTGAGATCCAGTTGCCTGAAGATGTATGCAGATGTATTACAAGCATACAGTGCCTATGTAGTCTTTATAGCCACCTCACTAACCTCTATCATAACAATTGTCAATGGTTTGGTTTTTAATTATTTCTTTTAAATAAAACACCTTTTAAAAATAATCTCATTTCAATATTTTTCATCTTTCCCAGCACAATATATCAAACTCCCTAACACAATTACACCATTGAGGATTATAACATTTTAACTAAGGAAGTTCCTCTCAGCACAGACCTCTTGGTACTGCTGCTCTGTTAAACACACTGTTTTCTCTCTTTATGCCACAGAATTATTCACTTCCTCCAACTCTCTCTCCAAACCATATTTTATGGGCAAGCAGCCCTAAATCTGCAGAGCTCCCAAGGTCCCAGCCTGGTACACCAGTCCTTACACGTTTTTAAAGCAACTGCCAATCTATTAAAGCATGGTAACGCTCACCATAAGAGCAAGCGAAAACGAACAACTGTTTTGTTTTTTTTTAAATAACCCTGTGACATTTATAGAGTGCATATGTTTAAACAGCTAAAATATTGGCATTATAAAATAGGATTTTAATGTTTTGGTGTTGCTTGGTTTTGTTTTTTTAATTGAAGGCTTTGCCGACCTATATCCACATCAGAGGGCCTAGCTCAGTAACATCATATAAATTTGTTGCTCTTCCTTGGCAATACACGTGGGCACCAATCCACTAAAGCATTTTAGTATGTCCATAGCTTAAAATATGTAAGCAGAATTACTGCAGTCAAATGCAATGGTTAACTACATATTTAACTATTAACATATAAGTGTTTTGCTGGACTGAGGCCTACATTCCTCTGACAGTGAAAACACGCTTTGGGAATTCATTGCTTGTCCAAAATATTTACCCGTAGTAAGAAAAACGCAGCAACTTGACGAACCTTAGATGAGTGGATTGAGCTTTGAGGGACAATGAGGGGGCTCTAACCTAAAAATAGTCATTGTGTCAAAAAAACAAATATTCACCCCAATAATTACTACGCATACTCCATCACTTCTCCAGGAAAAAGACAAGGCCAAAACCGCTGTTGCAAGAGCTGAAAGAACACTCAAAATAGTTTATTATCCACTTAAGAACTTACATATTTTATCTGTCTTTTCTGTTGTTTCTTGTTGTGCTACTATATTTTAACTGTGAAAACTCATTAAATTATTAAAGCTTGTGTAATGTTTTTATTTAAGCAAATTTATATTAAACAAATAAAAATGTAGTCATGTATTTTTTTTTGTCAACAAGAAAGCACTGTCAAAAACCCCAGAAGGCAGAATTGTTTTCAGAGTACTTGAAAGCCCTTTCTCTCCTGAGGATGATAATGCTTTAGTTTTATGTTGTTGGTGTGTGTCCCCGACACACTTGATGCCTGTTATTGCTCATATATATCCGCACACAAAGTATTAACTGATCCCATTGATCCTGTAATAAGTATTAAGAGAAATGGGCACCTGCAGTAGGTTTTCTGCTATGAAGTGTAGTCTTACAAACAAGTCCTTAGAATTAAATAAAAATTGTCCAATTCCAAGGTAAGCAGGAGGATGACAAGACTCAGGCATGATTATCTCTACCCATAACAGAATCAGAAACATATCAAGAAAATATTTTATTAAAACCAAATAGATACAGAACGAAAGGTTCAACTTATGAATTAATAACCTCCAATGAATCACTTAAATATTCTCCATTCTAACCCTTAGTTTTGACTCTTTTAAAAGTATGATCTCAGGCTGTGACCAATATTTCAATGCTGCATCCAAGTCCCAAAACCAACTAAAACAGGGTGATTAAATCTGACATTTAAAAAAACCCAAACCCACATGCATCTATGAACAGAAACCAAGAGGAACTAGACAAGAAACACAGACAAATCAAAACTAAACAGGACCATACAACAACAATTCTATAACCTATTTATAAGAAAGAATGGTAGTTAGAGATAGGGCAATGACTGCTAAGATAATCTATAGTAAGGACTGTACTTAGAAGACTACTGAGCCACTCAAACACTTCGCTCTTGCTATGGGTCAGTTACTTAAACAGAAACTAATAATTACAGTTTTGAAAGATGCCTATTTTTTCCCATGAAGGCGTTCATTATTTCCCCTAACAGACAGAAACAAAAGTATTTTTTAAACAAATTTGAGATATGAAAATAGTAGGCAAATTAAAGTCCTTAAAGAGCTTTATGACTTTTTTTATCCTTTTACGTAGAATAACTACCTCATAAGAAGCCAACCTTATATAAATACCACCAGTCTTAAAAATAAATTAAATTAACGCTGTCATAGTGAAAGATCAAGATATCTTATAGTCTCTAGGACCTCAGATCTACAGAAGTTTTCTGCTCTTCTCACACAGTTGCTTTAAGCTCTATTGTACCAGTATTTGGTATTATTTCTTCTATGACAACAGTAATAATTGGTATTTATAAAGGAATTTGGCGGAGAGTGGATGCAAAGAGTTCTGAAATTCTTGTCCACTCACACAAGAATACGGAACAAAATACTGCAGTTGATAGATTTTTAACAGTGGCGAAATGGTCAACATTCCTTAAAACACAAAAACATTTTAAATTCTCATGAAAAGCTATCTTTTAACACCATCAGTTGAATCTAGAATTCAAAAATTGTTTCTGAGTATACAAAAATACAAATTTTTAATACAAAAATGCAGTTGTACATTCTATGAGTTTTCTTGACCTTTTGTCTTTTTTTCCTAAAATATAAAGCATACAGGTAGCTAAAACACTACCTGAAATCATCCAAATCTAGAAGTCAGAAGCTTCCTTTGGATTGAAATTTTCACATTCCCTAACATTTTTTCAGTATACCATTTAATCTCCTTGCTTTAGTTCTCCTTTCGTATAACTGCAATAATTACAGATAACTACACAGATTCTACATACAATCACTTGTAGAATGTTCGTTTTGCTTATTCAGTGTTTAGAAAAGATGATGCAACAGTGTTTGAGTTACTCACAGAAAATGTGTTTCCTGACAAAAATGCTGAATACTGAAGGGTTAGTATGAAGTACTTAGAAATGTTTGCAAACTGGATCACTACATGACTCTGCTGCCCCCTAATGCATTTATTGGAAAAATAATTACAAGGGAAAATAGTAACCAAAAAGAATTAATTTATTATTCTCTTTTCATTTTCATTAATTATGAACTATAATTCACTATGCAATTAGTATTGCTCAAGACTTCTCTTTGTCATAAATGCTATATCCAGCTGATGTTGCTACTTCAGAATCATCTGTAATAAGGAACAGTGAACAACTATTAAGGCCTTTCAAATGGAAGACATAGTTAATCTTTGCAACTTGTTTCAAAAGATGTGACAGAAACATTAAAGAACACGCTGTTTATTACAATATTATAAAAAATTAATATCTCACATCAGAACACAGCTTACAGAATTTGAATCTGTCACTTCTTGGCATAGTTTTAAAGTAGAACTGCTAATCTGTAAAAATTATCTCATAATTAAAAAAACAATTTTTTTCCCAATGTATATTTAATAGCAGATTTACAGGCTTTCAGCTCTAAAAGTGTTTTAACAGTCTAAAAATTTTTTAAAACCTAAATAATTTTTGAATAAGCAGCAAGTTGTACTAGAAGTAAAAAATACAGACAGTGCAAAAAGACTTTTTAGATTACCACTTTATTTCTACTCCAGACTTTGAAATTAGCTTCTTTTGCCACGTACTGATCTGGATCTGTCAACTATTCTGTTAGCAGGAGTCACATAATTAAATCCCAAGTACCTTTTGAAAAACACAGTAATATATCACTAGCCTGACCTACAATGATACCCTTTTAACTAAAGGTGAAAATGCCAAGAATGATGAGGAGATAAATGTTATAAACAGGAAATAAAAATACCACAGCCAAAAACCTATCAGTCATAACAACTGCTCACCAGGCAGATTTCTTTGCCAGATACTTTAGATTTGGGACTCGTATTTTTAATATTAAAGTTGCCAGATTTTACTGTAGTGTCTAACATATTTGAGAATAATTACAAATAATACAACTTATTAAGATTCTGAAAACACAGAACTATCTAAGCTCGTTACTTTTTAAGTCATTACTTTCCTAAAATAACAAAACTATGAGAAAACCAATTCAAAGAATTCAAGTATGCCTGATTTTTATTTTTTTTAAATCATAAAAAGCAACTGTACTTAAAGAATGTGACTCTAATACAGTATATCCTGAGTGCTACCTTAAAAATACATCTTTGTTACTTTTTAAATTTTAGCTGCAAATATTGCAGATATTGCCAAAACCCAGGAAATTTATTTTTTTTGCTAACCGTAGGGCACAAAAAAATTTCTAAGGAAAGACATTTTTCCCCCCTTTACTCCCTTCTTAAGAGGAGAAATATAAATAAATATATATGTTTATGTTTTATACATATGAAACATAAATTCTCTTTTAAACAGTTCTTTGACAGTGCTTTCTAAGATACAGGGGGACTATTGCGGAAAACCCTTGAAGTTCTAGTATTTCATGAATGGATTTCAGTATGTTATTCAACAGGTGTCTCAGACATTCTTGAATTCTTTGAATAAATTTTCTCATAATTTTCTCATAAAGTAGTGACTGTAAAAAAAAAAATGTAAGTAGGTTTCTTGCAGCCTCTACACACTAAGTCTCTCTAGTATTGTTTCCAGAATTATCATATGCTGCTATTACATTACCTCTCGGTCCAAGCAGAAAACGGAATGATAACTCTTAGAGGTACAAGGGTTTTTCCTAGCCTTTTAGCTAAAGTAGTGAAGGAGGTACTACATAAGACTTCATTAGATTTACATCCATACCCTCCAGAAACATCTTACATAGTCAGAAACCTAGTGGCACCAGTTCCATTTTTGCTATTCTAGAAGAAAATAGAACAGGAAAATCTGTTGTTGTTGGGGGGAAGCGGATGGGAGGTGGTTGGTTGGGGGTTTTTATTAAAAAACCCAAGTCACCACATTATTTTATTGTTTTATGTTCAATGATGTGGGAGTCATTAAAAGTTACTTCCAAGTAGTGTAAGCTGGACCCAGTGTTGTGTCTCTGAGATGGGTACTGTTTTATAAGAGTGTCATCCTTGGCTTCTTCATATGCAAAAGTCTGACCAGAAGGAATAGAGGGAATAAACTGAAAATGGGTATCCCTGAAGTAACCAAATGCCCTACACTTTAAATAAATAAATAAATAAAAACCCTAACACACACACAAACCACAACACAACACACCAAAAAACCACACACTTTCACTTTACAGTAGGAGGTGCAAGATCTCAGAATGTTACAGAACCAACAGGTAATCCCACAGCAATGGTAACTTCGTAACATTACATGCACAGACAAATTACATCCATTTTAGTTACCTGTGTCACCTTTAGTCACATTGTTGCACAAGCATAAACCTATTAAATTGTGGAGCAGTATGGCTAATTGCATTTCTAATATCCACCTAAGCCAACTGAAAGATGGCAACGGTACCTTCTGGCTTCTCCATCATTCAAGAATGCCTAACAGCATCAGGGCATTTGTAACCACTAGAGGGTATCAGTATCCTGGACCTGCTTGTCATTTAGTAATGTGAAAAAACTCGTCCACTTATTTAGCTTCCATATCTAATGCAAATTAAACTCCCAAAATCCATTTCTCTACAAAGTTCCAAAACTTATTTATAAATTAGCATTAATGGCTAGATTTTGTTTGGATCTGTTGGGCTACTAATGACATACAAAGCAAAGTACCTTTCAGTAACTTAAACTAGTTTAAAAAAAAAAAAAAAAAAAAAAAGAGCAGGTTTTGCTTGCTATGGACACATGCTTGATTGTGCAAATGTTCAATCATTTTTGCACTTGGCATGGCTCAGCCTAGCTTTGCAGAATATTAGCATTATAAAAGCATTATCACAAATGTTAATTTCCTTTTTTAAAAATGATCAAGTATATTATTGATCATTACATAGAGATTTAAAATTAGCATACCAGCTGACTATGCTCTTTAGATTCTCTCTGCTGTTTGCTATTTCTAGACAACTCCATTGTAGGAGCTTGGTTATAGCTGCTAGGTCCTAGAGTAATTGTATTGATCTCTTTGAAACACTTCTCTTACTTGGCAGACACTTGCCACCTTTTATGTTCTAAAAATATATTAATAAAAAAACCAACCAAACAGAAAAACATTACCATAAATTAACTAGGAACGTGATAGCAATTTTATCATGATAACTCTGATACCTAGATGCATCTATTAAAAATAAATAAATAAATAAATAAATAAATAAATAAAACGTGGCCAGGAATATTAAAGCACTGTAGATAATGATTACTTTCTTCAAAGTTGTTTATTTCAGTTAGGAAAAATCTAAAGAAGCTAAAGATCATTATTTCTCATCTGCATTGTCCAACAAATTACTGTTTCTAAAATCCTGATATATTTTAGTCAGTATCCTGAAGTGTTTCAATAAAATGAAATAATGAATGAAATTGTACGGTAAAAACCAAAAGCATGATTTCACTATTATTTATGCTACAATGGTAAAGAGCCTGCCATTGATGAAGACCTCAACAAGCCAGGTTCTAAACAGTAATCTAATCAGTATCATTTCCTTCAGTTCAAACTTTTTAGTGTCCTAAACATTTTAGTTATTGAGCTTTATGTACCGAAACTTCTATACTTAATTACATCAAACTAAAACTAATAGACTGTGGTTTTCTTAATAATTAAGAAGTTAGAGCATTCATTTATAGATTTGTTTTATACATTCTGGAGGATTTATACAGTTTTACAAGTGAATTCCATGGTAATTCTTAAAACAGTGGAGATAGCCTATCGTAGATGTCAGGAAAAAAAATGTAATTATCTGCCAAGGAAATTAATTAGTAAACAAGACTGAGGTAGTTGACTTTCTACTACTCTAAATGGGACCTAAGACATGAATGGTGAGGAAAACCTTAGGATTTCCAAACAACTTAATCATTAGTGCTGCTACTGTAACTCTCATCCACTGCAAACATATTTTCTGCGTACTTTTAAGATAAGCATCCTTACTAAACATAAATTTTCAGATCACAGAATTGTAGGGGTTGGAAGGGACCTTCAGAGATATCTAGTCCAACCCCCCTGCCAAAGCAGGGTCACCTAGAGCAGGCTGGACAGGAAGGCAAACAGGCAAGTTTTTAATATCTCCAGAGAAGGAGACTCCACAACCTCTCTGGGCAGCCTGTTCCAGTGCTCTGTCACCCTCAAATTAAAGTTTTTCCAGCATGTTCAGATGGAATTTCCTGTGTTCCAGTTTGTACCCGTTGCCTCTTGTCCTGTCACCACACACTGCTGAGAAGAGCCTGACCCCATCCTCTTGATGCCCACCCTTTAGATACTTATAAGCATTGATAAATAAGATCCCCTCTCAGTCTTGTCTTCTCTAAGCTAAACAGGCCCAGGTCTCTCAGCCTTTCCTCATAAGAGAGGTGCTCCATTCCCTTGGTCATCTTCATAGCCCTCTGCTGGACTCTTTCCAGTAGTTCCCTCTCCTTGAACTGGGGGGCACAGAATTGGACACAGTACTCGAATATATAGATATAGCTTGCTTTTTTTTTTTTTAACCCAATGATATCTCACATCGTAACACATGATTTATGCAGTATTATGGCAGGCATGATGGAAAACAATGTAGTACAAGAGTAAATTAACAGAAGCACATAACATGATGTATCTCAGTTGAAACTTGAAGATGCCGTTCCGCAAAGCCTGTCATCTGCCAATTTTTGTAGCATATTGTTCTCATCACTATGCTCTCCTAAAACACAGTGGTGATCCACAACTTCCACAATGAACAACCAGTAAGCAATTAGAAGTGCCACAGATAAGAGCCTTTTACATTTACATCACTAATTTCAAACTGTTATGCCTAAAAACAGAGTAAAGGTTCTTATTTGTAACATCATTACTTAATGAGTTATTTGACCTTTTTCCATTATCATTTAAGCTGCAGGAAGGTTCAGGAAAAAGAAGATCACAGAATCACCTAGGTTGGAAGGGACCTTTTAAGATCATCTAGTCCAACCGATTAAACAAACAAAAAAACCCAAATGATAAATGAGGAAAAGCAGTGAAGATGCTTATATAATGTATTGTATTCTGTGACTGCGATTATATCATTGTAGTACAAATTTTAATGCAACAAACAGCTTTATCACCTTTTCCTGCTTGGGAACATATGTAGCAGTCAACCTGTCTTAAACAGTTGTACGGTAAGAAAAAAAAATAAAAATAAGCACGCTACATGACATACACAACTATAATATGTTTTTTTTCCACTGTCAGTTACCCCCATGCTTTGGACAGTCTAATTCTTTCTGTAGTTGCTTTGTTTTATGTATTTTGTAGCTGTTGGCACTGATACTACTTCAGAGTCACATTATGGCTCTTGTTCTGTAAAGTTTACCCCACATATTAAACCTTAAAAGGCTGAATTTACATTTTTCTTCTTGACATAAGGACTTAATTATACATCTAAAGATGGGTTTCATTTCAAGTTATAAGCATCGCTCTTCTTTGAGAGCAGTAAGTATTGCCTCAGGCAAACAGCATCCCTGCTCAGCTTCCAGTAGTGAGAGACACTGTGCCCACACATCTATCTTTGTTAGCAGATAGGAAAAAAAGAGTAAAAATTTCTGCCTACAATGCCTAGAAATACTCAAGAAAGCATTAGGAAGATCAGACTTCTGCATTCCAAGGAGAACAAGACTGCAACTGCATAATTTTATGGTGCAAGGATGGAGTGAGTTTTTGTACCTGTAAAAGAATGAGGCGTTTGCCCTGTAAGTTCTGCAGTAGTTTTCAATCTACTTGTCACTTTATTTCTAAACTGCAACAATGTCAAAGTAAAGGCAAAAGAAACCAAGAAAATCATATATCATTATTCTACATATTCTTGACCATTGCTGATATTTTCTTTCAATAAGTAAAAAGCTTAAAAGAATTTTTTTAATTGATTTAAAGTAGAAGATGTCTTACCTAACCCTAAATATGACTCTGATAGACTTTAGTGTTTTTATGATTATAAACTGTATCTTTAATCCCACCATTACTGGAAAACAAGGAACACTATACTTTCAGAACAGCTTTCTAAGTAATCTGCTGAAAAGGCTTTTAAAAGACTACATAGGTCATCACATATCCTAGTAGTTGCAGATGTGAGGATAGGGAAAGGACTAATATTTATATTGTTTGGTAATATTTTAGAAATACATAGAGCTCTGGGAAAAAAAAAAGTTAATGCAGTCAAACAGAAAAGTATATGTGCTACAAATGGATATATCAAGTAATTGAAAAGTTCTCAAGTCATTTTAAGGCTTAGCGGAGATGGAAAAGTTTAACTGGCTTCGTTCTATCATTATTTATATGCTAAATTACATCATCTGAATCTCCGTAAGAACAAAAGTTAGAAAACCTTGTTACACAGAAATATGAACATTCACAGTAAAAGATATTTACACCTCACAGATTCACACAGAATCTTCTTGGTTGGAAGGGACCTTTGAGATCATAGAGTCCAACCACAAAAAAAGAAAAAAACAAAAAAACACAAAACAAAAACAAAAAAAAAAAAACCACCAAACACCAAAATCAAAACAAAAACAAAACCCACACAAAACAAACACCCACAACCACACCCCACACCCAGCCACAAACAGACACAAACTGACAACCTCGGACACTAGAGCATGCCCTGAAATGCCATGTCTAAACGTTTCTTAAATACCTCCAGGGATGGCGACTCCACCACCACCCTGGGCAGGCCATTCCAGTGCCTGACCACTCTCTCAGTAAAGTAATTCTTCCTAATATCTAATCTAAACCTCCCCTGCCCCAACTTCAGACCATTTCCTCTGCTCCTGTCATTATTCCCTTGGGAGAAGAGGCCAACACCCACCTCTCTACAACCTCCTTTCAGGTAGTTGTAGAGGGCGATGAGGTCCCCCCTCAGCCTCCTCTTCTCCAAATTAAACATGCCCAGTTCCCTCAGCTTCTCCTCGTATGACTTGTTCTCCAGACCCCTCACCAGCTTGGTGGCTCTCCTCTGGACACGCTCCAGCAGCTCAATGTCCTTCCTGTAGTGAGGGGCCCAGAACTGAACACAGCACTCGAGGTGAGGCCTCACCAGTGCCGAGTACAGAGGCACCATCACTGCCCTACTCCTGCTGGCCACGCTATTCCTGATAGAGGCCAGGATGCTGTTGGCCTTCTTGGCTACCTGGGCACACTGCTGGCTCATGTTAAGCCAGCTGTCCACCAACACTCCCAGGTCCTTTTCTGCTGGGCAGCTTTCCAGCCACTACAGCCACTACAGCTTTCCACCTCACTGCACACTAACTTCTACTTGAAATTCACTTGTACTTCAGGCTGTGATGGAACTTCTTAAATAATTTTTAACCTTAAAGAAAAGATGTTATTACCTCACTACTCAAGAAGGGCACACCTACTTCCAGAGAGTGCAATCTAGTGGGGGCAAAAAAAAAAGAAAAATACACTTTTTATGCAAAGCATGGTGATCTTCAAGCTAAGGCAAATACCTGAGATGGTCTCACTGAAAAACAGAGCGCAGGTAAATTTACACTGTCGAGAAACGGCCTAAGACAGAGCCGTGTGTTACAAACTCAAAGGCACCTCTCAAACCACCAGTTCTGCACCACCTTAACACCTCTCCCATTCACACCCCGCCTGCTGGCAGCTGACAGAACATACAACTGCTTCCTTACACATATTTTCTATTTTCATTACGTTCAGCCCTCTACACGCCCAACACACCCAAGAGCCACCCCTGGCCCCGCAGAGATGCCGGTAACTCACCTCAGGGGCAGTACGGTCCCATCGGTGTCCCCCCAGAACACCAAGGGCTGCTTGTAGGCGGGTGGCTCAGAGCTGGTGCTGCCAGAGCCACCATGTCAGGCGCGTACAAAGGCTTCGAGCTGCTGTACAGGCCACTGCCTGCAGGACCGTTAAACACAGTGTCCAGCCACTGCTCAGCTGGCCACCATGGTTGCTGGTGCCTTGTTTCTCTCTTCCTTCCAGCCTCCCACCACCACTTCCCACCCTCGGGCCTTATGGTTTTGCTCTGAAGATCTTCACAGGTCAGTGGCCGTGGCACAGCAGCGGCCCCCACAGCCTGCCCCAACCCGTTCCCCTAGGCACTGCTGCAGCCCCAGGCAGGCTCTGGGGAAGCACACTCATAAAAAATGAGTTACTCCATCCCATTTCTTTGCTTCATCCTTTAAAGTGGTACTTGGCCTGCAGCAGAGCTTTATTTCATGTTTCTCCTGCAGTGGTGGCTGCCACCGTTCAGCCTCCTCACAGAATCACAGTAAACCAGAAACACCAGGTGATGGTGCTTTGAACGGCCTCGTTCTGTTTATTTTAATAGGTCTTACCCTGTTCTGCGTCCTCATTAATGACTATAGAGTAGTAACGGCAGTGGGAATCCCTCAGCTAAAGTACCCATGTCCTACGGAAGCTGTAGAAGAGGTGAGGAGACAACACAAACTTTTGGAAAACAAGTAGCATGTCTCAAAAACAGGCAGCAAAGCTGTCCTCCAGCAAGCCTCAAAAGAGGCTAAACTAGCCCCTGGAATGATTATTGCCAATAGTTACAATAATTATTACTGCATGTTGTGCCATTTCCACCTTTGTTTCACAAAAACTCTGAAGTGATAAATGTTGATCACATAACTTTTTGCTCCCGGTTCATATATCCACTCAAACCATGGAGAAATGTGGGAAGACAAACAAAGCAGCACAGTTTGTTCCTCGATGTGCATTCAGATATATCAGGTATTTCCTGCTGAAAAATGGCAAGCATAGGTAAAGCAGTTACCTCGAAGCAGGCAATCATTCACACCCTATTGTTTTCATCAACCTACACCTTTTATTAGAATTGCATTTGCTAATGGCATGTAAAGGTTTTGAGTTCCCTATTTAAACATACCTCAGCCTTTCTGGGAACCTCTTTCTTCCATTCAGACAAAACGTTTGTATAAAACTGGTGCAGATTTCTTGAGACCACAGCTGGCTGAGCAGACAACAAATTCAGCCCCAACATGAAAAAACTAAAAACACAATAATAAAATTTAAACTCAGAGGGATTTAATTCCCAATAGAATTACTTTTTCTTAACATTAGGCCTGCATATGTGGAAAACATGGCAATATACACAAGGTTAAAGATATTTACTCGCTTTCACTAGTGCTAATAGATACCATTTCTTTATATGGTTTTCAACAATAGCTTTGTAGAAAAGACACCAAAAAAAAGAAACACACAACCACAAGAAAAGAAATACTGCCGAAGTAGCTGTAGATGGCGTATTTCACCAATTTTCCTCAGGTTATACGTGGTACAACTGGACTCCGCCCATTTCACCATTGCAAACATCATGTAGCAGAAAGCTTTCCCATTTCCAGTGCTTTAATACAATTTTTTAAAAATAAATCTTATTATTACTTACTTTAAAAGTACATAATATCTTCAGGCTACTACATCTCTGGGATTAAACATATCCACCTACTCACATGAAGTCATGTTTCATCAACATCCATTCCAGAATTACAGGCAATAAGAATCATTTTATAAAGCTGCTACAAGTGGAAATCAATAACGAAACTCTTCTGTCATAAGTTATATTCTTCCTGTTTAGGTAAACTATTCACCATTTTTATTCAGGTTATGTATGTGAAATGCTAATGGAGCTCTCACATAAGTGAAGATTTAAATATGCATGATGAGGATCAGAGTTCACCTGAGTACAGCCCTCTGATCCAGCACTGACAGCAGTGCCTGTGCCAATAAATGCACTCCATATACAGAAGTCTATGCTTCTCTGATCATTTCTGGAGCAGGCTTCATGCAGCAAAAACTGGAAGATTTTGCTCCTCTTTTTTTCTGGCATCATCCCTATTTGAATTGGATGTAGTCATATATTCCTAACTGAGGTTGGAAAGAAATTTATGTAGCACAAAATCTTGTAAGGAGAGGAAGCCAATAAAAATAGATGTGTTTTACATCACCAAAAAAATTCAGAAGACTCACACAGGCATTCCCATAAAAAAAAAAAAAAAAAAAAAAAAAAAAAAAAAAAAGCTTTGCAACATGAAATTAGCAGATAAACAGTTTGCCAAAATACTAGAATAAAGAAAGAAAAAAAGAAAGAAAAAATAGAAAAATAAGGAGGTGTATTTTGGGGTGGTTCACATGAGAAGTCCCAGGCTAAAAATGCAGTATGAGAGACAGAGCCATTAGACATGAAGGAAAGCTTCCCAGTGAAGAGTGTTTCATGAATGTTGTAGAAATTAAATAATGTAAAAAGATATCTTTAAAATGAAAATCTAATTAAAAAAATGCAAAGCATTAAATATATTTAAAAGAAAAAGAAAAGAGATGCCCAAGAAGTGTGAAAAGCTGCTTAATAATGCTGTGCTCCTATTTCTGACGCACATAAGATCATTTAGACTCCCTTAAATTCTTCTGCTCTGCAAATTACACCATACACAGATGCTGGTTAAATACAATGTAGCAGTGAGAGAGGACTACATTTTAACAGGGAAAAAAAAAAAAAAAAAAAAGAAAGAAAAAAAAAGGAGGGGAGGGGCAAAGTCAGGAAAAATGGGCTTATTACAAAAGAAACAGTGAAGAGAGAAGCTGAAGATCACCAAGAGGATAAACTATAAGTGTTTTTAAATTATTCAGATGAAATAGTCCAGATTTCTAATCCTAGGACAGATGTCTTTCTGTTGGGAATATTCCCAAGAGATGTTCTCCTTACCCTAGCATTTCTTTCTACATCCTGCTGCAAATTCTGCATCTGTTTCATTTTTCAAGCCTGTCATGTGAAAATACCTAAACATAGTTTTCCATTAGGGTTCTTTCAACGGCTCAGACCTCACTCTGCTCGCATTATCGTCTTCCAATCTGCTGGGAGATTTGTTGATTCATTTCCTTTTCCCATTTCCAAATAGCTATACGGGCAGCAAGTTGCAGTGCTGAAACTACTGCTACCAGTTGGATTACTGCACGGACAAATTGTACATGGAGAAAGAGAGACACTGGTCTGGCTGAGGACAGCTCTGATATAAAGACATACTTACTGTTCCAATTGTTTTCCCCAGTTCCAATACTGTCCTCTAATTCTTCATGCATGTTTTTTATTTATCATTATTTTTATACATTTTAGTTGTATCCAAAACACCAAGTTCAGGATTAAATCCTCAATTCAGCAAGTACATGCATATGAAGACTTCTGCAGATAGAGAAATGCCAATGCTATCAGGAGTAATTTTAGAAATAAGCAAGTTGCATTGATAAATATGGTCCTGGATTTGGACTTCATACTGCCACAATACGTTAGAAACAATTGCACAACATCTAAGACATGCTGTAGGTTAAGAAAGGCAGTATGTTGCAGTACTTACTGAAGCTGGATATTGGATACTAAACAGTGAAAAAAAGCTAAAGTGGTTTGGGGGGTTTTCTTTGTTTGTTTTAAAGAACAGGATATTATAAATAAAAGCATTATATTACAGCTGTGATTCAGGAGAAGTTCTGAGCTTTCACATCATATAATATAAATACATATTATAATTCTCCTCTCTTTATTACAGATAAAATGTTTTGGAACACAAAAAGGTGTCTTTACTCTAACTGCTTAGTATTTTCTGTTAACATCCATAATGCATGCATCTTTCTACCTTTGCTATCAATCCAAATAGCTCTTGACAGGAGCTGGTTAAAAGATGGCTTCATGAAGAATAACCATCATCTGCTACAGCACATCATCACAGCAGATTTGGTCCTTTGGAAACAAATTCCATCGCCTATCTCAAGAAGCAGAACAGCGAAAGCTATGGGCTATGGATATATTTTTAGTAGTTCAAAAGTTCTAGTTATACTTTCTGCATTCAACCTTGTATATGAAAGAGAGACTTGCAGGGCTTTCTGCTATTCTCTCATCACATGAGCATTATTAGACAATTGCAATTAGTCTAATAGAGTCTCCATAGACTCTCCGTAGAGTCTCCAAGAAAAACTACTGGACCTGGAGTTGTATTTAGTAGAAAAAAAATGTTTAGTGCTGTCCAAGACTATGACAAGCAGCCACTTCTCAAAATAAAACTACTTAAACAGCATAATCTACACAGCTAGCTGAATTTAGTACATTCTATCTGTTTTTTTTATTAGGAACTGGGTAAGTGAACACATACTGCTGATATAAATATGACACCAGAGTAATCTCATCTGTAACATCTTCTTTTATTAATAAACTAGTGGTATTTTTTACTTGGCAGCTGAGAATCTTCTTTTTAAAGTTAAGTTCCATAGTCTTACAAATCAGATAAAATATATTAAAAAGGTGAGTTTTACGTATCACTGCATTTAGTATGTTAGAATTTATTAAAAACTTTTTCTCGCTATTATGTTAAAAACATAGTAATTCCAAAAGTAAAATAAATCTATTCTGACAAATGGAAACTATTACTGAGTTTCATTACACACAAAGAGGTTGAACAAAACTCACTGAAATACACCATGGAGGCTACACAAATACTACATTTAAGACTTCAGTAAGGTTGAATAGCACTGTGTGTGCATCAAGTCAGCCTTGTGTCATTTACAATACAATTAAGTAAAAAGCAAGTGTGATTAAATCAATGTGTAATTCCAAATTAATTGCTATAAATTAGACTAAGATCTAGCATCAGCAGTTGCAAAGAACTGGTAACTGGGTACAGAGTTGCTCCCGATTCAAATGTAGTCAGGAAAAATAGGTAATAGACATTAGCTTCCTCTTGACAGCTGTTCAGCAGCCTGTGGGAACTGAGAGCATAGTGTTCTTACTCCAGCTGCCAGTGAACAGCTGCCCGGCTCAGAAAAAAGCAGCACCACAAACTGAACAGTGAGGCAAATCAGTAGATTCAGCAGTTTTGCCCATGTTCTGCACTGGCCAAAGCCATGTGGTTGCAGTCAGTATCACACCAGCCCTGAACTAATAAACCCTCCTGTAATTTCAGTGTTAGCCTCAGCTCAGGACCATAGTGGTACAGTCACATAACTTCTGGCTGGCATTAAGAGCAAGTTGTGCTTCCTCTTGTCTGCCTGTAACATACATTGCAACTATATATAAGGCACACGGGTCACTCTTACCCTTCACCAAAGCCCTTCATCACCTTCCATCAAAAAAATCAGTGAAGTATATAAAACATTTTGTTCATTCACCCATCTATTAAATGGGCATCCCCAAAGTACTGGATAACTAAATCTGCCTCCTGTTAAATCTTGACGTTACCAGACTCAGGCTTCAGTAAATCCAGCAAAATGGGCCTTTTCCTAGTAACTTCTTACCACTGGAGAAATTTAAATCTGAGAGCAAGACAGAAGACAGAAGGAGAAAGACTCAAGCTTCCAGCTCCTCAGTGTTCTGGGCGTGCAGTGATATCACTTCAAAGCCATCCAAAATCCCACCTGTGTTCAGAAGCAAAACAGATTGCCAAGGCTGAGCTTGGATGTCAGATGAGCTTTTGGCTGCACATTTGCCAGGTTGCAGCTTGCATCAGCCTATGTCTTTGATTCGCATGTTATGTGATCATTCACACAATTCTCCATGGATTGCGATCAGAGCAGAATACCTGTGTTCAACAGTCACATTGCCCAGCTGAAAAGAATAACCCAGACTCTAAAGCTGCAGAAAAATAAGTATCACATATTTTCAAAGGAAAAATTGGATTTTGTCTCAGAACTGAAGCAAGCTGAATTCATTCTTGTTCACCAAGCCAAAAAATTCTCTTTCACAAGCCTGTGCAAATGCAAAAGGTGAGTAAGAGTTTCCCCTATTAAAGCAACATCAAAGCATCCTACAGCCTTTCTGTTTCAACTGTTGTGACTCTGAGGTGTTTTCTGGCACAAGAGCACTATCAGCTTCCACAACGCTTGCCCAGTCACAGGTCAGTTTGGGAACCTGATGACCCTCCACAGCAGCGTAAGAACAGCTGGGCTCGAGTAATGTATACATTTCTTTGAATAATATATATCTTTTGAATGCAACTTTACAGCACTGCCAGAATTCATACTTTTCTGGGTGTGCGTCCTGGACAATTAGAGCGAGATTTGTTGTCAACCCTACACTTATTGTTCTATTTTAGGAACTAAAAGGCTTATCCCTTCCTCCTT
Organism: Numenius arquata; assembly: GCF_964106895.1. Lineage (NCBI taxonomy): Eukaryota > Metazoa > Chordata > Aves > Charadriiformes > Scolopacidae > Numenius > Numenius arquata. The sequence continues at coordinate 32,580,144 of NC_133580.1, read as the reverse complement.
GCCTCATCAGTGGCTTTATGCAGCCTGTGGCCGGTTTCTATGGTAACTATAAGGACAGGTGGAAATGTACAGATGCCACATAGAACTGCACTTCCAGCAGCAGTCAGGAAGGGGTCAAGGCAAGAGGACTTCATGGATATGTATTTCTCAAAGCTTTTAGAAGTTAAATCAGCACTCCAAGAATGAAGGGAAAAGAAAGGGTCAAAAGCTAAACAAAGTGACTACTAGAAGAAAAAGGAGACAAAACATATTTGAAAATTCAGACCAGAAAACTGAAAAACTAATTGGAATAGTAAGGTAGAAAGATGTGAACTATCTCTAGGAACAATATTTGCATCAGCAAAGCCTTGCTCTACAAAGACACATACGTACCAAAATAAGAGAAGGATGTGCACAATTGGGTTTTTGTTAGGTTCTTCCACTCTACTTAGTGCTAGATAAGTTTTTATTTTAAAACAGCACTAGTTATTAATCACAGAGGCTTTTACTAAAATCCCACTGGTAATACCCTTCAGGATATTTGATAGCGTGCCAGCTGTATTGTGAGCTCAGAGGCAAGCAATGCAGGCATTTTAAACCACAGGCACTATAGACTGTTTAATCCACTATAGGATTCCCTAAACTCCCCTCCTCCTGCCACCCCCAGCCCCTCTAATAAGCAAACAGTGCTTTAGCAGACTCCTTTTCCTGTGGATGGGTCCGCCTCCCACCTCATTTGTAAACACTGGGGTTCTCATTCCCATTTGCAAATGTACAATGCCATTTGGTAATTCAGTCTTTAACAAGGGGCAAAAGTTACATTAGAAATCATTTTGTGTATTTTAGGGGAAATGTAACAGGAAAGAAACAGCAAGCCAGTACAGCTTGCCTGTCCGCTGTGGATTAGAGCTTGTGAGGCTCTAAAAACTTTCAGTGTGCTCCAGCTAGCAGCCATACGCACGTCTAACACTGAAGAAATCTCCATTACAGCTGGGAGGAAAGTGGAAATAGCACTGGGGTGAATCCAGTGGAACAGCAAAAGGCTGACATCGTTCCTCTGAGCTCCTAGGTATTGGCCTGCCCACACTTACTTCCATCCCTCCTCTTTCCCTGGAAGATAAAGCCTAAATCATCCTTATGTCCTTCAATTTACCTTAGCTCTTCCCCAACCAAACCACACTTCACTATTAACGAATACAGAAATTAAACTCTAATACATGAGGATCCAGCAGAACACTTGCCAAATGATATACCTTCCTATTCCACTAATAGATATACATAAAATTCATGTAAATATGTTATATCCTCCTTTCCACATCTAGATATGGAAATTGTTCAGGGAATGGATTACTACAATAAATTTGCACAGTATCTAGCACCTTGATCTTAGCTGAGGTCTATATACGCTGCTAAAATACCTGCTTTGTAAACAAAGAAAGACACAGCAGTGACACAGAATTTAAGATCTAACCTACCTGTCTGAAGGCTGCTGATGAAAATGGAAAGGAGTATTTCTTTTGCTTTAAACACCCTGTTATACAGACAGTTCAAGTGTAAAATCTGAGGAATGACTGATGACTCCGATCATCACTTTCCAGAAGTAAAGATTCTTCCTAAAATGCTAAGCAACATTGCATACTTCTGCTGTTATCCTTGGAAAAATATATTATGTAAATATTTCCTCTGACATGAGAGCAAACTTTTTTTTTTTTACAAATGTTTTCTGAATTATTAATGTTTTCTACAAAATATATGTTTTGCAGAGTGGCTGACTTCGTATGACAAAAACTTTTCTGGGTTCTTCCAATTTTGATCTTAAATCATACCTACAGTTATTGGATTTGCTTCACTAATCTAGTTTTCAGTATAATGCATGGATTTCTACAGACGTCTTCACAAACATATCCAAATTAGTTCTGCTTCATTATATTAAAAAAAAAAAACCAAACAAAACAAGAAAATATAAAGTCTTTTCCAATTCAAGCAATTTTAAACATTGGGTAAAAAGGACAGGACACATTAATTCGTGGAATGTCTGAGCAATGAAATATGCATTCATGCTCATGATTTCTTCTTTTGTTCTCTACTTCTTGTTTACTTTTTCTGATTTCTGGCTACATTCCACGTCCAACTTGCCGTGGACAACAACAGCTGCAACTAGCCTGTCCCAGAGACTTTTTTCTTCTTGAATTAAGTTTCACTTCTTCCCACACATGCATTCACAGTACAGGATCCTGGGTAAAGACTTTTGAGTTTTTAGTTATCTTATTCAGTAAAGTAATTTGACTGTCTCTTCCATTTAGCGTTTAGGAAGGATGACTATTCCACGCATTATATTGAATGAAGTCCACAATTGCTTCCTAGTGCCTGCTCCCACATAATGTGGTTTCCTCCCCTGCCTTGCAATTCTAGCCCATAACTACTAAATCAGCAAAATACATACTGCTCTGAGTCATTTGGCCTTTTGCAAAACCTCTGGAAGCTGAAAGGCCAGTATACAAACCATGCATATTGTATCACAATTCATTAAATGTTACTTATTGCTTGCCCTAAAACCGTAGAAGCCACCTGACGGGCATCCCATCGACTGTGTACAATATTTGTCTTAATGATCTCATACAGAACTTGCACAGATGGTTTTAGATGCTGCAAGATCTCAAGTGTCCAAAGGCTATTTCAGCTTTGACCTTATACACAGTGAATCAGGGAGCCCTCAGACCCTACAACACCTTCTAGCATCCTCCCCCATACAGCTCCTTCCTTCTCCAAATAGCCAGAATGGATCTAGGCTTCCAGCACCTCTTCATACAACCTAACATTATTGTCTCATCAGAGAAGTGACAGCAGTCTTCAGCCTGCTCCCAAATAGAAACTGAACTCAAGAGGACTTTTCTGGGTTCGCATGCGTTCAGCAGAGAAACCATGGAATGAGAGCTCATAAGCCTGGCTTTGCTCAAGCTAATTTCTTTTCGCACGCCTAAGTGGCATGCCTCTCAGGGCTCTATGCTGTATAAAAGACTTTACACATCATGGGCAGTGCAGTGCAAACGCATGCAGTCACCTTCGACCTAGCACTTCAACCAGGCTAATAAGCTCTTTTTAACATCTGACTAATAGGGAAACCTGATATTCATGCACCTGAGTTTGCCTGGTAAGAGACAAGAGGAGACCTGGGCAAGACTTCGAGCTTTGGATCTTTGCCAACTCTGCAGCACTCTTCGGTCTCTATGTTGCAACCCTCAATACCTGAATTAGCCAAGTTCTTTCATTTGCAAAGTTACACTAGTTCTTTCCTGTTCTCAGAAGTTGAGAGCAGACTGTGCAAGACATTACATTCTGGCATGCTGGTGACAGTTGAGCATGTCATCAAAAGAAACAGGAGTTAACAGATTCACATCCTTTTACTTCTCTGTTGACTTGAAGAAAGTCCTAGATTAGGTGATTTTTAAGATTTTTGTTTAACCTACTTAGAATTAAACATTTGTAATTCAGAACCCCAAGTGCAATGAAGAATTTAGTCAACAGAACACCTTAGGTACTGTTACAACATTTTGGATTCCTTCTAGCTAGTTTTCCAACTATTTCATAAATTACTCTACTTACCAGTTATTAAAGGACACTGACTGACAGGCTCTCTCATGCAAGGCCACATCACATCAGAATTCATACAGACAGGGCACTCTCCTTTAGTATTCTCACTAGCAGTTTTGTCTTCTGCGGTGGCTTTTCGCCTTTAGCCTTAAATTCCAATGAACAAGAAATTGTCACGTTGTCAATCTACTCTAGAATGCCTCAAGGGCTTTTGGCTATGTAAGGAACAAATATCATCTAATACCTTAACAGTTCAGATGAAATTTCTTTTTTCTTTCTTTGTAGTGCTCAAGTGTCTCTTGGCCAACTGAGATGGATGGGTAGTTCTAAGGGGCATATTACAGAGTTGCTTAAGCTTGGGATGATGATATATCTTTTCCTGCAGGTAAATTCTGCAGCTCCCTCAGAGGTGGATCACTTAAACCGTCTACTGAAATCCCTCTTTTTGTGATGATTATTTGACTGTAATGGACAAGAAGTTTTCTCTTCAAAGATAACATCATTTAAACTGAGGCAATCCAATTTCTTGCCTCTGCCTTCTGCAGGTTATGAATAGGGTGTAAAATATCCTTTCTTGCCTTTGGATGCTCAAAACATCCTACCCAGAAAGCTAGCTCCTACTACAGCCTGAAATCTTTTTCTTTCTTTGCGAGCTAATTATTTATTTCCTTCACTACCTACAGCATCTTATCTCAGCATTTTCCAAGTTGGCTGGTAGTTTCCACATCTCTGTTTCCTGGAAAACTTTCTGGGTCATGACAGCCAGGTCACTGAGCACCTCATCAATCTGTCTTGCTCTTGTAGACAGAGAGCTCTGTGATTTGGCTTCTACATTCACTCAGACACTTTTAACTGCATGGCTAACAGAGTTTTTATCTCCTCTGACAAATCATCTCCTAGTCCCTTCTGGAAGGCCTCCCATTTTGCAAAAACTCTAGTTCTTATGTCTTATTTCTTGGATTTCTTTTAACATCTTTTGGTTGCCTTTCAGTGCTACCAGCACCCCTGTAACAGTTCTGTTCCGGCTTACTGGAAATACCACCTTACAAATTTCCTTCCTGGAAACTCTCTCACTTTGACACCAGCAGGTCAAAATTTAGCCTACATCTAATGGAAAAAATGATAGGATCTCTATGTAGGTTGAATGCCTTGGATAGCACTTTTATTGATCCATGTATTATAGCTCTTAGAAGAACAGAGATGGGGTTAGCAAGGTCCGCTATTGTCTGAATGTTAAGTGCCTGTCTTCTGTCTGTCATTAACATGCACCCAAGCAGCAGGCTAGCTGTGGAGGGCCACAGCAGGCCAAGGTAATAGCCCAAAGTTACTATGATACATCCACACCTTCTTTACCTGCCAATACACTCTCTTCTGATAGCTGAGGAATGTAGGAGTCATTACTCCTGGTGAGAACCCACTTAAAGTACTGCATCCAGCTTTGGAGTCCTCAGCACAAGGACGTGAACCTGTTGGAGAGGGTCCAGAGGATGGCCCTCCTCTGATGATCAGAGGCCTGGAGCATCTGTCTCTATGGAGACAGGGTAAGAGAGTTGGGGTTGTTCAGCCTGGAGAAGAGAAGGCTCCGGGGAGACCTTATAGCAGCCTTCCAGCATCTGAAGAGGGCCTACAAGAAAGCTGTAGAGGGACTTTTTACAAAGCCATGTGCTTGAGCTAATAGCTTCAAACTGGAAGAGGATAGATTTTTTTCACTGTGAAGGTGGTGAGACACTGGAACAGGTTGGCCAGAGAAGTTGTGGATGCCCCATCCCTGGAAGTGTTCAAGGCTGGATGGGGCTTTGATCAACCTGGTCTGGTGGGAGGTGTCCCTGCCCATGGCAGGGGGGTTGGAACTAGGTGATCTCTAAGGTCCCTTCCAACCTGAACCATTCTATGATTCTATGATTACATGAGCTCTGCATCACACCTACACTGTGATGCTACTTGTAAGGCACCTGTAGGACTGCTTTGTGCCTCCTGTCTGGCACAAAGCTGTGGCTGCTCATCTGCAGAGCAGCATTTCTGTTTTGTGTCATATAAATCTTAAAAAAAAAAAAAAAAACAAACAAAAAAACAAAGCAAGCAAGCAAACAAAGAAAAAAAAAACCCACCAAACAAAACCCAACACACCACAACCACACAACACTGAACTGACAGTATGCCCAGATAGTAATGAAAATTGCAGTAGTCCAAGGACTAGCTCTTGTCCAGATGAGTCGATCTGTGCCACAAAATATTATTAGATGTTGGAAGAGACTAATTGAATTCTAGTTGCTCATTAGTCCTATAATACTAAAAATTCCAAACCACTCAAAACCTGAGGATCTCACCTTTCTGATGCTGACAAATAGTTGCTCCTAAAATTGGCATGGATAGAATTATCACAGTTTCAAATAAACTGATGTGTTTGCTAATCGGCATCTATACCCAACAGTGCAGATACATACAATTTAGATATTACCAAACTGAACTAGCAAATGAAGCTTTAAACTGGCTTAAAGTTTAGGGACTGACTGAAGAAAAGCAATAAACTTCTAGCTTTTGTAACACAGTGGTCGTGCTCACAAGCACATCCATCTCCATCTTAAAACCAGTTAGGTAATTCAACTGTTCAGAAGGTTGTCCCAGAATCTTATTTTTCTTTTAATTAAATAGCTGCTTCTTCCTCTGTCCTGCCTAAATTAATTAATGAACAGGCTATGCTCTTATGTCCATATGTCACACCTGGTTTAATTCTATTTTTCTTCCTCTCTGATTTTATCTCACCTCAGTATAATCATAGAGAACAAATGTGGTCTTTCAGCCTGTATTTTCAGGCTACACAGCAGGTCAAGGTCCACTTTTAAGATATATACTCCATTTTCCTGTAAGGCAAATTTGAATTTGCCTTCACTGAACGTAGGTAATCATAATTATATAGAGATCCTAAATAAGATCGAACCAATAAGAGTCATCTTACAGCTTGAAATTTCATGTTGGAAACAGACTAAGAGACCTACGAGATGCTAAAGAGGAGGCATTATTAGTGATGTGTATATTTGAACATCTAACAGTAAATGAAGCCCTGGATTATGCACATGTCCCTCTTACTTGACATCCCTTAAACCCCGGTTCATTGGAAAAGGGGGAAAAAAAGCATATCCTTGATTACAGGCTAAATTGAAAGAAGTGCAAAACCCAGTCCATGGGTTTATTCCTTTGTTTCACCAAAACAGCAAAATTGAAAAGATTAAAGTAGTTGTTCTTTGCTACTTTCTGCTCATTTAGCCCCTTGTTGTTAATGGATCAGGTTTATGCAAGTAGGCTCAGGAAGAATTTCATGTTGCATTTTGAAAGATTTTTTTTTTTTTTGGGTGATGTTTATTTATACTTGTTTTTCATTTCTGGCTTGCCCACACAGATTTTCTGCCGCTTTAACTAAGGAGTAACTGCAGCAAAAGAGATAGAATCCTCCTGTGTACTTGTTTCTGTACTTATGCCAGGGCAACATCCAGTTCTAATGCCCATAATCAAAATTAATATTGGCATAAAACTTACACTGAACTAGTAAATAATAAACTATACTTAGTACTGACACAACTGGACTGTAACACAATTCTTTATCTTGCAACCATTGTTCCTACCAAGACAAATACTCGATTTCAGCAGTTACCTTCCAAATATTCTGAAAATTGTCTTAATTGTCACTAGTACCAGAGTGCCTGGTATATTTTAGATCATTTTCCTTCTCAATCCTAGCTATATTATTCCAAGCACTTCCTCAGTGCTGAGGGATGCAATTACACTCTACCTGTGCCTGCCTCATGCCCAGTCCATTTAATTTCTCTGGCAGTCTCCCATGAGGCATAAGTCTATTTCCCTCACTGAGCTCATTAGTATCTATTCCTGCCCCAGCAGGTAGATCTCAGGCTTCCAGGGTCTTTTACTTGAAAGGCTATTTTATTGGCCACTGTATACAAAGAAAAGGATTATTATGAATAAAAGATTAAAGGAAATCACTGGCTATTGACTATTAAATAAAAGTAGTCACAGCATTGCCAGCAAAACTTTCTAGTGCAGATCTGACCTAAATGACTACTTGAACCAAATTCTAGAAAGAAAACTGTGTTTACATACTAAGATGCAATTGATACAGTTAAAGAATACTTATTTTATTGACACGTCTGCATAAAGGTGATTTCTACTGATTGCTATACGTGTTTAAAGTATATCTTCCCCATAAAATTGCTTCCACACCAGGGATTTTATCAGTATGCTAGTTTTATATTAAAAAAAAAAAATCTCTTTATTTACTAAGCCAGAGTAACTATTCATAGCACCAACACAATGTTAGGATCTGCTCTTTAAAGGTTTGAGTAAGATATAACTTAAACGAAGCACACAGAAGGACCAGGACAAACCCCCTTTACTTCAGTTGCAGAACACTTTATATTTTCCAAGATTTAATCATGCTTTGATATTTATTGTGTCTCTAACCAGAAAAATAAGAAAATTTCTCTTAAGCAATACATTTGCATCTCAATATATGTTCTTCAAAACACTGAAGCCTTTAGTGAGTTTTCATAATTGAGATAAAATTCTATTTATGCCTCAAAAGCATGGCATACTCTTGCTTTTAAGTGTTTGTTAAATCGTATAATATATACAGCTCTGTCTCTGACTTGTAAAGCATTACAAAATAATCTCACAGAGGAAGGGAAAATTCAGATGCTGATTATGGGAATAGTACTAATTCATACAGAAAGAAGAATGACTCATCTCTTGTGAAAAAATAACCTGAATGCACTTATCCAATACTGGCTTCATATCTGTCAGGCTTAGAGTATTTCTGGGAATCTGAAGAGCCTGACATTCCTGTCAGCTCCAACAACGTGTACCCTTAATTAAGATATGCATACATACATTGACGAAACATCATTCCTGTCAACTGATCTGAGGCCTTGTCTGCAGAGGAAATCTATTCTGGAACATGCAAGGGTGTGAATGTAACCTGTCCACACTAGGAGCTTGCGCTGAACTGGTATTCTGTGGTAGCTGTTTTATCATATTTCCCCTTTAGCCAAGGGCAAATACAAAAACAATGGGTATTTTGCTGGGTGTTGAGAACTTATAGTCGTATTTCACGTGTTGTTTGCGTCCAACTCAATTTCAATAAGATACTTTATGTAGTACATTCAGAAAGAATATAGCACTGGAATAAAAAGCAAAGACAAGATCTTAGGTTCCAATTAATATACTCAATAGTTTAGAACATTAATAGAAGTGAGAACACAAACACATATGTTTAATTGAAAACACATATTACCTGCAAGCTTCTTTTTAAGTTAATACCACAGAAGTATAGAAATCAGTAAATCAGTTATTGAAATCAAAGATTGGGAAATTTTACTTTTTTTTTTTTTACATACGAAAAGTTTACTGAATCTGTTGCTGGATACATAGGAGAGCTCACTAGCTGCAAATACTTGAAAGGAGGTCATTCCTGAGACAGCTTGCAGGCTAGCCTCCTATGCATCTTCTGCAACCATTTAGTTTAGATAGTTCCAAAAATACATCCTTTACAGAAGAAAAATCTTGTGTTTGTTTCCCAGAATATTTCTTCTTCATTAAACTCTGATAAAAGGAACATGAATTATAATAATTTGATAACCTGAACCTATAGGTCTGGATTTTCCTCCTCAAAATAAAATAAAATGGAAATAGTGTACTGTGTACATCCCTCCCAGTCTGTATATTTCTACCTATGGTTTGTGTTCCCCCTAAAATAGAAGCAGACAGCATAAAATGCCTGGAACGCGGTCTGTCTGTTCTTTTTTCTTTGTGATTATTTTCTTGCACTGTCTGTGGTGTGATGCAAATGACAGTCTCGGTTTCAATCTGGAATTTCACTTTGGAAAGCCCAAGCATGACAAGTTAATTCTATTATACAGAACGTCTGCTGAACAGTTTGCAGAACTATGCTGACCTCTCTAAAATAACATCTTTGATGTGTGCCTTCACATGGCAACCAGGCAATAGCCACCCCTTGCAAGGGGATTACATCTAAGACCACCAAGAGCTGTAGAATTGAACAAACACATGCAATAGAAATTACTGTTGTATAAGGTAAAATTTAGAATGATAAACACTGGTCATTCTTGTCTCTACACTATGTAGTGAAATAGCACAAGTTCTTTACAGATTTCAGATCTTCTACAGACTTCAGGTTAACAATCACTTCTCTTCCTCGGATTTGTTCATCACTGTTTTGTTCATGACTTTTCTTCCTATAGCTAATTTAGCTAAACAAATTTAAAACTACATGATGAAAATTGGTCACATTTCTTACTAAACAGTTTATACAGATGAAACTACCAGAATTCAACATCTGCACTGAAGAATAGGAAGTAGATTCATTATGATTTTCAACAAAAACATACAAGTTCAAACGCATAGTAATCACAAAGAACAAGACATTGATTGTACCATAATACATGTACCCATATGCTTCATTATAAGGGCCTTGTCACTTAGCAATTACAAGTTTGAGTCTTCAGTAAGGAGTTTAAAGCACTTCTACATGAAATCCAACAGCAAATCTATGTGTCTGCTCTAACCTGAGCACATTGGTTAAACCACTTAGGATCATACACACCAGCTGTACTAGAAGATTATTTAAAAATATATATATTTCTTGTATATGATTTAAATTAGGAGATAAGAAGAGGGGGCAAGGGAAGAAAAGCAGGAGCTGATTATTCTGAACAGCATGGAAGCTAAGTAAATTACTGTCCTTTCCCCATAATCTCAAGATAACACCCCCTACTTCAAGGTACAGGCAAGTTCCTTTTAAACAGGACTAAAAGGAGACATGCAACCTCTGGTTGCAGGGCTTGGCAACTGTGAGTAGAGTCAAATGTTACAGGGGAGGACTGTGATGGGACAAGACAAAAGAGATGGCTGGAAACATGAGTCTGTTGGTAAGAAAAACAGTTTATAGGTTGGTAAGAGAAACAGTTTATAGTTTAGCGCATTTAAATTTGGCATTTTATACTGAAATTATAATGTATACACTTTTAGTTTCCCCCTCTAACATTCTAAAAATCAACAAGCAATTGTAACGTCATAAATGCTAATAAAAATATTTTAATAAATTTTTTTTTTTTTGAAGATCAGCTTTTGTACACTTCAGGTTAGTTTCTTGCATCCAGACTTCAAAAAAAATAATATTATTTTCTTCTTGTTCGAAACCAACCCATAAAATATAGCCTCTGTGTAAATAAAAGGTAAAGTCTCTGAGTTTACAATAAAGCAAATTAAAGCAAATGTAAAAGAGCGGGCTCAATTTTATTCTTAGGAACATCATATCTATTGGAACTATCTCCCTTGATTTAATTGGAATTGTATCATTTTCACTCAACTAAGAACACTGAAGAGCATGGCTAGTTATTTTTTGATTTTCTATATTTTTATGGTGTTGTCTTGTAAACCCAAAATCAATGTCTGTAAACCTGGAAAAGATTAGAAGCATTCATTCTCCTCCCAGACAAGATAATCCTGAGTCAGTAGAAATGCATGGAAAGTTACAGTAGGTTACAGGGACTCCATAAAGGGGTTACTTGAGCTCATTTCCAATACAGAAAACGATCATTTTTCACATCACTAGCCAATTAAACGAGTTCAAACAAGCCTCTCATATCCTGGGGCAATGCAAATTCATAAGGCAAAAAAAACAGCACTCAATCTTAGAAATCCAAAGTAGGAGATCAAAAGAAAACACATAACTACACCACAATGCAAATGAGCTTTTGCCTGGGAAATAAAAAGCTCTGTAAAAATGTCCACAACAGCAGAATTCCTAGAGCTCAGAGTTTTATAAAGCCAGTTAGCAGGGCTTGATTTTTTTTTTTTTTTTTTTTTTTTTTTGATAACAGAAGCCTGACCCTTAGTAAGATATCTGTGCTGTTGGAAAGGAAGCCCCAGCTCCCCAAAGTTTGAGTCTTCGGAAATGTTTAATTTCTGCTAAATATTGTATCTGAATATTTTGTTCATTTTGAAGTGATTATATCCTACCTGCCCTCCCCAACACAAAATTGCCATTAAAATAAGAAGCCTGAAGAACAGTAGAATTTTTCAGTCTGAAGATAAAGACCTGGGTCCAAAAGCCTACAAGGGACATAGTACAATATCCTCTTATTTTAGGCCTTCTCTCTGACAAGTAAATGTCATCCATCTTCATAATGCTGCTAATTTGGTAGAGTAAGATATCCGGGAAAAGTGGATTAAATATCACAGTGAAACTCTGAGGCAGTTGCCGAAAACTCCAGTTATTTATTTTTGTTCCCTTCTGTAAAATCACCCATGGGCTTTTTATTTTCAAGCCATCCAGTTTATCAGGGTAATATGCTACGAAGCACTTACCATTAACTTTTCCCTTCTAAACAGTCCATTCACTAGTTATTGTTTTCTCTCATTTCCAGATATTTTATGTAGATAAGCCGTTTGTAATGCTGAATTTTGATAGCACTGGATCCCACAGGCATCTTTGTATTAGCCCATATGGGACCTAGGAAGCTCAGCTTAAACTTTGGTGTGCATTGATGCTGTCAGAACATGCAGCTGCTTAGATTAAGCCATGGGTCTCATTGTTAGTCCAAGGGGAGAGACAGAGGTCCTCTGAAGTTAGATAATGCACAGAGAAAGTGGAAGAGGTTTCCCTACAGAACGCATAGCCCTACACAATCTCTCTGGAGAAAGTTAAGTAGGAAAAGTACAATATATAGGGTGCAGTACAAAAAAAAAGAAAACCAAACAAAAAAAAAAAAAACCACCACATACAAAAAAACCCCAAAACAAAGAAACACACACAAACAAAAATCCACCACCAAAAAAAAGATGTTGTCTCTCTACGTACTGATGTAGGAATAGCTAATTGAAAAAATTTAAGCCAGTGTTTTGCATTAGAGGAGTTGCCAGATTTTTCAGACCTACATATCTGTGTAACTCACAGATACAAAGCATACAGATTTGCACGTAGTTCATAGAAGTGTAATTCACATGTATTAAGTCCACTAGTTTCATAATATTTTCATGAATACACAGGTGTAGCCATAGGGCCAGCTCCAGCTAATCCCTGAACTATTCTTGGCACATCACCAAGCAGCAGCAACTATAAATGAACGGCAAGAGTAAAGAAATGATAGCCTTATCTTTCTGGCAAGAGTTCTGAAAGCTCCACGAGAAACTCGTCATCACTAATGCAAATCCAAGAAAGGAGGAAAATGTGCTTTCACTAAGCAGCATTCTCACTGGGGCCTCCATTTAGGATTACATTCACAAGAGCTTAGAAAACTTCCTCTAATAAAACAGCCCATAAAGACTCGTGCAGGACAAACGCATCAAAGCAGTCATTTTAACCATACGGGTTCATGACTTCTTATTATTTTTTAATTTTCTCCTCCTAATTGTTTGTTTATTAATTAGGTTTTCTATTAGGTAATTTGGGGACTGTTAGCTGAGAACACCAGAGATCTTTAACCAATTTAAAATATTTTAAAATGGAAAGCTTGGGTACTTACCAATTCCATACACAAAGAAAAAGGACCATATTGTGTCTAACCCTAAATGCAACATCCGGAATCAAAATTCAGTAACACAAAGCAACAGTGAAATTACTTGAAACCTCTTCTTTCTCTTAAGCATTCCTGCAGTCCTTGCCATCAGGAAGTGCAAGAAGCACAGCTGTGTCAGCCCTGCAGCAAGCAGTTTGAGACTTCAAAGCTAATTTTTCAAAGGCCTCTCAGTTCGTTGTTGGCCCACAAGAGACAACCATGTTTTGGTTTAAATTCCAGTGGTCCTTATAACTAAAAAGTACTGAGATATGGGTACACATATGGGTGTTCCTGAATGCAGGCGAGTGAAACCTTTTTTTTTTTATATAGAAACTATCAACAGGCAAACCACAGTATCATTTGGGGTGATAGGGAGGTCAAGGCCACAATGTAGAGCAAGGAAAGGCACAGTAGACAGTACTGGAAAACTGCCATTTAAATCAGAAATGTCTTTATACGGCTGAAGAAAACATACCTTTTCTAAAACTTTCACTTTAAATCCTCCTTCTATACACGTTCCCCCTCCCATCATCTCTCCCCCAGTCTGCACCCTGCGTGTTGTTGATGGGCTGTATTTCCTCTTACAGATTACAAGTCCTATGCTGCTGCTGCAGCCCTCCTCACCATGTCAAAAACCATTCTGAGTGCACCATGTCAGCGCTGTAGGCTCCAACTCCTACCTTCCCCACTCTCCCCCAAGGGAAATCACTCCTAAGAGCAACCTCCATTGCCTGAAGATCAAGATCGGTGGTAATTACCTTTGTTGCAATTTCCACCCCCACCTGTGCTGCTATGGATAAAGTTTTCAGACACGACAAGTACCTGCAAGGTCTCGCAGTTTGTCACAATGCCTGACAGGCTAAATTAACAGCAGTGGTGGGAAAAATATGCTAATGTACATATGCGGCACAAAAATAGGGCAACTTGAAATCAGCTCTAAGCTTCAAAATTGGAAAGCCTGATGAGTAAAACCAGTATATTAATACCCATTATTAGAAAAAGTGTGGATTTAGCAGTCTTTAAAAAGAAAGCTATGACTGCACACAAGCGTATGTGCTACTCATATGATAGATAGGCTGCATCTACGCTAGCAAATGGTCATGCTCAGCATTTGCCCCAGACATTGAGAGCACACCTGCACAGTTGCTGGAAAATGAAGTCTGAGTTTCATCACATGGACTCAGAATATGAGCCTGTCAGTCTCACGTCTGTCCCACATTATTCTTCACAGTAAGGAAAAGAACAGTGAAACTTCCCATTCTTGCACCTTCTTGTGTTATGCCAATTTTGAGGCTTCCCTACAATGAGGAATAACCCAGACTTTGGCCTAAAATGCTGATGGAAATAATGCTTAAATGATTTAACCCTCTGGATTTGATTTCTTTTTAACTTACATTTTATTTTCTTTTTGGTAGCTTGTTCAGTAGGTAAGGACAACATGGAAATATTAAAGGATCTCTGCATTTCTAATTGCACTGGCATTAAATTCTGTCTATGATCTGATCCTCTCTTGCTGCTGCTATAGCCTGGGTGGAGTGTTCCAGCTTAGCAGCTTTCCCTACATGTCAGAACACTACTGCTGACCACAAATCTTTTCCATCATGCAATATAAACTTCAGATTTTTTTTAATCTCTATTGCTGTCTTTTCTCCTGATGCATCAGGTATCAGCCTTCCCTCACTACTTGGAGTATAATAGATAATAATATTATTTCTTTATCTCAAGTGTAATTTCACAATACAAGCGTAAACTCTTCACAGCCCTATCATCTTTCTTACTCCTTAGTTCCCTCATGGTCCAATAGCTGCAACTGCTATCAAGCTGCTGCCATATACCTGGAATCCTCATCCATCAAGTCCAGCCACCCTCACAGCCCCATCAAGTATCATCTTAAAGACTGCAGACTACGCAACACCTTTTCTCTTTCATGTACATCAGCAATCCTGATGCCCTGTACTATTTGTCTGCCTGTTGTATTGAAATCTCAGTCTTTCTCAAGAAAGAGAAGTCTTATGTATAACCTGAAGAGCTTGGAGGCAATTGAACCTGTCCCAAAAGGCAAGATTTTTTTAAAAAAAAAAAAAAAACAATACTATTTTTGTATCTCCAGTCCTACTGGGGAAAGTAAATAAATTTGTTTAGGCCTGGAATATCATTATGTTTGGTTTTTCACATAGACCAAGCCTTAAAAGGCAAACAATAAGAAATTGGGAACCTAGCTCAGTGAAGTTGTTTTAGTAATATTTTGCAGGAGACAGTTAAAATTAGCACATTTCCCAACTTTTGAGCTCTCCTGCTACTGTATGTAGCAGGATGTATGTATTTGATTTCTTTTTAATTTACATTTTATTTTCTTTTGGTAGCTTGTTCAGTAGATAAGGACAACATGGAAATATTAAAGGATCTCTGCATTTCTAATTGCACTGGCATTAAATTCTGTCTATGATCTGATCCTCTCTTACTGTATGTAGCAGGATGTATGTAATGTCCTTTGGGAGGAAAAGAAAATGACATTAAGGAAGGAGAAACTGACACAAATATTTTGAGATATCAAGCCTTCTGTGGACACAAATCCCAAGAAATCTGAAGAATCAAACATTTAGGTTTAATGTATCAAGTAGTTACAGAGTAAAATGCTTCAGCATCCTGAGAGTAGTTCTTGCGGGCATTTGAATGCCTCAGAATTGCCTTTCTGAAATTCTCAGCCTCAGTGACCAGGCAAGCTTGCCAAGAGCTCACTACAATATTCAGAGAAGATAACGGCCTCACTTCTGGTGCCTAGGTGCAGATTTTCCCTAATTCTAGTTTTGGAAGACGCCGTCTTTCTCTAGAATTGCTACAACTTATTCTTGATGCTACAATGGACGTGAGTTTTATTGGTAACGCCATTGTTACTGCCTATATTTCAACACACAAAAAAAATTAAAGAGAATGCAAAATTCACAACTAACAAGACTGAGACACTTGCTGATCCCTTCATAAACATCAGCTCTTCATTGCCTGAAGCAGCACTTACAGTTAATTGCCCCATCATGCACCTTTTACACACAGAGACACACACCCTGCCTTTGTACACATTAATCACTTTCAAAGCATAAATTGCTATTCCACCCCAACCTCCTGAGCTGCATGGTAGAAGGAAATACAAGGAAAAGAAGCTGGAGACAGAGCAGATCAGACCAGAGTTGAACATCTATCTGAAAATTCAGTTTTCTTCTCAGATTTGCCCAACTGCATGCTTTCAGCTATAGAAATCACAGGCTGTTTCTTGCAGTATCTCAAATACAGTATGAGAGCTTGCCTAGGAAAAATGACAAAATTAATTACTTCAAATCACCAGGTTATACCTGGAGCTGCCTGGTTGCAAAGCGGGCTCTACCTTTAAGACCCAGGACGACAGGGTGCAGCTAATTATGTTGTGGAATGCAATCAGAGAAATATGGGTTGCAGTAGCTCAAGGGGTAGAAAGAAAAAAAAAAAAAAAAAAAAAGCACCCCTGCTGCAGCAAAATGATGCATGTACACATATTTGTGTGTATACATAAACATATTAAATATATGTACAGATCTAGATAGGTACATATTTAGTGAAAGTTCCATTTCTGAAATTCAATGAAACCTATAGCCAGTATTACAGTTAAGGAACCATAAAACATACAGGGTCCTGCATATATACACACTAAAGAATTTTTACTACCTTAAGGCATAGCCTGAATTCCTTTACTAAAGAACCAAAAATTAAATAAACCACAGAGTTCATATTTCATCTGCTTGAACTAAAGAGAGGCTTTATAAGGTCATAGTCAAGGCAGCTGAATATTCCCTTCTCCAGCTTAATGTAACACTAGCATGTTGTGGGCAATAATAATAATGTGGCAAGACACTGCCTCAAAGTTGCAAATTCCTCTGAAAGACAGTCATCTGTCTAATACATTACTAATTTATTAAGTTCAGTCAGAATTAGTTTAGTTGTCAAGCATGGCAAAACTATTTCCCGATAGGGAGGTAGCAAATAGAGGCAAAACAAAGAAAGAGTTGAAGAGCACTGGGGAAGCTCAAGCTCCTGGATTGCAAGGTTCAAAAAGGGCAGAAAGATTTAAATAAGAAAGGCTGGCGTACACGTGTCTTATTTAAATCCCAGGAGCTTACTGATGTTATTAAAGCACTGCAGTATTGAACCTGGCACCGAGGGATATACTGTGTGCTAAAGCATAGTGGGATTTTTCTTGGAGATGGGCGGGGTGGTTTTTTTGCGCTGTTTGATTCTATCAGAACACATACAACGAACAATAGACCGATTCTTATCCATCAGTTGTTGAAAGACTATCATCACGGGCATACACGCACAGACCAAAGTAACTTGCCTCTACCACCAAGAAAGTATAAAAGGTGGGATTTCAAACCAGTCTTTTTTGTAACTCTATACTAAAATGTCCGTTTCCTTGCATTGTAATCTTTTGGCTTAGGCATCACGAACAGTTGAACACAGCGGCCCTACCTAGCTACAGCTTCGTTCTCATATTTATTGTTGCTTAAGTAGAATTCAAATTTTGTCCATTAGTACTATCAAGTTAGAAGCTATAATTTACAAATGAGAAGTTACTTACAGGTTTTAATTTTATTTGCACCAAAGTAGAGGAACTGAGGGAAATAGAAAATTAATAGGACATAATAGTCTCACTAGAGGAATAACATTATTTATGTAGTAATAAATTATAACATTTAAGTATAAAATACTTCATAACACTTAAATAAAATACACTGTAGCAAACTCTGACACAGATGGACACACTTCGCTGGGTTAAGTCCAAAAACATGTGATTTACACAAATGAAGATATACAATTAAAAATAAAGAGCACTGTATAATTGCTTTGTACATACAACAACTCCAAAATAAATCTTTACCCAAGAACATGATTATCTATTAGCACTTACTCAGAAATAGTGGTGTGAATCTGTAAAAAGGGGGTTTTTTTCCCAATCTGTTTCACATCCCTCTAACTTAAGCAGAAAAAAGACTAAAATAGCTAGTCAATATTGGGAAGAACATACCTAGAGCACAGCTGGAGATAACTGCAGACAAAACCCCTTCTTGGTGAATATGTTAATTTCTTTCATTCTACGGTATCTACATTGGCTGAAAAAAAGTTCTCCCTTGCCTTTAGACAATATAAACAGAAAAGCTAATTCATCTTTTTCTACTTTTTTCTCCCAACCCTCCCAGCTGCCTTGAATCAATTCCTTAAGCATAATGCCAGCGGGGGCAATTAGGTCACCTGTGTATCACAGGCCAATAAATTTAACCTAGATGTTCCATAGATAAGTCTGACTTTACTCACCTGAACCCTGATGGGATTTAGTCAAACTCAACTGCATACCACTACTGAGGAAGGGGAAACACCAAATTCTCGTGCCCGAGACAGCTGCACGACTAGATGCTGGTGAGGTGAGATTTACAGAGAGAGTCTGTGTTATGAAGATACCAAGTATCACATGTCATTTATACTCTCCCTTACACCCAGGAAGAAAGCGGGAGATACTGGTCATTCAAAAAGTCCCAAATTTTCAGACCAGAAAGGGTTACTGCAATCTTTTAGCATGACACACAATGCACACACACTCACACATAACACACACAGATTTTTCCTTCAGCCAGATTAAAGCTTTGCTTTTTGAAAGCTTGGGATTGAGAGATACAAAAAAACCCATTAGTTTCTCAGATTTCAGTTTTCCAGGTCAGCCATTCTGGAATTTAAATTGCATTCACAGCTAGAAAGTTGTACCTTATGTCAAGGCTGGAGTTTTCTCATTTCAACTTCCAGCATTTACCAGAAAGGCTTTATCATGAATACTTACACACTGGATACGGGAACATGAATGAGTTATCATTGAACAAGGTCAGGTGTTCACTTCTGTATTAATAACTGCTGTTATCCCATGGAAAATGTGAGGCAGCTTACTCTCAGGGAGAAAAACATCAAGTCATCCCTGGCAACACTCCGACCCTGTGCACACTTTGTTGTCTCCCCATTCACATATCACAGGAAGATCTCAAGAAGTAGCTTGTCCTGTTGTCCATGTGCAAGTTCACAGATAGCCCTGCACTATTTCCACCTCTAGTTTTACAAGAACTTAAATTTCTCAAGGTGCCAGGACTCAGCTGGTTGTCTATGCTTCTAATAGGAAACAAAAGGTAAAGTGCTACCCACACTTCTACTTTCTTTGCCCTTCCTTACTTACTGTACAAGTTGTGACAGCCTATTCCCATCAGATGATCCAAATTCCACTAAGTTACAGTACCATACCATGTTTCCCTATGTATTCAAGCATCCCAACATCCTCCTGTCGCTCGTGTAGGTTTCTAACATCAGTACAGAGGCAATTAAAAATTTATTCCTTACATGCACCTTTGTGCCAAACTAAATGATATAACGTATGTGAGATTTTCACGGAGTTGCTACATCAGGGGTGAGATGTGCTGGGAATTTGAAACGGATTTGAAAAAGAAAATTCATGAAGTAATAGGCGCTGGAAGGTCACTTTGACCAAATTTTCCATTTTCTTTGCAGTACATCAAACATAGTCAGTGTTGGGCAGTGTGAGACAGCACTTGTTAACAACTTCAGAATTTCTGTAGTCTACAACTCCATTTTCACAGCTGTGTTACAAGTGCAGAAACAAGCAGGAATCTCATAAGTTGTTCTAAAGGATATTTTTATGAAAAAATCTTTCATTCTCTTCCCCACTGCTGAAATTAAACATCCCCTGAAATCCACAGAATATGGTTGTACAGGTTTCTTCACAATTTCTGTTGCAAACCTCACTGGTAACTTAATATATTGCTTCTAATTCCCAATTTTCCTCAAAAACTTGTTTCTTAATTAATTTTTTTCTTTGATGAATACATCAAGAACACCATCATTTCATTGTTTTTAATGAGATATTCTCAAAAGCATCACATTTCACAGGTGCTAATCTCTTTAAAAGAATTCAGCGCACTGATTTTGCTTATCTGTCTTCAATAGATCTAGTATTTAAAGCCTGATGGCCCAAAACTCTTCTGTAGAGTCGCTTGGAGACGGAAATTCCTCTCATGAAGACTTCTCTCCCTTTTGCACTATACCATGAGTAGCCACATATACAGGATCTTACATTAAGCTGCAAGAATGGCAGGGCTTTATTTGGATATTTTTTTTTTACAACAGCCCCTTTGTTCTGTTGTAAACTTGTACCTAATTGAAAGATTGACAAAAATGAAGTGCTTGTCTCCTTCAGAGTTTTCTCTTTCTCTCCTAGAATTTATAAGTATTCAGTCAAAAGAACAAAAAGTCTCCCTAGTTTTAAACAGTTCTTTTGGATCCACCAAAAACAATTACAACGAAAGATGTTCTGCAGTGCCAGGCCTCTTTCTGACAATGTTTTTAAAAGGAGAACTCTTTAGAAGTCACTGTCTTCAAAATCCTCTCTCGGAGCAGGTAACAGTCCTCGCTTTCTGGCCCTTGCAAAGATATACGTATGCATTTCAGTTAGGACATGCAAGTAAATTTGTGAAACTCATGCATTTTATAGATTGCTCTGATTTATCCCAGGTATCCAAGTGGAAAATAACATGGAATAATATGTGGAATATCTCCTCCATGATCCCTCAGAGATGGATCAGTGAGAACAGAATTTCACTGCCTTTTTCCACAGACAAGTAGAGGAAACATTTGGGACACAGTTATAAAGCCAAAGCAAAACTTACAGCTGAGCGTAAGAATAAGGAAAGGAAATAAGTTTGCCAAAGCAAAACTTACAGCTGAGCATAAGAAATAAGAAGGCAAAAAGATAGGACAACAACAAATTTCAGACAAGATTTGAAAATAGATGGAAGCAGAAAAATACAACTTTTCACCACTTAGATTAATTTAAGAATCCCTGTATTTTATTAGGTACTGAATTAGACAAGCCCTCCAGTTAAAAAAAAACAACATGCTCTGTTTTGAATTTTCTGCAGTCACAGTGCAATGAAAACAATAACAAAAGTGTTTTAGTTGTCTAGTAATTGTAAAAACATACACATTTTCAGTATCAGCTGATCATAACATTACTCATCTTCAGTGTCAAGTTCTGCATACTGGGACAGTGGTTAACTCCGCTGAAGTCAGCTGCAAAATTCTGCTGATGTCCTAAGGAAAGAGTTGGTAAATCATAGGGCTACACCAAAGTAAACGGACAAACGCCAAGATGTTCAGTCTGTACTCTGCAGAAGGACTGACAAATTATTCTTTGCTTGTCATATGACACTGCCCTTTTACAGGCATGAGAGCTCCCGGGACCTCTTCCAGAAAGGAAACCCCTAGCAGGTGCTGACCACTGGTTGAAAGACTACTGGTGTCACTTGTGAGGCCACTGTGGGGGCTGACTCATTCACAACTTCTTGCATCATTCATCTGAATTGTCTCTGGCCTACCCCTTTCTATACAGCAAGCAAGACCCTCTCATACTCTTCGGTCCTACTCTATTTAACCACACTTCAGGATTTACTCAGGTAAGCCTGTGAATACATAAATATGGAAAGATTTAGGAAAAAGTGAAAATACTACAAGAGCTACTCAATTAATTTCAACCCTGCCCCAAAACGGTTCCCAGTGAAAGCGCTATAACAAAAGGACCGTAACAGCAAACAGTCCTCATTGTTTCCTGTGTTATAGAGTATCCCAGGGCAAAAAGGGGAAATGCTGAAAACGGAGATTCATTTTCTTGTTAAAAAATGCCTTCCTACCTACACATAACATGGTGTAGGTTATACACCATAACTACCTTGTGCAGAAGCCTTTCAGGTTCAGGTGTAAAACTCGCATCATAGGTTCAGCAAAACATACAGCAACTGGACTTCACCTGTCGGTTTCCTCCTCTGACTCTCTTCCTCACACAGCCCACCCAAACACTGCTTTTCCACCCAGCCTAATCCACCCCTCCTGCGAAATACTCCCCATTTTTAGACCACCCCAGCTGCTCCCGCGGCGGGGAGGAACCCTCGCCAGCGCTCAAGCCTTTGAAGGAACTTGGATGAGGCTGCTGGCCTGCCCTCCCGCCCAGCCACCGCGGAGTGGGGCGCGGCCCTCTCGCCGCCCCACCCGGTCTCCAGCCCCGTTCTCCTTCACCGGCCAGCAGCACCAACCGCAGCCGCTTGCCTTCCACAGAACGCTGAGGGATGGCGCGGCAAAAAAAACCCTCTCCCACCGCCCCGTGGGTAAAACCTCAGCCCCTTCTCCCCGCAGGACGCGGGGCAGTGGGAGAACAGAGGAACTGCCTCAGGTGCCCGCAGCGTGAGGCGGGGGGGGGAAGGGGGTTACCGCGCCGCGCGCGCTTGTAGCCGTTGCTAACGGTCGTACCAGCACCCCTCACTCCCCTCAGCGCCCTGCCCCACCCCAGCCCCTCTAACAAAGGAGGCCCGGGGCTGCGGCGAGGGGCGGGAGCTGCCTCTCCCCACGGGGACCCGCCCCCGTTCCCTCCACTCCAGCTGTCTCCTCCCCAGCCGGGGGCGCTGCCGCCGGCCCCGCACCTCCTCCTGCCTCCGTGGCTGCCCGCCCTTCCCCGGCGGCGGCAGCAGGGTGCCGCCGGGCGGGCGGGGTGTCTCCCAGGCGGCCTTGCCCGGATGTGCTACCCTGACTCATAGCCGCGCCGCACGCAGGCTCCGCGCCGCTGCCGCGCCCGCCCCGCTCCCCGCACACGCCTCCCGCGCCTCCCTCCGCGCCAGCGGAGAGGCGGCGGTGGCGGCGGCAGCAGCAGCAGCAGCAGGAGGGTGAGGAGGAGGAGGAGGCCGCGGCGGCACCATGGGTAAGTCGCCCCAGCTCCGCGCTGTGCAGCCCCCTGCCGCCGCCCCTCTGCCCCCGGAGGCCGCCGCCCGCTCTTCTCCGGCGGGCGGGGAGAGGCGACTGGTGTAACTTCCTTATCGGCCGCCTTCCTCCCCTTCGTGCTCGGCCCGGGAGGAGGGTCGGGGCGGCTAGCGGGGCTTCGCCGAGTCGTGTCCCCCTCGCCCCCCTTCACATCGCCACTGTGGCCACTGCCCGGCCCCGGCCCCTGCGGCGCAAAGTTTCCGCGGCTCCTGCGCTGCTGCCTGCCGGCCCCGCCTGCCGGCTCTGCCCCAGCCCGGCTGCTGGCCGGTCAGCCCCGTGGTGCTCCCCGCACGGCACCCGCCGTCCACGGTCTGAATCCAAGCGGGTCAGGGGAAAGAGAAATTCCCCGAGTGCGAAGGGGGGTTCGGAGCAAGGAGTTATATAAGGCACCCCCAGGACGCTTTCCCGGTTGCTGTTTGCATAATGGAGACAGTTGGGATAATACGTTTAGGAGATTATTTTATAATCTCCGTTCATTGTTTGTGGAAGACACAGGGATCCAAGGATATTTCTCTGGCTTTTAGAAAGAGCATTACTCATGCCTACAAATGCAGCCATATTATTTGTGCCTTTTTTTATCTAAAGATTGTAAATTAAGTAGTTTCACACTGATTGCCACTTGCATGGAGCTTCCAACAAATGCCATGTGAATTTAGGAAGTACAGTATTTGATTTTTCCTTAGAAAGTGCTCAGTGAATTTCTCTTGCCTCTTGCACAAACTACAGCTCTCCTGGTATTAAACAGCCACTGTAAAACAGAGTTCCCAGAAATCTGTCTGTAATACAGATTACAGAGATGGGTAAGGAGTAACCCCCCTCGAGCTGCCAAAGACCCAGCCAGCCTGTCAGATGTGATGGTAGGATCTAGGTTGCAGATCTGGAGGGCAAGGAACTGTGGTTCACAACCAGGGTAAGAGGGTGGCAGTTCCTGAATTCAGCTCAGGGGTTTGACATCAGCACTTCCTGTGCCTTAGGTAAATCAGTAGTTTCTTTGCAGATCACACACATCTTTCACTTTAACTAGAAGTTTCCATGGCAAGAAGCAGTTGCAGTGCCTCAGTTTTTCTGATTGTAAAATGAGGATAAGTACTTACTTAACTCCTTTAAAGCAGTGGTGAACCTTTGGAAAATGGTTCAGATTAAAAGCTTCCAGGATCAGGCATGAGCCATAACTATCAGATTTTATCAGAATTAGATAAAACTATTAACAATGTAGTCAAGGTCTCTCTTTTCATGTAGGTGTAGAAGACAGGACACTAGGATTTAGTTTGCGTATGTTTCCTGTCTCTATTCACAAAGAAGGACTATTAATCTCATTTTTCTGGTCAAAGTCTAGATGTAGCTAACTCTGTTTTGGCTTCCAAAAATAAAAACTTCAGGGCATCAGCTAAAAGCTGTTCAGAGAAGCTGGTGCAGAACGAACCCAGCATTGCTTTTTAGACAAGACTATGCTTCTGTTGCAGGCAAGTTTGTAAACAGTCTGAGAATTTGCTACAGCTTGCTACATAAGTAAGAGTTGTTATAGTTATTTTCAGGAAGACCAAAATAATTTTCCTGTAGAACCTATCAGCACCTGTCCATAATTGCCCAGAGAGATTGCTTGTGAAAATAGAGGAACCTTCCCCCCCCCCTTATTTCATCACATACCAGGGCCTCATTCCACTGTCTTTAAAATAAAAGCAAACTCTAGGTAGCCTCTGCAGCAGATCTTGTTGCTCCAAAGAGTGGCAAAGACTGAAATCAGTTTCACCTTGGCTAGCAACCAATAATGACTTTCCATGTTTAAGTTCTATGTTTAATCTCATGTAATCGGTGCACTAGCTTCCCTCAGCTTATAGTATTCTTTTTGGTAATGCATTGCATAAAAGCTGAAAATCCTTAGAATTAAATCAAGGATGAATTTGTTCTTCCTATGTAGCTTGCGTATCATTCCATAAATCATGCTCAACAAACAAATGCTTGTGGCAGAGGCTGCAGTAATGTCTTATGGTTAAACATATGGTCTCTTCTGTATTTATGAGGGTTGGTATGATATTAGCTGGTTTGTATACTAATGATATAAAATGGAAGCCCAAGCAGATGTATTCTAACTCAAATCAAAAGATTTCTGTTGTTGGATCTGCATTATCTTTACTATATAGAAATATCTCTGCTACCACTCTGGTTCCAAGTGCATATTCCTCTGACAACATTCTCATGGCAGTTTTTTCCTCCTAGAGGATAGCAATTTCCTCTCATTAATATCAGTTCTTTCCAAAATTATAATTTTTGTTGCTTGCATTTATAGGTTTTGAAGTTGTACAGTTTAAACAATAGTAAACTTTTGGCTTCAAGAGGCAAGTTGCCTTAAGTACTCCTGGCAGTAGAGCACTTTGAATACTTGAGATGACATGTGCACCACCAGTACTATACTTCTGTTTTTAGAACACTTACAGGTTTTTACTGTTCAGTTACTAACATAATGCTTCAGTTTCACAGTGAACGGCCCCTTTCCACAGTCAACTTTCTTGTTTTTAATCTTGAAAAACACAACTTGTATCCTTATGCAAACGCGCCGTATCCAAGAAAAGCTTTCTATTTTAGAGCAGTGGCCTGTGAAGGTTATTGTAAGCAGGCTGCAGTTATTCCACAGACATAAATTAATAAAATAAAAATCAGGAATTTGGTTATATATTGACCACTCAACAGTAATCCGTTGGCCCCAAAAGATGGAGAACCACCACATGTGAGAGTTTTTATGCAGAATACAAATACAGATTACAGTTTGTTTCTTATGGCATATATCAGTTTGTTTGAAGTGTTGATGCTATGGTCTCTAATAGTGAAAGGTCATAAAAATATTCTGCCATTTTGAGAATACTGGTTTAGTTAGCAGGAAATGGAAGGCAGCCTCTGCTCTGATGAAGCTTAATACGTACTTAGGTGTTTAGTTGAGCAACAAACTGCGAAAGCAACCTGCTAGTTGCACAATGAGATCAAGGAGTTTTAATAGACTCTTTTTACAATACCTAGCAGTAATAGCACAATGGCAACATAGATAAGACACACAGGCTATAACATAGATGGATTTAAGTACTGTCCGTTTAGCTACACTGTTGTCAGAAGAGAGATTTATATTTCCCCTCTCCCCCCAATATACTCAATTTTCTCTCCCAGTTTTCCTGAAGAATTACTAGGTGCAACTATGTATCAAGTTTTGGGGTCACCCGGGTGGTTCTCAAACAGCACCACAGATCAGGGTGTAACAAGCCACTCTGTCTTCAGGGCGTTGGTTCACAATAAAGGAGGCAGGAGGGTGTGAAGCTTCAGGCATGGCTGTGTGCAATATTGCTTTCAGGAAGATAGGGATAAACCTGCCTGCTTTTTATTAGAAAAATGTAATCAGGAGCCTCAGACACGAGAGGAATGAGAGCTAATGAAAAAAAAGTCTTCCATCTTGAGAGCTCTTTTGCTAGTTTTCTTACAAGAGATGTAAGCCTAATAAAACTTCTTGGAAAAGAGATATATCAGTTGCACAAAAAGATAATTATAAATTCTTTTAAAGTTTTTGCTAAAACAGACTTCTAACAACACCAGTATATTGGTTCTAGCCAGCCAGAATACACCAATTTCAACCGGTATAAAATGTTGTATCAGGATTTCCTAAAAACAACACTGATTTTGGCAAAAGTCTTGTCTTTAAAACACAAACACGGAGGAAACTGCTTTTAGACTGCATCCCTTTTGCTTCAGTAATGTTCCTCGAAGTGTGCTTCTGAGGCAGCCACAGAGGTTAGATTAGTTCTGACTGACCTTCCTTAATGAATAACTGTTCCTGTGTTCAGGCCAATATTTGTGATCTTTTGTTATTATGTGAGACTGAAACCAACCAATTTTGTCTTTAGCTTTAGGTTAAAGGCTTCATTCACAAATGTGTTTCCTGAGAACAGAATATTCAGAGGTAGTTTCAGAAGTCTGTGAGGAACATCTGGCTTTTTGTAGTGTCAAAATAAAAGTGGAAAGAGAAAGGGCAAAATAACAGCTGAAACCTGAAGGAAACAAAGCAGTAATAATGGAAATGAGAAAGCTACCAAGACAAGAATAGAAGGGAACAAAAATCCCTTAAGGGAGATGCATGGAGGGAGAGGAATACTAGAAGCAGAGGAAAGACAGGGATAATAAATGGATGAATGGAACAACAGAGGACAGAAACAGTAGAAAGAAATTAGGAGCTCTACTCTGCACCCAGCCCCCCCCCCCCCAAAAAAAAAAAAAAAGATACGAAAATGGTTAGGGTATACATGTAAATAAAATTAGATAGTTTTTACCCTCTTTTTTTGTAGTACCATTTGGCTGCTGCTGACAGTCCTTGAGAAGACTCATTATGATTTTCTATCTTCCCCAAGTAAAGCTGATTTATTTCTGGAAGTTCTGAGAGTTTAATTATTTACAAATATGTTAAAAAAAAAAAAAGAGAGAGATTACCATAAAATAGGATTTGCTCAAAAAAGGAGAAAACAATGTCATCACTGTTTTACAGGAGAGAAAGCTATGGAAATTCATCTGTGGCATCTGTCAAGGAGGTTGGTTGTTATCCCTTCTTAACTCTGTTGCAGAATGCAGTTCATGTCTTAGAATGACAAAGGGACATTAAACAGTGACCCAGTTACTTATGTAAGAGAAAACCCACTTTACGCTGTTGACTAGTCCACCTGGGTCTGTTCACATGCTGTGTTCAAGAAAATGAGCATCCCTGCTGTCTTGGTACTGTCGGAGGCATTATGATTAAGATTCTAACTTGTTTCCAGATTAAAACAGATTATGAACTACATTTAAACTTCCTGAGTTTTAAAAAGTTGATGTGTGTTCTCCAGCTAATGGAGAAATTTTTTTTGTGACAGTTTGAATTTTAATTAGATAAAGAGCTTTTCCTAGGAAGGGATTTTATAAGTAGCAGCTTTCACTGCAAGGACAATCTTCCAGGGCCTCTTTTTGTTAAATACGGTCTAGAAAATTGTTTCTATTTACAAATTTTAATTTAATGGCAACCAAACAAAATTTGTTTTGGTAGAGCAAAATAATAGTTAAAAGCCATGGACTTCTGAATATTGAAGTTCCTTTTAGTGCAAAAAATAGCTGACATGTATTAGAATTTAGGTGCGCTCCAGATATGCCTAATAGAATTTGTAAACTCTCTGAGATAAATGGCTGTGGTTCAAGGAGCCTCAAAGCTGCCCAGAGAGCCTGGAGATGTTTGTTCAGCCTGAGAGTTGTGCAGTTCTAGTTTACAGAGCTTTGAAGTTGGGCAGAAATCCTGGTGATCTCATACCGTTCTTAAGCTGTAGTTCAAGTAGATCACAAAGTTGGCAGGTATCCAGAAGAATTTGTCAAATCTATAAACCAGATAACTGCTGTTCATTTAACTCCAGATTGAGGACAGAATTTAGTGCAGGATGCTTTGGGATCTGCAAATAAATACAGCATACGTTAATTGTACAAGTATGAACTGGCAAGGCATGTGTCTTAGAAATATCTCTGACTTGAAGCACTTTCAGATATATCTTCTTCACAAATTCTGATAAGAAATGTCAGGGAATAAATGTGTGTGTGTGTTTGAAGTAGCTGGAATTCAAAATATGCATAAATTGAGACAATGTAGTTGCCTGTACAAAGTTGTGTTAAAATTTGCAGTTTGAAATAAATAAAGTGCTTTCATTTCATGCTTTCCATTCCTAGGTTAGACACAAACCTCTTATAAAAATCACATTTATACATTTAAAAATCAGGGAAAATAAAAAAAATCACACTTTTGCAAAGGAAATATTTTAAGCGATCCATTTCAATATTAGGTCCCAATTTCCTCATATTTCACAGCTCTTCGAAGCTTACTGCTTCCTAGTCATGTGTTGTAGGAGCATCTGAGGCGTAAGTCGATTCTAAGCTTTTAATAAAAGTCTGAGCTATTCATTGTGTTAGTGATAGCTCAGGGAGATTCATGAAAG
Source organism: Numenius arquata (assembly GCF_964106895.1). Classification (NCBI taxonomy): domain Eukaryota; kingdom Metazoa; phylum Chordata; class Aves; order Charadriiformes; family Scolopacidae; genus Numenius; species Numenius arquata. The sequence goes on along the minus strand of NC_133580.1, from coordinate 32,551,124 downwards.
GTAATAAGTGTTAAGTTCATCAGTTGGTTCCATCCACTGATACTTGCAGCCTGATGGAAACAACAATTTTGAAGAAATATGCAAAATTTGTGTATAATTTTAATTTTTTGTTGACCCTTCCTATCAGTCGAATCAGATTTGACAAGTCATTTCAGTAGCTGATTAAATCCAGTTAAGCAGGTGCTTAAATTCATATGCTGAATAGCAGCCTTTCTTTCAGGCTTAATGCCTTTGCTCTGCAAATGCACTTGGGAGTAAGAGAGGCGGAGACTGAGTGAGAAGACTGAGATTTGAGGAGGAGAGCAGCTAAGCAGTATAGGATGGATGACACTATGAGGATTGAACAAAACCTTGGAGAAATTTATCAGGGTTGCCAATGAGCCTATGGGGAACAGGCCTGTGTTTGGGAGACCTGGAGAGGTGACAGCTCAACGTCTCCTGGTAGTCTTGAGTTTGTGTATCCACTGTCAGCTGCCTGTGCCTTTTTCTGGCCTTCCTCATATACTATTATGGGAGCATCAGAACACAAAACCTGCAGTTGAAAACCCTATCCTTATTGCAATCTTCATCTTTCAGTGAGCAGAGGTAAAGTGTCTTTACCTCTAGAATACACCAGTCCCATCCACCCCCCACCCCCAGATATAACAGAATACTCATCCTCCTCTTATTCTATCTTCCATACAGTAGAGGTCTACAGTTGGAAGAGAACACTGTCATACCCAGTGATTTACAAACTCTGTTCTACCCCTTTTGCCCTTAATTATACCCAGACTGGAAACTAAAATTGCATTGTACCGTATGGATTAATTCTGTGACAGCGTTTTGTGGATGGAAGCTGAAAATTCTGCTAGCCTAGTGATTTAATGTAAATATCAAAACCCGTAAAGTGTGACCTCGTGCAAGTCTTTATGGTCTCTAGGGTGAGTGGAGTGCTTGGCTGAGGAGGTCTGTGTGTTGCTGAGGGTGGCCTGCTCTCTGGCAGCCAGGAACTCCTGTTGGGAGCGTATTTAGAAATACTTCCTGTCTTTAATGTTGGACATGACAGTCCCGTGACTTAAATTAATGGGACTATTTTAAAATTTCTAGCCTTAAATGGAACCTTACAAGTACATGTCACTATTTACAGGACCAGTAGCACACCTGTTCCCTTCTGTAGCCTTACTAAATTCATTCCTGTATACTTTCTCTACGGAGAAATCCCGTCGTGCTTGCAGTTGACAGCACCCAGTACCCTGCAGGCATAATTTGAGTTCAGTACTGCCAAATAGCTACTTGTGCTACATGAAGGCCTTGGAACGATTTCCTTAAATCAAAATGCTGTTTTATCTTGACAGCAGGAACAAAGTATGGGAAGAGAAAAGGGTTTTAAAACTAAAGGAGGATTGTACACATCTTTCTTACCTAAATCTTCCCTGGCCACAGAGTGTTTAACTTACCCCTCCTGGGCCTCTGAAGGAACTGACTGAAGTCAGTCTTCTGAGTCCAGTGTACTTAGTAAATAGCATCTTCATATCTCTGACCGCTTCCTCCAGCAATCTTAAGTTGTGCCCACTGGACGTCAGTGGATTGCTGGTCATGTTACGACCCTGTTGTACAAATACCTAAGACACCCCCCCTGCTTGAACTTCAGTGGGCAATTTAAGAGGAATTGCAGAGTGGCAGCAGCAATGAACAGTTATGCCGTATTTCCCCACTTACCTTTCTGTCTGTATTTTTTCCCTCTCCCATAAGTAGCCATGATTTTTCCTCCTTCCTCTCCCGTGTTTATCCGTTGAACTGATTTTAGGATCAGGATGTTGTTCTATGGGGGAGAAAATAAAGGCCAAGAACAACAGAACACTGGTCTGTGAACACATTAATTGTAAAAATGTCTGGTGTGATGAAATGAATGTAGAAATCCATTAATACTCTTTATGCAAATATATTTGCTCTCATCCTGCAAAACCTGTTGGGCAGTCCCCTTTCTTACCTAGCTCTCCACAAAGCTCAAGGAGAATATGCAGACATGCTGGCTCCTGCCGTATGGAATTAGGGGAAAAGCAGAGAAATGTTGGCAATAGAGGGAAAGAGATGGAATATGTATGTAAGGGATTGCTGACAGGAACCAAGCAGATTCTGTTTTTTTTTGTTATGTTTTGGGTTTTTTTAAACCTTCGCAATAAAAATTCTGTCACCCATTTACAGCAAGATAGTGCTTCAGTCCAATCAAAGATACTAATCAATACATTTATGTGCAGCAGTGCCCAAAATACAGTGTGCACTTTCCAGGCAAAAAACACACTTCTCTATCTGATGTCACAATGTATTTATTTTCTTCAAGTCTTTCCTATCTTACCTAAGAATTCTTTCTTACTCTTTGCATTCTCTTCCACATCCATCCTAGTCCTTCAGGCTTCTTTATTTCATTGCCCAGTTTTCTATAATGTCTTCCTCCTCTCTACCTCCTTCAGTTATCTGTTCTTTTCTGTCTTTCCTCCCATCACCCACTCTCTCTCTTCCTCTGGTTCTGTCTTTGTTAATTAAATATCTGACAGCTTCTTCCATCATCCACCCTTTCCACTGTCTTTGTTAGGGAAAGAATTGAAAAACTGGTACTCTACTTTCTAATTTCAAGAGCTCAAATAATTATTATTTTTTTCTCTTCAGTTAAATATCTGTTATTTACATCCGGTTTTAAATCATGCTTCAGTTTTACCTAGTGTACTTGTACAATAAGTGAGAATATATGAAAGAATGTATCTTGTAGGGAAGAAATACAGAACTGGGCCCTATTCGTGTAAATGCTATTTATACAGCATTCTTGTACCCACACAAAGCCCACACTGAGTACCACTGAAGTCATTGGGATTCTGCTTTTCTGACTCAGCTATAGTAGAGCTTAAACTGTCCTCTTTCAGTGAAACCATGTAAAATGGTATGCATCTCCTCATTATTTCATGCATAGCAATATTGACTCTCCAATTTATACAGTTGGGGGAAAAGCGGCAGACATTGGACTGATTTTGATCATCAGAAGCATTGTTAAAATGTCTTTTATTCGTAGGCATGATGCTGTACTAACATGTAGCACCTGAAGGAACTTGTCAAATGAAGAAAGAGCCATATCCTATGATAAAGAAAATTATTTGGTGAACTTGAGAAATTCATTTTTCTTAAAAATTGATGGAATTATATAGTTATGTTATATAATTTGTTAGATCAAAGAATAAACCAATTTTACATGGAGATCATTATATTAGAACATCCTCATGTAAAAGGAATAGTGAGGATGGTGTCATAAGCTATTAATATACATACAGTGACCTTTGTTCTAACTTGTAGCAGCATAGGGAAAAAGAAAAATTACGTTTTCAGAAATCTTTTTCAGAAGCTCACTTTGTAGCCATTAGATGATGGCTTTTGATGCTTTCTGATATTCCCAGAAAATGTTAGGAATCCCTCTTTGCAAGACTGCCACACATTATGACTCTAAGTGGACACTTAATCCTCTGAAGGCAAGAATGGTAGAGAGAAACAAAAAGCAATTCAGTACACTTCTTCAGAATGCGCCTTCATCCCAGAAATGGTCCGAAGCGCTTGTTTGTCTCTATGAAGGCCATAACTTCTCCGCTTAAGAGGAGGGTGAAGGCATCACAGTTCTTTTTTTGGCTGTTGGCAACAAGGTAGAATTTAAGACTTCTTATACAGTCGCTGGAAGAGACTGGAAGAGTTCTCTTGTGAACATAAAATTTGAGTTCAGTGCATGTATCTAGTTCAAAACTGATGGCTGGAAAGAGAAATGCCCTAGATAATATAGCACTTCATGTTAGCAAGGGGTGGCCTGTTTTACTTTTTCTTTTTTTCTTTAAATTGATATTAAATAGACTTTCTGATAAAAAGCAACAGCTGTTGACTACTGGATTGTTTTTAGCCTACTTAGCTCTTCCAGTCCTGAACAGTCTTCTGTACTTTGGTGATCACAACAGCAAGGTGTCACTTGGAAGCCAGCATACTTAGCAACTATTTAAACTAAACTGCTTTCTTTTCTAAAATCGGAAATGGTCATCAACAAAACAGCATTTTTGGCTGTACATAAAGAACTTGCTGTATTTTTTTGAAGGCTGGTTAATAGGCACATTTTACAAAATTACTTTATCTTTGGCAGGTTTTTTGAAACATAGGCTTTTCTGCTTGACCCTTTTTATGTCTTAAAAAAAAAATAGAAGAGCCTGTTAATTTTTTTTCCCATTACCAGAAATTTATTTCTTACAGTCAGAAACACGCCGAGGAGCCTGTTTGTGGATTAAACTCTGTTTGGGCAGACAGAGGTGTAACTGTGAGATCAAGGATTAGTTACCAAATTCGAAAACTCAGGAATTCTTGCAAGCCCCTGATTGTTTTCCTTCTTTCTTCTCCCCAGACTCATGTACCTCTTGCAAAAGCAACCATTGTAACAAAACAGGCTTTTCTGATTTTGCTTACAATTTGGAATTAAAACATTTTTGGTTTAACACTAATTGTTGGCCTCTCAAAGAACAATCAGAATGGTCACTGTGTTTATTGTATTTATATAACAGTGAAATATTCTTTACTTAGGCTTTGATCATATAGGATGTGTTAAGACTTTGGTGTTATTTTTGAACACCTTCAGAGGGTCAGTGCAAGTTTAGAAAGCAGATTCTGCTTGCTTACATGAGCATATTATTCTGCTCTGTATTTGTGGAACTAATTTGTCCTCAGAATTCAGCATATCATTTGAATCTTTTCATTCTAGAGGTTTCTGCTGCTTCATCTACTGCAATCTAAGGGTAACGTAAAAGTATCAGACAAGAAAGTCTGGTTGATATGATATGAAAGATCCGCATGCTCAATACAGGGCTTATAAAGAGGCATTAATTTAATGAAAGTAAAACTGAGACACGACTTCTTTAAATTGAATACAGCAAACTCTCGAATCACATGTCTAACTGCGTGTTGTAGTTTTAAATGACGCTGTATAGCAGTGCTTTAAGTGACCTGGTTGCAGAGCATTTAGAAAAGGTAATCTGTTGAAACCAGCTTTGCTGCTGAAGCCTCTGTGTAGTCAGATTATGGCCTTCATTCCCCATTGCCCTGTAGTATGCATAAAGTGACTGCAAATTTGATTTAAGATGGTAATTGGGCCCAAATTGTAGCTTTTATATTCTGTCTGGACATAAATGACCATAGGATAATGGGTAATAAAGTGATGGGTAATAAAATGATGCCCATGGTGCCTTCATATTTGAGATGACTTGAAGAAGTCTCATTTTTAAATACTTATCATGGTTTAGTAGAATTAATGGTTTTAAAATCTGCATACAGTTTTCAGGCTGCAGTGACTCACAGCTGTGGAAGCCAGAAAAAGCAGATGTTTGGTACACTGGAGAATTTGCGGCACAAAGGAATTAGGACTTGTATTCTCAAAAGACTGATCAGTGTATCATGATGTCAGACCCAGATGAGGAAATCTGACTGTCATGCTTAAGTGTGTGTTGTAGGTTTAAATGACGCCGTATGGAGAGAAAAGGCAGATGTGCTGGCCGTGGGTGACAAACGGACAGTTACTGATAAGATCTCTGAGTTCTATCATTAAAAAAATGAAAAGTGAAGCAGCGAAAGAAAACCAAGCTCAAATTTAACCCTCCTCAATCTGTTTCTTTAAAAATGTGAAAGCAAGACCAAGACAGCAGATTGTAAAAAGGTGTCTTCCTCTCTACTCCCATTCTCATGCAGGATTTAAGGTTGATGTATTTCAAAAGGTTGCTATTGACCCAGATAAAGAAATAGGAAATAAGTGAAACCTAGATTTTTACCTTGAACTCTGAAACGTGAAAGTAAACAACTAGCCTAACAAATGAAAGGCATGCTTTGCAAAAGAGATACTGGTTCAATATATGTGAAAACATTTGCTCCTAAAATGTGGTTTTCTAGTATGACACCGCATCATTAAAAGAGATATTGAGGTGCAAAAGGTGTCATAATGACAGCTAGAATTAAAGCCAGCATTTTTAAAGGCCTGTGTTCAGACCATAACTCCATGTTCCCCTCAAAATGTAACGTTTCTGGGTATTTTTATAATTATTTCATTTTATGCCTATCATCTCCTAACAATTAATAGGCTGGGAAGTTTCTAACCATTTGTTTTAATAAGAAAGTAGAGAGTTAATATACTTTTGTAGTTCTACTAGTAAACAGTTCACAAAGTCGCCTCTGGTATTTCTCTTTGTTTGTGTCATATTCACTGTTATCTCAAAAATTTTGAGATTTTTTTTAACCACAGTTCACATTTCTAATGCTTTCTTTTGTTTTCAGAGATAGAAATAATTAATAATCTTTCCTCAGTATTAAAATATTGCTACAGAAAGCAAGCCTTATTCAAGCTCTTTTTGTTTGCCTTTATAACTGAAGACCACAGTGAAAGGGAGTCTACCTTCTCTGGTCTTCAAAGTTGTGGTCAGATCCTTCTGGAATAATATAAAGGACTTACCAAGTCAAGATAATTTTACATCATACTCAACAAGTTGCTTTTTCCCAATAGTAAGACTTAACCTCCATGATATCTTACAATCACAGTCTGTCGTCTTATATGTGGGAATTCAAGCAGTTCCAAAAAATACACTGTTGAGTAAATGCAAGACAAGAATTTCACAATAAAAATTAACAGTATGTTAGCAAGAGAAAGGAAATAATTTTATACATACAAAGGAGTCATCTCGTATTTGTATCTGAGGATTTTTCTTCTTGACCCCCAAACTGCTACATGTTTTGTAGAACAAAAGGGTACTTAACTGTTTGGAAAGAAAAGGGAAAGATTTGTTACATAAGAGGTAGACAGAAGGAATACTCAGATCAGGATTTTCCCAATCTGTGCTCTGCTAATTTTTAGTAAAACCAAGCAGTTACATTTCTGTCACACAGAAGGACTTTGACGTACCTGTAAGAACCATGTCCTACTTGAAGGCACTGTAATAAGCCCTGTGATAGAAACAGTGAAGGTGTTTTGAGGTGAAATTTGAACAGATTCATGGAATCATAGAAGAAATGCAGAATTGTTATTTGGAAGGATTTTGAAGCAGGAGTGTTGCCAATGCTAGAACCAGGTCAACTATGACTAGCTACTACTTGAAGTCTCTATAGTCTGTGTAATGTCCCTTCAGGTAGCTGCAGTCCCCCCCTAGCCTCCTCTTTGACAGACTGAAGAAGCTCCCAGCCTCCCCTTACATGTCATATGTTGTGGGCACATGCCCACCTTCGTAGCCCTGTCCTAGACACTCTCCCATTTTTCAGTATCCTTCTTGATCTGGGACACCCAGAACCAGAGAAAGAATTTTGGGACATGCAAATCCTTGCCAGGCATCAAGCAGAGTTTTGATCTGCTGGCCACACTCCTAATATAACCAATATACAGTTTGCTTTATTTACCTTGAGAGCATGCTGCTGCCTCATGCTTTACTTGGCATCCACTGTAACCCCTGGGTCTTTTCAACAGTTTGTTCCCAGCCTGCATTGATGCTTGGGGTTATTCTGCCTTAGCTGCAGAACTTGGCACTTATCCTTATTAAACTTCATAAGACTTCTGTTGATCCAGTCCCCAAATTTCTGAAAGCTGCCTCTGGATTACTGTTTGGTCTGCCAGCCGTTCCCCCAAATTTATTGTTATCTGCAAAAGATTACAAATACGTATCTACCTTCAGGCTATACTGGTTTCAAACACAAACTGCATACTCAAAATCTGCGTTTAACCAGTCCGTATAGGGCTGTGTTAGACTCATGTTTAATTTTTTGATACTAGGTAAAGCAATGATAAACAGTTCTTATCTGTGACTCCAGGAAAAGTAAAAAAATCTGTATACTTGAAAAAACATCTAGGAGCGTCAACTAGCATTTGCAGTTGCAAGTGAACAGGAGTTACTGGCAATCATTTAATGCAAGTGAATAGAGGATGGCAAACCTTAATTTGTGCATGCCCAGCAGACTTAATTCTGCAGAATCACACTGATGATGAAATATGGATTCTCAGGTGTAGCCTAGATGGGGTTTTGGCTTTTTCTGTGCTACATGACTTAACTGATGAGAAATGCATTGAGATTGACTTGCAGGGGCAATTAATGGGAAACCATTGGGTCTAGATCTCCCAGTCATTCTTGTGAGAGCCCTGCTGAGCGTGGCATAGCTCCCACCTTGTCTACATGTCCAGTTTCCTTTCCAGCTAAGCAGGGGACAGTGCATGCCTTGAGCTTTCTCTTGACATGGAATGTGATGAGCCAGAATGCATACTTAGAAGCTCTCCCAAGTCCCCCAGTTTAGTTATAGCCACAATTTGTCTGTTATGGCCCATATCTGACTTAACTATAGAGATAAAAGCCCCTACCTAAATTCGGTTTGTTTATCCAAACACGTTGTGCTTTTACTTACTATTTTTTTAGTATTTTTTTTTCAGCTTCAGTAATAAATTTTTATCAATCTGGAGCAAAAGGAAGCTTTTCCAAGACAGATGAATCTACCCTAGCAGAGTTACTTGGTAGCATCTGCTACTATTTTTATCCCTCTAGAGCACCTATGGTGTAGACCTGAAATAAGGACAATCACAATTTCTGCTCAACTAGATCAGAATGATTCCTTTTGACAGAGGCATTTAATACTTCTCTAGTGGGACATAACTGCACTGATATTCAAGGGATTATCACAGTGGATCCTACTCACAGGGAAGACAAACTTCAGTATCAAAGGGTGGCAATGCACAGACATGCATTTCCTGGGATATTTTAGATTCCTCAGTGCTAGTAGAGTTTGTTAGTTCTCTTCCTCTGGGGCTTCCAGTAATCTTTTGCTTGGAGGAGCCCAACTCTGATTACACATGGAAAGTGCTGACATAGAATAGGGGAGGGCTTAGTCTGAGAAGACCCAATGACTAGCTGAGATACAGAAGGAGCTATGCATGTTGTCTGCTGAATTTATAGGGGATTTGAAATTACCAACAGTTACCAAACTACTACTCATTGTGCCTAGCTGCCTATTTTAATGAGATATGAGGAAGGAGAAAGACTGCTTTTTATCTTGTGCTTATAGCTGAAACATTAGCAATTTTCCTGATAAATATTGCTTTAAGGATCAATTGCTGACTGTATTAATAAATACTACCTCAATAACATTCCATACGAGGCTTTTGTGTGTTAATAAAATGGAGAGGAAGGATATTAAACCTGATACTGCTTTTTTAAAATTTTTATTCTTGTATGCTGCTTCTGGAAGTAAATGGAATACAGCCAGCAACAAAGCTGCACTGATCCATGCCTGCTGATACAGAAGCATCCTGGTCTTTTCCTCATTTCTTTAAAACCTCAGCATATCAACAGTAGTCAAAATTGGCAGCAGCTTTTGGCTTGTGCATAATCCACATGTATACTCCATTAAACGTGTCTCTAAGCTTTCTCCCTGTAATGTATGACAACTTCTTTTCTCCACTTCCCCTTCCTTCCACTTTCAAAGGACCAATTATAATAAAGAAAATAATGTTTCAGAAAAAACATAATTGGAAAACTTAATAGAAGAAATTCTTTCCTCAAGTGTGGCCCCTTTGTGGTTGGCATCTTGGGGAGTTGTTGACTCCCATATATGCTGACCGAGAGGAATTTCCTTGGCGCAAACACTATAAACATATGATACAGAGAGGACCATGCTGTTCCTTAATGTTGATGCAAGATGCCTGGTGGAGGATGGGCTAGGGCACATTGCTGGAGTTTTTCAGACTACTGACAGATTGTTGCAAAGATTCTTTGTGTCTCTTGACTGTCAAGCAGTCCATAAATAACTCCTCAGGGCACTCAGTTATGCTAAAGGCTGCAGCATCCTTGTTACATGCAGGAGCTGATCAGGAAATCACCTCTCAGAAAGTCATGCTGGGTTTTGACTTCTGTTCTCTGCGTCTCTGCCTTCTCAAGTTATCGCTGCATCTTTTAGCTCTAATGGCAAAAGGACTGGCAGTTGATCAGTACCTCAGTCCTTCTAAGAGTCTGTCTATGTTGGGTAGTTTACAGACATTATAGACCAGTGTAATAGCATAAGTGCAGTTAACAGTGATACAATTCTCTGAGACAATGATTGAAAGTGGCATAAAATAAATAACATTAATATCCTTACCTCAGTGGAAGTTTCTCCGTAGATGCATGGTTAGGGTCAGACTGCATTACACATATGCTCTGGACTTTAGGTGCTCATTCCCAGTGTGGCATTCAGAAACCTGAGCAAGGATTTTTGGATCTCTAAATAGACAGTGCCTGGAGAGTTCAGAGTAGGATCAACTACTGAGCTCAGCAGGAAACCACCCATAATTAATATGTATACCATTTCCTGATCAGCAAAATTCCTGCATTAAGCCCACAGCCTGGAATTATTTCTTAGATGTAGATACCTGCACCTTTTCTATGGAAGTCTGAACCTTCATTCCTCCTTCTTTTCAAATGTGAACGGACGAAGAGGCACAACTGGGTTACCACTGTCACCTTCCTTGGGATAGGAACATGTTTATGCAAGAGAGAGAATAGTCTTTTCTCTGCCTGAAATTGAAGCTGTATTCTTAAAAAGACCAGAAAACCAGGCTTAATAATGGTATATGTTCATAGCCTATCAGTCAAAGTATGTTTTTTAAAAGGTGGAGGTGCTTAGTTCCAGCACTTTTTCCTGTGAGTGTTCATTTGTTTTATGCAATGATTGCTTATAAAATATATCTCAACAGAAGAGGTAGAAGGTGTTTCAGTCCTCAAATGAAAAATATAAAAATCTGATTTGAGTAAGTTTCTGGAAAATTTTGTTTAAATCCTTTCAGGTAGAGTATAGCATTTGGTTTATTTTTATGTTTTGGCTAATGTGCAAAAGGCACTTTCACGTTTCTGCCATCTACCTTCAGCTGGACGCTAACGCCTTTCTCCAAGAATTCCTATTGTTGCCTGTGTGTACCGGGCACATTTTAAGAAGGGCCAAGGACAGTCACTCCCTCAGAGATCCTGATAAAGCTAATACATCAGTTTGGTTATTAAGCTGCCTGAGAGGACTAGGAAAGTTCTGGATTTGGGCTTAAGCTAAATGCATTTCCTTTTTCAAAGGAAAAAAGGTTAAGTTTATTTAGAATTTGGTGACAGGTGAGTGGGACCATGGGAAGTAGGCTTCCTAGAGTCATCTCTGTATAAACCTGATTTTTTTTTTTTCTCCCTTGTGAGGGTTAGTCAAGATCTGCTTGGTCATCAGAGGGATAAATGTGCAGTGGACATTCTTGACCTGGGGTCTGTAACCATTTGCAACTGTATCCAGTTATCACAAAACCTTGTATCCCCTGTGAAACACATCCCCAGGATTTCTTTGTCCTCCCCATCTATTAGCTCTGCCCTTCATTCTAGAGACCTGCAGATTGTATGCAGAGCCTGACTCCTCTCAGTTTCTGTCAACATGACTCCTTACTTAGTCTGAGAGATGGGTATTAAGCAGTGAAAGCAAAGCACTCCTCCCCTTTGCAACACAATCAGATCCTGCTTCTAGGGGAAACAAATGACTTGCAGTTTAATGTAACAAGTGGCATTTTGCAGGAATCTTTTGCCTTTAGAAAATATATTTCTTTTGGGGAAAAAAATAATCTTGGTTGCCTTTTTTATTGAGCTTCCTACAAATGCATTTGTCTTGGGAGCATTTAACTTGTTTTTGGCATGTGGTCCAAACACAGCCCATTGCAGAATGGGGGATTAATAGTTTAATTAAGAGTCATGAGATTTAAGACCTATAAAGTAGCCTTTTCTTTTGGAGATTTTTTCCCTCCGATTTGTACTGTCAGATTTTCTCTCTCCAAAAACATATTTTCAGTGGATACATACTGCATCTTCTCAGTCATTCAAATGTTCATCATAGTGGTTTGAAGTAATACTTGAGGCCTATAACATTTGGATTATCACTTGCCCAGCTGTGCATACATACTGGAATGTGCTGCTTCAGAACATGTTTACCGCACTGTCACTATTGCATAATTTTTACTAAATAAAGCTCTTAAATGCTGTTCAGAGGTTAATGATCACTTATAACTGCAGCAGTCATGCAGAATACTAGTGGGTTTTGTGGAAATCTTTCTTTAAAATAGGGTTATATTAAGCATTTTATGCACCATTTTAATTTTGTCATCTGATTTTGCAATTTTATGTCAGTCTTATGTGAAAACTCAGTTGAATCCTTTTCCCCTAGAGAGCATCTGAGCGAGTCCTATCACTGCAGTGTTTTTATTGATGCTCTACATCCTATGCATTCTTAAGTGAGAACAAATAGCTGCATTAATAGGAAAATATTTATTACTAGAGGAATTAACCACAGATGTCTACTAATCTTAGTAACACCAGGTTTAAGGCAGTACAGGATACATGTATAAACAAACCATAGAGTACATTTTGGCCCTAAAAGCCTATAGATGAATTATACTGACAACCCAGTCTTCAGGTTACAATATGTGGGCACCACACTCTGCCTACAAAGTGCATATTGTTGATTTGGGGCCATTTTAGTAATTTGTGCTAAACTGCTAAATTGAAGGACTAGTGGCATCCGATAATCTCTCACTAGCCAAGAAGCAGTGCTTTCCAGGATTGACTTAATTTCCTTTGTATCCTTCATTAACATTAGAGAATATTAAAAAAACTTTTTCTGCAAGGCATGAGGAGACTGTTACACTTCTGTCAGCCCTTCTGTGGTTAAAGGAAATTTTTTAATTGCAAGTTTTAACACAATTATGTTTTTAGGAGGAAAGGCACATTCTTATGTGATAGTCTTTCCCTCCCTTCCTTCCTTGGGACAAAAATGTTTTGCTGAGAGTAACTTTAGTAGGGGAATACAGGAAAACAAGTACTTACCACCATATGAGTTTTTAATTGCAAGATATTTGTAAATAAAGGAGTTTGGAGTCATGTATTAGATTTGCAACTGATCTCTTTCTAACAAACTTTCACTGACAACCAAACAATAGCACAAATGGCAGGTCACTTCCACTATGAACTTGTTTGCACACACTCATCAAATTCAAAAAGTATATTTTCAGGGCTGAAAGTTTGTAATTATCATGTAGCTTGAATTAAAAGTAGTGGATTTTTTTTTGTAATTTTGGGGAAAATTAAATAAAAGCAAATTAAAAGCAAATTTTGAAAGTTCTCTGGAGAACAGCATAAACCACCATTAAGACTTCAAATCTAAGGAATATGTGCCCTTTGGGACATCATTAGGAAATCCTACAGTCTGACAAGATGCAGAGGCTGCAACTCTCAACCTTCTGCTGGGACAGAAAACTGGGGGAAAAACATATGCTTCCATAAAAAGATAACTGGGGGGGACAAGTGTAGTACAGCAGCTAGTTTAGGATGTGTATCTTGTCAAGAAGGAAAATGGAACTTGGATGAATGCTGTTGCATAACAGAATGTCTTCTGTCTTTTTAATTAGGAACAGCTAAGCTAATTTCATTTATGACTTTTTTTTCATTTGTTTTTAAGCTTTATTTTACCAGTGATGGATGTATTATTTTATATTATTTTATTTTATTATATTACATTATTTCATAGAGATGTTATATATCTCTATATAAAATGTAAAAGAATAGAATACAAAGTGACCTTTATAATTATATCAGGGTAAATATTTACTCTCCTTGCTGAGGTTTCGTTGAAGTGCGTTGCGAGAGCCCTCAGTCTTTAAATGTCTAGCGTTACATTCTGTGTCAGGCATCAGAGATTTTTCACAGAGCTAACATGCTAAAGGAACTATATCAGCATAGGACACCATGTGAGCAACGGCCATGGAGAAACTCAAGTCAATAGCTGGACTAGGAGAAAATGGGTTGCTAAGAGTGCTCTGGCCAACCTTGAATTTAAAACTAGCTGCTTGAAGATCCAGGAAAGAAAACAATTTCTTAGTTTGGAAAAGGACTAGGAAATCCAAGTCTCTGTATTTTAAAAATTTGTAAAGGGCTTCCCGTTCAGAAAGATGCTCAAGGTCCAGACTCCCTTCTAGAATGGTATGCATTTGCAGGCATGTACAACAATTTGTATCCCATAATCACATGCAAAAAGACAGTAGCAAAGCAAGGAAATGTTATTAACTGATAAAATTTTAAGATTTCAGACCAGAAGTACAAAAGCAGAATATTGTTGAAATTGTTAAAATGTTAATTTTCAATGACAACTTCATTTAATCTGCCAAGATAACTTTAAAAATGTAGCACTAAGTGACTAATTATAGAACATGTGGAAACATCATTATGTTCTGTTATTAGGTCTTTTATAGCCTTTCCTTAAAGCTTCACAGCTTTCCTAGATTCGTCGCTATTATCCCACTGCTCAAACTTATTTTATTTTCTGTAGTAGATTGCTCTTTGGGTCCTAATCATATATGTTACGGCTTTGAAGATTGGAGTAGCTAGTTTTAATTAAGTCCACAGCCAAGAGTTGAAAAAGGATGTCAAAACAAAGATCTTTCTATTCAAATCCTTTCCAAAACTCCATTTTGTTGAATTGCCTACAAATTAATTAAAACAACAATAAAAATAGTCTATATTTTTACAGTTGTATTCCCTTTAGTATCTTATTACATGTTAGGACCTCCAAGTGTTTATGCACACGCAGAAGGCTACTTACAAAAATACTCCAGTAAGAATGAAAAAGTTACTCGCAGATAAGTAATGACAGAATCAGGGCTTTATCTGAGTGCTTATCCTACAGACATTTAAGATATGAATTAATCCCATTAATTTATGGATTTTAAACTTGATTCAGTTAAAAGGTGTTGAGGGGTAGGAATGAGGAGGGAGTGTTACTAAACCACTTCTTATAACTGAAATAGCATTTTTGTCTCACTGTGTATTTCTCGTATCCCAGACAATTGGTCCTCTAGCTGAGAGTCAGGTGGAGCATTCAGTATTGTTTTACCCGTCTCTTTTGACTCAATATTGTGCAGAAGTGGATCACCTAGATTACCTTTCCCAGTCTTGCAACGTTGTGAATCCTCCCAGATAATTTGGCTATTACTATGATTATTTTAGTAGCTGTTCTGCATTGAAGGCTATAGACCAGGCCAAGAAATTCAGTGCTATGTGTTTATGATGTATACAGCCTTATCAGATAGACTCATAGCATCACATGAAAAATTAAGTCATTAGGGACATCGGAGGTCACCTAATACAGACTCCTGTGCAAAGCTGAGCTAACTTTGAAGCTAGATCAGTTTGCTCAGGATGTTTTTTTTCACTTGGAGGTGGGGGTTTTTGGCAAACCAATTTTGGTTTTCCAGGGCAAACTTGATTATAAAAAACTTGATTTTGTGGCCAGCAGGATGAGGAAGGTGATTCTGCCCCTCTGCTCTGCTCTCGTGAGACCCAACCTGGAGTACTGTGTCCAGATCTGGAGTCTTCAGCACAGGAAAGACATGGACCTGTTGGAGCAGGTCCACAGGAGGGCCACAAAAATCATGAGAAGACTGGAACACCTCTGCTATGAAGAAAGGCTGAGAGAGCTGGGGTTGTTCAGCCTGCAGAAAAGAAGTACTTAAGAAGTGCTTTCAGTACTTTATGGGGGCTTACAGGAAGGATGGGGATAAACTTTTTAGCAGGACCTGCTGCGATAGGTAATGGCTTTAAACTAAAAGAGGGAAGATTTAGACTAGATACAAGAAGGAAACTTATTACAATGAGGGTGGTGAAATAGCGGAACATTGCCCAGAGAGGTGGTAAATGCCCCATCCCTGGAAACGTTCAAGGTCAGGTTGAATGGGGCTCTGATCTATTTGAAAATGTCCCTGCTCATTGCAGGGGAGGTTGGACTAGATGACCTTCAAAGGTCCCTTCCAACCCAAACTATTCTATGATTCTATGATTCTATAAATTACAGTGTGGAATTTATTTTTCTCTATTAAATACACATATTTTAGCACAATGACTAGAGAATAAATCTATAATGGATTTTGGCACTAAATATACTTAATATATACTGAGCATAGTTCCCATCTGTTGCTGAATCTCTGTCATCGCTCAGAGCAGTTCTTGAGATTTGTTACCCCTGTGAAGATTTTTATCACTGAACTTTTCTTTAACTTGCTGTCTACTATGACTTTAATTCCCTTTACCTACTCCCATTCCATTGGCCCCGAGCAGGCTGAGCAGATTCTTACTATGTTTGCAGTTTTAGAACACTGTGCACCGGGTTTTCACTTTCACTTTGTATTTGCCTAATAAGGAACTTGGAGCAGCAGTAGGTTGAACAATCCTAAATGTTAGAAAAAATATATAAACTCAAGCAACAACCCAAAGCAAAACCTCAGCAGTTTACTTTCAAGGTTAGTTTCAAGTTTACATGCAAGTAAACTTGTTAGAACCTAGCCATCTGTACACTATTAGGTGCGTATTTGACACACACACACAAAAAGGTAAATAAGAAAGCTGTCAAATGACTCTTGAACATTCAAACGGCTCAAAGGCTCTTTTTGTGGTAATGTTGGCACAGCTCCTAAGTGACCAGATGGAATTTTATTAACACTCAACAGGACAAGGGCTGAGATTTTGTTTCTTAACTTACTATATTTGAAACGCTTGTAGAGAATGTGTCAGAAAGCTTGATATTTTTTCCTACTACGCAAAATTACACATATACCTTCCTGTAATGCAAAGATGTTGACTACTTCAGAGTTTTCATTTCTGTAAGTTGGGTAGGAATAGAGAGATGAGATATATGGTAATTTAAATATTGCAACTTTTTAGTGAATTTTAAAAAGATGTATTTATATACAAAATTAGTGGTCATATTAAAAGCAGGATTTAGAAACAGACTTTTTAATTAGTGGACTTAAAGAATATATTTTTACAAGAAAAAAACAAAAAAATATCTAAGCATTGAAATACCCTTGGTTTCTGACATCAATAACCACCGACAATAGTGATGTCACATTTCCATTTAAGGACTCTGGTAAACACAAAAATCCATGTGAATTTATACAAATCCTCCTTTTCTGGCATCATCATGGGTTTATTGTCAGTAAGAAATATCTGAAAACTGAAAACCTGCATTGTCTCTGGTAAATTGCAGGATGACCTTCAAACCAGACAGCTTAAGAAGCAAAGAAACAAAATCTGTAACACGCTGTGGACCTGTTGTTTGCCCTGTGCCTTTTAAGGACTTCCTCTCCATATGCAAGGTTTTCAGGAAACTCATAATAGCCAGAAGTGTGCTGCGTTACAGACTAGTATTTCATAACATCTGACTTACCTGAGAAGTCTTCTTCATGAAGAGCACTGATGTGATACACAATTAGAGTTAGCACTATTAATTATGAGCCTGGGTATCTTATTCGGGCAAAATTCTCGTTGGTGGTGAAAGATGAGCCTGAGGGCTTTGAACAGAATCAGATTCCATATCTGTTCAATAACTCAAACTGGTAACATAAGTATAGTTATGACAGATATTGTACTGTGGACTTACATTGTATAATTTATATGTACTTCCTTGCATAGTGTAGGCTACAGACCGGAGCTTGTTGAAGTCAATGGGAGTTTTTCTCAGCTTCTTCTTCAGTATACTGTTGCCAGTCCTGGAACTTTGTATCCTCAGCCTTGTATTGCCTGATTTTCATTTATTTATGCATTTATTTTATTTTTATTAAACTCCAGTTTATACCTTTCATGTAGAGAAGATGATAGGCCCAGTATCATTACAAGAGGAAAAAGTAATTTTAACTTGCTTACTGAAAAAGCTAAAAGTAGATTAACTTTATTATATAGATTAGGAATGTATACTTCAAATTTAAATCATTGTCCTGCCTTATAGCATCTGCAAATGTCCATTCAGACTAACTTCTGGCATTACATATGTGTTATTTTGTTGCTTAACAAGCCATATTTTGTACACAACTTGGAAAAAGTATAGAGAACTGGGAGCTTCATTAAATTATGCAAGGAAAAAAATATCTATATTTGTTCTAATATTGTAATATATATTAAATCAGTGTTTGTTCTAATATAGTAAGGGAAATAATTTAAAGGAAAATTAAAAAATATTTTAGGAAAATGTTTTTCTCTTACTTGTTTTTGTAATGGCTGGATTAGCATTTGCCATCTGTAGTCAGTTAACTTGAATCACATCAGGATCAAGACTTTTAAAGTGGGTGTAGTCAGAAAAGGTTATATGCAGTAGCATAGGCAAAGATCACCTCAAAGAAAAGATTAATCTGAGAGAGTTTACAGGTTTAAGTGTGCTGTTTCTATTGTGTTCTAATGTGTACTATTTTGTAGATTAATTTTCTTCTGTTTGTTTTCATCACCTGTTCTCTCTTCTTGCTGTCTTGACCTGATAAAGTGTCTCTTGCTTGTTGATTAAAAATGCTTCAGGCAGAAAGCATCTGGAGGGGCAGAAGAGCAAGGGGGAAAAAAAGGGGACAAAAGAACATAATTAAACAGCTAATACAAATGAAAAAAAAAGAGCCAGTAAAGAGATGCAAGCCCTGCCAGTTGCATGTGTGTGCACACACACGTAGGTTTTTCTCTACTCCTGCTCTGTATGGTTATCTATTTATATGTAATATGTCACTGTAGGGAATGATAGCATTGGTTGTTATTAAAGTTACCCCTTTATTTACAAGATCCTGTTTCAGTCATTTACTGACTCTTCAGGAAGAGCTGTGTTCTATGTCAGGTGTCTGCTTTAGGCTGTCCATTTGCATTTGCTTGGTGGGTTTTGTTTTAGCGTTTGCAAGAAACAGGTTTGGACCATTGTCTGAAGTATCAGTGTTCATTTAAGAGACTATTTTGGTCCTGTTGTTTTTCCCCACAGAATTTTTTCCTTCTGTGCATAGGGTGGGCAGTAATCCAGGATAATCTGGTGACTGAGAGCTTCTGTTGACTCAAGGACCCTACCTCATGTTGCAGTGCTTTGAAGCCATGTCATAAATTAAGGAGGGGTGGGCATGTATAGAGAAGAATTGGTCTGACAGTTAATAGCTGAGTATTTCCACAAAGAACTGGATCCTCCTGTCCCCCAGTGACACACAGTTCCTGTAGGAAAATATGGTAGGCAGTTTTTAAACCAAATATATCCTTGGTAATCTCTTATCATATCTCATGCTTTCTTGATACCTACCCGTGATGTGTTGTGGTCTGCTTTATAGAAATGCTGAAGATAATTCATATCTGCATCTGAAGACTCCAAAGGAATCCAGAATGTGCAGTGACTCTCTAACCTGAAAATCAGGAGCTGTCTCATGTTGGAAGCCCCAAATTACACACAAATACTTTTGACCGTAAACTTCCCATGTTTCAGTTCTCCTGTTCAGTCATTATGGAGATCTTATAACAGGGAATACATGCAACTTTTGCACAGATACACATTTTACTTATCTGGGGGATTACATTGATAATAGTATTTGTTTAAATCTAACCACCTTAAGGAAACCATGACAAGTATAACTGTGGAAAAAAAACCCAAGGAAACTTGAGAATGCTGAATGATGAGCAAAACATTAAAAAAAAAATAAAAAAATATCAAGATTGGCTTAAAAAGTCATTATTTTTTAAAGGATAAGCCTTGAGGTTGTTTTGTTTCTGTTTACCCTTGTAATATCTAGTTTGTATTTTCAAGTTGTTTTTTTTTCCTTCCAAAGGTAAGGGCTAAAAAAAAAATGTATAATGAGAAATGACACCTGATATTCTGAGGTGTTTGTGATTCACTGAATGTAATGCCTTTGGAGAAGTACCAGCTAACACATGATAATATTGTGACAATTGATGACCTAGGAATTGCATAATTTTTACTGTTCTTGGGAGCTGGCGTGGGAGGCCACCAAACTAAACAATTAATTTCCACAGTTTCAGCTAAAAAGTCAGAATCTGGTTGGCAGCAGAATGAGACTGTTGTCTTTTGTGAACCAAGTGCTGTGGCTACATACAGTGGCCAGCTGGTTGGCTCTGCTGTAAAACCAGTTCATTGCAGCCTATAATAGCTTAAATCCTGGAAGAAACCTACTTACTTCTCGGTGGCCACTCTTGTCCTTCAGTGGGGATTGATAGGCAGACCAGCAGTGCTGAAAGGATACCTGCAGCATGAGCTTCAGTTCCCGAGCATTCTTCACGTGAGCTATCACATATTATATTGCTGCAGATCAGACCTATGGGAGGCAGGAGAAAGAAGAAGTGTAACACCTATCACACCCAGCAAGAAGAGGTGCACAATGGTGCACTTAAAGAATGTGCTTTCAAATCCTTATTTGTGTTTCCCTTCCTTTTTCTAAACAACCTGTTCAGTGCGTTTGTCTAGAGACAGCAGTGCTCCTAACCTTAGTGCTTCTACACAGCGTGGCTAGTAGTACAGGTTTGACACAATCTGCCAATGTGAGAACATTTTATGTATTAAATAACATTGTGGTTTTGTTAGCCAGTTATTCCGAGTAAGAAAAATCCATATACACCATGATACACAGTTACTTGTTTCCTGCATTAGCTATATTCTCAGGATATAAAAAAGTTGAGCCTTAACAGGACTCGCTATTTGAAAGCTTAGGTTGGGATATACATTTTGTAATTTTCTTTTGGTTTTGACATACATCTATACTTGAGCTGTTATTTTTGTTGATGGTGTGATCTCTTCACCAGGGAGATGAATTGGTGCTTTTTTCATGTAAATACAGTAGGAAGGTTAGGAAAATTGCTACTTCTGTGCTATATTACCTGTACAGATTTCCTTGGAAGAGGTTTAGAGACTCCATGTAACCTAAGTGGGCAGATAAGAACTACACAAACTCCCAAGATGCTGAAGTTACGCTTTTGACTGTCTTGCAGCTTTTCTTTTTGTGTTATTGCTGGCAGGAGTTGAAGCATCAAAGGACATTTCTATTTTGTAAGGATACAGGGCAGGTGCCCTACCCTGCCCTAGCCTTTTTCCCCATATGAGCAAATTGCTGCAATTAACTTTGATTTTCCTCTGTATTCAAAATTCTGATGCTGCTTTCCAGAAATGCAAGTACCCTGAATAGTAATCTGGAGAGAGAAATCGCTTAAAGACTGTCTTTAAAAAACTTTCTAAAAAGTAAGGGAAAAGGGTAGGATCTGTTCAGCAGGGTGACTTTGAAGACATTAATTGTGATATGCATGAATTTATGAAATTGATATATTTAGAAAGTCATGTGAACATGTGAGAATTGAATCAGAGGACACAGAGGAAAATTACGTATTATTTAGGGTAGAGACATTTTTCTTCCATTCAGCACCCAAACCATTTTTCTCTGAAATTTGACTAATCTTGATACAATACAGCACTTAGGATACAACAGGCATCTTACCTTCTTTATTATCAGTTTTGTAATGGAGCGTTGAATAAAGCCACTGAAGTGGATTCAGTTTTGATTGTAGATGATGTGGTGTGTTTCTTGCTCACTAAGGAACCTGTGAGAATTTAAGAGGCTTTGTCTGTCAGAAGGTCCCAATTAGTATTTTCTGTTATGTTCTACATGTCTCCTGGGTTTTCGTAATGTGGCTCAGTGAAGATCAGGCACCTGGAGAAAATAAACTATATGAAAATAAAATGTTCAGTTGTCTGTCAATTCAATGTAATTCTTTACAAATTGGTAGCCATCTTGTATATGATTTTTTTCTACTACTCCTAGTAACAGAGTACCAGAATCTTTTCATAAACTGAGAACCATGTCTTCTTCAGTTGAAATAATTACTTTTTCTATCATTAGTTGATTTTTAAATTAAATTCATGCAGTACAGATTATCTGTATCAAACAATATGGTTCTTTTTATTTATGAAAAAAATCTATTTCATCCTTCTTTGGGGACCTGTTTTAAGCAAAACCTTTTAGGGCTTTTTGTAACTCAGTAAAAGTCGTTATGTTGATTTCACTGAATTGTGATCAGTTTCTTTGGACTTTAAGAATATTTCAGAACTTCAGTGTTTAATTATGAAATATAAAAATATCTAAGTCTGTACCACATTTTCCTAGGGAAGGGACAAAAATCTTCCAAGATTTTGCAAAATCTTCTGAAGCGTCATTCTTATAGTCTAGCCTTTGCAACTCAGGATTTAAGTAATAGAGAAAGGATCATTAGCATACAGAAATCAATTACAACAGATACAGATCAATATACTTTGCAATCGTGTAAATATGTTTGTATTAATATCTATTGTTTATCTGTGGCTACAGTGAAAATAATATGCAAAATTATTGTCAAAGATCTCAAATTTCCTGCGAGGCAAAAAAACCCAAACCAAACCAACCAACCAAACAAACAAAAATAAAAAAAACACCAACCCAGAAAATAAGAAAAAAAGTCATTTTAGCTAATCTCTATTTCTGGTAGTCTTTGGTGCTGATCATTTTAATTCTACTTACAGACATGTTATTGAGGAAGTTCAGAAGTAGTAAAAAAAAACCCCAAAACCACCACACCACTCTTTTTGCTTAAAATTAACCTGAATTCTACAGCAAAGTGAAAATTTTGCATTGGCAAGAGATTCCAAGTGAACTGAATGCCGACTGATGCTGCTTTATTTAGGTTTCTATCCTGATTTTAAATACAAATTGAATAAGTAGTTGTTAGCATGTATAGACCAACCTGATAATTACCAAAAATAATTAAGAAGCTTACTGCTCAGGTGGCAATGAGTCATAGCATGTCAGTATTTTCAGGTAATAAAAATGAAGCTTCTTGAGAGATCGAGGTGTCAGAACAGATGCTGAAGCAAATGGATAAATGAAAGAGTAACAAGTCTCTAAGACCAGATGGTATATATCTAAGATTCAGAAAGTGTTTAAGAATGAAGCAGCTGAACTGTTGACAAAAATAGGCACTCTCATTAAAATTAGTTACTATGGTAGAAAATTAGAGCAAATGTACCTAAGTTAAAAATGCATTGCAGCAGGAACCCTCCAGTTAGTGATCTATCAGTATTTACCCAGAGCAAGTAAAATCAGTTGAAAAAAAAAGTTAACCCACCTCAATGAACGTGGTAGGACAGAAGCAAACAAGCAGGATTTCTGCTTGTTCCTCCCTGATTAAAATGTCTGGATTAATGGATTTAAATTTTAATCTGGTTTAGGGCCAGGATCAGCCTCAGGACCTGTTCAGAACCAAAGATGCAGCCGATAACAAGAGTTACCTTACTGGATGTGGAGAAACCACAGAACCCAAAATCTTTTCCAGCTTGCTGGCTCCAAACAGACGGCCCAGTAAAGTCCAAACACATCTGGAGAGATTTGTTTGGATATCTTCTTTTCTTGGTGAACCAGAGCACTGAGACACAATGTGACAAGGCAAATGCCATACAGCCACCTGTATCCGAAAGTCAGTGCACCCAATTGCCCTGTTTCTGACAGTGAATGACCAGTACTTGATGCCTGGGAAAACACTGGACAGGGCAGGGACAGGAGGTGGGCAAGTACAGGGTGGTATTCTCCCAACTTCCAGTAATCTGACTGAAACTTCCTAATTCAGAAGTTTTATGTGTATCATAGTATTAATAGCCATGCATGGACTTTAGTTTCCTCATAATTGTTTTCTAACTGAGTAAATTAAATGAATCTGTTTATAGTTCCAGCCTCTTAACAGTTCGATTACATGAGGTGTGAAAATATACTTTGTTCTCTTTAAGTTTGTTGCTTGATAATTTCGTTTTGGTATTCTAGTTGTTGTGCTAGGAGAAACAGTAAATATTAGCTTTCTTTTTATTACCTTAGTACATACTCATGATTCCATACATCTAGATAATTTTTTACCCTCAGTCATCTTTTTATCAGAATGAAGAGTCCTTGCCTATTTGATTTCTTGAGGAGCAGTTCTTCTTTACCTTTGCTCAGCCATATCTGTGCCTTTTGTAGTTCTGCAGCATGTCATTTGCAGCATGAAATGACTAGAGTTGTATTCAGTATTAAAAATGTGGGTGCACAGTAATAATTTTGCAGTGGCAAAATAGTTTTCTATTTCCTGCTCATTTCCAAACAAAGCTGTTGATCTTTGAATTGTCACATTGGTCTGGTCTGTCCTTACCAGATCTCCTGGTTGTGCATCCTCAGGCAGTTTAGATGACCTCCTACTGGGGATAGCCCCAGGCTGCCAGCACACGTCTTGCATGGCAGCAGAGCAGAACCAGCACCCTGTAGCTCATGCTGCATCCATGTGCCCTGGAGAGATGCTGTGTCTCTCCAGAGACTCAAGAGAATGGGGGTGCTTCAGACTGCCCATTCCACTGGTGTCATAACTCTCAGAAGGAACACCTCTAAGGACCAAAGAGGAATCCTGTGCTGGGTTATTGCTTGGAAAGGTTATGTACAAGAGCACCGGTGCAGCCAAAAGTGTCTTGTTCAAACAATGCTAAGTGAAAAGAGACACCTGTAGGTATAACCAGCATGGCTACAGCACCCATACCTGTTTGTCAGCTTTCAGAGATGTGTTTCTCTGTGCCTGGAGATCCTTCTCTGACATCACTGACTGAACAACACCTCCAGAACAGAGTCTGTAATTCTCAGGTGGCCTAAATTTCCACAGCAATCAGGCACAAGAGGGCCTGCTAAGGAAAAAGGGCAATTGCCACTTTGATGGCCAGCATTTCTGTCTCCCAGCTCTGGCCAGCAATGCCACTGTGTAGGAGAGAAGCAAGATGGAGCAGAGGTTCACGTAGGACATGCAGATCCATCTTCTATCTGTGCCAGGCAATTGCTAATCCAGTCTGTGAGTATGTCAGTTGTGGTTCACCTCCGGGTTGTCCCAGTTGTGTCCTGGCAGCATGTGTTGCAAGGACTTGCTGTCAGCCGGCCCCATCTGTTTGTCATTCCTGAGAAGAGTAAAATGATGTGGGAATCCATTGAGTCACATTGGACTTTCTCTGCTATTAGAGGACCACTGTTACTTCTGTTATTATTTTTAGGAGAAAATAGCCAGCAAAGTTTCTCCTGGCATCACCTATCAAAAATTAATTCTTTACCACCAGCCTCTGACAGCATGTATCTGCCACCTGATCAGATGCCAAGTTTCAAAATTTCCTGGCTGGGCAAGAACAGAGAGTTGTTTCTAGTGACAGATTTGGGTGGTTTGACAGAAAACACTGTTCACTTGGGAGCACTTGAGGGCAGCTGCCGCAAAGAAAGGAGGGGAGGGAGTATTTTTTGGCAATGATCTAAACATGAGGACAAAGTTATTTTGTCCTCAATAAACTGTATCTTTTGGGTATTTTGCATGTCTAGGTAGATAAACTGTTGTGTGGGACTAGGTATCTCATGGGGGACTATGTATCTTAAGACAGGGTATCCAAGAGGAAGCATCTTGGCTTTTCCGTATGTATATTCAAGAAGGACCCATCCTGTGCATTCCTGCCAGCTTATTCAATGTCTTGGGAACTAATGGGCTCTGATAATTTTATGCTTTTGTTGGAGAAGGGGCATCTGGGGTCATTAAGGACCAAAAGCATGCTACAGATCTCAGCAGTTGCTGGGCTTCCTGCTGCAAAAAGTAATTCAGGCCAAATACACCTACTCTTCAGGCAGCCAGTTTCAGGATCAACAAACCATACCCCACACCCTCCCCACACCCCTGTGGGAGGTTGTCAGGGTTGGGACAATGACTTGTGAGGTAGGCATTATATACCACAGGGCACCTCAGGCACCACTGAATATGGTTGTGCATGGAGTGCTCTGATGATGGCATGGGGGCTGCATTAGAGTAGAAACACAGATGGTATCGGAAGGGAAGTGAAGAGCGTAGGGGTAAGGATGGCTTGGGAGCTGGATGCTGGCCTAACTGGATTACGTGTCTGGTCTTTGTGTCAGTTCCTAGGTTCTCAAATAACATAAACTCAGAATACACTTTTAGTCAAAAACAACTGTGGGGAGTCAGCAGTAGGTTTTCCTTATAGGTTAGTTTGTACTGACATTCTAGGAAGTTAAAGTCCATATAAGAAAATTAAGTAATTTCTGAAGTATAGTCCATGTAGACGTATGCACTTGATTTTTAAAGACATTTATGCCTTTATGACATAAGGAGACATATAAAATGGCATCATTCCTTCTGCTTAATTTGATGTCTTGCTGTTTGCTGAGAGGCAGTGAAACAGACTCAAAAGGCTCTTGAGGCTAATACAGCCGCCATCCCTGTAATAGCAAAACTGCTTATCTGATCAGCCTGTTTCAGTATGTCTCATTTCAATATCTATTGATTTTGAATTCCTTATCTGTTAAGTTGCATGTATAATGTAATAGTCCCTGTAATAACAACAGTATACTAGGTGTCAATCCAAAGATACAGGAAAGGTGAATGATATGTTCAAAGTCTTATTTTTTAAGAAAATATCTATACTGAAAAAAGTCACAAAACATACAAAAATAAACTGCCCAGACAAAAGCTATCCACCTAAATACTTAGCTAAAACATTCTAAATAATTTTTTTTAACATCAGCCTTAGAAGATGGCTTTTTTGTGTACCTTGACTTTTTCTGTGGTTTTGTTGTCCCAAAGCTCTAAGGTACATCAGTTTGGATGAAGATGCCCAAGGAAAAATTAGCAAGTTGGTTCTTGCCTGCAGAAGCTGCAACCTTAGATATAGTATTAGCTACCTTATAAAACTATTTGCAGCCTAGCTGGCATTGCTGTGGCCCTGGCCCTAAACAAGGTTGATCAACTACCAAATTTTTACAAGACGAAAGAACAGTTCTTCTGTGTAAAACAAATTGGTGACTGAAAATAGGAATGAGTCACAGAAAAGCTCTCAGAAAAAAAGGGTATGATGAAATGAAATGGAATATTAAAGCATTCGCTTATGTTAGTTTCTGACTGTTTGTCAGAACTGTAAAAATGCCTGCGCAGAAGATAGAAAAGTTTGTGATAGTAGTAATGTTGTGCCACCACAAGCAATGCGGGCTACGGTAGTATTTAAACCACCTGGGTTTTTTTGAGTGTTTGTGTAGGAGCAGTTATCAAGGGAAAACAAAATACAACAGTAGGTGGAATCGGCCAGACAGGCCTGACAGCTCTTGCCAGACTCCACTTCCTGATTTATCAGTTTGTATCATTATGATATATGGGATTAAGGTCTACGGGATTCAGGGCTTTTTGTCCAGATAAGAGAACTAATTCTTCTGAAAGCAATCCGATAAACCAGGTATAAGTGTGAGCGACTCCATGTGCTTGAGGTCATCAACAAAATAGCTGATACTTCTGTTAAACTTGATGCCTCACAAACTCAGGACCTGATACGAGATTGCTGAGCAAGCGTGCCATAGGGAACGTTACTAGCCTTATTTTTACCTTTACCATCCTGATCCTGCCCACTTAGATCTTCCCAACTAATGTAAGCTTTCAAATGATATTGCATATTGAGAAAAATCTACTTATTCGTGTTTCCCTGACACTCAGCCGAAAAGATTCCTTATATTGTTTTTATCTGATGAGTTTTTATCTCTGAGAATCTGATCAGACTATGCAGTAACAAGCCTACTGGAAACAGCTTCTCTAGAAAGAAAGGAAGAGACAGAAAGGTAAGCAGGAGATGATCACAAGAAAACAACGGGGTTTTTTTACATGGAAGACAAGCATCTGCAGCTTCTTCCATAAATGACAGGTTCAGGGCAACTGGGAAACTGCACAAGTCAGGAAGCCTTGTGTGGTTATATGCTGAGAGCCTGCTGGAACACTACAGACCTTCCTCTCTGAATATCCCTGTCAGTGTCATCTCAAACTGTGAGGCTTTGTTCTTTTCAGAACAGCAAAAGGAAAAAAAATAACAAAACCTCTGAATCTGTTTAAGATCATTTTGCATATGTCTGAGATTCTCAGGTTTCAGAAGTAAATGTGTCTTTCAAGGTATTGACCCTGTTTAGAAGGGAGACCAGCTTTGACAGAAGGACTCAAAGTGGGCAAATACAGTCTTTCCTGAATAGTGTTTTTTTCCTATGTGCCTGTGGCCTTCTGACACTGTGCCAAGAGGTCTGTTGTTTCTACAGTATTCCTACTTAGGTTTTCTTCTTTTGCACAGAAGGAGGACTAAGTTTCAGGCTGTAGTTGTAGAGTTGTAGGCTTATTAGAAAATCAAGGAGTGTTGTAATTTATTTTAGAAGCACACTTCATGCTAATTTAATTTCTGTTATTATTTTAAAAGTACATATAGTACCCAATCATATCTAGTGACATGGCAACTTTGCACATACTGCAACATAGCATTGCAAGACATTTCAAAAGTGATATGGCATACTGCTGCCACACATGTCCATTGATTCTTGAAGCGTGTGTCTGAAGTTGAAGTTAAATATCTATGTATGTCAGTGGGATGTGCACATGCTCAGTGCCATGAAAATTTGAGTTGTTTGTCCTAGGGAATAAAATATTTGGATAGTTGCATTTGAAAATTTTGCCCAAAATGCATCGTTCTGCATATCATGTATAACTGTGTAGTATTAAAATAGTGGGCTTTCCCCAGAAAAGCTTAGTAAGGCACTGAGCAGAAAGGAGAGGTAGGAAAAGAGACTGGGGAGACCTTCCTAACTCTGTTGCAAGTTCTGATGTGGCACAGAATGGAAGAAAGTACAAGTATTTGAGGTAAAGCACTCATCTCTGCACAGTAAAATGAAATAATAGGGGGGAACTTGTGATTTATTGGGCACATACAAGTAGAAGAGGCTATAAGAGAGAAATAAAATCTGGGTGTTCTCTCCAATAACCATAGCCTCTTTCCATAGTCTGCAAAAACTGCTGTGAAGGTAAAGTTCTTCCCTGCGCATTTTCTTCTTTCCCAGATTGTGGTAACCCCTGTTTTTTATATATATAGTAGATTTAGTCCTCTTGCTATAAATGGTTGCTACAGTTTCAAAGCTGTGTGATACATACAGGGAGATGAGATGCCTGTAGAATGGAAGAGAATTAGTCTTATATTAGGAAAAAAATGAAGAGAGGAATATGAGACGGAGGTGGATGAGGAAAGTATAAGAGAAAGTGGAGCACACAATGTTAAATTGTAGTGGGTCTGGTCATTGGGTACCCTGCACCTGTGTCTTTTGACAAATTCCACTGATATTTCCTGAATAATTTATTTAAGGAATGAGATTTTACAGTGCATGTTCAGCTCTACTGTTGGCTAAGTGTCATTCAGTAAATGTGTTTCAGTAAGCCTGCTAGACATTAACGTAAGTCAGTACAAGGGAAAATGATAAATCTTTTTTTTCTTGGTAGCTTGATCCAGGTGGTATCAGTTCAGCCTAGCAAGGAGAGGTGGTAGGGGGGCAGGTCTGAGATTTCAAGGAGCACAACGAAATATAGCTGCCCCAAAGGCTTTAACAGAGTTGCCTGCACGCCACTGGCTCTCTGCATTTAGGGGTAATGGGATTCCCAGCTATAGTGTACCTAAGAGCATGTACGTTACTGAATAGACAAACTAACTGCCTGATAAACTATTTCATGACAAGTTTCTTACCTAGATACTGATACACTTTAAAAATGAAGCATCTTGCCTCTATCTGTGTGGGATATTGGGCTACAAAAGCATATGCTAATAAAAAAATGGAGGTGGGACAAAAGCCATAGCTTTGTCTGAGAAGCAGAGCATCTCCAGGAGGAATGAGATTCTTCGTGGGATGCCTGCTGTGTCTCCACTGTGCTGCCAGTTCCTCAAGGACAAATAAATGCAGCATAAAGAGAAGTTCTTGCCATACCTTCTTTGCTTTGCACCATCCCATATGTGGGCAAGTGAAGAGGAGGCAAAGCACAGCAGCTGCCAACTCGCCTATGAAGGGGGCTTCCTACACCGTTGTGAAGCTCTAAGGCAGCACTGGCTGCCTTTCAGACCCAGAAGATGCCAGTGATGCATTGCAAAGGAGCTGTACCTACAGTTCTGCAGGGCTTGGGTCAAGGCTTTTTGATTAGTCACTGAAGAACAGGAGACAGCTAGACATTATTTAATAATATTTGTTTTGAGTAACTCTTTCTGCTTACTGACAGAGTTGGCATGGAAACTGAATCAGCACTCATTTTTTAAAAGAATAGTCCATTCAGAGTGAGGTTAGTCATCAGTGGGCAAACCAAAGAGTCTCGGGCTGCTGCCGCTAACGCTTACACCTTGCTCATGAATAGACAGAATACTCAAAATGGTATCAGTTGTATTACCCCAACTTTTATGGGAATAAATGTGCATCTATTGAGAATTATGTTACGAGATTTTGGGTGGTGTTTTGGGGTGGTTTTTTTTGTTGTGTTTTGGTTTTTTTTAAAGAGCAAAAGATTATTTAATTATCCAAAATCCACAACACAACTTCCTTATTTCTAGAAGATGCCTTATGTTTTTACAGATCAGTTGAATTTAAGGAGTTAACACAGTTCATATAAACAGTGGTGCTTGTAACATTGTGGTGGTAAATGGCATAATACTTAAAAGGCTATAAGCTTAGCACTAGGGATCTGTGAACGTATAGCCAAGATGGAAGCCTACACAGCATGCAGAAAATGGCATTTTCAATTACTTTCCCTTTATTGATGAAAAAATTCAAGATCTCCTTATTTCCATCATATTTTTTTCCCCACACAAGGACAGAAGCAAAGAAACGGCTGCTGGTTTTCTGTACCACCTAGACTGAGAAAATATTGATGGCTAAATTGCTGTTCAGTGGCATTTCATAAAGTGCCTGCTGGCATTCTATTCTCAGAGGCAGAATGATAAATGTATATTTAAATTTGAAAAATTTAAGTTCATCTATAACCTTTGACTCCTGGCTTTTCATATCCTCAGAATACAGACCATACATGCCTTCTTCATTGACACAGCATCTTGTTTACTTTATAGTAACTATTTACATTCAAGACTATAATGCTGTTACCAAATTGATGAGGACACTGATTTCTCTTTTCTTTGTGTTTACCAAGCAGATAATTTAAGTGATGCCCTGAAAAAGCTGAAGATAACAACGACTGACAGCACAGCAGATAGCTTGGAGGGATGTTTGGACTGTCTGCTTCAAGCTCTGGCACAAAACAGTAAGTTGTATGGACCTTTCAAATTTTCAATCGTATAATGAGATCAGTGAATTAAAATGGAGGTAGGAAAACATGGCAGAAAGACTGACTCAAGCAAGTAGGCTGCTGGATTGGCTGTTTTTTTAACCCATATATCCGTAGCATTCAGGTAGCAACGAAGACAGTGACAGGTAACTGTCTGGATATTTGGAATAGCTGTAGTCCAGTCCTTTTTCCAGTATGAAGTAGCACAATTATTTTTCCAATTGATCACTCAAGAAACAAAGAACAGGGATGGACAAATAAGCCTGATAGGATAGGAAGAGAGATATGGAAGCTGTTTGCTTATTCTGGTTAAAAGAGCATAGTTTCCTATTTGTAATGTATTTTTCCTCATTCCTCTGATCACATATTTCTTATTTCCAGTAGTTTCAATTATCATAAATAGGCTGGATATCCAAAGATAATCCAAATTTGACATGTGGTATGGTAACAAAAATAACTTAAGAATGGAACAAGATGTCTTTTTTACCAAAAGCTGTAGAATGTGTGTCCCCACTTGCAGTAGGCAGAAAGGTATGGTAAATGAAGATGACAGCTTACAAGACTTTTCTGAGTTTAACTTTCTTAGCGCTTCAGATGGTGGCAGAAGAAAAATCTGTGTACAATTTCAGGTTGAAAAACTTGTCAAGGTAGATACAAGCCATGGTTAGAAATTCTGTATTTAAAAAAAATGTTAGTCCTTTCTAATATCAATACACTCAAAAGTACATACTATTAATAAGTCTTGTTTCTTTCCCATGATGGTATTCTATAAATCACAGCCTTTTGCCTTAGTTGATGTAAAATACTTCATGAGGTTTTTCACAAAAGAACATAAGCACCACCCATATCAAATCAAATATGGGTTATAACAGCCTCTGCATTTAATGGCAGTGGGGTTTTAATTCTGATTAATTTGCAAGATGTCAGCCAGGACATAACAAAATATTTGTTTTCTAGATCAACCTATTTTTTGAAGAGGTTGAATTATTATTCTTATGGGTTTATTTATAAGGTATATCCAATCATTTAATCCAACTTCCAGTTGGAACTGGAACTTCCGACTTCTAGTTGGATTTGGTATTTCCAGTACATTTAAGTCTAATACTTAAACAATAAGTACTAAAAAGAAGATGGTATGAAAAGTGACAAAGTCCTTAGTGTAAACAACACAGTTTACCATTTTGCCTATGAAGGTCGCATATCTGTGTCACAGAACAAATTTGGCAGATGCAAAATAATTTTGACTAATGTACAGCAAACTTACCAATGCTTCCTTGCAACCATCTGACTCTCTTCCATCTCAGTATAGGGCTTTGCTCTTCCTTCCAAAATCTTTTCTAGTCTCATAGCTGCCAGATGAGATAAGAAGATTATTAGGATTTTGACCTCTCTCTTTCGGGTGGTTTTGCAAAATTTAGCTATAATCCCTACACCATTTACCATGTTCTTTGCATGTAAGTCAGTAACATGAATGAGCTTCCATACGATGTACATCTCCACATATTTTCAGTTTCCCAAGATTGAAGGCAACTAAAATAACTCTACTGAAAATTAGATGGGTTAAATGCGACATTTTTTTTCAACAGCTAGCTGGTGATTTAGGAGCCTGTATATCAAATCCCTTTCAAGTGAATTAGACATTTCAATACGTAAGTTTTGCTGAGTCTCTCTGGACAACAAGTTTTAGTTCTCAAGACAGTTTGACGATTTTGAGAAAAAAATCCTGATAGAAGGCAGGTTTCTGTTTTGGAGTAAATTTGTGAGAACAGGAGTAGATTCAAAAGACTTCAGAGATTATGAGGTAAATTGCATGTAATAGATGCATGCATTTGCACTCAACAAATAGATGTAGAATCAGCTTTCTAAACGCTGCAGTCTCTGAGTTATTATTGAGCTACCAATATATTATGACTGTCCTTCCTTTGACTAACAACCAACAAATGGCCTTTCTCGTAGTTCTTATCCATCCAGTTAACATCTTAATATGGATTTGATTGATTGATTGATTTTTTTTAGTTACAGTGTATATTATCATCTAGATGATATACATATGATATCATATAGATATGGGGTACACACTGTACCTCTGTGTCTGTATGTAAATTATCATATAATAATCATATAGTAATAAAAATAATCAGATTGTTTATATAAACTGCATGTTTATTGTAATACAAAATAATTTAAATAAGATTTCTCAAATAATTACTCTGTTCTCCTTTAGTATATTCCCATGTGTATGATTACATTAATGAAGTATGCATTCTGATTATAGTTTGGTAAATCATCACATTCGAGTAACGCTAGAAAAAATAAGCCATGCAAGGAATAGAGTTTATTTTAAGGAAATTTGATAGGACTATGATTTCATTGGGAGTTCATGCTGGTACCATAAGTCATAGGACTTTGTGTTATTCACTTCATTAAGACTTGGAGATAAAAATTATTTTATTTTATATAAAATTTAGTATATTAGTAATACACTAATTATTAGTAGTGCACTAAAAATTAGTACACTAATTAGTACGCTAAAAATTAGTAATGCAACCCACCCCCATCTACTGCCAGCCAAAAATGGCAGTTAAACCCAGTGTTAATACAACACTGAGATTTTTAACAAAGGAAATTATCATTTCCACAACTTCAATTTGGGCATATTGCATGTACGTATGAATGTTTCAGAGACCATTACACTGCTTTTAATTGATAACTGCATGCATGCAGCATAGGGTTGTAGTTATTGCAGAACCATAAGTTAAATTCCTCAGTCTCTAACAGTACACTGACAATTATAGTTCCATTTACTTTGCATACAATCTTTTTAATTTTCATTATGTTAAAATATTACAAACTACTTTCTTTCCGTATTGTCTACAATATAGAAAGGGATGGCAAAGTTATGATTAATATTGTAGCTTTTAATTTCTTTTTAAGTAATCTGCAGCTTTTTCTTTTTCTTTTTTTTCCACACTCCTCCTGACAGCTGATCTTTTGATAATCCCAGACAGGCTGTAGTGCCCTGGAACATGATACCTCCTGTCCGGCTTTATGAGCTACTCAGCCACTTGTCACACCAATCAAATTAAGGTGTGTGCACTACACGGGTGAATCAAATAGTTTGCTGAATGTGATAACTGCTGGTAAATATTTGGCAAGCCAAATTCAAATGGTTTTAGCTACTTATCTAGGGAGACAGTTGTATAGCCCTTCACATCTGAGACCCAGGTCTGAAAATCCTGCACAGATGGTTTCTTTAGGAGACATTGTTTGGAGAGGCGTGTATTCCTATTTATGCTCATATTTTTGTTCTTATCTGTCACCAGCACTTCTGGCTGAGGCTGGTCATATGTGGACTAGCTTGAGGCACTAGATAAAACTGAGGACTTTAGGATGAGAGAGACAACAATGACAGAGGAATAAGAGATAAGTATGCATTAGAAATGCTTTAGAATAACAAGAACATACCTCATTTTGCTTGGACTTTCTTCAGCATTCCCAGTGAAGTCCACTGGCATTGCTGGGGACTTTGCATCAGGCCTGCCATAATGAAGACATGCAGTAACATTAGTTTAGAGTCCCAGCTAATGTAAGTCGGCACAGCTCCATTTACCTCTGTGGATCTACCTCATCCACGTAAGCTGAGACTCTCTCCACCTTACTTCTGAAAGGAAAATATGAATGCTTGATCTCTCCCCAACTGCCAGCATTCATCATCTCTAGATCACTAAGCTTTCCATACCATAGTCTTTTAAAGCAAGACTGTGGTGCATGATCCATAAGCAATGTTAGCAGCAAAGAATAGTCAGCTGTGCACTGAATTAAATACTGGCTTCTACTGAATCAGGAGGTGGAATTCATATAACATGTTTACTTTTAAAAACTATATATTAAACAAATGACTCCATTGTCTGCTCTGTAGAATTTGGATCTTTGTATGTAGTCATGGTTTGATATGTTACTGTCAAGAAAGAATTTTGCTGATCTGGAAGCAGACTTTTTACAGTAATATGGAGAGTGGAATGATCTTAACAATCAGAAAAGGCAAAACCCAAGAAATTTCTTTGTCAGAGAATATGATTCTGAGTTTCTATAGCTTTTTTATTATTATTCATCTTTAAAAAAAACCCTCTGAGATTAACTGTGCGTTGCAAAATGAAATTTAATTCTCTGTTTAATATGTCAGAATTCCATACATTATAATTTGAGACATTGTACAAACAGGGGTCATTTTCTTCCCCTCTGAAATGGACTAGAGTGATAAACAGCTTATCTTGTAGCTGCTTTATAATAATATGTGTAAAGAAGAAAAGAATTGAAGTCTGCAGAAAAATCCACAGGGGGAAATTGGGGCAAGGAGAGCTCTGGTGGGTGAATCTGGATGCATTTTTCTCAGAGAAGTGCAGTTGTGTCACTTCCCTGTACTCACCGGAGAAGGCTGAGCGAGTTCCCTCCCCCTGGGCTTCAGGCTGCCCTCTGACCAGGACACAAATGTCACATACGTGTCTGCAGCCCACAGCCATCTATCTCAAGGTCTTAGCCATAGTTAGGAATGCTGAATATTTGCTCTCATATTTTTGCTAAGTTTCTGTCATATTTAGCAATTTTGAAATTCAAGGGTATTTTGTGGTTTGGGTTTTTTTTTAATTACAACTTACAGTGGAACATTCTCTGAAATCTCATTCTTCCCTTATGTGCAAACGGTACTGAAAGTTACACTGAAGATGCAAGGGAGGCATATTTGCTTTCCTGACTAACAGAAATTATTAGTGCAAATACTGTAGAAGATTGATGGTATTAAACACCAGGTCCAGTGGCACCATTAGACTTGGTATATTACTGAATTTTATTATTTTTTTAATAATAAAAAACCAGCTGATTGTCACAAGCTCAAGTTACTTTCTGTTTTGGAATCAAAACCTATTTAGTGAAAAAGAAAACAATTATTGGTTTCAAGAGTTTGGTTCTAAAAGCACAACATTACATGTTTTACTGCAATAATTCAAAGAACATGATAGTTAGAACTGAACTAGTTATATATAGAAAAAGATCTGTGAGACAATGGATATTTAATATATATAATGGATGGATATATAATAATATAATAATATAATGGATATTTATTATTTTATTTATTGGCTCAGATATTTTCAATTTAAGCCTTAATCAATGGCAGGCTAAACTAACAGAGAAAAACATGATAGCTTAACATATGCTTTGCAGGTTGGAATCTATTTTGCAAAAAAAAACCCCAAAACCTTGTCAAAAGAACGGGTAAAGCAGTTATACTCTGGAGAAAAGTATTTTGAAAGATCGTACACTTACATTTCTGGAAAGAAATAGTAAATGCTATATCTTATATCTCAAACACAAAGAAAAACACTGATATGTACTATTGGATTTTGGGAACAATAGGTTAATTGAATTGTATAGGGAAATACATCAGAAAACAATATTGGCCATCATTTTATATCAACATATACAGATTTATACCTATTAAGAGTAATCTCATAAATATTGTACCTATCAACATGTGCAATTATCCTTAAATCCTCAAATACAGGTCCACAAGAAAGGACTGCCTGACAAAAAGAAAACAAGAAGGAAAGAGAGGTTTTCTTTTAAACCACAGGCCTTCTGGGACATAATTATTGCAGTAACAACAACAACAAAAAAATGTTATTGCTAGTCCAGACATGCTGCGTTTCAGATACAAGAGGTTATAGCAGACATAAATAATACAGTTTTGACATATGCGAAATCTGAAAATCTACTGAGAATGTTATTTTTGGCTCCGATATAGTCAATGTAAGAGGCTGAAGAAGCCCACTAATCCCAGCCTTCAACACCAGGCACTAAAAATGTCTGACATGTAATTGAAGTGGAAAGGCTAGTACATGCATCTGAAACATTTTTTTACATACACTTTTTGGGAGATTAAGCATGTGAGTTTTCAAATTTGTGTTAAAATGGTTAAGCAAAATCACCCCAATGAAGATAAGCTGCAGCGAGAGGGCAGGGCCCCAGTTTTGAAAGGAGTTTAGAAATTTTGGAAAGCTCTTAAGTTCAAAGAAGAAAGTTTAAAATAATGCACTTCATCCTGAAGATGTGGTTGGCTATAAGATGCCCTGTTTTCTGTTTGTTGAGCTATGGTGATACCTGGTAACTCAGGGAACCATCAAATGACATACGAACATTTTAAATTCATGCTTGAAACTGGAAGTTTCAGCATTATTCTGAGGCTTCTTTGACATGTCATTTTTCTCCCCATAATGAAGTCGGTTTCTTTATGCTATTTTGGTTTGTCCCAAAACATATTTTGTCTAGATACTGCTTTGATTTGTTTTGTTTTGAATATACTTACTGTGTCATATCAGAGAAAATAACATTATGTTACAAACTTCCTGGGCAACTGCTAGCAAGCCTTTGCCATCACTTCCTGCTGTTTCAGCTTTATGGTGTTGAGGTCATGAGCTCAGCCCTCCTACTTAAAGCTTCTGTACAGGTTTTTTCTTGAAAATCACCAGTAGGTTTTTGGAAGCGCGTTGGTTCTTACTTGGTGGCATCACAGAGGAGGATGTGTTAGCATCTGGAGTTCTAAAGAAAACGTTGAATTTCTGCAGAGACTGCAGATTTCTCACATTCCTTCATCAGTGATGAAATTTTCCATCCAATGCCCTGAATCTTCTGTAGGCACTTGCTTTCAAAGGCATCTAGTTTCCCATCTTTAATGTTTTGGTGGATTTCCAGTTCTCACAACCATATGTTAACTCTGAGGTTATATTTGAGTTGGAAATTCTTCATTTTATTCTGTTCTTTATAGTTGTTGCTTCCATATGTTGTTGAATTTAGTTAGTAGTCATGCTCTTCCTAAACTTGATGTTCCTTTTTCTGATCTTCATTGGCCACAAAAGATGGAACTTTTGTTTAGGATGCTCCCCTAATGGAGCAGAAAAATCATGGAGGATTTAGAGATAATGTTTTGTAATTGTTAAATTCAGGGCTCAACTAAAAAAAAAGTCTGCTTCTCTGAAATTTTTAAATTTATTATAGTCCCTATTAATGCCTTTGATTTATGAAAAAAAAAAAAAAAAGTGTTTTTTACCTATTTTTATCTATTTCCTTTTGGGACATCTGATTTCAGTGAAATCTTGTACCTCTTTAGTACGCACAGAATTAAACAGTAGTCATTTCATCTTTTGTTTCTATGATCCTCTCACACATTATTGTGAAAGTAAAAAATGTGCTACCCTCCCACCCCAAACAGAAAAAAATAAGTTGCAGAACCTTTTGTCCTAGCAGAGTTAATCTAAGGTATAAACATTACGTGAAATCACTTTCATTTTTTCCCATTGGCTAGGTGTTTTAAGATTACTCCTTTCCCT
Organism: Numenius arquata; assembly: GCF_964106895.1. Taxonomy (NCBI): domain Eukaryota; kingdom Metazoa; phylum Chordata; class Aves; order Charadriiformes; family Scolopacidae; genus Numenius; species Numenius arquata. The sequence goes on along the minus strand of NC_133580.1, from coordinate 32,512,717 downwards.
TTCTGAAGTATGGAGAAAAGAACTGCACTTTTCACAGCAGGACAAGCAAACTTGTCCTTAAACATCACCAAACTAACCTTTCTCTGTTCTGAAGAGACTGTTTGAGCAGAATAAGAGTAAAATGAGGTGACAATCATTTAATGTGTATTGTGACCAAGTGACAATGCTTTCATGACTGAATGCTTGCACAGCATTATAGCTTAAAACAAAACAATAACCGTCTGTAGGCCCTATTCTGACCTTCACATGTAGGATTAACTTTTGGCTACTGTTGTTTCATACAAATAAAAAAGAGCACTCGGCATTCCCACAGATTTAATACACATAACTAACAAGTGAGCTGTAACAACACAAGCCAGTGCACAAGCACATCAAGGTAGCATAGCACAAGCAAGTGGGTAGACAATGGTACCAATTGGATCAGTGGCCTTTTAAGCCAACTGATAACCAGTAGAATTAAGTCCAATAACAAATAGCATTTCCCTGCTCTCTTACTCCTCTTCTATCTTCAGCATCTCCCTTTCTTCTTAGCAGCAGTCTCTCTTCCAGGTGGATTTCTGATCCTTCTCAGGTCTACCTTCCAATGATCCCTTGTATATGTCACCCACCTGTGATCTTAGAAGGAGGAGGCCACCAGTGGATGTATACTCAGCAACAGCAGACACGTGCCTGCATGTTAGTCCTGATATGTAAGTGTCCCAGCCTGAACATTCCAACAAGCAACAGACTTTATGGTGTATATCCATGAAAAGGAAATATGCAGATGAAAGCTAGAATATCCACCTCCAAAAAGACAAAACGAGACTTTTATTATTTTTGTAGCTTTTGGCAGTATAGCTGCATCAGCAGTAAGGGTTTGCTGGTGGGAAGCTGTCAAACCAAAACCCCACATCTTAGAGCAGCGTACTCATACAGGCAAGAATTTCTAGTCTGTCTCTGATGCAGACAATCTCTTGTAGCGGAGCCAGAGGTTCAAATTGAATTGGGCCGGCTCAGCCAGTTAAGCTCCTTGCAGTCCATAAGTTTGCCTGGGAAGATTTCTAGTCAAATGCCTTTCTGAAAGGTCGGGATCCTGATAGATATTTTGTAAGAGGGAGTTTTGGCTCAAATACTGCGTTATAAAGCATTCCTTCTTTTTGCTGAAGAAGGATGTTTGTTGCATCTTAGCTCATGAAGCTGATGCTTTTTCATAGTATACACATGATCCAGAAATGTTTCATCATAAGTGCTGTATATGATATATTATTACAGTATACCTATTTAATTGGAACATAGTAAATCAAGGGGACTGCTTTTTATTGGACTGTCTCCCAGTAAACTGGCATACACTAATGATACTGAATGGTAATCACTGCTGCTTAGTGAGATTATATTTTACATAAATTTCTCTTAATAGTGATGTATTTAGTTAGTGCCAGATAGTTAAATGATGTTTATCCAAGTGTTAAATTCCAACTGCTATTCATTGAATACACAATGTGCCAAATAAAGATTAAATATTATATATTTTTTCTTTGCAGAAAGCATCACTGAATAGCAGTTCCAGATAATAGAATTGACAAGTTTCTTTTTAGATTGCATTTTTGAAATGCAATACAGAAGCAAAGGAAAAGGCCTGCCTTTTGAAATGCAATACAGAAGTAAAGGAAAAGGCCTGCTTTTTACAAAAAATTGTATTTAGACATCATGTAATTCACAATTTCAGATCTGAAATTTCATTCTTAATTTTGTCCCAGTCCCTTGTGACTTACAAACGTGATCTTTTTTAGATTAGCTTTTCCTTAAGCTACTTTGGCAGCAAAACTTTTTAAAAACATCAGTAGCTAAAAAATTCCTTTGAATGTAGATGTGCCCTTTCAATAAGCGCTGGGCAGAATTTTACAGCAGGCATTTGAGCTTGCTTGAGAGCACTCTTAAGAGATTACTTAAAAGGAATGTGAAACATTTCCCGCATATATAATGCAGAGCATTCAAATCTGATTTGATTTTTGAACTAAATCGAATTTGGAAAAAGGATTTTACACTATGGGCCTAGTATTTCTGTTGTACAGATTGAAAAGCTAGAGCATGGGGATATTTAAGGCTTTACCCAGGGTCCTGTACTAAGTCCAGTTAGTACAAGGAACAGAAGAGGCAGATTAAAATGTCCACACAGACTGAGTATAAACTGAGAAGATGCTAGTGGATGACATTTGTACTAAGATGCCAGACAACAAACTTGGCAGCTGAGGCATTAATATCAAACTCTTTCAGCAACTGTGCTACCAAAGTGGTTACCTCCTGCAGAGGGTGAGTCAGAAAGGCGGAGCGGAGAAACTAACAGCTCAGATAAATCCACCGAACTATGCGTCAGGGCTCTAAACTAGATTTAGGAACTCAGGGCTTCCGAGCTGCCTAACTTTAACATTCTGCCTTGTGCTGTGACATATGCATGAAGGTATTACATGCATATTTCTTTATTGAAGGCACAGCTGGCATGTATTTTTATTAAATTACTTCATTGGTACCTGCAAGTGGCTATTCAAGGGGTGGGTCTCATCCTGCAATTCGCTTTTATTCTGGATATAGCTTTTGTAGAATTTAATCAGTGGGAATCATGTAGCTAGTTGGTTGGTGAATCTATCTCTCCATCTGTCCTTCCTTCCTTGTTAGAGCTGAGATTTTAATTAGAAACATCTGTGCACTATCTCTGTTTCTTCATTAAAAATAGGAATTAAAGTTTCCCTGTTGCTGCTGGCAGAGACAGAACAGAGCAAACACCATGATGGAAACATTCACACAGCTACAGGAGAATACTCCCCCTGCCTCCTAGGGGTCTAGTTTGAAGGATAGGTGGGCAAGCAGATTGTATTTGTGGGGATTTCCCCATGTGAGGAGGAGCGTGCCAAAAGGAAGTTACATTTAAACATTTATTTCTATATATCAGTTATTATTAGAGGATTTTTATTTCTGTAAAAACAACTTGATAATTGGAACAGTCTTTTTGGCTAAGGTATGTTAAGCAAAAGAAGCCTACCTTATCAGTGGTGCATTTTTTGTTGCGTGAGAACGCATCGTTTGTTTCATTGAGATTCTTTACAACCCACTTTTTGTGCTGCTATAGTCAGATTAAAATCTCCATTTTGTGGTTTGGAAAATACAGTAGGAGGCTATGGAGAGAGGGACAATACTTCTTGAGGGAGGCCATGTATGGAGGGAGCATCAGTACTTGCTCTTGGTCCTGTGAAGCTTTTTTACTGTGGCTGTTAGGAGGGTGTGCCAGTTAGATATCCCTGGCTACCTTCATTCTGCTCCCTTCTGCCTTCTGAAAGAGCAGATGGAAGGTTCCTTTCATGATATACGTGGCTCATCATTATTTATTCATGTGTTCATCTTTCTCTTTCTGATGAGAGTACGTGTAGGAGGGACATTATGAAGCCAACGTAATTTTCTGCAATAGTTTCAGAAGGTTTATAAAACATCTTTGCAGCTAGAAAGACACACATTTTTCAAAAGAGTACATTGCAAACACAGTTCGCTTAATAAAGAGGACACTCACGAAGCTGATCATTTATAATTCTGTGGTGCGCCTCGTTTCTCACATAAAGCTCCACAACATGGGAATTAGTTGCAGTGCTAGACTTAACTACTGTTGGGTTACATCTACTAGTGTAACTTACACTCATTGTTCATAGAGAACAGGAACCATGAACCTATAGTTTTCTTCTGCTAGTAAGGGCAAAATAGTAGCACTTCCGACAGAGATGGCTTGCCTTTCTCTTCCCTTCCCCCTCCCTGCCTTGTCTTTCACTTGAAGGTGGACAAAATGATGCAGAGAGGAGAAGGGAGTGAAATAGAAAGGAGTGAAATTTCACAGGAAATAGACCTGAGAGGGGGGAGAGTGTAGAATTTAATTTGAAGCACTCATTGGATTTTTTTCCTATAGTGATTTCTGCTACTTAATTAAGCAGTCTGATAGCCACGGTTCTCAGCGCTCCAGCTCTGATGTATGGCATTAAAGAATTTCCTGCCCACGCCCTTTATTATTCTGACTTTAGGCACTGCAAAAACCATGAAAAGCGAGGATATTGACATTTTAATCACCCAGCTATGACATTAATAAGATTTTGGTACTATGTGATCTAACATACTCTTTGACTTGATATCTAGTGATATAAAGAGACATCTAAAGCTGCAGGTTTAACCTTAGAGGTTTTTTCCCCCAATTATGCTGCCGTGGCACATCACTGTATTATACTGTGTGCAAAAGGGCTGTTTCTAAAGCAGCATTATTACAGTCCTACAGTTTCTTTGCTTTAAGATAGGGGGCAGTGGGTGCTCTATGGGTGGGTTGGTACATACAGACTGAAAATCAGGCTTTAAAAGAAAGCGTTTGAAATCTGGACATCACATATAGCAAAAGGATTTTGAGGTATAGCACTAACGGCAGGCTACCTAGATTGTTAGGTTTCCTTAGGAGATAAATTGAACAGATTTGAAAGAGGATGCAATTCTGCTAAAGGAATTAAAAGGATAAGCGTAAGCCAACTTTTTAGAGTGTGATTAACGTCGGCTATAACTTCCTTTTTCTCCATTATAGAAAGCATAGGAAGAGATTAAGTTGCAGAGATTTTGCCTAGATACTTTTGCTCCTAGGGAAACATTTGGTTTTACTTGCTCCAACTATAATCGACAATACATTGAAATAACGATTCAAAAGATGACAACTGAAATAAGTTTTCTAAATAATTTATCCTCCAATAGTTAACTAGGAAGCCCAGAATGAAACAAGCAGCAGATTAATATACTTAAGAAACAATACCTCTTTCATGAATATACATGCAAACAGGAAGCCAGGCAGGCCTTCTCCAGCCTCTGAAGAGAGCAAATAAAGGCAAGAATTAAGGGTCACCTGTGCTAAAAGCCATTAGCAATTTCTAATTCTCAGCAAACCCCAAACTATTTCTCCTAGGCCCAGACAGTGGTATGAATACCTTTGGCAACACTGGTGTGTGATCTTCCAGTCTTAGGCTCTGCAGAAGGAAAATCAAATTGTGGTTTTTACAGTCACAGTTAAAATACTGCTACATAAACATGACCTTTCATTGTCATCTCCAAAAGAATAATGTCACACACTTTTTCCTTCATTTCTGTCCCTATCTATGTCCCTTTGCCTTTTATGCTTTTTTACAGGACTCGTGTTATATGAAGCTGAGCAAAAAGAGAGAGAGGTGCGTGGACTTTAATGGGCAGGCAGTCTGAATCCATGCTTCCTAAAGCCTCTGCCCTAATCACCATGCCACTCTACTTGCAAGTGGAAAAAACAAAGGAGAAGAAAAGCTTGGCTTGATTTAGGGCAGTTATTTGATTTTCAATGCTGTCTGCATTTACTACCACAGTTATACCTTCAGTGCATCCTGCAGAACAGGATCTAGAGCTGCACACATACATATGTGCTGTACAGTCACACCCAGGACTCTTAGCTCGTGTTTTGCAAGTAGCCATGAAGTATTTGTCACATTTGGGCACTTCTAAGAAACAGCCAGACTGCTTATATACCTACAGCTGTGCTGAAATCATCTTCAAGGACTCCAACTTGGTATTTTCTTCTACATCCATGTATTTCAACACTTACTACCTGCACTGAGTGTACAGTTAACTCCTTAGACAAGTGAAGGGTGGTTGAAGATTTTTGTTTGGACTTACCAATTTCCACAGGGCAGCCCTGTGCATGATTTACCTGTTAAGCCCTCCTCCTTGAACAGAATATAAAAAAAAAAAAACTGAGAAAAAATGCTAGATTTAGCATTTTTTTAACATAAGACATCTTGTTCCAATTAAAATACCCTTCCTTGTGTCAGCATTTCAAAAGCTCACCAAAAAGATTGATTTTTCTGTAAATAAAATGTCTGCCAATTATATATCTTAAGAAATTAGTTTGTATATTTTAGCAGATTCTTTTTTTTCCCCACCTTCTTTATTAGAACTTTAATGTGGCGAACATAGAATCCCTGAAAAAAATGGATTTTTTCTGCAGATACAAAACAGGAAAATTTAGAGTAATGTAAGTGGGGATGTTACAGTAATTTTATTGGCACATTCCCTTACGATGCCTTATATGGAGGACATATTATAAACTACCTGCAAGGATTTAATGTCATACTGTCATATCTCTATTTTGACACTGAATTAATTTGGATATTACACTGAGTGTAGATTGTAAGTGCTCTGCAGAGGAAGAGCAGGGCCCAGGTAGACTCAGAGCAGACAAGCTCAAGTGCCTCATGGCATTTTTTACACCCAAGGCAATTACTGGTAAAAACACCTGAGGGAGCACTGTGGGCTGCATAGTTAGTAGCTATCCTTCTGCCTGATACCAGAGTAACATGCTTTTCCCTCAAACGATTATGCTTGAGCACCCACTCAGGGTAGAGAGGAAGTTGGGTTGTCCCTGCCCAGTGATAGGAGAGGTATACTCGCTGCTGATCAAATTAATCAGTCTTTCCTTTTTTGTGACTGGCAAAAGTTTGATATTGGTACTCAGCCTGGGTAACAAGAACCAGTGGAATGTTGGTTTGAAGGGGAGAGTATATGCACAGGTGTGCCTCCTGTGCTGCTTAAGACTAAGAAACAAGTCAACAGTCTGTTTTCATCTATGTGGTCCGAGCTAGCCGATTTCCCATTTTCTGACAGGTCTGCTAAGCCCTGTGCTTTTATTGGTGCTTACTTGCTCATCTTAATGAAATAAATCAGTGCATATCTGCTACACACAACTGGCCTGGAGAAGCATTTAATTTTATTTTTGTACTTCTTGTGGGATATACTTTTTTCTATTTATGTAATTTATGCTTTGCACAGTAACGAGTCCATCAAACTACAGATCATAAAAATAAGACTGGATACTATATATCTCAGCAGCGTGGCAGGAGAAAATGCATTAATGTCTGCTGCCTAGTAATACGGGTTCACAGATGCCTACATTTTCAGTTTTGAATTCTGTACTTTCAGTTTTGAACATAAGGGAGAAGGAGGATCTCCTCTTTAATAGACAGCTAAGATGTCTGGACCAGTCTTTAGTCCTGAGGTGATTTTCTTGGAATTCAGACTTTTCTTTCATCTGTATATATCCATGGGAGAATATATCTACTAAGTATATGCTATAAGTCAGAACTTATAAAAGCTTCCAAATAAGCCATAAGCTCCTTTACATTATATCTTCTGAGGGAGTTTCTCACTGCATTTCAAAAATTACAGTTAACTAGGTTGCAAACAGGTTAGTAAGAATTAGCACTTATATTATGCATGATATGTTGAAATTAATAAATCTTCATTTTATACCTAATCTGTTTGTAATCAGATGCCATCACTGACATATTGTAGATAAGTAGTCCTAGCCAAAGACCAACATCCCAAGCTGGAATTGAATACAGAAATAGAGAGGCGTAACTACAATCCAGACTTGAAGTTCTCTCCTTTTAGTCCATTTTCTGTCACCTAGACATCACTGGGTCCCAGCCACTGAAGCATGTGCAAGTCACAAAACCCACCTGAGTCACCTCTGCCAGGCTTGTGCTGGCTTCTGTTCAGGGTCAGCTTGGGTGGATCTCTCCAGCGCTCAGAGGCAGCAGGGGTTGTCCTGGAGCTGCAACAAGTCAAAAAAAAATTGCAGCTCTGAGAATGGAGAAAAGGAGGAGGAGAGAGGTGATGAGGTGATGTGCCCAGTGACATGTCACTACCAATTCTCAGGTGAAGCCCAGCTAAAGAGTGATTTCAAACTGCTGCTCTAGAAGACTAGCTAACTAGTTGTGGTGCACAAAATATGCGTTTACTTGTTTAGGGGGAAAACAGAGAACATCGTCTTGGAAAACTACTGGATTAGTTTAAGGGTCCTCCTTTGCTGTTCAAGAGTATATAATATCCCTCCCTTTTCTCCCAGCTTTGAGAATCCATTGATTACTACTATTGCTGCCCAGCCTGACTGTCTTGATAGCTCTTAGACCAGAGTAAGAGTGCTTCTAAGAAACTGCAGAAAGTGGGGCTCAGAGGCCTGTCTTCTCAACTCTGAAATGTCTACGTCTGTTTCTCACCGTTACTGGCAAGCTCTAGCAATTATTTTAATTTTAACTTGCACTTACTGTAAAGCTCTTATTTTAAGTGATGTGAGGGGGTTTGTGCATGTTGTAGTGCTTCAAAATGCCCCTGTGAGACAGAGTTGTTGAACAATGGACTTGCATTCAGATAGATTTGTTTTGCTTTGCAAAAGTCATCAATTAGAATATCTTACAGCCGTCTTTGGAGAATGCAAGTAACTTCCATTATGAATGGCTTAAGGAGTCATGCTGGACTGATAGCTACCATCTAATCATATTGTATGTCACACTAATATTTGTTTCAAATATGCGATTATTTGAAAGCATTAGCAAAATGTGTTTTAGCATCTAGTACCTTATCTGTAATCGCAGTTGAATCAATGTTAATTTTCAGTTTGTTACAGAGCTGTTGGCCAGCAGTGCTAGGTGGGGCCCTGTTATGGAGCAGCTGCACATTTCCTCTCTACTACAGGCAGGAAAAAGAAAAGTTTTGTCCTGAATCTTTGATCTCTGCTACAAGAAACTCAGTGTTATTTTTCTCATCCCCTTCTACTGAGCCTATACTGGAGTTGCTGTAGTTTAGCAGAGTAACACAGAAGATACTCAAGCTGAGCCTAAGACGAGTCTAGACCACAATCTGCTTAGCTCTCCCTCTTCTCCAGTTTCTGACTCCTACATTAAGTTGTGCCCTCAGTTGTAAGTACTTCCATCCATCATTCCTTGAACATTTCTGATAATTCATCACTTCAGAGTACCATTCCTTTAATCTTACATAGTATCTTAGGATGCTGCACATTACTCCATGACCTTTAGTCTTTCTACCAGTCTCTCCAGTAGTTTCCCTATGTATGCATGAGCATGTACCTGTATTTACTTACATAACAGAGAGTCACCTTACAAAGATCAATAGATTAGGAATGGCAAAGTATTAAGTTTTGTGAGCATATCATAGAAAGCAAATACAATCACTGAAATAGCAGTTGGCTTCTTGTATGGGAAAATAAGTACTTTAAGAATTACCTTTTAGAAGACTTAACTTTCTGCTTTTCTTTCTTTTCTTTCCCAGAGCAAGCTGATGCACAAGTCATTTTTGTGTAATGTGTTTTTCAGATATGGAGACAAGTGAAAAAATCCAGAAAAGTGGAGTTCTTCAGGTGTTCGCGAGTCTGTTGACGCCACAATCTTCCTGCACAGCAAAAGTAGCTAACATCATAGCAGAAGTAGCCAGAAATGGTGAGGTTTTCTACAAGAACTTTTCTGCTGGAACATCTTCAGTTTTTCACCTCACTTGTCAGTATGTTTTACTTCATTTATGTTTTCATTTTGTAGATTAGACACCTTTCATATCCCTCCCTTTCACTCTTTTTGTTTTTATTTTCTCAAATTCTGTTTCTCTACCTTTTAATACAATCAATGCAGCATTTGGCTGCTGGAATTTTTTTAGTCCTTACTTTCATGCTATTTGTTTTTTAAGATAAGCAATAGTATAATTTATTTAGCAGAAATAACACACCACTGGCTTTATAAAATGCATATAGAAAAAAAAGATGTGTGTCATTTGTGCCTCCAGTTACACAGCACATGTAGTTACAACAGTAGTACATGTACAGGTGGGTAAGGGATAGTAGCTTGTTTCTTTGGTCTGAGATTTGTGAGGCCTTTGATACTGCACCAAAACCAGTTATTACTACCTAAAGAGCATTATATGTATTAGACTAAGAGCCCAAGATCCCAAATGAGAATCAGGGGTCCATTTTTGTATGTATTATATACATATAGTCATATAATATAGGAGATACTCTAAAGTATTTTTTTTTTATTAGAAAGAATTATCTTAAAGATCACCCAGTACCTTGCATACCCTGAGCTCAAAAAAACGGCCTTATATCTGCAGGTAGACGTTACTGGCAGACCCTGTGACGAGGGTAGAGGAGACTTGTGGCTGACTTTTCTCACTCCTTGACTTTCACAAGTTAACTAGGCACAGATTACATTTTGCACTTTCCTTTCCCAGAGGCCAGGCACAGAAAAGTAGGATGCCTCTTAACTCTGCTGTCCAGTGCAGGCCTGGCAGCCGTGTCTCTCTCCCTCTGTAAACTCTCATGCTAATGCCTCTTCAGAGAAGGGGCTTCATTATTGCTGACTGTTTCCACGTTCCCTTTACACCTTTTCTTTGGAATGACAATACTACAGCTTCTTACTGATAGCTCTGTGGGACCTCCTCTACCCAATTCGCTGTTTTTGAGACAATACTATATATGGATATTCAAAAACAACATTAACAAGAAAAGAAGACATACATAGTTAGTTTTAAAGTTTTAAAATTATTTAGATAAATAGCCAGTAAAAAATGAAAACATAGAAATTTAAACTTAGAAATGTTTCAGAATGATAGAGATTCATGCAACTGCATCACATGTTTTTTCTGTACTAAATAAATTCATAATAAGTATATTTAGAATATTCCAATCAACTGTGTATCCTCACAGTTAGTCCTCTTAGCTCCTGCCTCAGAAAGGTGAAAATTAAGAATAAAAACAATATTCACAATAGCATAACTGATTACTATGCATTATTTCTGCAAGAATCCTGCAAGATTCTCTTACAGAGCATTTTAGCCAGTATCTTTCAAATCTGAATTAATACATGAAATCTCTGAATAGCTTCTAATGTATCTTTTTCCCTGCCAGTTTTAAATTGCTGTTCTGAGTATACTTTTCAGAAGAGATGGCATTTTACCTGGTTCATCGTACAAAATAGCTTTTGTCTTTATCTTAGAGTTATTAGCAGGTGCAACTGGGACCTCTGGCAGCCAAGGTTAAAGTGAAGGTATTCGTAAATTATTTAAGGTGCCCAGTGCTTTCAAGATGTAGATGATCTGGGTGTTTGTCTTTGGATCCTAACTCTGTTGAAATAGTTGCTTAAGCTGGACAGCAGGGATCACCTCATTTGAGTTCTGTTGTTTTCTTTGTCCTCTTACATAAGAATACGAGTGTTTCATGCTTATATTGCACCTTTTTTCAACAAGCCTCAGGGAACTTTGAGAAATTGTTTTATCAACATCCTACAGATAGTAGGCATTAAGCCCAGGCAATTGAACTGATTTCCCTATGGTCATGCCATGCAGCACTGGCAGAGCTGGGAGTAGAGCCTCTGACTGAAACGGGGCTGTACTGATAAAAGAGCATCTTTTTTCTTCCACAGTTCTTATTTTCCTTTCCCGTTCCCCTCATATGGTCCTACACACACACACACATATATCAAATCCCTCTAGTTGCCTCACTGGTTTTGTCATGTTTCATCTCATCCTTTTCACCTCTGTGCTCTTGCTGTGTTTCACCTCTCCAGGTCACATGGTTCTTCCTCCTCCCAACATGAGCTCGTGTTAGTCTCTCCATTTTAAATATCCAAACACACAAAACTCCCTTTAGTTGATTTTGTCTCTCCAGCTACAATCATTTCCTTTTCAACTGTGAGCGTACTGAAGGCTCAGATGCACTTGCTACATGGAAATTTTTCTTCCCACTTAAGACCTTTTAAACCCTCTTCCGAGGTCTTTAATCTCCTCTTCTTTGGCAGGTGTAGGAATGAGAACATCTTCACGATCTGTATTACTTCAACACAACTACATTTCTCTTCTGAAATCTTGTCCTCCTTTGGTTTATGTTACTCTGTCCTCAGTGGTTCTCCTCCTAACTTCTTAAGTGATTCTTCACTGTTTCCTTCAATGGATCTGCTTCATTTCCCCAGCAGTTTAGTGGAAACCTTCTAAATGACTCTGTTCTTGATTACCTTATGACATTTGTTGTTACCATATTTTTGTTGCTGTCTCACAGATCTGTTTTGCTATGCATAGCACCATTTCTTTTACTTCTCACCCTTACGTGACCTTGATAAATACAACTTTGCTCAGCATGTTGCCTAATTATTTTGTTGCTGAATGGAAGACTGAAAGCTTCTGCTCACTCGAAATGGGGGGATGGTGGAAGAAGGGTTTCTTTTTTTCACCACATGAGCAAGAACCTAAACATACAACAGAGCAGAATGAGACCTCTCAATCTTTCAGGAGAGAACAAGTTCTGTTTCCTGTCACAGACTAGGAGGAAAAAAAAGAAATAAATCTTGCTTTGATGATGTAGAGACTATGGTAAATTAGTGGTTGTAAAAGAAAGTGAAGCAGGGAGAAGCTGAGGAACAGACGAGTTCTTATATGCAATTAGGAGAGGAAGAGGCTGAAGGGACACAGAAGACAGAGGGAGGAACATAATATGTTTAGTGAATAAACATTGAGATGAAGATGAAAGTGGGAGATAAAGAAATAGATAAAAAGTTACAAGGATGTGGCAAGAGCAATTTTAAAGAACAGATGTATCTGATATTTGTTCTGTTTGTTACAATGGATACCGACACCATTTATCACAGTATAGCATCTGTCTACAGTTTTAAGAAGTTACAGTATCTTAGGAAGGTGGGTTCATTGCACTGACAGCTATCTTCTGTTGGACCTGTGCACGTGTATAGATACTGCTGATTCTACTTCATCTACTTGTTGATATGTCAAAGCTTACCATTATGTGAGGTTTGCTTAGCTCTATGACAATTACTTCTTTAGCTAAAATAACACTGCAAGGTTAACTACAAAAGATACAAAATTTTGTAGCTACAGAAACCATCAAAGAACATTGTAATAGGTGCATTGTAATAGGTGCAACAAAGGGAATATTTAAGAAGATGTATTTGTACTTTAAGCATTGTATAAAATCTTTGATTTATTGGTGTGAGGGGTTCTGTTGATCCAGAGACAGAAAAACTTTCTCATTCTTTTTATAGGGATTGTACACCATGGTGTACGTGTACATGTACATGTACACCAATTTACTATTCTGTCTCACAAGGGACTAACACAAAAGTAAATTGATTTTGGAAGATCCAACATAGTCTAGGATCAGGAAGAGACATAATTTGCCATTCACAACAAATCAAAAACATACTGTTGTTTCGCCTATAATAATGCCACATCTCTGAAGGGTGCTCTGTGGTAAACTATTAAGTAACACTATTGTTGTATCAGGTAGTTGCTTCTGTAAACGTCCCTTGTAAAATGTGCAGCACAGTGCCTGTATAACTATGGTCCCTTCTGGAGACCAGTCCTTTATCTCTCTGACACCAGGATAATTCTCTATCTATGACTTGCAGAGATGTGAAATAATACCTTCGTTCTCTTTGACTGGGGAACATAGCAGAAAGGGGCAGAAAGACAGAGAGCTCTCCAGTGGATGGGTCCTCTAGCTTTCGTCCCAAGGTGGGCACCAGTTGGACTGTAGGAAGGTGCAGGCTTTTGGGCTCACATAATCTCTCTTTTATTTCTCATTCGTTACTGTTCTTTTCCTTTCCTTACCTTCTAAGTAATGAGCCTGTTACTTGGGTTTAATTCCTTTTTTATATATTTTTTTTAAAGCAAAAGCTTTTCAGGAGTTGTAATTAAGGGAATAGAGAGTAAAAAGTGTTGTTCATTTTGGAGTATGAATACTAGCTTTAAGTCATCTTTTGTGTTATTTAGTAATTTTAATTTATGTTGAATTTGTTGGGGTGGAGAAAAAGGTTGTGAATTCAATGTTTTTTTCAGCCCTTCTTTATGATGCGAAAAACATGCTCAACCTGAGCTATGTTAAATTAGTTTCCATGGAAGTCAATTAAATACTCTTAATTCCTTCTAAATTAACGAATAATGGAAAGAATGTAAGCCCAAATCCTGTCTTGGGCTTATTTCTAGAAACTTGTATGACAACTTACATTGTTTGTCTATGCATATGTTTATTCTCACAAAAGGCCCAGTTGCAATGCCAAGGTAACTGGAATGGATGAAACTGAAAACAGCCAGCTTGCTTTAACAGGCTTTGCATTATTTGCAGAATTTATGCGGAACCCATGTGTGGATGCTGGGTTGATCCCTCCTTTGGTGCAGCTGTTAAACTGCAAAGACCAGGAAATATTGCTTCAAACAGGACGTGCCCTGGGCAATATATGCTACGATAGCCGTGAGTGTTTAAATATGCCATATTTTGTAGATGCTGTTGAGGAGGGAGGGGAATATTTTGGTGCTCTGTAAATTGTGTACTGGGGGGTCATTTTCCTCTTTTCTTGTTGTTTTTTTTACCCACAACTCTTCTGATTATATGGGACAATTGAATGTCACACTTGCATTATGCTTTTGTGACAGAAAGATTTAAAAAACTGATTCAATATTGTGATACAACTGGATATAAGAATAGAAAAGATTTGTGATCCTGGGTTTGTGGGAGTTTTTTTAAACGTAATGAGCTACGTTTTCAAAGAGCAGGTGCTACAACATACTCAGAGGCCTGAATAGTTCATTTTTGCTCAAACAAAATGTCTCAGAAGGGAACAGAGTCAGAAGGGCATATTCTACCAGTCTCAAAGCTGTGCAGAGCTATATATGCAGCTGAAATGATGACTGAGCTATGTTGCTGATTCTCGGAATTCTTATGTGGCCAATCAGTTGCTCCTAGATTACATATTGGTGTTTTTGGTAGTCGAGGGTTATGGGGGGGTAGAGGTTGGGTACATTTTGGGGGGATTTTGGGGCATAGTAAATTTTGCACTGCCAAGCAATTGAGTTTTGAAATGCAATTGTCTATATACTGTGTGCTGATTACATGCATGGATATGTTATTTGCAAAATCAAACCAGTGGCTGCAGTGTTTTGAAAATGCAGCCTCATTATCCCTTACTTTAAATATTTTGATAAAAGACAGTGCATGATAAATATGATACAGAAGCAGAGACACTATAAACATCTTTCTATGTACATGAAGAATTTAGAAGCCTATGGATGTCTGCAGATGGGAAGTGAGATAAAACTGCAAAAGCACTTTGTTATCTTGAGATTTAGTGCCTTATTTCATATGGCAAGAAATTTTCTTTGTGTTGCATTTACTAAAAGTTTTGCTGTTCTGAATACTGTCTGTTGAAAAATGGAATTATTAGTAGCCTTTCGCCTTGCTACTTTTTTTCATTCTAGTCTGGAAATTTACATTTTATATTGTTTTAAATTACCTTGCCTTTGACCTCAGGAAAGTTAATCAGATTTTCCATGCTGGCACTTCCATTTACAGACAACTACTGCTTGAGGATGTTAATGTATAATTCTTTCATTTAGGATTTTCTTTAAGGTGACCAATGAACTGAACAGCTGTTTCCCCATGGAGACTTCAAGTAGAAGCTTTTGAGCTTTCTATAACATCATTTATTTACTATATTTTATTTCAGGGTCATATGTGATATAAAGCTCATTACCAGGTGGCACTGGTTTATTTCATATAAGTAAAATCTACATAATTATTTATATCATTGTTGTTCAATCCACATTTTTTTCATGAAATATAATCAGGACAAGCAAAAATGGCTTTTTAGTATCATGTGTTGCGGACTACTGCTTTTACAGTGCAGGATTTATCCAGTACAGAAAAGCTGTATTACACACCTTGTGTTGCCCTTCTGTGGAGCAAAGCTGGCACTGATAAAATCTACAGTAGGCAGTGATGGGTTCTTTATGCCATGTGTTGCTGTGCTCCTGTGGGAGAACAGTCACTACTTTCCCTGTGTATTTGAATAAGATTAATGAATAAAGTGTAGGAAAAGGTCACAAAAATCAAGATTACCATCTTGGATTTGAGTGGAAGAGGCTATTTACAGTGCTTATTTATTACATCCATCCTGTCTGACTTTAGTTTTGTATGTTATCTTAATGTATAATGTTTATGTAGCTATGTACCCTATCCTAAATTCTTATTTAGGACAAATACTTTCAATATGCTTATTACTATAAAATTTAATATATTTTCATTTATTACTATTATTTTTTCACTAACTTTAAAGAGAGCTTTAAAGTATAACAAAGACAAGGTGTGGAGGCCAATAGTTCTAATAAAAAGTGTTGTTATGTATTGATAGTCTTTTTCTTTTCAATTGAGACAAAAGCAGCTGTTACCCTTCTGATAATTGGGACTCATATAGGAACTTGAAATACATCAGTAACTATATTTTACCATATACGTGAGCATTTTTTACTTCTACTACTCATGTAATTATAATATGCAGTAATGAGGAAGGTCTTTAAATCCTAAATTAATGTTAGGCTGAAATTACGAAATCAAGTTCATATTGAATGGTTCATAGCAACATTTCTATTTATTGAAAGCCCCAGTCCTGTATTTCATCCCAACAAGCATGCATCACTTTATTCATTGAAGTTTTATGCGAAAAGGAGTTAACCAGGTCTCTATTTTTGAGAGAAGTCTGCATGGCACAGGATGTGGCCTTGCAGAGAAGGATTGCCTGAAATTTTTTCTTGATTAAATGAAAATGACAGTGGTTTTTCAGAGTTCACAGATCCCAGAGTTGATGCAAGACCATTTCCACGTAATTTCAGGAGGGGCTACTCCTGGAACACAGCTGCTGTGGAAAGGTAATTCATTGCTAAGTCCCAGTGCTGGATGAGGTTTAGTACCTTCCACAAGGTAAAAGGGGAATTACACACTTGCTGGCCAGAGACCTTACTGAACAGATTCATCTCCTCACGGAAAACATGAAATGAAAACCTGTAAACTTACTGATAGAATTTCTTCTCTATTAAGTTTGAGGTACACATACACAGCGTTATTGTCTGGGTACTCATCAGTGTTAGCCCCCTAAAATAATACTGAATCACCTGTTTGAGCATGGAAGAAAATACAGAGAATTAAATGCATTTCATAGACAGTTAAAGAGGAAAAAATAGGTCAAATTTATCCCAAGCATCCTTTTTAAAGTATTTATGTTGTGAAGAGATCTGCGTTGTGTGAGTCTCTGAACATCAAGAATACAGGCAAACATAATTGCAAATCAGAGTAGAAGGAAGCTTTGTTAGTACTGATGGGGCTTTTAGTCTCCCAGTCTTCCTCTTCTATGCAGAGATTAAAGAAACAATCGAGGCAGCCAAAAAGATTTTAAGTCAGAAGCAATGAATTTAACTAATCACAGTATGCAGACTGTTCAGTGCTGTCTTACAATTTAAGAACGGATACATTACTGCATGTTCCTGTACAGCCTGTAGTTGTTCTACATGCTTTATCTAGTAAATGCCACATACACCTCAGCCCCCAAATTGTCATCAAAGCAGAAAGTGCAAAGCAAAGAAATGGAGACGTGATCTCTCCTCCTCTCCCTTCTGCATTCTCCCTCACTATATCTACAGCTTGTACCAAGTACAGCTGCTGGTGCTTCCGTATCCCCAGACAACAGTCCTCAGCCTCACTCAGGGACAGAATTTTGTCTGAACTATATTACTAGATGCAAAGCTCATAGCCCACTCCTTCCTTTTAACCACCAGTTATGTTTTTTCACTTACAATCAAAGCAAAATTGTTTGGCATTTCGCAGTCAGAGCATAAGAGCATACTTCTAGCTGCTTCACCATTCTTTATCTATGAATCAAACTATAGCTACTTTTCTACTGTCTTTCCAGTCTACCCTGTCATTCTCCCCCATGCTCTTTCTTTAGCAAGTGTGTTCATTTAGGGCTGTTACAGATGTACAGATGTTACTGACTAATAGGGCATACCTCCATAGCGCTTCTAAGTTCCCCTTGCACCTTGGTTTCACCTGCAACATGAAGATCTAATCTCCACTGTTCAGGAAAGGTTGTGTTTAACATAACATGGTTCTTGCTACAAAAAACAATGTCTTAAGTCAGAGCAGAATAGTTAATTCTGCTGTATATAAAGCCTAAAAATTATTTGCTACCATCAGTTCTGGCAGTTGGGAGATTAAGTTAAAGAACAGCATTATCCAAGTTGCACCTTATGATCATTTCATCAGCAACCTGATGGCTAGTACACGCCTCAGCTCTCACTGCTGGCTTCTTTCCCAATAGACTGGGAAGACTGTCGTGACTTGAATCATGTGGCAGTTTGAGTGCTTGGGGAACAGGGAGACTGAGACCACAGTTTTCAAGTTAGATTTGCCTTCTTGCAAGATCCACATGAAAATACCAGGAGAAATACAAAAACCTGTCTGTGGCCAGGTCTCTGTCTTGCTTTGACACCTCACACACTAATGCAGTTTGTATAGATGAAAGATCAGGCCAACCAGATAAATTTTAGTCAAGAATTTTAATGGAAGATGATGCTATATTAAAATAGTAGTATTTTCTTAGCAGATAATAGCCTCACAATATTTTTTATCATTAAGTTTGTGATGCATGTACTATCTTAATCTTGGTGTTCTTTCCACAGGTAGTTTGTTATACACTTCAGTTTTGAATTGGTTGACAAACTATTTTCCTGTGGTTTTATGTTGAGCACCTTATAGAAGCTAGCATAATTATACTATAAAAGTGATAATTATAAGAGGAAGTGAAAGGCTAGGATATTTAGAGCCTGATTCAGCATCCATACAGACTAGAGGAAGTAATTCTGATTGATTTCAGTTGAGATCAGATTAGACTCTTACTCATTAGAAAATAATTCCTTCTCGCTGTTTAGAGCATCCACGTGTTCTGAAAGCTGTCAAAGGGAAAGAAGCTCTCCATATGTCTCGTAAGGGAAATGAAAAATTTCCCATTCTGCAATTCCATAATATTCATATTAATGGTAGTGCTTAGAGACCTCCTTGGTGAGTCCCAAAGCTCTTGCCTTTTGCACCCATCCACAACCTTGTTTCCTCATGAAAGGCTGGGGTACATGTTCTCACCAACCATACTTCATGATATAAGCAACTATATAGAATTGGAAAAGAAATGAAAACGCCAACTCATTCTGTAAAGACTCTCCCCTGACAGCTGCTTATCTACCTTTTTCTGCAGGAAATATACTGAATCCTTTTCTCATTTCCCAAGCTGTGCATTTCTTTGTTATCTACCTAGTCTTATTTGTATTGACAGCAAGACTCCTTGCTGAATTTCAGCAGTGTGGCCTTTCACATATACCCAGGTCTCTCTTGATCCCAGCTGTAACACCAGACCTTGAACGTTATACCACTTCTTGTTAAAAAGATCTTACACAGGCTATACATTCTGTATTCTCAGCTGCCCATCCATAATGATGTACTTGCAGGGATCTGCTAAGAAAAGCTAAGGACAAAAATAAGAAACTACTCAATTGTACAGTTTCATACATCTCCTCTCAGGAGACGAGGTTAATTTCAGGATCTAAAGCAGAAAAACAGACACTTAAGAATTAAACAAACTGGAAAGAAGTCAAATTCAGTTTCTTAAAAAAATTACACAACCTTTTTTCAGTACCATATGGAAAAACAGCAGAATCCTAGAACACAACTGGTGTTGATAATGGCAAACTACTGGCTAATCATTTTTATGAAGGTCACCCTGATTCATGCAGCCAGGCAGCATCTTACCACACTTTCACTTTTCATTGTACTAGATCCTACCAAATGCAAATGCCACCTATTAAACTGTTTCCCAAGTAATATCATGAAATTGAGACCAGAGGCTTTAACTTGTTGCTTGAAAACTGGTTGTTTAGAACAGCTTACAGAGAATTAAAATTATGGTTTTTAATTGTACAGTAATAGCGTTTTACCTTTAGATCTGTCCTCTCCAGGGCATGTCAATCGTAGAAAACTAAAGCATTTTTAAGTTAGAAGCCCTTGATAATGCAGTACTTTTTCTAAGCTTCTGCAGCACAAGTATTGCATCAGCTAGAAATTAAGCATACCATACGCATGCCAACACATACTTTCACGGTAATATTTAGTACTTATCAGCAATTAATCATGAATGTTCTTAAGAAGCTGTTAAACAAAATTATCCTAATTTACTTATTTTATAGCTGGCCTAAATGGAATCAGAATGCTGAGGAAATCTTGACCTAGAGTGTCAGAAAGAGCCATTCAAGAGATGATGTGATGTTTGATATCGTGATATGAAAAACATGAATTCTCATTCTCAGGCTATTACTCTTTTTAAAATTTACATTCTAAATTTTAACTCTACTGAAACAAGTGACAAAATTCTCATGACTTAAGCCAAAACTCAACAGAAGCCCACATGGGGAAAAAAAAGTAATTAAAAAACCCAACAAAACTAAATTGCCATAGATATACAACTTTTTCCTTCTTTAAGATAAAGGTATGAGGCCTGATTTTCTGTTTGTTTTAAAGAGCATAGGTATGATAGGCCCTGCTTATTTTCTGCAGTGCAAATATTTTTCCTTTACATGTTTTTTCCAAGAGGATTATTTGAATAAGCAGAAAAAGTAGATCAGAATTCTGTCAGTACAGGCATAAAGAAAATAAAATCTAAGAAAAAAAGCAGACTTTTTCCAATTTCTTACTTTCTCCCCCTCTAGCATTTAATTCACAGTCTGTAAAGTTTGTGTATTGCTCATATTCCAACAATCTCAGAGACACTTGCTTAATTTACAGCCAAAATAGAAGCCACAGGCAGCAAAGAAATTAGATTAAAAAAAAAAAAAAAAAAAAAAGAGGTGGAAGGTGTTTCCAGGGTCTTAAAGAAGGCCATAAACAGACTTGGAGAGAAATCCTGAACTACATCCTGCTAGTACATTCCTACATCCCTAAATGCTAGTACATCACTACATCCCTAAAAGCAAGTTAAGGATTCAGACTTTGGTTAAGGACTGAGCTATTTCTTCATACTTCAAAGCTAAACAAAGTAGGAAAGGCAAAACTTGGGATTCCCCTAATATTTATGAAGACCAAAACAAATTCTTTATCAGGAAGAAAAGCTCTTAGAATTTCAGTAACAATAAGCGAACAACACAAGATATGTAACTCACTCTTGTCCTTTCAATTCAACTTCCCTTTTCATGTCTTTTTTCACTTAGCCTTTTAAGATATTTGAAATTGTTCATATTTATAGATAACCACACAGTCACATGTTGCTGTTTTCAAGGCCCTCAGAAAACAAAGCTTGTAAATTGAGTGTCTAGATGTGGCCAAAGTGTCTGGCTTATTCTACTTTATTTAGAAAAGTAGGCATTACACGACTAGAAATATCAACTGTCACTAAATCAGGAATGGTAGAAAACATCAACTGAATTATCATGGAAAACAGGAGATAGAATCTGTTAGCATCTTGCTAAGCATTGCTTAGGTACAATTGGGAAGTAAGCATTTATTAATTTTTTTTGCTAAGCTTGCAGCCATCATTCTTCTCCTTTTAACTTTGTGTTTTAATACAGTCCAGTTATATAATCATAGCTTTTTGGATAATAATGTATAATATAATTTTGTTTTATTCTCAGATCCACTTCTGCAGATTTTTGCAACACCCTGTGCACCATGCATATATTGCACAGGCCAAGCCTTTTTGTTGTGTACATGATAGCTTCACAGGCGTCTGGTTTTATACAGCATCTCATACAGTGCAATTACCATACAAAATGCAAACCACTTAATTCAGTTACATTTGTTGCTTTCATATCTAAGGAATACTGTGCAACTCTCAGAAATTGCACATTATTGGCAAAGAACTATATTAGTAAGATCTATCCCTTAGTGCAGTGAAGCTCTTGAATGTCTCAGCCAGGAGACCAGGACTCTGTTTAGTTAGGTTTCTACACATTATTATCAAGAGCCAGTGCCCAACAGAGGAAGCTAAGTATTTGATGAAAGACAGTGAGGAAAGAGTTAGGTAAAACTACAGATAGTGGCAAAACAGTTAGCATTAGCAATAACAAAGCAGTGTTCCTGTCACATAAGGTGTCAGTGCATATGAACAAAGTTGGCCTTTGAGCATCCTTGATCCTGAGACTGCTGTGTGTTTTGTTAGTTGTCCAGCCAGCAGAATGGCCTGAGGAATCAGGGTGGATACCTTGAATACCTTATCTACAAAAGCATTCACGTTTTGCTGAAAAAAAGAGTCACTTACCTGAGACAGTGTCCAGTTTATCAGCTACATCTTGGCACTACCTGGCCTCTTGCGTGTGGGCTGTTCTGCAGTTGTGCATTGCTAGTTGCCCTCCAGTTGAATGAGTGGGCTGCCTTGTGCTGAGGAGGTAAAAGATTTCTTAAAACAAAACATTTTGCTGGTCTGTCTCAGACTGTATCGTACAACCTCTCAGATACAAGAATCTTCTACAGGTGGCTCCTCTGTGTAGGCTGCACACTAACAAGCAACAGCCCGCATGCTGCTGCTTGGAGTTGCTTTAGAAGGCCAGGTCCTCTCACTCTCCCTAGGCTTCATGATTTGGGGTAAGGATAGCACTGACCCCAAACCCAAGACTTATCCCAGCTTTTCCTAGATCTCAGGGACACTTGTTACTTTCTCTACTCTGAATAATTTTCTTTCTTCCCCAGGCCTAATAGGATCCGCAAATATGCTTTATAGCAGGGGTTCTTTGGTGTGGTTTTGTTTTGTGATTCTTGGGCTTTTCCCAACCAACTCTAAATCCCCATGGGTTACACACTTTCTAACCTGCTCCTCTGGCTGCTTTGGTGGAGAACCACAGCTCCTTCGAGCTCCTTCAGCCAGCAGTACCACTCTCCCACAATACCAGGCTAAGCCTCTTGCCAAGCTCCTTTCATCAGCAACCAGCAAAATGCCCCTGTTCTGCACCGCACTGTGACCGTGCCACACTCAGTTCACACCCTTGTTCTTGGAGAGTCTGAAGCTCAGAGAGATAACATTGCACTCAAGGCCTGGGAGTAAAAATTTTAAATTAATTGCCGTGTGCAGGTTTAGTCTGTTAGTAGCATGAGATGTTATAAATGCCTACTTACCAGTGTAGAAAAACTGCTTGATGTTTTACTGTATAGTTGGATTCTTTGATTTATTTCATGCTGTATGAAATAATAAGCATAGGCTGGCTTCAGCTCTGACTTTTGCTCACATAAACTTAGAGTAATTTGTTTAACTGCAATGGAATTACTAAGGAGTTGCATGGAGTTAAAAAAATCAACTAAAGAATCTGCTGTAAGAGTATTGCATATGAAAAGGAAGGCAGAGAGAAGTGCTGTGTTCAACTTGGAAGGCATTTAACTGACATGTATCTAGTAGAACATTTTAATGCTGGTTGGCTTCTTTATTTTCAAATAGAACTCAATAGTTGAAATTACTACAGTTTAAAACTAAAATCTCCTTGGAATCCAGAACAAATCACCTGTCAATACTAAGACTAATAGTATTTTATGTCTTATTGCTGATAGAAACATTTCTGCTATTACACTGAAATCTCAGATGCGTTAGTAGAATTTGACTGGAAGTGAAGTATTAAAAAGTCTTGAACAGGAAACTCACTGTTCTTTTGTGTAAAAACCAGAAACACATGATTTTTCTCATATGCATCTGACATATGACATGAGGAATATGAAAAATAAGCAAATTTTATTGGAATTAAATTGTTGGAGTTGAATCTGGCTTGCATTTGACTGCTGCCTCAGCATAACATTAGGGAGATTGGGATACTGGCACATTCACCCATCCTTTCAAATGTTCTATCAAACTCCTGACTCTGTAGACAAAAGAAATCCTGTGATATTCATGAGAGAGATTAGGGCTTGTTGTTGTTGATATCCTATGGTCCACACATTGAACATATTATAAGGAGTCTATCAAAAATACCCCTGGATCTTCATTTGGATACATTTTTAAATCGTATTTGTTAGAATAAACCAGCTGCATAAGAGGGCCAGTACACTGCTGCATTGGTTGTCACTAGCAAGCGAATATGCTGTCAACTGTTTTATCCAAAAAGATCAATGCTACATATTTTCAGTCCTTGAAGGCACTATACTAAGAGACAGCGTTCTGTTAGCATTTCTAGTTTACTGTTTACATATTTCCTGCTTTAGCAATAATTTCTAAAAGAATAAGTTATGATACAATACCCTCAATGCAGCTGGAGTTAGGGCTAAGGGTAGTTGCCAGCGATTTAAGATGAACGGGTCACAAGACTGTTCTGTTTATCTCTGAAGCAAGGATGACTAATTCAAAATTATTTTTTCTTCATAAAGCAAAAATTTTAAGGTTATATTAATTGATTTTAATCAATAAGTAAATGAAGCAAAACTGTACTTCTGGTAATCAGTCTTATAATTCCTGAAGGGATTAAATAAAGAGAAAGGAAATTTCAGTACAAGATGGACAGAGCAATTCAAAAAAATATCTTCCGAATTATTAAAACAGGGATCTCATACAGTATTGCTGTGTCCTGTCCCTGTAGAGAAGTGTACAGAAGACATGGGAAAAGCAGCAAACAATAATAGTACAATATAATTACATGAAGCTTACTTTCCTGGAAAAAATAAAATTAATGCAATGCTGCTTTGTGTTCTGTAACAGGGTTGTAGACTGTAGTCTTGCAGTCAAAGAATTGACAAGGTCCAGAATCCAGTGATTTAAAAGCATACACAAACAGATTCAAGATAAAAAAGTATGGTCAGATGTTTAAACTGAATGACAGCGTTGCATTAAAAGTTTTAACTTTACAGTGTTCAGACAGGAAAAAAAAAAAGGTAAACTCCCAGTTTCTGTAAGTGGCAATGTTTTTCCTAATGTCTGCATAGGTGACATGGTTTACACTAGCTAAGAGTTTGCCCCTAGCAGTGTTTTTTTAATATTTTCTCTTTCTATTTTCTTAACAAGAAGAGAGAAAACATGTAAGCAGGACCTTTCTTCCTGTGGAGTTGTACTCCTGCTGTTTTTTCCCCACACACGGCCATAATTTTCTGTATGTCACATCATAATTTCCTCTGCAGCAGCCAGTTTGATATCACAGAAGATTATGACTTCAGGAGGAAGAATAAGCAGCAGTAGATGAATGCCTCAGTACAAAAATTATGCAAAGAGCATCAAGAAGTAGAGGAAAATAAAAATAGAACATGTAGAAAGAACTCTTTCCCCCTCCCACCTTGGGCTAGTGTAGATCAGTTCACTCTTTAAAAAACAATAATAAAAAAAAGTTATCCATAAAGCACTGGTCTAACCTAAGCAGTATTTTGGCCAAAAAGAATGCAGGATTGGAGCCAAACACAATAAAGATGAAGCACTTCAAGTAAAATGGCAGTATGTCATTTAAATTATTTGATCATTACACCCAATTGCAGCATAAAAGAATTTTAAAAGAAATACTATATTTTTTCGATGTAACCAAAAGCTGCTGTCTTGGCACCTTGGTTTATGCAAATTACGGACCTTGATCATCCAAATCATCCTTTCCCTCACTGACTTGCACCATTTATACTGGTGCAACTATTGACACCAATAAACTTTTGTAGAACATCAATTGTAGAAAGGAGAATTCAGGTTTCCAGTTGCAAGACAAAACCAGAACATTTCAAAGTACAAATCTTAAATTTGAAGCCCAAAAGATCAATCTTAAGAAAAGCTGTCAAATAGTTTTCTAGCTGATTATCTGATAAATTGGTATATTTTTGAAGCCTACGTATATAGTAAACATTGTAACAACAAGATAACTTGTGATTTCTGGTGCTTTTAAAAGATTTTATCTATTTTATGCTCTGCACACCCATATAGGGCCCCTACTGAAAAATATCATTACATATGAAATTGTATTGTGAAACACAAAGTTCACATACAGTGAACAATCATACAGTAACAAAGACATTTCAGAATCATACAGTACCAAAGGCTTACCAAAGAACTGTTTGGAAAGCAGTGGCAGTGGGGCCATCATGATGTAAAGATACGATAGGCAAAGGTAATATGGAGTGTTCATACCTTACCTTTTTTGTGAGAAAAAAATGGACAAGCTTTCAAACAAACATTCAGTACGTCACTATACGGAACATAATTTTCTGTGCTTTTATTTGGTCATTATTTAACTAGCTATGATGCTATCATCACCAGAATTGTAGACACCTGCCTAATTTTTACCAGCCCATGGATTTACTTACCAGCTGCACACTTAAATAACAGTGTGCATCTCTGCAGGACCAGGATAATTTCTAAAGTACAAACGACTTCTAAACCATAGTTTAAATATTAGAGATGACAAAGAGAAAAGTTTGGAATAATGGAGGAACCAGACCAATATATTTTAAAACTTAATTAAAAATTGGGTAAAACATGAGTTTTTGGAACTGTCTTAAATTGCTGGTTTTTTTTCTGGTGATGACACAGCTCTATATCCTAATAGAATATTAATAAGAAGTGCTTTTGTCCCAATATGTATGAGATACATTTTCTTCTCTAATGTCTTCACTTGGATTAGCAGAGCTTGAACTTTTTTTTTAAAAAGGGCCCAGTATGAGTACAACAAAGCTAATTTAAGGTTTAGATTAAAGAGCGCTACATGAGCTATTTGCAAAAATATTTTCTGATGTCTGCCTATAGGATGGCACAGCCCTTTGCCTGATGTAACTATATTTCCAGAAATAATAACCTTACAGTGGTGACAAAAATCAAAGTACTGCTGTGTGTATTTTAGAAATAATTCATTGGCTGTATGTAGCTGATGCTTTACATTGTTTTCATACTTTAAGCTGTTGCTTTAATTCTTTTTTCCTGTTAACCTTTTATGAGTTAGTGGTTTGTTTCAGGGTTTAGGGAACTGGGGACGAAAACTCAAAGGAAAATTATGCAAACACATCTTGGGAAAAGCAAACTGAAACTACTCCCAAGTGCTGCATTTTGAAGACCTACCAATCACATGCACTAAAAAAATTTTAGTCTTTGACTTGGGCATCCATTTGAGCGGACATGGCTGAGCCACAGGGAAACTTGACAAGACTCTCTTCATAGGGGGAACGTGAGCAGTCACAGTAATTTGATAATCCACATCGAAACCCAGTTTTGCATAAAAGTCCTGTGAGCAACTCAGAGTAGAAAAAGAGACTGTACTAGTTCTTAGAGATGGTTGCATTGCATCAGGCTAAAAAACATTATGGAAGTAATAGCTCATTCTGTAATAAATCTTCCTGTACATTTTGTAGGAAAAAAAAAAAAAATCCCTCTAGGCTCTTGGGCTGTTATCATTCTGACATCTTTAAACAGTATTACTTCAAAAAAAAAAAAGCTATACAACAGCATTGCCCTTTGTGAGCTGAAGTGAAGCATTTTTAAGCAGAAATATGAGTGCTCTCATTAAACTGTTCAATGACAGATCTCTTTGGAATAGCAAATGTTTATTTAAAAAGGTCACAGGAAAAATTTTAACACAGCTTCTGGGAGGCTGGAAGCACATTAAGTGTGGGAGTTCATAGAGCTGCTGAACTGCAAGGTAGTAGTTGGATTGAGAACAAGACACGGCAACATGCTGTGGTCTTGTTTTGACTGTAAATGATTTGGAGTTCGGTGAGTATTCTTGTGTGCAAAATCTGTTTCTTAGCGACGGAGCAGGGAGAAGCGAGTCAGTAATAAGTACATGGAGCATTCTGAGTCAGAAATAAGCTTTTTGCTTGGGCATGCAACGCTGTGTCATAGCCTCAGCTTGGAGTGGGTAGTCAGGACCTTCAGAATTTTCCTCCTACATCTGGTACGGGATTCTTTCTGGCCCTGCACTGAGGGCCGAGTTAATCCTCTGGCCCTGCAATGAGCTGAGTTAATCCTCTTCGGCATAAGAAGGCAGCACCAGGAGATCCTAATTATAGCACTAGCCCAGGTCTGTTCTTCACCCAGCTGCCCAGGGCAGAGCAGCAGGGTGAGCTCTATCATAGGAAAGAGGTGGAGCAACAAACTCAATTAAGGCATCTTTTTTATGAATGTACCAGCCTATGTAGTCATGTCAAAGTCTAGGACTTATAGCCTGCCACCTACTTGGGAGAGATCCTGAAGTTAATTTTATGCTAACTTTTCGAGTATACTATAGAGATCAAGGGACATTCCCTGGAGTGAGTTTTGCTTCTGAATCTTTCTGCCTTGCTTTTGCTGTCTGTACAGCGGAAGCTGATTATCTATCTACCTAACAAAAATATTGTGCGCATAAGAATTTTGTCATGTATTTGAAGTGAGAAACTATTCTGTACTTAAAAATACAGCAGGTTTTGATATATAACTTCTTTGACAAACCTGAGAGAATGGAAGTAAAGGGATATAGGAGTTAGATTTTCATTTGTTATATGTATACTATCACACAATTATTTTCAGTGCAGTTGTGCCAGATTCCATCCGGGTAAGGAAGTTGGCTTGTAACTGGTTTTTGGGTATTTAACTCTTGCTTCCAAACCCTCACCCAATTTTACCTTTATATTGTTCTTTGTTTGCATGTTTTATATGCAGTTCCATGTGGAGACATGGGAACAGGCTTGAAACCTGATTCTTATCTAAAGCTTAATTTTATCATGGTGTTATTTTGTTGATTTCAATTGCATTATAGTAATTGGAGGACCAAATTCAGTCCATCTTATCCAGAATCAGTGATTCAGTTTCGTTTTGCATACCTGTTTTGACTCAGAAAACAGGTGAGTCAAATAAAAAATCATGCATTTGCATAACTTTTGTAATAAAAAATACAAGAAGAAGATACATAGACAGCATGGTGGAATATTCCTGCCAAGTTTGGGGTTTTTTTGCTGATAGTTTGGTAAACATAAGCACTGAATCTGAACAACTGACTATATTGTTTCACTGTATTTTGGTGTAGGACATAATTTCATTTCAGCACTATGCCTATGTTTGTCACTGTATCAAGGACGTGAGAAATTTCTTTTGTATTTCTCCTTTCTTTATAGTCCTTCCTTGACACAGAATCTTATTTTTAATTTGTTTGTAAACAGATTCCTTTTTTTAAACAGTTTCTCCTTTTTCAAAATGGAATATACATACCTGCAGTGAAACAGTCCTCTGGTGTCCTGATCATGTCCAAGGTGGAGACAGTCACGGCAGTGACATTTTTCCTCTGTTGCACGTATCTCAGTCATTCTGCAAAACACTTACTAGTTTGGTAATAAATTTAATAGTTAAGATCCACCAAGAATTACCCTTCCTTCTTCAGCTCCACTCAGCAAATCATCTGAAGTCCCTGTATATACCCCATATATATATGTTTAGTTATGAAAATCTATATTGTAGGCATGTATACAATACTTATATTCCTTTTTTTATAGATAGATTATATAAACCTCCAATAGTATTAACAAGTATTGGAAGATTTAGAAACTTGTTTTTGCAGAGCTCTGGAATACTTTATATAGTGGAAGATCATCGTTTAAATATGGACAATCTTGTTTTTCATACTGAATACATTGCAGAGTGAGGAAAACTTGGTAGCTTGACCTCCACGTGTGATGGGGAGAGAGAGAATGATGATAGAGTGGTGAATAACAAGGGAAAGCAGAGAATTGCTTTGAGGCCATTAAGAAATTGAGGAGAGGGGGGTTTTGCCTTATTTTGCAAAACTTTTTGCTTCAGTGATTTTCGCCCCAAAGTTTTGTTTTCATCCAGATTTTCCAATTGATTCTGACT
Source organism: Numenius arquata (assembly GCF_964106895.1). Classification (NCBI taxonomy): domain Eukaryota; kingdom Metazoa; phylum Chordata; class Aves; order Charadriiformes; family Scolopacidae; genus Numenius; species Numenius arquata. The sequence goes on along the minus strand of NC_133580.1, from coordinate 32,483,243 downwards.
ATAACCCACTTGGAAATCTCTGGAAGCCCTGGAATTCAGGTTATTGACGGTTGACCATTGCTGATTACCTGCTGGGAAAGGAAGTGATATTGTTGATTACTGTAATAGAAGGCCAATTTTCCCTTTATTCCCACACTGATACATCAAATCTGATTTGTTATACAGAAGGATTTCCTTAAAAAGATTATGGTGTGTTATTTGCAAAATCTCAGAACATTATAGCCTATTGTAGATGCAGAGTGAATTTTTCTTTTAGCCATACAAAAAGAATCTGATAGCAGTATTAAATTTCAGGTGTAGAAGTACAAAGAACATGGTGTGTGGCATGAACAGAGTTTGTGACTGGGAACTAGTACGTCTGTCTGCTTTGTCCATTTTATTCCCCATTTTGTTTTTAAGTAACCTAAGCAATTTATTTTCTCTGTTTCAATTTCTCGACCTGCATAACAGCAAGAGTAATTTCCCTGGTCCACAAGGGCGTATGGACTAGGCTTTGTACAATGCTCAGAACTTGCCTCTGGCAAATACCAGTGTATCTTCAGAATATTATTTATTGGCTCCAGCAGCTCTGCCTCAAACACAACTTCTTTACAAAGGTATTAGTGCCAGGTGGTTGATCCCTTTTGTTGTAGGTGTTTTCAGTTTCCTAGCTCTGTTGCTCAAGCAGCTCTCTAGATGAATTTGACAACACTGGACGAATGACTTCTCTCTGTTTAAAAACTTCGTTTTGTATGATTACTGTTATGTTTGGGACTCTACGGTGGGTTTTGGTTTCATTTTTTTTTAATGTAACTCTTTGTTTTACAGATGAGGGCAGGAACGCAGTTGACCGTGCAGGTGGTGCACATATTGTAGTAGACCATATAAGGTCACTGTGCAGTAAAACAGATCCAGCCAGTGAGAAGCTCTTGACTGTCTTTTGTGGCATGCTGATGAACTATAGCAATGAGAATGGTAAACAACACCGAAAATTTGCTTTATGTCTACCAGGAGAACAACCCCATCAAAAAAAGGAAAAAAGATAAAGTGAACTGTAGATTTACATTGTGGATACTAACACTAAGTTATTCTGAAAAGATCAAGTACCTCAATTTGCATATACAATTTTCAGTAAAGTTATGTTCCCCAAAATAATAGATATCTTCCTGATGCAATTCCATGTAGCATCATCTAGAATTTACTTCTTTCTCTAAAAGTAATACATGGAGATATATCATACACCTTAGGAAAAAAATAGATTTACAGAAGTAAATTAGAAGTCCTCTCTTTTTCATTTAGTATCAAACACCACCATAAGACTTAATTCGTTGCAGGCATGCAGTGTTGTCTTGTTGATGATTTGGGGGTATGTATGCCAAACAGTTTTCCTTAATCATTTTTCTCCTTGCAAAATGTATATAAAACCACATGTTACTTTCTTCTAAGATAAACGGGGAATGATTTATGTGTATGTTCAACACTCTTCTGTATCTACAAGTTATAAGTTTATGTTCTTTATCCCATTAAATGGAGATGTTTAGGGGCTGGGACAAAGACACAAGATAGTATCTTAAATGAGAAATACTTGACCACTGAGGGTAAGAAAATAGTGTTCTACATTAGTTGTACAAATGTACACTTCTGCACGCAAGCGTGCCAAAGCATATTTTACAGCATTCACACATTTCCAAGTTTTTCAATATTTCAGTCTCTAGAAAAACGGGGGTGAATGAGGAAAGCTAAATAGAGGCTGTTCTCCTGACTTGTAATGGCACAGATTGCAAATGTAGTTAGCTAATCACATTATTTCTTCAATCATGCCCACTTCCTGAATTGTAGTGTTTTATCTTAGGAAGAAATAGCTTCTTTATTAGCTGCTCATCATTTCCTTAGAGTTATCGCTTGCTGTAACTCACTTTCCAAACCTATGTCCCTGAAACTCTTCTACTTTTCAGGATGGTCCATAGGCTTAATTTATTATTTGTTTTTACCTTTAACGTATAAATTTTTAATCTGCTTTATCATATCTTCTAGCATAGTTCCCTTATGTGTTTTTTATACCATTTCTCTGGAATTCTCACCCTAAGTGTTATTTATCCACCTCCAAATATCACTGTTGTATGTGTCTCATCTCTTTCTCTTGTTCTTGCATTCTTTTTTTCTCCTCTTTTCCTAGTATTCTCTAAGAATAATTGTTTACTTCTTCCTTCTTCTCCATATAGCAACTTTCTAGTTCCTTTCTTTGATATATTTTTCAGGAATTGTTTTGCTTGATGTCTTCATGAGGGTCACATTTTATTGCATTCCATATCGTTAACTCTGTATTTTCTTTATTTGTTAAAATATTTGGAGCAAATAGATATTCTCACTTCTAAGATACCAGAATCCTCTGGGTTAATTAAGCTAATGAGCATCCAGTATATTTGGTAGCTCAAGACAGAGCAGTCCAAAACAGTAGAGGTACTGTGTCAGTTTTGCTTCAGTGACCAAGCTCCCAGCAGGTCTTCCCTAGGAAGACTAATTATGAGATAAATCTCTCAAACCAGCAGCTTCTGAACAGTTTAACTGTTACGAACATTGAATAAATGACTCATTCCATCTAATAAGGTAGCTTATTCTGATGCAATCAATAAAGCAGTTGTGTAGTTCAGTGACAACTAGGAGGATTCACTAGCTGCTCTTTGCTAAATTACATCTTTCATCTCACACAAACTAACAAACGGACACAATATTCACAGGGGCCACTGAAGCAGTGTCAGAAGCGAGAAATGCAGGAGTATTCCCAGCTCCTGGATCTGGGGGCACACCGCCATTCTGTCCTACCATCGCATCAGGGAGGATTGCTGGGAGCTTACCAAACCCACACCTTACCTGACATACTTGGTGGTCTCCATGAGAAAGGACCTTTTGGTAGGGACCCAGCTGCTGTTTGGCCCAGCACCCACGGGTATGCTGTGTAGAACTTGTGCCCTGTAGTTCCATTGTGAATTTGGCCACTGACTGGGGCAACCACTGAATGAAACCCCAAATAATCTACCAAATCAATATTAAAAAAAAATAAGTAAAGGATTAAATTTTTAGAAGAAAAGTCAGTGACTATACCTGCAGAATGTGCTTGGAGAGACAGGTAGTTGGCCTGTTTCGCCAATTTTGTTTTAAGAGCCACAAGTACACTTGGACCATAGTTGTGAACTACTCTAAAAATATCACCTGCAGACCATCGTAAATCACAACAACAGTCAATGTCAGATATGAGCCGAAGACAACCACTTACTTCCACACATTGCAGCATTAGGTGGATAATATTCTGAGTAAATGCAATTCTATGCTGACTTGTTGTAAAACATGTAACCTCAGATTGTCCTGACAGTTAATTGTGCTTACAGATTAGCAGATACCACTTTCAGGATTTACTTGCAAAAGTTTGATCCCACGTTACTTACGGAGAAGAAAAACACTGCATTGGTTTTGCTGAAGGATGAGGACTATGGGATTGCAGCCTAGAGTCCCAGATTGCTTTATCAGTAGTTATGGAAACAAATTGGACAAAAATAAAAGAAAAAATATTAGAAATGTTAGAAGGAAGTGTTTCAGTCTTTGAAATACCACTTCTGTCTTCTCTTTTCTTGCTTCTGTAATCTTTTCCTGCTTAGCATGCTATGTTACAAAAATTACAGGTGGGGACTTCGAAGATTTCTTTACAGCTTTTAATGACTTGCACTCTTTTAAGTTGCACTAGCTATCCAGATAAGGATGATTACAGCACATTTGGTTCTTAGCTGCATCTAATTATCTGTGAACACCCTAATATTTTCTAATCTTTAGTATTTTATGAACAAAGAGTATATAAATTGTTTTGATTCTAAGCAGTCGTCATTCCCAGTCAACTAATTGCCCTCTTTTTCCAATAGCTACTATTTTATTTTTAACAGCTATCAACTACCTTATTTTTTTAATGAGAGACTCATTCTTGAGTACTTCAAGTTTTTGAATTAGCATTATCACATGAGTTTTACAAAAATGGCAACTAAAGAGCAGCTACGAGTAATATTTTCTTTTCCTAAACAGAGCAAATTAGTGGAGCATTCTTGTATCTAATCCTGATTCTGGACACTCAGCTTGCAATTGTAACTCCATTCATAACACTGTTGTCTAAGCTTTAAAACTAAGCTTCTCTTTACAAGGTTCTTGTGCCATCTGCTTCTGTCAGGAATTATTTTTGCCTGTCTCTCAATTCTTCATTTGCCTCCTTGGTATTTTATCATTTCATTAGTCACTACAATGTTAACAGAACAAACACAGCTTTGGCATCTCTTGCAGTTCTTTTAAGCACAAAAAAAAAAAAGTGTCAATTTTTAATTGCATTGCTAGAAATCTGAGGGTTTTTCTGATGGGACACAGTCCTTTGCCTTCAGCCCAGATTATCTTAACCCTCTGTTGTAATCATATTTTACTACCAAATTCAATCAAAAACAAATAGCTCACCCATTCTTTCCCTTGTTAGTTCTTAAAATGCAAAGTTGCAGGTATGGCTAGGAGTGATACAAACGTGTCACTCATGTTTGGGAATGTTTGTGCTTATAGCTTAATCCCAGAAGAAGCATGACTTGACAAAAACCTATAATCTTTCTTTGTCGAGCTCTGCAAACTTCATTTGGGGTATGGAGCACCTGTGCTTAAAGCTGCTGTTTTGGCACCTTTCAGTAAATTCAGTATGTTGCGCTTCTCCCATTCGGAAGACTGTTATCATTACATATATAGTCTGTGCATAGCTATGAATCTGCTTAAGAGCAAGAGGGAAAGCAGTCTTGGATAAAGAGTGAAAAACTAACAACTAATCTAATAAAACTAATAATCATATGCAAAAGCTCACATAGAAGAGTTAGTGACATGAGTAGTTATTTTGTAGGTCTCGTAATCCTCTGAGTGAAGACTATTTACAAAGTAATGAGATCAGTCTATAAGGCAGCTAATTTTCTCTTGAGATTTATAAAACAAACCATTAAAGTATTTTTAAAGAAATGCAGAAATGATGGGAGAACTAGGCCAATTAGCTCGTTAGGTAGTCAAATTGGAGATCAGAAGCTAACTGAATACAGTATGCATGTGTGAAATTATACATATGTTTATATATGGGCATATAGATGAAGATAAAAATAATATACTTCTATCAATTGCTTTCTCATCTCATTTCATATTAAACTTCAGTCTGTCAAGGTTGTCTTTCCTTCAGTGCCTTTGTAAAATGTAACATTCTGATGTTAAAGCATACAACTGCTAAGCCTTTCTTATTCTCACAAAACTCTTAGCGACTGGAATGAATGCTGGGGACTGATTTGCACTGTTTACCATCTGCAGAAGCTATGTAAATACACAAGAAATGAAAGGGAGATTTATGGCACCATTATTATGGCCTAACAGCAGTATTTCAGTAATGCTTCCTTCTAAGACTTACCGTTGTTAATTTTCATGCTTGCCATGGTTTTTGTTTCATTTCCATCACAGCTAAAGATGTCTAGCATGCTTTCAAGACCTAAATTCACAAATGCAAAGTAACCTAAAGCATGTAAAAGCAGATAAAAAGTATATTTCCTATGATAGTGAGATAATCAATAAAATTACTTATATGTTATATGATGATTTAACATAGATGTGAGGATTGCAAGCAGGTTTTTCTAGGGTACGAAATCATGCCACCAATTTGTACAGAACAAATTTTCCTTTAGCATTATAATCACAGTTACTGATGAAACACGAAATGACTAGCTGTTTTCTGAAATTCTGTCCAAAACCATGAACTAGCCTAAATCAGCATTTTAAACTCAAATGCCCCCAATAAAGTTCTCAATTTGGGATATTCTCCCCAGATCTTACTCTTTGGAGTTTCCATGTGTGTCACCGAAGGACATGGAGCCATTGAAATTCAAGTTTTAGGTAGGTGATTCTTTGTGCTGGCGCATGTATTGATTGCCTTTTATCTACCTGTATATGCATCTGTACAGCATCACTGTCAGTGCTTTCCACCCCGAGAGAACACAGAGGCATCTTACTAGTGCAACACATAATGGCAGTGTAAAATCTGAGACAATTTCTTTTGTGGCTTTAAGTCATAAATTCAGAAGAGATATTCAGTTTTTCATGCTTCCTGCTCACTATGTGTAAAGTTCTGCTTAGGAAGCTGATAGAAATGCTGTTTCATCCTGAGACACGATGTGCCTGGCTTCATGGTTCACTTTAGTCCTGTGTCAGGCAACTGCTTGTAGGATAGATGCATGTCCCCCCTGAATTTGTCTCCTGCTCTAGTAGGACCTTAATATCTGCTGCAATGAAAGGCTGATACGCAGTTACTCCAAGTTACCCAGTCTGCAGTCTTTCATAGGAGAGCCTGAGAATTGCCGTCAGTCCTTCAGCTAAGACTCAACCACTTACATGTTTTTAATTTTTCTGAACTAAAAAGTGCTGTAAGTCTCCATACAAATGAGAAGCCTAATACTTTTCTCTTAAACTTCTCCTTAATAGACTTTGCCCTTGTACTTACTAGAGAAAGAGTCTCCTATTGGTGGTGATGCAAATGTAAACAACAAGTTCAGAATTTGTATGACAAGCTCAGGCTTATGTATAAACATAGCAAATAGCTGCTGGTAGCCTCTTATTTTCAAAGTTTTTGCCTCCTATGCAGCTTTGTGACTCACAAGGTTGTCCTGTCTTTGGCAGAGGAGAAAATTTATCCTTTTGCTTTCTGGGGCTAAGGCAGCAATATTTACCTTCTTGACAATTCCCTTAAATCCATTCCTACCACTGTAGACCATTCCTGTGCTCAGGTGCCATCCTTCTAATCCTGGGAAATGTGACTGGTATGGAATCAAGTAAAATACCTGACATTTGACCCAGTACAGTTGTCCTTTCTCGGTATATTTTCCTTTGCCTTTTTTTCTTACATGGGAATTCTGGAGGCCCTTTAATCAGCGCCCTCCATGCTCTCTTGAACAACAATATATCCTTCTACTTGGCTGTCAGGATTCCTGTTACCTTTCAAAGATGGATATGGTTTCCCTTTTTCCACTCTTCTCCTCCGCACTTTTTATATATTTTGTATTAAGAAAGAGACAGCAGAAAAAAAACCCTGCTCGAAATAGAGAGTTTGTTTTTCTGATGTCAGAATGCTTTGCCATGAAGCCCATAGAGATTGTCTTTTTGTCCATTACAGTTGGATAAAGTGATTTTAGAGTCACTAAAGGCATAGTCTAGTAACAAAGCAATTTCCTTCCACATAATTTTCTGTGGCATTTGTGGTTTGTGTCTTTGTTCTCCTACTCTCCATGGCTACCATTTTTCCTTCAGAATTTTTAAGTGTCTGCAGGGGACAATCACAAACCAAGGACAAAACCAGATTATTTACCAGTAACTTGAGTTCTCCTACACAATCATTTTCTCCACAGAACCATTCTAGCTCCCCCCTCCCTGATTTTCCTATTCAGAGTTAGATTTTTGTAGTCAGTTTGGAATAAAGTAGGAGGGCATGGTAGTGACTCACACATCTGCCGGCGGTAAAATGGCATTCAATGCATGCGCTAGTGCAATTTGTACTTACCTGAAATTTGACAACTTCAACAGCTCTTTGATGTCTGACATGGCGTTACTGTAAATTTCTCTAAAGACCATGAATCTGTGGAAGAGGTAACACACACCACCCTCCCCATAAAAAAAAAAAAAAAAAAAAAAAAAAAAAAAGGAAATTCAGTTACTGGTAAGTAATACAGTTTTATTAAAGAAGTCAAGCCATAAGGATTCCTGCTTATCCCCAATAGTCTTTAATAACTGTGCCATTTACTTAGTGTACCAAATTGATAATTACTACAAGAGTATTTTACAATGAACATAAATGAACTAAACATTCCAGAATCTTTTCATAATTTTTATTGTATGAAAATTTCAAACACCCTTGGCAGAATCTTGAAGGTAAAGAGTTTTCCAAGAGCATGAGATGATACTAAATTTGCTAGACTTAAGTTGTAATGTGTTCTTATCTCCCGGTAAAAATCTGCAAATTTTATGACTCTGATTCAACAGGTATAAAAACTCCAACTGATTTCAGTTGCTCAGAATAAGTTCCTTAAGAAAAAAATAACAAACTCCCTGGTAGGTCTTGACCCAAAGCTAAATGAAGTAATAACAATTCTCTTGAATTCACTGGGCTTTGGATCCTCGTCTTTTGAATCTGTAACATTTAAACGTAGTTAACGTGCTTAGAAACAAAGGAAAAAAAGATGCTTAGGAAAATTACTAAACAACATCTGGTGTGTTCATGTCTGCTTCATTCTACTCAACTGTGAAACAATGTTTTTCTTCTTTGCTATGTTATAGGTAAAATGTGTAAGAGAAAATATCGTTATAAATAATCCTTTAAAACAATCATGTTTCTGCCTAACCATCAAAGCATCTTTCTATTTGCAGACATCTAGGAGCAATAACTTCTTACTTGTAAATACTATAAACTTTCATCCTATGCAAGAAATTATCAGAATGGCTTCTAAGGACTTTTCTTAAACCTTCCATTTTTTTGTCTTTATTAAACTTTCTTTTTTCTCAAGCTCTTCATAATCTACATTGTGACTTCCTGTGTTTATAAAACTTTTCATGTTTATTTCAGTGCCAGTTTATATTCATTCTAATTTTAATTTTCCAGTTTTGATCCTTAAGGGAAAACAGTATATAGGAACATGCTCTCAGATAAAGAATTATTTCACTGACGTAGTCTTGTTTGATTTCAGACAGCTAGTCTCAGTGAGCTTAGAATCAAACCCAACATATACTAGGAACCTGATAACCACAAATTATCAGCAGTTGTGTAATTCACTATACCCTATGACCATATCAGGAGGGAGTACTTCTGGGAATATGTCCCATTGCGAGGGGCAGGGGGAATTAGGAGTCAGTATCTCAAGTCTGGACCAGATCCTAGTGTAGAAGAGTAGAGGAGACAGATATTTTAATGCTGCTTAGCCTAGAATTTGCTTTCTGTGAAAAATGCTTTTTTGCTTTAAAGAGTAGTACTACAAACAGAAATGCTAACTCACTGTTGCACTTTCTTTTTATGTAGATACCCTGCAGTCACAGCTTATCAATATGGGTGTTATTCCTACATTAGTGAAATTGTTGGGTATTCATTGCCAAAATGCAGCTCTGACAGAGATGTGCCTTGTTGCATTTGGCAATTTAGCAGAACTTGGTAAGTCCACAATATTATTCTCAAATGTACATCCAGTTTTTGCAAAGTTAAATCTTAAGACTAACAAAAGCCTTGCACTGATGCTTATTCCATTACTTTTGGTACATTTAAAATTTAAAGCAAGCAATTTCTGCTTATTGTCTTTAAAATCTATAGCTGTCTCTTTTTTTTTTTTTTTTTTTCCCTTCAGAAACTGAAATTTATTTGGGTACATAGTATAACCTTATGTTTTATGTTAACATTCTTCAATGCAACTAAGCCTATTTTCAATCATCTAAACAGTATTTCCTGAGTGCTGCTACTTACTGTGAATTATTTATTAATAATATAAATGATGTGTCCTGGTGTAGCTCCGCAAAGTTATATTGGGATTAAATTTGGCTCATGGAAATTACTGAATGAAACTGAGACAGGCACAGTTCATAAATCTGCCTATACAACTCTACAACTCTATTCTTTTAGGTGTAGAGTTTTAACATGTTCTAGACTAAATACTTGCATATATAAATCAGAAATACTACTAAGCTGTAGATGTTATTTTTAGCAAGTTTCATTACAACTTCATTTAAATTGAAGTTTGTGGTCCTGCTTTGATCCCTTGTCTTTGTATGTGAATTAGTTGTCAATGGAATTCCACAAAGCGTAAACCAACACGTTGTTAGGACTCATGGTTTACATTGCTGTTCTTTTGCTAACCTGTTCAGTGAAATTTTAGTCTTAGGAGGTTTTTTGCACTGGAGTACAATAATATAGCGATTATGGTATCATCCTGTATTTCTAAGAAGATTCAGCAGTTCAAAATATGAAAAATATATGTGTGAGTTTGTACTATTTGGTGGCCTGAAGTTATTCACAACTGTCCTAAGTTCGTAGATTTCAGAGCTAGAGAGAGTATCATGTTATCTAGTACGGTCCAATCACACACTTAATACCTTAGCTTATAGCAGACAAGTCTACTTAACAGAACAACAGAGAGAGCCATCAAAACAGCACTAAAGAAATCAATAGATCAGAGTATATATTGTGTCTGCATGGCAGAAAGTATAATATGAGTCGTACACCAGAAATTCTAGTGCAAAAATGCAACTTAAACCACAAGGATATTAGATATAATAAATGATATCTCCACTGAGAACTACATTTCCTTTCCCTCCTTGGAAATATCCAGCTTTGCCCACTTGAGAAATAATAACCATGGGAAAGAAGCTTAACAGCAGCTGCTTCCCTTCCTGTCCCCATAGGTTGAAAAGATGCTCGTTCTTTAAGACTGGCACAAAATTAATTTAGCTCATAATACTTTAATCTCCCTTAAGCAATAGCTTAGTCAATCACATTGTAACTGTAATATTTTATTTTTGCCGTGTAACTTCAGGGAATTTTATTGTCAGATTGTCATTTTTCATCACTTAAAGACAACTGCATTCCACAGATCCCTTGAGAAGCATTATATGAAACTCTTATTCTATTTCAAAGCAGGGCAAAAACCCAATACAGAGTGTGATGGTTCTGCTTTTAAAAATACTGGAAAGGTCAGTAATCCACTTAGAATATGCTATACAGCCATGCACATTGAGAGAAAACTATAATGAGATGTGCACAAAAGGGTCTTGGTCTGCAATTCATGCTTTTGCCCAGTCCTTGGGGTCATTTCTACATTAAAATAATCCCTAACCATCCATTAAAGCAGTAGCAAAGGTGCTGGAAGATTTTCTAGCTACAGATGGCCCTCAGGAGGTGGCAACTGGAGAATGCAGAACACCAGCCCTACCACCTGCGTCCCCTGTAATACTGCCAGTGAGGAGGGCTAAGATACAGGCAATGGAGTAAGAGATGCTTTTGTTGAATCTATATTTTAAGAACCATTATCTGCTGGCTAACCTCCTTGTAGCAAGCTAGCCCATCTGTAAAGCTGCTTTGTATTATCTGTGCAGTATGAAGTGGCCCTGCAACAGCCACACACCAATTTCAAGGAAATGTCACCATCATGAAGCCATGTAAATACTAAAGCATTCAGTACAACTCTTCATCTCTCCCATAGAAAATGCAATATATAATCTGTTAATCTTCCTGTTATGCTGAAGGGAATCCAAGGTTTAATATATATTTTTGTAATATTACTGTTTCTATAGCTACCTTTACATTCTGTTGGGCAGAAACAGCCCCAACAGCCTTGATCGTATATTTATATATATTTTTAACAGCCTTAATCATAATTAATTCAGGTTAGTACATTTATCTTAGTCTTAGACATTTTTCTTTTCATTTAGTGACAAGCACGAGTCTGTTGTTCTTGTCTGTGAAGAGCACTATTAGTCACCTTACTGAATAAACCTGGTAATAAAGAGAAAAAAAAAAATAGTCCTACCTTTTGATGTGGTTTGTTTACTTGATACTGAATTTTCCCTTTTGCTTCACAGAGTCAAGTAAAGAGCAGTTTGCCTACACAAACATTGCTGAAGAGCTTGTGAAACTGTTCAAGAAACAAATAGAGCATGATAAAAAAGAGATGATTTTTGAAGTTTTGGCTCCCCTGGCAGAAAATGGTAAGAATATAATTTTTTTGCTTACACTATTTTTTATTCATTCCATTCTATGTATTTTGGTATATCGGTGGCTGTTTCAGGGACTAAAGGCAGAGTAACTCGCTGCCTCGTTCAGAAGCTGTCATGATTGATCCTTGTGATGACAGTGTCATACGAGTTGAATAGGTCTTAATTGTCTGAGCGTAGGACAGGAGCCAACAAACATCTCATTCAGTCTGTATATGATTATGTTATATTTTATTCCCCTGTACCTGCAAGTGGGAATATCAAAAGCTGCTTTTTAGAGCTCTGTACAACATTTGTCTGCAAAACACTGGCTCAGGAGTTCGTAGTCCATTACAGCACCAGGACATCAGTCATTATGTCATTTACTGAGATCACAGAACCGCTGGCAGTTACATTTCCTATGGACGTATTTTTGCAAGGGGCATGTTAATCGCAGAGCTAAGAGCAGGATGCTCTCCCCCTGCTGTTCATGGAGAAATCACATGAATTTAATTTGAGTGTTTGGTAGCATATATTATGGTAGCGCCAAGCAGCCCCAGGAGACTTGAGTTTCATTCACTGCTCAAGCCAATGCGGGAAGCGATGTGTGCCTGATCACCCCTCCAGGATGTTCCTCCCAAATGAGTTCTTGGTGGTTTGTATAACCTACCGTCTGCCCTTGAGGAAAATGAAGAAATGAGTTAGCAGGTGGAGCTGGACTGATGTGGGGAGCAGTTCTAAGTATGGAAGACATCACAGTATTTGATGGTTCTATAACCTTGTTTTAATCACCTCAGCATTAAAGCTTGTTTGAATGGAATAAGTTATTAGATAGATTGTAAAGTAACGATTTAGGTTTTATCCTACTCTGTACACACTCTCTGTCTATGTCTGTTTTACACAGTATAAATCAAGATAAATTACCTCAATTAAATTACCTCAATTAAAAAAGTTATTTTGCCTTTTATTTTAAGTGGTATGTAAAAAGAGGATTCCTTTTTTTGGTTCTAAAAATGCACATTTTGTCAAAATATATTCACTTACCACATAATAACTAACAAGTTGCTCTAAGATAGTTCGATCCTTGGAGACCGACACAGCATTAGGTCCAAGCTTTTGTGAGTTTGACATATTTCAGTTCAAATGCTTCATTTTTCTTAGATTATGTTTTATAGTTGCAATAAAATTTTATAAGTTTAGTGCTGCTGAACATAACTTAGGTGCTTGCATGTTATGAGGTAATCAGCTGAACTCTTCCCCTGTGGGTTCAAGGCATACTTAAATGAGTTCTCTGTGCTGGTACTGTTTAGGTGCTTTTGATTGTAGATAATTAGCAATAGGTCAGCAGGCAAAAACATCTAAATGAAGTATTTGCAGAGTGTGGATTTTGGTGGTTGGGGGTTTTTGAGTTTTTTTGGTTTGTTTTGTTGTTAAGGACAATGGTGTAGCAATTTCTATTTCAAAACACAGCACACCTGCAAGCTGGTATTCTGTAACTAAGGGAACTCCGTATTTTTTAACGTACCTCAAGTGCAAAAGTACCTGTTTTAAAAAATCCCATCTGGATATTTTGCTTTCCCTAACAAAGTTCATGAGAAAGTCAGCCGCTCTTAGAGGAACAATAAATTCCACTCAGGCAAAAAGTCTAGTCACAACAGCATACTGAGGGTCAGTCACATCCTTCACCAGAGGTAGAACACTTCTCACCCAACTGCCACTTGTAAACTATACGAAAAAATATTTCCAAAGCTTTGGCCTTGAAAAATATTTTAACTCAGGTTAAACTCCTTATTGTTAAAACACCATTTCATGCTGAAAGCTAAGAGAAATCCATTTGCTTGCACATTTCTGCAGAGGTTTGTAGCTGCTTTCTAAAGTCAGCATGCAAAAACTACCAGAGTCACTTTGACATAACTAAAAAACCATAATGTAGCATCAGATGACCTGCCATTCCTGCTTAACAGAAAAGGAGTTTTGGCATGTAAAGGAGATTCCCAGCTCCAAGTTCACAGGGAAAAAATCTGTTAAAGATTGTGTTGTAGATAAAACAGAAAAAATATTGCTCCCAAGTCCTATTTCACCACCTGAAAAACATATTTATCACCTTCTTTGTTGAGCCTTGTGGCCAATAACTAAGAAATGAGTTTACCTCATCATTTTCCAGTTTTTCTTCAATCACAATAAATTTTGCTCCCAACCCAGCCTTTTAGATTTGACCTTACTGTACTCCTCCTGCAGCCCTTTCAACGAATGGCAGAAATCTTGGCTCAGCTAGAAGAAATGGGTGATTACTTGCTCTGAGATTTCATCTAAAAGTTCTATATTTTATACTTGCATGTCTTAGTGAAGTCAAGAGCTCTTCTGTACGTGAAGTAGAAGAAAAAAAACAAAGTTTGTTCTGCAACACAACCGAAAATCTTTGGAAAGCCCAAACACGGCTCAGTCCTTATGAGTCTGCTGCAGGATGACTGAGATGCCAAAAGTTTGCTGTAGAGAAAAACCCTCATTTTTGAGAAGCGAGAGCAGCTCCATACAGCTTCAGCGTAGGCACAGGCAGTCCAGGGCCGGGGGAGGGCCTGATAGATGAATACCAACAGAAGTTGCCCCTGAGAATTTAAAATAAAAAAGTTGCAGTTTTATCTACACAAGCTGTCAGTGAAACCATTGACGTCACTACTTCTTTTCAGAATCTGTCCCGCGTTTATGTACAAAAGATGTATTTAAAATCATGATTCTGACTCCTATTACCCATGCTATTCTTCAGATGTCATTAAACTGCAGCTGGTTGAAGCAGGCTTGGTGGAGTGCTTACTTGAGATCGTCCAGAAGACTGTGGACAGTGACAAAGAGGATGATATTGCAGAGCTTAAAACAGCTTCTGATCTTATGGTTTTATTATTGCTTGGAGGTAAGTACAGTGTGTCACTCTCTACCTTCTGCAAAGCAACAGCAGATGCCTGTAATGCCATTTGGTTGCTGAATTTTACTATTTATTGATTTTCTAAATAACATAGAGAACCTGCTGTTACATGTAACCTGCCAGTTAACATTTAATGGGTCAGATTTTGTCTCTCATTGCATTGCAGGGCTGTATTCATTGCAGTGCAGCCAGCAGAGCTTCACATATATAAAGAGAAGAAATTTCCCTAACAAACAAACGTTTCTTTGTCTTGCTGACTGTCTATGCTTTTTACCCCAGATGAATCCATGCAAAAGTTGTTTGAAGGAGGAAAAGGCAGTGTGTTCCAAAGAGTACTTTCATGGATTCCGTCCAACAGCCATCAGCTACAGCTTGCAGGAGCATTGGCTATTGCAAATTTTGCCAGAAATGGTAAGAATATGCCATCATAGCTTATGTTCATTTATCTGTACCCTTCTATCATGCTCTGTCTGTACAGCTACAAACGAAAGCTGTGTGTCATAGTAAAGCTGCTGTTGAGCTATAAAGCAACATCAGTAATTTTATAGTTTACAATCCTCAAAAGCATTAAGCCTACTTTAAAAATACTGTTTCACATTTGTAGAGAAGTATAGGGGATTTCTGCCTTCTTCAGAGTTTCTTACGTCACTCTTCTAAATTTGTCATGAGTGCTGCAACTCCCACTGATGACAGTGGTCAAATTCTCAACAATAAAATGTAGAAAGTAACAAGGAAATAACCCTTCTATTCTTAAAAAGCTCTTGTAAAAATCTTAGTAATAATCTTCCATTCACAAGTGACTTGTCTCGTCTTGCACAGATGGAAACTGCATCCATATGGTGGATAATGGCATAGTTCAAAAGCTGATGGATCTGCTAGACAGACATGTGGAAGATGGAAATGTAACTGTGCAGCACGCTGCACTGAGTGCTCTCAGAAACCTGGCTATTCCTGGTAAGCCTCCCTTTGCATTGCTAATTACCCAAAGGTGAAATTCTGTTCTCCCACCGCACCCTCCCAGGGGATGAGGGTGGAAGAACTGACTGACAGTCCTAGAGGCAGGTCAGACTGCTGCTTTTCATTTAGGCCCATCATCGCTTTTATGTCTCTTGCACAGCAGTTGTGACCAGCAGTTTTAAATACATCACAGGCCTATAGACCATCCTTTGTCACTTTGATCCCACAGTACCATCCCCCACCAAGGAAAGGGCAGTTTTGTAATAGGCAGGGAGCTGAGGAGGCCTCAGATATGATTTCTCAATCCTTTCTGTCCAGACCACTGCTTTTTTTTTTGTTTCTTTGCTTCATTTGAGATCTCTCTCACAGCTGAGGGTCCATACCAGAGAGCAGTGCCCACTTTGTGGAAACACTGCATCTCACTGTGCTTCCTCAGGCTTTAACAATTCCCAAATTAGAGCTGGAGATAGACTGTTAGAGTAGCCAGCCTCTTGCCATGAGTTACTGTTTGTAGACAATGAACTGAATGCTAATTTTGTCATTTTTAATCAATTACTTTGTATGAGTTTTGATTACCCAAGCATAACAGGCAGAGCACATGCACATAAAAACAAAGCAAGTCTGTAACACTTGTGTGTGCTTTCTTGTGCCAAGCCAAAAATAAGTCTTTCATCCATTTAACCTTATTGTACTATTTCCAGATTTGACAAATAATGACTTTCTAAAAATTATCATGCATACATAACTAAACCATGCAGCTTTAGTGGTGTGCCATTTGCTTACCTTTCTCATGTGAGTAATTCTACTTCCATCAGTCAGCAAGCTTCCCTGTAGCCTATGCTCAAGGATGTCTGTCAGAGACCTACATAAATTTTAATGCATGTTGTTACAGAAAAATGAGCAAGTATTAACTGGCTTCAGTGATGAACTGCTTGTTAAACACTACTTCGAATATGAAATGAGTACTTTTTTCTAAGTACAATATTGGACCAAGTTTGCACCTTACATATATTTCAGAGAGCTCCATAAAAGTGGAGATCATAGACTAGTGAAGGGGATGAAAGAGGGTTTAGAGGTCGCAATACAAGGACTACAGGCTCCAGACATGTCAGGCCACAGTGTTGTTTGTATAAAGTATTGGAACGGGGTAAGAGATTACTATGCTACTTAGATGCTTTAGATGAAATAGGAGAGCGTTGTTGGGAATCAGAGAAGTTTCCTCATATTTCGGGGTGCAAGCACCAGCCTGGGCTTCTGCTTGATGCATTTTGTGGAAGGTGCCTTTCCTACACCATGGGGGAAAAGTCTAGCCTTCAGTTTATGTTCAGGCTGAACACTGGAAATTAGATGTGCATGCTAGGAAAAAGCACTTAATTTCACACCTGTGTCTTAGCAACCACGACATCCGCACACAATGCACTATTGTCAGCGCATACTCATGTTCATTAAACCTGTGTTCACAAGCTATTTCTCAAACTGTGTCTGAAAATTTTCTTCAAGACTGTCTTGGAAATAAACTGCATCTTCCAGAAACGTTCTTGAGATCATTCCTGTTCTTTATTCATGCAGTTGTAAATAAGGCTAAGATGCTATCAGCTGGTGTTGCAGAAGCTGTATTGAAATTTCTTAGATCGGAGATGCCCCCTGTTCAGTTCAAGCTGCTGGGAACATTAAGAATGTTAATAGATGCACAAGGTAAAAATAAACTGTTCTCTATGTTAAGTGATTCTCTTTGGTTCAGTCTGTGATGTGCTGCCAAGGCTCTTACAAGAGGAAAGCAGAGGGTTTTTTAAAATTTTATTCCTGCAGTCTTGGAATAAATCTAATACATATGCAAAGGGAGAGGAACGTGGGTTGCTTTTTTTTCCAGAACTCCTAAATTGACTACCAGGGACCCTCAGAATAGGTGTCAAATGCTTATTTACTTTTGTACTTCAGAACTTGTCTACACTGTCACATTACAAGTATGTATTGAGGCGTGAGAGTTTTAAGCTACCACTCCTGTTTTGCTGTTCACTTACTGCATTTTCTGGCTGTACGTAGCTCCTTGGAAGAGACTAACGCACTTGTTAATTGATAAACTGCAATTTCAAAATGAACAGGCACCTTTTAGTTTAACAGCTTGTTTCAGGATGAGGATTTATAAAATCAGAAGTCTGCAAAAAAACCCAAAGTAGTTAATGAGATAAATTAGCCAAATATATATTTTTTTATCCAGTCTTGCAGATTTTTTTCCAAAAGATCCATTGTAATTCTAGCAAAGCTATTAGATGTGAAATAGAAATTCATTGAAGAAATTTACATGATTTATAATCTATGAAGCCTACTCTAACTGACCACAATGCTCCCTTCTGGCAGCAGTACCTTCTAGTTTTTAATTTTTGAGCTATCTCACCTGGGAATGTGACATTGCCTGTATTTTTTCTACTGTTAATCAAAGCACAAGCGACATTAACTGGGCTGATAAATTGTTTTCAGAAACTGGATTATGAATGTTTTTCTGTATTTTGTTTCCATTTTGACTGGCTTTACTTCCTTCCGTGCAACCTAGACTTTTCCCACTGTTAGTGCAATCTAGTGAAGTTCTACTTAAACTCCTCCTAGTTAGTAACTGTCAGTGTATTTTTCTAGCACTTGCTTTAAAAAGTGACAATTTTTTTGTTGTGTTATTGGCTCTGGCATCATGTAGCAGAAGCAGCTGAACAGCTGGGCAAAAATGTAAAACTGGTGGAACGATTGGTGGAGTGGTGTGAAGCCAAGGATCATGCAGGTGTGATGGGAGAGTCCAACAGACTACTTTCTGCACTTATACGACACAGCAAATCAAAAGTAAGTTAGTGGTGAAAAAGGTCAGCTTGTAAGAACTAAGAGTTACCTCTTCACTTGGTATCGGTACCCAGACCCTCTGATATGTAATCCTTCTAGAGAGCCAGGCTGGTTAATTCAGGTGTTACATCTCCTCTGGCTCTGGACACAAACAGCAGGTTTAAATGCTCACTGGAACTACGTAGTTAAAAAAAAAAAAGTGAAACAAAGCATAACCATTTCAGAACGGCAAGGCGCTTGAAGGAACATGGTTAGGATTCACATGCCTAAATCTTGACTCATTTTTATTTGTATTTTATCCTGTAGAACTTCAGCATGCTAGTTTTTCTACATTTTAGTGATGCTATGTATGAAGAATCATTGCACTCAATTGTTATGATCTTGCTATATATTTATATAAAAACGAGATCCAGAAATAGTCTTTCTCCCTACTCTTCATATAGCATATTTCAGAGTTTTAAGATTCTAACAGATCATTAGAAATGATCATTTATTCTAAATTCTAACAGAAGCTTGTTTGTACATGGCAAAAGGTAACGACATTAAGAGAAACTGGGACAGATGAATTCCATCCCTCCCATCACCTTTGCAGCAACCAAATACCTTTACATAAGCAGCCCAAGTCCACAGTCCCTGCTCCTGAGAGTATGAGGCAAAACAGAGCCCCAGAAGGAATGAAAGCATCTCATCTGGAAACAAACTATTTCAGCCTCAGATTTCATTTAGTGTGTTCACTGATACGAACACAGGGCTGCATGACTGAGTTTAAACGGCGAGTGTGCTTTGGAGAACTCAGACTTTAACAGAGACCTCTCCATTCATGCATGGCGTTTGAAAAGTGAAAAACGTACTATGGACCTGATCTACATTGAGCCGCTCCAAAAACAAATCAGCAGGACTTACAGAGATTTAAATCTTTGTTGATTTCAAATATTACTGCCTCTTTCGGATGCCTATTCTCCATTTTATGTTCAACCTCTAAAACTGATCAGGTTTCATTTTTTCTGAGTTCTGATCTTTTCTACACCCCACATACACAGTCCACAGAACACGTGTGTAGGTGGCATACGCCACCACAGATGTGAGCTTTTATCAATACTCTCTACAGGGAAAACAGAATTCAATCCTAAATATAGCAACATTTTTGATGGCGTCAAATAGATATTAATACAGAAGTTAACAGAATTATCCCAGATGAACTTTTGTGTGGCTTCTGTACTCACAGAGGAAACATGACTGGAAAACAGAGCTGAGAGGGTGGGTTTTTTTAATGCTTTTACTGCCCTCTAGGTTTGAATATGAATACAACTGGATAGCTCTTTAAAGCACCTTAGATTTGAATATGGTTTTTAATTTGAAAAGATTTGGGGTAATATTTACAAAAGTGACAGTAGTTCAGAAAACTTGTGTCTCATTCTCAAAAATGGAGTGGGTACTTGTGAGTTAAGCCACACTAGCACCAAACGTCACTGCTCTCATCTTTCTATCTGTTTGGTACTGCCTTTTAGAGGGTGATGTTCATCAAAATAAAAATTATGATGTTAAAGGTGCTGATTGATTCCCAAGGTTTATATAGCCAGAGTTCCACACTAATTCAAATAGCAATTAGCAGTTCCCGGATTATTCCACAAGGTCTTAAAACTACTTTAGCAGAAAATAATCGCAAATAATAAAACACATCAGTGCAAATAAGGAAAAATATAAAAATACTTACTTGCCTGCATACATTATGACATTCAGGAAAAACAGGTTTTAAACATGAAATGCTAGAGTCATTAGGCTCTGACTTTGCCACTAGCATCATGACTACGACAAGCTAAAAACATAACAGTTTTCAAGGATTATGATCATATTATGTCTGTTTCCTTGCATATAGAATGTCACTGCACAGCCTGTGCAAGCACTGGAACGTAAATCATTTTAAGTGCATGTATCAGTTAATGAGTTTTGACTAGTGGTTGACGTTCCAAAGGGATGTGTGGATGGATCTTTAAATGGAAATTCAACACGTTGATTAAAAATTTAAATCAAATTCTTATTTCAAGAAATAACTACTATTTTAAAACTTTGGGCACCTACAGAACAAATAAAAAATAATAAAAACCAAACTACATTTCCTTGAACAGTTTCCCTTCAGCATGCCAAGTTACCTGATTTTTTTTCAGGCAAACATTTTGCAAGTTATTTTGGGACATATAATGGTAAAAACAATAGGTGCAAACTCACTTTTAAAATTATAATTAACAAGTAATCAAAGACCCATGAACGCCAGAAATCTGTATTCATCCTTTTTACATATTAAGTTGGATCAAATTTTGGACTTGAAAACAGAATCCCAGTTGCATATTTTTAAACTGCTTTAAAGCCATTTAACTCAGTCAGCATTTTCATTTGGAGTACACCATTTCTATTACGTAGTGAAGTGTATTATTTGTGATCTCACCTCTGTGAACATTTTGAAGATACTCTGAAAATCCATGGAGAAGCAGCATTTGATAACTTTATTAAAAATATATTCTTGTGTCTCCTTATCCCAAATATATGGTTTGTTGGGCACTTTTGATAAGCTGCTCTGTACATCACAACATAAAGAAGGGAGAACTAATCATCTTTAAACACCAGCTGAGTTCAAACATAACAGAATGGACTCCGTTAGGTGACTGAGGGCACACCATGAGAACTTGAGTTAGGCAGTATAACCTGGAAAAGAGTTAGCTTCGTGTATCTTAATTTAATCACATGGTTAACTGGCTTGGTTTAACAGGCTGTATATTGTAATTGCAGAGTAAGAGCAGATAATTTAGAGGCCCACACGTATATACATTTATGTATAAGTTGCATAAAGTACATACGTGCATAAAGTACATACGTGCATAAAGCCGATGAGTGTCCTTACCCAAAGGTAACATACCATCCATGACAATTTTGTTACTTAATATGGTTTGTATGCAATACAGAATTTCTTCATTTCTATTTTATTTATTTTAGGATGTAATTAGGACCATTGTACAGAGTGGTGGCATCAAGCATTTAGTAACCATGGCAACCAGTGAACACGTAATAATGCAAAACGAAGCTCTTGTTGCGCTGGCATTAGTAGCGGCTTTAGAGTTAGGTGAGTATCCCAGCGGTTAACTCTACCTGTCTTCTTTCCAGTCTATACCCACGAGAAGTCATAGAGGGAGAGTTGTGCGAGTTTCTTTTGCAATGTAGAAAAGCCTCTTCCTTCCACCTGCCTTTCAGTTGCACGGAAATACTTGACAGTTCACGCAGACGTAAGCAGGCAATGAGGTTACGCAGCAAACTGGAGTTTGCTGGTGAGTGTCTGCTCCATCACTCTGGTAGGTGATCACATGATCTAGAAAGGCCCTTGAAGATAACTTGCAGATTTTGGGTAAAACCCAAAAGGCAAACAGTTAGGAAAATCATAGTTTGGAGTGGAGACTATATGACCTTACTACATTCCAACACTGGAATGGTTAATCTCCTTTTGAGAGGGCTTATCAAAGTAAAGCTTTCACTTACCTAATTAGTGAGAGCTAGAGAACACACACACAAAGATGGGTGATGCCCCCAAAATGTCTTTTATTACTAAGTTCCACAGAAATATGTGCAAGAGTTGCCATATGAAGGCTGAGATGATTACGTGTCTTGACCTGCCTTTCTAGTACCTCAGCTTACCAAGCAAAAAGGAAAATGCCCAACAGAAGTTTTTTTTGTCCGATTTGCTTGCTTATTAGCTAACATAAACTAAACAAGCAGCACTACATATTTGCTCTTTATTTCTTCTCTTGCCATCGTGTACTGGAGGTATGCTATGTTCAACTTCCAAATTGCTGCCAAGACATCAGGGAATTGTTTTAATTAAAAAGCAAAAACATTGCTATTCACAAGAATCATCTAGCCCTGAATTCAGTATATGTTTCTTAGAAGACTACAGGGGAAATAACTCACACTGGTCTTGAAAAGTTTTTCCCAGCCTTTACAATGGACCCTGAGCTCCCTCTACCATGGAATCAAGAATTACACCATCTGTATATATTCAATTAAAATTTCCAAAAACAAATTCAGGCAATGGAAGTCTTGAAAGCTGAAATATTGCAAGTGTTGGCCTCAATCGCTAGAAACCCTGGTGGCTTTTCCATCGGCTCACTGCACATTTAAGATTGGATTTTATCATTAAACCCTGCAATTGTCGTTTCAAGCAGTTAGGCTACTTTACATTTGTATAGCAAGAGGTGTGATTCCTGTCGTACCATCTAATACGTGCTTCAGTTTTATGCCAATGAGTTATGTATCACAGCACCAATTTTACTACATTAAGAGATCCATGTTTCAATAATCGGCTAACGCACAGAAACATCAAAAAAAGCAGCAGTTCCAGATTTACAAATTTTCACTTGTCTTTCAGTCACTGCTGAAAAGGATCTTGAAAATGCTCAGCTTGTTCAGATTCTACACAGGTTGCTCTCAGATGACAGGAGTGCTCCAGAAATAAAATACAACTCCATGGTGCTGATCTGTGCCCTTATAGGATCTGGTGAGTATTCAGGAGGGGCTGCTTTCCTAAGAGATTTATGCATTTAACCTTAGTTCTCTCTTTTAGCCTGAACGTAAAATGTGTACAAACACACTCTGAGACTGCTTCTCTGTTCACAATGAAGGTACACAGAAAGATTCAATTTACTATCACACTTTATTTATAGTGTTTATTTATAGCGTCAGGAAAGAGGCTGTTAACTCACTTTTGGATATTAACTGCCGAAACTGGACTCTGGCTTCTGCAGGATGCAGCTTGCTCAAACTTCGACTCACAGGAGAGCAATGAAAGGCATTTAAAACTGTACAGTATCAGACTGTCTTTGCAAACATGCAGATAACAAGAACTTTATTTTCAACTTTAGCTGCAAGTTCCCCATAATTGATGTGTGATGGCTTTTTTTAATTGGTAAACTTAGTCAAGTAAGGCAAGGAACCTCCTCACTTGTAGTTTTTAAATTCCTACAAGAACTGTAGGAAACCAAGATACAGGTAATATTTGCAAAGACATACACACATACAAATGAGTACTTCGTATAGCACTTAGGCTATTACCCAGCTTTAGGAGGGATCCTCACACTTACCCCACTATGAAGAGTCCTTCCCACAGCAGCCCTCACATGCTCAGCCCACCAGGAATAGTTTTCAAGATTGCTTTGAAAGACAAGGAGGACACGCTCTAACAGATGCCAATGCTGGACACTAACCCTCTGCTAAAGGTCAGACTGTTTTGAGGATGGTGGAGCAGGCTATGATTTGATATTGCAACTTCCCACCTGTGTGTGGGCAAGCAAAAAAAAACTAAAAAAAAAACAAATAAAAAAAAAAGAGGAAAGCATCATGGGCAAATTGGATTTTCAGCTGAGGTTTCAAGAAGTGTCTATGTTTCTTTCATTCAGTTCTTAAAGAAGTATTTACTGTGTAGAAGGAGAGCAAATTTCCTTCCATAAAGGTTTCAGAATTTACAGACAACTAAGATGACAAAGAACTGGATTAAGTACAGAAAGGTGGAAACTCAGAGCCTGTCTGCACACAACTTGCCAAGTGTGAAACATTTGAAGGTTCTCCACAGTTGAGTTTACAGCAATTCAATTGAATTGATTAAAAGATATCATAGTTGAGTGTGTGCTGTCTCTGTAAACAAAGTTGCATTTTTTGTTGTTGTTCTTAAACAGAGTTCACCGTGCCTACTGTAAGTGTAACTCTGGTGACCTGTACATCTATGCAAGTGAACGCTGCATTACTGCCATTTTAAGGGAACAAATATTTGTTTTTAGAGCAGTATAGACTCAAAGGTTTGTGTTGGAAGGGACCGCAGATATCTAGTTCCAACCCCCCTGCCATGGGCAGGGACGCCTCCCACCCACTAGACCAAGTTGCTCAAAGCCCCATCCAGCCTGGCCTTGATCATCATCCACAACTTCTCTGGGCAACCAGTTCCAGTGTCTCACCACCCTCACAGTAAAGAATTACTTCCTAATGCCCAATCTAAACGTCCCCTCTTTCAGATTAAAACAGTTACCCCTTGTCCTATCACTACCCTCCCTGGTAAAGAGTCCCTCCCCATCTCTCCTGTAGGCCCCCTTTAGGTACTGGAAGGCTGCAATATGGTCTCCCTAGAGCCTTCTCTTCTCCAGGCTGAACAGCCCCAGCTCTCTCAGCCTGTCCTCATAGGAGAAGTGCTCCAGCCCCCTGATAATCTTCATGGCCCTCTGCTGGACCCGCTCCAACAAGTCCATCCCCTTCTTATATTGGGGCACCCAGAGCTGGACACAGTACCCCAGGTGGGGTCTCACAAGACCAGAATAATATACTACTATATTGTATATACATATCAATATACAAAGATTGTGCTCAAAATTTGCTAGCGAGCCTTAGCTCCCAGTAACCATTCACTTAATGTTAAGGCGTAATTTAGATTTTACTCACAACCTTATTGAGCCATTTGTGCTTGGGATTAGCCATCCATTTTAGAGCAGAAGCCTTTCTGCAGAGGTTCCCCCTCAGCCTCACTGTGATGTTCTTGTGTGTATTCCCACTGCTTCGACCTAAAATAATCATCCTCAGAAATTCTGCCTGACACTTGCCTTTTTCCTTCCCGAGTCTTGTCACCTGCAAGATTGACAGAGTTATTTAAAGTCAAATACCTTGCTCTCTATTCCACCAGAGTAAGGAGCGGTCTTGTTTTAGGGGGTTTTTTAGGGTTATCCAACTGGCAGATTTCAGTCTGTCACCACACAGTAAGCTTTAATTAGACATTAGCCTGTTCCCAGGGGACAGCACATGATTGCAATATGCAGATGCCCAGCCCTCCTTCCTGATGAACAGACCTGTCTAAAATCAGTGAGTACACAAGAGTAACAACAGAGCAACCCTCGTATTGTCTTTTTTTTTTTTAAAAACAATTTTAACGGGGGGGGGGGCGGGGGGAATCAAAGAGCCAAGTCTGCTCTTTACACATGAAAATAATAAAAAACATGTCCCTCCCAGCTCTGCCTCTAACTTACTTTCACCACTGTCTCCAAACAGTGAGTATTTATATTTGCATGTTTTGGTATTCTGCTGTAAACAGCCCTGTGTAGCCATTTTAAAGTAATTGATCCCAGTATAGTTCCATAAAGACTAGAAGTGATTTAATTATGGGAAAGTTTAATTCTCCAGTGACCCCTGTTGTTACTGTCCTTTGTTACAGGGTATCTGGCATCACATTTAACTTGACATTGCCAACAGCTGTGTGTTAAGCAATAAATAGATATAGATGTCATTTTTGCCATCTGGAAGTTGCTTTTGCAACAGAATGAATGGAAAGAGGGAAAAAGTGAGAAAAATGGAAAATGGAAACATGTAACGAAGAATCAGCAAAGGCAGAGCATTCATAGCTGGCACAGTCACTTCTGTGTGGGAGGGTCTCCAGGCTCACAGGAATCTGGATGCTAAGCAGAAGTATTCAGCCGCTGTAAGGCGTAGTAAATTCCTGATATACAGTTCAGTAACTCCTGCTCAAACATGATGGTATTTCAGAAATCTGAGAAAGAGAGCAGGGAGCGCATACGCAGCACAACCACCCCAACAGCTTCACTGGTATCGCTCTGTAGGTACAGGTTGCCAGGTACACAGCAGTGTGAGGGTTCCCAGCTCTTACACAGTAGGGGTTAAACTGCAAGAAACTGAAAACGTGAACAAGGAAGTAGACAGGAAAGGAAACAAATGTCAAAATTTGCTATTAAAAAAAACGTAAACATGCATAGCATACAGCGTAGCTAATCTGAAACAGCTGGTTGGTATTTCTCCTGGGAAGCTCAGGGATTAGGCCCCCAGCAGCACCTGGGAAACAAAAAAGAGTATGTAGGTGTCTGTTGCTGAGTAGGAGTTCAATAGAATGGCCCAAACAGGGCATGAACCAAGACCAACTGCTTTGGATCTCAACTGCGAGATGTCTAGAGTATACAGTTTTGAGAAAACTCATCAAATTTTTTTAAAACTGCTCAATTTTATGAGTTGTTCCCAACCTTTCCTTGTTAATATGAAGTACAGTGCAATCCAGGATCACAACTGTAAAAGTGTCTCACAGGTTTAAGTAAAACATACGCGCAGCACTGGGCAACGCACCATGTGTTGTGTTTGTATGAACTTCAGAGCTGAACTGTAAACGGAGAGCTAACAGTGACCCAGTGGTGACACGGCCGTCGAAGAACCATGTCACCCCCTTCACACCCCCACACAAACAGTGAGAACTGATTTGATACAGACAAACAACACTAAACTTTTCAAGGCAAGCCAGTTTAAGGAATAAAGCAGAAGAATATTTTCACTAAAATTACTTCCTAAGCACCTGTTTTGGAAGGCAATCCAGGTGGAATTTCTTAAGCAGCTGCTTCATCCTTCATCTCTACCTGAAATCTGTGGAGTGTGTGCATGCTCCGAGGCGCTGGACAGTTTTCTCTCCATCCTCAAAAGCAATTCAAAAAAGTAAATAAAAAGATTATGTGTACACACACATTTGTGTGCTTACATGTCTGGGGGTTCAGTAGAAAAGTTTCGCACACTCACCGAGCTTTTCTGTTCTTTTGCCCGTCTCATACAAAGCACCGTTTCTTTTACTGTTCCTTTTTCCAGAACCTCTTCAAAAGGAAGTGCAGAGCATGGCGTTTCTAGAAGTCGTGTCAAAACTCCGCAGCCATGAGAACAAAACTGTTGCCCAGCAGGCCTCGCTAACAGAGCAGAGACTTGCTGTGGAAAGCTGAGGAAGGTCTTGTTTCCAGTGCATCCCATCACAGATTTCACCTTTGTCCTCCGTCCTGCTGCCGCTCCTGCTATGTTTTCCACTGTATCACTCGTGCATGCGTGTAATGTTCCCACACAAATTGATGAACTGCTGTAGGTACCCGTCCAAAAAGGTTTCTACAAATTCATAGGTGGTGTTAACATGAACCTGTCTCCACCCGTAACTGTTCTACCTGTATTCTTGTTGCTTGGGCCACATAGTAGAATGTGCATGTTGTAGTCCTATGATGACGTAGAAGTGGTACTACACAATGACTCTTTCCTCATGCCCCAACTGCATAACAATGTACTACTAAATTAGGGACGATACAAGATGCAGCAAGTCCAGACTAGTGTGCTGACTATAGGATCAAGAGGTAAATCTAGCTCCATTTTTGGTGCTTTGGAGATTCAGGTTTGAATGCAATGTACTGCTGCTCATTCACTGGTCTTGCCTATTAATGTCAAACTCGTGGTACCTAGAGGTAACAAATAAAAATTTCAGTGCTCTCACTTTATCCTGTGGTTTGTCCTTTTTTGTAATCACATGCAGAAGTCGCGACTGCACCACCGTGCACTGGTGAGGAGCCCTTTCTGTTCCCGGCTCCGGCCCCAGCGCAATCACTGCCTTCCAGTTGAGCGATTACAAAGGAAACAATTCCAACCACTTTCACTGTGTACGCTCACACAGAGGCTCTCTGTGGTTTAACAATCGTGCGTTCTAACAGGAATACACTATACAATCCTTACCCCATAAAGCCATGGGGGTCTGAGTGCTCTAGGTCTTCCTTGGGATTGGCTTTTTGTTTGCTGGGGTTTGTTTGTAGATGGATTTTTAAAGGCGTATCTTGCAGCAACTTTTCACCGTTTTCATTTTCAAGTCCCATGGAGTGAGAAATGCAGCATGCAAAAGTCTTCCTTTTCCTCCTTTCCGAGGTAAAGGAGTTGGGAAATCGCCAGTTTAAGTATCTTATCTCATAGCTCCTGTTTTTGTAGGTTTGTAACATGCCAGCAAGCAAACTAGCAGACAACCCTGGCAAAACAGGCAGCAGTTGGGATAGCAGTTTCCAGCAAACCAGCACGTTATCTTTGACTGTGCAGTACCATTGTCTAGCTTGATCGAGCCCGCAATGCACAAAGATCACAAGACCTTTAACATTTTAAAGTGAATTCAGCACTCCCAGTGCTGAAGTGTCAGCCCCGCAAGTTTCTGGCTCCTTTTTTCAGCAGAGGCAGCAAACCCCAGAGGCCAAGCCCCCACGCGATCACATGCCACGTGGTTGCAAAAATACTGCTTTTGACCTTCCCAAATTAACTTCCCAGCTCCATGAAACCATTGGCTATCCCACAGACACTGTGATGAGAAGATGCCAGTCATGATGGGAAAGGGATTAGGTAACACAAGCTGGGTATGAGAAGAAACTTGCCTCAAATAGTCAGTTTAAGCTCCAAGACTGTACCAAGACAGTGGACACTACAGGAGTATTCACACAGCAGAGACTCCGTGTCCATTTAATCCAGTGGATTTAACGCACAGGAAAAGCCTCTAATACTAAACTGCACAACAGCCTCTTATTTAATAAAAAAAACAAACCAACACACATTCAGAAGACATTTGCCAGCAATAGCGCCATAAAGCCACTGACAGAGGCTAGAGCTGTGAACACAGACCAGCACCCCGTGACATCAGGCTCTGAGTAACACGGAACTGTTGCACTGCTGAACACAACCAGCACGCTTATGATCACAGCTCACAGTGACCCCACAGGAGCCCCAGTTTCCTCAGGCACGGAAATAATTTCCATTGATTTAAATAGATCCCAAAATACATTTGAAAGACCAGTTATCAATGACTTACCTGGCTCTATAAAGAGACTATTCCTTTTGACATCAGTACAAACTGCAAACGCTCACACAAGCTGATCATAACCGACGAAGTAGTGATGCTGACAAAATTCCCATTCCCCTGGTTGTGTAACTGGACTTCGGGTTAAGTATCAGCCACATCCTTATCACCAAATTTTTTTTAGGAATACTACTGTCACAGCAAGCACAAACAAAGGCCAGTGCTGATATCCTTTCTACTTTCAGGTGGCTTCCTTGGATGAAACATCGAGTGACTTTACATTTCTAGATAAAATCTGTGCTAAGCCTGTACACAGGAGGAAGGTCTGCGTAAGGGCAAAGAGGGGTCTATGTCACAGTCGAAGGAGGTAACTGAAGAAATTGCATCTCTCCACACAAACGCTGTGCTGCTGCGAGGCGGGCTGCAGCCTGCGGGTCATCTCTATGGAGCTGGCAAATCATTTCTGCTCCGAGCCTCTTGTAGTAAGAGAAATAGGACCTAAGGACACGACTGTCGTGCATTTCACCACTCAGCTGAAGTCACCTGAATTGTAACTGCTGACAATAGTTTTGAGTAAACGTTTAGTAGATAGATTAAGCAAAGCTCAACAGCTGCTGCTCAGACTATTTTTGACAGTGATGCCAGACATTGGGCCTTTTCATTTGTCTACTGCCACAGCAAACCAAGCTAAAACGGTCACTGCTGCCACACTGCGCAGGGCAGGCACTTCCTCCTTTTGCGTTACGTTTGTCTGCATCTATGACTTTTGCAAGACCTAGCATCACGCCAGTCAGGAAGATAAAAACACACATACGTTTTTACATTTCACGGTGTGGAAATACAAGGAAAAGTTCCACTTTGGGTAAGGCACAAACCCCAACAATATGGGCCTTGGATCCAGAGGACCCATTGGGCAAATGAGACCATGAGACCCAGAAAAGGTCATTCGTTTCAGAAGTCCTGGAAACGGTAACTAGTCACAACTTCAAGAAACAGTATGCAAGTCTGCCAAGAGTTTGACAGAACGCAGGTTGCCACTCCTAGTCTCCAGCTCCATCGCAAAAATGGCTTATCCAAGTGTGTCACATCCATTGCACGTTACGAAGTCGCAGGCAATCCCCTCAACTTTGCTGCTTTTTGGTTGACTTTTGTCCTTCCCTCTCCCCACAAGGCCTCCACATTTGCATTCTTATTTTGCCAAGTCATTTCTGCACGTTCAGATAAATGTATATGCCTAAAATATGCAAAAGATATTGGACTTCAGTTTGGATATAGAGGTGTGCTTTTAAATCACTCACGGTGGTGTTTTGTGGACAAAACTGTAGGTTTGAGACGTTGAATCGGATTAGCTTGCTCTACAGTTTTTGAAATACTAAAAAATGGTCGTGGTCTTCTGCTGTCTAAAGAAGCACAAGACATCATTACCCGTTTTTACCTGCACCATAAGATAAGCCAGCTCTCGCTACTTTAAGGACACGTTGCACTTAGAAAAGCGAAATTCCCACCTCACTTTACAAAAGTTTAATTAAGTCATGACAAATCCCCTTTGTGCTGCTCCCTGCAAAGCAGCAATTTCTGAACACTTCAGGGTCACTGAAGTGATTACGGGGAAAGCGCCAACCGTTGTACTAACCAGCAGCCAGAGCGGTCTGAGGAACACCACCGACCTGTCAAAAAGAAGCAGAGCACGTTCATTAGCCAGAGACTTCAACAACAGTTGACAGTAGATATGGGATCCCCTCATGTAGGGATGTGCTCTTCACCTATTAACCTTATTATTCAAGGGCAGCCACTGGCAGCACGATAATACGTTTTGTGACTGAAGTAGATCACAATATTCTACACTGTACACGAGAGACTCGGGGATTTAATTCCCGTGTTACTTTGGGGGAGGGCAGGCAGGGGGTCTTCCCCTGGAGGAATTTTGCATGAGCGTATCTTTGTACTGTTAACATTAAGTGCTACATCAAGAGTACACATTCACAGCATCATATTTCACGCAATTTTATTTATAAAATTGTAATTATCTAACAAATTGCATATAAAATGATTTACTTCAAGTAAATACAGAATACTGCACAACTATTAAAACTATTGTATTGTCCATCATAAGTGTATTAAAACATTCCTAAAAAATGCCTCTATTAAAAAACAAAAACCCAAGAACACAAGTAGCATGATCAAGACCACTTTCAATAGCTTAAAATGAATTACCAGGAAGTTGCATTAACTTCCTAAGTAGACTCCAGTTACATCCATTGAGATCAGCATGTGATACAATACCACAGTCTAATGCTAAAGATGACAAGTAATACATTATGCACCTGATCTATGCTTTTCTCCTAGACTGAAGGTAACCAGTCCGAAATCAGAAAACTAAAGCTCAAGTCAAACTCTACTGGGCATGCAGTTCTGTTATAGCAATACTTTCAATCGGTAAGTGTAGTTGCCTTTTACAATCAATTTTACGACTGATAAAAAAAGGAACACAAGAGAATACATTCGTATAAAAAGGAATGATACACAAAGGGTAAATACCGACACCTTGCCGTACAACCCAGGATGAACCAGAGAGAGAGATTCAGTCAGAACTAACCTGGAATATATGTATCAGAGACAAGCCTGAGTCACAAAACCCAAATCCCAGTCTCCCCAGAGCTCAAGATAGTATCAGGTCCATCTCTACTATGTACACAGCGCGAACATGAAAACACATACGGATGGAGCTTTTTATTAACACGTTTATATTGCCGAAACACAAAAGAGAGTTAGCAGTGCTGCCTGGTTCACACTAGTAGTCACAACACTTATTTTTATGCCATATGCTAAGGGACACAGATGGTTTTTTTTCCTTTTCTTCAAGTGGCAAAATTTGGTAGCTAATGGTTCCAACAGGGTAGTTTTACTTTGTTTGCTTTAGACAGTTTCGTGACGAATTACAGATATCTGAAAAAGCTTCAGAGAGAAATCAAAAATGGGAGGGAGGAACTGGAACCTTCAACAGTGCTTGACACCTATTAAGATCTAATCTCCTTCCTAGGTATTTGCAGAACTGCCCTTTCAATGCACCCAAAAGGCACACACAGAAAGAAGGGAAATGGAATCAAAGATTGACATGAGAGTTTCTCTTGTAACCAACACTGTTAATCAGGATCAATTTTACCAAGAGCATCTCTAAAGTAGTAAAAACACAGATTAACGTCCAGGACAGTTCTTATAGCACCATGTTTAGTCCTGACGCAAGTGATGACAACCTCCCGTAACTGGTAGCGGGTGCTGACTCCCACCCTCCGTTTTGCTGACTAATGCTTTTCTAATGCCAAGCAGCAAAGGGGAAAGGCAAGGGAGGTCCTGCTGCTAACCAGAGCCCGAACCTGGCCAGGTTCTTCCCTCCGCGGGCGCCCGCTGCAGGCCCGGCGGGCAGGCGCTAGAGGGCAGGCGGTGCCAGCGCTCCCGCCTCGCCTCCGGGGCGAGGTAAAGCCGGAACCACCGCTCGGTTCTCATCAGCAAACTCTCAGGCTGGACACCTTTCGTGTATCTATAATAAACACTTTTAGGGTGAAAAGCAGTCATGTGCAAGAATCATTTCATCTGCATGCTCCTATTTACATTTCAAACACTATTTACACACCAGAACTACAATTAGCATCTCTCTCAAAGGGGAGAGAAGGCGGCCCTCAGGACAGAGTACACTTGAGCAAGCATCTCCACAGCTTCAAATTCTAAGGGGCACAATCAAAATTAAGGATTTTGAAGCAAAGAGATCCTACTGCTACTGAAACAGACACACAGAGACAAATCAAACCTTTGTCCATTAGGTTATTAACTAAAAAAAAAAAAAAAAGAGTGAGATCAAACAACAGAAAGATCTGTGAACGTGGAGAGTACTTAGAAAGCAGAGGAGCAAGGATTGTGATGCCCTTTGGCAGGGCTCAGCGGGGAATTTGGAAATGGCTTTAAAGCCAGGGCTACTGCTGAAGCTACCAAACCTCTCGTTAGCAACGCCACCAACCCATACGAATCGCCCAAACAGCTGCTTCCACAAGAGCCGTAAGCCTGCCAAAAAGTTTCTGAACAACCACTGCACGTTAAAGATAATTAGACTGACCTCTGAACTCACGTCTACCCCACCACCACACCAGGCAGGCCAGAAATTGCCAGGAAGTCAAACCACCTACCACATCTTATTGCTTTAGAAAATGAGCCCGTGTAGCCAGCAGTTGTGCTCCAGCTGCAGCTCACCTGAAGTTTTCACAAAGTTTTCTGGAAAAAAGCTTGCTTGCATTTAGCAGGCTCTGGCAATAATAGATTGATTTCCAAAGCCTCCCACAAGCTTTCCAAACTGGACACCTAAGCTGCTGATGGGGCGTTTCTAGGACATCTTACCCAATGCAGACCAAAAAAAAAAGCGGGATTTAAATGTGCAATATAGACAGCTAATCCTCAACATTCAGTATTCATCCATCAAACAACTGCAAAAATGAGGAAAATAAGAGCATCTCTTGGGAGTGGGGGATGGGGGAGGATCAGCATCTGCAGCGATAGACAAGCTCTAGAAAAATAAGTTATTTAGTGGTTTTTTTTAAGAACAGTCAGTCATTCTGGGACTCAGCAGAAGTGTTGCACGTTTGTGTGTACACGTGCAAGTAGTGAGAACAAGATTGGCTCACCTCAGAGCATTTACCTTCCTATCACTGCCAACAGCACGTCCAGCAGACTGGAACTCAGAGAGCAGCGTGACAAGACAGAAGGCCAATACAGTACAACTGCAGAAATTCAAGTAGAAGAATGAAGTTGTCTTCAGAAGCCCACAGCAGCAACAGCAGTATTCTCAATCAGTGGCAACAAGAAATCTTTCTGTAATGTAGGCTTTTTTTTCTTCTTCTCCAAAGCGCTGGGTCACAATCAAGGCTCTTGGGTAGAGGGGTTACTTCCTCACCCACCCTTCCCTGATTTCTCCCTGCCCCATTTTGACTCAGTGCAGCAACACTGGTGCCGATGATCTGTCTGTCCTGCTGCTATCGGGCAAAATGGTGTGTCCCTTTGGGGGGAAACAAACACCAGTAACTCCTCAAGTTGAGAAGTGGCCAAGAAAAACATAACACTGTGGTGAGGTGGAACCAACTTTATTAAGGACAGTGAATTATAATTGCTTTCAAAGGCTTTAAAAAAAAATAGTAATTACTCTGAGTCATGGCTGGCCTTTAACAGCAGATACCAAAGAATATGGAGGCTGCCTGATTCAGAGCCAGTCAATGGGAGTTAACAAGAAGAGGATGAGGTAATGCTCAAAGACAGGAGGACAACAGGACTGTCTGCAGCATCTGTGTGTACTGGTATGCCTACCACCAGCCTTAAGAGGGGAAAAAACCATGGCCACCTAAAGCACAGAAAGGCAAAATGTGGAAGGGTACATATACCGACATGTTTAAGAGTCATAAGACCAGAAAGGATTTTAATTGGTCATCAGACCAGCCTTCTATCCAGAAGCTTTGGGAAGCTTTGAAAGCAACACATTCATCTCTTCAACTCCACATACTTCATCTCAGCAGCTCATTTCAGAAAAATGCTAAGCTCCTACTAAGAGGTGCTACACACTCTCTGCCACTGTCTGACCAGTGAGCCGAGAGCTCACAGCTTTCAGGACTGGTTCTGCAGATACTGAGAAGGATCATACAACACACTAAAATTATACAAAGTGCAATAGAACTACCCAAGCCATGGTCAGGTCTGTAAGTTCACTATTACTCGTGAAGAAGAATGAACCAAAAACTCTAAGCTGGATGGAGTCTGATCTAATTCTTCTTCCACTATTTGTGCTTTGTTCCAAATTCTACTCTCTTTGTCCAATTCAGAAGAGTCTGTCTTGGTTGATCCTAACACGCGCTAGTATTTTAAAACTTTTATTTCATTGCTTCAAGAAAGCTTTTTGTTGCACTTAGAGCAACAAAGGGAGACACATCTCCATAGCAAGGATTTTTCTGTGTAGGTAAGCATTTACTGTGGTAAAAGCTGTTCTCTCCAGCTTCCATGGGAATGGGATATGATCTTTCCATAATCACATGCATTTACCAATAAATAAGTTTGGATTAGACTGTATTAAAACATATGCACAGATTTAAAGCACTGGAGTGTCATAGATTCTTACTCCACGGCTCATGCAAGTAAAAAGAATTGAAGAAAAAAGGGAAAAAAAAAAAAAAAACAAACCAACAAAGCCTCAGCTAGGAACAGACCAATCTTAAAAGAAGTTTTGTACAAGTATATCAAAGCACTAATATTAGTGAGATCCCTAAATGCATTAGGTTACACTAAATTCCAGAGAAACAAAAGATTTAGCCATATCAGATACATGGTTTGATTTTTTTAAGTTAATATATAATTCATTCTTTGAATAACATTATTAACTTGGACCCAACATCCACACTGCTTTCATACATTTATACAGTTATATCCCATCCTTGCCTTAAGAGACTGACGTCCTAAGGTATGGCAGCAACCAAAGGCTCTACAACCCTTGTTTGTCAAATATAAAACTCCTTTCCCTTCATACAAGGGTGGAGAAAGGAAGAAAGATGTTGATAAAATTAGGCAATTCTCCCTGCGAGCTTGCCGATTCCAACCTCAAAGTACTACAGGGAGATGGTTGGAAGCTTGCGTAAAAAATTTTCCCTTGTTTTAAAAACAATTTCTTTTACTGTACAATAGATGCATAGAAAGTTGCTTCCTGCATGACGGGTTTAGGCCTGTAGCTATGTTTAGCTGTGAAAACAAGAAGATCATTCCTTTACAGAGTGGTGAGGAGAGAGACCATCTCAGGAATATCGAAGACCTTGACACGAAGAATAAACAGCATACCCACAGACTACAACAATGCAACTCTGTCCCACTGAATACACCAATTTAAAAAAGTGTCCACTTGTTACTCAGGATCAAGAATACAGTAGAGATTCACGGCTCAACAGCTTTCAAACTGGTGGTTTTAAAACAAAAAAAAAAAAAAAAAAAAACTGTCAGTGAGCAGCAGATTTTAAATAGCCCACTCTTCTCTCCCCCACTCCAAAGAAACACCAGTTCACTGCAATATCAGGAACTTAGACTTGAGACTACTTGGGAGAGAAGGCTTCCCTGTCACCCATGTCCGTACAGCTTGGTGTCGGAGCGACACACTGGAGGTTTCAGAGGGTTTCGGTTGTCCAGTGTCTTGTTGTAGTTACTTCAGCAGTTTTACCAGCTGGCTCTGACAGCCTCAATGTCACTAACCAAATTCTGGGCTAAGCATATCCCAAATATCTGGAAGAGACAACAATTTATTCATTTGGAGCATCAGACAACTCTTCAAACAGGCAAACTCTTTAGGTTATACAGAATCAACATGAAAACAAGCAACAGAAAGTTAAAAATTAAATGAACAGTAAGTGTTGGAAGAAGGAAGGATATCAAAAGACTCCTGTAACTCCAGTATTTTTATAGTGTCACTGGGTTCCAAGAAATTGAACCGTTCTAGACTTGCTTCACAAAAGCAACTGCAAATGTTTTTCGCTACCCATTTAAGCACCATCAGAAACGGTAGGTCCGTACAGGCTTAAAAATCTCTACCTAATCTTTATCTAACACAAAGTGTTAGTTTTGACCTGAATACAGTTGAAAAGAAAAAAAAAAATGCATCCCTACAGACAAAAATTAAACACTCCTTAACACAAACAAAGCCTCATGCATTTAGCTCCCCTCACTAAAACCTACAGACATTATAAGTGCAGCTAACACTGTATTTCCAGTTCTCATATACAGTTCCCCTCTCATGTTTTCTATTTGTCTGTTGTTGTTCTGCGTAACTCATTACAGGGAATGTGATGTTTACCTGCAGTAATGCTATCCCAATGAATATACCGGCAACTATGGTAAGATTGTCCTGCAACCATTTCTCAAACTGAGGGACACAGCCTTTAGTGTAGATAACAATCTGCTGATCAACTTCCTGCCAAGGAGAAGAGGGAAGAAAACAGAGATAATTACATTCAGCTATCCCATCAGTAGAACAACCTGCTCTTGCGAGAGGGATTCATATCCTTAAGATACCATATTAAGAAAAAAGAAATTCTTACTGGTTTTTGCCTTGCATCATAGCCACACTGAGTATTAATAACATCTTCCTAGGAGAGAGAGACAGAAGAGAGGAAATCAGTGAAGTGTCTCCCAAACACTCGCTCCCAGCTCCCCAGAGGTGGTCCCGTACATAATAAGACAATCACCCAAACTTCAGTTAGAACATTGCTTCTTTAAATCCCTTTCCTCTTCCATTCAGTGCTATTAATTATTTGCAACAACCAAAAGCATATGGTCAAAAAATACTCTCAGCTCTCAGGGCAGCAAGCTGGGAGAACTGGCCCTCCACCTGGGTGAGCTCCATGTTCCAGATGCAAGCATTCAGAAGTCAAAGCGTAAGGATAGGGAACATCTATTGTAAGTGAAAGAACCTCTCCTGAAAGGTTTTGTCTATACTGAAAAATATGCCATGACTACTGTTAACATTTCCAGAATTCAGTCTGTGCAGCGTGAAGAGGTGAGAAGGGGCAGTTCTGTTGCAGTTCCTTACCAAGGATGCCTGCAGAAATATATACAGTACCTAGTTCCTTTCCAAAAACTAGGGAGGAAAAAGAAGAGATGGGGTAATGTGGTCTTACTCTCTATTCTTTCTTATAGGACCTTGATACCAATGAGAACAAAGGGCTCTTTTTCCTACTGCCTCTGCTTTAGTACTCCCAAAGCACAGGTAATAAAATAGCCCATGGCGGACTTTTCCTAGTGAACAAGTGCTATCTATTGGAAGCTGAAGCTGCTTTTACTCTGTATACACGGTTATTTCAGGGCAATACTTTGGTGTGTCACTATTTTGCCACTACTTTGGGCGTCAGCCACAATGGCAGCAAAATATGAAGTTACTAGCTCATATAATAACAATGAGCAGAAGAAGGAACTACTCAAGGAAGTGTGAAAATCAGCCAATCCTAGCTAGGTGTACTGAACATCTCAATTTAATCAGACTGTAGGAAGTGAGAAAGGCAGCCAGAAGAGATACAGATTTTAAATAGCAGCCATGCAGAAAAAGATCTCTCCTGTTACCAGTTAAAGCTCCTCTAAGTGTTTCCTCACTTTGTAGGAAGTACATCAAAAGGTCACATCCTGTCAGTCGCCCAAGTTGGATTCCCTCAATGGACCTTTAATATTTGAGCAACTTTTATCTTTTAATGAGATGAATGCTTGTTTTCCAGGATCTAAAATAAGTGTCACGCACTTCAAGGCTGTAAAAGTAGTTAAGGGAGGGATTTTAAGCTTTATTCTCTGTACTGAATCCCTACTTGCTTTATCATCAGTGTCTTCTGCCTTTAGCCTTGGAATTTTTTAACTAAAAGAAAGCATGAAGAATGAAATGGAAACAAATCAGTTTTTCTCGGCCTTGCCTGTCCAGGAATTTGGAACATTTCAACCTGCTAAACCAAGGTGAGTTATAAGAGTTCATATTCATTTTAAAGGAGACATTTTGGCCTACCTTAAACTTACCTTTTCCCGATTCAAGCTAAACTAAAAGCTAAACTAAAAGTAAGTCCTGTTCAATAAAGCATCCACATAACTTTTTGCTTTGGCCAACACTGCATCCTAATTCCAAAAAGGACAAATTTGCTTTCCCACAGAATAAACCTGTGTTTATCATTGCAATTGAATCAGTCCCAGCTTGGTTACAATTATATGATATCCATTATATGTGTGACTTCTAGTATTTTTAGAAATATTATTATTTTTAGTCTTTATTTGAAAGGCAGTCAAGCGTGTTGCTTCCCTACAATGAATAAGAATGAGACTTATCTTTAAATTACTGGTTGCTGCATCACCCCCTAAGAAACTGCATAACCATATATACACAAAGAGAAGGAGAGAACTTTAGCATGGATTATGTATTTATAGGATTACCTTGTCCTGCTGTCACTGGTTTGGTTTTATAACAACTATATTTTTAAAACTGGGTTGCGATGACCTCTCTGTGTGGGTGGGTGGGCAGAGAGGCAAACAGTAGGGGGAATCCTAAGCATTATGTAATTTTGCTTTAATATTTCATTAAAAAAAAATTTCAGCCATGTTTGTGAGAAAAATTAAAACTATTGTGAAGACATGTTCCCTGCAGAGGAACTAGAACGCAGCTTGTTCAAGTGGCAGGGGCTCATCAGGAGAGGGGGAGAGCAGCAGTAGTGACTGGATGCTGGGAGCAGCGACTGCGTTGCATTAGCAAGTCAGGAAGCACCTGAGGTGCCTGTTGGCAACTTGTCTAACTTTAGTCAGTGCTACAGACTCATACATTCAGGGAACTGTAAGTCACTCCAGGTGGAGAAAAAGCCACAGCTGAACTACTAGATGATACAAACACTCACAGGCTGCTTCTTTTAAGCTATATGAAAGCCACATGTACGCAGTGTCAGCCACATAACAGTTTCCATGCACTCACCCATCCCTATTCCAAGCCTTTCACTGTCAGTGAACTGCTTCCTTACACTTTACCCTTCATTCTTGGTCATGTCTGTACCAGTAACGCATGGCTCTAACATCTTCTGCTTGATGATCCAGAACTATAACCACTTAAAGAGACATGGAGATTTACCAAATTTAGCAAAAAGCTGTTCCCTCAATTTCTGACCTTTCAAGTCTAATTTCAGGTGACTGTAGGACAAGCAGTAATTTTAAAGTGGAAAAAAAGGAGCAAGATGTCCATACCCGACTCACGATTCTAATGCAAACACATGTCAGTTTTTCAGGGCATAGACTGTCATTCAGTCTAGCACAAACTGGGTCAAACCAGCTGCAATCTCTGGACACTGCATTAAGTAACAAGTAATACCCACTTTAGAGTGTCTGATCTTAAGAATTGCTGTTCTTTAAGGCAGTGAATGAAATATCCTGATGATATTCAATTGAATATCCTTCAACTCATTAAGAGCTTCTGCTTTTTATATTTGCTAAAATTAATATGTATGCTCAGCCAAGCCCATGGTTCTCTCATTCTAATGAAAAGCAGCAAAGAGCATATGATGAAGACTTAAGCTAGCTCAGGATTTTTGCTGACTGCAGAAAAGTCAGTGGTTAAGCTGAGCTGCAAGTACAGAAAAAAAATACAGGTTGGTGACAAGGTAATGATCATGCATGGCTTCCAGAAAAAAAAATAATCTTAGAGCGATTAAAATTGGAACAGCAGACCCATCCTACCCTCAACTGTCACTTACGGCAGGATCTTTAGTGCAGCAAGAGAACGGCACACCACAGCGCTCTCGACTTGCATTGGAATCTGTGCAATTGAAGTAAATATTAAGGTTCCAGTCATCAGCTCCAAAAGCCCCACAGCACTGCCACTAGAACAAAGAGAGGAGAACTTCTTGACCTTCAGAACAAACAAATCTCAGCATTAGTAACATGCATCATCGCTGCCGGTTTCCCGCCAGCTTTCAAAACAAAACCTGAGACTCCCTCTGTTTTCATTGAAGTTGACTTGGTTTTGTATTTTTTTTTTAAAAAAAAGACCACTCCAAACCTCTAAGTTGTTCTACAATTATCATGTGATTAAAGTTATGTTCACACCCTGCAATCCTGCTCTCTAGAGAGAAACCCACAGAGTGAGCTGGTAAACCTACACAGTACCAGAGTTGCACAGGCCTACGAGCTCAGGCCCGAGGGATAGTAGAGCCAAAGTATGATATTCTGTTCAATCTAATGTGCCCTGGGTTCTCAACAAAACTAATCAGCTCTGAGGGCTACACTGGTATAGCTACTCCTCTTCCAGTTTGGGGGAATCTTTTCCTGGCTGTACATCAGAGAGTATGTATTGTTTCCTGAGCATCACACATTGCACAAATAACATCTTTACTGAAAGCAGGCAGAATCCTTTAGAAAGTAAATATGCCGAATGGCAGGCTTAGTCTCTGGCAAAACATGCTGAACGCACAAAGAATTGTTAAAACTTGCTGAACACACAAAGAATAGACTGGAGATCAGTAGATGGTTTACAGGCTACAGTCTTACTCTCAATGAATCCATCTATGTCCATCTATGGCAACTTAAAATAAAATTTAAAAAAAACCCAAACAAACCACATTTTTAAAAGTGTGGAAATGGCAATTCTCTCTTTCTAGATGCAGCACAGTTCCCTTTGCAATACCTGAAAATGTTGTCTTCAAGCATTATCTCTCCTAGCTGAAAATGTAGCTTGCTCTCCAGAGTCTTGCTGTCCCTGACTTATCTGCTAGGATTGCTAATCCAGTCAGGAGAGCAAGTTTTACGTAGTGCCTGCAAAATCAGACTGTAGCCTTTTGGTTACATACAAGCTGACAACCACCGTCAGACTGTGGTGACCTCTGACCTTCTCCCAACTAGGTGAGATTCAAACCAGTACAAGGATCCACGTCCTGTTACTTACTCATCATTCTCCCCATCCCAAGGCATATAGAAGCAAATCAAACAGTGAGTGAAATTATTTTAATTGCAGAATGTACAAAAATTAGTAAACGTTACTTCAACCAACACTTAACCATGCTGGGTACACAGGGCCAAATTTAAAGAGGATTTCATCAACACAGACCAGAACTGAAGCAAGAAGGTACTGGCAAAATAACTTGTGTGTGAAAGCCAGCACAAGACTCCTTTACGCACATTGATAAATTACAGAGCTTAACTTGCACAAGTGTGTGCATCTCTGGTTTCACCCTTCCCTCCCCAGTGCAGAAGTAGAGTCATTTAGAGATCTCCTGTGAGAACTTTAAGAGTTGCCCACCTCGTTAGGCTCATTGCATTAAGTCTACTTAAAAAGAAATAACATTGTAGTTTCACTCAGACCAGCTAAACATCTCTGCCACTCTGCAGTATGGTGTAGCACCCCTGACTTTGCTAAAACTACACCAACATTCATCTCAGAACCAAATCAAGCTTAGAAAAAGGATTATTCTGAAAGGACTATTTAGAAAAGGATGCGATAGCTCCTACAATAAAATATTTTGAACACTCCACCCCCCAAGAACCCTAAAATATCTTCATATGCATATGGAAAAAATAAATGGAAACACAAAAAATGGAACACAAGACACTGATGGTTAACTGCTAGGTTTGACACACTATCTTTAAGTCTTCAAGAATAAGTCACTCCAACTCTCCCCCTTGTTTTGCTCAGTCATACATCAACAAATAAGCCATTTTTCACAGGTGCTCTGTTTGTAGAAGTTCTGTGAAGAGAAATATACATATATAATACATATTCAAAAATATTATATGCTAAAATATTTCTGTTGTTCCTTGAAGAAACCAAACAGATGGGAAGTAAAAAAATAGATTAGGTATTTCTTTAAAGTAAGCTTTTAAAAAAATAAACATAGGCCAACTTACATATTCCTGCGTGAAGTCTATGAGGTTTTGCAAATCAATGTCATCTCGGTATGCTCTGATGTTGTTGTTTATAAAGAAATGCAGCTGGTCCTTTATCCAGTCTTTGAAAACAAATGCTAGAACACCAGCAGTAAGCTCCAAGAAGAAAATAATTCCAAGAAACACAGAAAACTATGAAGAAAAAGAAAAAGATTAAAATTATTTTGCTTTTTGATCAAAAACTTATTTTTCAAGGCCCACAATTACGTCCAGTGTTAAGGTTTTATCTGTTTCAGTGCAAGTTCAAGTTATTCTGGCACACAAGAAATTTTAAATTAAAAATACACTATTTTTAATTAGGGCTGTAGTACAAGAATCTTAATTCTATTCTAACAAATAATAGAAATGCCAACAAATTTGAACTTTGGACATTTCACTGGGATTTTCAAAGACGTCCAAGAGAATTCACTGTAAATTTCAACAGAGATGGCTACTCACCACCTATAGGGCCTCTGAAAACTCATCTTTAATTTCCATGATGGCACTTACATTTTCAAGGCATAAAAAACCAATGCTGCCAGTGAAATGCTTTCTAAGTGACTTTTTCTTTAGACACCCTCATTGGTAAAGCTTTGCCTAAGCAGACAAAGCAGAAATTGGTAACAGCAGAAATTAATTAATGACTAAGTCGGAGCAGAATGTCTATGGAATGACTCACATCCACATTAAAACCAAATGAGGCTGCTATGATTAATGCAAATGCAATGGATGCCAAAGGCATTACTAACGATCTGCCACTTTCTCTAAGCATCTCCACTGAGTGTACACTGTTATAAAACACACAGGGGTCCTCATATACTGGAAGCCCATCCCTTTTGCAACTGTGCCTTTGAGTTTCATTTTAATATGCCCTGTGTTTGTTCAGATGCATTTTTAATTTCTCCTGCAGCTGCTGTATAGGAAGCTATTTCTGGTACAGCAGATGGGTTCATTCTAGGCAAGCTAAGAGAAGCAAGGAAGAGGAAAAAAGTGAAGTGTTACAATAGCTTCCCCCACCCCCCGTTTTATTTTTTTTTTTAAGCAAGACAAGCTAGAACTACCTCAAGCTGCTTTATGAATGCCTCAAGAACTGTAACTCTCAAGTGCCTCCTCCCCTTATACAACGTGTCTGCAGAAGCCAAATATATCACTTGAAGGTAGTTGTTCCACTGAAAGCTTTTTCATGTATATATTAACAGTTAATGGTTATCAAGCCACAGCTACTACCCAGGCTGTGCCCACCTCTGGAAGTTGTGGTGGTGGAAGAAAGAATCTTGAATTTTTATTATAAAATCTTAAATTTATCTAAAATGTAACATGATACTGC
The DNA here is from genome assembly GCF_964106895.1 of Numenius arquata. NCBI lineage: Eukaryota > Metazoa > Chordata > Aves > Charadriiformes > Scolopacidae > Numenius > Numenius arquata. The sequence continues at coordinate 32,439,395 of NC_133580.1, read as the reverse complement.
TATCTTCAAAGCTCACAGGAGGAATGCTTGAGAAGAGAACCACGCTACTTAGCTAAAGCAGTTTTGAATACTGAGGTCTGTTTGTATACCAGCAGCTCCTTCCCTAACTAACAGTCCAACCCAGAGTTCAAGAAGTCAACTTCTATTTTCTTTACCTATCCTCCCTTTCCCCCTCTCTGGCCCAGCACTTAGAGTAAGCAATGAAGCCTTTTCAAATCAGCGAAACAGTACAGAACTGAGAATATCAGCAAGCAACCCCTCATAACAGTCCTATCTCCTCTGTACCATGAGGGGCACTTGCACAGCAGAAATCACACAGGTCACAGTCAGTGGTGTACCTACATTCCTTATGAAATATCCTTATTCCACATGAAAAAGCAGTAGTTCCATATTATGATTCTTACCATGAATAATTTCGATCCTTAAAAAAAAAAACAGCAACAGAGACTGAAGAGCTGTAAAGTGTTAACAGTTAGGCAAAAGCAATTCACAGAACAGTACTCTCATATCTGATAACACCTTCCGCTCCCCAAAAGACATTTTAAAATCTTTACACAGCTAAGCAGGAACAGAGAACATGACTTATGCTCTGTAACTGATGAATGCCACAGCTGCAAAGGCTACTTACAAATTTGAGAAGAAAGGTATTTTCTCGCAAAGCTCCAATGCATCCTGCAAATCCCAAAATGAACATAACTCCTCCCACCACTAGGAAGAGCCAAACTGGGTCAAAGCCTCCCAGGTCGGTGATGGAGGAGATATTGGACAGCACTCCCTGGGAAAGAAACAATGCCAAGGGATAACAAATACGTTCAGCTTTCAGTTGTACAAATTCTGCTTGCATTTTTCTTTTTAAAAAGGTAGAAGACTACAGAAAAAAAAATGTTCTGCAGTACAGCAATAAAATACAATTAAGAAAATCTTCGCATTCAAAAAGAGATTAAAAAGGCTGAGTATGTACAATATTTCTGAATCAACATGTGGAATGAACAAAATGTGCTTCTAGAGTCCTCTGCTAGAAGCCCAGAGTGCATTTTGCTGCTTCTGTAGCTATGAGAATTAGTCTGCCAGAAAGTCCAAATAGATATTTGAACAAAACTTAACTCAATCTTATTACCCATTTTAGCTATCATATACATTGTTTATATAAGCAAACAGTTACACATGCTATGATAGAAAAAGAAGTCAATAGCAAGAACACCACTTTGAATTTACCATTTATTCTCAGTATTTACAACAACTGACGAAAATTAGAAGTGAGCTCCTAGGTTCCAGAATCTTGTAACAATGAATTTTACACCTATGAAACATGAGAATTGACAAACTATATACCTGGCCAATTCAACTTCAGACATCTACAGTGCCAAAAACTCATTATACAAAGAAATACAGTTACTGACTAATCAGTTAGCAGGAAAAATTTGGAAATAATGTTAAGACTCTTACTATGACATAAGGCACTTCAAGGACTTGTCTTGGGAGATGGTTTGCACTAACCACATATGCTGCGTTTTAGATATGATAGTCAGCACAGCCTGGTTGTAATGCCATGGCCCCCTTAGAAGTAGAGCTTGGGTTGTGACGCCAGTAATCCCAAGGAACTATGTTATTTTTTTTGAATACATTTTAACCAGAGTTTGCCTGATGTTGAACAGATGGGTCATATCAAGAAGCAAGTACAAAGTCTTCCTTACTCCAGTGAGTTCGCAAAGGAACAGTTACAGTTTCCTAAATGCTTTTGGCAGCAAAAAAGCTGAAGTATCACTATTTCTTCATTCACCTCCCCAGTGCTCTAGGTCAATGAAAAGCTCACTGCTGTGGCAGAGATTTCCCCATGTTTCCTCAAAGAAGCCTGAACCCAGGCTGAGTGCTTTGGACTACTCTTTCCCTATTAACTCCTGAATGAAGCTGTGGCTTGAGAAGCAACAATATAGACCTTTACCTCTACAGCTCCTTATTTGCAGAATTAATAAGTTCTTCATCCCTTTCCTTTTCCTGGATCACATCCTCTTTGCTTCTTCGAAATAGTACCAAAACAGCAGTAATTTTGAAGGAAGTTATCATAACCTCATTTCCAAAAGTCCATAGATGACTGATCACAACTGTGGCTTTAGACTGTGATTTTTATTTTTTTTTTTTAATATCTATACTCAGTTTAGACCCCCAGAACGTATAAATAGTCATGTAACCAATATATCTAGTACAGTACGCCACAGTCTGCAACCACCTCCACAGTTTCCCAAGCAAAACTGACATTGAGCAAATAGTAAATGAAGACAGTACTGAAAGCTTTTCAATTCTGCAGACAACAATAGACTGGATAAAATTCGCATGCGAATTTTTCCAATGCACACAGCAAGGAGCCTTGGAAAAGGCCAGCATGATAAAAGGGAAAGAAATACCTGACTATAACCCAATCCTAAAGTACAAACAATAAACCAACAGCATGAATGATATTCTCAAACTGAATTCCTCTCTCCCCTACTACAGAAGGCTATTGCCTGACAGAGAGAGATTAAAAAAAAAAATATTAAAAAATAAACATCACATTAATCACTTTCATCCTACATTACATATAGCACTAGTTTTATTGTTACTAATAACAAAAATAGAGGTAAGGCATGAGACAACACAACACTGCTTAGAGTCAGTATTGCTATCAAAGCAGAACAGTTGGCACATCCCTTTTTCTAACTAACTGGTGAGGAGATGGTACAAGCCAGGCTGAAACAAGCACTTATTTGTCATTAACACTTACATCAACTTGTGCAAAAAGTTTTACACTACTTTTGCTTCATTACATTTGTCATAGAAAAGAAACCAAAGACAACTTTCTGGCTAAGAATGACAAGCAAAATAAACTGTATAATCCAATAACACACAAACCTTTGAAAAAGTCACGGCCTTGGCCATACCCAAGTCAGGAAACACGAGCTCTGCCCCAAGGGAAGATGACTGCTAAAGCAACTTCACAAAGTTTTTAATTCTTTTCTATGTTTTCCCTCTGTGCCTATATAGTTATTGTAGGATGAGAAGAAATTTTGCCTTAAAACAAACACTACTACTCATTTCTTATAATATTAGCTGATTTTGGAATTAACAGACTATAGTGTAGTAGTGTGAGAAAACAGACACTGGAGAAAGAATGTTGCCTTTGTCTTATAATTATTTTACTTCAAAAAAAATTCCAAGAAGGATGAACAGTCATTTAAGTCTCTCTTCATAAGACAAAGAGTGTCTTTCTTTAAAAAAAAAAAAAAAAAAAACAAAAAAACAAACAACAAAAACACACACACAACAGCCAAACAAACAAACAAAAAACCCTCAGCAAATTACTATGTTTAATCAAGTTCTTTCCATTGGAAAGTAGTAAAATTCAAATGAAAGAAGAAATCCAAGTGAAATTCAGCTCACATTTTTGAACACTGCTCTTAGAGAAGCTAATCATAATATAAAGTAGTGCTAGTAAGAAGAAATAAACTATTTTGCATTTTGTCACACTGCTATTAAAGTCAATGACAATAAAATTTAGTGAATCAGTTCTATATTGCCTTTCTGATCGTGTCCTTTCCCACCTTGCCTGATTTTCTAGCACGGCCAGATTCTTAGCACTCTGGCATGCCACATGTTGGCCAATCACCCAGCGAAAGTCACTCATCTAATCTTTGGTCTCCTCCAGACTCCAAATCCTCAGGGTAGCTGTGATCAGAAATGTACTGAAAGGGAGCAACACAAGCTTTATCTGCCATTGTTTGCTGTCCTTGGAAAGCACCTTTATGTGCATCTTTAGCTAGTCCACATATGGCAATCATAAGCCTAGCTTGGATAAACCCCAAATAATACATCCTGACAGCACAAAGCACATACTGCATAATTCTTGTTTGTACTCTGTGTGCTCTCTGCATACGAGTCCCAAGTTATCAGTATTCTAGAGAGACATCTCAGGATATACAATCTTCAGAGAGGCTTTGGCAATAAAACAGTAGCTAGCAGCAGGAATGACAAACACAGGCAATGCTCTGCGGTTACAACTAGAGATGTACAGAGATAGTCTGATAGAAGATTGCTGCTTACTGCTGACATACGGTTTTCTAATCTTGTTTTTTTCTGGACACTTACAAATAAGCTCTCTGAAGAGACAGCAGTGCAATACTTTAAAGAAAAGCATATTTTGTTTCAAGCAGCTGGGCAACAATGGGGGAATATTATCTCATTTTATACTGTGAAGAAGAATTAAATGTAGAGTCCTATAGGCACATACTTTTCCTATACACCACAAGTTTCTATAATGCCTACTACCACAATATTCAGCATTTTTGGCTGTAATGGCTACTCTGGGGGAAATTTTGGCAAGATGTGCAAACGCCTGGTAGTGTCCAATTCTGTCTTCATCCCATCTTTAGCCAAAAGCAGAAGGGAATGTTCCTAGAGATGCTTGAGCAGAGGACCAGGAATCTCATATTCTAACACTGTTTCCTTCAGTGACACACTCTGAATCCTTAGGCTGACCAGTTGGTCACAGAATACATGGTGACTGTTTGCCAACTGATCTCTTGCATTAATGCAAGACCTAAACAAAGCACCTGTAAATCCTTTAAATTCAGGCTTTCTAAAAATGCATATTTTTCTTAGCAACACTACTGCAGTAGTCCACTCCAACCTCTACTGTTAAATAGTACCGAGTACTACTGATGCTTTAGCATTTGAAAGGAGGAAACTAGTATTTTCCCTAAACCCATATTCTTATTTTGGAAGTATTTTTCTGGTGTACACATGCACATCACTTTCTTTGTCATTTAGGCATGTGTGTAATCTTTATTTGGCAGTAAACGCTTCATTTGTGCAAAGCTACATACTCTAAGACTTTTCCTCTCACAACGGCGCCAATCCAGGGCTCTGGTGTAGGCCCCCAAGGAGAGCCAGCAGGACGTGTTCCCTGGCTGATCTCCAGCTCATCTGTTTGCTCTGTTCCCCCACCCTTGCCTGCTGTACATTACAGTGCCTGGGTTATTATTTGACCTTTAAATCCACCAATAGTAAAAATTTGTTTATGGTAGTAAAGCAACAAAAGTATCATCTATAATTGAACTAAAATCAATAATGGTGAAGTTATGAGAAAAAGTTAATTTATTTCTGAAATGTACTTCACTTCAATCACTAAGATACAATGATGTAGGCATGGAACAGGACAGACTGACCTCATATTCCTACCCCACCCCAAATTCAGCAGAGGAAGTCAAGTGAAACAGTAGGACTTGTTCTTCTCTCCAACAAAGGGGTAGGGGAATGATTGTTGCTGCCTTCCGCCACACCAAGAAACACAAGACAACCAAGCCAGGCCCACCAGAAGCTCCTGCAAAACTGGAGTCTTCTCCTTATGGTACGTGAGCACAGGCAGAAAAATAGTCTGAGAGCTCCCTGAAGCCAGTGACAGATCCTCTGTTGTCATGCTGGTTTTTTGTCATGGCCAGAGCCCTCCACCCTACAAGCTGGATCTCACACACAGCTCAAGGGAGAAGGCAGCAAAGGAAAACCACCGCTTCTGGAGACAGTAACTCAAGAAGGCCCATCTGGATATTATAACTGTACAGTTGTTTGCCTTTATCCCATCAATAAAGAATAAGGAAGCAACATTCACTTAGAAAACCAATAAGGATGCACTCCTCACCCCTTCTCCAACTTGTACTCTTTAAGATCATCAGGACAATTTGTACTACTTTCCAGAGACAGATCTCTGATCCCAGGTCCCACCTTTGGTGCACATCTACAGTAGCATTTCAGGTCAGATCCAGGAGCCCACTTAAAGGGTCCATTTCCTCTCCTATTGGTCCACACTACTTGCATTTGGCAGACATAGCTTTTGCATGCTGAACACAGAAAGTTACTTTAATTTCCCCAGAATGTATGGCTCCCAACACAGACATACTGGTTGGAGCAGTGCCTCAGTGTTGGCACACCTACACAATCTGATTGTGGTCCTGGTTCCTAATGAGGCCAAACCAAAAGGAGTCACAAGCACATTAACAAGCTAGCAAGATTTCCAGACCATCTGTGCTTGTAGTTAGTGTAGAGAATCCATTGCCACATTCAGGTCTCAGAAATGTTTCCAGGAGTTTGCTAGACCACTGCTTCCCTCTGGAACGGCTGATTTCACATGCATAGTAGCATACTGCAGGGCAAAGAGAACGGCTCCAAGTGAAAACACTCTAGACAGCAGCAATTTTGAAAAGCTGGCCCAGTAATGAAAATTCAAGGCATCTAGAGTCAGAGAAAACTTAGGAGAATCATCATCCTCATGAATAAAGAAGCCGTACACTTTGAAAGTATAGGGAATCTAGCGCATGGGAATGCATGTAAAAGAAAAGGACTCAACACAACAGTCCCCATGACAAACAACATCCCAGAGGGCCATTAAAAAGTAAAAAGAAGAAACCAACACCAGAATAATAGGGAGAAATCAGCTATTTTTTTCCCCATTTCATCTAAGATGGGAAAAAATCCTCTCTGCGGCAGAATCCCATTACTGGGAGAACAAAAAAAAAAAAAAAAGCAGATGGTCAGAAAAAGATTCAGCAATACAAGATCTTCTGAAACATTTCTTCTTTGCAAATGGAGGATTAGCCTTTCCACAACCTTGTCTGCAGGACTTAAAAATCACTGGCAAACAGGAACACATGGGGGTGATGGGAAATAAAAGTATTTCCAAATACATGATTTTAAAATGGAAAAATATGTGTCTCTACTTTGTTAGTCATAAAATCCATGCAGTTTCTCCATGCTGTGCATCTGAATGAGCATGGAAAAGAGAACAATAGTCATTGAAACATGCCAAATTAATTCCATTCCAGAATTTTGTCTCTGCAAGCAAGAAACTAGGCGGGGGATGTTTACAAATCTTATTTCCTTGATTTTTGTTGGTTTTGCATTTCCCACAGCAAACAGCAATAGCAGCAGAACTTTATTTTCCAAGTGTTTAGTGAAGAACTAGGCTAGCTTTCTTGTCATGAGAAAGAAGGGTTCAATAGGTGAATAACTGGCATAAATACATGCAAGATACAGATTTTTTACATTTTTTCAGGATTAATGGTTACCGAGTGTTAGAACGCTAGTAAAATGACTTAAAAGCCTGTTTAGATAATGCATCTTTACATACTGAAATTTAAATTAAATATAATAGCGCATATTAGTATCCCTCTGTCTCCTACCCAGTCCTGTAAAATACAAACATGGAGACATGGCTTAGAAGATACATGCTTTGGGTATAAGGACCCACAAGATACGCACAAATTTCTTTGTCAGAAATTGTCTTTAGAAGAACTACATTATAGACATGTATGCACAACTATTATGGAGTGACTAGTGTATCGCTCCTTCTCAATGTCTGCCACTCACTGGGACAGTAAGTGAGAATTTTCTCCTGAAAACAACTGTAATTTTCATTTCAGGGCAGGGTGAGACAGACTCGGTCTGACAAATTGTGACTGTTTCTATGTTGGGAGTTTAGCCTGTCCCAGAGCAGCAAGGCAGGCTTAAATCACCTTATATCAACATGTAAAAGTCTAGCTTAAAACTTGAGATCCAGATTTAGAACTTCTGCTCACTAAGAATACTGTGCTGGCACACAGAGGTACCATATTGGCACTCCAAATTGTGCACAACTTCTGAGTTGGAGTGTCTTCTAGTTACACTGATTTAACAAGAAAAGCATAGAAACCAAACTTATGCACACTCCTCCCTCTTCAATTCAGTCAATCTTACATATGAACTAAGTTTAATCAACAGATTTTGCAGGGATCTGCAGATTCTTTTTCCCCACTTCAGTATCTCTACCTTTGCAACCTCCTACTTAAAGTGTACCCCAAAGCCTCAATGTTTTCCTTCTACAAGCTCCCTCTCCACAGTCAGTCTTATATGGTCCAAGAAGACATAACAGCAATTCATCACTTAGTCTCCCTCCCTTGAACATAAATCTGCTGCAGCTAAGGAGAGAACCAGGAAAGTTATTTTCCCCAAATACCTAGTGACATCATTAACATGAACACTTCCAATGAGCCTTAAGACCATGTTATATATACACAACCAAGGAGGGAAATACACATTTTGTACAAGTCTAGTTTATTTTTAAAAAGTCAATAGAAGAAATGGCTTGAAGTGGTTAAAAAAAGTCAGTGAAATATAAGTGTTTTTCCCCTGCTGCTGAGCAAAGGTCGCATAAGTTGCTTGCTCTTAGTACAGGTTCTTTATGTGTTAACAATGTTCATGTCATGTTGCAGAGGGGTGGGGGGTGAAATCAGCTGCCATGGATGAACATTTTTATGGTACAAGCCCAAGTCTAGCATGCCTGGAAACACTGAGAGATTGTGAGCTATATAGTGCATCCATGTATAGATAGCTTTATTTATCCTCTGCGTTTATTGCCCCCACCCTGCCCCCCAGCTCTCTTTCAGGTTCATGACTCAGAATGCTAATTGCCCAGTTTTTGTTTAGGGCTGGCTGACTGGCTGTCAAGCCAATTCTATTGCCTATTTGACAAATGAGCTCTTTTGCCTCCCTGCAAAGCCTGTAAGGAAGGTCACGAGACTGTAGTGTGCTTTTTTTCTTCTTTAAAACAAAGTTTAAAAGGGAAAATTCAAGCCAACTTCGCAAAAAAAGATAAACTAGCCATCAAACCCACAAATCCACCCCAAACTTTTCAGCGTGGCAGCAAACAAGACTTCTGTAAAATTTGGATTATTTCTTTACATCCTAAATTTTTCATGTGGCCTGGCACACAATCTTTTTCTCTTCAAAAGATTCTGTGAAGCAGCAAAAGCATATACAAGTTGATGGCTGGGTTATAAAACAACACAGCTGGATATAAAGCCACACAATGCAAGGCAGAAGTAAATCAAAATCTTCCCCACCACCAAATCAGTTTACAGTAGAGGAGTCCTTCTGAAGATCCAATCCTGCCAAAAACCTTACAAATTTATGTTTACAGATTATACAATAGCAGCACCAAGTTCAACTTTGACAAAGACTTTGTTCATTGGGACAGCAGCATTTTTCACAGAATGGCTGAAGTTGGAAGGGACCTCTGGAGATCATTTGGCCACATAGAGCTGGCTGCCTAGGACCATGTCCAGACTGCTTTTGAATATCTCCAAAGAGGGAGACTCCACATCATCTCGTGGCGAACTGTGCCAGTGCTCGGGCACCCTCACAGTAAAAAAAAGTGTTTCCTGATGTTCAGAGGGAACTTCTGTGTTTCAGTTTGTGCTCATTGCCTCTGTCACTGGGCAGCACTGAAAAGAGCCTGGCTCCATCCTCTTCACATCTCCCTGCATGTATATCATGATATCACGTATGTCATATCAGGAAGTGTAGTGACAGGACAAGGGGTAATGGTTTTAAATTGGAAGAGGGGAGATTTAGATTAGATATTAGGAGGAAATTCTTTACTGTGAGGGTGGTGAAGCACTGGAACAGGTTGCCCAGGGAAGTTGTGGATGCCCCATCCCTGGAAGTGTTTAAGGCCAGGCTGGATGGGGCTTTGAGCAACCTGGTCTAGTGGAGGTGTCCCTGCCAATGGCAGGGGGGTTGGAACTCAGTGATCTTTAAGGTCCCTTCCAACTCTAACCATTCTATAGTTAGAGTTATAAACAAAAAATACCCTCAAGCCTGCTCTTCTCTGCTTTCTCAGCCCTTGCTTGTAGGGGAGATGCTCCAGTCCCTTAATCATCTAGACAGCCCTTTGCTAGACTCTCCAGTATATCAGTGTCTCTCTTGTACTGGGGAGCCCAGAAGTGGCCTAGGTGTGGCCTCACCAGTGCACAGTGGGGAAGAATCCCCTCCCTCAACCTACTGGCGACACTCTTAGTACAGCCCAGGACACAGTTAGCCTTCTTTGTTGCAGGGGCATAGTACCGGCTCACATTTGACTTTGTGTACACCAGGACCCCTATATCCTTCTCTGAAAAGCTGTTTTGCTGCCTTACAATACACCATTAAAACAGCCCATAATGCCTACGAGATATCCAGGCTAGCCTTAAGCAAAAAGCAGTTTAGCTAGAGAACCGCTTTTCAGTTAAGTTACAGCTCTCTCAAGTCTTAGGCTTCACTTACATGGCCTTCACCTCCAACTCCCAGCTGTAGCAAGAACAACTCTGTCTGGGATGTAACTGATCTGCCCCCCACTAAGTTGCATGGGGTCTATTGAGTATCTGGAGCTTTATCTTGCTGACTGCAGGTTCTGGCCATTGCCTGTCCTCTAGAGAGCTGAGTGAAAGAAAGGTCTCAAATTGGCTTGACACAAATCCATCTTTCCATAATTCCTGGTACAAAAATCAAGCCTGCCTGTGCTCAAGAGCTCTGCAATTCAGCTATACCTATACTACCCTTTAGTTGATGCAACCGTGAACTGAAACAGTCCACACTAAGCACCACAGGACACAACAGTTAGAGAAGCTGGGGAGATGCTTATTTTCAAGGAAAGACCTGTGCTTTAAAACAATAGACAGTATTTTGTTTATTAATTTCTACAGAAAAACCTACCATATATGGAGCCTGAGCTAATGCATATTAAACTGCTCAAGGTAGTTTTGTTTGCTTGTCTTAAAAACAACACAGCATTTTCTCCCACTTTCAGGACCTGGTTAAAAATGGCTTAAGATGACTTTATAACGGATGTCCTAATCTCTAGTAAGAACATGAGCTTTGGCTTCTGGCTATTAGCAATTATGAATTGAATGCATTTTTCCTAAGAAGGGGAGGGTGTGCTTTCCCATATAGAAAATACGTAAAACCTAACAAACCATTATTCTGCCAGAACACCCTCTAGCTGTAGAACTGGTACGTTTTAGATTTCAAACACTGGACTATTGCTGTTTTCCCTTTACCTGCTCATTCATTCTAAAGAGGAATCATTTGTGTTATCTACTGAAATGATTAAAAAAAAAGTTAAAATCTCTTCTAGAAAGCTACTCCCAATATAAAGTTCTTCTTTGGGGCTTAGATATAGGTATAACCTCTGCAAGCTCAGCATATTAAATAAAACTTGCTGTTACATCTTTGCTGAACGAAAAAAAAAAGATCACAGCACCTCTTTTCAAGCCTATTCAAACCATCCAACATGAGCATCATATAGTATGTAAATATACATATATATATATATGTGTGTATGTGGTGTGAGTTAAATAATATCCCATTACAATTTGTAATTATCTACATCCAAGGCACATGCACTGAGCAATAAGAATCTCAAGTTAACAACTCACTTCCGAACCAGCAAAATTTGTTCTGAATTTTTAAGTAGCAAGACTCAAATGCTTCCAATGCATTATTTGTTCTGCTGCAAGCAGCAATTATGCCTTAAGTGAACATCAATTTGTAACTTAGTGTTTTCCATTAAAAGAAGAAAAAAATCATTATGTAACTGAATATCATATCACCATTGTTATCGGCCAAGTTTTATTATTTTCAATCTTTTAAACAAAGAAGAAAAGGAAACTCTGGCTTTAATTTTAGCTGTTGTCTTTTAGCGAGCCAAACTCTTAATCCAGTAACCCAACACATACTGACTTGTTTTGTATATTACGGCTTGATATTTTATCTTCTTCCTAGGTTCTGCAGCAAGCAAACTAAAAATTAGGCTCTGGTTCACAAATGCTTTTTCTTTCCCCAGCCCCCTTTCTTTCCTTTTCCAAGTTTTTATAGCCTTGCAACAGAGAGTTCCAACTGACAGTTTTATTTGCACAAGAAAAAAAAACAATAGTTATTCTGTCTCTGGTTTGGCTTGGGTTTGGGGGTTCATTTTCTTTTGGTTGTTCTTTTGTTTTTTTTTTCCCCTCTTGTTGTTTAAGAGGAACAGCAATTAGCATGCTATGTTAAGGCAACAAAGCTGAGGAGTCTTATTTTCAGGAAGCTGTCCTCTGAGACATGTAGACTCCCTCTCCATTCCTAGGGACTCATACGGCAGAGAGACACTGCCAACACTGCCTTCAGTAGACTGTTCTAGTGTCTGAGCTGCAGTTTGAGCACGCATGGATTGAAATGGTTATTTTATGTGCAAGTGTCAGCCATGATTTCTTGCCAAGGCATTCTTGGGAAAGATGCCAAGGATCTTCCTCTAGGTGAGCCGAGCCAAGGTTTTATTTGACAGAGAAGCATGATTTTGTTTCAGTAGAAACGGTGTGGACACAAAGTGTGCAGCATATTACTATTCCAATATTTCATCAGAAAAAGGGAAAAAGGAAAAACATGGAGTTTGGTGCTATATTCAACTTACCTTTTCATTCCATGCCCACAATCCAATCCCAAGAAATGCTATGCCAAGGAACTAAAGGGAAAAAAATAAAAATGTATCAGAGCAGTAAAGTTTATGGATTTATTATTTTTTTTAAACTTGCATTTTGACTTATCCTCTCTGTTGGATAATGAATTTTTATCAGGACTTTAGGGGCTTACCAAGAGTCTTAAAATATGTGTTTATTATACAAATCAACCATTGTAACTGGAAGAAATTAAAACTTGCACAGCTCATTCAGGGATGTTCCTCATAGAAATACTAGGTGCAGTAAGTGTCACTTTCTCAGCATCAAGCAAGTAAGGTTCTTTTTGAGCTTGTCAGACTCAAAGAAAACTCCACAGTCAAGGAACACATTATTTTACTGTTGTACTACCACCACCTGCACAAAACAACTGTCCTCGCAGCTTTCTCCCAGTGAGAGAAAGTGATTAAAAGAAAGTCCTACGTAGACATGTACTATCAGTTTTAGCAATGTTGTCCACAGAAACACAGAAAAGTGTTTGAATATAATATAACCTATGAATTCAGGACCAGGGGGGAGAATAAAAATAATACTGGTCTAAAAGAGTAAGAATTTTTAACAACCCTGAAGACAACATTTTGTAACCTGAGACGGGATATTTCTGTATTTTGTAAAGGAAATAACAGTTCCTTTCTCCTCCAAGGGACTCAAAACCACCAAACTCTAAGGACAGTGTCTTTCCCCCCATGATGGAAAAAGGAACAATACCTATGATTTTGTTATGTCCCCGCATTCTCCACTCCACTAAATAATTTAGAGTGCATCATTTCCCTCCAAATACTACAGAGTTTCCATACGAACCCCATGCTAGAGATCAGTGAAACAAGCAGAACAGGCACAATAAGCACTCTGTTTCCCAACATCACTGCATATGTGGCTTGATACAGTACCAATTCATGTAAAATGTTTAAAAACCATACAGTTGGTGCCTGAGCACATCTCTAAATGTTCATCTCTCCAATCTCTAGTTTTTTAACACCTAATGCTGGCTAAAAAGAAAACTATGTTCACTCTAGTTTCAGGGCATGTAATGGAATGTTGCTTGAACATCAAACTCTGGTTTTCTTTGTGGTTTCTCCACAATGCAGTGTACAGATTACTTTTGGCACATTGTATGCTTTCTCTTAAGTTTTGTGTAAACAGTTAAGTATCCTAATGATTTTTCTTTTGCAAAACAGGACAAAAATGTTTTTCTGTTGAGAAGTGGGAAGGGGCAGGAATATCAGCTCAAGCTTTCCCAGAAGTGACTTAAACAGCTTGAAAGCAAGATTCCTTCTTCCTTATACACACTGTTTTTTAAGTGGCAATTTTAACTTTATACTACAAGAATATCTGTAACGCATAACTCAATATCAAATGGAATATGCTCACTGGAATACCCTGAAGTTCCCTAACATCCCTCACATCTCTGTGACTTTCTCCTCCAAACATGCTTTGCCAGCTGAGCAAAGGACCATGCATAATACACCCACGCAGCTCACCCAGAAGCCCATCTATACTAACTGGGAATGAAACTCTCCTTTTTGACTTGAAGAGTCATGACTGTAAATTTACACAATAGTACAAGATAGTATTCTTCAAAGGGAACTGTCATAGGCTTGGCTATATTAAATACAAGATAAATGGAAATTTTTCTTAAGTGGAAAAACACAACTGCAGGTCAAGAGAGCCTGTTTGAGCAGCCTTAATTGTCTATAAAGTACAAGAGATGGATTTAAGAATGTCGGTACAGCCTCCTGAGAGGCTCCACATGAGCCAAAAAACGTCATCTTACTGGTATCAAGACTGCTCTTTTTCTATGGTTATAAAGCTTGCCAGAAGAGTGTGTGTAATCCTTCTGACTGCAGTGATGATTTGAAACTAGAGATAAAGTTGTACAAGTTTCCAAACCACTTTCAGACAAATGCAGTTAAGTTCTTTTTTTTTTTTTGTAGTAACAGGCTCCTTTCCTTTTTTCTTACACAGCCAAAGGCATCAAGGATGAAAGAACAAGTGTGAGGGGAAAAAAGCTATATTATAAAAATCCATAACCTGCATTTGGAAGTGGCAAATTGTTATTTGTAGAGAGGTACAAAACATTATGTTTTGTGAATAGCTCAATATGGTTTTGAACAGAATAAGTGTGGAAAACTAGAATGAAAGAATTTGATCAGTGCATACAGATGTAGCTTAACAGCCATACGCATCAGCTGCAAGTCTGGCTCAGGTCCGCTAGCTTTATGAATTTAATCCAGTCAAGTGTCCTGATCCTTTATAAGAAGCTGAGACTTAAGGGTAAGATTACTTCAACGGTTGCAAAGGGTGACTTATAGTAGGCTATACAGGTCTCAAAACAGACCGAGTTCATCTCAATTTACAGATTGGGTAATGAGATTGTACTATACCAAGCTGAAGCACCTAAAAAAAAAAAAAAAAAAGAGATTATCAAACTTCTGGCAAGCTTGTCAAGAAAAACCAGGAAAGTGAGTTCTCAGAGTTTTCAAGAGGATCAAAGAATGACATGCTGCTCAGTGCTCTCCCTATCTCAAAACAGAAATCTCTGTCCAGTTGCCTTTTGAGCAGCTGACGAAACAAGAACAATGGACAAGATCCATTAGGAGAAAGATTCAGGATGGAATCACAAAGTCTTTATCACAGAATGCTGTGGAAGTCAAAAGCTTAATGACATTCAGAAAAAAGATTAGATAGATTAATGGAGGGTCCATAACTATTGAAAAGTGATTTTGATACAGCTTCTGGCTCAGGAAGTTTTTACACTGTTGCTCATTAGGAGAACATAATCGGGAAAAGATCACTGCATGTACGCTTTGTTGCTTAAATGCCTTTTTCTTTGGACAAACTCCACTTGCATTACTTGAGGCAAAATACTGAGCTAGGCAGACCACCAACCTGACCCCTACAGTCATGCCCTAGAAAGGCCCACCCTTGCACGAACACAGCCTGCTATGGGGATGAAACACACAGGAATGTTTCCAGTAATCCCCACTGGCAGGAGACAGATGTTCATGAGGAGACTTACACCTCTCACCAGGATTAACTTTGGATTTTCTTGACAATTACGAAAGAAACTTCTGCATATCCTAAAAAAAAAAAAAAGTTGGAAGCGCTTAGCAAAAATCCCTCTATTTTTGCTGTTAGAGCCAGAAGTAAAACAGGACGCATATCCTGCTTATCTTGCAGCCCTTTTGCAGGTGTTTCCAAGACAGTCTTGTTCTGCTTGCTTGAAACCAGAAAGAAAATCTCTTCACATCAGAAGCACATGGAGAGAGGGTGAGATGGCATACACATCATCTCAGTTCAGTCTGGAAAATTTAATTTACATCCATTAAATTATTCCAATGAGTAATAAAAAGGTGGAAGTTTGCCTCATTATCTACAAAACCCTCTACAGAGAAAAACAGTCTCAATTCTCCACAGACATCTAGAAAGACCATTTAGCCTAACTATAAATGGTCACCAGATCTGGGGCACAGCTTGTAAGATCTTCATACTTTTCTTCCTTAAACCATAATTTGCAGGAGAATATGAAAATATTCCTCTGGAGTGTTACAGCCTTACAAAACTTGCATAGTAATACTTTCTCAGCCACAGTTTTTCTATTCACAAACATCAAATGTGTTCAAGTTTCTCTTCTATAATTAGATATATATTTAAAAGCAGAACATGTAGCAGTACTTGTACTGTTGCCCTACTTGTAAAGTTCACATGCAGTTTTCAGAAGTGAACTGACCAGTAAGTGTTTCAAGCCCCACGCATCTTACTCCCAGTCTCGCCTGCATGGAGGAAAATGATTCTTTGTTGCTAGGGAAACAGAATCATACAGCACAGCATTTCATTTAAAGGCTGCTGGGGTAAATACTAATGCAAATGCTAGATAAAGTTTGAGAGAGAGGGGAGCTTAATTGTAGAGCGATCAGATGTTACTTGACATATTGGATTTTTCATCTCAGCTGATAACTTGGCACCAGTTTTCAACAAAAAGTACAACAGCCGCAGGCCAAGCAGTAAAAGCTTGGTTAATGGACCACATGCATCAACGTGTTTGTCCACGTGTGGGTACATTAAAGACTTGCATGAGAAGGAACCACAGTGCAGCCACCTAATTTCACCTTCACCACAACAATATGAACGTATAAGCAGAAGCATGTCAAAATTGTCAGAGTTTAGAACCAGAGCTTCCTCATAAGAGTTTTTTTTTTTTTTTTTTTTTCTTTTTGAGCTCTGTATTCAGGCAGTGTGAAAACCTCCCACCTGCCCTTGCTTTGAGCTGCCACAAAAACTCTGTGCACAGTGTTAGCAAGGAGACTATGAGGATTCCTATGGGCACTTCAGTGTTTCTTACACGGCAATATGCTGTAGGTTATTCACAGAGCAAGAGTTCCTTCTGTGCGATTCAAACCAGCACAGCACAGGAACGCAAGGTACAGTATTTTACTGACAAGCACAGCAGCAATTGGGACAACATGAAGTGTAATATTTCACATCCTGAAATACAATCAGGAAAACACAGGACTTCTGGGCTTTGTACAAATATAAAGTAGCACCGACTAGTTCCTAACTAACTCTAAAAACCTAGATGAACAATTTTTCCCTAAACACGTCCTCTGCAGTACTCGGAAATCTCTTTGAGTCTGAGCACAAAGTCAGTATAGTCACTGCTTTCTTCAAAGTATTTTATGCCAAATCATTTTTTTGCTTTTTAAGCCCGGGCAAAAAGGAGCTTAACATCTGTCAGAGCATAAAGGATTTTGTTGCTTGTTTTTTAGTAGCCCTGACAGAGAAAGGGCACCAAAACAGAAATTAAAATGAAGTTTCACAGTTTTCTTCTTCCCTTCATGTCAAGGATGTGTACGATGCTTTGAATACATCAGTTGGCATTCTTTCAAACAAAACATATAGGACATCCTCTCAACTCTCCAGCTTTCGCCTGGACCAGTATCACAAGGAAGGAAGGTACAAGAAGTCTGCCCCGTTCCTTCTTCCATTCACTTTTCCATTCTCAACACAAACTGTTAGAGCATTTCATTTTCATGTGGATAATCATATGTGGTGACCATGGAAAAGGCAAATTCCTCAAAGCATACATACACATTTACATATTTATCCTAATGCTTACAAAGAATGCATTCCCCTAAAGTCCCTTTTTTGTTTGCCTTGAGACATTATCAGCAGGAAAACTCCATGTACTACAGTCAGTGAATGAAGATGCTGCGTAGGTGACTAATTACCATTTTGGTTCACAGCAACATTTGGATATAGAATAGAAGACGTCAAATCTATTTCCATTCTATGTGCAGCTTTTAAAAAAACATTAAACTATATTTCACAGATAACTGTCTCAGTAATACCTTTTCCCTCCCAATACAACACACACACACAAAAGAAAGATCCCAGTTTCCATACATTTTGCTCAACTGAATCAGAGACATGACTTGATTTTATAGAACCACCCAAAGTAGAAAAACAGACAAAAGAACACAATGAGAAAAGCTGCCCGTTTCATCTTGCAGGACTCTTAGCATAATGCTTTCTAATAAAAAATTAAGCCCCTATGACCCCAAATTTTCAAAGCAAGGTACTGTGGCTGTTAATGTATATTTCATTTTCACCAGCTTGGGGTTTTCCGTTTTGTCTGATAAGTAAGCAACAGATATATATATACACACACCCAAAATTAAAGCCTTCTCCAGTTCTTTAATTGCAAAAGCAAGACATCTGCTTTCTGTTACTGTTGTTCTATGTATTTATTTTATTGCTTTTTGGTGGTACAATTGTAAGCACTGCCAATCAGCTTGGAGCAAGAGTCCCTAAAGACTGAACTCCCTCTCCTTTTGTCCACAGAAATTGATATACTGGAAAACAGAAAAGGAGGATGAATTAGACCCTATTTCCCCTGTTCCAACTTTTGAACAACTCCCCTCAAGCCTAGAGAAAATAAATTTAACTCTTTCCAAGTTCACAGTGAGACTCTCTACACTCAGGTCCCGCTGTCTAAAGAAAATACTTTATTTGGAGCTGATTTTTTTAAAGCACACAAAACTTATACATAGCAGTCACTTTGTAAGATTATTCAGTAAAAGCTTTTGGGAGTTTGAAGTTTTTGTTTATATGAGATCTAGCTAATTTCCTAAAACCAGTACCTTTTTCCCCTCATACAAAAAAAAAAAAAAATCAAAGACCTTTAAGGCAAATACTCCACCACTACTACACAGAAGCATTAAAAAAGCCTACAGAATTGAAGTAACAGCATCATCATTCACTGTAACTTTGGTACACTCTTCTCGCTCAGATCTTATTTGTTCTCTTCTACTCTTCTTTACACTATCTGTTGGTCATTGTTTCACTGTTCTCTCTTTCTCTGCTCTCCCTGAGCCCAAAAGACTCCATGGGAAGACTAAGAAATCCTGCTGCACACGTCTCTCCATGGGATTCTTCCCTGCCCTCATTCCTGAACCACCTTAAGTGCTCCATGTCCCTCTACTTTTCCTATCCAGCCCTGTTCTTTTCATCAATACCATTCCATGTCTGGTTCAGCCCTCTCCACTGCAGCTTCTCTGCCTAATGTCAGTTTCTATTTTTAAAACCATCCAAAAATTATGTAAGTGTTGCTGCAGCAGTGTATGAAAACAGTACAGGCTTAAAACTCAACCACAAGCAGCAGCAAAGTGCAAAATGAAAAGATGATATCTGAAAAAAAATCCAAACCTGAATCCCACGTCCTACATCAGTAGGCTTATTATTTCTCTTAGCCAATTTGACAACGTAGAGAAATAAGGCTTCTCATTCTGAACCGCAAGTAAGAAAAAGTACGAAGGCAAAGAAAACATTCTGCTGGGGTGAAGTAAAGTGCCTGGAAGCAGTATTGCAAATGGGTCATTCTCCAGGTCTGTCTCGCTGCCTAGGGCTAGCAGCTTCCTATCCCAGAGGACAGCAAGACTCCTCCAGCTCTCCTCTTCTTGCCACTGCAATGATCTCATTCGTCCCAAACCACCCTACCTGAGCTTCAAGCTATTTAGGCACAGCCCCACCATGACACTTTTTCATACTCTTTTTCTGAAGCTACTGCTCCATTAAAAGCATACATTTAAATAAATAAATAAATAAACGAACCCCACAACCACAGTATACACAAGAAAATCCCATAAACAGAGCATACATGAAATTATTATGAAACTGATATACAAACGCTCATTTATTTCACCTACAAGCAATTAAGTTGTAACGTCTAATTCAGGCATTTGATACAGCTAACAGAAAGGATCTGAGCTAGTCTTTTTCCTTACTAACAAGGCAACTACATTGCCTACACAATTGATTGAAGTAGCTGAGAACATAAAGAGCGCAGAGCCAGGAAACACAAACAGGTAGGCTCGTCAATACAGCACGATACCCTGAATGCTCAGCATGTGCTTTTCAGAAAGTAGTCTCAGCTCCTAGCTGTGCTTGTAGCCTACGGAGAGGGAGTCCCAAAAATCTTCTATCCCTGCTACGTCCCAGGTCTTTTCAATGGACTACAACTCAGAGATCCATTCTCTGCTTAGCAGAGAAGGAAATGCATGTGGAAGATGAGGGAGGCATGAAAAGACCGAATCAGTTTGGATAGAGGGGCACTGTAAGCGAACATCACCAGCTTTACAAACTTGGACCAGTTTAATCTTGCTTTCCTACTTAAAAAAAAACAACCAAACAAACAGAAATAAAAACAAAAAACACACCACCAAACAACCAACCAGCACAGAAAAGAGAATGAACACAGGGCAAACAGTGAACACACACCGAACCTTCAAGTCCACACAGAACTTTTTCCAGCAAATTCTACAACAGCTTTATTGCCTCTTGCCTTCACCAGATGCTCATTCCTGGTCCTTTTTTAGGGGTCCCCCACAGTAAGACATTTAAAGCCATTTACAAAGAAACTGGTACCATATATGAAGAAATCATAGCTTGAAAAGGTATGAAGTGATTCACTACAATTTAATAACATGCCGGAAGCTGAGCTCAGATATCCAAAATCCTAACCCCAATACGATGTTACTGTATAGCCTATCACACCTCTCCCCAGATTAAATCTGACTCAGAACTATAAACTCTGTAATGGCAAATACACGCGTATATGGCATATGTTAATATTAAAATAAATCCACTTCTAACAGTCGTTGCACCAAGCACTGGGGGGGATGGAGCAAAGAAGGGGACACAGGAGGGGCTGTGGCAGGTTTATTAAGAGTTATTTGACAGCTTAGGAACACTTCGCTTTACAAAGACGCAGCCGAGAACGCACAGAGACCAGTACTACTTTGTCAACATAAGCAAAAGCATAATCTCAAAAGTCATACCAGCTCTGTGTATGTGTGCCTGTGCATACCTTGGTTTTTCAGGGATGTGGGGAAAAGAAATAAAGCCAAAACACTAATTAGGCAGGTATCCAAATTATTTTCCAATAACCATGCACAATTATTATCAGCAACCCAGATGTACAAAGTCAAATAAGACACATGTTCTGTAAATACTGAACAAAACTCTTTATGGGTTTGCACCTTGTAGGCCTTGCAACAGACGGAAATGTCTCTAAACATTTTAGCCACTGTCAACCCTCAACGTTTCCTGTATACTACACTGTAACTGCCCAGAACTAAAAAAAATTCAGATTGTGTATTAAAAATGCTTGTGTAGACCTCTTAGCGCAGCTTCCAGAGGCACCAGGTCGTCTGTGGACCTGAAAAAAAAAAATCTGTTCCAGATAAGGTCATTCAGCCTTGCATTTTGTCTTGCAGTACGTTGCTTCTCACTAACTCTAGATGCTACTACTGTCCCAGTGTAGACTACACAAGATTATTCAAAAAATTAAGCCAAATTTTTACTTATGTCAAAATTAACCAATGCTTTATTAGCTATTTTTATACTACAAGATATCTAATGTCCAATAAAATTAGAATTTGCAGGAGTTGACATCAATTTGTCATTTCTTCAATAACACTACTTGGCAGGGAGCAAAGCAAACAAAACCGTTATTTCAATTTCTTTTCAAGCAAAAGCAACGTGGAACAAACCAGAGGCAACTCACAATGCTATTTACCTGAAGCTTTTACTCATAGACAAAAGTTCCACAGTTTGGTAGTGAAAAAAAAAGACCAGCTATAAAACAGCTGCTTGTCTAAATGAAACAGGCTGCTGACCCTTTTTTTAGTTTTCAGACAGCATCAAAAGCACCTCTATTATTTGTCATTCTCAAAAGAGGCATCAGGGGCTTGCCAAAACATGTAGGCAAAATGCTCTTCACTTCTGCAAAGGTGCCCCTTCAAATCACAGTTGCTTAATGTGATATGGCAGTCTGGGGAGGTTTTACTGCTGATACCTTTGCCGGAAATATATACAGTGCTATTGCTGCAATTTAATTTGAGGGTGTTAAACTTGTTTTAAGAGTAAGTGTGTTGAAGAAACCAAACTATATTGTAAGATTTCCAGTTCACTATGACAGAGCCTAATGTTCTCGTGTAATTTCAGCTTGACCAACAGTATGAGCAATATCACCTAGATCGTACAAAATGCTCATAGGCTAACTACAAACTTTTATTCACAATTTATTGCCACTTTGAACTACATTATTTCCATAAACTATAGTTCCTGATGAGTCCTTTACCTTTGCCTACTGCTACACTTCTCTGGTTTGCACAAACACTAATAGCTGATCCCTCCTGCCAACACATACCAGGAAAACAAGGATTAGAAAATTTCTTTGAGAGATGTGGAAATGTAGTTGTAGTACATGCAGATGGCTCCCTAAGAGAAAAGCTATAAAAAGCAACTGACGCTACCTCACTAAGATCCTTCTGCTGCATAGCTGTGCTCTTGCAGTCAGTCAGCTTTTGCCTACCCCCTCCTTCCAGGATGAAGGAGGTATTCTGGTATTATGAAGATGACTCGCAAGAGAGAGTGCATGTGCCAACCAGATAATCTCATTTTCTCCCTTATCTGTAAAAGCCCAGCGGCTCTTTTAAGGTCCCACCTTATTTACTTGCAGATAGTCATTACCAAGGAGGACAGTAGGTCAAGGCTGTGGAAGCTTTGGAAACACTAGAATGATCTTAAAGTCAATGTCACAGCTCAGTTGCTAAACAGGGTCCCACATTAAAAAAAAAAAAAAACACACCACACATAACACCAAAGAAAACCACCACCCAGCAACAAACACGATAAAAAACCACAGCAACCATGCACAGAGAACTGGATTTAGTTTGACTTTCTGCATTCACCCATAGTTTTAACTTGGTTCAGCAACTACAACTCCTCCTCAGGTAGGAAAAGTATCTTCTTACTTTTTGCTCGACCCCAGAAGGGTTTCGAGGCACAAGGTATATAGCAGCACAAAGGAGCCATTTAAATCATAAAAATATGAATACTGGGTAAGTTTCCATGCCCAGCTGGACATTGTTACAGAAGAGAAGAAAAGAAAGCACTTAGCTTTTACAATTGAGTGCTAGCAGTAAAACTGATTTAAACAACTTTAGCTGTTTCCCATGGAACAGTTGCCTTACACAGAATCTCAAAAGGAACCTCTGCAACCCACAGACTCTCAACTCCAGCCTTCCAGGCAAAACCCGCTACATTTGGCTTGATCAACTGGAAGATAACACAACTATGGAAAGCTCTGCATTTAAGAGTCCCACAAGATCTTGTTAGAGCAGTGTTGCTTTGGGCACGTTTCACAATAGCAATGAGTTATGGCACAAACTGAATAAAGCAGACCTCTGTCAGACTGAGGGGCTCAGAAAGCCTCCTGACCACCCCTGATAGCAGACTTCTCATCACCATAATTAAAGTCAAGGATAGAAGGAGATCAAATAATGTGTGTTCTAACAAACCTGTGATGGAAACAAAGGCAAAAGCACAAAAAAGGAAGTTTTCTCAACATTGGTTAAATGGCTTCATCTTCTAAAGGAGTAACTCTACACTACACAACAGTTTATTCTAATGATGCATTTATAGAGCAAAGAAGGTACATCTCAGCTGTTAACCAGAGACGACTAATTCCTGCTAAAACCACCAATGAGAAGAATCCAAGCTAGCAAAGAAAGACATTTTGCCGCACAAAAGCACAAGAATAGGTTATTTTTTTCTATGTAGTACTATCTGGGAAACGTTGCTTAAGTTTCACCCAAAGGCAATAGTGTCAGAGTTTCACTTACCAGCCACTAACTGTGACAAACACACAGGAGAGGAGACAACTTGAAAGGCAATGGTATGCTTTCCCAAAGAAGGATTTGGAAAGGAAACCACTCTTAACATAGCTTCTCCAGCTTTCAGCCCTGCTTTTGTTTAAGAGCAAGTATATTTGGAAACCACTTCTAAACTCTCAAGAAGTAAATGTAAACAAAAAAAAAGCCCCCCAAAATTAAATGAGCAAGGAAAAACAATATCAAATATCTTTTTCCTGTTTCTCAACTATTTCATCTACTGATCTCTTTTTGAAACAACTGAAGTTATTTGTATCTTGACTAATATGCCCAGAAAAATCCAGAATGCTCTGCTTGCCTCCTCTTCAAAACACTTCAGCCTGGGAAAATTCCCCATTAACCTGTGCTGTAGTTCATCCACTACAAGCACATAAGAAACCTTTTACAGCATAAATTATTTTCCTTTAATTGCATTTGCATACTTTTAGATTTTTCTTCATTTGAGCTGAAACATCAGGGGACAGGAAGAGACCTTTAAATTTGGTCCTCCCCTGCTGCACAAACACTGCAATTAATCCTGCACTGGGCGACCCAAAGAATGAGAGAAAAGGTCTTCAGCAGCACACAACCATACAAACTGTCACCACAACTGTGGAGCTATCAGCAAGGATCCTTCACTGGTATCTCATGTCCTTTCCTTCACATAGTGAAGAAAGATGACCACAAACAAACTGTAACAGTAGGAGGAGTGAACATATGGGACATCCAGATGGAATGGAATTTAACACTCCAAACACAGTATCATATACTTAAGGACTAAGAAAATATCTGCAATAAACTGAAAATTTATTCACTGGAAACACAGCAGAAGACAGCCTTGGAATTGTATGCATCAGTCTGTGAGCTAGCAAGTTGATGGAATATGCAAAAAGACAAAACAAGGTTTTGTGACATTTAATAAAACATTCTCAGAAAGAATGCATTTGCTTTCTATAAGTTTCCCTCAATTCTGTATCTCTACAAATGTCTGAAATGGCCAGCACAACTAGTATGGATGTAGCCTGCTAAATGACTGCAGGCTTTTCTTTCAAATGTCACATCAACACTGGCAGTGCCTAAGTTACAGCATGCAGTACAACTCCTATATGAGGTCCTGCTGCACCCCATAAATACTCATCCATGAAACTGGGTTCTCAGGGGTTTTGTACGTGGACCCATAACACCTAGTATGTAGATCAGTCTGTTAGCATAAAACTGCAGGTTCATCAACTATACTTCAACTTAACCAATGCTAGGGAGAGGAGATAAGGCATCCCAGAGATTATAAACTAATTGCAAAAACACAAACAGAAGGATACAAGATGACATCCTCAACTCTTCAGGGTGTTGGGTTTTTTTTATTAGGGAACATGCCTTCAACAGCTCCTTGTGTGACTGTTAAACTTAGGTGTCGCTGGTAGATCACTTGGCTTGTGTCATACAAGCAATAGGCGCAGGGTTTTCTAGGATTGGGCCCATAATTGCTTTGCCTTGAACAAAGTCTTTCTTACCAATACTTTCATTTGAACCTTCATTCAGCCATCTGTGGTCAGCTGCCCTGAAAGCACACCACACTGTGTCTCCAGGTTCAGGTGGGGTTCTTCAATGTACGCCATTTAGATGCGCCTCCATAAAAATCACAAATTAAATCCATGACATTTGGTACAGCGTTGACCCCTATTCACGCAGGAGGCATGAAAGGAGCCCAGTGTAATATAACTGGGTTCCCGGCGCTGCCGCGCTCTTCTGGCTGCCCTCACATGACCTCGGCTTGGTTTCTGTCACTGCCAAATGCGTAGAGAACAAACAAGTGCAGGGTGGCACGTCAGATCCTCTCTCTCGATGCACCAAATCAAGCAATTATATTCTACAGCAGTCACCCTTAGGGCATTAAAAAGAGAGAGAGAGAAAGGGGAACTGTGTGCATGAAGACCGAGAGACATCACCAATAGCTTAACGTCTTTCTTTCAGTTAATACAGTAATTAGCACTACCACCTCTTGCCTCAGGCAGTGCAGAAGGAAAAAGTATATACGATTGAAGTGATATGCCCCAAATTAAGGAAGGGGGTCGCTTCCCTGCCTTGCCGTTACAGTCAATATGCATGATTTTTATATAACAATGAAGGACAACAAATCTATCTCCCATAGCTTTCTACATTGTCAGTGTAGTCTATCACCAACTTGTTCAGTGCTCCTACTCTTGCCTCTCCTACACAACTCCTGACAAGATGCGGATCTCTGAGGATGTGCTACAGGAACTTAACAAGCCCCATTTTGTAAAGTGAGCCCCTGCACTCTCAACCAACATAATGACATATATGCACAAACAAAGAGCTTCTGATCAAGCATGAGGCCGTGTGGAGGCTGGAGCTGTGAAAGAAGCAGCAGAAGGAGAAAGCCCACACTCCACAATGTTTCCAGTGACTAAGAGAGATTGGTTTTGGCTGCTGGCTGAACCAACTGTCTGTCCCCATAAGACGCTGCATCTATTATCAAGCTAGATGTATAAAATAGGACTGGGAAAAAAAGTGCTTGAAGAAAATATATTTTTTTAATGTTGGAAAAAAAAAACAGGAAAAAATTAGGAATCGTTAGTCCTCCAGGCAGAGGATGTACAAGAATCAGGATATACAAACGTACTAACTGTGGTAGTTCTCTGATTTCCTTTTTTACTTTCATGGTAGCTGAGAACTACTGGAGGCTTTTCAAAGTTCTTCCCATGACGTCCATAGTACCTGACTTAAGAGAACCAATTTATTACCATATATGTAGTTAAACTGAGAAGTGGAAAAATAAACATGATAATGGTAAACTGGTAAGCTTTCCTTAATTCAGATGCCATCCATTTCACAGAATCAGTAGGGTAAAAATAGTATCACTGTATTTTAAGCCACCTGCTGCATCTCCTCTTGAAAAGTAATTTTTATTTAGAAAGCCAAATTTTAATGAGAATACCTAGCAGCCTGACCTGATCATCATCTTTGCCACTTTAAAATGTAAGCAATCAGTTTTGCAGCGGAAATTGTTTCACCTCTCCATCTGAGAATAGCTACCTGTATTTTTATATTCTTTCATGGAGTGCATAATAAGTCCTGCTTACTTTTTAAAATGGTTGTCCCCCTTGCAAAATTAAGGCATCTTACAGATCCCAGTTTTTCTGGAAAAAAAAAAAAAGAAAGTATCATGTATACAGATTCCCTCAGTTCTTGGCTCCCAGTAAATAACGAAATAATTTAATCCAATTTGAGCCAGAAATTGATGTATTTGATAAATATTTTCTTATTTCTCAACAACTTCACTGATCAATGTAACACATACTTAAACAGCAACCCTAGTGATCTTCCTACTTCTACCATATGTATCAGCAATAACAGTGGGAGCAAAACCAAAAGATCCTAAGTTCCCCGATAGCATGTCCTATACACTATAGCAAGCAATAAAGAGAAACAGGGTGGGTTTTTTTTCCTCGCTGCTTCACTATATTGCTATGCAACCTTTCCATAAGTCAGAGCTGAAAACACTGGAAGTTTGCACCAAAATAAGAGAAGAGCTACTCTATGAGTCAATCCCAACTGACAGAAGCAATATAATTAAGAGCTCAGCTTAAGCTCTGGCATATACCTTCTACTTAATTCACTCTTCCAAATCCCATCACCAAGGACTTTATGAAAATCCAGCTATCCCATTACTCCAGAAAGGCAATAATACAGATTATAAAATCATCACGCATATATATATATGTATATACTGACCACATGTACACACTTAGAACTCTGTACAAAAGTTTTCCTCCCATACACAGTCTTCTAAGTTAATGAGAGATATTAGCAAACGCAAAATCAGAACTTTGGTACATTTTAGTAGTAATATAATTTATCATATTGATCAGAATATTTCTCTGGCTTGAAACAACAAAACATAATCACACACTAATAAAATACTTCCTGTACCTCAGACTTTTCTCCCCCACTCCTTTTTCCTTTCCTTTCTTTAGAGTCTGTAGCTCTGAGTCCTTCCTAATATTTACACTGTAGTTAAACTCACAAATTAGGGTTTTTCTTACTGTGTTCAGTGAACTTGAAAATTGCCTATGTGAAGAAATCCCCTTGGAACAATGCTAAACTACTGCTATTCTTAGCAGTATACACAGCACATTACAACACACAGCACAATAAGCATCCAGGTAAGTTCTCATTAGCAAGATACCCCATTTCATAACAAAAGTTAACACACCACCCTGTCATAACTTGCAAAATGAAATTAATAGAACCACTGAAAAAGATCGTATCTGTTTTTAAAAGTTGAAGAGGTAAACTGTGCTCCACGAGTGACTTCTACACTGAGCAAGACCCTGCACTTGGCCCTGTTCCTCAAGAAATGATGCATTTCCATTTTTCTACATCTATAAGGTTGCCAGTGTGTAGGCCCCTGATGATCATGACCAGCATGATCTGCCACATGTCCTACACGACATCTGCAAGTCCCAAAGCAGGATCTTGGATGCCCTTCATTTTCTGAGATGGTGCATTTTAGTACTCTGCATAAGCAATCAATGCCTTCCTGACTTTATACGTAGTACAGTCCATCTCATGATTTAGAAATGTTATTTTTTTTTTTAAAAAAAATGCATCCTTGTTGTGCCACAATTTTTGCTTTTAGACTTTTACTCTAAAGTTGCAGATTAGAAACTTCTTTCACTCATTCATTAAAAGAACAAAAATCCAGTAACATTGTCATGTTATCAAACCTGATGCTGTTTAACCAGTAATTCCTCATCTATCCCTTCCATGCATTTAAGAAAGGGCATTGAGGAACACCTTCTAATCAAACTATATTAATTGTTACCATTCAAGTTGTAGAAAGACAGTTATTTTTAACACTCTTGAATAAGGCTATTGCTATTCATTTTGCACAGAAAAAAAAAATCCTTATGGAAGTAAGTTTTTTTTCACCCCAAGAGCCAATATCAACTCGGTTCTTCTACTGAAAAAAGTGCCAAGAAAATGTTTATACAGAAGCAACTTCATGTCCCCGGCACCTCTCCGTTTATACAAAAGCTAGAGTTTTGCCAGAAGCATGTATATGAGCTCAAAGCCACCAATATTTTTTTTTTTTTTTTTTTTTTTTTACACAAGTCAAATTACCCCTGATCGACTTTTCAGTGACCACTCTTTGAACAAGCTGTGTGTCATGCAGCACAGAAACTCATTTCCATTGACATTTCCTAACAATTGTTTAATTCCATTCCACAAAAGGAAGGCTGCAATTTGGACAATCATTAATAAGGATCAAGATGTGTTTATTGAATTACCAAGGGGAATTATTCACTGAATTATTACTGAATAAGTACACCACATCCTTGCATCAAAGTACCAAAAACATAGGACACACTTGACTGACACTGTATAGTATGGAGTGTTTTTAATCCCATAGATTTTCCACAAAGAGGGATTAGAAGCAATAGATTGGTGCCATATAGAGGAAAAGAAAAAAAAAAGAAGAGCTTATGGTAACCAGATCTTTTACTATATTTTAGAAATCATAGAAAAACACCTAACAAGTGTAACATTTTAACTTTTCAGGAGAAATATAACACCTAACATGCAATATATATTTCATTATATATCATTGCTTTATTCTATCACTGAAATTATAAGAGTTAGTAAAGTTACAGCTAAGGTTCTATTAAAACTAATGTGAAAGACAAAACCACTATAAGACAAGGAGTACAGTATCTAATCAATTTATGTTTGGCTGAATGAAGAACAGAACTAAAAATAAGCCTATCTCATATTCCCATGTTCCATTTAACATGTAGAATGCTTTATGCAATATTAAAAAGTATTATATATTGGTATTAATTTGTAATCCTTTTCATTATGAAAGCTTTATCTGCCTACCAAATTCAGCTAACTGGGGATTAGGCCAATAAATTGTAAACACATTTCCCTTCAAAATAAGAGTAGCACAGGAAACTCAGCACTTGCAACAAGTTGAAATAACATGAGAAAAAAAAAATAAACTTCAAGCTATGATTAATTTCTTCTTCTGTAAATCCTAAGTAGATAATTTATTTAACACAAAGGGGCACAATCAGTTCTGTTGGGTTTTCTTCTTTTATGGTCAGCTACAGACATCCGGGACGAAGGCTGTAACTGTTTCTGTTTGAGAGTTGCTGTTTCCAAACATTTGTTTTAATTTTCACTGTGGTATGAAACACAGAGGACTGCAACCACGTAAGGACAAGACACTGCTGTTGAAATTCCAGGGGAGCTATAGTAACTGTGGCCACCTATAGCTGTATTCTGCACCCAAGCTACTATACCTCACACACAATCCAGGAGTTCCTTTCAGTTCTGGGTTGCGTATCACGACCTACCTCAGTCCCAAAGCACAGAGCTCAATGGGGAACAGCAGCTTTTAAAGAAGGGCTCCTAAGTTTTTCCAATTTAGATGCTCTCATGCCTTTAATTGTGAGACGGTTGATGAGCAAAATGCATTTTGTTTTGATGTATAGATGAGAATCCTCTATTTTTATCAAAGACCATCTAACACATTACAAAGTGTGAGCTACTTGGTTTTACACATGCAAATATGCATGCAGTTAAACTGCAGCTTCTATACACTGCTTATACATACATTTAGAAAGTGTAAGAGCTCACTACTATTAAACAAACACATACTTAAAACTACACTCATACCTTATTACATCGAAGGACCTTGAAACAACTTTGTGAGATTAAAATCACCAAAGAGAAGATTACAACATAAGGAAACTTTTGCATGCTTAGCAAAACTGAATATTGCCAGCAGTGCAATGCTATAGCTGCTCATAAAAAGCCTTGGGCCTGAACTACAAGATACTGCTTTTCTTCACCTTTCACTGACCCTACAAGAAAAACATATATAAACCTTTTCTCTTTTTCAGCTGTAGCAACCCAAATCAGGAACTTTTATTAGTGCTTCCTAAGATCATGAACTTTTATTGAAATACTAGACTGTTTGCCATGTAGTGTCAATAATCTGTTGATTAAAGGTCTCTCAAGTCCCATAGACATGATAGACCGTGACAGCTTAATGACCAGCTTATTATTATCTGGTGTAACATACTTCAACAAATTAACACTTTCTCATTCCAAATTAGTCTTCAAATTTATGAAGACGATAAGAAACAAGACCGAAAGGCCTGAAGCTATATATTTGATGATGAAGTGAAAGAATAGAGATGACAGTATCACCACCATGAAGTCAATGAGAAGCACGACCTTCAGTACACATCGCAAGTTGATTATCAAGAGTGCCTGGGAAGTAGCAGCCCACAGTGAGCGCTGGCTGACCGGGCAGTAAGACAGCAGATACAACACCCAAGTTCTCACCATGGTTTTGCCACTGACCTGCAACAAGACCCCGCAATAGGTCACGTCCCTTCTGTGCCTCAGTTTTTCCTATTATCTTTTGTCTTGTCTAAATAGACTGAATTCTTCAGGACAAGGCCTGTCTCAAAGCTGATGGTCAAGTACAATACCATCCCTATTGTATGAGGGGAAAAAAAAGAAAAAAAAAAGTTTCTCAGGCTCAGCAAGGGTAAAAGTCTTGATGAAACACTAGTTCCTTATTGTTCAATTAAACAACAGGGTTTTACAACACATTATTGCTAGTTCACTTCCACTTTAACATACTGAACAGAAAACAGCATGTGAAAAAGCATTTAGCAAAGATTCCATTTTAGCAATACTCCTAACACACATTTGGTTATGGCCATACACTATTACAACAGGTTACAAATCCACTGCTTGATAGATTTTAAGAAGTCTAAAAGACATCCAAAGGACGGAAAAGGGAGATAAACGCAGCTGTAATGGTGTGGCACTGTTGTCATATGATAAAAATACCTAGGAAAAAACCCAGAGTAGATACAAGAGAGATGCAGAGGGTCGTCTTTTCTAGTGGCCTGTCTTAAATGCACTAGAAAATAAACCTAACGACAGCCTTATGAACCATTCACACCTGACAAACTTTCATCAGCATCAGGATATTAAAGGCTGTTTTGATACCTTTTAGTCACAGCAGACAGCTATACTTTAAAAGATGCAATTACCTTGTCTGACAAAGCTAGACTTTTTTTTTTCCTTAATAAAAGCCTGAGAGTCAAAGGACCAAAAAAAAAAAAAATAAAGAACATAAAAAGTAGGATAGAGGGGGTTCATGTGACCCGTGCTGTCCAGGTCCTTTTCTCCTTGCCTGTGCTAATTAAAGTGCATTTGGGATCAACACAATTAAGTCTAATAATGCCACAGAGGATCCTAAGAGAGCAAGGGCACTAAGCTTGTTTGCTACAAGCTGCATGTCCCTGCCCTTGCCTGAGTAATCTGAAGCGCTGACTAGATTGAAAACTGACCCTTGTGGTATTTTTGCCAGCCTCCAACATCACAAATAAAAATCAGGGAATTCCAAGCTGGTACAAACTGAGATCACAGACAGAACCCACACAAGTCAGTGAAAAGATACTAGCAACAACATGAAAACAAAAGAAAAGAAAACCCCGAAACTGTGCAGAAGCTCCTGTTAACATTTCTCTCTGTGGCAGTACTAGCTATCCATTATCTTGTCTGTTCCAGATTTCCTCATCTGTTCTGCATGTCCACCCAGTTCTCAGAAGAGGAGAAATTCCACTATGAAATGAGGCTTGGAACAAAATCCCTGTCCTGGGACAGCAGTTTTCTTTCATTTCATTTCCACTGCAGATTGCATTCACAGCTTCCGATTATTTTAAACAAACAAAAAAACAAGAACAGTAACTTGTTCCACTGTGCCCTTAGGCAGCAACTGGCTGTCATTGGCTCCTCCAGAGACACCAAAAAAACATTTAATGACCATCCCATCCCCTGCAACATGACATCCTATGAATTTAGTGTTCAGTGACAAAATGTTCATTCTTTAATGTTCTGACAATGTTATCAGCAATGAAGACTGCAAAACATATCTACCTAGAGTTTTCCATATGAATTATCAACTTTAGGCAAATACTACTAATTTCATATAATTTTAACAGAATATTTGCTGCGCAGTCCCAATGGTTACAATGTTTAAAGGATAATTTCAGATTAGAATGTTCTTGGTCTCTTTATTTTTAGGGCTGGCGTTTTGGGGGTAGTTTTTTTGTTGTATTTATTAAGAAAGAAGTTACACTTACAAACAGGAGTATTTTTAGAAGTTTCACTTTTCCTTCCAAAACATCGACTCTGCTCATTCAAACACTTTTACTGATTCCCATAGATTGTCCGTGATCACAAGACATCAAAGTAACTTTTACATCAAAATTGGCAGGGTAGTTAAAGTGTATTAGATACATGAAATAACACTCAATTTGGAAAAGCTTGAAAGCTTGAAGGTACTGTCTCCTTAAATATTCTTTTTTTTTTTTTTTCCCTTTACAGTCCTTTAAAGCACTTTTGGGAATTAGTAGGAGAAGGAAAAAAAAATAATCAAAACACAGGCTCCTGATGACCATTTCTATTATGTTTACCATATACCAAGGCAATCCTCTGTCAAGTCTTGCTCCACTTGAAAAAGCAACTGAGAAACCATTAACTCAGATACTTACCAAATTTCCAAAAATCAATAATGGCTCTGAAGCAAATTAAATAATGAATAGTGGCTTCTCTCCCTCCTTTCAGAGGAGAACCAACACAACTAGCAGAAAAAAACCCCACACAAACCTGACAGCTGCCTTTGTATTCTTTATAAAATAAAACCTAGCAGATTTTAGGAAGATTATTATTTCATGCCCTGAGACTGCACTTCCATTGTGCACTTCAGGTGCTCTTACAAGACACCCACTGCATTTTGATCAAAAAAGATTCCCCGAGGACACAGACACTGCAGCTGTGCAATGTGCAATCGAAACTATTTTGATTAATGTCAACATACAAAGTAAAAGCCCTATTCTTAGAGCAATATTCACCCAGAAGTTCCCTTGTACCTATTCTGGGCCCCTTTACTTCCAGCAAGACTAACTAGTCTTGAGCATTTTGCAGGAATTTGAATTAAGACACTCATAATTAAGTTTGGAGAAAGTAGTTTTAGTGAATCTATTAGGACGACAGTGGGAATGAGAAAAAGGTAATTAAGTAAGTAATTACCCATATCTCACTGCCAAAACAGAAGGATGTGACACATAAGTTTCCAGGTGCCTGTCCCCTGTCTAGTATCATTCAATGTTTTTGTCAATGACCAGGATAAAGGAAAACAGCATGTTTATTAAGTCTTCCTACAGCAGTTAGAATGAAACGTCAAGTTTATTTTAACAGAGATCTAGACAGATCGAAATCATCCATTCAGTGGAAACGGCGTACAAGGAGCTGTAAGCTGACACAGTCAAGTGCAGAAGTGCAGTGCAGGAACAACCGAGCACATGGCATTTCCTCACAGAAAAGGACCTAATATGGGATTACTCAGATGGCTGATGCTTGTTAAAACTCTCATTGCAAGTAAATCCTGCCCAGACTTCAAGGTCCCAGATATATATTATATATATATATACACACACACACATATATATAGCACTTACACATTTCTGAGGAGGATCCCCCACTTCCCATAGTTTTCCTCAATCCAGGACAGCAACAGCAAAGCACTCCTGCAATTTCAGTGACAGTAACTACATGCCTCTCTGGCAAATCCAAAATCACACATTACTTCCTTACTGAGAGGGTGTAATTAAAAAAAATTAAAGATTAAAAACAATAACAAGCATTTGAAAGACCTGTGGTAAATTGTAAGCTGAATGAGTCAAAAACTAAAAAGCTACTACACAAAAACCACTAGCTTCATTCATGAGCTTAAAAATGAAGCAATACAGCCTGTAAAATACGGAGAGTAATCCTTATGCTATATTTAGTCCCTGTAAGGTTTAGCTGGATGTTACATCTAGTTTTAGGCATTAACTTATACATTTAGGCATTAACTTATACAAAGACAAGGATCATTTAGAGTATCTGAGAAAGCAAAGACATGACTGCTGGCCTAAAAAAAAAAAGCCGAACTGGCTTAGGATCTTTATTTACAACCACAAAGGACAGCAAACTGGTAATAGCCTTTAACCATTACATACAGAAAAAGGAATAACCTGTTGTCTGTGTTCACAACACAAACAGCAATAGGCTGATACATAATCAAGCAGGATTCAGATGAGCTATCAAGTACAGCTTTCTAATAGGAGGACAGTAAAACACTTCAGCTTCTCTGATGAGTCCCTGTCCTACTGCTTTCCTGAGGCAAATACACACCAAGTAATTCAGCCTTCCCTGTATGATCCATTACTAAGTTGCCTCCCTATTCAACAACAGGCCTGTGTTTCCACTGAACTTTCTTTTGCTACCAGTATACTTGTAGAGGCCCTTCTTGTTAATCTTTATGTCCCTAGCCAGTTTGCACTGAAGCTAGGCTTTGGCCTTCTTGATAGCTCCCCTAGTGCCCAAAGGATGCTTTTATGCACCTTCTCGCTTGCCTGTCCTTGCTTCTATTTTCTTCTGTGCTCTCTTTTTACATTTCAGTTCACTAAAACTCCTTGCTTAGTTAAACATCCCTTCCCCTGAAATTGTTAGTCGTCCTGCACAGTGGGATGATTTCTTGCTGACCTCTCAGTAAGCCTTCTTTAAAGGCCTCAATCAAACCAAACTATTAGCAGTTTTCCATTATCAAGTATCAGCAAAAGAATAAGAGAGGTTGATTTGGCTTCAGAATCTTTTTTGCATCTTTCTGAGATTCAAGTTACAAGATGGGGTTAACCCTAGAAAGATAAATAATGAAAAAAAAACCCAACTCATAAAAATAAGTTATAACTGAAGCTACTATAGACCAATTTATGAACTGTCATTGTAATTATTTTGCCATCTCTCACCCCATCTCCCACACCTTCAATGAATAGACATTCTTTGCTTTTGAGCTGAAAGCTTTTTTTCTTGTGGCAAGAACCAGTTGAATGTATTGAAAGGTTTTGTGAGCGAGACAAAACAGTGCAAACTAAAGAGACTAAGACCCCAGATGTAGCAGTAAAGACTAAGGATCCTTTACACCTCAACACACTCAGTATTATTTTTAAAGTTGCATATGTTTTTCTCACTATAAAAGACTTAATAAATTTTTACCATGATGCAAATGATCACTTCACAAAATCTGACAATCCTACTTTTGTGCTCAGGTTGAGGGAGGCTAGTTCACTCCTCCAAACTAGCATCTTCCTGAGAATGTAAGTGCCTTTGTCCTACAACTGTGACAGACAATAGATCCACTTAACAATCATGGGCATTAAAGGCCTAAGATTGTTAAATAGCTTTTCATAGTGTGTAAATTACATCCCGACTACCTGTCATTTATAAGCTTTTTCTCATGAACCTTGTACCTTCCACACAATACAATGGTCTAGAAAACACAAAATATTAGTGCAGTTTGCATTGTAGTAGCAGAGATTTTTATTTTTTTTAAAAAAAGATCTGACTCCTACTGATAAAGAGGCAAAGAAACTGCACAAATTGAAGAAATCTGAGAGAATATGCTATTGCAAAATGTTGGCAACTGTCACACTCGTCACCATATTATCAACATCGTATACTCTAACTCTCTTCAGCCCTTGCCCCAGGAAGGATCAACAGAATATGGTCTCAATTTTTAAGAAGCACATAAGATACACAAATATTACCATTAAATTTTATTTGCAACATATCACTGCTTTATCCCCTAATTCCTTTCTTTTGCATGCAGTTCTCACTTCCCTTAGGAAAGTGACGTTACAAGAAGTCATACTTAAATTACCAGAAAGAAATAAAACAGAACTTGCAAACATAACAGATGCCTGGTAGTTACATTTATAACAGAATAACCAGGATTTTTGCCTCACTTGAGTGAAAAAGACAATTTATAATGAAAAAAACCAAACATTTCATAGCTTGGTCCAAGAGCAAAGCAAAACAGGTCGAAAAAAATGTAAGAGTAAGAAGTGTTGAAGAATTTCTTGGATATAAAGCAATTTAAAAAAAATGTGTGTATGTGTATACAAATACACATATAGATGCATGCATTATTTTAGCATAGGTCAGTTTATTCCAACATCTATTAATGAGAATTTGCAACAGTCTCTGAATAGTGGGAATAATAGTAGCACCTTTCCAGACAGGATTTAATGCTCAAGAACCATTTAAGAGGAAGAGCAGTGACATCTTCCCAGACTACTACAAAAAAACAAACAGAAACTTGTATTAGTCTGCACTTTATCTGACTCCTATTCCCCATGCAAGAAACAAATGCATTTCCATCTGCTCAGTGGGAATGTCAGTGGGGTTTCCTACCTATTGAGAAAGAGCCTGTTCCTTCAGGTCACCACCATGCAACTCCTTTTGGTTAACAAGGACCAATACTACTTAAAGCCTTTCTTCAAATTTCAGTACCAGAAAATGAAAATTCTCAAAATAGACGCATCAACTCTTGAAGGTGTTCTATAGACCTTGTAATAATTATGTTTTTCAACAAAGTTCTAGCTACTTATTATTGTTAGCTCTAGCTAACTTTTTATTCATTACTTGGGATACTCAGTTTTGCTTGGCTCACCAGTTTTCACAGGCAAAGAAAAAAGATAAAAATTAGTAGTCCAAAATTCTCACAATATTAGCTTAAATTATGACTAAAATATAAGTCTAGTATCTTGGAGCCTTTGTATATTTCAAGGCTCACACTAGCGATGACAGAAATCACCTTGCTGTGACTGTATTTTATTACTCCATCTTACTGGGCAGCTGATGTTTTTATTAATAGGTAAGAAAGCAACCTTGCTATGTCTAAGAGATCAATCTTCTCTTGAACTTGTACAGCACATCTTAAGAAGGGCAAACTACTGTCAGCATAACTAATGCCTGTCTCAGCATCACAAAGCTCTTTATAG
Source organism: Numenius arquata (assembly GCF_964106895.1). Lineage (NCBI taxonomy): Eukaryota > Metazoa > Chordata > Aves > Charadriiformes > Scolopacidae > Numenius > Numenius arquata. The sequence continues at coordinate 32,401,937 of NC_133580.1, read as the reverse complement.
GACACATACAGTAATAATTAATAAGCATGTAATTCGTATGTGCAACATTAAGCAACAAGGGAAGATGTGCAATTTCCATTTTGTATTAGAAGGTCATTGACACGAAAGCTTTAAGAGCAAGACAGGTCACATCTGGAAGTTCTGGAAAGAGGTTCCTGGTTGCTGGATCCCTAGTAACCCTATTGCACTTCCAGGTCTTGCAGCAGGCTCTGTAAACTAACTCAGAATAGTAACAATAATTTCTGCTGATCAGAGGTGTCCTACACCCAGCCACAGGTCTCTCAGAGCAAATAAAACAAATTATGATGTGTGACACTAATACACTTAACAGGCATATAATTCAACAGTAATTGGGAATTCTTTAGGGTGAAAAACCAAAATAAGCTCTCCAATCGTTTCCAAAAACAAGTCAGCAAGCATTTGTGTAGTCTCACAAATATAAACTATGTGCCTTTGCAACTTTATTTATACACAAACAGTACTGAAGGAAGTTAATCAAATACAGAACAAAATGCATCTCATTCCTAAACAGACTTCATATAAGATGCACACCAAAAAAAAAAAAGACTGAGATTTAATGCAAGATTTGTGCACTCATTTGTCCAAGCACGAGCCAGTTCTCCATATAAAAGACGACTGAGAACACTGGCATAATTTTAATAGGCCAAAATGGAATAGGACATGGAAAAAAGTTCAGGAGCAGCTCTCCATTATAAAGGGAATGCAGTTATTTATACCATCAGTTTAGAAATATTCATTTTGATCATCTTGGAATACCACTGAACAGACGTTCAATAAAAACCCATCAGTCTTGACAATAAATTGGGAAGGAAAAAAAAAATATTAACACCTAGGAAAAAATGGCATACAAAATAATTTAGGCCCAAGACTGAAATCCCACTGCCTCTTCACAGAATACAATTTTTAATTTCTGAATATGTATATTAAACACCCACTATAAGTCACACTGCTTTTAGCAGATGCAAATAAAAACAAGTGAGACAACAAATTACATTGAGCCCCGAGAGTGAGGAAAGAAGTCAGGAGTTGACGAACAGAGAAGCCAAGACCCACCACAAGAAACTGCAATGCTATGGCCAGAAGCTCTGAAGCAAGAAGGGAGTCTATGCCAACTCGCAAGCATTTAGAGGGCTTCAAGGGTAATCCATTGGTCAACTGCATTAAAAGCAGTAGCAGGGTGCTGTCTTTCCTCACCTATCTTATAAGTAGCTAACATTGCTGCTTCAGAACGATTTCTGACAGGTCGTACACTGTCAGAAAAAGACTGTTTAGAAATCAGCTAGAAATTCAAATAGATTATGTAAAAGAACATTTTAAAATTTTAAAACAAAAAACATATTAGACCTGAAAAATAAGACATTTTTACTGCCCTGTAAGGGCCCTAGCAATTTAACAAAAGGTTTGCCATCCAGATCAAGAGATCAACAGGTTTCTTTGATGGATAATCATGAAAGTTATCACCACAGAGTAATCAAGAGTCTAGTTGATTGGAAACTTGCTTAGAGATCATGTTCTGATTTCTCAATTTGTCTGAGCCAGTAGCTGAATCTCTCCTACAGACAGAGTGAGGAAACTAAACATATTACCAGCCAAACAAACAATTCCATATTGGAACAACAAGGAATTTAGGGGAATGCTTTCCCACAAAGATAACTAAAAAATAAAAATGTAGACACTTTCTTTGTAAACTTTATCAAACTGGCATTTCTAAATTAATATATTCTTGGCAATCTATTGGTTAATAGATTGGTTGATAATCTTGGTTGACCTTAAAGGGAAATTTCCCTTAATTTATTATTATTGAAATGGTTTCATTTGGTAACCTACAAAGGTTACCAAAGAGCCTCTCCCCCACCCCACCACCCCAAAACCCTAGAATACTTTCCCCATTTGTGCTTTCCCAGGTGGATGCACAGTTCCTGGGATCCTTGCCTGGGCAGGTACAGCCCCAGCAAGCCTTTGATCAGCTTCTAGCTGACTGCTCAAGAGGATTCGTTTTGGGCTTGCACTGCTGTAAAACAGCATGAAAGAAAGTTACTCTGGGCATAGGGTCACATGAGAGACTCGTTTTCAGAGAGTAATGACCTGTCTAACATAAGCTCCCACGTACTGCTTCACAGTCCTGAGCTTCTCTTGCTATAAGGAACTTTTTTTGTAACTTAGTCAAGTAAAATTGTCAAGGGCCAGACTGGCTCATCTACCACTGAGAATAAAGTGTGTTGTCCCAAAGGAACTCAATATTAGTACTTCTCCAGGCTGAGAAACTGTAGTGGCATTTACTGAAGTACTGTTGCTGCTGTACTTCCTATAATTACTTCTTCAAACCCTAATCTGTTTTGATTGGTATAGGTCCATGGCTAGCAAGGAAGCTATCAATGCTTCCTTTGGGGAGCTCAGGGATACAGCTTCACACAAAGAGGCCTTTAAATAAGAAGCACACTTTGCAGACAAATTGACCGGTGCTCAATATATGCTTCTATTTTTGGTTAGCATCACTGAAAATATCGTGTTAGCAGAATTCTGTCCCTCCCCGCTTTAACCAAGAAGTTAATCTCGGCCAGCCTACTTAACATCACCTGTACCTGAATCCCTGCCCTGCATATTACCTTCACTAGAAAAAGTAAAAATCAGCATGAACATCATACAAGAAACAAGCTAGAAAAAAGCTTCTCTGTCCCTTCCCCTTAAGATCAAGCCAGTCAAGGAGCAACCTGTGGCTTGCATGGAGCTGGCAAATTGCCCTAAGGACACACAAAGCAAATGGGTTATGAGCTATTAGATACCGAAAGGCTTAGACTTGGAGAGGGAAGAAAGAACATCGTTAGTTAAATCCACCCCTGAAAATCCTCAACAAAAGGCAACTGTCCTTGCTAGCAGGCAGTTTATCTTGATGTCAGATCAATCGGGGCCACTGGTGGTTCAAAGGCTGCTGCACTGATGCCTCAGAAGGAGTTGTCTAGCTCATTCCCGGTCCTAAAAACTCTCTTCCAGCAATCTGCAGAATTTCCCAGTCCACTCAAGAGTCATGCAAGAAACAGCCAAAATGACAGCTGAAGAAATGAGGGTAAAAACTTGGATGAAAGCCAGCAGTTCCAAGAAAACATCTCTTAATTCTGTCTTCCATTCCAAGGCAGACTACAGGGCAACACGCACTAACCAATTTCTTAGGGGAACGTTAATCCCTTCAGACAGAGATTGGGAGGAGTAAAACACAGGGAGTCCACGGAGGCAAAGAAAATAACCCTGCAAAAGGTAGATGTAAGGGAGAGGTGACATTTTCAGCTTTATTTCACTTGATTGGACAGAAGCACACATCAGTTGGGCCTTTTGTCGAGAGCAAGGGAAGACTACAGATGACAAGGCAAGTGAAAAATAACCACCTAGACTACAGAACAAATTCACCCAAGAGTTTATGTGAGGCTAAACTAGATCGCTGTACTATTTATGAAACAGAAAAAGACTTAAATGACTGGCTACTTATGAGTAATTATCACAGCTATTATAAAAAGATTTGTGAAGAGAATTTTGGCTGTTATATAATTATCCTATGGGTCACCATCTGTCTTTAAGTCTTCATAAAATTAAACATATGTTGTTTTCACCAACTGTTGTAGTAGATTCACATTCTCATCCTGCTTACGTGCTGCAACATAAGAAGTCTATTCATATCATTGGGAATACGTCAGAGCAAAAAAATCAAATAGTGCTCTGCTGGCAATTTCTTTTGAAAGCCAGGCCACTTCCACCCATGTTCAACTAATAACTCAAAGGTGTAGACCTATTGCTAACTCATCATACATAGCTTTGCCCACTGCTTTGCTGCAGCTTTCCTTTGGCAACAGAATTATGATCTGAAGGATTATGGGATGCTTCAGTTATTCATAGCTTTTTCTCCCCCCCCGCCCAAGTTCTGGAAGAGGACAACTCATAGCTTTAACTGCTCAAAGGGTTCTTGTCTATAAAACAAGATCCTCTGCAGCAGGTTCCCACACCCTCCCTTTGAGCAAGGAGTTACTAGTGAGAATTCCCAACATTGCTCATAGTCAGAGATAAATATTTGTTTTCCTCCCAATAAATATTGCAGATATGGGCCAAAGGGTTTCTAAAACATTAGAGAGTAAGGAGGAGGGCATACCACATTTGGCGCCTTACTTCCTCTGTATTCCTGCCAGCAGGTCAGCAAAAGTTTGAAGATTACTCTTTGAGTGGTGGTACAAGAATTGTCACACAGAAATGCCATCTTTCAGCCCACTGGTGGGGGATAGTACATGACCAAGATTTTGTACAATTCAATATATCCCTCCACCCCCCCCAAAAAACCCAACAGTTTTAAGTAGTCAGAAATTACGCTGGTTGTTTACATATGCCTTGCTATTTTGGCATACCAGTGTAAAAAATACAAGCTAAAACAAAATTAGTGGTTGAATCAAGGAACTGCATGGAAGAGCTGGCTGAACTCTCCAGAAGCAAGATCACATACAATGTAAAATATGATCCTTTACCCATACCTGCATGTAGCATTCAACTCAAGAGCCCTCCGAAACAGACTATGCCTCAAAACATCAAGCTAACAGTGCTGCTGAAAACAAGTGAAAGTTCAAACCAAACTGCATTTTATCAAATAAAGCCAGACCTTTGCATCAAATCTATGTTTACATTTAATTTCTTTCACGTAAGTGCGGGAGAGCCGATATAATTTCTCATAGCCACTAGGACAGCTACAACAAAATGAGCTGAAGTGGGCTGTCCCCTCTTTCCAGGTGCTTACAGAAGGAGCAATAACTTCAGAAATTGTACAGCTAAAGTAATCAGATTTCATTTTCTAAAAATTGCAGAATTACCATTTTTTAAAGTGATGACTGGCAATTAAAAAAACTGCCAGATATAAAATAATCCTAATTAAAAATCAAATAAACTGTTGATTAGGCACTATACTTGAATCATTGCCATGTTAAAATTGATGACAGTCCTCCAAATTTAAGCCTCATATAGAAAATAGGCTATACGCCTTTAAACAAAACTGTGCAATGCAATGCAAAATTATATAAACAAGAAACAACAGTAACTTGATTTCAACACTGGACCCTTTAAGCAAGAGCTATGAAATGGGTCTTATACAGAGCTACACATGCTAACCGATCCTGCACAAAATTATCTTCATAAGCCACTGGCTTCAGGTCTGAGAATTACACGGTGCTTGCTTTGTGCACCCACATACGTGATTAATAGGTATTTTTAAAAGTAGCGTTCCACTCAATTGAGAAGGAAAGACACAGTGTGTATGGCAACAGCACCCAGCCTGGTTTTGTTCTGCAGGAACAAAAGGAAATTACAAGTGCACAACCCAAAGATGGAACAGGAGCTGTCTGGGCACCAAGCCTGCAGCAGGTGGGCAAGCAAGGCACTCTCAGGCCACCTGTAGTGCTTTCCATCCAACACCGAGCTACTAAAAATACTAGTTTTTGTTACTGGCACCAGGTGGCATAAGACAACACAGTACTCGCCTCACCTTTCCTGCTGCAGGCCAGCAAGTCCTGCTGTGTCAAATACAGACCCAGGTGGCAAATGGAGCTACAGAGTGGCTCTTTTATCCTGCCCTGCCTCCAAGCCGTGGAGATGTGTTCCTTTATGGCAACCCCCAGATATCAGCCAAATTAAATCAGTCTGGGCTCAGCACTGGGACATTTGGCCCCAAAGCACTCTGTATTTTATAGCATTGGGCAGCATGGCAGGGACCAACTGATCAGTCCGCTGTCAGGAAATCTAACCTATTAAGAGATATTTTTGGCAAACCTCCATCAATTCTTTCTCTCTTCTCAGATCCAAATAAGCTTGCAATTGTTTTGCATTTCACCACTCCAAGAGTAAGTAGAGAGGAATGCAGAAGTTATGGAAGAAGTTTTTCAAATCCTCTCCAACCTTCAGCATCCCCTGGTTAGAGCTCTTCAACATTTAACAGCAAAGTAGCCAGAGAAAAGATCTTCTGCAAATTGACACACTTCCTTCAAACACCCTTGCTAGTAATGCTAAGTTTCCCCATGTTAATCCCTTTCTGAAAATGCATCATTTCTAAGATATTTTAAGTTAACCTCTCTTTTGGTTACTAGCCTGAATTAAGAACCACAGCAGTAGACAGACCACCCAGAGCAACAGCCATCTCTACTTAGGGTATAATATGCAGCATAAAACCATTTGAAAAAGTTTTTCAATTAATGAATAATTATCATAAACTTGCTGAACTTCAGTTTTTCAATTGACATTCCTTATAGGCTTCATTCTCAGTTACAATCACACTGAATTCCCATAAAGCAAAGCCTCTGCAACAGAAACTGTTTTATGAGTAGGGGAATTCAGGAAAGCCTGTTCCCTGCCTGCTGCTGTCTCTCCCCAGCCAGTGTCATCGCAGTATAGCAAAGCAGCAGCAGAGCAGTCTGGGGACTGCCAGCTTGGGGCAGCTCTCCTCCTGGTGATAAGGAAATTGAAGCTGTATGACCTTTGTATAAAAAGCTCGATCTTCTGTGCTGATACATACACTCCAACTTAATCAATAAGCACAAGACTGGAGCACAGCAATAATTCCAATATATGAATAAAATCTGTTCAAGTAAATGAATACTAAGGCATAATACTTAGATTCAGCAACAAATCCAGTGTTAGAAAAAGATTATTTCTTTATCACTAGCTGCTATAAAAGTATTTTGATCAGCACCTGTTTACTGATCTTCAAATTGCTTTGCTTCTCTACAGATTATTCAAAGAAGGTGGAAAACAAGTTCTTTGACACACAACCCAAGAAAAAATTACAGCGTTGAATCTCAGCTCTTGTGAAAGGTTTTAAAAGCATTCACCTAAAATTACTATTATGCTGTCATGTAAAATAGGCTTTAATAGCCTCAGTGCGAGTATGTCTCCAACAATAAAGCAATTTCTAGCAGACTCAAAAATACAGCTCCTGGGAGAAAATATTAAGATAAGGTGGTCTGACTCCATCTGATTAGAATAACCTATTCACTATAAAAGCAAGAGTATTGGCCTTTTCACATGCAGGTAGTTCTAATGCTCTTGTATATGAAAAATAAGTTCCACCACATCACTCTTCCCAGCAGTGCTGCTTCTTTCCTTGAGGTCTGTTGAAAGCACGAGCAGCTAAGAGTAGTTAGCGAGAATGACAGGAGAGCTTTGCAGGTAAAGTACACCTAACCATATCTGAAGAGGAACTCAAGATCATGGATGAACTAGCAACAAAAGAACCTTTGCAACAAGAAGTCTGCTTCTTCAAGAGCATAGGGTCATATTTCATTCCAAGTCCTTGCAGGAGGAGCACATCCATAAGAACAGGGAGGGAATGCAGTGTTTGAAGCTAATGAAAGGAGCACTGGAAGGGAGTGATTCATGAGTGAGCACAGACAAACATCAACCACCCTACGCTAAGTACAGGTGGAACACAAAGATATTACATCGTCATCAGTAGGTTTGGGTGCCCCTGTCCCATTCAAAGAGCTAATACAAGTGAAAAGGCTGCACACCAGCTATGTAGAATTTCTCTTGGCAGTGTTCATGCATTTAATTCACGTACTACATGCTTTATCAGAACAGGTGAGGAGGTAAACATTGGTACTGCTCAAGAACCAGCATTATCCTTCCAAGTTTCTAGCAGACTACCACACTGCCACATTTAGCTGTCAAACTGTGCCAGCTAAACACTGTACAGATGCATTTGGATCTCCAAGCCCTTCTCCTCTTTGCTTCTTTCAGGGTGCGTGATATCACATTTTGCAGGACATTTCTTACTATCAGAGAAGAATGCAGGGCACTTCTTACTATGATGAAAGCTATCATTCATCATTAAGGGTAGTGAGACACTGGAACAGGTTGCCCAGGGAAGTTGTGGATGCCCCATCATTGGGAGATGTCCCTGCTCATGGCAGGGTGGGGTAGGACCAGATGATCTTTAAAGGTCTCTTCCAACCCAAATCATTCTATGATCATGACTACATGTCAATAATGTCATCTACCCAGCAGTAAATTCAAAACATCAATTCTCTCTTCCCACAATGCTGCTAAGGATGATCTGGTATAGAGGTGGAGGAGCTTCCTGCCCTATTCCATCAAGTATACCCACACTAGTCACTGTGCAAGCAAAAGAAAAAAAACCCAAACAAAATCAAGCACTAATGCAATCCTAACAAAAACTCCCCAGGAATTTCAAGTCAAAATAACCCAGACCACACATGTTACTCTGGAGGTCAATCACTAAACTCTATTTCTCAAGTATAAAGCAAAAATGCAGGTCACATTTTAAAAAAGCTCAAAGCAGGTTGCTAAACAATGCTGAAATGCAGAGATTTTCATGGTATGGAGAACTGCTGATCCACTGAAATGAAGCAAAAAACAAAATAAAAGCTCATTGTGTAATTATACTAATACACAGCAACTTACTCGAGAGAAAAAAGGATTATGTAGTCCTGCAGCAAACAACTCGCATTAAATAGAAAAAAAACAACTGGGGACAAGCAGGAAATACAGGTAGCTAAAAAGTAACTGAAGCAAAACAGACTCAATCCTCAATAAACTTGCCAAACATCCACCAATTATCACATCTGCATGGAAAAGAAGCCTTTTTAAGTTTCTACCATTTCAAATTCACTTCCGCATTGCACCTAGCTTGCAAGCAAAAACTGTGACAACAACACAGAGCAGCTCCACTACATTCTCTTAGAGTTGATCCTGAATTTTCCTTTCAAAGGTCACATGCAGGCACATATTGATGTCCTCTCTGGACAGGGTTTAGTCTATGGTTATGCAAATAATTTTTCATCAGTAACAGTCTCAGACCTTCCCTCCCTTGCTCACTCCTGTTCCACCCTGGGACAGAGGCTGCTTCTTCCTCAAGGCACTAGCATTACTCTTTCCTCAGCTGTTCTCTAAACTGGAACTATGAATTATGTGGTTTTTAAAGGAAAGAAAATAAGACATAAAAGCAAAAAGTTTTATGTATGTTTGCAACCTACATCATTTCACCATTTCAGTTTAGAGAGCTGTCAAACCAAAATTTATGCCAGTACAATTAACAGTGTCACAGACCAGCGGATGGTGAATCTGCTACCAAGACAGCCAGTCGCTTCATATTATACCTAGCTCAAACTCACTGAAATTTTTCTCAAAGTAAAGATGCTCCTCAAAAGAAACTAAGCATCATTAAAAGGGACAGGATTTTTTATTTTGCTCTGCAAGGAGTTACTGAATCTAACTAGAAACACCGGAAAGAACAGTATTACTATATGACTATTTGCAACTTAAGAGTCCTAACCACCAAGTACTTTGTGTGAATGACATGTCTGCTGCTTGAATTCCTCACTGCTGTCTTATGGATCTGTTCTGCAAGGACTAGAACATACTTGACGACAACGGAGATGCAACAAGTAAGCATTTATTTTGCACACACAGCACTTAACAAAAATTTTGATCAACAGATCACAGTCATCAGTGCTGAAGAAAACAAAGAGAACCAGCACACTTCAGAAGAGTCCTTATTTTCTGCTTCTCATGCCTCCACCACATCTTAAAGCCCTTCAAAACTCTAGAGGGAACCCCAGTGAGGAAAGTAATCTTTTCCAGTAGGCCCTGCCACATGCAATTCACTCCGTGCCACGGGGCCCCACTAGAGAATTGTTGTCAATTGTGAGAAGTCATTTGTGCGAATATATTCCCACATCATCAGTGCCAGTTTACATCAACTTGGGACAGCAGCAGCCACTGCTTGACACTACTCTTTCAGCTGGCCACCAGTTTCACTTCCTCAGAGCAGCTGGTTTCCAAAACCTTAAAGAAAAGCTAGTTTTAGCAGTGGTGAGAAATCCTAACAGATTTCAGAAACTCCCTGTGATTATGCTTCAATATCATTTTCCACATTTCTAAACGTCCAGTTGGCTTCTCTGTGGCTCCTATGGATGTAGGCTAGGAATATAGCTCATGGAAATAGCCTGCAGAATTCCATGTTTGGTTCTCCTTATCAAGCTACAGTAGGTAACAAACAGAAGGGGAAGCAAAGGGAAGTCATTCTGCAATATAACCAAGGTGGAATGACATTTGGAGTTACTGCTTCTTTATGTACACATCTGCCCCTTCCTAATCAGCCCAGATCTTCAAAACTGAACCTTTTTTTTTTAAAAAAAAGTATAAAGTTTCATGTGCTCATGATGAAAAACACAGTAAAACTAAATTCAATTGTAACTTTCATATAAGTGTGAAGTATCTTAATGATCTTAATGCTGCATCAGAGCTGCTGTGAGATATACACTGCACTGTGGAACAGCTAGGATGACTACAACATACAAGGACAACATCCCTGCAGGTTTTTAGCTTTTATTATGAGAATTGATTCAAATAACAATAACCAGATGCTCTAGTTGCGCAATGAACTCTTAAAACATTTGCACATGTATTTTCTACAACAGTTGAGATCTCGCCCTAAGTGACACGTTCAGTTGTTCCACAGCACTGTGCCTTTATTTTGCATTCACATACACAATCAAATAGTGCTTGTGTAAAGCAGCTCAAATGCACTACACTTTGGGGTTTTTATACTTGCATACAAATGTTCTAATAGCAGCAATGGATGTGCATAGCACATACCATTAAGAAAACCTCTAAGTAAGTGAAACAAAAGAAATAAAGTATTAAAAGATCCAACAGATGGCAATGCTTAATGCAGAGACAGCTAACTGTCCCTTTGGACATTACATTGGGACATATAATCTCAATATTTTACAACTTCAAGCGATCTATAACAGATCTATTTTTTCTCTCCCTCTCTCCAGTCCTTACAGCTGAAAAACTTACTTTAGATGTCTTAACTGTATGAGAACTGGGGGCTTTTTATGTTTTCTGTTGAAACCTTAAGTTGTTTGACTACTATTGAGTCTAGCTGTTGACAAAGCCAAATTTCATCAAATAAGATGTGCACAAAGTCAGCCAACAAGATTAACAGTTCCACTGGCACACAGCTCTTGCAAGAGGTCAAGATTACGCCAAGTACAGCTGCTTTTACAAGAACTTGAATCAGTTACTTGGAGTGATTCTAAATATAATGCTTGCATCTTCAAATTTGGTTTCAATTCGACCATGTTCACTGGCAACCAGTGAAAAGGTGTAGTGGCATAATGTAGCCTCAATTCAGAAAATTTGGCATGTTAAGAGCTCAAGAACTTGTAATCATCTTTCATTACTAGCAGTCAGCCATTTTTTTGATCAAGTACAGGTAGGAACAGGTACTCATGAACAGCAGATGATGGTGGCATTGAACATACAGAGCAATGTCAGTTACCTATTTTCTTTCCACTAGGCAAAAAAACACTTGATAAGTCACATCACCACTTTGGAAGACCACCATCTGATTAATTTGCAGAACTCACCACACAGAATCTGAACCTCCACTTAACCCTCGAAGAACTTTTTCTTAAGAAAAATCATAATTTCCTTTCCTCCACAAAATATGCTCTGTCATAGGAATCCACTAGAAAGGATAGTGTAGATGTGGCACTTCAGGACACAGTGTAGTGGTGAACTTGGCAGCATCAGGTTTACAGTTGGATTCGACAGTCCAAACTGGTATTGGTCCAAAAGGTATTTTCCAACATAAATGATTCTATGATAACATTGGATACCTTGACCTTGTAAGGCACTATGAAGATGACCGTACAGCCACCTCCCATACTAATCAGGAAAAATTTGTGTATAAAACTTTGGAATATGTAAAAGTGTCCCAAATGACACATAATAGTGGTCTGAACCTCATCACGTCACACATGAACATTGATGCATGTCATCTGTCCCTGCAACAGTGAACTTTCACAGAGCTGTGACCCTACTTGCTCAGAGCTAGACCGAAAGCTCTACAGTTCACCACCTTCATACTCTGCACAACTGTAATAACCAGTAATAGCTGAGGCAGCAGCCACAAAAGAGCAACTCCCCTTCTTGGCAGAGCTCAAAAGAGCTCTCTTCAGCCTCCAGCAGCAGTCCAACATCATAGATTCATGACTTTATGATCTAGAAGGCCTTGCCACCACCAGGTGGATGCGATTCTAGACTGTTGGAGATATACTTGCTTAGGTCTCAACTCTGCTTCACTCTCTCTTTACCTGCAGCTCTTGTGCTGAAGGTACAGTCTTACTTTCAAAACTTCACATTTTAATTTAAAAATTAAACAAAACCTCCACACTTTAGCAAGATTTTCAAAGTCCTATATGTGACTTCACTGCAGTTTATTATCAAAAGGTGTTTGGACTTTTGGAAGTTATAACCCTTAAGGAAGGCAGTAAGCATGCATTACATCTGTATTACTGGCAAATATAGACAAAGAATTAGCTCTGCTGGATTCCAAATCCAAATGTGATAACAAACGAACCAAGTTCCATTCTTGAGCACATCCCCTTATTTTGCTCACCTTTCTAGGAGGCTCACGATCATAGACTGCTACAGTTAGCTACCTGATCTTCCCTCTGGAAGGGGCTGAATAAAGTGATGCAAAATAAAGCTCCAGCAGGGAATCGTGGAGCTACATGGATTTATCTCATCCTGCCACTATTCCCTTCTCCGTGCATTGAGGACTAAGAGAAAAGGAAAATGATCAGAAGAACAACTATCAAAACCTGAAACAGCAGCAAGAAAGCAGTTAACTACTGAATTGTTAAGATGCAAACAAGCTATTCATCTTCTTAAGCACCTGCACCCACGTGAGGGCAGGATCACCCACTCACAGCAAGCCACAGCCCCAGAGCCGTACAAACCACACAGCTTGCAGCACAAAACTCAGGCATCAGTGATGTATGTACCCAGAGAGATTGACACCACATGCTACGTGCTCAGTTCAAGCAGTTCAGAAACAACAGAGTCACAAATTACAAGAGAGACAGCTTTAAGTTACCTGCACCATCGATCATAAGTCCCTACATGACAGTTTCTGAAGTCAGTGTAGAAAGACCAAAGGGGAACTGCGCAGCACTTTTAAAGCTAAGAAATGCCTGTCACACACCACCAAAAGCTCACAGATCCCCCTTATTCTTTCTCCTCCAATTTTCTCAGTATTCTCAAAACTCAACATCACTCCCACCTACCATTCTCACTAGTTAACCAGCCAGTCCAACCAATGAGGCAGTTTCTGTTGAGTTTTCTTTCACCACTCCAGTAAGATTCAGCATTACCAAATCCAAAACCATTCCTACCATCACAGTCTCAAAATTAACATTGCAACAATTACACCTATTTCTTTTAATGTTGCAACAATAAACATTGGGCTAAAAACAGAAACACACACAGTGGCTTGACAAAGTGAAAACAATATTTACATTTAAAAATGGTTTCCTATCCCTCTCTTGACCTACTCCACTAACAAAAGTATCATTTCCTGAAGTTCACTCTAACCCCAAGATCTGCATTGTTGTTTCCATTCCAGATAATTCAAAATAATGTTAGAAATATGCATCTGCGTGGTACTCAGCAAGGATGACAGAAACAACCATTTATTAGTTATTCATTCAGTTTCTTTTAGTATGTCTTGAATGGGAGCATATATACTAATTTTACTAGATAAGCCATTACAACACAGATACTCCTACTGAAGAAAATATAAATACATTGAGGAGTTGCACTGCAGTGCAAAAAACACGCTTGTGCTATTTTAGTTAATAAAGATGTTTTTGAAAACTCCAGCTCTTTCCCCTTTAAAGCCCCCCACCTACAAAAGAACAATGCTTCAGACAGGCAGCAGCCTCCATACAATAGCTGTTCTCTACTATAACAGGGCATTTGTTTCCTAGGAAACAAGCAAAAAAAAAAAAAAGACAAAAAGTATCCAGTATGTTAAATATGCAAATAAACTAGGTCACACCAGTCATATTTCACTCAATGGAGCAAAGAATCCACAACTCACTATATTTTGGAGTACAGAATTAGTTTTTCAGTAACCGCCCTACACTGCTTTTTAGGAACAAATGCAAGACCAACAAGGAAAGGCTTTACTTAACTGTATGAAAATACATGTTGTTTTAATGCCAAAAAAAAATATTCTTAATGCAAGCGTACTCTAACTAGCCAGCTATCTGCATAGCCTACCGAATTCTGAGTAAAGCATTGCCAACAGCAAGTCACACCAAACCAAAGCCTATTATTCCACTCCAAAACCTTACCAAATTCTAGGCAAGTTTCCACTGTGGTTGTCTATAGCCCATAAGAGAGCTCCAGTCTTACAGTAATTGGCTTCTTAACACACAGACCAGGCCAAGGCTCACTGCAGTAGGAAGCAGAGGAGAAAGAACAGAGAAAACTACCCTTTTGAACAATGCTTTTCAATGTCCTGAAGGTAATATATCAGCAGCTGTTTCCCAAGCTCCCATGAAAAAAATGGAGAGGGTCCAGGGAAGGGTGAGCAGGTCAGGCTCAAAAGAATAACAAAAAAACCAAAAGCCAAACAAAAAACCCACAACAAAACCCACCAAAAAAAAAAAAAAAACCAGCACCAAAAACCCAACAGTTGCTCATTATTACACTTGGAAAAACATTTCAAGAATATGTTTGGTCAGAAGGAGAAGCGCAATTATTTATTTTCTTACAGTACCTGCATTAGTACCCACAGGAAACATAGGCTAGTACAGTCAACCCAAAGCAAGCATCACAAAACTCAGAATCTCATGATCAGCCTGTTTGAAAGCATGGCAATCACCTAGCACAATATTAAATCAACAAAGCATCTTATGTTGTGAAAGAGCCACGCCAGCAAGCTTAAAAACTGTCAGCTGAATCATACCAGTATCAGTTCACAAAATAATGAATTCTACACTGTAGCTACGCATTCCCTCTCTGACACTGAGCTACTGCTAAACGAATCTCTGCAGCTCATATTAGACAGGGAGCTGTAACAAAATTGCACTGGTCATAACTGAGGGTGGAAAGAATATTGCTTGAAAGAAAAAAAAATACACCAAAGCTATTTATATTGCCTCTACAGTGTTTGCAAATCATGGTGTGACATTAGACAATTACAGTCTACTAAGTCCTTCAGGTACTGTTCCTGTTTGCTGATTTTCTAGCCTGCAGAAGAGACTAGCATGAACATCAAAGGTGCTCTCATGAACTCTTGACATCTGTTTTGTTAGTTATGGTATTAAATAGGAAGAGGATGCAGATATGCTGTTCAGTCCCCTTCCTCACCTTTAAAGGATAACACAAACATAAAGGTATGCCAAAAGTTCAGGGAAGTGTTATTTATTTAATCAGGCAGGGAAGGACAGGGAGGAGCTTTACACGAAAGCCGATCTTCTCAACCCATGAGAAAGCCATGTGACAGCAGTTCACAAAAACGCATTCAGGGATGATACAATTTCAGAACCAAAAAAGAAGTGAGCACCATCAGCTTATAGGAATGGTACAACTCCTGCAATTAAATTTATGAGTCCTCAGCAACATTTTGGGTAACTCACCACACCCCTGACTCTTTCTACCAAAATATTCCTGGACTGATCAGAATTAAGCAGAAAATTACATTCCTCCCCATCACCACAAGCAGCAAATCAGTGCACAGAATACTTCTCATTCTCTCCATGCAGAAAGTTTATTGTTTAAAAGAAAGATTAAAAAAAAAAAAGTCAACACACTTGCAACAGCAACTCTCCAGAAGATCAGTCAACAAAGAAAGAGCAACTTACTCAATCCAAGCACTAGCTGGCAAGTTCACATCACAGACCTGCTATGGTTTGTACCAGTTGGGTTGGGCTTACCAGGAAAGAGCTACCAAGGGCTACAGAAGTACCCTGCCACTGCTCCTCAGCAAGGATGCTGCATGGACACTTGCTTTCCCACTCATCCTGCTGTATGTGACACAAATACAGCTCACAGGACTATTCATCTGGCACCTGCTAACAACACTAAATTTACTGAAGAAAACAACCACATACATTTTTCACCATGTGTACATTTGCTTGCTTTCATGTAATAGCCTACTTGCACAATGTTGTCCTCTTGCCTAATCAGCATAATAAAAGGAGCAGCATGAGCAAGTCCCAGTCCTACTACTCCCCTCTCTCCTAAACTGTGAAGTCAATTACATAAATCAAGACATTTTAATGTAACACAACTGTGGATAAAAAGGTTCTAAGCTTTGGCATGTTTTGCTTTTAGGTTTTCACAATGCAGAATATTAGTAAGTATGACAAAATGAGATAACTCTCCTGAATAAATACATAGCCTATCTCCAGCATTTGTTCATTGCTTCCAGACTTGGGGAATTAGACCAAGAAACACAGTAACAGCTTGATCCTGAACACCATTCAGATCCCTTTAGTGAATCCTCCCTCTCTCCCTGTGGGCAAGGAGTCACCAGTCCCATTACAGTCCTCCTCACCTAACCTAACAGCATGGTAATTCTATTCTGACTGGTGGTTATTGAATATGAATATTAATTTCAATTACCATAATAAGTGAAATCTGCCTTAAGAGTAATAATTTATTAAAAAATAAAGAAGGTACTGCAAAAGAACTTTTTTTGTACGGTGGGCTTTTTTTTATTTAAATTAGTAAGACAGTTCACTCAAGGGACTGGGAGAGGGGGGAAAGGACATTTTTCCTACTGGTCTTGGAAGAATGTCCACCTGAGTGTCAAGTTTAAAGGGGACCTTTTAATCCTGTCTGCCAGCCATTATAAGCACCACAAGTGAAGACTGCTATTAAAGATAAGGGGACATTAACCCTGCTCCTCTTGCATCTTATTACTGCACGCATCTGCATTAGGCATCACTAAAGATGCTCCAGATACCTAATCTACCAGGAGAAAAAAATACAAGCCCCAAGAAGCAGCTACCCCATTAGCAGGCAATTTGGCAAGGCCACTGTTTCATTAAGCAGCAAGGAAGCAGTTAAAGCACTCAGCAGTTGATTCCAGATGTATTTCATTCAAAGACATTAAAATAAATCTGATTATGAACGTAGTAATGGCATTTTGTTCTTGTTAAGTCCAATTGGTAGACAGAACAGCAATTCCATAGTTGGTCCCATGATTACTTCCAAACATTACTATATGCTTATACAATTTCCATAATTACTGTGATACTTTTAAGGGAAAAAAATTAAAACAGGGTAAGTTTTTAAAGAGCCCTTACATAATTTAGAAACCTCTGATTAACATTCAATATGGATTTCAGCATGCTATATTAGCAATGAGAAATTCTTATCAGCTTCCATCAGTCTGAAGCCACTTTTGATGATAGCCACAGTTTACACTACTTTTGAAAGTTTTATCAAATTCTCTTTCCTCTAAACTAAGCCTTCACGAATCAGAACCCTGTTTCCACAGTACACAAAAGCAGCGTCACTGATTTCAAGAAAGACTCTCCAAGTGCTTGAAGTCTACCCTTGTCCAGCTAAGGCCTACGTAACTCTTTACAAAAAATAATTTGATGGCCACACCTAGCTTCATGAAAAAAAGAGCTCTGGAAAAATGTTATCAAGACTGTTCCCTCCAGAATCCACTCAGAAGATGCAGATAATCAGACCAACACTTTTAATAAATATCTCAAATGCCCCAGTCAGAACTTAAAGTTCACAATTACGTGCCAGAAGAGGACTGGGGTGGTGAAGGGAACTTGAAAAGACTTCAGTTTTGAAGAAAATGAAACAGCTGGAAAAGCCTTCATAGCTTAACATGCTTTCCTGAAAAGTAAAAGAGGATGTGAAATTCACATACAGAGGTGATAATACATTTGCACTCAAATTATGGGTTTTAAAACTATTTTCCAAGAGGCAATCTGATTAAATCAGAAAGACGGTTGCATTGCTGTGGAGGCTTGCATTTAAAGTCAAAACTTATCTACATTAAAGAGAAACCATTGAGTCATTGCACAAATCACAGAGAACCTCCATATCCATAATCTAGAGAGCAGACTCTAGAGAACCAGACTAATTCTGCATTGAGGACTAGCTGACAAGTACATAAATGGAAATACAAAGGAACAGTTTCTCATGTCTTACATGATTTTCAGGGACTAAAGATGAACCATTTACTGAAATGTTTTTCCTTAGGCCTGTCTTCCAATACTGACAATGCCCTGAAGAGAAATCCATCATGACAGGAGCTACAACACAAGGGGATGCAAGTTTAACAACGGCTTTTCTGTTCCATGGGGAAAGAAGAAAGAAAAAGAAATTTCAAGGAGGATTAAAAAAAAAAAAAACACACCAGCAAACACTCAAACAAAATATTAGTCAGTTTAATTTTTTTTTCCACAAAGATGTTGGAATTCAAGCTCTGGCTGAAATAGATAAGACAGATAAGAGGACTAGCAGAAACGTGAGCCGTTGCCATTACAGAAGAATATCCAATACCAGTGGCATGAGACAAATGCTGGTCCCCAATATAAGCCAAACCAGCCTGTGGGGCCCAGAGTAGGAAAAAGCAGAGAAGAGTTAGGCATAGTTACTATAATTAAATGATTAATAATCACTATCATCCTCATCACCACCACATATCACCTACAAGGAAGTGGCCTCACATATAAGCACACTGACCCAAAGAACATCTGCTATATCAGAGACACACATGGTAAAATCAAAACAAACCCACCCTCCCAAAACACACATATGCGGTTGGGTCTGGAAATCTACATAGCCAATTTTGTAGCATTCCATCACCAAGTAGCTCTCTTTCTGCCCTCTGGGAGTTAAAGACCCCCCTAATATGAATATTGTAAGACACCAGGCTTCAAGAAAATAAAAACCCGTTGGAGAAAAAACACCACTCACTACGGTGCCCTCAGTCACACACACACACAATGGCAACACAATGGTTCTGCTGTTTCTAACACTGCCTGCCTTCACGGGGAGACAAGAACAGGAATTAGCCCTGTATCTTCAGCAGCCATAAAAAGCACAAAAATAGTCCCTCTTCTCCAGGCAATATAAAAAGGAAAAGACTCGAGCTTCTGATGAAACCCACATTGCTAATTCTTTTTTCCACAAACTGCTCCAGTCACTCAAGTACATAAAACATTTGGAGTGACTAGATTGCTGCTCCTATTCAGCCCAGTGGTAAAAGACTGTGACTGATACAAATGCAGAGGAAATTCTTGAGAAAAAGAAGAAAGTCAAGCGAAGATGATGTAGGAAGGTCTGATTTGCCATTGCAGTGTCAGCCAAGAGTGGCCACAGGAGACCTTTGTATTTTAATTTATGCTCTCTCAGTCTGTCTGAGGAGCAGCAGCTGCTACAGCAAGAGCAGAGAACGCATGGCTGTCAGCAGAGCAGACAGGAGGGCAGTCCTTATGCCGGCTACCCTGTGGAGAGAAGAAAGATAGGAAAAGATTTCCCCAGCAGGGACCCCTCACTGCAAAAACAGATTCTGGCTGGCAAGAGCAAAAGCTGTCCTCTTCAACATGCCTCAGCAGTATTGGTATGGAGCAGATGTGGAAAAACAGATCCAGAAAAAAAAATATAAATATACAATATAAATATAAATAAACAAATAAATATAAATATACAAACATACCTGCTCATATAAAAAAATAAACATCCTAACATACACTGCTTACATTGGATTTTATTAATGCTAGTAGGAACCACATTTTCTAGCAATTACACCTTTGGGATTATACCTAAAGCATTAAATCCAGTTTGCAGGATGGGTTTGTTTCTCATTCAGTAGAAGCTATCATACCGAAGATCAGGGCACAATGCAGAACACCGTTATTCAGCAAGCACCAAATCAGGGGGTGAGGTGGGGAGGGGGGACAGACAGAGAGGGAATAACTCTTTGCTGCTGCCATGAAAACATGAATTAATCCAATTACTTCACATATATATAACAAAACAAGAATAAAACAAAACCCCCACACACATAAAAACCTAAAAAACCTAAACTACCAACCAAACAAAATAACATGTCTTTAAATGCCAAGCCTTAAAGCATTTTGTTCCATTGTCCAAGTTTTCACTGAAGTACTTCTGAAATAGATCCCCATACAACAAATACAAGAGACTTCAGGATGAACAACTACTGAACTGTTTTCTCAGGCCTATACTTTTTTTTTTTTTTTTTTTTGAAGATTTCCTATAGCAACAGGAATTTAGACTAAAAAGTTGTTTACCTGGAAATCCAGTTCCCAATGGGATCAGACCACAGACCTGGGCCCTGGGAACATGGACTTACAAAGGAATTCAGAAGCACTTGTTTATTATTTCTTAGTAAAACAAAGTCTTAGACCTCTGAAAGCTTCTTTATTTTTTTTTTTTTTTCCTAAGCCTAGTAAACTAGCTTATGTCTGAAGTATACCTTCTGCCTCTGCACAGTCAGCTAGCTTTAAAGCACTGGATATTTTTTGGCCAGAATCATTATGTTGCTATCTTGCCTATCTCTTGCCTTCTCTTTGTCAGCTAGTAAATGGTAGTCAGTCATCCAAGCTGCTTATGTTCTTCCTCCCTTACCATGACTATTATGCAAGTAAACAAGAGAATTCTCAGATTTTATTTATCAGATGTCAAACGCTATGGTATGACATAAGATGACTTCTATAAATTTCTCTTGATTAAATAATTTGCTTGGGCTACAATACAACCTTAGGGATTGTGGGATGTCATGCTTATACAGCACTGACGACACCACTGTACTGTCTGGCCGCTGACTTACCTTATGCAACCCTTCAAGATCATACTCTTAACACAACACGTTTCTTCCTTTTAGGAGGCAAGGGGGGAGAGGATGAAAAAGGACAGAACTGCAGGCAATTGCAATCCTACATAAAAGCTACCAACTACATACCTTGCCATTAAACATGGCCTGGGCTGAAAATGGTTAATTCATTATAATTGGAGAAGCTGTGTAAAGATCCAACTAGGTCACCATCTGGAAACTTACAGCTCCCTCTTCCCAGCAGCAAGCTTTTTCGTCTGTGACATCCAGCTGTAGTTGCCTTGGACTACTACACGTAATTGACTTCACACGCCTCCAACATTTGTAATTCAACCATCTGAACTACTGAAAAGGAAGGTATCCGTAATTTGTTTCTTAATGGTATACTGTGGAAAAGGCAGGGGCAGGGAGCAGAGAAAAGGTGTTTCAAACTACAGTCTTGAGATGCAGGATTCTCATTGTGGTTTCATGGAAGCTAAGCAGATGAACATGAAAGTTAACTGACTCCAAACTGCAGAATGCTTTATTACGTGCCTGTTGGAACTCCAGTTCTCCCGGAAGACAAAACTAATAGGCAAAAGGTACAACTAACAACTGGACATCACGTACTTCAGAAAGTTAGAGATTCAAGGACCAACCAGACAAACTGACAAATAAAACTCCATCTAGGGATACCAAGTACAAAGATCCTAATTCTGATTGAGAAGTTGAGGATTCAGAGCATATTCCCTAGGAATTATCACTATCTACCTGCTTTGTTCTTACTCTTTTCACCAGCTGTCTAGCATTGCCCACTGTTGTCTGGTCCAGTATGATCACTGCTATGTTCTCTTTGTTACATTTCTAAAGAGGTTCTTTGAGGACCACCTTGACAGTGCTGCCTTATTTTAGTCCATTTCTGTATCAGGAAATGCTTCAACCCCAATGCTATGTTAGATGTCAGGGAGAGAAAAAGGGGAGCACAACACCTCACAGCACGTTGCCCGTAAAAGCTTCAGAACAGCTTTCTGTCCAGCCCTCTGCAAGTTTTTATTCTTGCATTGTATCCAAATCCAAGGTGGCTCTTACTTTAAATGCAAGAAGCCCCTTAAAGGCAAAACATTGATTTATTAGTGAAACTATTCTGAATTTAAATGAATGTTTTCA
Organism: Numenius arquata; assembly: GCF_964106895.1. Lineage (NCBI taxonomy): Eukaryota > Metazoa > Chordata > Aves > Charadriiformes > Scolopacidae > Numenius > Numenius arquata. The sequence goes on along the minus strand of NC_133580.1, from coordinate 32,380,096 downwards.
TTCTTCTATATATTCTAATTAAAGTAACAATTTCTTGAAAATTTCAGAGCCACCTTTAATAAAGCTCACAAAATTACTTCCAATACTCACTTTGAAACTTAAGAGTATTACTGCTTTTGCTCCCAGTTTCTTTACCGATTATAGTCTGTTATGAACATTTCACAAACAACAGTTTCATAACCTCACCCTATTCTCATTCTGAACACTGAGAACTCATTTTGAAATTTAAGTTTACAGAGACAATGAAGTCCAAACTGCTGACATTATATCAGATTAAGTCAGAATGAAGAATTTTCATTAGACACTTACACGTTCACCCCAAAGCTCAAGGGAGAAAGAAAAGAGCACACCTTTACCACCCTTCAGTAAAATACAGTAGAAATACCATTCCAGGCAAACTCATACTGGATCATACCAGATATCATTATCTGTAATTAATGGTTTAGCTTCCATAACTTCTGTAGTAACTGTAGCTCTGCATTTCAACATACCTTTCACTACTTGGGCTTTCCTAACTCATCTGGGGTTGATCAAAGGTATTAGACCTTGAAAACAGGCCAACAACAACACATCCACAGACATAAGAGCTAATTAATCATAGAACCATCTGGGCTGGAAGGGAGCTTCAAAGGTCATCTAGTCCGACCCCCCCTGCAGTCAGCAGGGACACCCCCAACTAGACCAGGTTGCCCAGGGCCTCGTCGAGCCTTACCTTGAATGTCTCCAGGGAAGGGGCCTCAACCACCTCCCTTGGCAACCTATTCCAGTGCTCCACCACCCTCATGGTAAAGAACTTATTCCTAATGTCTAATCTAAATCTGCTTTTTTTCCAGTTTAAAGCCATTACCCCTTGTTCTGTCATTGCCGGCTTTTGTAAGGCTTTGTAATTATGTAAAAAAAAAAAAAAGCTTTGTAATTAAGATGAAATATTTCCAAGGGACAATACATTGTTCAATCTACAGTGTTTTTTTCAGATTTAGTCTGTCCATAGAAATGACTAATTAAATATTAATTGCAGGGTTGGTGTTTGACATGGACAATACTCACAAAAAAACAACACACAGCTTTAACTCAAGGCAGTTAAACCTGTTAGGTGTTTCAGTAGCGAAATGGTCTACTGAGTTCCCCTGGTCACATCCTCACCCGAGTGGGATTCTTTTCCTCCCACATCACTCTTCGTCTGCCCGTCAGTTGGTTTATGAAGCCATATCCTACACCTCACATTAGCACACAAACTGCTTTAAGCTGGTTTTGCTGGCAAGACACCACCTCAAAATGCCCTCTTAGATAAAATCATCAAACCTCCAAACTGCCTTTGAATTGCATGGGAGCCCAGCTGAAAACTAAAGAATATTCAAAAAGACGTCTTTTATCACATCTTTCACACCATACAGAACACAGCCCAGTAATATTTAAAAAAAAAAAAAAGTGTTCTACATATTTAAAAGTTGTCAACATGCACAAAGTTAACAAATATCAAGACTACTCAACCTTCAGAGAAACATTTTTTCAATTCCTTACCATTAAAACTTATCTTCAACTGGTTTAGTAGACTGCTAGTTGCATTGATACATAGTTTCTTCGCACACTAGAGGAAAAAAACAGCAGGATTCTTTCCCTTAGGGATCTCCCTTGCACTGAATCTAGTCAAAAGGCAAGGCTCAGCACATCTCCAAAACCTTGGAGCGATTTTTGGCTCTGTAGGTTAATGTTGCATTGAAGGTACATGATGATCTAGCAAATCAAGGATTCAGTGAAATAGCTCAAAGAAGTTCTTCATCTCCCTTGGTGGTATGAGGAGTCTAAAAGTAGGGAATGTTAATCTCGCCTTTTTTTAAAAAAAAAAAAAGCCATCAATAAGAATCAGTTTTACATTTCTTTAAAGCCTTCCTTAAAGGCAAAAGGAAAGGTGGTTTGTGCTGTTTACTTTTAATAGTATTGAAAGCATTGGTATTAGCAAGGACTATAACTGTCTCCTCATATTGCGTTACCACAAACTGCTGGAACAATCTAACAGTAGAAAATAAATGCAATATTCATCAAGTTCTGCATTTAGACAGACTGTTTTTACCTTTTCTCTATTAATCACCAAAGCATAAACAAAAGTAGTCCGAGATGTTCAGTTTCCATTCAGCTATAAACTGTTTTTCAGGCTTGATTTATATACATAGCTTCTTTTATGCTTTGTTTACAGAAATTCTTTTATCTGCCACACTAGCTTACTCGATAAGACACCATTAGCAGTAATGGAACATATTTCATGCAGGAGCCATTATCTTTAGCCTAAGATGTTGTTAAAGTTCAGAAGCCATTAATAAAATGTGGTGATTTCTTATGTGGCTAATGGTAGACCACATAAGTAGTGGTACTTAACAGATGAGCATTAGTAGCTCCTTTGGACACAGATTTATCATTAAGTTGCTGCTATTACATACGCGCCTGGCAAAAGCAGGATTCAGTACTCAATACAGTACTATGCATTGCCAGTTATAAACAACAGTGGTGACCAGCTTGCTGCCCAGTCAGTGGCAATGCACACAGCCTGCAGAAACCACTGTTAAGTGATATTTCAGCACATGTAAAGCTATTTCATACAAGTACACCTCTACTCTGCGACTAGAGAGAACCCAGTTACAATTGCCTGTGGATGAACTCAGTGTGCTTCAACAGCTAAATTCTCTCAATGTTACAAGTATCTGAGTCACATATCGCTCCTATTATTGATGGGAAGTTTTCATTTAAACGATCAAAATGGTGAGAAAGGATACTTACTCTGAGACGCAAACTAGCGGAAACCGCCTGATAAGCCCCACTGTTCTCTGCCTAAGTTTTTTGGTTAGACTAGCCTATCGCCCTTTTTGTCACCTCCGAACTACTTAGGCAACTGAAGTAATTGCTCTAGCTCTTCTGAAAGTCTTTTCAATGTTTTGTTTGGGCTTCCCTACCCCCACTGCGCACTATTTTTTTTTTTCTTTTAAAAAGGAGGAAAAAAAAGACATTGCATGAAAACCAATTATGCAGCTGCCACCAAGTGATTTCCATTGAAGTCAACAGGAGCTGCTCTTATGCAGAGGCCTGTAACAAGGGCCCAAGCATTTACAGCGCTGAAAGCCTTTGTGCTCTATACCCTAAGTGGATGAAGGCAAGCTATGCAGGGGGCTCATTCAAAATTAATACTACATCAGGAAGTGGATGAGGGAGAGGGAAGGCACTTAATAATTGATCCACAGTTTGTTTTCTGTGAATTCTGAAATGTCTTTATGTACATGTTTGTTTTGGTTTGCCTTTTTGTGGGTTTTTTTTTTTTTTCCAAGCTAGAGAGTTTTTAAACTAAAGTTCCATTACCAAAACAGGGTCAAATAATGATGAGAGCTCCCAAAGTGGCACTTTGATAAAAATAACTGCAGAAAAATATCTACCCAGAAGGCAACATGGAAATGGAATAGAATACAAGGCAGGTTTTATTCAGACAAAATATGACTCTTCTCACTTTTAGATGACTTTCTCAAAGCCATCTTCTGCTTTATGAAGAACTGGTGTATTCCAGTGCTGGTCTTTCTGTGAAAAGTTACAGGTTTCTCTTTTCTCCACCATTTATACAGAAATCCAATCCCACTCCACAATGCAGACGAAGTCCATCCTTCCAACTTGTAAAGGTCTTCAGATTCCTCAAGCTAGGAGTCTAACCCTGCTCACATGAACAATTTTGACAACACAGCTACACCAAAATTGTTCTACCATGCTCTGTAAGAGTTATCTGCAATTATTTCAAGGACAGGTTACAGTGGCAAATTGGAACAACGTAGCCTTTTAGAGTAAATGAAAATCTGACCCTAGTACACTAAGGAGATTTTAACCAGCAGCAGTACTCACTGAAGTTCTGATAGGTCTCCAAAGATATAAAAACCGAGTCCCACCAACTCTCAACTCAAAATACTTAGGACTTTACAGTATGCTTCTAATTAGTATAGCAGCAGCAACCACCAGCAGCCTCTTAAAATTTCAGCCCTGTATTCCAGCCTCAAGTAACATTATTAAGACACTGCACTTCAAGAGCAATGAGCCTTCCATATCGTTCAAACAGGAGACACAGCACATCCCTCAAATCTTTGCCGACCATGCCAGTCTCTACCATAGCTCCATCCATTCGAACTCATCTGATTCTACAGAGCTCAGTCCTGTAGCAATTGTTTATGAAGCAAAAATGTGAAATTCTTTACATCAGAGCCGGAGTTGTACATACAGTTTTGATATTCACCAGCCTTATAGTTTGACACATCAACTAAAGAAGGGTTATCTCTGCAGATGTTATTTGGGAGGCCTTGCACCAACACTGAGACTTGCTGTTTCAAAAGGAAATGCTTGTGCATTACACTGAAAAAAGGCATGTTTATGGAAAAAGTTGTTTGTCAAGTGGAACAAGTACCTTATAAAATGGTACAAAAAAGCCAGTACTGTTTTTTGGGGGGTTTTTTTGGTGTTTGTTGGTTTTTGTTTGTTTGTTTTTGTTTTTTTTTTTTACTTCTCCTTCCCACTTCCCTGTGGACTTGTGGCTGCACCTCAGTATCTCTCTGTCCCTGTAGAAAGCCCCCTCAGAGGGACCACGCAGGAGCTCCCATGGGTTAAGAGCACAGAACCCAGCTGAGCTTTTCAATTCCAAAGACAGGAGTAGAACAGGCAGACACATAGCGAGACACAAAAAGGGCTACACTGGAGAATGGAACAGAGAGAACAGCCTGTGCAAGCTGGAGTATAGCATAAACTTGAAGGAGGACAAAGTCAACAAGAATCAAGTATTTACAAGAGTCATGGTAATTTATCCAGGCAGTAATCAGCTGCTATTGACAAGAAAACCACAAGTAACAGTGGAGTATATCATCATTGTTATTTATTAGACATGACATTTAAAATAATACATGAAATACTGGATGATAGTGAGTTCACTGGAAATCCCACCAACACACAAAGTTCTGGGATGGGGAAAGTTAAAGGCAAAACTACTGTTGCCCACAGCCGTCCTTCTGCCTCTGTCAGAGGTTAGCAGCTCTGCAGAACAGCCGACAGAGTCACGAATCTACCTCCAACAGAAAACAAAAACAGCCAGATGGGAGCCACAACTCATTCACCAGCTGCAGTGGCAAAAACCCTTCAGTATCAGTTGCACCAAGATTGGTATTGGTTTTCTTTAATAATGCAAAGCTATTAACTGCATCTGCTCAGGAGCCACTTCCTCCCCCAAGGTATAAAAGTGGTTTAGGAAAAATGCAGGAGAGCAGAGGCCAGCAAGATTGTAAACCAGGTAAAAATTGGCTTGTGTTCTTGAGTGAAACATACTGGCTACTTGCATGGAACAGATCCTGCAGAATAAAACATTGATTCAGATCCCACTACAAACCTTTAGACTACCCAGGCAGCGGTTTTGTCTATCTTGACAATAACAGGACATCTTATAAGAGGAAGAAGACAGCTTACATGTAAAAGAAAGCAAAGTTTTTAAATCACACTTGGTCCCATGTAGCTGTAGTGAGAACACTACCAGTGACCATGCCTGACCTACTGTTCTGATACTGCTGGGAGAATACAGACAGAGAAAAATCAGTGCAAAAAGGCTTTCTTTGCATGTAACAGGAATTAGATAGTCTTCCAGTCCTTTCAAGTACTGCTTTTTAGCACATAAGTCAATAAACTTCTGCTCTAGCAAGTAAGGATTTTAATTTTTTTTAATACAGCATTATACTATAATCATACAGATAACTATGTATGCATAAATTTATATAAAATATATAAATGTATTTCCAACATGAAATGCATAGTAACTTTTTGTTTGCAACAAAGCCATCAAAAAGGATACTACTTGGGAATGGATACTCATGACAAACTGTCTTCAGAGAGACCATTTTCCACCCGTTCCAGTAGGCAACTCCGATGAAGTACCCTATTACAGGGATAGGCATGGTGTTTGGAATAACATTTATAGGAAGGAAAAAAACCCAGAGAGGTAGATAAGGGAGCTGTCCACTTAAATTCAAATTAAGTTCACATTACAATAAACTTGGTAGATTATCACTGCTCTTTCATTCTCCAACATCACTGAGCAATTAGGAGAAAACAGATAACAACCATAAATCTTACTAAAACAAAGAAGATCAAACTGTACTGGAGTAGCATACCAAGCAGCACATATGTCTACATAACAGTCCTCACCAGACTGAGCTAATTATTAACACAGCATCATGTCTGATGCCTCTGTGTACTCCACAGTCCAAAACCATTTTACCTAGAGTTGAAACGGGCCGTGCTGGTACAATCACTTGAAGCTCTATACAGGGAAAGGAGGAGACAGTCCTACCACCTTCCCACACTTCATTGTTGCAACCAAACAGCAAGTCAATAGAAACTGACACAGATGAGAGAGTTCTCAGTGGGATCTAGCAACTGTTATCAGTCCACTGACGTTGTACTGAAACATTTGGTTCTGCAGCTTTCTGCCAGCCTCAGCCATTTGCAGCCCCCTGCTCTCATTTTGACACCACAATTTGCAAGGCAGCACACCAAAATCAGTCACGAAACCACTGCCATAACCAAGGCTGGAAGTGGCCCAGCTACAGAAAGAGGTCCTCCCACTCATTTGGAGAGGGAAAGATTTGAGTTAGACTATTAGGAAAGCCATAAGGCTTCACATCCCCCTGGATGCCCACAGAAAGAGAAAGAAACACAAGGATGTTTGTGATCTCAACAAACATTGATTAAAAACTAGACCTTAGCTATTTTTTAACTGCAATCATACACATTTTATATTTATATACATTTTTTATAGCCTTCACACAAGTCATATGGCTGAATTTTCATCTAGGAACTAATTACATAACTACTTGGAAAACTGGGCTTCTAATTTTAAAAGTTTTTCCTCTTCTTAATTATACATTTAATCATTGTTGGACTGACTGAATTCACACTTAAACTCAGAGTCAGGGAGACAGCTATGAAATTCTATCTTTCACCTGCACAGAAAAGGGAATCCTCCTGTTTTTCTATTTCAGTAGCAAAAACTGAAATTAAAAAAAAATCTGAAAACCCTTGCTTTGTGCATAGTAGAACACCCCAGCATACTCCCAGCTGAGAGCAGCCCAGGATACTTGCTGACCCTCTTCCTCGTTAGTTGGTAGGACCCAATGTTTTGAATTGTCACCTTTTCCAAATTCTGTTCTCCAATCTGAAACACTCTAACCACATGGCATTGCAAAGACAAACTTGAGAGTTCTTCCACAAGGTGAGATGGTTAATTGAAGCATGGCATGAAGCAACAAAACCTTTGCCATATATTATCTGTGAACTTTTTTCCTCAGTGTCTCTGCTTTTATATATAAACCATTTACAGCACATAGAAGGAACCCCCTTCAGGCTCTTTTAATCACAGCTAGTTGGAAAACAGAACACAGCAGAAGAGACACTATTCAGTGAGACGGAAGCACAGTGAAGCTAGCCTCAGAAAGGTAAATATGCACCCTGCACATGGGTACATAAAGCAAAGGTGTCTGACAGGGAGAACCTGTGATGCAGGCTCTGACAAAATGATAGACACCACGTGGATCTGCTAGGGGTGACACCCCACACACGGTGCTGCTGTATCTTTGCTTGGGGCACCAGAGCTCAGTTGAAAGTCTGCCCTCTTGACACAGATAAAGTCCTGCCATAAAATAGTGTTCCACGTTACAGAAGATTTGCCCCTAAATCAAAGTAAACTAAACTGGACTTTCATTAAATGTAAGCTACTAACATTAGGAAACACTCAGTAGGATGGATTATTTCAAGTATCCTTGCAGTCTCATTTGTATCACACTCATTACTCTATAACTATAGCTGGAGCTATGACAGTGACACACAGCAGTTTTAACTCACTAACACTATATTCAGGAAAACAAAACACACATCTCTATAAACGCAAAATATTTCATACATTTAAAGGCTAGACATCTCCTTTTAAATCTTTATTTGAATACACTACTACAAAGAAGCACCAAACACTGTTAGAAATAATTTTACTTGCCTATTGAGGAAAAAGAGAACATATTTAGGCAGAAGTTCCTACAATCCTTTGATTTTTTCCATAAGAAGTTTTGCTGTTGAGAAAACCAAATGGCAGCAGGTACAGAATAACTATACAAACTGGTTTCATGATATGTATTTGCCTCATTGCAAAAAGAAAAAGAAAAAAAAATCTCCCATCACCACACATCAGGAACTTCACTTGAAATGATTTTCAACATTATTTGATGTAACGGAGCCTTCACTAGGAGCAGAGGGATTTTCAAGGCCTGGAAGAGGCATATTGATTTTTCCCAGTTCTGTGGGAAATTGACAGTTCATTCATAAGATCCTCTGTGTGTGCTGAAATACTTATTCTAAATGCTGTCCAGAGGAAAGCAACTGGAAAGTTAAAACATTAGCTGAAGAATATGACGCATATTAAAATAATTAAATACCGGTACTGCCATTTGCCTCATCTATTTTATACAGTTAAAAGAGTAGGAACTGACTGGTTTTAGCATTTCCGCAAGTCAGGCCATCTGGACGTTATATGAGACCACACTGAGTCAGAGTCTGATACCAAATCAAGCACCCCTGACTGCAAGCCAGTGTGTTAGTGACATTTTTAAATGCCAGTTTAATGGGAAGGCTGAACTGCTCTAGATCTTTGCGTACGTTACAGAAGCAGCTACACTCAGTGCCAACAGTGACATCCACCCAGACCAACCCTTATACCTGTACAAAGTCCTGCTGAAATCAGTGGAAGTGTATATCCTCAGTGATCCACAAGAGAGGGTATTTTTTGGCAGGAGCAGCAACGCAATCACAAAAAATGGGATACTTTCCAAACTCACACAACAGTACAATGGAATAGAAACAAATTAGGCCGCAAAGCAGTACAGAATAATCTATGTTTTCCTGGATTTTGCACTGTAAAACTGTAGTAGAATGCAATTCAGCACCTTGGTAAAAATGGATTAGCTTTTTTTGTTTTCATTTTTTCTTTATTGCATTGCAAAAATATTTCCAAATTTTTAATGGGAAAAAAAGACAGAAACTGGTAGGAGAGTACAAAGTCACTATGAAATGCTCATGAAAAAGTCAGATATTTAGAAGAGTTTAAAAAATTACCATACTGGAAAGCACTTTAATGGTTAATGCTGACAGTGACTTCTGGGTCATGACTAACAGAGATGGGTTCCTTCAGGAGCTGTTCAGCTCCTTGCTCCTGCCTACATCAATAAAACAATTACAGTCCTGTTGACAGCCTACTAGCCATGCATTTGAGAAACATGCTGTATATTTTGGGCAAAGCGAAGTATGAAGGCTGATTCTATTCTTACAGCGCTATAGTTTAAGACTGGAATTCCCTAACTGGCAGAATTAGCTCAGGAGATTTCTTTGGGTCAAAAATACTCTCTCACACCTCCAGTTTTAACTGGAAGCAAAACATTATATTCTAAATGCTTACAGCAAATCTTCACAGGTTACTGCCCTTGGTTAATGGAGTATAAACTGTTGAAGTACCTAGCCTGAGCATTTAACAATGCATCAGCTTCTTACTCCAAATTTATAACTTGTAGTAGCCCTGGTGCCAAAGCCAGTTTATAATGCATTTTCAACAAGAAGTCTATTTGTAGGAATGGGGCTAAAAAGAAAAGGAACTGTTGTTTCACTAACTGTAAGCCCAAGTTTCTTATCCTCTGCTAATCATGAACTATTGTGTCTTACAGAGTTTAAGGAATAAAGAATAAATTAAGTTTGCTAAGAAGTATTTCAGGATTGTAGTAATCTATGGAACTAGGTTTAGAGAGTAGGAACTAGGTTTAGAGAGTAGAGAACAGATTACATACATACTCCAGTGGACAGGAGTTTGAAAGAGGACAGAGAAGTTCCTTACACTTTTCTTCTTTCCACTCCCCACCAAAAAAAAAAAAAAAAAAAGTCAACAACAAAACCAAACAAACTTCTCCCTCACATTTTCCATTTGAAAATTACCCTACATCTATTGCACTACTTGGTATAAGTATTTGTTTTTTTCAGAAACATGATTACTGTGTTCCCATTTGGAAAAAAAAAAAAAAAACTTTCTTCCCCGGTGGAGGTCATGCTTGCTTTCCCTGCGTGCCTATTATATTATACACTGAACTTGAATATGTATGTACATAATAAATACACCAAAGATTTTCTCACAAAAAGACTGTCTAACTGAATAAAGGTAATACATCTATCTTCAAATTCAATGTTACAGGATATGGATCTGTGCCTTTATTAAGAAAACATTATCAACATGCAACGAGGGGGATGGGAGTAGGACCAAAGATAATTTGGTTTTGCACATACAAATATTCAGAAAATGTTTCACTCGCAGAAGTATTCTGCTGGGGCTGCCTGTACTCTGGGTGCCATTCACATGCATCAGCTTTTCTCCAATTGGGACACTCAAGATTCAAAATTAACTCTTCTTACTTTCAGGCAGTTGTGCCACCACGTAAAACTTCCTATGACAATTCAATCAAGGTGAGAGACCAGTAAATGTATTTCCCATACATTTCATCTTTAATCAGATGAAACAGAAGAAAAGTGTGTAAGCTGCATTTTCTCTTTACAGAAGTGTGTAAGCTGCATTTGATAGTTCCAATAATATTCACTTGACATATGCTGACATCAAACATGAGAAGTCACACAATTAGCCACAGTTAGATTTTTCTAGTTCTTGTGTCCTTATGTTTCTTCAATCTTTTATAAACTAGAAACATCAAATAGCTTAAAACAATAACATATTTACGAACACCTAGTTTTGGCAAAACAAACACTTAGGAGAAAGGAAACGGCTTCACCCATGTTCCCCATCTATTTCTTTCTGTATATCCAGTGGCACCAACCTGCCACAAAGTTACAAGGGAAGGCAGGGCAAGGAAAATTTTTATTCCAGGAATGACCTCTAAAATGTGAAGTAAGTCCCCTGGAGCCACCTAAGTTACTGTATTTTTATATGCATTTAAAAGACTGGGGCTACATCTGCTGAAAGAGACACTGAGGAATTCAGGAATCGCAAGCTCACAACAATGCATCTATTTCATCAACATGTACATCACCGCCTTTCACTGTTACAAAACAGTCGTGTATTTTCCCAAGACAAGCATTGTTCTGTTTCTGGCAAGATCACTTGAGAAATGGTCTCAAAGTGATCTGTGCTATTAAGAAATTTAAAAAAAAATAATAATAATTCGATCATAAGAGGCAGGGGGGAGGGGCCGGGGGAGTGAACAGAATGCTTCCACTGCAAGGGCATTTTCCCAATGCATTTTTTTAAAGATCAAATGCTACAGAATACATTTGAAAATTGCATGGGACAAGCTTCACATTGATTTTTTTTTTTTTTTAAACCACTGTGGCAAGGGAAAATTACATAACCAAAACCTCTTGGGTGTCTGAAAACCAGCTGGCATCAGAAAATGATCTTCTGCCCCTTTGAAAACAAGCTATCAACAACATACAAAATTTAATAAACAGTCTATTTGTTGTCCCTTAAAGGTCGGTGCACTTTTCCAACACTTTTCTCATAACACACTTATATAACTTTATTCATTTTTCTTCCCAATATCTTCCTGTAATTCAGAAGACTATTTAGGCTCCCATATGGTTGCCATCAAAACCAGCAGATGCCAAGCAAATTAAAACACAAATTATGACTTGTAATATGCTGATGTATCATAATAGCAGCATATCTCACAACTTACAGTGAATCATCAGATAATGCAAAGATTTCTGAGGTGTCAATGCTTTCTATACATCTGTCCGATTAGGCTTGGGGTCAGTGGAATCAAGAGTGGATTGAAACTCAGAGTTAAACAATGGTGGAAACTGTAGATAAATACTAAGTATAATAAAGCACAGAGAGCAATTTAAAGCAGTTCTTGAAACTAAAAGTTAGGTTAAAACTTCTTGCAAAAGTATAAGGGGACAGAAGAAGAATGGTTCTTGCCTTTTGGAAAGCAAGGTAGCCTATGTTTACTTTTTGCATTCAACCTTTGACATCATTCTACATGGAAGTCTAAGCGGGAAAGGGAAGAAAAGGCATTGTTCATTTGCTTTTTTAAACTAGAGAAAAATGTTTTCTATTACCTTATATTAGGGCTGCAGCTCTCATCTAAATCAGATTACATTATGGTTTACCCAGACAATGACATAAAATCTCATAAAAAAGCACCATCTATTCCACCAGCCTAGAAAGATAGCAAACATAATGTGGTGCTTTCACAAGCTAGTCAAGTTAAAGCACAGGTGTGCCCTAATGAACAACCAGCAGAATGGCAGCTGGGCAACAGAAAGGGAACATAGCTCTAATTTTTTATCTAGATGTATTTGTGCCTATTTGGTCTCATTGCCCAACTCTTACTTTGGTGATTGCCAAACAAGCTTTCCTTTTCCATGAGAACATAGTAATCTCAAAAAGTAAGTTTTTCTAGACAAATGCTTCCAGCAGATTTAATACTGAATGACTGAATGATCACCAACTTGATCTCTTTCTATGACCATGTGACCCTCCTTCTCGATGTAGGGAAGGCTGTGGACATTGTCTACCTGGACTTTGGTAAGGCCTTTGACACCATCCCCCACAGCATTCTCCTGGAGAAGCTGGTGAATCATGGCATAGACAAGTGTACTCTTCACTGGGTAAAAAACTGGCTGGATGGCCATGCCCAGAGAGTTGTAATTAATGGGGTGAAGTCCAGTTGGCAGCTGGTCACCAGTGGTGTCCCTCAGGGCTCAGTTTTGGGGCTAGTCTTATTTAATATCTTTATTGATGATCTAGATAAGAGGATTGAGTGCACCCTCAGTAAGTTTGCAGATGACACCAAGCTAGGTGGGAGTGTTGATCTGCTTGAGGGTAGGAAGGCTCTACAGAGGGACCTGGACAGGTTGGATCAATGGGCCAAGGCCAATGGGATGAGGTTTAATAGGGCCAAGTGCTGGGTCCTGCATTTCGGCCACAACAACCCCAGGCAACGCTACAGGCTCAGGGAAGAGTGGCTGGAAAGCTGCCCAGCAGAAAAGGACCTGGGGGTGTTGGTGGACAGCTGGCTTAACATGAGCCAGCAGTGTGCCCAGGTAGCCAAGAAGGCCAACAGCATCCTGGCCTCTATCAGGAATAGCGTGGCCAGCAGGAGTAGGGCAGTGATGGTGCCTCTGTACTCGGCCCTGGTGAGGCCTCACCTTGAGTACTGTGTTCAGTTCTGGGCCCCTCACTACAGGAAGGACATTGAGCTGCTGGAGCGTGTCCAGAGGAGAGCCACCAAGCTGGTGAGGGGTCTAGAGAACAAGTCACACGAGGAGAAGCTGAGGGAACTGGGCATGTTTAGTTTGGAGAAGAGGAGGCTGAGGGGAGACCTCATTGCCCTCTACAACTACCTGAAAGGAGGTTGTAGAGAGGTGGGTGTTGGCCTCTTCTCCCAAGGGAATAATGACAGGACCAGAGGAAATGGTCTGAAGTTGCAGCAGGGGAGGTTTAGATTAGATATTAGGAAGAATTACTTTACTGAGAGAGTGGTCAGGCACTGGAACAGCCTGCCCAGGGAGGTGGTGGAGTCGCCATCCCTGGAGGTGTTTAAGAAACATGTAGACATGGCACTTCAGGGCATGCTCTAGTGCCCGAGATTGTTGGTTTGCGTCTGTTTGTGGGTGGTTTTTTGTGTGGTTTTTGTTTTGGTGTTTGGTTTTTGGTTTTTGGGGGTTTTTTTTTTGTTTTTTTTTGTGGTTGGACTCTATGATCTCAAAGGTCCCTTCCAACCAAGAAGATTCTGTGATTCTGTGAATTTAAAAAAAAAAAAAGCTTGCAAATATACCTAGAACATTAATTATGCATGGACTTAGTGGATAGTATTGTCTTCTACGACAGTAGGCAAGACACATAGGCAAGAACACATTACCTGGGGTGGTGCAAGACTGAGAACTGCCTCTTAAAGAGCATACTGTTACCTTCAGTTACAACTACATGTACAGCACTAGAATGCAACTTTCCCACATTCATTATTCTAATAAATCAGTTGATTTTTTTTCTTAAGGAAAGAAATAACAGACCAGCACAAAGCCAAAAAATTGACAAAGGTCTAATAACTTATTTTGCCCATATTCTGCAGCATATAGAGCTTCATATTTTTGGTAATATCTTCAGTTTAAGTAGAATGTACAATCATTCCCCACATAATTTCAGCACATCTATAATATTCCTCTGTCCAAAGCACTGACAATTTTCTTCTTAAAACCATTACTCTAACTCAGTTCTCTATTTTTAGTCCATTGTTTTATGATGCAGAATAGAGACTATTTTCCCATTTGTTTACAATAAAATTTTAAAAGGTCGTGTTGAAACCACTACATAATAATGCCCAGGCAGAAGTTTTAACAAAGGTGTTCCACATATCTCCATGTTCACAAGATCCCTGGAGACTGTTATGGGGTTAATACAATAACTTTTTCATCATTTCAATCTATTTACAATGACTATATTAGTGGCTATTTTTGATTATCACTTTCTGTGAACAGCCAACCGAACTTGCAATTTTCATTTACAGCTTTTCTGGCCCAGTTTCATGACAGACTATTGAAGAGTTTGCTATTAATTCAGTAAAAACAACATTAAAGTGTATTCTACAAGAGTAACTGCCTCTGTTTTCACTCCAAATCATGAGAGACACAGTAATAAATGCAGGCTTCCTCATAAAGAGATTATAAGAGTTTAGTCATTTCTTCAGAATATTGTACAGTGCTTTGTCTCTGTGGATTTCAAGAAGTTTAGCCAAGGACACAGATAAGACAATTAGCATTTTGCAAAAGGGGAAATCTGTAAGCAAGGGCCACACACATCAAGTAAATGGCAGAGTGGGCGATCCACTCAGGTCTTCAGGTTAACATTCCAGCACTATAAAGCCACATGGCCTAGCAAAATATCCTTTAACCCATTCACTTAAAACAGAGGAACATCTGCTGTCATGCAAAAGCTATGCTACATCCGCCTCAACAACACAGGAATAAGAAAACAACTAGCCATAAAATACCTAAAAGATACTGCTTCACTACTTGCGCCATCCACACATTAACCTTCAGAGAATAAGGAGGAGGAAATTACAGGGTATATAGTTTCTTATAGACTGACAGTGCCTGAAGAAGCAAGATAACACGTTTATGTATATTTCAGCATAATCTCCCTCTTTTAGTCCAAGGACATGACACACAAGTGTTCCTCACACCACTCTGTTCCCTGCTAAAAAAACCTGTGTTCACAGCAACATATGCCATCGAGAATCAAAATGAAAAAACAGACAAGTGAAGAGAACCATGGCAAACTCAGCCACTAAAAACTGAGCGAATAGTACAATAAAAATAGCTACTGTAGGGTCAGAATACTATGAAGCTTGCAGCCACTTATCTCCACAGGTTGGTCTCAGGCCAAGTAAACAGTCACAGAAAACTGCAGTCAACTTCACTCTAGCAGCATACTTTCTTGATTAAGGAAAGGTATTTCACTATAAAAGTGTCACTAATCAAAACCCCCATCCTTTCAAAACACCCTCTTCAGGCATCTTCACTTTCCAGGAACACAGACGCAAGGTTAGCCACGAATACCTGCTAGCCATGTAACCACCAACTATTCTCACAGAGGTGATAATCACAAGCTCAGTATTGGTAGGAAGGTTTCTCTCCTCTATTTTTCCCCACCTTCATCCATAAAAATTCAAGGTGTTTTTTTTTTTCCCCAATTCACCTTTCTAGTCCAAAGAAGCCACTATACCAGATATGTACTCAACGAGCCTTCAAAGCCTCTCAAAACCACATTCACCCTTACCTGGGTTTGTGCATGTTTTTCATTGCTAAATGGAATATGTCATGAAAAGAGGGGGATTGTACATATAAGAGCCTTCATTCAACTTTAACATTCTGTGCAGTGATAAAACCTCATCATTTATGTATAGGAGAATGCTCACCCCCCTCTCTCTGTGGCTACAAAATTTGGCATATACATCCAAACCCAGCTGATTCTCTTTCAAACCCGACACATTGAGAAGATGCTAGAAATACTATTACATGCAGGTTACATTTCACTATACAGTTCTGTCTACTCTATAGCCAAGTGCTAGAGTGGTGCAACAAGATACCGTGTAGTCACGAATCCCCACAAATACCCAGCCAAGCCTCCCATGGGCTAGCACTTTAGGGATGGGTGGGAATACTGTTTCTTCCCTTCTCCATCCTATTATTGGTGCTACTACTACGCGGCAACAGCTAATCATAACAAACCCGGGTCACACACAACCTCATCATTGTGTAATCACTGCCTTAAACAGCACTGTTCAGAGAACTTGAGCTGTGGGGGTTTTTTATTTTTATTTACCAGGGATATCAGCACAAACACATGCAGATCAATTCGTTCTCCAGGCCCGGGTGTCTAGCTGCTCCCTCCCCCCACCACAAAGCAGATCAGGGGGAAGGAAGGGGGGAGGCGGAAAAAAAAAAAAAAAACGAAAAAAGAGGGGGAACCCGAAAAGGCAAGAAACCTTCTTCGCACCTACAACAAAAGCAATTAGGAGGGCCGGAAGGGATGAGGAACCGGCAGCCTGCGAAGGTGCAGGAATGCAGCACACCAACTCGCCCGGGGAAAGGCTTCCCGGAGCCGGGCGGGGGGGAGAGAAGGGGAGGGGGGGGGGAGGAGTGTGCAGCCAGGAGGCTACGGGGATGGGGCTGAAACGGCCCCACCGCCTGGCGCCCCCCATTCAAACCCCCAACTGCCGGCCACGCGCCCAACTGTCACGCACGACCCCAGCCAGGCTCCGCTTTTACACGTCCCTCGGTTTTTCGCTTCTGGCCGTGCCCAGCCCGGGAACTGCGGGGCGGGAGGAGGAGGAGAAGGGAGAAGGTGGCAGGGGAAGACACGGAGCGCCGTGCGACCATCCCACTTACCCAGAAAATGACATTGAAGCCGAAGATGAAATATTTGATGCAACAACTGACTTCAGGCCCCTTGTAGTGCTTCCCGGACATCCTCTGCGCTCATGAAGACACTTTGCTCGCAGCCAGGGTGAGAACCAAAGGAGGGTGGGGGGGAATAAAATAATTAAAAAATGGGGGGAGGGAGGAACAGACGGAAGGGGGGGCTGGGGGCGTCGCGGCGGGCAGGGCTCAGCGCCGGCTGCGCGCCGTGGGGAGATGCGGCAGGAGCGGCGCGGCGGCGGTGGGTCGGCTCCGACTTGCCGGGCGCCGGGGATGGCCGGCGAGCAGCTCCCACCTCCTCCTCCTCTTCTCCCGCATGGAGGAGGCCCCGGCTACTCGCGGCGGGAGGCGGGGAGAAAGAAAGAGAGAGAGAAAGAGAGAGAGAGAAGGAGAGGGTCGACCGCCGAGGAAGGAGCCGCCGGAGGTGCCCGGGCAGAGGCGCGGGGCTGACCACCGCCGCCGCAGCCCAGCCTGGCCCAGCGCTGCCCTACCGGAGCCGCCGGCCGCCCCCCCCAGCCCTCTCACCCGACGTTGGCTCCCTCTCCCGCCCCCACAACGGCAACGGCCGCCGCGCGCGCCCCGCCCCGTGGGAGGGGAAAGGCCCTCCAGTCGTCGCCCCGGCGGCGTGATTGGCGTGGCGCCCTGCCAATCCCACTGCGCGAACCCCGGCCCCGGGCGCCCCTGGGGGCGGGGCGGGGGCGGCTCTGCGGCGCCCCCTCCTCTACCTCCCCTAGGTCCTACGCGGCGTGCCCCGGCGGCGGGGAGCGCGGCCCGGCGTGGGGGGGTGCGGCCGTGAGGTGGGTCCCGGGGGGAGGCTGATGGCAGCGGGGCTGTGTCCGCCGGCCTTTGTCTGCGGCGGCGAGGGCGGGGGGCAGCCGTGCTGCCGCCTCGGTTACGTAAGGGGGCTGCTGGGCTTCAGGGTGGCCGTTGGAGCGGCCGTTGCGGGCAGCCCCCGGCGGGGTGGGCGTTAGGGGCCGCGCCTGTCAGCGCTGAGGTGAAGGCGGTTGGGGTTCGTGTTAAGGTGCCCGTGGGGAGTAACGGTATTCGACGAGCCCTTCTCTTTTGTTAAGCGGGTTTGTAAGTCAAAATCGAGGTTTCTTCCATTCTTTCCTTCCTTCGACACCTCCCTCGGCAAAGTCCCCAGCGGGTTGCCCCAGCCGTGGCCTTGCATAAAACCCAGAGGTGCCACGGCCCGGGGGCTCCCCCCCCACCGCCTCCCTCCGACAGCTGGGGATGAGCCAGGCCGGCCGATGGCGAGGACTAAGACCGGCTGGCTGGCGTGAGGGAAGGGAGGACAGCCCTCCGTAGCATCCACGGGGAGAAGAGCCAGGAGGGCAGCACGGTTGGTTATGATAATGAGAAGGAGCAAGACCATAATTGTACTGTGGAGGTTGTGCTGAATGGAGTGCCTTCAGATCACCTCCCACGTGAACTCGTATGCACTACACACACAGAGACACAAGAAGAACTATTTTACAATGTTTTCTAGGGTTTATATTTTAACATACTCTGAATTTATATGGAGTCTGCCAAGTGTAAAGTTACATGGCTTAGTTGTATTCACACACTGTTTGGGATTCAGAGGCCACATGGTCTGGCATTAACAGCATAATTAATAGCATTTCTTTGCTGAAGAATATCATTTCAGTGCTTCAAGTTTTCAGAGTTTCCTGGTCCAGCTATAGCGCCATACTTTTAATTCAAAAGATGGAAGACTTCTTTGTAACAAGTTACATTTCCCATCTCTATTGCAAGATAACACACTTCAAAAGTATGATGTTGAACTACAAAAGATGGTCTTTGGTTCAAGATCAGTTCATGTTGGTTATGGGGCCTTGGTCATGTGTCTTTTTTGAGAGAAAAGGGAAATATTTGTCTGTTGGGTCTGGTAGATGTTGAGAAGAAAAATCATCTGCTGAAATGGATCCATGAAAATAAGCAATGTTACTGGTAAACGAGAAAATAATACAACACATCTATACAATTTAACTGACTGTATAGTTTACCACATGAAGTTTATCCCTGTGTCTATTGTTAGAGTATTGTTAACACTGTGTCTTTGCAAGACCGTGCATGGGAAGAGGGTAGAAAAGGGTGAATAATTAGTAATGCATAGGTTCTGTACCAATGAGTAAAAGCACATCACCACTTACAGTAGGGTATGGTAATATGTATTATATTAAGGTGCTGTTTTTACAAGTGGCTTCAAATATTGGTGACAACCTGTACAAACATTTATAATATTGCTGTCATAACACCCTACTAACACCACGTGTTGGCACCCTTTAGCATTTTAATGCTTCACGGGCAACAGGAAAATATTGCAGAGCAATATTTATTAAGATAAATTCAGTAACAATCTCAGATGGTTTACCTATTAGTTTATTCATTCCCAATCAGCAGCTTCAAAAGAAATGCAACCAACATCAATTATAGCGTCATGTTACATGACTTCACTTGCTTTCTCAATCAAGAATAGTCTTATCATTGCCAAGTGTCATTTTAAAGTCAAAAGCGTTTCACATGGTCCCATCATCTGATCAGCTTAAGGAGAACTTAGGACGTCTGGTGTTAACAGTTAGACTGCTCACCTGAAGAGGGTATTGAGCGCAGAACTTTTTAATTCACTTTGTGTGTACAGTTCCTGTGCAGCCTCAGAAATGAGCACCCAGACAGCAAAGGCAGCAGAACAGCTTTGATGTAGGTAATTGATCTTTCAGAATGCCAGCTGGAACAGAGTCCTCTGCACCTGCAACAGCCTCTCTGGTTTACAAACACATTTTGTCTCCTGTCCTAAACAAACAGGGATAAAAAAACCCCATCTTTGGCCTTTTGCCATCTCTTGTGGATTGCTTCTTACATGCTTTGGCCACCGAGGTCTGGAAGCTGAGCAAGATGACTGTGACAGCACTTTAAATTCACTGTTAGTTACCAGTCAGCACTGAGTTCCAGTGTGATGTTTTGGCACAAAAGCCTTAGGCAATACTAAGCAGGAGCAAAATTACCATTCCTTGCAGTATGGCAAGACAGTTACTCAAATTCTGTTAGTTTATAATTCATGTGACTAGTCATAGGAGTAGTAATGGACAGTATTTCAATGACAAAGCAATGTTTCTAGTAGCACGGTGCTTCGTAACACTAGGCAATGCTTTGATTTACTACTGACATCAGAGAAAAAGTCCCATCCAAATGATTAAATCTACTTCCTATCTCTAATGTGTAGATACCAACATATGACTTCTGACCAAAGACTGGCCAAGTCTAATACTATTAAGTGCAGGAAGTTTGAGAAGTTCCTATCTTAAAAGGCTCATAGTTGCAGACTCCGAAATTCTTACTTCCCACCAAGTGAAGAGCTCTTATCCAAATTCCTCAATTCAATCATTTCTTAGATCCAGCACCTCTGTCTTTGTGTCAGCTCCTGTTCTTTGATCTATGAATTCTTTGACATTTTCCAGGGAAAAAGAAATGCAAGTCTGAGTGATTCAAGATGAGAAATGGCTAAGCAGCACATTGAAGACTCTAGTTCGGTGAGTTATCGCATTGCTAATCTTACCACGTGCCACGTTTAGTGAGATAAAGAGTTGTGGTCTAAGAAAAGTTCGATGTCTGTGTCCATAAGTCTGGTTATTTCCTAGACACTTCATTTTAATTGAAATTCATGGGATAGCAATATTTTTCCACAAGGAAGCTATAGAGCTTTCTGACATACAACAAGATTTATAGAGTCAGAGGTACTATCTACCTCAGAATATTTTTCAATCTAAATGTCATACTAGCTTGTAATGCCATTTGTGTTCATTTGATAGTTTTGCAACCATGAAAACGCTTTGTTTTCTGCTTAGGAAATGAGTGACCACTGGTGAGGGGGCTTTTTTTTAGGTTTAAAAGGAGTTCTGAGATAAGAATTTCATAGGACCAAACTCAAGTGGTGATACAGGTTTTACTGGCCTTGGTGGAATTACTTGCCATGTCTCGGCTGTGAACATGACTTCAACTTCCCACAAGAATAACACAAATATTTTCTATTAATTCACAAGTGCAAGTACTGTCTAATTACTGTTATGGCTAACATGGGTTAGTGGCTTTCTGGTGAGTATTGAGCTGCTTTTTCAGTATGAAACTTAGCTCTCAATACTCAGTAATAATATCCTCTTGCAGGACCAACCCAACATCATTATAATTTGATAACAACATTGTTGTTAGGATGATTCACAAAGCATTACACATATGTATACATCTACAGAGTTAGAGGCCAGAATCTGAAGCTAAGGCATACTAAATAAAATAAGCAATAACCAATTGCATTATGTTCCGATTTTACTTTCTCAAGACAATGTGTATCTGAGCCTTAATTTTTTTTTTCCAAATGCTGTACTTTTGGTGTAAGGATCCATCATTTCATATGTTCTTAAAATAAGAATAACTATATAAAGAAACTGCAGGTTGTATTCACTCCAGTTCCCACCAGCATTTGGCAAGTTTTGGAACAAAGATGATGAGAGCTACAAACCGGGATGCAAATTACTTAAAGAGAACTACCAAGTATCAGCAATAATGGTCACAAAGTCTACTCAGCCAAGTTCTGCTGCTTGCAATCTGCAAGCTGGTTTGTACAAGATGAGCCCAGACAAGTCTTGCAGCAGTCTAAGCAGATAGACATGGAGGCGCAGCCTCAGAAGTGCCTTTGGAGCAAACATATGCAAAATGAGATATGCAGATCATTAGTGCCAGAAATGCTGCTTCGAAACCATAGGGAAGAATAATGCACCCTGCTCTTTCGTTCCTGTGAGAGAAGGAAGAGGTATTTTTTGTGCCAGGCACCTCAGGCCAGGAGCTGCTACCTCTGCTGCTTGTGAGAGGAAGGGGTGGGAGTGGTGTCACGCTTCCTCCCTCACACTGTGCGGTCAAAGGCAAGGGAGCAACTGGGGCTGCAGCTGCACCACGGGGGTGCTCGGGGCAAACATTTAGAAACACAGCTTTGTTTCTGAAGTGCAATGCCTCAGCAAGCCCCTGTTCTGGAAATTTTTACAGAGCTCTTTCTTATTAATTCCCCTGACAAGTCTATACAATGGTGAAGCAGGAACAGTATGGAGTACCTGGTCTGTAGCTCACTGTGACTGCAGGTGTGGTTCCAAATGCTCTTGCATGCGAACTGGCTCCAAAGTGCATTAACTATAAGGTACTTCTTACTACCGTTTTACACACAGGACAGTGATGGGGCTTAATGAAATAAAGACATGCATTATTCTACAAAAGAGACACAGATTTGCAGTCCCGGATTAGGGGTGGCTACAATGAGAATATGGGCAGTTGCCTCCCCTCTTATTACCAGCGCTACAGGACCATAGTAGTTAATATGGATATAAGCTCAGATTCCATTAAGTGCTAAATTTATCCTTCTAATTTTGTCTTGCTAAAGGCACTGGACAAACTCTGCAAATTTGTGAACTGTTCCCTTCCCAAATACAGACTTGTGTATACCTGAAGATTCTGGTGTAATTCTTGATGATGCTCTGTCCAAAAGGGCAGCCAATGTTTATCCTATGATGGAGCACCATACGATTTTCATAAGTTAAGGTCCATTAGATTTTTCAAGGCCCTCTGAGTTGCCCTCGGCCATTCTTCATCAAATAACATAGGACACCCTCACTTCACAGCTCAGGGGTTTAACATATGGTGTTTACTGTGTAATAGCACTCAGGAGAGTGAGGATTTCCTCTGAGTGTGTTTTTAATGGTGATAAGATTTTCTACAAATCCACCATTTTAAGTAATCTTTGAGTATGTTTCTCTTCAAGGGTTTCCTTTCCCCATCCCTGCTCCTGCGCAGATTTTTGTTTTTCCTGGGAGCCTGGATCAGAGTTGTCCACATGAACAATCCCTCAGGAATCAGTGTGGCGTCACTTTCCAGGCAGATCTGTAAACCTGTCAGAAGGTCAGGGAGTGGGAGCAGGAGGTAGGGTGAGAGAGCACAAGGCTGCAAATCTGGTTGCTGTAGGTTTTAAATGCAAGTTGCAGTCAGAATGGTGGGAGGGGATGCTAGCAGACCAATTAGTCTCAGAGCCCAGGTTTTAGACAAGCTTTCAGCTATGGCTTGGCCAAGAGTTGAGCTAAACAGTGTTTGAGTAGATGTTTGGCCAGCCTGGTCAGGAGTTCAGCTTCCAGACCTCTCTGCATGTAGGGCCTTAAATAATCTTGCTGAGAACAGAGTGGGAAAAGCCAACTGTGCAACAAGCTCTCATTTTAAATCTAAGCAACACTTTTTCCATTGTGTTTTGATTGAAACAGCTGTGGAGAGCCGAAGGGACTCTATGTCATTGCCTTCACAGCAAAGAGTTGATCCAAAACCGTCTGGGGATAGTGACAAGGTCTTCAAGGGAGTCAGCACCTGCTGGAGGAGGCCCCAGATCTGCAGTGCAGTCCAGCCACCTCCTAACCTCTGGCAGGAACATGCTTGCTCATCTGAGCTATGGCAATAGCTGTGGCCAAAGGGCTGCTATCTTTGCTGTGACATTGGTGGCTCCTGTCTGTCAGACTACATGACAGAGCGTATCCAGGGCCTCTAACAGTTTATCAGGACTGTACAAGAGTTCTGCAAGTGAGCTGATAATCCCAAAGGAAGGTCGTTGATATGTTTAACCTGATTTCCTCACAATTTTGTGTCCAGTTCTTCATACACACCTCTCTATTCACCTCTGACAACAGTTACCACACAGCAGGATCAAAGATAACAGAGTTTAATTTACCTTTGGTATTGACACTTTTGATTTCTCAGATGTTACGCAAAGACAGCTGCCACAGCAAATATAGCACTTTAAATAGCACCAGTGAACAGGTATTTTACAGCAATATTCTGTATAGTTTATATCAGTGGACCTGCTTACGAACAAGGTAAATAGAAAACATTTTTTTAAACATTCCCAAAAGGCATAAAATAGAAATACTAGAGTCATCACAAAACTATACTGTGGTGTTAGGGCTTTCTACTTCCCATAGTATCACAGGAGGAATACACGATGCCTGTGGTAATGCTACATCTTTGGCAGCATTAGCAGGGAGTTTGTGCCAGGATCAAGTAGCAGAAGATAAGATTCAAGCTAGGCACACGATTCTTCTACTTACTTGGGAACTCCAGCATTTTGAAGAGTCCAAAGTGCAAGTAGACTGGGTCCAGACTTTGTTTCTGGACTATTTCCAAGTGCAAGGTTACACTTCATAAATAAACTGGACATATTACCCTTCAGGCACCTTTAAAATGAAGGCACTTGAGAAAAAATACACAATTTACTTGTTTGCAAGTCCAGCAAGTGGAAATTTCCAAGCCTTTCTCACTCTTTCCTGTTATATTAACAAAATCAGAAGCCTTCCTGCAGATGCGAATATTCTTGCTGGGTTTAACAATTGCTTTTGAAGCCTGTTTTTTCAGAGGCTTGTCATTTGCTGTATGCTTCACTGCCTATGTTTCACTGTGAGTTTGGATGGGTGGAGTTCATTTTAATTTCCTGCTCTTCTTCTACCACACTAATTATGCCATCAGCTTTTTTTGCTGTCATAGTGCTTTAAGAAAATTGAGCTGTGACTGATACATTCCTGAGACAATATTTGGAAAAGAAAAGAAATCCCACCCCAGACCTATTTCCAGATTCATGTCCATCTTACCATTTCATGTATCACCATCTTTAGGCACATCTTCAGCGTCTCACAAAGCCGTCAAAGGGCCTTGAGATTTCCAGGTTTGATACCACCTTGGAGGCAGGGACTATGTCCCCTCTTCCTTGCTGCAAGTGGTAAGCACAAAATGCTACTGTTGCGACAGCAGAACAACTAAAGTAATTTTAATTTAAAAGTGTACCTGTTGTTTTGAACTCAGGGATACAAGTATATCTATAAACACACAACGTGGATTCAGTAAATACAAATAATGGATCTGAAAATGTGAAGAAGAGATAAGGGGGAAAAAACAGTGATATCTTCAAGAAACAGATGCCTACTTTGTCTATTCCTCTTGTCTGCTTTCAAGCAGGAGAACATCTGCCTTTTGAAGTAGACGTCCTTGCTCTGTGTAATTTATCAGTCTGCAGTCATCAGGAAAGTTGATGTTTTTCACCCAGAAGTATTAATCTTTTTGAAGAGACTGACCGTGAGCAAGATATTTTTTCTGTGGACATGGAAAGCTAATTTTGTTCAGGATAAACATTTCTGTCCCAAACACAGTGACATAAATGTCAGTTTCTAGTTTTACAAATTTTATGTCACCAAATTCACCAGACCAAAATACGTGGCTGCTGTATCACAACTTATCAGGACTTTATTATGCTATATCCCAGCCTGAGTGATGAACTGCAAAATGTATCACACTTACACATACACCTATGAAATAAAAGTCTCAATGGAAGTTGTATTACACATGCAATGGAATGGAAAAAAGAACAGGAGTAGGGACCTTTTCCTTTTTGTCTTGCAAAACATCTATCAATTTCCTTAGATACTAGCACGGCTCTTTCAGTATCTTTGAAAAGTTTGAACTGTTCATCATAAAGGTGAATTTACTAAACGCGTCAGCTGTCTAAAAATGTTAAGCTATATAGGGGGCGGGCAGAGAGCTTACAACGAGTCCATTGTTCTGCTTTAAGTGCTCTCGCTCTGAGCCAGGAACAAAACTGAGAGCTGGGCAAAGAGGAGGTCCAGCCATCTAGTAGTAAATTACACAAACATACAGCCTGCTGAAGTCAGCCTTCCATGGGGATGTTCACAGGGCCTCTGTGTAGTCCATAGAGGGAGAAAGGGACATTTCACCTAACTGTTCCCAAATTTTGGTAAGTGCAGGACTCAGCAGTAAGATATTTAGGGAATAAGCTAAAGTGCACAGGACCCTGCAGCCAAACTGGGAGAAAGATCAGCAGGAGAAGTAACCATATCAAACACAAGGTCAGCTTTTGCTTGGTTGACAAGGAAGAGCCTGCAGTCAGTGTTCTACACTATAGAAATAATACCTGTATACAGTTCCCTGCTTACAGTGCTTATTCAGACAGTCATTTTTTTCAGAATATATCTGTGTCCTTGCGACCTTGCACTTGACACCCCACCTGCATCTGTGTAGTAGTTTTCAGGGATAATTTTTGGGCAGCTTTCCACAGTTCCATAGCAGAGAACAGCATGTCCAGAAGATACACACAACAGAATGGCGCAATACACTCAGGTACCACTTCACACAAGGAAATGAGAGGTGTAAGCCAAATTGTCAGAACAGAAACAAAGAATGATGCAATCAAACAGCTACACAAAGAAAGCCATATGTTTAGTCCAAGATAGGATAAAACACCTACCAAATTTACTGAGTGAACTGTTTTATATTTTTTATATGGTTACAAACTAATAAAAAAAACCTTAATCTTGGCAAGGCCTGAAGAGGCATCAAAATAGTAAACCATGAAATACTTCAAGAAGAGAGTAAAAAGTATACAATGTGTATGCCTGAATACCTCTTGGTATTCAGCCCAGTATGCCAGAGCTCTCAGTCAAAAAGTGATCTCAGTGCTTAGAAGCCCAAGTCTCCTTCAAAGCAGCCAGATGCAAGTTCTTCAGGGCCTACTATGCAACTTGCTTAGGCACAGAAAAGGTATCCAGTGGGAAAGCCTAGGCAGTCTGGACATTAAATGACCATTATTTTCAACGTGAATTGAACCTCAGTAAAAGCATAAAGCCAATTATTTGTTTACCCAACTATAGATGTAAGTGCTTTACTTACAACAACAAAGATGAAAGATACTGCCTCGCTTACACAGTGACAAGCAATTGATTTCCATCTATGGTTGTTAATCTATGGAGTAACAGCATCACATTAAATTCCCTATTGCTACATTTTAATCCAAGCTATTTGACTGCTGCAGAACTATTTTGAAATATCAAATTTTGTCCAAAGCACATCCCATTCTTGGCTTACATAGACATGAAACTGCACTGCAGGTTGTACTCAGCTACAAAACACTGGCCAAAGTACAGTCATGGTTATACCAGACATAGCCAGGTAAATGTGAAATAATTCTGTGAACCTCCAAATAGTTACTTGGTGCTGTAAGTCACAACTTTTGTAACTGAAAACAAAGTTTAATTCCTAGTAGTTACTGCAGCATGAACTAATTTTAGCAGACACATTTGTTCTTTATCAGAAAACACAGTACTGGAGAGAGCACAGAGGATAACGCTTCCCTTGAGGTAGAGGATATCCGAAGTCAGCTCAATCAGTGTTACTTGCTGACAGCCACTAGCATAGAAAAGAAATACAGCTGTTTCCTACTAGAGTGATATCAGCTACTATATCTCAAACTATCACTCCTATTTGCGTGATGTTTCTATTACCTGTAGTGGACAGCTAAAAAAGCAGGGGAAATACATCTGGTTGCTACTTGGAAGTGGTGTTTGCCATTGATTCTCCTACCAAAGACTGGAAAGTAGATAGGGATGCAGTCATAAATATTTTGTCAGAGTTCTGTTCTAAGGAGTGGTTGGCCATGGAGAGGTGGAATCTCCAAATGAGCAATTATGCTCATATTTCATCTGGTCTTTACCTAACATGCTGTCTCACCTGGCTAACACCAGAAATTAACTGCCAGGTGCCTGCAATGTTGTGTTCCTCAGTGGGATGGCTGCCTCATGCCATCTGGCTTTGCCCCTTTCATTTCACTGATGGATCACACCTGATATTTGTGTTGAATCCTACACCACAACACTTTCAGAGCTGTCTGAAACCACAGACCTTAGAAGGAAAATGAGCAGAAAAGGTGTGCTTTTCACTTCTCTGTATTACCCACCAGGAAGCTGAAGCAACGGGTAGGCTTTAATGGACTTTCTTACAGCATCTCAGTAAATCAGTGGCCAGGTTTGCTCTCTGTTCCTGTACTCGGCAGTCAGTAAGAGGCTAGGGCAGAATGTTAGACATAAGCATCCCACTTCAAAACCTCTCAGTCTGCTTTTCCTTTTTTCCAGGTGAACAGGGCCTCATCTTTGGGATAGAGTAGTATCTAAATCTTCATTCCTCCACCGTACGTTTTGGATATTCATTGAAACAGGGTTATTTTTCAAAGACTTGAAACTGGAATTTAAAAGCTGCTGACTTAAGAAAAAGGAGCCAGGAAGGAGTGCAACAGAGAAGGGATCAATGTTCTTGGGCAGAAAATATGGAAACAGCACCTCCTTCAATTTGTAAATCACCCACTAGGGTCAGGGTGGGGTGGTCTGGCAACAAGTACAAATGTACACAATCCTGCAGCCATTTGGGGCTGTCTGCACTCAGAGCACCACTGCTGTCTTACTTTCTCCTACTCTGCACATTGCCTGCTGCCCTCTGCAAACACACTACTCTCCTGTGGTTATTTTTGAAGCAGCTCCTTAAAACAGATGTCCTCTTATGTGTCTCTTCCATGCTACATAAATAACAGTTTGCCTCATGCTCCTGCCATTCTTTTGAACTAAATTAAAAAAAAAAAAAAAAAAGGAGTGGGAAAGAAGAGTGTCCCTTCTCACTGGCGATTTCTCTTGTAGCTTTCATGGCACTGTCCCTCTGGGGCATGTGTTGCCTTTGTGCTCTTCTTAAGGTGAGCTGCAAAGGTTTTTTCTTCTTTCTGGCCTTCTTCCTTGCCCTTACCAGAATTCTTCCCTCTTTAGTCCCTTTTCAGCTTTCTCCCACTTCTTCTCCAACTTCTGGAAGCACTACAAACACCACAAGTCTCATAGAAACTTCCTCTTGATTAACATTACCAAGGAAGGATCCACACATACCAGTTAAAATTTGTCCTCTTTGTCTTCCTGCAGCTAGCAGTACCCTTGTTTGCTACCCAGGCATGCCTGTTTTGGGCATCCCAGACTCTTTCCTCGGAAAGAAGGAATCATTCTTCTTAAACACTTTGTCCTTCACTTCTCTTGGCGATACTAACATCAGTATATTCCTAAAGAAGCAAACTGAATGTGCTAGCTAGCAAATGGGCTAGCTTGAGATGCATGGATGCTAATGTGCTCCTGTGAACCTGATAGAACCAAACCAATAACACCAATGAGAACCAGCCGATCACATAACTGGAAAGAGTTGAACCAAACTAACATGCTGCTTCTTGGTCTCTCTTTAGAAGCCAGATCTGGAACATCGTTGCCAGCTCTCAGGGGATCTACTCTGCTCTCCCGCAAAGCAGCAAGCCCCAACTTGGACTTCTGGCTTCCAAAGAACATGCAGAGAGCAGCCTTAGCTCCAAGATTATGTAACTTTTAAACATTTATTTTTAGGCGTTGAATCTAGGAGAATCAGCCAAGCAATCAATCAGCCTGTCCATTCCAATGATTAAAGTATGCGCAGTCATAGAAAAACACATGAAGTAAAATATCCTTTATAGAATATTGAGCCTAAATGTCATTATCTGATATCTTTTATGCATACAGGGACTGATTCTGCTAGCCTTGCTCACAGAGTAGCCAGGAAGTATCCTTATGGGTTTAAAGAGAACTGATCAATAAGGTACTTTTCAGAGTCATGAGTGGAGGAAGCAAGCACAAACCAGAGCAGAGGTAAAGGCAGAGGAATTACGTAGGCCTAAGAACTTTGAGCCCACACATGAAATCCCAGCTCCAAGCAGATCAATAGGAATTTTGTGATTTTGGCTGGGGGTGGAGAGGTTTTACCACACATTCCCACCAAAGTACAAAACCAATCTGCAGAGCCAAGGGCTTAAAAAACGAGAACATTCTCCTCTGCATCCAAGAGCCTATGTACAATCACCAGTTACACCACTGGAAGCTAAAACAAGAGTGAATAGTCTATAAAATGCAACATATCTCAGAGACACTCCTGGTGGTGCAATACTATTTCTGAATGGCTGTTGTAGTGCTATTGTCAATAAGGCATCTGGAATGCCAAACAAGATTTCAACAATTGTTAGTGCCATTCAGTTACATTTGCCTCTTTCTAGGTGACTGAAAAATTACCTTCTACTCCTCTTTGCCTGATGTCTTGGAGAACAAGGTCCTACTATCTTGGTTATCTGCAGTAACTTTGTTACAGGTGGCACGGGGATTATAAACAGACCATGATGTGGGACAGGGTTTGAATTGGACTTGGAAGGTTCAGAAATTCTTTTTCCATTTGTATCTTTTTTTTTTTTTTTTTGCCATTTTGTCTCTTTCTCTTAACAGCTGTGCTCCCCCTAACGCTAGAAAAGGAAAATAGCCTTCTACTACTCCATGCTAGGAGGAGATTCAAAGATGCTTCACACACAGACAGGCCTTCCTGTGGAGATTTTTAGCCTTATGTTGCATCTCCCAACATGTCTTGGCCAACAGAAGAAACTGAGAATGTGAGCATTGCCCGCTAGGCACAGCTTTGTGCTATGCTGTAAACTATTGCACAGTTGCTGTTTTAACATGAAAGATGGATCTCAGTTGTGATTTCAGGAGGAGGTCATTGGCCCAACTGCTCAATAGTGGGAAAGGGAAAACTTTAGCTGCTGCTCTGCCAAAGAAACCCACTGAAAAACCCAAAACCACAAACCACAAAAAAAAGCCCCAAATCCACTAGTGTGACTTGAGCCTGGAGATACATACTAAAGTTACAGTACTGGGTTCCAGATAGTACATTGTTAGAAGACACCCCTACCCCTCATCCAAACACAAAACCAAAATAAACCAATTTAATTAAAGGAGTAAGATCAAACATCCTCAGCCCTACATGAGCAGCTGCATTGGGGCACACACAGGCTCCAGCCTCCTTTTGCTGGCACCCAGAGCCCACGGGCAATGATATGAACATGGTTACACAGAGCTAAAAGGATGTGCTGACAAAGGGTCAGGTCACGTAACAAGAACATGTTTCCTCTTCACGGGCTTGCAGGGTAAGGGTGAGCTTATAGTCCAAACCTTCAGAAGGACCAAGAAACAGTCAGTATAGCTGCAGTACACCATCCTCTGTCAGAAACACTGAAGCCCTTAGCACTTGAGCGGAAGAGCAAAGGAAATGAAGGCAGTGAAGGCCTCTCGGTGTCCTCGCCCACTGCAATGGGCAGAGGTTTAAAATCCCCAACATACCTGTTTCAATTACAACTCCAAATAAATAGCTTACTGTCAGCACAGTATAGGAGAGGCAAGGAGAGTGCCAACAGGACATTGTCTTTAAGGGATTATGTTGAGGATGGCAGAGAGTACACAGACGCAGGACACCTGCTGTTGCTGGCCCTTCACCAGCTCTAGTACATGCTTTCCCACTCTCATCAGGATGACACCTCTCTCTCTCTCTCCCACCACAGCCCAGACTTCACCTCTCCCAAACAGCCATCCTGGCAGCCACCAGGATGAGGCAGTCCACCTCATCCAGGGTGGACATGACACCATGCCTCTGGTGATGGAAAGAGCTTGCTGTAGGTCATTTCTCTCTTCACCCTACTGAAAAAGCCTGAGCCACCTCTTCCAGACACCTTCCAAGTGCTACTGCCACCAGCTGAGAGAAAAAACCTAGTGCTGTTTTAGTTAATTTAAAACCAATAAAAGCTGATAATTGCTTAGCAAGTGAAATTGCTAAGCAATTTATTTAGTCTGCTCTCTAAATACCAAGGGAAAAGTATATATGTTTATATAGCAAAGAAGAGTGGCCTGGATGAGAATCTCTATAGGTATTATGAATCAGAGGACTTGATAGAGCTGTCCAGTTTCATTCTTTTTCTTTCAAACTATCATTGCAGCCAAGAGCTGAAATTCTGCTGTCCTAAAGCTCTCAGCACAGCATGGTCAGCTGTGTGCTATCAACATTCCCTCTCTGCAGGCTTACATACACATTGAAAAAAAAAATATTCCTGCACATCAGCAGCAGTAAGTTCCAAAAGCAGCAACAGCCAACAAAAAAAAAATAATGGAAACTTAGGTGCCCATGACAGGTAGAACAAAGGTTTAGCAACACATCATGCTGACTGCATCAAATGATGGGCAACAGATGTACTTTGACATCAAATCCTCTTTCTTCACATTTAGGTGTATTATCTGATTGAGCAAGGGCTTCATCCCACACACCTATTTTCTATCTCCCTTAATGCATTGCATTCTGCCACCCAAAGAACAAAATACATTCACCAACTTCTTCAGGTCACAGAACAACTCCAGCCATGCTTGAAGCTAAGCAGTCTCCCAGCTGTCACCACTTGAATCTTGCATCAATTGAAGCTGATTTAAAGACAGCAGACAACAAATTCACATCTAGCAAAACTGATCCATTCCTCCCACACAGGGAAAGGCAAGGACAGGCAAGAACAGTCCTCACATCTCATCAAAGGATTTGGTGTGAGGAGCGGAACTGTACCAAAATGAAAACAATGCAAATATGCTGCTACGTTTCCCACATCCCCTGGAAACAAGGGAAGGTAGCAGCTTCATCTGCAACCATTACCTGTCTTGGCCCTTTGGCAATAGAGTCAGAAAGAAAAGAGCAATACCTGCACTTTGATTCCCCTTCTCTCTTTCTGCAGATGGCAAATACCCAGTTTTTCAGACTGCTTTTATGCCTTCCCATGCTTCATCACAGCAAGTATTTGCAGGACATGCAGTGCTTCTCTGTTTGACTTGTCTCCTCCTTAAACCCAGATCCTCCCTTCAGCCTCATCTGCTTTGGGGCTTTTAATTTTGCATGGTTTGCTGGGAGGATGAAGGTGTTGCTCTCCTTTCATCTCTGTAGTGGTGAAACCTGGCAGGATTAACCTAAAGCCATAGCTTCTCTATTGCTGTCATTGTAATGAGAAAACAGATCTCTGTTCTTCTTCCCAGGGCTTTTATTACAGATGCATACCAGGCAAACTTGGCCCACCTGTACAAGGTTGAATGACAGTCTTAAAATACTTGAGTCCCTTAGAATTTGATCTACAGCACAATTTTTAAATAGCATAAGTACTAGCAAAATGGCACCAGCATGACCTTATAGGTCTATATAATCCCTAAATGAAAAAGCTTATATTAATCCTGCAAGGCTTAAAGTCAGTTTCTGAAAATGGATTGAACAGAGTTAATGGAAGCAGGAACTCTATGGACGAGCTGCAATCAGTCCTGATGCCTCATACTAGGGGTGGACACTTTTCTAGTACAGGCAAGATCTATATGAGTAACCCTCTGATAAGCAACACCCAGACTGGTCTGGAAGGAGCTTGGTATTGTTTGTTTTGGTGCAGAGCCATGGTGTGTTTCTTGCAGGCTTGCAAACCCAAGCAGTGATTCTGATGACAATGAAATAATGAGCATCTGGAGCTTGATAACGTACAGTGACAGTAAAAAAACCTGCAGATAGGTGCCATCATCAGTAGCAAGATGTTGTAAATGTTTGTAAGTTAAGTACTTTTCTTTAGGGGTAGTCATATGCCAGAACAGTCCTAGTCTGCCACTGAGAGCCTTGCTCCCCTACAGACATCAGCATCTTCTAATCATCTTCAGTGCAGTTGCTTTATCGTTATCAGAAGGGCCCACAAAATGGTTTGCAGAGCAGCAGGCTGGTCGGATTATCTGGCAGCTTTAAAGCTGTTTCTTTCTGACAAATACCACATGTTCTGCTCTAGCAATGGGCTACCCCTTTCTTGGAACAGTAAAACAAGCCTAGTAGTAAAGAAAGCTAAAGTCAGATCTAATTAATATAATCCAAAGTGAAGCCTGGTAGTGTCAGGCAGCCAGGTAAGTTTGAAACCTGGACTTCCACAAAATAATACTGACAGCAGCTGCAAATCAGATCTGTTATCTGCTCTATGGCTCCAGACTGGCAGGAACCACGCGCACTGTAAAAGTGGACCTTGTCTTTGATTGTGAGAAAAGATGGGATCTTAGTTTATATCATCTCAGACAAGGTAACTGATGCAAGGTAGGTGAGAGAGCAAGCCAGTTGTAGTTTTAACAAGAGCTAACAGGATGAAACAGTTGATTGGCACCATGCAGTGCTTAATCCTACGTGACTCATACCAGAAGTGCAAAGAGCCCTATCCTTGATAGGATATGAACTATCACACACTAATAACATCTTTTTTTCCCCCCAACCAAATGCGTATCCACGAAGTCAGAGAACAGGAAGCACATCCTTCCCCTCTTGGGTAAATCCACCTAAAGACATGGAACATCTGTTCACTATGTAACTTTTCCATGGAGCCGTTTCCTATGGCAGATGTGCATTTGCAGAAGGCCATGCTGTGACAGATTCCACAAACAATTCCTTGGCGGGGAGGGAAGGGGGAAAACACTTTTGTCTTGTGATTTCATGTCCCTTTTCCATTGGCATGATGGAGTTTTAACCTGACTGGTTGCAAGAAGACAATAAGCTCATCCATTCACAGTACACTCACATTTAAGTAGTATAACACATGTTCCCAGAGTCCCTTAGCAGCAACAGCAGCTTCCTGTGCAAGAATGCCTAATCATATTTAGGGAAAATTATAGAGCAACAACAAGCCATGCACTTTGTGCACAATCCCTGAAGTCAATGAAAATTTGTTTACACCCTCAGTGATATCTGACAGCAAAGGAACTGTTCAGATTATTTTAATAAGATGTTACGCACTGAGTGAAAAAGCCAAAGCCCTAATTGCAGTACCAGAAAACTAAGGATCAGAAGCCAAATCCTATTGTCAGCTCAGAGGCGAGCACAGCAGGTCCAGCAACAAGCATGAGTGAGCACAAGCAGTGCCTGCAGGACTTCCTCAGTCTTTCCTCCTTGCTCAAAGAGATGCCCCATTCCACTTTGAACCTTCGTTAAAGCTAACCAGGCTGAGCTGTCAGCATGACTCAGCAGCAGTCACATCCAGTTTTCACATTTAGCTTTTGAATCTCATGCTCAGTGTGCCACTACATTACAGGTCTCTCTTAAGAAGCTTTATCTAAAATAAAGACACTGAACACACCCTATGCATTACATCTCCGTCCATAACACAAATACAGTTACTTCAATTAAATTTAAGAACTGAAATAAAAACACAAACTTGGTGTATCTATAAATCTTACAATCTGTCCATCGTCATCCCCCCCGCCCCATTTTTCAAAGGAAAGTAGATTGTAGCTGGAATTTTCTGTTATTTGAGCTTGTCTTCTATCACTTCTTGAAAGATTTGTATCCCCTTACCCTTGGAACATAAAAAATTTATATTAGAAAAGCTACTGTATGGAATGGCTGGTATTTTTGTAAGCTTATGTTTTATTAATAGATTACAGTAAAGACATATGAAAGTTAATTTTATGGAAGCAAGATGAGATATTAAACTTCCCTTATTGATAAAACTTGCACACAAATAAAGCACAATTGGAAGTATTTCTATCTTCAACTAAATTTGTCTAGAAAGGAGTTAAGTTTTATTTCAGGGGGCAACACGATACATCAAAGTCTGATAAGACATTTCCTTGACAGAGAAAAATTAACAGTTCTACATGAGAGTTGTAGCAATTACACCAGGGTGAGGCTTTTACTCCTTTGCACACACAGACTCTCTCAAACACGGAAGCTTTATGCGCTTGAAATTAAGGCTCCAGTAACAGATTCCCTAAAAAGTAAAGTTAATATCTATGAGAAAGTGGGTGGGTTGTACATGTTAGTATTTATATTAACAGTACTTCCTTCCTTTTTGCAAGCTTCACCATGAATAAATTTATGCTAGAACAATCAAAGAAAAAAAGACCCTTCCCCTTAAGCAGATCCAGTTTTTACTCTTGTGAATTCACACATCTCCAGGTCTGCCCATTCTGTCAGCCGGGATAAACAAGATCTTAATTGGTGATGTAAAGTGCAATCAGAAAAGAAAAAAATTAATCAGGACATCCTCAAACAACTCTCTCGCTTCACAGTATCTTCATATAGCACAAAGCAGACAAAACAGGACCCAACTGACAGCATTTATTCCTTTGAAGGTCACTTTAAAACAAAGAGCTACTGTAGCTACCTCAAAGGCTTGTGAAGTATTTTTTATGGAAGAGGCAGCCTGAGCTCTGGAAGAAGGCAGAATGAAGACACAGGCAAGTGCTCACCTGGGGAGCCGCCCCCATGGAAATCCACCTTATGCTTCCAAGTGAACCTGCCTCTACACCCAGGCCCTGCCGGTCAGGTCCGTGCAGTTCCTGGGCTGCAGAGCACGGAGAGAGAGGTGAACATCTAAAGCTCCCTTGCCCTGACAGAAAAAAGTTGCATTTACATGATGAGTCACCTCTCTCCCAGTACCTCTTCTGTTTGACAACAGAGTTGAGCCAGCTAATGCTGACTTTCCATGGCAAAATGCCTGACGTGAAGAAATTAAGCTGGCTTTGTTTATGGCGGTTTTATTTATTAGGTCACAAGGTTCCCGAAGTAATCAAAAAACCCACGGGGCTGTTTGAAAGTAGCTAACACAACAGGCACAACACAGGAGAGAAGGTTCCTTTGCAAGTACACACCATTTGAATTTGCTTATTTCTAACTGAAAGAGGACTTACAGTGGCGGAAAAGTGAAAAGCACATAGTAACTGTGGACGGCTCTGCCAAGTGAAATTCAGACTTAATGATCCAACTGTTACCGGGGTCAAAAAACAAGGCCTGCATTTGAAACAAACCTGGTCCTCTTTATGAGGTGAGGTGGACTCAGAGGGGGGCAGCTGGTACTATTTTGGAAAAGTGCTGCTAATTATCAGAGTTGCTTCTTCTAGTTCAAAATTTGATTTTCTGCTTCTGTAATTCCATTCTTTTTAAGACACAGTCTGCTAAATTGCAAGACTGCTACTTACATACTGTAACTGTAGGGTTTGCATCGCCCTAGATGGAAGAAATTAAGTTGTTAACCAGATTTCCAGTACTCAGCGACTTAAAAACCCAGCAGAAGGGGAGATGCAAACTAAGCTGTAAACAGGATTGGTAGAAAGCATAGTTAAAAAAAGAATCTAAAGCAAAGATTAGTATCTCCACCTTCTTTTATGAAGTGGTAGTACCGGCATGTCTGCCACCAGACTGAATTGGAACGGGAGGCTCCATCTGAGACAGGTTTGTTTGCGGGAAGCTACTACGGAGGATGATACAGGTGGAACTGCCTTCTCGCAATGCATCTCTACACTGGAAATTCAATTGCCATGAGACCATCTAAAACCAATACTATAAATTCATTCAGAAATGGACTCACCAAATTAATGGAGACAGATCAATCAGTAGCTATTAAACACAATGGTCTAGGTGCAGGGCTTTTTTGCCAAAAGTTGACACAATATACCAGAGGAAAGATCACACTACAGATCTTTTCATTTCTTAAGCTGTTTCTATTAATCTGTTATTAACCACTCTTGGAAACAGGACACAAAGTTAGGTCAATATTTTAACCAACTCAGTAGATAGGAGGACATCTTTACTGTCAGCCCCAAGTTTAAAATAAGCATGGTCAGGTACACAGTATGTGCCAAAGGTAGGCCAACAGCAGAGCTCCCAGCTCACAAGAGAGGCAGAAAAGCAATTTTCTGCATGGAATGCTGTAAGTAATAAAGTATCTTTTTTGTAGCTCTACTAGCAGTAATGAAACCCCTGTGTTCGGGGAAATTTTTTTTTTAAGCTGTCTCCAAAAGAATAAACAGGCCCTGGATTTCACCACATGAAGTAAAGCATATCCCCCTTTTAATGACATTTTAGTCTACAGAACGAGTTTAATAAGAGAAAATTCCT
Source organism: Numenius arquata (assembly GCF_964106895.1). Lineage (NCBI taxonomy): Eukaryota > Metazoa > Chordata > Aves > Charadriiformes > Scolopacidae > Numenius > Numenius arquata. Next base: position 32,342,419 of record NC_133580.1, on the reverse strand, counting down.
TTCAGCCCAGTGTTATAGTTACACATAGTTCATTTTTTCTACTTATACCACAGCCCATAGCAATAGACAACAATTAACCATATGAACAAAAATATCACACTTCTGTCCTCTTGAACTGAAGAAAGAGCAAGAGTCACATCTAACTGAATGCTGAAAACTGCTATCAACTCTTTCAGAAACATCTACCATGGTTTAAGAGTTACCTTTCTAATCAGGACAGCTACATAGAACTCCTGTAACCGCGGCATTTCCTGCTTTGGACTGTGGCAGGGCATAAGAACGTTTTCAGGTATTTTCCTCCTGCACATCTCATGCCACTAGATAAAAGAAACAAGATCTCTAAAGAGCTCAAGTGCAAAAGCCACCTCATGCCATATCCCCCTGCGGCTGAAGTCTATTGATTTCTCCAAATGTGTCCTTCTTGCTGGGGCGTATATGAAAAGCAGTACAGGAAAACACAGCAAAGGTTTTATGCGATCCTAAGCACGCGAGAGATGAACACAATACTGACTGTTGGGAAAAAGCAAGGCACTGTCGGTTTCTACCTTGCCTTCGCCTGTGCTTTTTAGCAGAGTTCCATTTGGGACATACTACCTACTGCCATAGAGCAGAATGTCTACTTCCATGTGTGTTTACCACTTGAAATTTTCTACCTTGCTATTTTATTACTGCTTGAGGGCAGACGATAGCTGAAGGCCAGCACCTGGAAAATGCGCTCCTGCAAGTATTTGAATTAGCATCCAACCATTTCAGCCAGGAAAGAGGTGGGAACAGGCCCAGCTGTTAAGCCTTTCTAGAGCATATCTGGAAGTGATACACACACCTGGTGAAGCTCCCAAACACTCCTTGGAGTGTGATCCGCAGCCTGCTGCAGGGAAGTAACACGGCCACACTCCCTCAGCAGCTCAGCTCTGCTGTGTGCAGGGAAGGGAGGACGCCCTAAAGCCAGGGATGGCACTGGAGTCAGAGAGGGAGTCTGGAGCTGTTCTAGCCTGTGCTGCTGGCATAGCATCACCCTGAGGGAGCACATCGTCCTGCTAGATCTTCCTAATATCTGCCACTTTTGTGCCACTGCAGAGTTCCTTTAACCGGGGCAAAATTCTTCACCACGCATTCCTATTCCTGCCCCTTTTTATAGCCTCTGCAGCAAAATCTAGACCACAACAGATTGTCCCCATGTTGCTTAATGACAAAGCACAAAAAACTTCGCTGAAAGGCAAAAACAACAAAACCAACAGGCTAAGTTTTTTAAGCTGTTCACAACTGTCTGTTGCATGGGTAACATGGCAAGAACGGAACAGACTAAATGAACTTGAAGCCACAGGGCTGAAATTACTGGAAAACAAGAGCTCAGTTGTTGGTGTTCACCGATATTTGTCTCACTAAATGACCGTAACAAAAGGTTTAAGTAGGAGGTTTTCTGAATTGTTTCCCCTTCTACAGGATCTCAACTCAATTACCCCTCTGTAAAATACCACAAGGGCACAGGCAGAAGACAGGTAGGGAAGCCCATGGATTGCATTTTCTACCCCAGCCCTCCCCATGCAGGCATAAAGACCTGAACAGACTTAGGCAGACTATCAGGAAGTCACAGAAACTTGTTTTTCTCTGCCTTCCCTATTTTCATGTCACCCCAGAGCCATCTGCTAACACCCGAGGAGCACATTGGACTAGTTGCTGGGGCAAGCTCTGTCCAGAGAGCAAGAGCCTTTTCTTTTCTGGTTTAGTGCTGATGTTTACACAGGGACTTTACAGCACAGAACCGCAAGCTCGTTCTCCCCCACTCCCCATTTAGTCTCCTGCAGTTAAAAGGCCTTTACAGTCAATTGTCTCAAGCTCAAGGGAGAGCTCAGGCTCCAACCTGGAAAATATGAACTGCCCTGTTGAACCAAACCATTTCACAAACTCTAATGCCTGTCAGCTTTATTTAGGGAGCAGCATGGGGCAAATCAGAAAAACCTGAAACATTGCTTTAAGGTAAGGTAAGCAACTGATAAAAATGTTTCATTCACAATAATGACCTCATAGAGCAGCTGCTTTATCGAAAGGATTTGATGTTGATTGACGATGAGTTGTAAAACTTGTTCAATTTCTATCGTGTCTGATTTCAGGTTCAGCATCTGCCTAAGGCCCAGGGAAATACTTTGGCTCAGCTGCCTTTGATTTGTCTTCATCACCATCATTAATACTTATTTCCTCACTGGAATGAATGTAGGGATGGTACTTGCTTGGTGAATACTCCGGCACAAAAGCTACAGTGAGTCATCCATCCCCTAATGCCATTACAAGGCACGGAACAGCTCACACATGCCGTGCCTCTGAGCTGTTTTGAAACTTCACGTCCAGTGAAGGATTTTTTTATTGCTTACAGCCCAGCAGCTGTATTTTCACTAAGCAAAAGACTACCTGAAGAGAAAGTGCACAGCCAAGGCAGCTGGAAAGAGGCCAGCGCTTGAGGCGCTCTGGCTGGCTTACACACAGCTCCCCTCCCGCAAGGCAGCGCCGTGCTGCTGCCCAGCTCACGCTAACAGCTCCTCTGCTGCTTTAGCAAAACTGCCCCAATTGTAAAAGCACAGCTTATACCAGCCTCTGAAACACGCAGAGCAAGGTAGGAAATGCTTCCTTGTGGAGGTTAACCTTCTGAGATACTTAGGCTGAGATCTATAGAAAGGAAGAATTATAACGTTTGGGACAAAACCTACCGATTTTACTAGTATGTTGGGTTGATCTCTTAGATCCAGCAGGAGCTGTTCCACTGCCCCAGCAGCTCAGTCACCTCTGAGTAATAGTTTCATTGCCCTTTGGCACACTCCTGTGAACCTCCTCTACCTGCTGCCGGCCACCTCCCTAAGATGACATTCACGGACACAACCGAAAGGCTACCATAACTACGTGCATTATCCATTTTAATGTCACAGCTTAATTTTGGAAAAAAAAAAAAAAAAACAAATAGATGCACCAGGCAGCTAGGAATCTCCTCTCTTCCTTGCCAAGCAAGCCAAGCCCAGCTACAGCCAGCCCAGCCTGCCTGCACGTGCATTAACCAACATGCTATTCAAGAACCATTCAAACGTTTTAGTGTTCTGGGTGTTGCCAATACAATTATCAACTCAACAACGCTGGGAAAATCCTCAGAAACTGTTAGAAAGTAGACAAAAATGAAGCCTCTCGGAACCAACGCAACCCGGGGAAGAAACCATGCTCTTTAAGCCCTAAGAACATTCAAGCATAGCTAAGCGTCTGGACGAATCTCCTTACAAACTAAGCCCAGCGCCGCAAGGCACAGCAGCCAGGAGCAGGACAGCCAGCAAAACGATCTCACTGCAAACAGCTCACGCTGCCCAAGTGTTTTATTTCCTTCCCAACACATGCCAATTCCAGTCACTGCTTCCTTGAGAGGGCAGGAAGACAGATCGAGGCTACAGTTGAAACTTATCTATATTATAATGAAGGTATATACGCTGCAGCATTTTGGAAAAGCTTTGTTGTTCAAACCTAGAAAAATTATAAAAAAGACGAGTAAGATTGAGTTGCCCAAAGGTGATTTTACTAGAGATGACCCTAAACCATACACTTCAGTGCAATTAAGATGCAGCCTCAAGAGCATAAATGAAGAAAGGTCGTTGGGGCTGCGTTTGGTTCGGAATTAATCATGTCCTGGCAGAACACCCGGAATTTCACATGAATACTCATCCTGGATTGTATCACAATATGAAAACCCATGCAAGTGACAGGGTTAGCGCAATAACATCAGGTGCACGTCTTCACACTGCAGCGCAAGTCTAGTTGGAGATGACCTCGGAGCGTAGAAGTGAAAACCGCATCTCTCAGTCCCAGAGCTCACTGAAGGTAATCAGTAGCACCCATAGCAAAAGCTTACAAAATACAAGCAGCTTCCAGCTGCTGAGCTGTGTCGTAGCCAGGGCCACCCCCTCAGCAAGGGCCACCCCCCCCGGCTGCAGGGAGAGACCCACCGCACAGGCTGCTGCACAACCGCCGAGGGGTGTCTGAGCAGCACCGCATCCACAAGGAAAACAGCGGCCAAGGAAAAGGATCAAAAACGTTAGAAAAATCCAACTCTTCCTTTCTCATCGTTTTCACGCAACTGTGAAAGACCCATCTGCTGCTTGAGGAATCGTCTATATCCATACAGGACTTTTTTTGCAGTACATCCCTACAACAGTTCACTGCTGTTGCAGCTTATGACTAGTCCGCACCACTGACTGCTACAAACCCCCGAAACATTGCTACGCGCCCAGTTTAATGAAGGTAAAATGAAACAAATCCATATGATCTGAAGTCACATCCACAAACTTTAGAAAATGTTAATTTGAGGCTACTTTTGCAATATTTAAAGGAATACCAGTTCCTTGCAACAAAGGGCAACTTACCTTAAGATTACGTTGATTTCAGCTGCACCTGGTGGTGCTTGAATTTCACCTTCAATTTTTATTTCTCTCCAAAATACCCTTGAACAACCCTCAGGGCCTGAGAAAAAAGTTCTGCCCTTTATCCCTACCTCACCCCCACCCCCAGTTTGCACGTGCAGGGAAGATACACCTCTATTGACGAATTCAGAAAGACTTAAGAGGCCTTTTAAGCTTTTTTTTACCCAACTTACATGGAATCGATCTGTCCCCAGATGGCAGCCTGCAGGTATTTCTCCCGTGCCTCTGGGAATTAACTCAAGGATTAATTTTGCAGGTCCAGGGAAACTCTGAAGGTGCAATCTCCACCTCTGGAAGTCAGTGGTCACCATCTCCTCACTATGCAGGAGCACTCCCATTTCAAACGCATGAGTTGAACTTAGGTCACGTAGTGGAATCTGTTTACAGCGGAGTCAAACATCTACTCTTGTACCCAAAGTATCTCCAGCGTGAAGTGTGCTCCTGTGGAATTATATACTTACAGGGGCAGTTTCTTTCTGCCCTTAAAGCCCGTAATGGATAGCACACAGACTAAAACCCCTCCTGCTGTTTAACATCAATGGGGTGGCACTAACTGGAACACAGGAGCTCCTCTTCAGGAGATCACCTGCAATTTTCTGCTAGCTGGTACCACTAAAGAAACCTATTTAGACTACTCTTTTCTACTGGAGAAACCATGGTAAACAAGGGAAGCGCGGTCAGCAGTGTCCTTGCAATCACGTTTCGCAGGCTTTGTTTAGAACAAAGCTGATCTGTGGGCGAGGGGCACAAGCCCTGGCTACACACTAACTCCAAAGGGACAAGCGAACACGCACTCAAAGTGGTGCCCTACTCAATTATCTTTGATTTGCATTTCTCTCCATCCCATACAGAGTCAAGAAGCTGAGACATTCAGTTCCTCAGAAGCTTTATTTTCATTCAAGCTACAGAAATATAGTACCTTCCAATTTCCCATTATACTTTCTGTGTATTTGTACGGCTCAGGGTGAGATGCACTAGGATTAACTACCCTGTACATACGGAGGAAGATAAGGCTCAAAAACTAGCTTTACTTCAAAGAACGCCAAACCTTACCTACGAGGCTGGCTCCAATTCCACGATAACATTAATAGGCACAACATAAGGAAAAAAGATTGATCTAGACTACCTATTATAAGCAAAATCCAGTAATTAATTACAGAAAGTCATCCAAAGAAACCTTTTAGAAATAACAAAACAGTTGTTTTCTACTTTGGAAAAAAAATAGAAAAAATAGATGAGTCATTTTTGCTATATATATGATATATTCACATACATACTTTCAAGTATTGTTTTCACTATTATGATACTTACATGGCTAGAGATAAAAAAGTGAAAATCCCATAAACAGATTATTATGCCAAAGAAGTCACAGAGTCTTATCTGGGTTTAGCAACACCTGGAGTTCTCCATGGTTATCCTAGCGACCAAAAAAAGCAGTGACTAGTCTCAGGGTAATTTTTCCCTTTACTAAACACATTTTAGTAAGGCCTGAAAAGTATCAGGGTTTAGAAAAGTGGAAGTGGGAAAAGCACAGGCAGTCATAAACCCCCACAAATTCACAGCTAAGCTTGTCACACGCTCAGTACTAGAGAGGAATAAAAAAAAAAAAATCTGTGTTATGTTTGGTTAGCAGGCAAACTGACACCAACAGACTGACTTCAGCTAGGATGTTTTCACATTTAAGGCATCACACAAAATAACAAGTTAATGCTCAGAAGCAAAACAATCATCATGCGCCCTGCCACAATTCACATTTAGCTCTGGAGACATCAGAACCTGCTTTATTTCAAAATAGAAAGGCCAGTAGGGCACCCCATGCTCTTTTGGGAAAGCGCCAAGCAGCCACCAGGGAAGAGCAGAAGTGCCCATGTTATTTATCACAGGGGAAGGAATTTAAGTGCTTATTAAAGGCTTTGCTGCAGTGCCAGAGCTGGATACCCAAAAAGAAGTTCTGGTGGAATACAAAGCTTTAAGAGCTAAAAGGCAAAAAGTCTGTTCAAGCAGATACAGTGACAAGTGTCCTGCAAAGAAATCAAAACGGAAAGTCTTTAGGATTTAACAGCTTCTGGAGCTTTGAAATGATGATGGAGAGGTCCAGCATGTGCATTCGATAGCCAGGACTGGGACCGCGCTGCCTACTGATACACTCTGCATTCCCACTCTCCAAGCCTGGTTTGGATTGACAGGTATTAAGTGTCTCAAAGTGAAGTAGGTATAAGCTATTTCCTTAGTGGTGATGTCATTTTCATTTGCCTGTTTCTTGCCCAATATGAAAAGGCACAAATTCTGCATTAAAAAAAAAAAAAATATTGTAAGACCTAACTAAAACCTACTCACAAAAAAAAAAATTACAGAAACCCATGACTGTTCTTAAGAGGGCAGAGTCACCTAAAAGTTAAGTGCTAGGCTGTCTGACAGCTCTATGGGTTTAACTATTAAAGCTCCACTATTTGGTTTAGTACTTCAGTGCAGGATGTTCTTGAAGTATAGTTTTAAAACCACCAAGCCCAGACTCTGAAGTAAAGCTTCTCGCTAACAAGGGAGGTCACATGTATCAAAGGGAAGATCCATGTCACTCTGCTAGGCTGAAATGCAGGTTTGGGATTTTTTTTTTTTTTTAATAAGGGTTCCATGAAGTCCAGACTATTTTTTTCCAAGCATTTCTGTAGGAAAAGATTCCATTAGGTAGGATGGAAGCTTTGAACTCAGTCCAAGCTTTGCTAAAAGCTACTATTCCAAGTTCCCAGAATTTGGGTAACATTAAAAGTTAAAGTTTCCTGAGCTAGAGACAACCTGAAACACAGGACAGCAAGAGTGCAGCAGAACAAACAGAAAGTGGCAATGAAAAGCATTGCACAGCCCGAGACTTACAGTATACCCAGAAACCGTTCATTCACAAGTATTCCTCATTTTTTACCCCTTCTTCCCAGGCTGTATTTTGGCACATTCTTCCATTTCTTTGAACACAGCAAGTTCCTGCTTTCTTTCCTTGCTCTGCTGGTTTTGTCCCATATAAACCCACTCCCGAATAGATGCTTCAGACATTTATTCATTCGTCTTCTCAGGCTTACTAAAACCACACACTGGCAACGGCTACCCATCTCGCTGGAAGTTTAATGACACTGAATATTTTGTACCAAAACTAGATACTTTCAATTTAAACTTTTAGTGCTTTTTCCTCTTACGAGCCTGTGGCTGTTTTAGTAATACACAGAACGGAGAGCTCTGCTTCCTCCCATAGTGTAAGAACACAAACTACACCATTATCAACAGAAGAACATTAGTACACGACACAAAGTGATTTGCAAGTTGGAGAAAACTAGGTTCATGGTCACTTGCTTCTTCTAGCAATGAATTAAAGGCAGAGGTTATATATTTGATAAAGCAAGTATGCAATTTAATTTTCATTCAAGTCTTCTAGAAACATAGCAATTGTTATTTGAGCGGTGAAGAGCCTCAAATCAAATTTGAAGTGAACCCCATCACCTTTCTAGATAAGCAAAATGCTGCTACTCTGAACAATATTCCCATCAGCCTTGTAGTGAAATGAAACCAAACCAGTACTATATACTTCTCACAACAGCACTCAGTCTAATCTCATGCTCTTTACGAAGGGACAGCACTACCTAAATTTCTGAGTTACACTCATTTTAATGAGCCTTGCCCCAGTGCTCCCAAATTACATACACGTAGACAATCTCATGTTACCGCTCAGGAAACAGATTCATCTTTACCTTCCCATGCATACAGGCATTACTGGTTTATTCAGAAATATCAAAGCCTTTATAAACACTACTCAACTTAAAGCTGATGATACAGGACAGAAATAGTTGGGAGAAATTTAGTTCAAAAAGCTTACTTTAATTGCAAAGATGATTAGCTGAAACAGGAAGCTGGAAAACAGGCAGGGACTGCTATATTCTGCTATGAATGGTTCTATTAAACCTGACTTGCTTTGCACACCTGCAGAATCAGGGCAGGCAACCAGTTGCACCAGAATCTACAGAAACCAGCATACAAACAGCCTAATAGCTCTCTCCACATCCAACATCTATCCTGGTTAATGACCAATACTGAAGGCTTAGTATCATTAGATGCCTACTGTAAGCATTTCTATTAAACAGACATAATAATGATCTAGAAATTAATGTAATATCTTTTCAGTATAGTCTGATACTGTTTACAACATACGTTTCTTACAGAATGTGCAAGTGTTCAAGTCTATCTTACCACATAGAAACACTTCAGTGCCTTAGGCAGATTTAAAAGCCTGATTCAACTGAAGCTTCACTGTCACAGTGACTAAACTCATATTTTAAGGAGTTATCACGAAGATCAAAACCCCAATAAGCATCTGCCTTTACCTGAAGAAAGGCTATATAGCCCAGGTAAAATCTTAAAATACATCCCACAGTAAAAAGTAAGAAACCGGCAATAAAGTATTGATTTTGCTGCATGCTCTACTTTTTTAAAGAGTAGAAAAAGCCTCTCACACTGTGCTCAAAACAAGTAGTTAACTCCACAGCCTTCGAAATTTTCTCCCAGTCCTGCCTGTCAAGCAAACTCACAGCTCCCACAACAATTTTCAAGCCAATTAAAGTTCCATTTCATTGTAGACATCCATAATAGCAGACTATCTAGATCCTCATATACTTTTGTTTTGTAGACATGTCTCTAGAGCGCTTTACTTGTACTTCATATAGCAATTAGATACTTTAAGTAGAATCACTCAAGTGCTTTTAGTGTAGTTCCTACCCGAAACTAGACATCTAAGTACTTTTGGATTTCTTGGCTGGCAGAAACCAAAGTCAAAAGAGAAACAACACAAGCCATGATCAATTAGACCAACCACTAAGAAAAAACAGTAGCCACATCAATATAATTTCACTTTGATTTAGGGTGCTATCTAACAGATTTATTAAAAGTTTCAACAGGCTATAGCTCCAGACTTTATCTTTCTTGGAAGACACTACAACAGAAGCCACAGTAGAGACTGCCTCGTCACAAGAGGTACAAATACTTGCTGTATAGATGGAGAAATAAAAGGACAAATCTAGTTGTCTAAAAGACAATTCACTGTACACATTTTATTTACAGTTTTGTACACTGTCTTAATATGAATGGGACCGCTTTTCTACTTGAGCCATTTTAACCAAAGCAAAATAACCTAAGTAATACAAAGTGTTAAAATACAGCATAAGATACAAAAACAGACATACTATTTCTAGTAAGGAATGTAAATTATGGTGTTACATTAAAAAAAAATCCACAATTATGTTTAGGAAATCACACAAACAGATCACTGACTTGACTGAAATGCATAAATTTGTAGCAAAGCTTTGATGTTACAAAAAACCAAAAAATTACCAAAGAATGCACAAAATTAATGTTTATTCCACCTTTGTCATATTCCCAGATTCTTCACCAAATGTTACATGAGCAAAAACAACTGAAATCAAAATATCACTAATGTTATCAAATAGGGAAAACAAATAAATTAATCTAGCAGCCATCAGCATAGGTTACAGCAAAGATGATGCTGTATAAAAAAATTGCTAGAAAACTGTATGCACCATACTCTTTTCCAAACCAGCAAAATGTTACTGCATACAATGCAAATGTAAAACAGAGTAATTTCCTGCAGGTACAGAAATGCAGCTTTTCTGAATACTGTGGATAAACAATTTTTTTTTTGTAATAGTAATGTTTCTACCAAGCTATTACAGAGTGGGCCAGGAAAACATTTATGGATTCGGGGGGTGAAGTGTACTAAAATTCTGATTGGTAATGGTTACTTCAGCCAAAATAGAAAAAATTGAACACAGAGGTACAAGACAAAGGCGAATGAGACTTCTCACAAATCTTAGCAACACTTAGATGGAAATAAAATTTAAATGTAGTCCACTCTGCTTTTGAAGAGGCTTTGGTTCAGCTCCCAAATCTCGATTGCTTGACGCAGTCTCCTATGAAAGAATACTCAGAAGGTGTCTTCTTAAACAACAAATCTATTTTTAGTGGTGGAGCCGCTCTTAGTAGCTGTGTCTGCATGGGACTGATAACCAATCACTATCTTTGGAGGAAGTCCTAATCTTTCCTTGTATACTCTCCTGGAGAAAAGAAATAGAACAACAGTTTAAGCAAAGCCCTTAGGAAGGAATTAGCGACAGGACCACCTGCTTTTAAGATCTGTTGACACCTGCATGAAAAATAGTTGCCTATTAAGAGAAATTTCTCAGGTATGAATAAAGAACTTGAAACAGGATTTTTGCATCTAAAACCAGCTTATAGTTCTGTATGAACAATGACTTACCATATAAAATAGGAAAAGCTCTTGCCAAAAAATAATTAACAGGCCTACATAAATGCAGAACACAGGGACTGCACTGCATTCATGTGAATATCATTAATATCAGCAAGTTACATTCCCACATACAGAAACAAAATAACTATGAAGAAGTCATGGTCCATGATTCCCGAACTACTGAGATGACAAAGTCACCTGAACCAAATAAAACAGCAATTACCTGGAACAGTCAGTTTTTACTGACCATTCACCACACACACATCCCCGCTACACAGACTTGCTGTCTTTAACTACTAATAGAAAGCAGACCCACACCCTCCCAATTCATTACGGCACTGGTCATGGGCAGCTAGCCAACAGGAGCTTTCAGAATAATTGGCTTGGATCTTACGCCTTGAGAAAGAAGCAGCAGTACCCACCTTGCACACACACACGCTGCGTTCCTTGGCTTAGAGTGAGATGCAAGCCACTAACGGCTCTAGGCTCCAAGCTTCTACTAAATCACAGGACAAACCCCATCAACTCCAGATGCTAACAAAGCTACATAAATTTGTGGTTTTTAGACTTACCCTAATCATAAAGGAGCAGTTTACAGGACCATAGCTTACCCCAATTTTAACTGTTGAATAGAAACTTGATGTATTTTCTTTGGAGTTATGGCAACATGAGAGCAGGTAATCAGCATAACTTACCTTAGTCATTGTGTCAGTCAGTTCACAAAACTAACTTTTTTTTTTTACAGTTCTCTAGTGGACTCATCTTAGCTTGTTAATTAATGGTTAATACCATTAAAAAAATGCTCTCTGATGCATCCTCAACAGATGATTCTGCCCTTCTGCTCCACTCTCATGACACTCCACCTGGAGTGTGGAGTACTGCATCCAGCTCTAGGGCACCCAACATAAGGACATGGACCTGTTGGAGCAAGTCCAGAGGAGGGCCACAAAGATTGGCCTACTATCTACTATTACTGGCTACCCACCATCACAGACTGGCACAATGCAACACTATCTACAGGTATTAATTACAATGCCTCATTGTGAAATGAGACTTCTGCTGAGATTTGTGTCTAACTCTTCATTATTTCTAAACTACAGTGAAGGTAGTGCAGCAGTACAAAGAATTTACTAACATAAGCCTGTAAAAAAAAACCACACAATAACACAAATAATTTGGCATTGAGTTACTTAAACTTGGGATACAACTCTCCACAGGCTACATTTGCCTGAAGTGCATTCTCTATCCAGTTTGCATTTCATATACTCAAGACAATCACATTACTTACCCTATATGCGTAACAGCATCCCTGTTTTCACATTCAGTTGTCCATATTGCTATTTTATCACCCTTAGTTCTAACATTAACAACAGCACCACATACATCATCACTGTAGTCATCAAACGACTCCCCAATAAGGCACAGCAGCTACAAAACAAAGATTAACCATTAGAAATGGCAGTTCAAAGTCAGAATCTTGCTCCATAGGCACACAGTGTACACAAAGAACTGAGGAATACTACATTTTACATTTACACATGTCAAGCTTATGGCCACTTGCCGTACAGCAATCATTTTCTCTTTACTGCAGTATCTTCTTGAAGTTCCAAATGTTACAAGTGAATGCAAACCCAGTTGCAATAGGGTATCTTTCTCCTGTTTTCAGTTTTCCATCTCTCTTCCTGTCCCAGCAGCTGCAAGTACTGACACAGTTGATCATTTCTGTAGTGTTGCCACCCACCCCACCCTCCCAATCCAAAACCAGGTAAGAACTAAAGGAATTCATTCTTTTCTAAAGTGTGTTTAACACAGGTAGACAAATCTGAAATTTTAAGTGTTTAAATTCACTGTCTAGGAAGAACCTGTGAAAAACTATTTGGGCAATATGTCAGCTATGTAAGGTCCAGCTTCAATCCTGAAGTATATCAGTTGCACATCAGACTGCAACTTAAATGAAAAGTGCTATCTAATGAAGTGTTACTTCCTATCAGTACACACAGGAAGCTTCAGAGCTCCCACAGGCTCTAAAGTGGGAACCAGTCATCCTGAACAGTGTGTAATGCGAGTGCAACACCACAACTGTACAAGTTACACAAAATTCTTTGCCCGCAGATTTCTAATAGTGAAGCTTGGAATTGGCAAAGGTGGTAATACTTCAGGAACATCAGTCTGCATTAGGTCACATCCCTGTACAACATGCTAACTGTGAAAGTGATATTTAAAATCTTTGACTTGCAACTTGTAACACAAGCAATTTTCAGATATTCAAAACTTAATTTTTTGTGATTAAGACACATTAATCTAGTCCAAGCTGAATTAAAAATCCTTCTGCACACTGAAGTGTTAATCTCCAAATGGACACTTGTTTACTTCACTTGCACAGTGTGTCAAATACACTGCCATTATATTCATTTTCCAGAATCACTTATAACATTTGGAAATCCACACTTGCAACTTTTTGAGCAAAGCAGGTCTTTCAGTACCCCTGAGAGCTGCAAGGGCTGACCTCATCAAGGAAATACAAAAAGGACAAAGTGTGCTAGTGAATAAATCAGGCATAACTACACATACTTTAAATGTTACACCTAATTGCGGGCTGCACACATGCACTGAGTAATGAAAGCCATAAATGTTTATGTTTAAACCACACACAAACATTCAAAATATTGATATGCCTCAGTACATATACATGCAAAATAATGCATAATAAACACTGAAGTTAAGTACATTCTTCATGAGTACTGCACAATAGGGGGGAAAAAAGTCTTCTCAAATGAAGTATACTTTACAGTTACTAATTGTAAAGATCATTAGATTATAAAAATTTGTTCCAAAGGGGAGTGATAAAGGGAGAGGGTTTGACTTTTGTTGGAGAAAGTTGGTTACAAATAATTACTGGAATTAGAAGTGACAGGGTTGTTTTAGAGCACATATTCCAGTCACCTGGGTATTTGGGCTCTGTGCCATTGCCTGCTGCTAAACAAAAGCAGAGCCCTCCAGCATTAACTCTACATAGACTGTCTGCACATTTCCAATCCATATGTAACAGTTATTAAGAGTCAGAGGGACTCATACAGGCATCTAGGGACAGAGGCCAAATGCACGCACCAAGATGTTTATTTACTCATATAATGGTCATCATCCTTTCTTCAAATCACTACTACAGTGACTAGAAAGATCCTAATAGCTCTGGCATTTTGGACATCTCTGCTTTGATCCTGAAGGCCATCTCTCCCTTTCAAAGGGGTATGATTCTTCTTGCCTTTCACACAAGCAGGGAAAAAGAGATCAGAGATTTGATAAGATTGCTTTGCATTGTACTGCCTGCAATCCATGCCCCTAAAGCCCAGATCACATTAGGCTCTTCACAGCTACTCTGAGTCAGTTCATAGACAGTACGGTTGTATCCTTTACTACAACACATTTACTGCAACCCACATAATCTCTAGAAGTATATTTACCATTCAAAAAAATCTATTCCAAAAAGATAACAGCAATGGAAAAAGGTATTTTTATAGCGCACAAGCGCACTGTGCTATTAGTTTCCTTAGTGTTAAGTACAAAAAGAACAGAAATAAATCTGAAACTCCCTTGCTTCAGCAAGACCAAAACATGAAAACCATTCACTTTTAAAAGTATTTGTGAAACAAATTGTTATATTTAAGCAGTTAAATTTGGGAGTCACATTCAAGACAAAATATTATTTTCCCAGTAGCTCAACAGCTATTCTGTACATTCCACAGGAAAAGGTTAATCTGTCCTGTAGAATTATCTCTACTTCTGCCCATTTTAAGAAAGTATTCAACAGAATACAACTACATTGGGCACCACTACTGAAAAATCATGTTTCAAATACAGTCTGTCAAGAAAAACTTAAAGGACACTGTGCTGCCAGAAGCTAGAAATCTAGCATTGCACACAGAAAGAACAAACCAGTTAAAATATTAAATACAAATGAAAGATTCTTCAGTCGCAATTTGTAAGGCCACAGTGCTTACTGTCTCTAGCCAGAAGCGATCAAGGTCACTTCGTCTCTGCTGTTTGTTTAGTGTAATTAGCCATCGGCCTCCTCGCTTGTTTTTTTCATCTTCCCACATGGGTTCAATCCCATCCTGCAAAGAACAGCCAGAAGTTAAATCAGACTTGATCTGTATTTTTCCTAAAGAATAACCAAAAGGCCAGTGATAACTGAGAAATAGCAACTTAACAAAAAAGTGTATAGTTTAATATACATACCTGTCCAGAAATACTCTCATACCAATACCAAAGTTCCAAAACAGCTTAAAAAGGGCACTTCCTCTAATGAATTTTTATTTCTACACAAGAATCACAGCCCTGGTGAAAGTCCTGGCTACACATTACATAAAAAACCTGTGGGAACAGGCAAAGCCAAACATCCACTTTGCCCCTGGTACAAAACCAGATAAAATTAGGAGCTACATCCTGGAGTCCTTATTTTAAGTCTTGGACTCACTGCAACATTGGCCAAGTGCTTTGCTTATGCATAAAGATTACTTCACTGAAACAGACACCCTTGGCAGTCTATCTCAATGACTTCCTGCACACACAAGGTGACAATAAGAGGGTCTTAACTGCCAGGGCCACAAAAAAAAAAAAAAAAATCAGCACACCATTTAGAAGCAAGTTGCATTCTGATTCATGCTTTACCAGTGGCCATGAACTGAATTTCTTGGGGGCGCACTGACACAGCAAAGCAACCAGCTGCCACTCCCATACCCACCAGCTACACTGCACTTCAGGGAAGTCAGTCATTAAAAAAAGCAGGTAACTGTCTAGACAGAGAAATTTGGTTAAGAAACATCTATTGAGAGCCACACTACAGAACTTTGGCTGAAAACTAATTAAGTGTTCAACATGCGGGATGGAGTGGTGTCAGCTCACTTTAAATTTAACACCCACACTGACAGCTGCACAGCTCACACTACTTCATCACCTTTAAGAGGAACTCTTACGAGGTCACGACTGAAGGACAGCAAGAGATTGCTCAAAAGCCTGGAACAGTTGACAATTCTGTACCTGTTCCATGCATTTAAATAATTAAATTATTGCTGGTTAATGTGCAAAAAGACAGAATAGATACACAATACTTAAAACACAAATTTAGGATTAAAGCAAAAAATACAAGCATGATCCATAGACACCCTAACCTCTGAGGGGCCTATGCCGCCTTAAAATTTACCAGCAAGGTTCCTCAGTCACCTAAAACATAGTTACCTTCCCAAACCCGAGGTTTACAAACTATGTACACAGTCTACAGAGGAGTCCCAGCCAGTACCTATGTTTATTATACACAAAGCACCAGTACTTAGGAGATTATTTAGGTATTTGAATGCAGAAAGGAAGCTGTACATTAGAAGCAGTTTGGAGAGGTTAGGATTTGATTTAGAGCTGCAGTTCAGATCTCCACTCCATCTGAGGCAGGGTTTCACAGAATGATGGAATGGTTTGGATTCAAAGGGACCTTAAAGATCATCCAGTTCCAAACCCCTGCCATGGGCAGGGACACCTCCCACTAGAGCAGATTGCTCAAAGCCCCATCCAGCCTGGCCTTGAACACCTCCAGGGATAGGGCATCCACTGCTTCTCCAGGCAACCTGTTCTAGTCTCACCACCCTCACAGTAAAGAATTTCTTCCTGATGTCTAGTCTAAATCTCCCCTCTTTCAGTTTGAAACCATAACCCTCGTCCTATCACTACACTCCCTGATAAAGAGTCCCTCCCCATCTTTCCCATTAAGTACTGAAAGGCCACAATACGGTCTCCCCAGAGCCTTCTCTTCTCCAGGCTGAACAACTCCTGCTTCATCTACACTTTCTCATCAGCATTTCCCATTCACTAATCTGAACACTACTCAGCATGCTTTTAACTGTCAGTGTTGGGTACAATTTTTATTTTATGGTTAAGCAACAGGACACACTACCAGTGGTATGAAAATTAATTATAGGAGCATTGTGCATCCAGCTAGTAGTACTCATAAATAATACTGAAGAACACTGCAGCCTCCCACAGACCTCAGACATTTTAACTTATTTCATGTCACACCAAATGACAGAGCTGGAAAATCTTTCAGATTTTATAAAATTATTGATATTTAATTATTTGCACAAGCATTTCAAACACAGAATGAAGACAAACACAGCAACAAATGAAAATGTACTGTCTGTGAAATGTATTAAAGGACTTGCATTTTCAGAACTAGTGACAGCCTGATTTTCAGAGGGCATGTGTTTCAGACTTCTTAAAAATTAACACCTTTATGACATTCCCAACCATGTTGCTGAACTGAAATATTTGGACAGTGTCTTGCTTAGTCAGGAAACCATCCATCAACATCCATAACTAAAGAAAAAAGGTTAGCAAGCATACCTTAAAGAGCGAGTAGTCACAACCAGGCATTAAATTACTAGAGAGCTGGATATGGTTGTATAAACTATTGGAGGGAAAAAAGCAGGATTAAAAACTAAGCATTATTTTAAGGTACAAAAACTCTTAAAGAATTCAAGACATATGACTGTATAAAACACAAAAATTAAAAAGCATTGAAGTTATTTCAGAAGCAACCCTATTTCCTAAGTATCTTTCAGCAGTATAAAAGCATTACCTTTAAGATGTTCTGGGCTTAAAGCAGCAGAATGGAAACTGGTTTATGAACACTTGCTGTGTTCCTATACAACAGTATTTTCCAGATATACCAATGCTTCTTTTAAACTTAGTTCTAACAACATTATTAGAAACATAACTTACTGAACTTTCATGGCAACAAGTTCTGTGTGCATGTGTATTCTGTACATATACATACATGGAATAAGGATAATTGTTTATACTTCTAAGGCTACTCTACTTTTTAGGAGAAATATTCAACCTTATTTAATACAATATTCTAGGCATAAAGGCTGTAGGCCCAGTAACTCAAAATCAAATAATGACTCAAAAGGCAAGAAAAGATGATCGAAACAACAATACATAAAATATATACTCTGAACTGAATTTAGCACTACGCAATTCAGAGAAAAAAAAAAATCAAAGGAGTATATTCTGTCTCCTCCTCTAGCAGGAAGACAGATGCTTTTTTCTCCCTGCACTGCTAAGGTCAGACTTCAGAAAAATGCCTGCACATACCACAGTAACCTGTAGTCCAAGACTGACATTTAGGCATGGTCCAGCACCAAAAAATAAATTGATTTCCATGATGTTCTAACAATTAGAAATAGGGCAAAGGAATTTACAAAGCCAGTTACACATTTACCAGCTTCCCTCCTTTAAGCTTACCTTAACCTTAGTATTTTCTCCCCAAAACACCACACCTATTTCCCACTCTGACCACAGTGGAGGCATGACTTCTCAACTCCTTGTGACTAATTTTATTCCTTGGCTGCAGACATCGAGATTAAGCACTTCTTTTAATTACGCAGACTATCTTGGTTATAGGAGCTCAAAAAACTTACCCTTAACTAACTTGAATAGCGTGCTTCAGACAATTTAGCCTACCACATACCCCCAGAGACTGCAAACTGCTGTTCACTCAACCTTCAGTCACCCCCACAGCAGGAATGGGAAAGTTGTTTACAAGCATAGAATCCTGTTTTCCTCCCTCTGATGACTGCACCAATAAATACTTTTTCAACATTTCATTTTTAGTATCTTTTTCTTTCCTGTTGGTGGTAATGGGTCACTGCTGGGTCTCACTATTCCACTAAGAGACACCATCTCTCCCTTTGGATGTGTTTTGGTCGTATCCAAAAGAACCCTGCCACTCAACGTAGCATGAAACACTAAGGAAGATCAAACATATAATGCTTTTTTGGTTTTTTCACCCTCAATTTCATTCCACTTGCATTTTCTCCATATTTCATCATTATGGCAGGCAAAATCTTCCACATAAGCCACCTGAATCTGACTGAAGCGAGTGTCTGGGAGGCACAGGCCTACCTTCAAAGCCTTTGTTCCTGCTGTTTGGGCCTAACTGCTTTTGCAGTCCTTCAGTTTAGAATGAAGGTAGTTTCTTCCATAACCTCTAACAAACTTTCAAGGATGCTTTTAATTTGCATCTATCTCCCAAGTACTACGCTTCAGATTCAGGCCCTCTTGAACACTTCAAGTGAGCCAGATGTCTGAAAATTTAATCAACTAGCAAAATTTGGTGCTAAAGTAGTGACAATCAGTTACAAGAATTTACAAATTCATGTTACTATGAGACAGCTACTGCAGAGATAAACTTTTCTACATGTATGTCACATACATATGAATATAAGCAGTGTTGCAGTGTTAACAGCAAGACAATGTGCATTTCAAGTACGAAAAACCTCTCCAATCACATTTCCACAAGGTTACATTCTACCACATTCTAAAGAATGAGGTAAACCTCACCTCCAGTTTTGTAAACATTTCAGATTATACTCAAAAAATTGCACTTAATGGAGTACTTTGTTTTTCCGACTTTAGCATAAGCTTTGCCAACGTATGCCAGGATAATTATGCAGATTGAAAAATCTTTACTTACGCCCAAAAATCTTCAACAGTATCAAACTTTGAGATAAGACGAAGATTTGCTTGCCAAGTTTTGCTCTTGTCATTTTTAAAAAACCAGAGTGCCCATCTAAATGGAAACAAAATAAAATAATAGCATCTAGCAATTAAAGTATATTGAAAATATAATTCATTATTTGTACTGTTATATCCAAACTAATTGAAAACTTTAAGATATTATCAGCATGGAAGTCAGTTTTCATCAATAAGCTACACAAGAAACTCAGTTCTCAAATGCAACTCTTCACAGATCAACATTATTTGCATTCCTACTACAAGAATCATGGCAGACTTGATCGATCTGTTTAGGTAAATATTTTAGACAGTTTTGGAACATTTCTAAGACTGCAAGTCTCACATGTTTCTCCTTGCTGCCACTGCTACCCTGTAATCCCCTACCACAAATAACTGATTATGGTCTAAAACAACACCAGCTATTCAAACTAGGAGCACAGCTCCCTTTCCAGTAATTTCCTTGCAAAGGTTACAAAAGCTAATTATATCACTCCAAAAGCTATATATGACATGAAAGTTTCCCAAGCACTCACATGCTCGGAGAGCATAAATGTTAAAATGGAAGCTGCATTGAGCTTAAAGGCAACAGTCTTAAAAACTCCCACCAACTTCTGCTGTTTCAAGTTTTTAAATCTGCGTATTCAGAGACAAGACTAAATGAAAAGTTTTCCATCCCATTTTCTTCATCTTTACCCCTGCTGAGTACAAATCTCAACACATATTATAAATTAAACCTTTCACACAAAGATGCTCTTTCTGGATCTAAAAAGCATCATTTAAAATGCTGGAACAGGATACCTGATGAGGCACGTAACAAAACAGGCTTATTTTTCATTCTGATAGTTTCAGTAGTGTCAAAATCACTCAGGTTAGCACTAGAGTAGATTTCTCACAGAGGAGTACTTTTAAGTCTATTTGCTTTGAGACCTTTCCTACCATTTCAAACCTTGTTTTAAAAGTTTAGTGACACATTGGTACAAATGTATGCATTTTCACTTTACAGGGTTTCTTCTGCTGTGCTTCCTATAGATAATGAAAACAATATGCTGTAGACATGAACCATTCATGATCAAGTCTAATAAGCTCTTTGGCTGATGAACACAGCTTTTACTGCTATCACTTCCAAGTAGCAGAAAAAAGTGGTACGATAGGAAGCAGAAGACTGATAAGAAACAAGAACGAGAGTTTTTTTACCACTGGCACCTTGATTGCCTGAAGTACAAGGCAGAATGGAAGGTTTTCCAGTTCTGCTTGGCAGCAACTCCATCTCAGTGTCACTCTCATAACACACCAGACAAAAGCAACAAGAGCTCTGCTTGCCTCCAACTAAAAGCAAAGCCATGCTCTTTCCAATTACATGGGTGCATTATGAAAATTTGCAAAGATTTTCCGCTTCTGTAACACCACCATATGGAAAGGCTCTAAATTACAACAGGTTCAGACCCTATTTCCTCTGCAACCTCACTACAAAAATCTTAAAAAAACCCAAGAATTCTCAAAATGCTGCTAGAAAACATAAGGTAAACAAGAGAGCTGTAAAGCCACAGGCATTCCTCTATCTTTGGCAAAATTACAATCGTACTTCTGTACTATTTACCTGTTTTGTAGTGGATGCTTAATATACTGTTCAGGGCTGGCAACCTCCTGACTAGGTGCTGGCTCGGTTTTCTCCTCTTCTGAAGGCTGAGGGTTGGGAGTGGTTTCCTGTTTGAAGAAAGGAGTTATTAATCCATTCCTTCTCAATCTTTATTGAAGTAACTTAGTTCTTTGAAGTAACTTTAAGAAGGTAGAAGCTAAGAGTTCCTTTAGTTCATCCTGGATTAGAGGCCCAAATCACATCATGGAAGTACAGTCTGCATCCCTTTATTCTTCAACATCTGAACAGGTCCTACAATAAATACTAACTGCAGGAATTCACATTCTGCTGTTCAGTGATTTGCTTCCTCTATCATTTGTTTCCAGACCTGTTTACCTAACATTTGTCTTATTTTGAAACAGTTCTGAGAGTTATTTCAGAAATACACAACAAGCTATGTTATCTAGAATATGCAAATCTAAAAATTAATTCCCAGGATTAATAATTTCAGAAGGAGTTTTTTTTAAAAATCAGTTTCTGATGAAGTATCATTGGAAAAGATGTACAGGCCCTGTTTATTTAGAAGAATCTGTTATTACAATTATGAGACAATTCTCAGGTCTGAAATCAGCTATTACAAGCAGCTAGAGACCAAATAGTTATCTTTGTATTTGCAACATCACTACTAACAAAGCTTCAGGCACCTCACAGCAGATTTTAAACACATACCAGGTCTCAATTTTCAAACTAAAGTAAATGTAATTACACATGTTTGCCACAGATTAGACTGATTCCAACTATTATTTTTTCAAATCTCTTGACACAGTGCTAGAGATGTCAAATATATAACACAAAGAAGTGAAATAATATATTCCCTTCGCATGCAAACCCCCTCCAGCTTGTCATTCAGTTTGAGAAGCCACTGTGTCAGGTTTGAATTTCTAATGCCATTCCTTCAAACCAGGGAACACAAAGCTTTATTGTGAGGCCAAGTGTCCCTGCCAGTTACCACCATCTCTCCCTAATCTGCAATCCTTACTAGAATATTACAGAGACAAGGAATGAGGACTAGAGCTCATTCCCTACAGCTAACACAAAAACACTGGCAGAGCTGACCCCGAGAAAGAAAAAGCACTTCAGTTATATAAACACATACTAACTACAGCAGACCCAAAGACTCTAGATATTCCTAAATGCAGCAATGTAAAAGTAGTACTTAAAAACTAATTTAAACTTTCTGATCTTAAAGAGAACAAAGAAATGTACGGGAGGCTTAAGTAATGATAAGTCATTTAATTAATGGAACAGTTGACTCCAAACTTTCATGTTACTCAGTTTATCATCACCAAAGCTGCTGAGAAGTGGAGTGGATTTGAAGTGATAACAAACTAACACTGTTTAACCTTCACAGTCCCAGCTGGAAAACTTCTGATAACACCTAAAGATCTATCTTAATAGAGGTTTTTCTTTTCATTATCAATATATTTAGCATTATTAAGCACGGTATTACATTTTTTTTTCAGAGAAGTTACACCCTGACACCTGAAAATCATTGTTTGCTTTAGTTTAACAGCTCACCTAGGAAAAAAAAACTCTCAGTTCAAAAGCTGATTTACATCATGCTTAAGAATGCTTTCGTACACTCCCACATTCACAGGGAAAGGACTGAAATGCAAAGGCCTGACAAGAGTAGTGACAACTAAGAGATTGCTTTGATTTACACAGCACAAGGAGCAGGTAGTACAATTTCCTGCCTCTTGGTAAAACTAAATGCTTTCTGAAGATTCCCTAGTGGTGTACATCACTGACAAACCCACGGAAGCTGAGTGTTGGACAATCTGTCAAATCTCCTTCAGTGTAACACTATAAAAAGCTAAACAGATCTTCAAAAAGCCTAGTAAATGCTTCAAATTCTCTCTAGAATAAAACTTCTGGTGTTAGCTCCATTTATTTTTAAGTTGACGGGATCAAATATACATCTTTCCTTTTAATCACAAGTAAGAACCCCACAGAACAAATTAAGATGGTCAATGCACAAAGGCTATAAAATACACCAAAGCAGCGTTTCAATATTTCTTCCTCCAAGATATTGTTTGTATTATACTACAAGGAGTCAAGTACAGACAAGTACAATTTAAATGCTGCCCCTTCAAGGGCTTCTAACTAGAAGAGCTAGAGATACTCCATGTGCAAATACAATAAGTATGTAAGAAAAACCTTGTTGATATTTTGGAATTTAACTAAGCACTAGGTTTGGTGATAAAGCTTGTTCTCATTCACAATACTCTGCAGTTGTGACATCTAATATTCACAATTGATTTACAAATGCTAATATGCTGAAGATTTTTACATCAAGTAGACTCACTCTTGATGAATGCGGCGCATCTTAACAAAAATAATTTGAGACTCTCATTCATGTTTGCTTTGCAAATAGCTTTCAATATATAAAGAGCTAATCCTAAAGTCTCCCTGGCCAGTCTTCCACAAATATGACTATATAAAATGGAATAATCCATACAAAACTACTAAGCACTTGCAGGGCTATGCCATTTCATAACTTCTAATACAAGACAACATCAGAAAGTACTTAGGTAGCACCTCCAGACAACTGAAAAGAGTGCCATGAGCCTCAATACCAATGGTCACCCTTCACATAACTACATGAAACTCCATTTCTGGAGAAACAGAAGACATCTGACTCAGCACAAACACTTTAGTTAAGTCACCACAATAAGAAATCCCTCAAGATATTTTGACAGCTAACCCAGCTTTAATGAAATTCAGATGAACCATTATTTCAAGCTCCTGTCCAAAACAGTACAACCCACCTCCAAGTTCCGGCTAACTACGATCTTGACCCTGGATTTTGCCATCGCCCTCAAAAACTAACTCAGCCAGAAGAGATTTTTTTTTTTCCCTTTGGCACCAGGCTGCGCATTGAGGACAGGTACAGCTGTACACCTTTTTCCAGGTTTGCTCACATAAAGTTGGAAGCAGAGCTTTCTACCACAAAAAAGTTTTCTGGCTGGTCTCGGACAGAAGCCTAAGGCAGCTTCTTTTCACTACCTTTTATTTCCCACTTACATCAAGGAAAGCAGAATAAGGACCATTTACATTTTTGGCTTATTAATTATATTAGCTCCCATTTCTTTTCACCTTACCTTTGTCTTACTGTTCTGACCACCAAGCTAAAGTATTTGTATAGCAAAACACTTTTCATTATTATGTATGTACTTCCGCTAATTGGCATTCAAAATCCATTTCTTGTATCCAGCCTCTTTCCAACTACTGAAATTCTACCCCAAACCACAAGCATGCAGGTTTTAAACAATTCTATAAACTCAGTATGAATTGATGTTGTACACATTTTACCAATTCACACCTTGAAATCTTGCAATTGCTACACTATTAACTTTAGTTAAAGTCAGGCTATCTCCATGAGCAGTTTCTGGACTACTAAATTTAAAGTCCTTCATAATACTTTACTATTGCTCATATCTAATGCATTCTTTAACCTAAAATTGACTTCGCACCTACTATTAAGCTAAGCCACCGCTGGGTTTGTTGCTTTTAAAATAGATGTAATAAAATAGGTAGCATTACCAGATAAACTGGAAAGCTTCATATGGCCAATCCTACTCCTCATACACAAGACAGCACATAATTAAAAGTGACATTTATTCACTGCCCACATGTTTTTCTGATGTAGGAATCAGCTTGCAGAAGTCCATGAAACATTTGCCTACTCAACATTTAATGACTGTGCGTATCTGCACGTTTCTTGGATCCTGACACTTGCAGATTTAATTGGTGTTATTTATTCTTTCTCCACAGCACATAATGACCAACATATCAAAGGAAGGTGTGCGTGACACTGGGACAGGAAACAAACAGCACTTACAGTAAAAACTGCTTAATCAGGTTTGTCTATTGAAGAGAACAACTAGCTTGACCAGGTTTCATCAAGTATTTTTAGGTGCAGCCGAGACCACATTCGTGTCATCTAATTGTCTACAGAAGACACTTAGGAAGTCCAATTGAGAGCACAACTTTTATGTCCCAAAAGAACATAACCTAGCACTACCACGCATTCTTGGTCAAAGTTAAGAGAATCAATCAGCAGAAGAGGATTCAAAAGTCTTCTTGCATTGAGCCAAAGTAAGTTCCATTTGAGAGCTTCCACCTTCTTGTTTAGGGTTTCCAACAGAATGAGAAAACTGCACATCCCAGTTATCAGATGTCTAGGGGAAAAAACACATCACCTGTCTGCTGGTCCTTATGTTTCTTGCAGGTAACTGCTACTATGTTACAATTCACAAAATCAAGAGCTTTATTTCAAAATATTCTGGGCAAAAAAAAAAAGGGGGATTTAAACCCACTTACAAGCAAGTATTATGTTATGTAAGAAAACAATCCAAATTAAGATCTGATAGGCAATTCTGATGAATGAATACAGAGGTAAAAATCACATGTAGCATGTGAAATACCAACTGGAAGAGAACAGCCACCTGTTACCAATTAGTGTTAAATAGCTTTTCAGACACCAGGGCAGAGAAAAATTTTCTAGGCATGCCATAACAAGGCCTAATACAGAGCAACTATTCTAACTGCATACATTATTACTTAGACCACCACAGATTTTTAGAAAGGCATCCACCATTAGTACACAAACACAGGACCCAATTTTAACTGAGTGACATCCCCACCAGATTAGAACAGAAGTGTAACACATACAGGAGGACAGGAACAGAAGACTAAAGTAGAAGAATCACACGCTTCCTCCAGGGTCAGAGGGGAACACTGTTTCGGGTTTTTTGTGGGTTGGTTTTCTTTTTTTTTAGGAAATATAATCTCAGGCTTTAACAGACACAAACAATATTTACAGCCCTTTAGACTTCTGAAAAAATGGGTTACATATGCTTGAAAGTACCCATCAGATTATCAACATTTAACTCTAATGTTATGACTAGAATTAGCAAACAAGTTACAAGGCATATCAAAATACTTCAGCATCTTTGTGTTTTTGCCACCTGCCTAAGCACACGGCCCTTGTGCTACTACTTCTCATCCCCATCTGCACCCTACTGCCCTGAAATGTCCCCATGGCATAAGATGGCTTTCCACATCTAACATGGCTAGTTCCAAGACATTCAGACAAGAAAACAAGAAATTCCCCCCAAACTGCTGAGGAGAATGGTTCAGATGACTCAATGGACAAAACCCATCTGTAACACCTCTAATCTTATCACACACTTCTACACAACAGACATAAAAGCACCCCAAATTACCACAAGCATATGGAGCTACTCATACAACCAAGGACAGAATTTCACATCAGCTGAAAAATTATGACATTCAATCTTCAGAAAAGAATTTAAAACAAAGTTGTATGATGTATGGATGCTCAAGAGGTCAGTCTTCAGCCAAAAAATAAAGTCCTGGACATACCACTGGTATGCCCGACTATTGTAAAGCATGTAATGTATACAAGCTACTTTGATAAACAGCACTGAATACACAAAAACCCAACCACTATTTGTAAGATTATTCATTTAAACGACTGTTCTGCACATTTAAAAAAAAACGCACTTTTAAGCAGTTACAATTTTTCTGCCTTACAGTCACTATGTAAGAATCAAAGACAACTGCTGCTTTCAGGCAGCTAACAGAACACTTGTGTTACACAGCACACTTAAATCTGTAGATCACACAGTACCTTCATAACATGAACATTTTAAAGAAGAGTAGGTTTGGCAACTTTAAGAAATGAATGACTGCTTTAAGTTTCTGGGCTTAAAAGTCTCCAAACCCTGAGTTTAGAATATTTCAAAAGCAAAAGACTTGTTTGAGGAAGAAGTCACATTAATTCACTTTCAAAACCTGCATTTCTCTTTCACAGTACAGGTATCTACCAACAACCCTCATTTGATTCTCTTCTCTCCACCCCCCAGAATTCACACTGATCATTATAAACCTGCAAAAAGGGTCACATTTTCTCAAAGTTTCCCCATGTTTCACCTCCACACCTGCAGGTAGTTATCAGTAAATGAAACACAACCCAGTCTCATATGCTATTTTTATGCATTACTTTGAAATAAACTGGACATTTTATAGGCTGGGTGAAATGCAATTTTTAAAAAAAATCCTTTCAGAAAAATGTTTATCTCAAAAAATGTACAAGTTGTCCAACATCACCTTCCTCTCAGAAGAGACTTTGTATTCAGTCAGAAATGTAATTTATAATTAGAAAGACAGTTTATGATAGACGCTCTAAGTTATTAAACAGCATGCAAGATACATTTAGCCTGCATCATTTCAGAAAAATGTCATGAGCAAGCAACCGTGTTCACAATACTACAGCTGAATACTATACTGTTTCCAGCCACAGCAGGTCACTGACTGTATTATAGCAGAAATACCTAGTATAAAGAGAAAACCTAAAGTTGATGCCATGGCCTGCACTGAATTGACATGCTGTCTGTCAATAATACAAACTAAATACCTTTCCACCTACCTTGAATTTTAGGAGCTATTTTGAACTTCCCAGAATTTCAAGGCCTTACACCACTAGGTTCGTAACCCCTTGAGATAATACTGTTTCATTTAAAGAAAGTTTCGAGTCTTACCTACTGATGATTAGCTGTTTAAACAAGCATTTTCCAAATTATACATAAGTGAAGTTTCACCCAAGTATCTTAAAATGTGGAGTTAAATTCACAGGAACTGCATCTGTGTAAGTGTAATGATAACTGTCACAAAGGGAAAAAATTAAATAAAAGAACCATGATGTCCATTTCCAATCTAAATGATGAGGGATCAGATGCTCACCTGTAAACTACTTCCACACAATTTAGATGCACCCAGAAGTTACAGGCTTCATGTGGCTACATTTTAGAGTCACCTTTGGTAAGCTACTGTTTACTAAAGCATTACTAATTGGTTTTGTTGTTGACTGTGTGGACTTTTGTACAGTGTTATCTGATCACATTCGACCCTCAAAGGCTACAATATAAGCACATTCTAATAGGACACATTTCTGCACATTCTTACAAATTAATCTAAAATAGTCTTAAAAGAGAAACAATCCGAATGGCAGAAGAAAAAATAAGTTTCAACCTGTCAGTGTTGCAGAGGCTTAAGTCTTCCCTGCAGTGGAGAAGTAAACCACTGTGCAACAGCTCTACATTTACTTAGACTAATCTTGCTTTTCCTCACAACCTCCATGGGACTCTTTACAGTACTCTAAACTCTCAAAATTCCTAAAGTTTCAAATATTTTCTTCCAGCCTCTTAACAAGACTTAAAATGTGTTACATTTGAGAGCGTGGAAGTACTAGATACATCACTGATTTTATTAGAGACCTATATTAAAAAAAAAAAAGACACTCAGTAATGTTTTGCACTTCCTGGGACACATTTTCACACTAGGAAACCATCACAGGTGACATCTCCACAAACCTAGGTCCAGATTCTGAAGGTCAGCAACAGAAAGGCCTCCCTATGATCAAGAGGCAATCTAATCCCTAACCACACATACAATTAAATTGTTCAATTTATAAGCACATAGTATTTCTGCAACATTAGCATCTATGACCTCAGTCACTAAGCAAGCCTAACTTTAAGCTTAGGTAAGAGAAGTACGAACCAGCTAAAAGGACAATTAAAAATTTTACTATTTAGATAAATTTGAAAATAAGCAAGCACAGCTGATGTTTATTTCCTAAAGTCAAACATACTTCAACTACAGCAGAACATTTAACAGCAGTATTACTTAAAGTGTTGTGAACACTGCCCTGTCTTCCACTTTTACCGGCTCAGCACAACTGTCACTGCATGGCGAACTGGATCTGGGAAACAGCAAGGCAAAATCAATTGTTTATTTTTGGCTAAATTAGGCCCCGGATCTAGCTCAACATGCCTTTAGAGTCATTTCAGTTTCCAATGGCCATCAGTATTACAAATTATTTATCACAACCCCTGCTAAGCTCCACAGTCATCAAGAAACACTGTGCTGACAGGAAGCTCTCATCTTCAGATATGTGGGCTATAGCTCAGAAAGAACAGCTTTGGAATGGGAAAACAGGTGTTTAACACTGGGGCTGGAGAACATGGAAAGGGTACTGCTGGTGGTCCAGCTTACTGTCTTCACAACCAACATTCTTCCTGCTCAGAACTGCTAGTCAAACAGTTTGTAAGTACTGACCAATTTTGATCTCTTCGTTGTAAGTAAAGGTGCAGGTTTTTTTGTTCATGGGAGGAGGATCAATATCCCTTAGACAAAAGGGTAAAATGAATCTTTATTTAAAAACACTGAAGTAATTTTCAAATTTAGTATCTTTTTGTCTAAATGTTACAAAGCCCCTCCAAAGCATGCACTGGCTGTTTATTCCCAGTTGGTAAGCAGCAGGAAACCAGCCTTCCTTAAGCTTCTCCTTTTCTTGAAGCTGTCATACACAGTCCATCCCTCATGATACACAAGCATGTGGGATTAGAATAAAAACTATACTTGGACCACTTCCAGCTGCTTCAGTTCTTTATGGAAGTGCGGGCTGGGACAATGTTTATAAAATACACCATTGTATCATAAGCATAACTTAATACCTAGAAAAACAACCAAAAAAAGTACTTCATTATAATAAAAACCACAAAAAAGCTTGAATAAAAATATCATTTTGAGCCAGAAAGATGACATAACCGGAAAAAGCCAATTTCGTTTGCAACACGCCTCGAGTCTTACCAGCCACACTCTTTTCTCGTTTCAGCCGCCAAACTCCCGAGCAGCGCATCTGCCAGAACTCACCCGTCCTCGCACCCCGGCCTGGCGACCCCCGCGGGGCCCCTCTCACCGCCAGCCTCCAGACGAGACCTTCACCGCTCCCCGCCTGCCAGGAGGGCGCTCGCCGGCCGGCGAGGAAGAGCCGCCCCCTCGGTGACCGGCGAGCCTAACCCTCCGGGCGGAAAGCAACATGGCCACCTCCACCGCGCCACATGCGCCCAGCGCGGCGAAAGGCCTCCCGCCGAGCGGCCGGGCCGGCTCCACGCCGCCCGGGGCTTTGCCGGCTATTCCTCGCCGCGTCTTCCGGCCCCGGCGTTCCCCCCCTGCCGCAGCGCCGCGGGGGCGGCGGGACCGGGACCGGGTCGGGTCGGGTCGGGCGGCGGGGGCCGCGGGCAGGGCGCGGCACAATGGGCGCCGCCGGCACTCAGGCCTCGCTCCCTGCCGCCGCGGGTGGCCGCCGGCCCGGCCCGGCGCCCCCCCCCCCCCCCGCCTTCAGCCCCGCGGCGGTGCCGGCCCAGCCCTCAGGCCACCGCCTCCCCCTCCCCGTCGCGCCGGCCGGCGCCTCCCGCTCCCCCTCCCCCCCGCGCCGGCCCCCTGCGTGCGGGCGCTCCTCGCCGGCCTCACCGCCCGCCCTCCCGCCCGGCCGGGCCCCCGCCGTCCCCGGGGAGGGAGCCGCGGCTGGAGGAAGCGGCGGCAGCGGCGGCGGGAGGGCGAAGAAGGAGAGAGAAAGGCGGGCGGGAGACGGGAATGAAGCACTCACCGGTTCCACCGCCGCCATCTTAGATCGGTCTGATCGCAGAAGCGCGGCGGGGAGGGGAAGGGGGCGGGTAAAAAAAACCCAGGTTCGAACCCGGTTGGCCGCCTGGCGGTCACGTGGGCCCGGCGGCCGTTGGGGAGTGAGGGGGAGGGGGGGAAGGAAGGTGCCGGCCTTCGGGCGCCGGGCGGGGCGCGGTGGCTGCCGGGAGATGTAGTCGCCGGGCGCGGGGGAAGGGACGGGGCCTCCTAGCGGCTCAGGCGGGTGCACCGCCCTGTCGGAGTAGCGGGTAGGACGTGTGTATCTACGTATGTGTGTATATATATATATATAAAAGAATATATATGCAGGTTTCTGGCCCTCGCGTTCCCCCGAGCAGCGGGCACCAGGGACCGTTCCATCCGTCGGTGCAGGAGCGGGCAGCTCGGGAGAGGCGGTTTCGGCTGCCTGCCGCTCCTCCGGGACAGCCCTCCGGCGCCCGGGCACCCTCTGAAAGGTTCACCCCAGACCACGAGCCCGGAGTTTCAAGATCATGCGATTTTTTTTTTATTTTTTTTTTCATTTAACTTGCTTTTTTAATTCCGCATTTAATTGACTGGGTACTGTCACTTGCCGGCGATCCGGGCTCGCCGGGCAAAACCAGCTGCTCCTCAAACCCGACGGCCAGGAGGCGGCTGCGGTTTGGCGCCGGGAACGCCGGCGTGTTTACCGGTGCCCCGGTACGGCCAGGCTCCTCGCCGGGAGATGCGGGACAGCGGAGAAGAAAGGCAAGAGGTGGGAACACCTTCCCCGCACGGGGAAATAGGGGTTGGTGGGGTAGGAGAAAAGCGAGAGGCGGTGCCGGTCTCTCCCCCTGGCTGTCCCAGCTCTGCGGGAAGGCATCTGGCAGCAGAGGGAGACCACCAGAGACCTCCTTTTTCTTATGAAAGGATGCAAACATGGAAACCCACCCAGTCACCGTGTCCAACTGTCAGCACAGCTCATTCAAAGCTCATGGGAGGAGGGAAGGGAGAGAGGTGGTCTCCAGCCAAGGACAGATTAGGCAGGTTTAGATGAAGTGTGCTGAAGGTTTGAACGTTATGAGCAGATTGCCAAACCCTGGGCACCTCATCCAACCACCTACAGCCGAGACTCGGTCCATGTGCTGCACACCCCCCTGATCTCCTTCTTGTACCGGGGGGGAGGAGAAGGTGGCAAATACTCGTCTGGACCTCTCTCTCACATGGAAACACAACGCAGCCGGGGCGCGCAAGGGCATACCGATACCTGAAGTAGACTTTATATATTCTATAGATGGTTAAACTGTAGGGAATGTTCTTTTAGTGAAGAAATGTAGCTATTTTAGTAACCATCCCAAATCGTTTTGAGCACTTAGTAAGATAAGAAAGGATGTATGTGGCCTTGAGAACAGGGTGGCCTAAGGCAGGGATGTAATAAATACGGACGTTGTCTGACAAACAGATGGTAGCAAGAAGATCATTAGTTTTAATGATCAATTAAGCAGTTAGAATGTTTTGCCAACATGAAAAGTGAGCCAAAGGACAGATGAAGAAGACGAAGATTGAGGAAGAAATGACCCTCACTCAAAATGAGGACCACCAGAAGGCACGAATACGCATGCCCAAAAACTTATTATAATATGTAAATGAATTCTTGGAAAATGTAATGAATATGCTAATGTTTTCTTGGAATTATATAGAATATGTATACCTGTTGTGTATAAATTTGGTTTGACATCATCATTCGGTGCGCACAATAGGAGGAGCTATCCCCTGTGCACCTGGCACCGCGATGAAGAATGCCCGCTTTCTAAAACTTTAAATTGAGTCTTAGAAAGTTTTATCTGTCGGTTTGCGGTAACAATACGGCACTACCAGCTGGGTGCTTCCGTTGTTGGCAAGCGAGGCACAGCAATTCACAACTCTCAGGAACGTCTCTCTGGCACAGAACAATAATTCCGTGTCAAGAATTGTACTCGTCTCTAAGGACATGTCTGTACCAGGGCTGCAGGGGCACTGCGTGGCTCAAGGACGGCTCCAGACGCTGTCAGCTCCCACCCTGCTGAGCGCGTGGGACGCTGCCGTCCTAAGCCCCTCTGGCAGCTGAAGGCACTGCGAGGCTCACCTGGGCACCCTGTCCTCTGGCCAAGTGTCTACCGCCTGGTGGGCCACGGAACATCTTGGGTTTTATCTGCTGTCACACCTGCACGCAAACTGCCACGAGGACGTGTCCTCTTCCCTTGGTCAGGACGCGTCTGAAAGCAGAGGGGCAGGCTTACATTCAGCATTTGTGCATCAGCAACAACTCTAAAGCTAGTTTACTAAGAAAGCTCTTTCTGGGAGAGAAATCACTTCTGTTCCTATTTGCTCAGAAGACAGTACCTCAAACTACAGAATCCTGAGAGGTGGAGCCCTCTCAAAGGGAGGAAAAGACAAAGATAGAAGGGCTGCTATTTTAAAACCAAGAGGCCTTGACACTGCTGATGTTCTGCTCCGCTGTTTCAGCTGTCTCAGACTCTTTTCACCACCAGTTAGAATTGTATTTCTGATCATAATAACCACAGGGGTTGCAGCAGTCACATTTCCCCCAGCCCTTGGCCCTCGATTAAATGAATTAGAAGTTCTGAGAAATTTATTCCAGCCACTATGGAAGAAAACTATTGCTTTGCTGTGTGCAAATAGCAGGGTGCAGCCCTGCAGAAGTCAAGTACAAAATGAGACCTACCACAGCTGAAATTTTTTATGGTTCCACAGGAGATTGGGAGGCTGCAAAGGATATCTGAATTGCCACAGCACTCCTAATTTACCAAAAGGGACTAAAAGTAAATGGAGCTATTATAAGAAGTAAGATCTTGAAGCAGTATAGTGGAGCCCATATTTTAGATTGCTGTTCATGAACAAAAATGATGTCCGATCAGGTGAACAGGAGAAATACAGCAGTGTGAGAGGGATAACAGTGTGTTTGAGCTCCAAGCTGGCTCCACGAGAAAAGGCTGCAGCAGTGCAGAATTCCTGTGAACCTCCAGAGAGAGGCATTTCATTTTCCTTCTGAAATGTTCCTGTCACAGAATGTCTGGTAGGGGATCTGCACACATCCATTCTGCTCTACCTGCTAAAGAGTTCGTTAGCAAGCAGAGTGTTTTCTGGCTTTGAGACCAGGTTCATTCCTGCATATTCATGCAGAATCCCTTCTTCAGGGTGACCTAGAAATGGAGGCACAGCATGAGGAACAGAGAGTTTGCAATTATACTGGTTAAAATGCTTTCAATTCCCCCTAGAAATCTACCCTTTAAAGCTCTCTCCCTTGAAATCACTTTCCAGAGTCAGGACAGTATTGCTGATCTCGTAACAGAAAGGAAGTAAGAAATTACATTCCTGAGAACAGAGGAAATTAAGGGAGGTGACAGAGGGATTGAGATGTTTTTAGTTTTAAAGGAACCAGGTATCTATGGAAGGTGTTGGCAAGAGGTGAGAGAAAGAGCTGTTTAGGGAAGAAACTTGTGATTGGAGCTAAATGCTTCAGATGCTTCAGACAGGTGTGCATTCCCTTATCTGCCCAAAGAAGATGAGTTATCCCTTGGAAATGCACCTAAGACTATATAAACCACTTTTCTCCACATGTAGGCTGACTCTTCAGGGAATTCAGTACATTCGTAAAGCAGAATTTCCCTCTACAAAAGTTCATGTTGACTCTTCCAAGTAGATCATATTTATCTGAGTGTCCACTAGTTCTACTGTCCACCATATTTTCTATTGATTTGCCAGGGAGAGAGAGGAGACTTCCTGCCCACAGCCCATCAGGCACCCTGTCTTCCATGGAACTCTTTTTATAAACTGACATCCCATTTGTCGTCCAGCAGACACCGGGCATCGATACACTTTTAGAGCTATAGTTACACACACCTGTTAGCAATTTTCATCTGGTCCTAGTGGTTTCTTACTGTTCATTTTATCAGTTTCATCAATTCTCTCTTCAAAATCCCTTCCACTTCCAGGATATCCACTGGTGAGCACTGATTCAAATAGTTTATGAAGTTCTCTGCAATGGCCTTGTTTTCTTTGAGTACCCCTCTAAGTACCATGGTTATCGTTTAGTCCAGCAGACTTCTGGAAGGCTTCTTGTTCCTAAGGACTGAAGAAAGATTTATTATTAGCTTTGATTCCTTTCAGGGGGAGACAATCTAACTGTTTTCTTACATATAATCTGCAGGAATACGTGGGGGTTTTCCTATTTTTTTTCTTTTCAGTATTACTTCATCTTTTTTTAAAGAAACTTTCTTGTTTCTAATAGCCTCCTTTAGCCTGTTGTTTACCTGTGCTGTCTCTCTTTTGCCCATTTTCAAGCCTTCGTTAATAATCTGAGTGTGTATAAACCTTAAGTTTCTAAAACATGCATCTTAAAATAGCTTCCTTACTGCCTCTGAAAAATTAATTTAGCTGCACTTTTAAAGTTACTTTTTAACAAACTCTCTCATTTTTACATAGTTCCTCTTTTCAAAACTGAGGACAAATTTGGTGAATTTTTTGGCTGCTGCTGCTCCTGTAATGATACTGCAGCAAAGTATGTTAAGGCGGTTGTCAGAGAATGGCTCTTCAAACATGAGATTTCAAACCAGATCCTGAACACTACTTGGGGTGAAGTCAAAAGCTGTCTGTCTTCTTGTGGGCTTTCTAACAAGCTGTTCCATGAAAGAGACACTGAAAATGTCTAAAACGACAATCTCTGTGTTATATCTAGGTGTAGCATTTGTACAATCTACACACAAGCAACAAAATCTCCCATCCTGCTGTATTTTCTGCCCTTCCTGGTCAGCTTGATCCTCCTTGGCATTTCACTATTAGTAAACCAGACCCAATATTGGGTTGGTTAATTCTGGAAGAAGTCACTAATTATTTGTACTCCTCTAAAATCTCCCTCTTTAGGCTTGACATGTTAAACTACGCAGATATTATTTGATTTCTAATAAGTTGGACAAATGGATTTGATTTGTATAATGGCTTTTTCAAAACCAAAATGGTTTTAAGGGGAGGTGAACTTCTTGTCACTCTGAAATCTGGCCAACACAGACTAAAATGTTGCCTGGCTTATCAACTCCTACAGGGGCTGTGGTACTGTGAGACTGTTACTGGTAGAATGTTTATAGAGGTGCAAGTAAATCCACATCCACAGATACGCTGTGCCAGCAGAAAAAGCTCTGGGAAGGGTTTATGGTACTCAGGCAAAGGGCTTTGCTTCAGGACAGAATTTTTATAGGACTCCAGACAGGGGATGGATATGTGAATGTTTTAATAAAAAGTATCTACACAATCCTGAAGAGAGACCGTAGTTTCCAAACCAACACGGTGGTATCAGGTATTGTATTTGTTGTTTCATTACTACTAGGAGATAGAATAAAGCTGCCTTCTACTATATTTGTTTGTAGATCATTGAATGGCCATGGGTTATAAAGAAAATGTATTGGAACAGTAAATTCTCTGCTGCATTTTTTTCTGCCATGTTACTGTTATGATTTGATTTTTATTTAACAAAGACAGAGGGTTCAATAAAGTAATGTTTTATCTGACATCTCTAAAGGAAAACACAATGAAAATATATTTAAATTCTTAACCTTTTATAATATTGTTTTATAAAATATATAGCAAAAAAGTTTTCAAAATAAAAAAAAAGGGCCATATTGTTCTACTCGTAAAACAAATTAAGATGGAACCTATTTCTCCCTATGCTGTATAATGCTAAACCACATTATGACGGCAAAATAAGAACATAATCTATTAGGTTTGTACATTCAGAAAGTACATCAATACATGCAGAAGCATTATTGTTTGTCCAGTAACATACTCTTTATTTTATCTATTTTATCAAATTTGGTTCCTAGTAATTCTTTACAGACTGTTTAATGTGAATACAGAAATTAATAAACCTTCCTATTTATTTTCCTAATATGTTGCCAGATGGATCTGATATTCCATTTTACTTGTTTGGCAACTACACACGTTCTTCAACTGCCTGTTTTAATCCTGCCTTTAAGTCTCTTAACATAAATAAAGATAATCCATCCAGAATCCTCTTCCTCTCTGATCATTTTATCTTCAGCTTCTTCTGCGTTTAACTTTACATTTTCATTCTCAAAGAACCAAATGTACAGACCTACATTTTAGAGCTTTAAATGTCATTTTACTGGGAAGAACTGTGAATGAGTGTTAACGACCAAATGATACTGAATATCATATAGCATTTGGCTGGATTCTCAATTTTCTTATGCATTACAGGGATAACAGCATAAAGTCCCCTATAAGACAGGTATGCTTACTAACAGTGTTTAATAAGACAGATGAATGTATCACATCTGAGTTCCGAACATGACTTACCCTATTACCGCAGAAAAAGGAAGTAAGCATGTATTGTGATTTGGTACATGTTCTTCTTCTGAGTTACAGAGGCACAAAGCCTCTAAAGAAGACATCAGAAGTTATCCAACAACTTGTAATAGCAATGAGAGGATTACAAGCAACAGTAATCTTTTCTTTGAGTCACTGACACACATAAGCAAGATCCTCAGAAGTGGTGTGGCTGCCTTGCAAGTGACATCATCTTCAAACTAACTAAAAGGAAAATCAAGATAGAAGGCAAAGAGGTATCAGAGATACATCCATAAAATCACACCTTTTGAAGTTATAGTGGAAAAAGAGAAGGGTCTGAAGTAAAGAAATGTTGCATATCTCTTCTTCAGTAATTGCTAGGAACATCTGTTTCATTCTGCAAAGTGCAGCATCAAAATCAGAGGTATGCAAGTGTAAGCTCTAACTGATCTGCACACCTGCCTCTCACTGATTTCATTGGAAATGGAACAGATCACTCGCATCAGCAATAGAAGACTTTTAGAATCATTGTGGTTTATGTGATTAAAAAATCTGATCATCTTAGTTTGATTTTGAAACCTGAAAATAAAAGGAATTTTTAATGTCTCATAGTATTGCCCATGATATCTAAAGTAGAAACAAAATGCTGTTAGTATTCTACTAATAGTGTGAGTACTACTAACTGTTAGTATTAAGTCTATTTTTTTACGGCCTTGATTTTGATGACAAAAAACGAGTGAGATCCCTGTTGATATCAGTAACATTCCCATTGAATTCACTGGGCCAGAACTTCACTCTGTGAATTCCGTTGTGTTTCCATAGCAAAGAATAAAAATTTTTATAACCTGAAGACACATTCATGGAGTCTTTCAAATATCACAAGCAGTGGAGTTTCTCTCTTTAAAGCTTGCAACTTATTGGTTAAATAGGAATGCTTTTTATAAAATTCCATTTTGCTTAAAAAGATGCAGCTTGTTTTGCTTTGTTCTTGTCCCATAGATAAACTACCAACTTGCTATGCATAAATTGGAAAATGCTAAGATTCTTAAGAATCGTTCTTAAATCAGCAGAAATTTTGATCCACTGTATTAATACATACGCTGCAAGAGGCAGTGCAGCTTGAACAAACAAAACAAAACAAAAGAATGTGCAGGATCTTCCTTTCCCCCACTACTAGAGAAAGCACACTTGGAATTAGCTTTGAGTAAGCCTGCTCCAGTCTGAACTGTGGCTGTAGCCAGCCTTTCAGTAGTTTAGTCTGTGTGTCCACCAATGGAAGGAATAAGAGCGATGCAGGAGCTTACAATACATAGCAAGCTCTTTTGACTTGTAGAATTAGACACACTTTGAAATCCCACATCATTTTTCTTTAAAGAGGAAAAATGGAGACAGGTATCTCTTTAATGCAACTCTGTTCATTTATGAAGTTTATGAAGCCTTTTTTTTTTTCCTCTGGCCATAGCAAGACTATTTTGCTTTGACTACAGGTTTGTCTTTTCTTCTGGGTACTGTTTCCTACAAGGGCTCTCTTTCACTCTTATTTTTTAAGATCATGCTACATATATTTTGTGGCCAGCTTTGAGACGTTTTCTTTGTGTGCATCTGTAATGGTTTAGAGTTTCTCTTTTTTTACACTCACGTACAGACACAAAACCTACATAACTGTTGCAGTTGGTACAAGAATCTCACTAAGTGCATGTACCATCTGGCCAAGCCATAATAGTGCACATTTGCATGTGGTGTAGCTCCTGGGTGGTATTTTTGCATTGTTTCAGCTATCGCTAAACAAAGAGGCATTTAATTGTGTTGTCAATGAGCCTGAACAGAAGACAGCTACTACACCCAAGAGCTTCACTGGGAAAGTGCGATTGCCCAGCCCCCACCACTGCAATGTACAGAAGCAAAGCCAGGAGGGGGAATATGAGCTAAGGCACTCTCTTAATTAAGGAATGTCAAATTCACTGACCATTTTCTTCCTAACTAGCAGCTGTCTTAGCTGCCAGCTGCTCTAGCTTTTTTGCAGCAGCTATCTGACCCATGAGACATTGCTGACCTCTCCTTCTGCCCTTGTTTGCTAACCCCATGCGCCCCCAGCCTTGCAGCACTTTGGAGAAGTTGGGAGGACAGCAGGAATACAGCACTGACATAAATCAAGGTCCATGAATGGGCTACAAAATTTCTGACTCGCGCGCCACGGTGTGTGTTTGTCTGTGACACAGGGAGGACAGGCAGCTAGAAAGTGACATGAAAAGCCTGACAGAGAAAAAGGAGCTCCACTCAGGGAAGGTCATCACAAAGGTCAGTGAACTTCCCTGGTGAGAATGAGTGTGCCACCAGATAATGGGAAATGGCAGTGGATGGACCTCCGGGAGGCGTGAATCAGTTCACTTACCAAATCAGAAAATCAAGGGCAAATTGGAAAACAAAATCATTGAAATGCCATAGAATCCACATAACTTTTACTATGGGGATGATAATAATAGGGCTGTTTAAACCTAAAAACCATCACAACAACAATAAAAAAAAAAAATCGTAGGTCAAAACTTTCAGTTAGTTACTCTAGGTTGATCTGCAAAAGCAGTCTGTGTTCTTTCCAAACACCGAGGAGGACACATAAGCAAGTTTGTTAATTCCTCAGTTAGGGGCTTCATTGTTCTTTAAATTACATATAGTTTTTGATTGTTTAATTAATATATGCATCCTTGGCTTCTCCAAGTAAGCAGGGAAACAGCATGCTTTTATTTTGCACTTCAGAAATGCAGCAAATAAATGAAAATGTGTAACAGAAGGAACCCTGTCTACTTGTTAGAAATCCTCTTTTTTTCCTAATGTGCATCATTATCAACCACTACAAAATGAGCACAAACATATACTGACGTTGTCCCAGTAAGGATACTGAAAGATACAAATAGGAATAAATTGTAAAGTTATACTCAGACATGAAATTAAATGTGAATTAAATCCTCATAAAATTACTTAGTAAAGTACGCTAAATTATTAATGATGATTATACTGAAATCGCACCAAGAAGCAGATGATGACATTTCAGCAGAAGACACTGGACTAGATCAACCAGTACGTTTCAGGTTTTTTATACCATGTCAGCAACACCAAGGACTCATAAACTCTGCTTCACCAGGTAAATGATGTCTACAGCTCTGCAGAGTTCTTCAAATGGCACAGAGTGGCAACTAAAGTGTACAAAGGTACCTGTCCTGTGTTGCTTGATAGCTCAATTTGTTGGTTACTTGGAAAAGGAGTGTGATATTTCATGGGCTGTACACGATACAGTACTTGCTAGCAACAGGGATCATTTTAAAAGTGATTCTGACTGTTCAGAACATTTTGCTTTAAGAAGGTTAAACCCTGCCTTCAATAATAACTTGCATTTGGAATATGTAAAATCATAGTCTGTGAATGTGCCTTTTAAATATATTTCATGATGCTGGTTGGCAATTGGTTGCCTCTCTTCAGAATCTGGACCTAAATGCCGTTACAGCATGAGCTGCATGCATCAATCAATATGTAGCTACTTTCACTCAAAGAAAATAATAGTTGTCATCTTTGTATTTACAAGCAACCTAGAAACGTTTCCTAATTGACTCTCACAGTATTCTCTCTCTACGAACAATCTACGAACAATAGTGGATACAAGTACTATCAACACTAGAGAAATGAAGGTGAGAGAACTGTCAGAAAGACAGCTGCCCACCTGCAATTCCACTTCAGTAATAGCATAGCATCAAATTCCTTCCATTGTTTGACCACGCTACTGAAAGCGTTTATCACACAACAAACTAAGATCAAATACTTTATTATTTGTTGCATTGGTCCTGTAATTAGCTGGGCTACCTAGCCAGTTTTTACCGCCTACGTTGTCATAAGATAGCAAGTATGTTTATATGAATACACTTACTCTGACAAAAGAACAGGATATATACTTTTCTGTTTTGGAGTTAGTACATGGCAATTTTCACTTAACCTCTAAGCCTAGGAGACATATAATTTTTTTTTTTTATTTTTTTTTTTTTATTAAAGATGCAGCCAGAAAACCACAGGGAATAGAACACAATTGCAGAAAATGCTGAGACCGTAGTTTGGTTTTTGAATCACACTTTCTG
The DNA here is from genome assembly GCF_964106895.1 of Numenius arquata. NCBI lineage: Eukaryota > Metazoa > Chordata > Aves > Charadriiformes > Scolopacidae > Numenius > Numenius arquata. Next base: position 32,301,523 of record NC_133580.1, on the reverse strand, counting down.
AGGGCTTACCTTGATGCCAGGAAACGAGGAGAATATTTTATGTATTAAGAGCAGAATAAGGAGTGGGGTAGTTCCATTGAAGTCAATGACCTTGAAGCAGGAAGAGGGAATCCAATCTTGCCAAGTTTTGACTGAAATCATAGGTTGTGCCTGCCAGCTAGTGGGAAGACAACAGAGATTTAAACAAGGAGTAGAATCCCAGCACTAAGACTGGATCTAGCAAATATGTGCTCTGAAGTCTTTTGCAGCTATTCTTCTACTCAATAGGCATCTCTCCATGTTTTTTTTAAAACCAACTTCTTCTTGACTTATGAACCAGTAAAAATGTCTTGCATTAAGTTAGAGATGTTTTAGTACCATCAATAGCTTTGTCATCAATATTCAGACAACATAAGCACAATTAGCTTTATAGGCACAGGTAGCATTTTTTTGAGACCAACCCATGCAATTGGGAGAAATATAATGTATGTATTATATAGGTACACCCCATCCCTGGAGGTGTTCAAGACCAGGCTGGATGGGGCTTTGAGCAACCTGGTCCAGTGAGAGGTGTCCCTGCCCATGGCAGGGGGGTTGGAACTAAATTATCTTTAAGTTCCTTTCCAACCCAAACCATTCTATGATTAGTCACAGTTATTTTTATTACAGATCACTGGTATCTAATCTTTCTCTTTCCAGGAAGAAAACTAGCATCCTTCCTGTGATAACGCCACTGCAACTCTGCAGCCTGCTTTTCTCATTTTAGTTACGGCCTTACTGAATATTGAATTTGTGGTGGTTGGTTTGGTTGGTTGGTTTTCTTTTCCTTCCAAACGAGAGCTAAAAAAATTAAGTTAAACCATACACACAGACTTACAAGCCAACACCGCACTCCATAATAAGGACGATACGCCTGGGGGGAAACGTTGGGATATGGCCTCTCTGAGGCAAAAAACACGAGAAGACAACGAACTTCCTTCTCCCTGGCAGAGGGAAACACACGTATTTTTAAGCCCACGTTCCAAGGAGATGGGGTGAGAGTCCGGCTCCTCCTCTTTACCTCAGTTATCCCGTCACCTCCAGCTCCCAACTCTCCTCCCTGCCCTCTCCCGGGCGTTATGGCTCCTGAAGGGGCACGAGCGGCTCCAACTGCCGCTTTCCCGCCTCGCCCCGCGTCTGTGGGGAAGGAGGGGCGGGCGGGGAGAGGCGAGGAGGGGAGGAGCGGCGCGGAGCGGCCCTGAGGCCCTGAGGGCCGCTCCGCGCCGCTCCTCCCCTCCTCGCCTCTCCCCGCCCGCCTCAGCCGGCGGCACCTCCGGGCGGCGGCTCCTCCCTCGCCGCGCCGCGCCTGTGGCAGCCCGGCAGCATGGCGGCGGTGGAGACCCGCGTTTGCGAGACGGCCGGCTGCAGCAGCGAGGCCAAGCTGCAGTGTCCGACCTGCCTCAAGCTGGGCATCCAGGGTTCCTACTTCTGCTCTCAGGTGAGGCCTCCCCCCCACAACACACACCGCGCTGCCGGGCTCCGGGCGGGCGGAGGAGCCGGCTCCCCTCGCCTACCCCGGGCCTGGCCCTTGGTGCCCGGGTTTAGCTGCCGGCGGGAGCCCTTCTGCCCCTAATGGCTAGGGGTAATTTGGGATTTTGATTTAATTTCCAGTCGTGGAGGTCGTGAGAGGGTGCGCGGTTTTCCTTCTGCCTGAGGGTTTGGGTGGTCCGCGCCCCCCTTTCATTCCCTAAAAATAAGGGCTTAGTGGGATAAAATGGGCAGTGCTCATCAAATTCCAGCCTGTGCCTTTCTGTGTCTGCATTGGCTCTGGAGTTGCCTGGCTTCGATAAATACTGGGATACTTGTTGCTCTGAAAACAAATTTTCCTGGTTCCTTGAACTAAATAAAAGCTTTTGGGAAAAGGGTTTGGGATTTGGTCCTCTACTTCATTATTGTTTTATATATATATATATATATGGGGTTTTTTTTTTTTAGTATTTTTGAGTATTCTATGGGCCATTCTATTCCATTCCGTTCTTTGGGCCATGCTATGGTATTTTACTCTAAGGGTACCAAACAGGGAGGTTCAGGTTAGGCCAGTTGTCATACAGCCGTCAGCTCCTGTTAAACACATTCTGTAGGCCTCAGCTGTCCTCACTTATTACCACTATAGTGGTAATATAGTTTGGTTCTTAGTTTAAATAAAAAAGGACTGTTTGATGGCTGATGAGTGTTGGGGTTGTGTGGGGTTTTTTTGGCTTTTTTTTTTTTTTAGTACCTTGAAAATTCCCAGTAAAATATATAGCCTAATACTTTGGACTTTTTGTGTGTGTAGCTTCTGTCAACATCAGCAAGGAAGTGCATGTTTAATTCAGGGATTAATGGTGAACTTCAGTGTCAGAATTATAATTCAGGGTAGAATCCCTGAAGTTTTGTAGATAAATTTAACAAAATCATTCAATCGCATCAGCTAGATTACCTTGCTAATGGCACAAATTTTCTTCTGAATCAGGATGTAAACTGATAGTTACGGTTTGCATAAGAGTAGGGGGAAACTTCCCACGTGCATCTAACACACCCACTGCACGGTTTCTGGTAATTTCCCCTGAAATCTCTGGTGCCACATGCTGGGAGTCAATCCTAAATTACATCCACTGCAACTCAAAATTGTTCTGACGATTCCGTCTCTCTGGTTTCCATGGGGTGCTTATAGCTGGTTTGTAGGATTTCCTCTGCGTTTTACTACCCGTTTTGGCATGTCTGATGTAAAACTCATCATAAATGTGCCTTCAGCATATACAAATATTAGTTGGTGATGACAAAACCATTTGTTAGCAGACCAAACAAGCCTATGTGAGAAGACCTAGTAACATCTTCGCTCCCCTCTGTTCCATCCCCAACTCAGCTAATTTTATATAGAATGCAGAGATTCTTATTATCTATATATTAGGTTTTGTTCTTTTGAAGCATCTGCTACTGTTATAAGGTAAAAGGGGAATTACCCAAAACATTTATTAGCTCGTTAAAATAGGCTGGTGGATAACTGACTACATGCTTGTAAAGCTGTCCTGCATAGTAAATAAAATACTGAACTGGGAATCCCAGTCGTCTTATTCCGAGTGACCTTGGGTGTGTTGTTCCTCCTCATTGTCTCGCTGTCCTAATCAGTAAAGTAGGTGAGCATAGTTATTCCCCCTAAGAAAGGGGCGACACGTTACAGAAGGGAGAAGAAAATTAACCGCTGCCTGTTTTCAAGGTGTGCAAAAAATGTCATGTACTGAGAGAAGAGTCCTCCTGTTCAGCCTGCAGCAAGGACCTTCAGCCCTGCTTAGCACCTACAGTGGGGTCCAGCACAGGGCTGCCCTGAGGTTCCAGCTCTCCCCATCATCAGGTGTGTGCAGTGGGTGATGTAGGAGACTCACTGCAGTGCTCCGCTGGTGCCTTGTGAGCACCCTCAGGTCAAATAAGCACATGACAAGTGAAGGACTCTTAAAAGCCAGGAAATTTTCTCTGAACTTCCAGCAGGTTTCAGCTGACAGTACGTGACTGGTTAGCATTTGTGAAGCTTTTCCAGAGTTCTCTCTTTGGTGCTTTTCTTTCCATTGTGGTATTACATGCATAAATAACTGTTAGATAAGCTAGTGAGCGGACCTAGGATGTTATTCCACTTCACAGTGCAGCCTGCGGTATAGCTGGCGTGGTCCTGTTCCCTCCCTCCAAGGATACACACCTCTACTCCTTCCACTAAGCTTGGTGAGCCACTTGTAAGGGTTTTTTGGGTTTTCTTTTAATGGAGGAAACGTGGTTGCATTAATTTTTTTGCTGGTTTAGCTCCCCAAAGTTGTGCGCTGCGGGTTCACAAAGCACCAGTGCTTCAGGAGCGTGCTGCCGAAGAGCATTTGCCTGCTGTGGCCCAGTTTGCTGTAGCTGTAAAATCAACCTGTCGTTAGCTATGGGAATACAGGCGCTTAACCCCGGGGCTGAGGGCAGGATGGGAGCGACAAGCTACCTGGCGCCTCTTTGAGGGGTGAGAGCGTCTTGTAGGGATGCATGGTTGGTTAATTTGCATGCTGGGTTAATTTGCTTGGAAGCCTAAGATGACTTGTTCATACAGCCAAAACTCCAATCACAGCTAAAACCAGCTTTGTAGGAGTTTTTCTCCAATGCTAAGAGTAAACAGTACAAAAGTGTGATCTACTGTAGAAAGGTATGGAGTGATGGCTTTGGATTAAATAGCAACATATAACTTGTTAAGAAAAACTCACGCAGGTGGTATAGGACTGAGAATCTCAGTGTAATGAGGAGACTGAGTAAACATTTTTCCTCACTGCATGTAGAGAACTGAAGTGAACTTTTCAATTAAATTGTATCAAGACAGTGCTTTCCCCGGTGGATTTATTGCTTGTGTTTCTCCTTTCCTTGAGAAAGGGCATTATTCTGGTCATTTGTTTTTTAACCCCTTTCTGCATCAAAAAGAGTATGTCTCAGCAACACGCCCTGAAAATGCTTAGTCTGAAGTAATTTGACATCCTTTGAAATTCTTTTGAGCCAACACTGTTTCTTCTCTGGGTTGTGCACCTCGGAAACTGGGTACAGCTGTTGGATAACAGTTGTGCTTGTGGGTCATGGGTGGAAAGGGGGCCAAGGCAGCTGAGTTCTGGCCAAGCAGGGAGGTTTTGAACTGGTAATGGGCACGGGTTAAAGATGGTTTTTAGAAGTGGAGGAGCTCTGAGGTGGTGTGTTCAACCCCAGCATTACTCTTTTTCTTTCCCTCCCAAGGTGTAACGAGAGGGAATATTCTGCTGAGGGATTCTGTCTGCTATTAACCTTTAATAATACCTTCATTTAGGCTAGTAAATCAGATACTGTCACTGCCAGCTCCCTTCTTTCTGCTGTCTTGCTTTCTCTTTTGTAAAGACTTACTACAGTGTTGCGTGTGTTTATCATCTGGGGACTGAATTACTGTATCTCGCTGTACCTTCTGAATGTGGAAATAACACAGATGCCCAGCATCACACCTCAAGCTTGTTGTTCCTCTTACTAAGATGAATTTGCGATTGTGAAATCTGCCTTTATAGATACACGTCACTCGTGTGTAAATTGTATATAGTGTACATAAACAGTTTGTACACACAATACACAATTGTATACAAAATTTACATTTCTTCTGTGCCTTCTACAAGCTGCTGAATGATGTACAGGGGGAAAGTAGTAACTGTTCTTGAGATGTCTGGTTACCGCTTTTATGTGAGCCTTCTAATTGTAAAGAGATCTCTTATTAACTTTGTGTTGCTTTCATGAAAACTTCCTCTCATACTATTTATATCTGAATAAGTGTCTCGGATGAAACAGAGTAGTCTGTGGTTTTCTGTGGTGTGGACTGGATGCTGGTGTGGATGCATTTCTCTAGTTAAATTCAGAAATACCTCTTTTTTTTTTTTTTTTTTTTTTTTTTTTTGTTACATACTGGAAACATTCCCGTATTGTAAAGTCAGTGGCCTGTACTGCTTTTCTTAACTCCAAAAGGTGGAGGCCACAGATCACTCTCTGAATGGTGGTCCTAACTTACTCAGGAATGGTTGCCCCTTCCTGCTTTGTACGCCCATGTGTTGTCAGTCCCAACGAGGCCCAGGTGTATCAAGTGATCTGGTTATAGAGTCAAAAGCGAGGACCGCGACATGGTGAACCTGCTACATGTGAGCAATGGTTGGACGTGTCTTTGTGGTGTTTGAAGGGAAACTATTTCTCTGAAGCGTACGGTAGGCAGTAGCAGCTCCCTGGCGATGGTGGGTACCTGTTGACGGGGCTTTTGCCATTTGAGGTGGGGCATGACTTGTTAAATTCCAGTGACGGTAAAGAAATGCCGCTCTGTTTTCTCAGTGGGTTTGTATACTGTTTTACTCCTTGCTGGGAGGCACGTTTTTGCTGATAATCAGACCTGGGCCCTTGACAGCTTTGGGTACTCAAGGTCACCAAAATTTGTGAAAAATTGTGGTCCTGAAGATAAGAGTGATGTTGTCCCGTCCCCCACCGTGCTGTTTCCTTTCACCTTCAGTGTGTTGGGGGTGGGGAGCGGGGAACAGTGGACCTGGATGAAACTATTTTTTGTCCTCTCCTGTGTCAGACCGTAGGACATAAGTGCCATATTTCATTCTTGGTTCACTGTTCTTTGCTGTGCCTAAAATAGTCTAGAACCGGCTGCTTGTATCTAGCTGCAATGCATGTGGGTTTCTTTTTGGTATAAATGGCACTCTGCAAATACTGCCTTCTAGAAGGTCTTTTGACAGATTCCCTTAACTAGGAAGATGACATTTTTAATTGCCTATAAATCACCATAAATAGCCGTGTCTGTGGTAAATGCCTGGTTATTGTTGAGGCACAAATGCTGGGCCCTCACAACTTTCTGAAAGTAAAACTTCAGACTCCTATAGGCAGTCTTTCTGAGGTAGTGTTCAGTATACTGAAAGGATGGTCTGCTTTGAATTTCTCTAGTCTGTTTTTCCTTTGCTACTCTCAAAAATCACTTGTATACCTCTGTAAGTCTGAAGAGTTGCAAAACGCAGTCCCTTCCTCAAAGGAAGGGCGCTGTCATGTGGGACCCAGGAATCTTTGGTGAGATCAGGCTTTACCTGAAGGAGAAGGACAACACCGCTGATACCAAGGTGCTGTATGTAGGTGCTTCCCTTGGGTTTGAATCTGAAAACGCATATTCAACTCTCATGAAAAACTGACCAGTCATATACGCTGCTTAGGTGAGTTTGAGAATTTTGTACTGAGTTTTTCAGGCCTGAGGTTATCTCTCTGGGCTTGTACCACACCTGGAAGAATAGGGTTCAGCATGCTAAAGAGAGGCCACAGTTTTATTTTAACATCAAATGTATTAACAGTAGTATTCCTGAACATACTTGTATTTCTGGATAAAGTGTATACAATTATCCGTGTTGTATTAAATGTATATATTGCTGATAATCTGATATTTTTCTTAAGCTAAATGCCATACTTAAGCTTTTTTGCCGTCTGTTTTGCATACCTTCGAGGTGGTTTGATGAAAAACCAGTTCTCATTAAGCAGAACTACATGATCTCAGATTAAGACAATTTTACATTCCAAAGTATGCTTTAAAATTCTATTAAACAAATTGCTCGGAATATTTTTTAGATACAGTGTACTGCTTGGCACTGTTTCCTAGGTGTTTGCCCATTACAATTCAGGGTATAATGACATGCAAAAAGGCAGCCAGTCTGTCCCCGCTGTTTTGATTCTAGCTTTTTTTTTTCTTTTTTTTTTTTTTCTGTGGAATAGGTGTTTTTGGAAATTCGTATCAGTGGGCCTAAATAATGAGCAGAGTGGACGGGGAAGGGTAATTTTGTGGAAACTGGACATGAATTGGAGTTCTTCAGTAACTGTACAGTGGGGTGTTTTTTGTATACCTGCTGATAGCTGTATTTGCAGCATCAAATGCCAGCTTGTGTAAAGCAGCAGTACCCTAAGGTGAAGGGGAGCCTGAAGAGGCGTGTCAGCCGTAAGGCTGGAAATTGCTGATGGAGAGTTAGCAGAGCTAACTTTAAACGAGCTGCTACCTTGCAAAAGGCAGTTCAGAAACAGAATCAATGAGAATGCCTTGAATTCAGCATTGTGGTGCCTGCGTAGCTTCCTGTACGTGGGTAGTTTATTTAAAGCTAGTTTGGTTATGTCTGTACTATACAGAGGTTTGCAGTGCAGTTATATCCTAATCTTGGTTGGTTTAGCACCCTTTTTCTCCTCTGGAATTTGTGGTTGGCTGTGCTTTTCTACCTCTTTATCAGGTTGCATGGATACGTGAACCGAAAGAATAAGAAGCTCCCTGTTATTGCTGTAAAGATGACAATAAACATATGAAAAAAATTCCTTGCTAAGTAGCTCAATAACTGTTATAAAGGGTTTTGGTTTCTGTTGTTCTTTTAATGGCTGATTAAGGGAAAAAAAACATCAACCTAAGGTATTTCATAGTGATCATTGTGTTCGTAGTCAAAATGCACTCTACTGTAAAACAAATTCTGCTATGCTGCATAATTCTGTCAATATTTCAACCTGTACATGGTTGTTGGGCTGAGTCCTTAAGGTAAAAATAATTTAGGGAGATAACATGGCTTCCACGAGGTCATCCAAGAGAAATCTTTCCAGATCTTAATGCTAATTGTGCCTTTGGTTACCTTTTGGCAGATAAATGTACAGATTCTGTTGAACACTGTGTTGAGCTTGTCTCTAAACGCAGAATCAGTGGGATCGGCTTAAGAATGACTTTAACAACATCTCTGGCTTCAAGGTTTAAATGTGTTGATGGCTTCTGTCTAAAGATCACAATTGTATTTTTCTTGCTGATAGAATAGTAGTACCCAACATTGCTCCTAACAAATTGAGGATTACCCCTCCACCCCCCGCCTTTTTTTTGGTCATACATTTGACCTCTCTTCTTGTACAGTTCTCTTCAGTGTTTCCAAGTCTGTTTTGATTGCTATATAAAAACCGCATGCAATAAAAAGAAAAATGCTTTAGGTGAGAAGGATGGGGATATTAGTATCAGACACAGTAATGGATAATGTAATGTCTGAAATGAAATCCTGACTGTCTTCCAAGAAACTTGAAGCCAAATTCATATTATTTCTGTGTACTTTACCCCTGAAGCTAATTAATGTTTTCAAATGTAGCCATGTGAGGTTAACCATATTAAAAAAAAATTTCTTCATTTTAATTTTAGAAGTCACCCTGGATATTTCTTCCTGGATTTTTGTTTTTTTTTATTTAATCATTGAAAATTTTCTGTCCTGATCTGTATATGGCATAGGAACACGGACAAATCATTAGAGGCAGGAATGATAATAGGAAGATTGAAGTAAATGTCTCAGCAGAAGTCTGAGAGGAGAAGGCTCAGCAAAAAGCAGAATTTTCTCCAGAAAATTCTTCAGAAAGTGGCCCAGATGGAGCGAAAGAGTGGCTTTCTTCCATGGCTTGTCAGGAAGTCTGCTGCATAGAAGGTGAGGGTGTTTGCAATATGCAGTGGTACTTTAGTAGTGTTCTGTCGCCAGAGCGATGAGTCTCCAGCCTGTGAGATGACAGCTGCCATGTTCTTATCTGGAATTGCCAAGGCAGAGCTCTGCAGGCATGTGCAATGTAGTGCTTGTGCAGTAAGTTGTTGAATATAAATAGTTTGTGTGTACCCGGTAAGTCCGGTGCTTACAGAAAGCATATGACTGATCCTACACAAAATACATGGGTTGTAGGTGGATGTGCAGCGTATCCTTTGAGTGCCTTCCAAAAGTGGCAGACCAAGGCAGAGATATTAATTGATCATACACCGCATGTGTAATAGCCTGTGCTTACAGAAATGCTTCGGAGTCGCTGTGTGCACTTGCTGCAGTTGATTGATGTGCATAGAGTGCACGGATGTGGGATGTCCCGCTGTACAGCAGCTTGTTTGGAGCTACACTGTAGTAGTTCCGATGGAGCTGCTGGTGCCAGAGGAACTAGAGGGCAAGTAAAATCTGGGAAGCATGTTTGGGAAAACTCAGACATATGGCAGCCTTATGCCGGATCTTCTTAGGTAGGTCGTTTACAGCTGCAGGAAATAAAAAGTCAAAATGGAGCCTGTCAGCTTATGATACTGCCAGTGGTGCAGTGTTTGCCTGGTGTTTTCTGGTTAAGCACCAGCAAAGAGGAAAGACTGTTGGCGTTGGAGAAAGGAATGGCATTGGAGAATACACCCCAAAATTTTGTGGGGAAGGAGAGAATGATCTACAACTAGTAATTACCACAGCTGATGTATGTTTTCATTCCCCAAATGCTCCTTTATATCCCAAGAAGTGAATTGTAGATTTGCAGACTTGGTAGCTGCTCTAAGTCCTTAGTTGTGTAGTCTTTCTTCTGTTGCAGAACAGAGGCCTGGTGTTTAAAAGGTGATTAAAACCATACTGGTGCTTCTAGTGTCCTTGAACTAGGGTTTTTAGCTTTTTTACTTTTTTTTCTTAAAATAGACCTCAGTTGAAACCTGCTCATTTTCTTCCAGCTCTCCAACAGAAACCGGATAGTAGTGCAGTGCAAAGGTCTGTGTGTGCACTGGGTTATAGAAGTGTGACAGTAAAACCTTCCACCGCTTGTTCAAAAAGGCGTTCTCTCTGCTAATCTAAAGCGTTGGTTTCTAAGCCTCTTGTTGCCCAGACCATTACATAGCACCGCAGCATGTGGAGTGCCAGTCCAGAGAATGTGGCGTAGGAAGACAACAAACAGCTGGTTTTGGGTAATGAGGGAAATAGCACACAACAGGGTCTCTTTGCACGTGGGCATACTTGTGCACCACTTTACTGTGGTCTTATGGATACAATTTGATAGCTACTGGTTGCAAGACTAATGAGAAAATGGGGAGATGATGGCTCTACAAGAGTAGACAGTTAAGACTGCTCAATAGCAACTGTGAAGCAGGGGTAGAACGTTGTATGCTGGGCTTAGTTTACAGATCTGTTGTCTTGGACTGGTTGAGTGTTGTATACATTGGGTTGAATCAGTTTTTGGCTCTGGATGGTAGTTTTATGATGATGATTCAGCAGTAGTATTGTCTTTCCTTATAAAGGAAAAGAGTTTGCTTCCTGCCTCTTTCTTCAGAAATTCAGCTGTTATTGTAAATGATTGGAATTAGCTGTTTCCTAATGGTTGTTTTGAGTGCACATAGCTATTGAATTAGACTTTCTTATACATAAGCAAGTAATTTCCTAATTAGCACCTTGAAGGATCACCTTTAATGCTGCCTTGTGCAGCTTTTCTACCTAAATCTTTCCTTATTTCACATCTTTCCTTCATCTTAGTCTTTCTTTATTCTTCTCCAGCTGCCAGCCATTTCCATCTGCCCCTTTGCTGATTCATTGTTCATCGTATGACCTTGTCTATTTGTTCTTGGGAAGAAAAGAAAAAGACAAACTCCTCCTTCACATTCTTTCTTTCCTTCATTTCAATTTCAACTTTCTCTTTTTTTTTCTTTTCCTATTTCCATTCAGTAACCCTCACTCTTCCCCCCCACCCCTTTAATCTTGTTCACTTATTCCCCTGTGATCCCACTGATTGGCCTCTGTTGCTTTCCTGTGCTGGGGAAGGAGGCAGAAAAGACGCAACTAGCAGGAGGAGATGGCTTCTTGTAGGAGCCAAGGGAGGACCATCCTGCCCACTGCAGTGCTGTAAGATCTGGTTTGGAGGTAGACTAGAAGAACTCATCCCTGTGTTTCCATGAACAGCACAATGTTTCAGCCAACCTGGAGCAACCATGGCGTTTGGTTACTCATTAAAATGATAAGGGGACAATATTTAGTAGATAGGATTAGATCAGTGTGTTTCACTGTGATGGGCGCGTCTGTTTGGCTATGCTTTCTGTCTCTTCTGGCTCATAAGCTGTTCAGTGTAGTACTTTCTGTTGTTAAGACTAGCAGTTACAGTAGCATTTCCTGCATGTTGCTGCAAGGGTTAGTAAAACCTGTCTTTTAGTTTTCTTTTAAAATACAGTTGCTTCTCTATCTTGTGGGTATGGCATCTCTGTCCAGAATAATGCTACTTAAAAATACATATATTCTTTTGTTTGCTATTCTAGGAATGCTTTAAGGGAAGCTGGGCCACTCACAAGTTACTACACAAGAAAGCAAGTAAGTACATTTTATTTAACCCAACCTCAACTGTTCTGTGATTCTGTATCTAAAAATGGTATGGATTTTTCCAAGATATCTGGCACTGGATTCAGCATATCTGAAATTTTGTCGAGTTCCTGGTAAAGATGTATGTAAAATTTCAGAGGCAGTGGTACAGAAATCTCTGTTTCTGTTCCCTTTTCTATGTGTATGAAGTATTCCTTGAGCTACATTGCCAGGTATATGAACAGAGAAAGAGGGTTGCTGAAATAAAGGACAAGGAGAATAATAAACCATTATTATAAGGCATTGCCAGGCTTGTTCCATCATAGCATTTTGACGTCTGATGTAGTAAAAGGCAGTAAAGTGGGAAAGGTTCTCGTGAAGTCTCTGTGGTTAGACGCTTGCTGGAATGCAAGCGCACCAGTCAGAGTGCAGCTGTTCTGTATATTTGGGGTGTGCCACTTTTGGGGGAAAAAAAAAAAGGAAAATGCTTTTGTGTGCTGATGGAGCCATTGATAGGGTGTATTGTAGTGAGGATTTTGCTGAGTTTATTTGAAGGTAGTAAGAGTATCTGTATGACTTAGTTAAAACTGGTAGCTCTGGCACAGAAATACTGGTAGATTCTCCCTTACTTGTGTAGTAAAAATGATTCATGACTTCAAAACCGAACAAACAAAAAGAGAGAGCAGACCACGGTTCTGCCCCCCTTGCCTCCTCTCGCACCACCGCCAGCCTAACTTCATCAAGCCCTACCTAAAAGTGAGGCAGGATTAAAAAGTAAGTGGCATGGGAGAAAGTAAAATCTTCAAGTCATTTACATCCTCCTTTCCTAAAACCCAGCAAAACTCCTTTTTCCATCATAAATGTTGCGTGATTACCGGTTCTGGGCTCCCCAATTCAAGAGGGATAGGGAACTACTGGAAAGAGTCCAGCGAAGGGCAATGAGGATGATTCAAGGATTGGAGCATCTCCCTTATGAAGAAAGGCTGAGAGAGCTGGGACTCTTTAGCCTGGAGAAGAGAAGGCTGAGGGGAGACCTTATCAATGCTTATAAGTATCTGAAGGGTGGGTTGAAGGAGGAAGGAGCCAGACTCTTTTCAGTGGTTGCCAGTGAGAGGACGAGGGGCAACGGGCACAAGCTGGAACATAGGAGGTTCCACTCAAATATGAGGAGAAACTTCCTTCCGGTGAGGGTGACAGAGCCCTGGAACAGGCTGCCCAGGGAGGTTGTGGAGTCCCCTTCTTTGGAGATTTTCAAGACCCACCTGGATGCAGTCCTGAGTAACGTGCTCTGACATGCTCTGGGCAATCCTGCTTCAGCAGGGGAGTTGGACTAGATGATCTTTATGGTCCCTTCCAACTCTAAAAATTCAGTGAAATTCAGTGAAATTAATAGGTTGGAGTAGCACAGACAATTACAAATGTTTTCCCTCTTTCTGCCTTTCCTAGTGTAGGGGTCTTGTAGTTCACACTGGCATTCTGTATCCTATTACTTTGTACCTGCATGGGTGTATAAAATTGTCTTTATTAGTAGTTCTAGTCATTCTAGTGCATTCTGGTGCAGTCCTCTAATGCTGCTGTTTATCTGACAGCAAAATTTTTTATGATATCACTAGATCCATGGTCTTGTTGATAGCTCTGGATAACTGCTGAACTCAAGCTGAGCAGGCTTGGTTCTGATAGCCCTCAAGACCTCAGTGCAGCAATCTACTGAAGCATCTCAAGGGAATCTAAAATATCGCTTCATTAAATCTTAGGATTTTTAAACTATTACTTCTTGGTGGTTCATCTAAACTGAATGTCATGTGAGCAGATGGCTCAGATGTCAGCCACAGAGACTCTGAGGAACTCGTGTTAGGGCTTGCTACAGCAGACCTTCTGCCATCTCTTAATTCTTCTGAGATATAAAAAGAGAAAACAAGTTATCAGGTTATGAGTTAAAGATTAATGCTACCATGCTCTTTCTTAACCCTTGCCTCCTCTTTCTGAGTAAATATTTTTCCTTTTGATAATGCTCAAGACCTACTTGCTTCAATCCTTTATGTAAACACCTTCAGTGTGCCCTGTTAGGATTGTGTTATTTGTGAATGAAGGCAGTCTCTAGACCACATCAGACGTGAATTTCACAGGTTGAGAGAGCTGGGAACCTCCAGCAGTTTAGGACCATCTTCTAAGGTACGCGCGCTGCCTGTCCTGAAACGCAGGAGTGGCAGCACCCTCACTTTCCATCAGACCTGAGGGGTAGCAGGCTCTCTATATTGAAACTAGCAGTTGGATATGCTCCTTCCCACCCCAGGTCATTTCTGTCACTGAGTGCTAAGAGGAATCACAGAAAAGGAACGTTCATCTACAGTGCAAAAGTATTAATTGTGCGGAGTGCACAGTGCAGAGTATTAATTGAAGGGATAATGGTGTTTCTGTAGAAACATACTTTTTCCCCAAGAATGAAAACAAGCACAGAACTATGTTTTAGAACTACAAATGAGAAGTAACTTAAATAATTACTACACTTCCTTTGTGTATTCAGTATTGCTGTCCTGACATTCACCAGTTTGCTATTGAATAGAGTTGGCAGGTAGTGAATTTTGAATGAGAAAAATTTAAGGGCAATACACAATGATAGCTGCTACTTACACGTTCATATATCAGTATCTAAAATGCCAGAAAGAGTAAAATGTAGACTTATGTACTTCTAGGTCACTTCTGGGCTCCACAGTTCTTATTCTTAGTAGGACTGATTTTGCTGCTGCAATTTTTTTCTCTTTTTTTTTAATCTTTTCAGAAGATGAAAAGGCTAAGCGTGAAGTTTCTTCTTGGACCGTGGAAGGTGACGTTAACACAAATCCCTGGTCTGGTTATCGATATACTGGTAAACTCAGGCCGCACTATCCACTGGTAAGCAATAGGTGCCACTCTGTACTCCAGCATCACTGTGTTCTGTAGCAACTAGTGGACCAGTCCTGACCCGATTACCTCCCACATTTTAGTTGAGAGAGTAAAGCTTCTTAAACAATCTGACCCTGATGGCAAGGACACATATGACTGTGTCCTTGTTGTGATTCATTTTGATTCAACTTGATCTATCTCTTGGTATATTTAAAATGAAGGAAGTGCCTGTGAGGTAACATGGATCAGTAACAGGTTTAAGCTCATACCTTTTGGTACGCAGTACCTTATGATATTTGTTCTGTAAAAAGCAGCTGCTAGTTCAGATGATGTCTTTTCCTAGCTGTTTACCATTCTCACAAATAATGGAGCAGTCTGCTTCAGAAAAACTCGGGTAAATTAATACAGAGTTTAAATAAATGGGTTTATGTTTTTTTTTATGTAAATGGTTTGAAATAACTTGGTGAGTAATCTGGTGAACAGCTCTGCAGAGGTTACAGTAATCTTCAGCCCTGGAATGGTGAAAAATAACTGAGGTCAGTAGCATCTTCAGTGTGAAAGGTGGATTTGGAAGACGACCTCAGTTATAGCTGTATTTTTAAATTGGTACAAGGTTGTACATGGGATAAGCCAAAGTTTTTACAGGAATAATGTCATTTTATTTACATGTGTCTTCTCTAATTGGCCAGTGCTAGAAATGCTGCCTTTGTGGCATCCTCTCTGTAGTCTTCTCCATCTGTTAAGGCTCATCAGAGAACAGTTTAACAGAGCCTGAGCCGGGGTGTGTTTGTTAGTGTCACTGGAGAAAGGGTGTTTTGGGTATGTCACTGGCCAAGTAATTTAGAACTGTTATGACTGAACATTTGTTTTTTTTGTCTTCTGACTGCTGTAGGATTGATGCAAATGAAACTATAATAAAACGTGCTAATGACTAGGGTGATGATTAGAAATAACAATCTTGCTGATTGACACAAATAACCAGAGGGAGGAAGGATGTATTTGGAACCAGTGTATTTGCAGTCTGGAAAGCAGCAGAACAAACACTGGTTTTATAATACGTTATCCCTGTTATATTTCAGTTTCATTTATTTGTCACATAGAAGTTTGATTTTTACAGAGCTGTGAAGTTGGCTATTAGAGGTTGTAGAATACGAAAGCAATGAAGAGTAACAGGGGAATCTTTGAGAAATGAAAATTGGAACTGTTTTGGAGTGTTTGCATACTTCACAACTTTTTCTAAGTGGAATTAGCCATATTTCACTGTATTTAATTTTACTGCATGAATCTCTGTTTTTGTGACTGTAATAAGTATTCTTGCAACATAACCAGTTTGAATATGATCTTTTTAGACGCCAACAAGACCTGTGCCAAGTTATATTCAGAGACCAGATTATGCTGATCATCCACTAGGTAACTTGAAACAAATCACAATTATGGAGTGTTATGTTTTCTTTCTATTTTTCTTATAATTGAAAATGCCTTTAAAGTGTGAAGGAGACAGTGTGGAGAAGGGAACCTCTTCTTTTATCTGTTCTTCTTAATCTACCTCTTCTTCCCCCAAATTAACTTACTGATTTTTCAGAAATAACAGTTACAAATATTTTTTGGAAGTCCAAAGGTATTCAGGGAAGAAAAGGAAAAAAAAACATGCAAGTCCTAGTCCTGTGGTTAGCTTCATAACAAGCAGCAGTAAGTTGGCTGTCACAGGTGAATTCTGCTACGCCATTTTCAGTGACATCAGTGTATCTGTTGCAAATGTGTTATAAAATAACAAAACCAAACAAAACTGCAGTAATCAACGCCCAAAAGAAAACTTCTATGAGTTTCAGCTACTTTTGGACACAGAGTGAATGCATTCAAAATTACTTGCTTATTGATTTATTTCGGTATTTCCCCCTTTCTATATCAGTATAGGTACATTTCTATTTCCCAAAGAACCTGCTATAAAGTCTTGTTAGAATTATTTTTAAATCTTCAGCTGTTCTTCAGTCGTTCTTTACAGAATGTAAATATTTAAACAACACAAAATACTGTCTTTTAGGGCGTTGCTCAACTATAAAACTGAGCTTGCACAGAATCTGGTGGGAAGAAATAACACGGTTTCATCAGCTGATTATCGCAGTAGTGTAACTAGAGATAGTCACAAGCTTATATAATCCTTTATGGCTCCTTTAGAATATTATTTATTACTATTTATGATCTCTAAAACAGCTAAAGAGAAAAGAAAAAATACTTTTTAATGAATAAAATAATTTTCTTTTAAATTGGCATTGGTAAGCTCCTTGACTGGACATGTGTAGCAATCGCTCCTCCACATAACATGTTTTTTTCCTTTCTTTTTTTTCTCCTCCCCATTTTTTCTTTTCAGGAATGTCTGAATCAGAACAGGCTTTAAAAGGAACCTCTCAAATAAAAATACTCTCATCTGAAGATATAGAAGGCATGCGAGTAGTGTGTAGGGTAAGGGGGTTTTGTTTTTTGTTGTGAAGCACCTTTATTCTTTAAAAATGTATAGTGATTTTACCAGTTTGTGACAGCATATTTGGGAGTACAAACTTTCAGACCATTTTGAGCAGTGGAAAATAGTTTGGGAAATTTGGTATTTTCTTGTTCTTTCTCTCCTTGTGACTCCCAATTCACAGTAAACTCTTTGCAAGAAGAAAGATGACTTTTATCTGTTTTCTGGCTTTGTTGTTACTCGTGAGATAATCTGTGGCTGAAATGTTACTGTTAAGATAGATTTTATAGTGCATAAATGAGAACAGAACTTTTTCCTCTCCTAGAGTTAATACCAAGTAAAAACTAAAAAACAAAAGCAAAACAGGACTATCCCTAACAATTTTTGAAAAAGAGCTGTTCAGTTGTAATCACTTCCTTGTGCATAAAGTCATACTTTCAAATGTATCTAGAAAGTCTGATTTAAGTCTATGGTGTTCAGGGAAATTGTGGTCCAAATCTTAATTGGGTATTTTAAATCTCACAGAGGTGGCTTAGTAATACAACCCGTAGACATCTTGATGTCTTTTTAGAGCGTAAGTCTCCCCAGCTTTCATAACAATCTCAGGGTAGCTGTAGAAAATGGCTTGCTAATCTTCTAGGGACTAGTCCTGGTCTCACTTTAAATCAGTACTTTCAATTCTTTTGCAGCTTGCTAGAGAAGTATTGGATGTTGCTGCCATGATGGTCAAAGCAGGTGTAACTACTGAAGAAATCGATCACGCTGTCCATTTAGTAAGGTTATTTTATTGTTCTTCTGGTGTTTATAAGTGCTTTCTTCTGTCTCTTTGTTTTTTCAGTGATGGCTGTGTGGTTTTCTTTGTTGTTGCATGAATTCCTGTTCTTTACTTTGAACTGTTTCCCAGTTTGAAGCTATTGGGCAGTGCAGATGTTAGAAATACGTTACAGTGCAGTGGTGGATTCAAAACTCAGGAACTCCTGGGCCTCTTTTTATATCAGCTCCTTCCATGATTTCCAGCTTCAGATTCCCTCTTAAGTTTCTTCAGCTGTTTTCTCAGCTAACATCATGTGATTTTCTTTCTTCTAAATCGTTTTTGCTCCACAGATACCATTATATAAAGACCATCATATGTAGGCCATGATCTTTTTGTGTTCTGTGTTATTGGTTAAGACGTACAGAGGAGAAAGTTTAATTTTTTATGATTGGGAATCAGAACTGAGGACCCTGAGGGAGAATTGAAACAAGATGTTAGATGCAATCAGGCAAACTAAAGCCACAATCCAGTGAAGTATTTGAAATTAGTGTTCAAGTGTTTTCCTGGCTTAACTATTCATAGATATTTGAATTGTGCAATTCTTATTTTTCTTTGCTGTCTACTCTATAAGGCATGCAAACTGATAATTGAGGATCCTTGTGTGCACTTGTGTGGGGAAGGCAATGATTTTGGTATAGTTAGGTTTGTTAGGGAGCTTTCTGGTTGCTGTTCTTCTTATCTGCATTTGCAGCTGTTGAGCCAAGATTTTAAGAAGCGTACTCCAGTTTGATGAGGCCAGAGGTTTCTGCTGAGCTGCATTAAATGCTAAATTGTTTGCTTATGCATAATGTCCAATATGAACAGCTAGTAGTTCAAATGGTGTGCTCCCTCCTCGGCAGTTTTTGGAAACTTTTTGCATGGCAGGTTGTTGATACTGACCGTTATGCCTAATTGGTACTCTCAGTTTTAAAACTGAAAAATAAAAAAAAAAAAGTGAACACAGTATTATTCTTCCAGAATTGGTCACTATGTCACATTGTGTACATGTAAGTATATATAAAATGTATGTGTCAGGTTTTCAAAAATCCCAAAAAAGTTATTGGAATGAGCGCAAAGGAAGTAGCTTAAGAATTTAAGGCTAGGGGTGAAAGAGTGGTGCTAAATGTTATTTTGTCTAGCTTGTGTCTTTTGCAAAAATATTTAAAGTCTTAGACCAAGTGCTTAAAAACAGTCATCAAAAATGGTTGTTTTTTTAACCAAATAAATATTGCCAAGCATTGTTTTAACCCTGAATATTTCAGCATTGATAGTTGAACATGGGTAGAAGCAAAATTAAAGTAGTTATACTTTCTTCCTGTTAAGAAATGCAAAGTATAACAAGATACCATAATGCCAAAAAGTGATTGAAGAATCTTATTTTCAAGAGTCACTGCTTTTCAACCCGTAATTCTTACTAGTGTAAAGCTGTTGTGCATATTTTTTGTCTTTGTTCAAAACTTACTAATGTAAAGTGTAAATTCTGTTTTCTAAATTAGGCTTGTATCGCAAGGAATTGCTATCCTTCCCCTCTGAATTATTATAATTTCCCTAAGTCGTGTTGTACATCAGTGAATGAAGTGATCTGTCATGGAATTCCTGACAGGAGGCCATTGCAGGAGGGAGATATTGTTAATGGTAAGTGCTATGAAAAATAACCTTCTGTACTTCAATGGTAAGTGCTATGAAAGTTAACCTTCCATATTTCTACCTTCTATCTAGTTAAACCATGCAGTAAGGTGAGGTTGCACTAGCAGGCAACACGATTGGAATAGCTTCTTAAAAGAGGCTTTTGTTCTCATTTACCAATTAACCTCTGCTCTTTACATATGAAAATTAATGAGTTTAATAAAACAATTTCAAAAGTTTGGTCCACTTTAACAGCCTTAGATTTCTTCTACCCTGGTCTGTGCATTAGTATAGTGCCTTAGTATTCCACTTGTGGGCTAGGTTCCATTTGTTCCAGACTGTAGAAATAGTGAATAAAATGTATATTGATTTATTCAAGTGGATTAGTTCTGTGTGAATTCTTAATCAGAGGGCTCTAGATCCTTAACATTTTGCTGTGGACATGACAGTTAGGATGATTGTAAAGGATCCTAATGGTGAGGCATCGTATAGGTGCATATTAAAAAAACTTTAGCCCTTTTTTTAGCATCTCCCAGCCTAACAGTACCAGCTGCTTTTTGTTCATAGTACCCAAACTACTTACGCCTTCTTGGGTGGTGAGGGATACTTTTATAAATTACTTGACTGTTTTTTGTTTTCTCATTCATTTCTTCTTGGTTTGGCAGTAAAAATTTATGACGTGTTCTGTACACACATTTGCACCTTTGTTTATTGCATTGGTTTGCTTTTCTCTTATCCATAAATAAATACCCAGCATATCCTAAGGTTTGGCCTACCTCTAGAAGCAGGTTGGAATCCTTTTAGATTGTCAGGTATTTGATGTATATTAACATGCAATAATAGCTACTAAGTCTACAGCTCAGTGCTGTGGGTACCAGGCTTTTCAGAACAAGCCTCACGATTGCTGCCCATTTCCAGGTCAGGTTTGGTCTGGATGATAACTGTGAGCTGTAGTGTATGTATGTGTAACCATTTAGCCAAAGCTACTTTATCTTTTTTTAATTTCAAAGGTGATGTTTTTGCACAGCTCTCCATTGTTGCCAGGTTTTCTGGCATTGCTGGAGTCCAAGCTAAGAAGCCCAATTAACCTTAGTAGTTTGTCTTCATCTACAGAGTTCCTTACTACTTCTCTATTTGCATGCCAAGGCTGTACCTTAGCACTAGAAAATACATTTTATAAGAGGGTTTAGTCATACCTTTGTTCACATCCTTTCCCTGACTGCACTTGCCCAAGCCTTAAGCCTTCTGCTTTGTTTTGATGAAAAATAACTAGTTTATTCTTTTGTGGCTCAAAAGCCTCTTTAAAAGGAAGAACAAAACAAGGTACAAAGGAGGAGATAGAAAAAGTGCTTTGGAGGGAATGTGCCCATCTCCCTCTTTATTTAAAACTTTTTTGCCTGCTATAGAAGCAAAAGGTGACCAAGTCAGAGTCCAAAACAGGTTTTTAGAATCACAGGAAAACATCATCCAGAAGGTGCTGGCAGGTGATGTCTAGTCCAACCCCCTGCTCCGAGCAGGGCATCATAACATTTTGTTATCGTACTGTTCCCTGGGAGCAAATTCTTAAACAAAGTTGATCTCTTTGCAAAGTGAGATGTTCTGGCCAAATCTGGCAGCATCTAGAGAAAGTCTTGTAAACACGTGGTCTATAGAGAGAGCCTCTTTGCAGCAGGTAGTCTGGACGTCACTAAGGATCTCTGATACACAGTTCACAAGAAACTTATTAGGGTAAGTTACCAGGGCACTCGTTTCTGTACAGTCCCGTTGTTATGTTACTAAATCTGTACAGTGGTCAGAATATTCCAGTAGCCCCATGCAATCACGCAGTGAGCGTAGTGTAACCCCACACACTCCTGCATTCACAACAGGCAGGATTGTTTTCATGCAATGTTAATTTCATTCTTAAGTGTTTGCCAGCAGTACAGGTTTACTGTTGACACCAATGTTTTTTTCCCCATGTTTTCCTATCAAGATGGTACTGGTCTCTCTAAGTGGCTCATATACCATAGTCCTAAACTATTACTAATAGTTTAGGACTTAAACTATACTAATAGTCCTAAACTATTACTGCTCAGTGTGGTTTCCATCATGGCTATTTACGTGTGAGGGCATCTGCATGTGGATTTCTTCATGAATAGCAGTTCAATAACTATTCTAGTGGTTTTGGTACTCTAGCAGCTACTAGACCTAGTCTAAGTCTGTTAAACACAACAGTACCCATTTTACCACAAGAAGTCAACTTGATATGCAAATCTAGAATATTTTGCATGTGTTTACTATATATATTGACTATATGATGGCAGGTTTTACTTTTTTACTTGTCTGCTATGAGAGACAGGATACTAGAATAGATGACAGCTATGTCTAAGATGGTAGGCCTGTTCCCACGTTTTGTAAAATGATTATTTGCAACAAGCATCTTGTGTGCATGTTCTTAATCTAAAAATACATATCTCATTTTAGAATGAGTTAAACTAAAAAAAAAAAAAAAATTATTTTTTTCTCATTAAAACTACTTATGGTGCTATTTTTCAAGAATTATTTCAAGAGTTATATCACTTTTAGTTAACGAACAACTTTATGCACAAAGCAAACAAGTTAGAGTTCTGCTGCAACATAATTCTGATTTCTTATATGTTCTTCTAAACCTTAGCTGTTTAAGCATGCCCTTCTCATTCTTGCCGTGTGCCTGATACTGAATGATTAAATTTTTTCATTTGAAAGAAAAAAGAAAAATTTTTAAGTCATTTGGTGTATTTTTCTTAGTCAGGAATACTATTGGAAAGTTGCTGTGTATTTAATGTTGAAGAAATCTTACCTTTTGGGCTGGAAGCAATGGGTGTTTTGGCATTACAATTTTTGCAAAGGTGTGATTTAGTATTCTAAACATGTATAGAAATTACTGAAGTTAAAATATGTGTTAAAACGTGATCACATATCTTTTAAAATTTAATTCCCCCCCTATTAGTGCTGGAATTAATTTTAAGAAAATATTTTAACCAGGTAGATCACCATGGAACCTGGAGCTTCTCTTTCCTGTTTTTCTAGTTACCTAGAAAACCAATCTTTTTTTTTTTTTCATTAAATCAAACTGTTGACCTGTGAAACACTATTTTAATTAATTCTGTAGAATCTATAGGAGAAGCATAAAAGAATTGATTGTGCTGGAAAGGTCTACGTCTGGAAATCTTCCAAAGTAGTAACTTCACAATTACAATACTACATTTTCACATGTATTTGTTGTCCTTTCACAAATCAAGGGACAAGAAGTGAGAAATACTGTGCTAATATTACAATGTGTCTGGCATTTTTTGCAGTGGATATTACTGTCTATCGTAACGGCTACCATGGAGATCTGAACGAGACATTTTATGTCGGAGAAGTTGATGAGGGTGCAAGGAGGCTTGTCCAAACAACTTATGAGTGCCTAATGCAAGCCATTGATGCAGGTAAACCCTTTGGCTGGGGCCTGAAGCATTATGGTTTTGGTTCTCCAACTTGAGTGCTCATATTTGCTATTGCCCCAGGGTGACTTCTGATGCAGAATACAGAAGCGTTAATGTGTGTCACCAGCGGATGATGTATATATTATATAATACAGTGGTTCTTCAAATGGCACAGTTCTGTGGGCGGTGGTTGCAACTTCTGTTTAACTATGGGTTAACAAGGAAAATGTAGTTGATGCTGAGCTGATCCACATATTTACATGGAAACAGCCTTTTCAGACTATTAGTTATATGAATCCTTGATCTGAGTAGTTTAGAGAACATGAAGAACCAAGTGCATTTTGGAAAACCAAAGTATGACTTCCTACTTTTATAATTTGCTGGTGTTGCAGAGTGAGCTGGTAGGGCAAAACACTTTTTGAACACTTAAACATATCTCTACCCCTGCCATACCTGACAGTTATTTCATGAAGCTAATAATGAGCTCTTGTTTTTCAACTGTGGGAGTGTCCCAGAGAAGACAGATACATATCCCTCAGTACCCACAGAACTTTAATTATTTTGTTTAGGTATAACTCAGGACAGGTTCATTGAGACATAGAATGAGATGGAAAGGTAGCTAGAGAATGTAATCTTCAGCTTCATTCACAAAGGAATATACTGAGTTCTCTTAGACAAACAGAGAAAACAAAACAAAAATCTCCCCCGCTTCTTTGTCCTTCATGTATAATTTTCCTCTTTATTTGTGTGTCCTATTCACATAGTAGATAGAGAGGCAAGTGTATATTAAAATATAGTTCATACATTCATTGAAAGAAGCAGTATAACTTGGTATGAGAAGTTACCGAGTACTTTGAAAGTCTTTTCTTGCCTTTAATTTCAAACTTCAGCATCCTTTTAATATATGAGCACCTATATCCACAAAAGAAAGACAGCAGTGTTCTTGTAAAGAAGGAGTTTTCTTATATCTCTCTCATTTTCTCTTTCATATGAAACTGTTTTCTCTCTGTCATGGTATTGCACTCGCTTATATCCTTGGTGTGGATTAAGTGATTATAGGAAGTTGCACAGTATAAGAGATGGCCATAAAAGCCATGAGCGCTACAAAGATATTAGCCTGAATGGTGTTTGATGGTTAGTGATGTTGAAAGGAAGCTTTATAAATTTCCATCTGTCTCTCTTGAATTTTGCAGTAAAACCTGGTGTTCGGTACAGAGAACTGGGAAACATTATTCAGAAACATGCTCAAGCAAATGGATTTTCAGTGGTTCGGAGCTACTGTGGGCATGGAATCCATAAACTTTTCCACACAGCCCCTAATGTGCCACATTATGCCAGTGAGTACTCATTCCCTTTGGGTTGTCCTGTGGTCTGCAATGAATGCACTCAATTTGCTTCTTGGTTATATTCTAATAAAGTAGCATGTTGCCTGACAGCCATCACGTTAGCATTTTTGCACTTGTGAAATAATTTTTTTCTAAACTCTGGACCATAGCATGTTTTATGAACCTAAAGAAGGTGAATATATTATATATTGAGACAGTCTGCACCTATGCAGATGCTTAGCGTTAGCTGTCATCTGTACTAGGTGAAGTGCTCAATGTTTTTGTATGAATTCCCAACTAATCCCTTAGACATCCTTGTCTGACATGAATGGGCAAATGTTTCTATCCTTAGAAGGTCTAATAAAAAACTTACTGCCATTTCCAGATCTAAATAAAAGTCTTATTGAATGGTATAGATGGGTGTTATAGCTGAATCTGAATCCTGTTATGTTTCACTTCATTTGAGTGTTGCGATCTGGTGCTCCTGGAAACTTCTTTGTCGTGTGCAGCAGATGAGGAACGATCCTAACCCCAGCAGGTTCTCAGCTTTAGTTTTTGGAAATGGCAATGTCCCAGTGACAGTTTTTGCCAGCCGGACTAAGAAACAGGATCCATAGAGGCAAAGGAGAGAAGATTAAGTGCCAATGGACAGCTAAGGATAGAATAAATACCATGAAGCAGTGATAAACAGTTTGCACCCACTTCGGCTGCAAAGCTCCCGATAGGACATCTATTTCCTCAGACCTGATAGATGCCTCCATCTTCCCATCTCCTAACAAGCTTTAACTCAGGTTATAGTTATAGGTTATAATCTAGCAATCCCTGACTTTTCATGTTGTCATTTCCCTAAGTTATTTTTTCAGAGAACAGAGAAAATATATTAATCATAGGGTAGAAGGGTATCGGTTCCTGGTATTTACTTTTTGTTACGTAAAATGAAGAAAATCTGGATTCTTTGGAGGTGGAGGGTATACCAAATAAAGTGCTATCCAAGAAAAAGGAGATTTCTGTCTTTCCTGGCTGTTGGGAACTTTTTTTTTTTCTTTTCTTTTTTTTTAAATTGAGCCAAAATGTCTGTGCCCAAAAAGGGTGGGTTTTTTTCTGGTATTTTTAAGTACAGATTTGCAGCAAAAGCAAAATGGAAAGACCTGAGGGACTTAAAGCCTCTTGGAGGGAAAAAAAAATGAAAGCAGCTGCTTATTTCTGGCTTACTCTGAAGGGATTTTTAAAAGCAGAAAGCTCATTTTATAAGGCTTTAAATTATTTAGCAAAATCATGAAAACTACAGGGAATAAAGGACAGAATTTGTTCAGATGCAGAAGACTAGAAACTTAGGTGTGTTGAGAGCAAGAAATAGCAGCAGGTGATGGAGATGGAGGCAAGACCTTTCAAGTAAAAGAAAAATGTTCTGATTGCTGGTGTGTCGCCTTGATGTCTAAGATTTTTAAAGCATCTAGGTGATTTAGACAATTTAATAAATGTACGTAATTAAGAGTAGACTGGGGCATAGAGACTCTGTATGTAAGAATTGATGCAAGTTGTCTACAGCAGCAAAGTAGCTGAGAGCTAACGGTTCCCGTGCAGTGCTGGAGTTTGTCCCAGCTCTCACGTGCTGGGCTGAGTCAGATCGAAGCTGCGTGGCCGTCCAATGTGAAACAGGGCAGAGGAAAAGGGCTGAAGCCTTTCTTCAGTCGAACAACACTCCTGGAGACGTGCTGTGCATCAGTTCATGTGCTTCCACATAAACATTTTTGGTGTATACAACATCAAAAAGTTCCAATATTATTGTCCTGGGTGCCTTGAAATTATCTGCCTTTTTATGTTAGCTAAAGAAATACAGCATTAGCACCCTGACGCTACTATGACCCCATTACCCAAAGTAATGAGGGAGGCAATGTGTCTTTCATAAATGAAATCATGGGATTAGTTAACCACTGTCGTATTTTGACAATTTATAGGAGCCAGCAGTTCAGTGGAAACAAATTAAGAGGTCTCCAGCCTTCTCTGAATATCTTAAGGGCTTCTTATTTTCATGGATCTTTTTTTAATGATGTTTTACATCATAGAATTCTGCAGAAATTCCTGTATTACATTTGGTCAGTGTTCTTGTAGAGCTGGAGTTGAACTCCAGTTGTTGGAGAGAAAGATGGCAATTAATTTCAAGCTCCTTGAGTAAATATTGCAGTGTTGGAGGAGGGGGAGGAGGAAAGAACTAAGGGAAATCTTAATGCAGAATTAAAAATGGACAAGTGAACAGGTCATCTCTGAAAGGCTTTTCTGACTTCACACTATTCCTACTGTATTCTTCTAGGACAAGGATTCATTCATTTACTAAGATGGGATCACTTTTTCTAACTTGAGTGTTTATTTCATTGCAGAAAATAAGGCAGTTGGAGTTATGAAGCCTGGTCATGTATTTACAATTGAACCAATGATCTGCGAAGGTGAGCAATTTAGCAATAAATGGTTACTCTTGTTTACTGTTAAGTAGTGATGGAATAGGATGCCAGTTCTATTCTGTCTAGTTGATAGATTTTTCATTTCTCATTGGGGAACTGGTATCTGTTACATAAAAACAGTCAAAAAATAATAATTTATATTTTTAGGTGGTTGGCAAGATGAAACGTGGCCTGATGGTTGGACTGCAGTTACAAGAGATGGAAAGCGATCTGCCCAGTTTGAACACACGCTTCTGGTCACTGATACAGGCTGTGAGATCTTGACCCGGCGGCTGGATAGCATTCGTCCCCATTTCATGTCCCAGTGATAGCCTAGACTGAGCAGGTGGATCTGAGTGATACATATGTTTGGTTTTGTTTTTTCTTTCTCTGTACTATGCAGTTTTTTAAAAGTACAGAATAGAGAGAGTTCATCATTTACGTTGTTCTCAGTGATTATAGATAAGAGGAGTATCTTGAAGAACCTGAACCAATGTCTGGAAAAGCAGAGAAGGATTTAAAGAATTTCCTGCTTTCCTCTTCCTAGCACTCATGCTATATTTTTCTTTTTTCTTCAGTTATCTCTTTAGCACCTTTCTTCCAATTAGCCCCACAATCGCTTCTGTTGCTGCCATGATATTAGCTAGAAAAGTGTGGGTAATCTTTCCCACTGGGACTTTGATATATTGGGATTCCAGGTTTTTTTTCACCACTTCAGTGTGCCCTGTCACTCTTGGTATGTGAGTGGCACCTGAGATTTTAAGCATTTCTAGTTCCAAAGACTTGCTCCTGCTTCTGCAAATACTGTTCTAATGGGCTGGGCCTTGTTTGTTTATCGGTTGAGAAAGGGGCAGAAGGGAGAAAGACATGCACGTCGCCAAGAATAGGCTGCCCTTACCTTTAATTCTGTCCCTATCAGCTGATGGCTTCTGTGGTGATGGCAACTGTAGGTGACACACTGTGTAAATGGCAGGACTTGTTTCTCTCGCTGGAGATTTGATAGTATGGGCTTCCTAACAGGGAAAATGAATAAATTCTGACTTACATATGCAACTCCCTGGAATAAGCTGCTTCTCGGTGAAGCAGTATTTGCAGGCAGTCTCCTGCTCCAAAAGCTTGGTGAAGCTTTGCCTAGGTAAAGGAATGAAACGGGAACCAAAAAGATCCCATAATTCATGGGATCCCTGCATCTGTTAACTGTGGGACGTTTTTTAAAGGTACATCCACAGTAGCTGTGGGGGATTGGATTTGCAAGACTTACAGTGAAATGAGTGTATATCTCAAAACAAGTCTGAGTGTGAGAAAATGAAACACCTTCAATGCTGTATTCATTTTCTTTTGGAAATTTTAAAACGGGTCATTTTCTTCCCCCTCCACCCCCCAGTTAAGTGTTTCATGCTTTTGGAAAGTCTTAGGGGGGCAGCTATGAAAACTGACGGTTTTTCCTCAGACCGGGTATAGAGTGGGTAATGTTAGTATCTATACCCCTTTATTTCTGTTAATGGGTCACGACGAGCTGGAAACTGTCATGTTCAGGAGTGTGGCTTGATTAAGCTCTCTTCTCTCTACCCTATCTTTTCCCATGCCCACTTCCTTTCCGTTATCTTTGGTGTCTCCGCTGAGGGAATTAATTTTTTTCTTCTGAATTGTAACAAAAAAAATTTCAGACCCCATTGCAGACTTAGTCTTACACCACTGTAATGCAAGAAATAGCTAAAGGAATACAGACATTAAATCATACAATCATGGGTATAAAATACACCTTTTACAAGGTGCCTGGTGAATTTGTTGCCACATTAGATCCGAGCGTATGAGGTGCTGCGTACCCTTGGCTCCCTTTGGCACTGCAAGAATTTAGGTGGGGGAAAGGGGTTAAGCGCTTCATAGAACTGGACTCGTGTGTAGTACCAAATATCAAATTTGCCAGAAAGTCTTCTCTGCCCTGAGTGCCTCAGACCTCTGTTGCTGTAAGAGTATCATTGCGATGTTTTCATTACCTTTATTATTATTTTTAATTATGCAGTAAAGTGACCTGAAATAATGCATATAGAGGGTGCGTGCGTGTGTGCGAGCGAGTAAATCCTTGTGCGTGTGTGTATAGATTTTAACAAACCAGACTGTAGTACTTGAGTGGAGTTACCTGTGGTGAATGAGATGTAATGTATTGAGGAGATGACTGTCCTGGAGGTTTGCCCACCATATCATTCATTTGAATGGTTACAACAGTCTTGCCTTTTCTATATGTGTGTGTATGATGGGGGGTGGGTGGGGGGAGCTTCATTTTTGGTCTATAAAATAAAAGTTGCGGCTGCTTTTAACAGAAATAACATTTATTTTTGTGATCCAAAACCAGACATAGCATTCTCAATTCTATCCGGGTTTGCTTGCACTAGTGCAGGCCCTACTGGTTGATGCATGCAACCAGTTAAAATCACCCTTAAACCTGCACACGTGCCACTTGAATACCTCTTTGTCATTACACCAATACAGCCAAATTTAACACCGCATGTTTTTAATATAGGTAATGTATGATGCTATGCATTTCTGCCTGTAAATTGAAATCACAGCATGAAAACTGTTTATACTATAGTACTTTTAAACAAGTGGAAAGCTTAGTCAGCATCTACACCAGTTCTTTCAACATGAGATAGCACATCAGCCTGAAGAAGAGAACTTACTTAAGAAAAATACTGTGAAAGGCTATTTTTTCACCTATGTAGCTCTAACTTTGCTTGAACGTGACATACTAGACTTGTGCTGACTGGGTTTGGGAAATAATCTATTTTTGATTCTTACAGAAGTTGCTGTCCACCTAAAAAATAATGGGGAAAAAAAAAACAACAAAAAAACCCACAAAAACCCCCACCAACTTAAGTCTACTTTCTAACAAAATTTTTAGAAATTGTATACACTTTTGCCAAAAAACACAACCCTGCAATTAGTTGTGAAACAATCTCTTATTTTCCCTTTACTATCACATAAGAGAGTGTGGAAACTCTTCACGCTGTTTCTGCAAATTTACATGAATATTTAAGGAGAGAAGATTTGATAGCTAATGTTGAGTAAGAGTTAACAGCATGAGGAGAGGGGACAAGCTGCATCTTTTACATGACAGCCAGCAGAGTACACACACATTTCACCTGCAGTTGTTTGGTGGAAACTTTTTATCCACAGAAGTCCTTACAGTTGTGAAGATGGTACACAGTTCCATACAGTACCTTGATCACCAAGAATGGGGTACAAGCTCTTGTGTGAGTCCCTTTGTTAGCTGGGCAGCTTCAAAGAGACTACTTCAAACAAGCTCCATTCAATCCACTGCTTTGCAGGACAAAGTAGCCTGAAAACTCTGCTAGGTAACAGCGGGACATCAATTCTTCAGGCTGGGAAGAAGCTGTAGGTCTTTGTTGTTGACTTACCCTGGTATTAACACGACTAGCTTTCCACACTCTAAGATGCAGATTTTTAAAGTAATAATGTAATGCAGACAACATAATTGTACAGTCTTGATGTACAGCCTGTGCAGCCTAGAGGAACAACTGTTATAGTATAAATATTTGAAATCTGTTACATCCAGCTGGGGGGTAGTTTTGCTAAGATGTTGAGCTAATATTCTATTGAAACCATCTTGTAGTTACAGAATACTCTTGCTGGAACAGCTTGACAGCAAGTTCTCTACTGAATTCTCTAATGTTCAGCCAGCGCTTCTGGAGCTACAAGGTACTTCACTGCTTTGTTGGAGGGCTCTCTTTCCTGGTACAAATTAACATTTTATTTCTTCTGGATGCTCAAAATTGAATTCTGATGACATTCACAGGATTTAACTTTGTTGTTTACTCTGCCTGAAATGAAGTTAGAAATGCAGCTACCTCAGCTATTTTCAGAATGCTCTAGGGATATATTTCTAATGACAAATGGAAAAGATGTAATTGTCTCAGTTGTATAGCAGTGTCTTGGGGTAAGGTAGTTGCTAGTGGTGACAGGGAATTTCTTCTAATAAAATTACTGTTTGCATTCAGCATTCTCTCTAACAGTTGTTTTGACCAGGCTCACTTAGAACATGAAACTTCTGTCTTAATTAGTGTCTTCAGTTCACTGAAAAGCACTGACCTGTTATGTATTCAACTGGGTAGCTTTTCTGCCTCTGCTGTGCAGTCTTCTTTCTGCCGTTTCTCTTGTTTTTCCAGACCTGTGGCACTGCTTCCAGGTTTCAATTCAAAGTAGTTTTATCCAGTCAGGTCACTTCAATTATAGTTAAGAAAAAACCTTGCAACTCCGTAATTGAGACTTAACTCCTCTCCCTCCAACAAACAAACAAATCCCACAAAACCCTGAAGCCTTCATCACACTGTGCTCTTTGCAGCCCTCAAGCAGACTGTTGCTCTAATAGTAACATTCCCTGTTTCAATGCCATGATCCTGTTTCTGACTAAATAGAGGTAACAATCCCATGCCGTTTTGTTTTTGCAGTGTTGGCTGCAAAGGCTGCTTCAATTGCCAGGAAGTTTAAGGAAATGGCAAAACTGTGCTACTGAAGTCTTGGAGGACACCACTAGGGCAAGTGACTAGAGTAGTCTATGCTGTCATCTTCACAACAGGTCCACCTGCAGCTACTGTAATGAGCCAAAGAGGAAATAAGGCAGAATATAGACTTCCCCAGTGAACACTGGGACACCTGGACGCTGGTTGTACATCCAGCCACACTCCCATCTACAGTTGGCTTCAAGGCAGAGCTGGATGGTATGTGCTTTGTAATCCTAGAGTAGCCTCAAGAAGCTTGACAGCTGTTGGGAGTTCTTGCCGCTCTCTCAGTACAGTTACAGAACGTCAATGCTGCTTCTCCACCCAGCTGTGCTTAGCAAACTCCCCAGTGTAATGAATCCTACATCATTTGCTATTGCCTCTGAAGAATGCTCTTCCTCTGTCACATATACACATACTGAAAAATCACTAGAGGAAAACAGTAAGACACAGCAATCATAGTCCCAGTCTTAATGCTCAGTAATTCCAACACTGTGTTTAGAAATAAGCTTTTATTAAGTAGATTAACTGAATTAGGCACTATGGAATTTGAAGAACAAGTACAGAAATAGAATTTCCACAACCAGCGCTAATTATATAGCGCTATTCAGGGGTTACTGATTTTTTGTTATGTAATATTCAGAATGCTCATCCTAAAATACGTGATCTTGCTAGTCCCAGTGAGTTTTCATTTGCTTGATTCTACCCTCTACCAGAAATTCCATTATAAAAGGACAGTCACTATGTTGCTGGTCAACTGGAAGGTCCACATTTGGCTCTAAAGCTTCAGGACAGTTCGAATGCTTAAAATGGAAGAGAAAAAGAAAAAGAAAGAGAGTTACCTCTGAGTCCATTTTGTCCCCTTCTCTCCCCTCGCTTTCCTTGCCAAGACATAATGTAAGTTAACTTCTATCTCTTGTAAGAATGAAGTTACGCTTATGCCTATAGTATTTATTAAAAATCCTGGTTAAAATGGTTTAGTAATGCTTGTTATCTTTGGTTTCTTTTAGTCTCTCCCCCAATAAGATATACTCAAAATGGAAGCATTTTCAAACTACCCAAGTCTCAGTTTTTGGTAGATAGCTAAGAATATTGATCAGGAACATTAACATTTACAGCCATTCCCTCTTTTGGCTGCTTGGAGAATTTTAAGTAACTTTCATTATTACTTTCATAGGACATGCTCATGTAGGAATAAAGCACTGAAATGATACAGAAGTTTGTAACTGGGAAAGCAGATGAGTGAAATTTGCATAGATGCAGCATTTCCAATTGTAAAAAGTACAAATGCAGTTACTGCTGACTTATCCAAAATAGGAATACATGTGAGATAAAAAAGATAGTTATTACTTTTGAGAAAGTAAGTCCATCAATATGGACTGATATCAAATACAAAGACCGTGCTGGTTTCTTGAGGTAATGCTATTCTCCATCTGCAGATAAACCTAAATATGGATAAACAGTTTCCTGCATTAATGCAAATATACAGGAAAAGATTTTATTTTTTACTAGGACAGTTCTCCAATTTTTCCTTTTGTCCACTTGCTGATTCTTCCCTTCATTCAAAACATGTTCTTAAAAAGTAGATGAGCTAGACTGCTAATAAGCTGGTTTCTACTCTTAGAGGTGCTGGTAGCTAAATTACAGAGCATCTCATTAAAACTCTCATTTGAAAGAGATCTGTTCTTGAAAAGACACAGCAGGACCAGCTTTAACACACCTCAGGCTAAAACGGGTCTAACCCTTTCTCCTTCTCTGCGTGAGATTTTAACCTGCAGCTACAAGTTCCGCACCACAGTATCCCCATGCTGGTCCCCATTTTCCCTCAAGCACATCCATGCCCGTATCTGTACAGGGCTTTACAAGGATCACCCAGTACATCCTCTGGTAAGAACACCCTACCTTGCACTGCTCTTGCAAGTTGATCGTGATTTGCAAAGTGTACTGCTGTAAGGGCAGCAACATTCATTACACATCCAGCAGGGTTTTTACCAGCAAGTAGGGTCATTTCAATATGCGGTGAAGTTGGGCCTCACCAGGAAGTTTAATACAGCTGAGGCCCAAGTCTGCAGTATGAACAGTCCAAACTGCCATTTATCTTAATAGAGACTGCTGTATGTTAAGAAGTACAAACCCCTCATATGAATGTTCTACGCCAGTTCAAACTAGAGGAAAAAAAACCCCAAAATTTAAGATGTACCATATTAAAAGATCATTCCAAATGATTGACTGTGCTGGCAATCTATCCTAAATAATCTGAAAATATACTGAAATCTACTATTTTAATTAAATAGATTAAGATCTTAATGATTTGTAAAAATGTATTAATATGAACACTCCTTCAGCCTCTTTACATTTTTTTTTTGCCCGAGGAGGAATGTTTCAGCAATGTTGGAAGCCTAGAACTGACTTGTCCCCTTTATCACCTTTACATACTTGTGTTACTTCCCTTACACATTGTTGCTGGCTTTTTACTCTTTGACTGTGTTTTGGCACATGCCTAGAAGCTTGGAGAAAGTGTATTTGTTTATCTCAGAATGACTGTGCGTGGTATGTCAGCCTTTATCCTCCTTGTTTAAAACATGGCAGTGGGCAGGGAACCTATATTTTGACAGTGTCTCATCAAAAAATTTCTTCTACACCTTTCAGTTTTATGAACATTACCTCTTTCCTGTATGCATCAGCTCAAATGCCTCATTAATTTTGTCAAAAGGCAGGGTGTGAGTCACAAATTCATCAACCTTGATCTTTTTGGACATGTACTCAGTCACCAGTTTCGGTACACTGTCTACACTCTTCCAGCCTGAAAGACAGAAAGCAGGAATTTGTTTTTCCCCTTTCCACCTACCTTGGAAAGCAGAGAGAAAGAAAAAAAAAATACAACCCTTATGTGGGCACTTGTGTGATAAATATGAAAAGGAACTGAGATAGTGACACGTTTGTCCCTCCTGCTCTAGGAACTGAATATGAACTACATGCAATTGAATCACATATAGTTATATTCTCTCTTCAAAATATGTGAGGTATCTTACCAATTCGTTTATTTGTAGCCTGTCTGTAGGAATATTAAATTTTAAAAGTCTTTATCTTAAAAGTCAGCACAGCATTTATGAATAGCCCGTCAGTAGCACATTTCTTGCACAAGCAAAAGCAGGGCCGTGTGTTCTTCCCACCCTTACCCACAGTAAATCGTTTTTAACCCCACACCAAAAGAGAGTTACCTCCAAACGCGGTCCCTTTCCATGTCCGCCCAGTTACAAGCTGGAATGGCCGTGTGGAGATCTCCTGACCAGCGGCAGCTACTCCAACTATCACACTGACTCCCCAGCCCTTGTGGCAGGCTTCCAAGGCGGCCCTCTTCACAGATGGATAGGACAAAGCAGAGCGTTTATTGCTAATGTTTGTGCTGCCTAAAGTGGCACAGGTTGCACTTGCTTTCCCCCAGTTAATGAATCGCCACATTAGTGTTTAACGAACAATAAATACACTGAAAAATATGGTAAATTTTCCATTGGTTCAGACTCCTTATACTGTTACAGATTCACAGCTCTTTTTATATCCCATCTGGCTTCCAGAGAAGTCACTCTGAACTACCACTGGGAGTTGGGATAAACTGTAATCAGAGACTGTGTAGACCATGTTACTGACAGTTAGGAATGCTGTTGTAATTCCTGAAAACCTAGCCTTCCATCCAGTAATACTTCTGCATTTCCAAAGGTTAAATTCATTATTTGAGGAATTAAGGAAATACTGAGTGGTCCTTGAAATTTCACTGTTCATTGCAGAATATATTTTATGCAGGTTTTGTTAATTTTTCAACTGTCAACATATGAAAACTCATAACTTCAAAGAACTCCCGTTAAGGAAAAAAGTTTGTAAATTACAAGTGTCATTTTCAACATAAGAAGTAGCATCTGCTTTCATTACATAATTAGGACCAGATGTAAATTGACTTTTTTAGCCATAGCAGTTCTCATTACTATTTACAAATAAATAAATTAGTATGGCGTGTTTTCTGTAACAAGAAAGCAGCTCATTTCGCTATTTAGCTAAACAACTAAGTGGCAGCTGGCTACCCCCTCTACCTGCTACTGTTGTGCAAACACTCACCATGACTCCAACGTTACCGATGCACTCAAATGAGTAGTCTACACCACCATCGGTCATCTCAACCAGCACCTCCTGTATGGGCTTCTTGAAGTCTTGAGGGCTAATGCACTCAGTAGCGCCAAACTCTTTGGCTTTGGCATACTTATCCTTGTTGAGGTCGATGCCAATGATCCGGGATGCTCCTGCTATTTTACAGCCCATAATAACTGCCAGCCCAACTCCTCCTAAACCAAAGACAGCACACGTAGAGCCACGTTCCACCTAGGAATAAGGGAAGAGCCTTAAGCAACACTGAGAAAATTCATCCTCCCACATGGAGTGGGAGACACAGGTTAAGAAATCTGTAATGAAGGAAACGTGGAAACAAATATATACAGCTATGAGACTATATCACTTAGATAGGGGAAACTATACAAAAATTTCATCCAAAAGCTTTTTAGGTACTATGCTTTGCTTTTTGCCAAAAGACTTGGGTCCCAAAACCTGCCCTAGAATTATGCACGCTCACCTACCAGCTCTGTCCCATCCTGAGCGTCAAACTATCAGAATGATTTGCAGCAAGATTAAGATGAATTGGAAAAGTAATTTATATATAGCTGGTATCAAAAGGGATGCAGAATCTTTCACCTGGATTTCCTCTAAGGGGTATCAGGTTCTTCTAACCTGATCTGGTCTTTATGGAGAAGTTAGAAGGAGAAGTTAGAACTTCTTACCTAAACTTCATCAGTAGAAGAGGAAGAAGAAACAGAAATTTGGTACATCATGTTTACAGTCCTAATCTAGTCCCTAAACTATCTGTGTATTTTGGCTCAGATATAGTTACAGAGAAAAGCCAGAGGCAACCCCAGCCTTTACCTTAGCAGTGTTAACAGCAGCCCCGTAGCCAGTAGAGATGCCACAACCCAGCAGGCACACTTTATCCAGAGGTGCTGCAGCATCTATCTTGGCTACTGAGATATCAGCCACCACAGTATACTCAGAGAAGGTGCTGGTCCCCATGAAGTGGTAGATCTGCTTTCCTTTGCAGGTGAATCTGCTGGTGCCATCAGGCATGACTCCCTTCCCTTGAGTAATTCTGAAGGCAAAGACAGGAAAGTACAGTCAGAAGCTTAAGCAGTAAATACTCTCGCCAGACAGCATCCGTTAAGTAGCCACAGAGATGCAGCTGCATACTTGCACCTTTATTTTTTAGTCATTCTAATAAACCCAGGAGTTCACAGAAATTAGGTGCTAAACTCCTAAAACTTCATGCTGTTGATTCCTCCATGGAAGCACTGAAAGAAAGGGAGTTTATCAACACGCTGACCTTGTCAGCCACCAATGCGAACTGCTCACGCCACGGTACCACACCCCCATCTTCCCCTCCTTCAGTGCACTTCCCTCCAACAGCACCTGTCAGTTACGTCACTGGGGTTTTTGATTGGGGTTGGGAGACTTTTTCAGAATGGGAGCTGGAAATTTAGCCGAGAAAAAGGCGTTAAGGAAAAAAAGTTTTCTGTATAATGCTGTACCGCTTGACAGCTTTGGTGTTGACTCCCGAGAGCTAAATTCCCTGAAGTGCCTGCCTTGAGTATGGATTAAATATGGAGTCAGAGCATGTAAGTTTTCAAAGCTGCAGACGCAAGCTAGCAGTTTACACCTTCACATATATGAAGACAGAGAAACAGATTTATTTAAGGGCAAGAAAGAAAAGAAACTTTAAGGAAGAATGGAAAGTAGCGTATAACTGACTCCCTAAAACACATACTTTCCAAGTCATTAATTGACGCATCAAGAGATTTATTCTTCAAAGATAACTCCTATCAATTACTTTTGATAACTAGAGCAGGTATACGTTGAACAAACACTACATTGTGTGTCAAAATAAAAATCATACAGACCTTATCTTCTGGCACAGATTCGTTTTAGGATTCTTACAGAACTTGCACTCTCCACACTGGGGGATGTATAGAGGGATAACAGTGTCGCCTAAAAAAAAATAAAAAAAAATATTCTGTGGCTAGTTATCAAGTCAAGCAAGGCATTAGGAAATGACTGAAGTTACTCAATTTTTATGGCTTTTATGTGAGCTTGTGTTCACTTAAAACCTTCTTTGTATATTAAAGTAGCATATAGTTAGATAGCATAAAGTAGATATCGAGTAGCATTGTTTATAGAGATTGCTAGATAAAACTTTTCTCATCTCTGAGCAGACAGCCGATCAGAAGTATGTAATTCCAGAACCAATAGGAATGTTACTGTAAAACAAAACCAACCCCAAATCAACAGTGAACAACACGATTGAATACTTTTAAGCCCTTTAATTAAACCAACAGATAACAGCTATCATTTGAAAAAAAAACACAAACCAAACCAACAAAAACCTCTTCTAACTATATTGATCCAATTTCAAGTAAGAAATTGGTATGCTGGGCTCTTTCAAGCATTAATCCAAAAGCACATTGAATAGATTAGAGTATCTCACAGACAAGAAAAACCTAAACAGGCATACGTCCCAGAATAAGACATTATATTAACTCCTGCAATATAGCATTCAGTGGCCCAATTTGACAGCTGACCTTGTAGTAAAGTAACACCCTTAAGGCAGGCAGAAAATTTGCATGATATTTTCTTACCCGGCTTTACTTTCGTTACTCCTTCCCCAACACTCTCTACAATTCCTGCTCCTTCGTGACCCAAGATCACAGGGAAACATCCTTCGGGATCAGCACCGCTCAGAGTATAGGCATCAGTGTGACAGACAGCAGTGGCCACTATCTGTGAAGAAATATATAATCTGAGGCACCCTGAAGAACAGAATAGTAGCACAGATCTAAATACTTCCCTTTGGTCAGAAATTCAGAACAATTGCCAGAACAAATTTGACAATCCTGACAGGGTTTGTGATATGGCCAACACACTTTCACTCCTGGCAAGAGTGACAGGATTGCCAAGACAAGGCACTTTTTCTTACTTTTAAAAAGCGAAGTCATGATGGTACATCTTTTCTCATTTCCATCAACTAAATTCTGATGTTGAAATGGGTTGAAGATGACATCTGGTTTCCGAAAGCTAGAAATCAGTACTCCAAGTCATCTCAAAGTAGGTTGGCATCTCGGATTTGAAGTTAGTCAGTCTCTCAAATGTAAAACAACGAGAGAGACCACATAGAACCATGCATAAACCCAGTTTAAGTCTTAAGCACCATGC
This sequence comes from Numenius arquata, assembly GCF_964106895.1. Lineage (NCBI taxonomy): Eukaryota > Metazoa > Chordata > Aves > Charadriiformes > Scolopacidae > Numenius > Numenius arquata. Next base: position 32,263,132 of record NC_133580.1, on the reverse strand, counting down.
GGAGATCCTTTCCACAGAAATAAATTTCACCTTAATGTATACTTTTTGGCAGATGTGGGCTACTGGAAAGTCCTGATCAAATCAGAAACTTGGGTAGGGGGAACCCAAGAGACCAATCACAGCTCAGCAGCCAGAAAATTACGGCCTGACTAAAGTCAAATCCAGCATGTTACACAGCTGCAACAAGTCACAAGCTGCTGGCCTTCAAACAAGATCAAAGGTGTTCCTAGCTCACATGTTTTGTGGGAGCTTAGTCTGTAACAACTGGAACTGATCCCCACAATTAGCCATCGTCTTTAGACCAGACTGTGAAGTGAGACCAGTAGAAATTAAAAGTGTTTTTCATAAACAGAAGATCTAAATATTGTAATGTTCTTTGTAAAGCCAGCTGAGATACTAATGAACTAATGCTATCCATTCAACATTTCTTCTGTTGTAAACAAACTGTTCAGCTTTAATACTTAAGTCTCCCAAATACAATACATGGAGCTAATGATTGATTTAATTACCTTGATACGAACTTCATGAGCTTTTGGTGGAGCAACCTCCACCTCCTCAAGAGAGAGAGGTTTACCTGCCTCCCAGGCAACAGCAGCCTTGCATTTTATAACCTAAAAGGCAAGAACAAAAAAGAGGACATCTGTTGCATGGTCCATTTAAAATAATTCTTGTTCAGCCAAGTGAGAAAATGAGAGAACCGCTACTGGCTTTTGGAAAGAATCCCAGACCTGAAATTCATAATTTCAACACAAAGGCTTAATTGCCCTACATTTGCTTTCAGGAAGCTAAATAATAATGAATGAACCAAGATCTGAAATTTGGATGTCATTCTCTTACTGAGAAAAAGATTTAATAAATCCAGGAATGCTTAGGAGATACCCAAATACTGCAGTGAAATGACCAACAGGAACGGAAAGACTGCAAAATAAAAAATGGTGTTTTAAAATAAGAGACTGACATTCATATGAGATGTGTTCCTCGAGCACAGAGGGTTTAAATTTAAAAAATTCAGAAGGCAAACTGGAGGTCACATGATGGTCTGAGACCCACGTCAAGAGTGAATTTCTTGTTCCTTGTCAGGATGGCTTCTAAGATTTTGACAAGGAGACGGGTGGGCATGCAGCTGACATGCAAAGCCCTCCAGTGATGTATAGGGACCAGATTTTGCTATATGGTTATTGTCAGCAGGTTACTGTGCAGTAACACCTCTGCAGAGCCAGTGTAACTGTTAGCAGTTCTTCATTCGCTGCTCTCAGCACCGCGACAAATCCTGCTCTGCAACCACACCTATAGATCCCAGGAAGCGTTTCAAGCCAAATGGTGCGAAGCCTGGATGGAAGAGCAGGATTTATGGATCTGTAAACCCAATCCTATCAACAGGTACATATGCACAGCTGATGGAGGAAATCAGCGGGCATTATCGCCACACAATCCACAGCAAGGGTAAGCATCCGGAGCACCCTTATATGTCAGTTTTACAAAGCAGAACGCTGCATCTGTCCTTCAGGATAAACTGGGCAGGGTATCAAATAATCTGAATTTTGCTTTCTGACAGACACAACACCTTTCAGCAGATGAGATATGCAGGACACACAGACAAGTTGTGAAATCAAAGTCAAGACCTTATCTACACAAAGCCTGACGAGGAACGCTGTTGCAGACTGGACTGCTTTGGAACAGATCCCTTTGCAATCCACTCCACGATAGCATCCACGTATTTTGGAATAATTTAATTATACCAGAAGACTGGCACTGATTTTCTTCCATGCAAACAAGGTTGAAGCTATTGCTATGACAGGTGGAGATATGGAGCATTTCATAGCATGCACTATAAACCCATATAAGAAAATGGCATTTTATGTGTTCAAAATAGCTGTGGAATCACTGAAAGGGGATTAATGCGAATTGCCAAGACCAGACATATAGTCTTTTTAAAATTTCACTGCCTGGAAGAAATAACAGCACCAAGACCACTTGTTGAGCTTGCCAGGTCTGATTTATCACCTGTGCGTATAGGAGAAAATAACCAGTAGTTTATGACTGTCTATAGTATTTTTGTTGTACAATAAACAGTACTGAACTTTGCCAGAACCAGTTAACACATTCACTGTACCTGTAATAGCAGAACTGCAGACATTTACCTTGGCTTAAACTTGCTAAAATAAATACTGCCAACCCTCAAAGCCCTCGAGCTTTGTAACAGAAAACAGGTACCCAGGGGCCTAGATTGGACAGAAACACCCTTAACCCAGAACCGTGAATTCCCTTGTCTTGCTTTTTATTATCAGAGTAAATATTATAAAAATGCACTCACTGTGACACTGTAACTAACTGCGGAGTCACAGTATGGCCATTCGGTCATAATCTCTAAATGTACCAAAGGTTTTGCCAGAAATTCTAAATTCAAGGCACAAAGTGCAAGAGGAGACATCATTAGGTAAATCATTTACTGGTTTTTTAATCCATGCCTCATCCTCCCTTCATGAAGTCACTTGTTCTCACACAGGAGACTGTGCATTCCTAAAATCTGAATTTCCACAAGTTTAGTTAAGCACAGGATTAAAGAAGAGAGCAAAGGGAAGTCTCCTTACGGGATAAAGTCTGATCTTCCTAAACCTAACATTACACATCTGGAAGGATATTTTGAAATAATAACTTCTGATTCAGAAACTTTTAAAGAAGCTGGCTTTTGAAACTGCAGTCAGCTCATACAGCCATAAAGGCCCCTGAACTATTCAGAGTGGGTATCAGAAAGGCCCCATCTTCTGACCTTTCGATACTCAAAGCTTTCTGCTGTTGCTTTGCTGAAAATCTTGAAGCCAACAACCGGAAAAAAACCACCCAACTTCCACCAGTGTCCTGGTTTGAGGTAAAACAGAACCAACAACCAGTTCTTCATCTTCTCTATGAATATATTAGCACAGGAACAAAACCATTGAGCCCCTTGTAGCGACACACAATCAGCTAATCTCGCTCAAGATGAAATCGAGCTCTCAGCAGTGACAGAAGCTGCCCTATCTGCTCTGAAACTGCTGCTGGCCCAGACCAGCCTTCAACATCTGGACACGTGAGGCCACCGAGCCTGCTCAGACCAGGGCACCGAACGGCTGCACAGGTATTAAGGCAGCATTAAGTAAGTTTGGACTATCGTGGTGTTTTGAAAGCAATGCAGCAAACTTGCCGGGCAATGGTTTTGAGAGCAAGCAGGGCCTGGCTGTACTGAGAACGGACCGGAACCGCTGCTGGAGAGCGGCCTCAGGGATTGCTCTTGCTGCAAAGGGGCATCTTCCAAAACGTGCACCCGTTCTTTCTTCTCCCACTCAACAGTCACGGGATGAAAACACACAGGGTGAACTGTGCTTGGCTATTTCCCCCAACCCACCCACCTCAGCCGACACTGAGAAGCCAACCCCCTCCCAGCTCCGTGTGCAAAGGCATCTGCTTCCTTCCTTCAAGCTTATGAAGTCACATCTGTCCGAAGCTCCTAAGAAACCATGCAAGCTCAAGGTCTTCTGCTTGTTCTTCCATCACCATGACTAACACACAGTCTAAACACGCAAGAGGAACCCTCAGATCCAGAAGACATGCAGGGGGGTTGATTACAACATGGAGTGGGGTTGATTACAACATGCAGTGGGGAGCCATACATGTATTTTTCTTCCCAATCTTGCAAATCACAGAATAGTTTAGGTTGGAAGGGACAACAGAGATCATTTAGTTCCAACCCCCCTGCCCTGGGCAGGGACACCTCCCACTAGAGCAGGTTGCTCAAAGCCCCATCCAGCCTGGCCTTAAACACCTCCAGGGATGGGGCATCCACAGCTTCTCTGGGCAACCCGATCCAGTGCCTCACCACCCTCACAGGAAAGAATTTCCTCCTAATATCTAATCTAAATCTACCCCCTTCCAGTTTGAAGCCATCACCCCTCGTCCCTGGTAAAGAGTCCTTCCCCATCTCTCCTGCAGGCACCCTTTTAGGTACTGGAAGGGGCTGTAAGGCCTCCCCGGGGCCTTCTCTTCTCCAGGCTGAGCAACCCCAACTCTCTCAGCCTGTCCTCACAGGAGGGGTGGTGCTCCAACCCTCTCATCACCTTCGTGGCCCCCCTCTGGACCTGCTCCAACAGGTCCACGTCCTTCTCGCGCTGAGAAGGACTCCAGAGCCGGACGCGCCACTCCAGCGGGAGCCTCCCAGGCCCAAATAACGGCACCGATCCCCGCCGCACGCCCCATACCCGTAGGACGGGGGTCGGGAGAGCCCAGGCCGACACCCCCCACCCTCCGCCCCGACTGCCGCCAGGGCCGCAAACCCACCACCCAGGGCCCGCAATCGGGCCGCCCAGCACGACCGGGCACCAGAGCCTCGGCCTCCCCCGTGCAGACACCCGACCGACAGACAGACAGACAGACACCCCGCCACCTCACCCCGCTGGCCATGGCGCTCGGCTCCCGCTGCCCCGGCGGAAGGGGATCGCAACCCCCCGCCTCTCCCGCCCTCCGCCGGCGCGCATGCGCGCTGCCCCCCGCCCCGGGGCCCGCGGTGAGGTGGAGGGACCTGTGAGATCCCGCCTGGAAGCCAAGGGGCTGTGGCTGCAAGATGGGGTGGTGTCGTGTCGTGTCATGTCGTGTCATGTCATTTTATGTCATTTTTCCCGAGAAGCTTCTTTCTCCCGGCAGGATAGGAAGGGCTTGTGTAGGACCTGCCGACACATGGCGGTGTAAGATCGGGTGCGGGGTTCTGGCGGGGGCCGCTGGGGGGTGACAGGAGAGAAGGGGTCGCAGGGTGTAACCAAGGCCCCCTCCCTAAGAAATGGAGTTTTCATTTTCCAGTGACGTGCCCAGCAAATACCGCAGTCAGAGAGCAGTACCAGCCTGGGGAAGAAGAATAGCACAACGTAAACAACCACAGCCTTTAATAAATAACATAAAAAAATACTTAACATTTAAGAATATATCTAAAACGGCAAATTAAATCTGTAGGCCCAGGGAGGCTGACACCGAGCTGGAAGATAATTTGGGCAGTGAGAGGGCTGTATAGGTTTCACATGTGGTGAGAGGTGTGGAGAAGGAGTGAGTGATTAGGCTGGCTGGCTGGCCCACCGCCTTCTTGAGGCTTTCGTAGGATGGTTCAGGTTGGACGGGACCTTAAAGATGACCTAGTTCCAACCCCCCTGCTATGGGCAGAGACACTTCCCACTAGACCAGGCAGCTCAAAGCCCCGTCCAGCCTGGCCTTGGAACACTTCCCGCTAGTTACTTAGATTTGTATTCACTAGCTACAACTGAAACCTTGTCCTTGAAATCAAAGCAGGCCTTGTCCATTTCCTTGGTTGAATTCAGCTCTGCCACCCTCTGCTGTGAATTTCATGCTCTTGGTCACCCTTGGTTTGTCAGTGCTTCCAAAAAGACTCAAAACATTTTATGTTTAGCTAAGCTCTGCAGGTGCTCAGCTTTTGCTAGTATCTGACATTCTGGAAGCTGCAGGTACGGACTCTGGTAGACAAATGTATAACTACATAAATCATAACTCCTTAATGCTCATTGCCCAGTTCCAGAGATTAAAGTAGTTGGGTTTTTTTTTTTTTTTTTCCCATTTTTCCTTCCCTTGCAGTTTTGTGATGCTGTCTCCAGTGTTGCTGTGTACTATTGGAAGCCCCTGAACATGGTAAGTGGTATTGCAACTTTATATTATCAGACCCTCACTTTACCACACTGTGCTCTTGACTGAACTGTCTGTGCTTTGTCATGCGTGTTTCGGGTTTATATAGGAAAATTCTGTAGGTGAGGACTCCTAGTGCTACTGTGTTTTTTACATTGGGTTGATTTTGGTGGTGGTCTAGCAGATGCTACGTGCTAAGCAGGAACATCAGTTTGGATTGAGAAAAGAGAAGGGATTGGAAGCACTGTGAGCATGTGGGAGAGAGGCCTGGCAATTGTGGTTTTGCTTGGAGGATGTTCTCTGTTCCATGTGGTGAGGGAGAGAAAGCCCAAAACAACTAGGGATCTGCATTACCTTTTTTTCTTCCTTCCTTTTTTTTTGGTAAATTGTACTATTGTGCCCAGCCAGGAGGCATTAGTTTTTAGTGAGGGTTTTCTGTACCTTAGTTTGACTCTGAAGTAAGAGAAGATGCAGAGCAAGAAGTCACTTGGAAGCTTGGCGGCCAGTATATGGTAAAAGAAGCCAGGGTGCTCGTCCTGGGGCAGCCTGAGTGCCAAGGGCAGAAGCTGGCCCTGTGCCAGCGCCAGAAGTAGGAGGTGATATTTGGGTGCTGTAACTGCTGGCTGCAGCCTCACGCACTGGGGAAGAGAGTGGTGAGGCACAGGGAGGCTGGAGGGGGCTCCTGACAATGCTACCCACAGGTGAAACTGAAATGCATTCATGCAATCGTCACCTGGTGTCTTTTCCCCAAATAGAAACCGTGCTAGATTGACCCAGAGGCAATTTTTCTCCTATTAATACAATTTCCCAAGTAAAACCAGTGTCATTTTAAGTAGTTTTGATAGATACATTTCATTAGAACAATGCCATTAAACCTGGAATAACCTGTGGACAGATTTCAGCTGTAGATGCTTGAGTAGAGCAGTCTTTTGGGGGGGCATTGCTCTCAAAACCATCCTTTTAGAATTCTGATTTAAACTTTCCTATATTTTCCTGTGAAATACTGGAGGGTAGTACTTGCATAGCATTCAAAAAAATAGAAATTATTGTCATTCTTCAGCATCAGTTTATTTTTGTAAGGTACAAATGTAGCTAGTTGAAAAATGGAAACATTTAAAAAATCGAAAATGTTTTCATTTAAAATGTTCAAAGCTGGCTGATGTTCCTTTGTATACTTCTTCGTTAATTAAAATATTCTGCTTTTGTAAATACAAATATAAGTTTGAAATATTATAAAGTATTTCAAGAAATGGTTGGTTCCAAAGGGAAGACTTTAGCAGTAGTTTCACTAATTATCCTAGAATAATACTGAAGTATGCTAAAGTAAAATAACTTTTCAAAACAGAGGCCCATGTTAATTAAATGTAATCAAAATAAGTGTGAAAGTGACCATGAGAGTTTTGCAGTAGAGACTCATGAGACTGGGGTACTGAAAGGTTTTTAATATTTTAGATATGGAGATAAGTCATTTGGGGAGTTTTTTGATTAAATATTCTCAGGTATTTGTTTTCATTGAAAGTCAAATAAAACCCCAAAAGCTGATCTTTTATGTGCTGATTCTAAGAGGTTAATATTGAACTAGCTATGCAAGGGAAATTTTAAAGATAAAAGTTGGGGAAGGGTTATGCTGGTACCTCCTTGCTTGCACTTGACGGTATTTTCTTCTGGTATGTATAAATGTCTTTGCTAGTCTTTAAAACATAATTATATTTGGTCAGCTGTGGAACCAGTGGTGTTTTAGGAACCAAGCAGAGTTTGAGGAGCTCTCTAATTATCTGCTGAAATTTGAAGTCCCGCCCAGTTATTGATCACCATCAAAGGGGCAGGAGAATCTCCAAGTTATTGGAAAGTTAGCAGTAAGGCATTGGCTGGCTCGAGGAAAGGTTGGCTGAGCAGCTTCCCACTGGCACTCTTCATGTCGGGGCTGGTAGCCGAGCTTAGCAGTGTGGGTGGCAGAACGTTCTGAGGAGCTGGCAGCTGCACACGCATGTGCTCACACACACTGCTGTGTCCAGGGCAAACCTGGGCCCCACGGATGTCTGCTGCCGGCAGATGCTTGAGCTGTGCTGAAATGAAACTCATCGTGGCCTGGATGGGCGTACGCTTCACTGGGTAAAAAAACTGGCTGGTGGCCGGGCCCGAAGAGCTGTGGTGAATGGAGTTAAATCCAGTTGGTGGTCGGTCTCAAGTGGTGTTCCCCGGGGCTCAGTGTTGGGGACAGTTCTGTTTAATATCTATATCAACGGTCTGGACGAGGGTATCGAGTGCACCCTCATAAAGTTTGCAGAGGACACCCAGTTGGGTGGGAGTGTTGATCTGCTCGAGGGTAGGAAGGCTCTACAGAGGGATCTGGACAGGCTGGATCGATGGGCTGAGGCCAATGGTGTGAGGTTCAGCAGGGCCAAGTGCTGGGTCCTACACTTGGGTCACAACAACCCCATGCAGCGCTACAGGCTTGGGGAAGAGTGGCTGGAAAGCTGCCCAGTAGAAAAGGACCTGGGGGTGTTAGTTGACAGCTGGCTGAATATGAACTGGCAGTGTGGTTAGGTGGCAAAGAAGGCCAACAGCATCCTGGCCTGTATCAGGAGCAGTGTGGGCAGCAGGACTAGTAAAGTGATCGTCCACCTGTACTCGGCACTGGTGAGGACCCACCTGAAATTCTGTGTTCAGTTTTAGGCCCCTCACTACAGGCAGGACATTGAGGTGCTGGAGCGTGTCCAGAGAAGGGCAACGAAGCTGGTGAGGGGTCTAGAGCACAAGTCTTAGGAGGAGAGGCAGAGGGAGCTGGGGTTGTTTAGCCTGGAGAACAGGAGGCTGAGGGGGGACCTTATTGCTCTGTACAACTACCTGAAAGGAGGTCTCTTCTCCCAAGTAACAAATGATAGGACAAGAGGAAATGGCCTCAAGTGGCACCAGGGGGAGGTGCAGATTGGAAAGATTTAGATGAGGAAAAATTTCTTCCTCGTAAGGGTTGTCAAGCAACCTGTTCACTGCCCTGAACAGGCTGCCTAGGGGAGTGAGTGCTTGTCACCATCCCTGGAGATATTTAAAAGACTTGTAGCACTTAGGGACATTGGTGCAGCAGTGGACTTGCTAGCGTTAGGTTTATGGTTGGACTTAATGATCTTGATGGTCCCTTCCAACCTAGCCGATTCTGTCGTTCTACGTTTAGAAGGTGATGGGCAGTGTGCAGAGAGAGCAGTGACAGGTAACCACAGGGTGGCACTGCTGTCGAGACAGAACTCGTCACTACACAGAAGCGCTCACACAATTTTTCAGGTAGTAACAGTTCAAAATAATTGGTAAAGTTACAGTTGTTTGTAGAGGCAAAGTTATTTTATAGCAATAAAATTTTGTTTCGTCTAGGTTTAGATTTTTTTTTCAAAAATGAAAAATAAACATTTCTGTTAAATTAGCAAAACGTAGAAGTAATATGTGATGGTACAGATAGAGGAGGTGGTTTGCTTCTAACGTATCAGTGTGGTGATGTTTTTTCCCCAATCCTGCACAAATCTATTTATGTGTTTATATTTATTACAGAGTTACTCGGCTAATTGATTACGTTTCATGAGACTTGTCACTAGTATAAAATTAAGGATGTGCAGGCGTGCATGCAGTAATAGGGAAGCATTGTTTATTGGGAGGAACTTCTTGTAATGTTTTCTTGTTAGGGAAGTGTTAGAACTCAATTAAAGCATTTAACAAGTTATTTTGGCATCATCTCATTACCTGCAGTCCTATTGTTTTATGCTTAAAAAGTAGTTCAGAGAATTATAGATAACTTTTATAGCAGGGCAAAGTGAGTTCTACGTGCAGAAATTACTGTACATTGTCAGACAAGATGCAATTTATTAACCTTTGGTAACTCATTTGTACATTTGTGATGTGCTGTGTAATTGCTGATGGTGCTGAGGGGTTTCTAGAAGTTCAAAGGCCTATGGACTGGGATAAGGTTGCTCAAAAGAGGTCAAAAGGCATTATAGTGTTATGGGTCCAATGTTCAGCACCAAGAGAAGGGTCTCTTTAGCAGAATGACCTGCTCACAGTGGCAATCCTGTTCTCTGGGGAAGATTTTGAGCAGTTGTGCTGCAATGTTCAGTGGGACTTGGTGCTGGAAATATACTAAAAGTACAACAGCATTTGCAAAACTGAAACCACATCCATGTATGTATGTATAAGTATTGCATGATAAAAAGAAAGTTATGTACTGCTTTATATAATATGCTTCAAATAATAAAGCTCTAGCTACTGTTCCTTATTACCTTTCAATGCTAACCATTCCATATTTGTGAGCTGCACTTTCTTAAATGCATATTAATTCTTAATACATATTTAGTAAATATTGAATACTAAATCAATTTGTTAAAGAATGTGAGCAGCCAAAAATAAGGCTTAAGTTCAAGTCTTCAAAAATTTGAGACCAGTCCTTAGAAAATGAGGACAGTTCAATTGCTGCAACAAAGGAAATCAACCACGTAAATGTTTGTTTTAAACTTAAAAGCCTAACCCACAAACACAAAACATTGGTATATGGAACTTAGACATGTCTAGTATTTACTTACTCTCTTTAGACATTCCTGTTCCATGAGAGCTTTGGGCAATCCCATCGCTGTGGCTGTGCATCAGCTTAGGAGCATTGCTCTCCTTTGGCAGGCTGGGGAAGCGATGGTTTAATTGGCTGTCTCGGTAGCTTTTTTGCATCTTCGTAGAAACTGCCCTCATGCTGAAGAGAAATTTGGGGGACTTTTCTTCCCTTGCTCTTTGCTAAATTGGGCTTGTCACAGATAAAGTCACACTGAAGGAGAATATGACAAAAAACATTGGTGAAGACAAAGTATTTTCAAACAACCTTCGATAATGAGACCTCTGTTACCTGTTAAATGATTCTCTTACCCCATGCTTCTTGTGTCTGCTCCAATCCTACATATTTTCTATTATATAAGCTGAAAATGTTATTACTCTATCCTGTTAGTTTATGATGATTATATAGTTCAGCAATGAATCTTTTCCAGCAAGGTTGAAGTTACTGTGGTCAGCTGGGGCGTAGATATACAAAGCCCTAGGTTCTGTAGGCTAATTCTTCTTGAAACTCTATTACTGTTGCCTAAATGCCCAGACACTTGAGTTTGAAAGTGAAATACAGACTTTGGTGTGCATTCGCTTTCCTTATAAAGATTTAGCACTGGGTACCTAAAAAAATACATGTGGAAATACATAGCCTCATTGATTGCATGTTAATTTTCCTTTTTAGGTATTAATTAGTGGTGGGAATGAGGTTTTCTTGGATTGCTTGAAGGCACATCTTTTTTTTTTTTTTTTTCTTTTTTCTTTTTAAATACATCCAAGATGATAGGACAACAAAATACTCAGCTTCTATGATTAAAATATGCCTCAGTATAAGGTAGATTATGATTTCTTCATAACTTACCTCTTTCCTGCAATCATAAAGTCAAAAACATCATTGTGTTTTGTCAGGGGATGTGTTTCTATTCTGTGTTCAGAGTGCCTATCTTTGATCTTGGTCTTGGACAAGGACTGGTGGTTCCTACGTAGGACTACTGAGTGAGATTGCATTGGTAGAGAAATGCTTTGTCAGAGTCAGTGGAAGAACCTGTGGAACTGGGGTGGTTCTGGTGAAAGTGCAAACCTGGGAACTCAGATCAAAACTGGAATATGGTATACTGAAGTTAGGTGCCTGCTCTTGGGCCTGCTAAGGAATAAAGGGGTTTTTTGGAGGTTGTTTTTGAATGCAAGTATCTAAATTCCATGTATGTCCTGTTTCAGAGCTGAACTTAAGTCAGTGATAGTTTGTGGCAGTACTGTACCAAACAAAATATTTAGTCTAATCCCCTCAAAAATGCAAAAGAAATGACAATACATCAACCAAATTTCTAAAAATTGCTACTGCAAGCATTAGTGTAATGCTGCAACAAGAGTAAGTTCTACTGTATTGTTGATAAATTATTGTTACTATTTCCTTCAGAACAGAGAAGAGGCTGGTTTTGCTGCAATTTAGGTGCCAGTTACAGTTTTCTCAATTTCAACTGATTTTCTCAGAAAGATTTCACCTGAGGAATTCAGACTATGCCACTGTTACCTAGCTCTCTTTTATCACAGTTTTTTTAATAATCTAGGGATTTATAAAAATCTCCATGATTTCTTTGAGAATTAATGTTTGGGACATACATAACCTGGAAGCTTTCAAGAAACTTAACTTAAGTCCACATAAAAGTTTTAGCATTGGTTCAGTAAATAAACACGGGTGTAACATAAAAACGTAAATTTTGCAGTGAAAGCCAAAACACATTATCATCTGTTTATCAGCAACTGTACATGGATAAAGTATATAAATATAAGGCTCAGTGCTTAGTTGCTAAAGGGGATGAATTCTTGCTCAGAGCAAGAAAAGGAACTACAGAGATTTGAATAGCAAAATACTGGCTGAGTAGATGCTGTTAATACTATTCTGGTGATAAAAAAAATAAGGTGATAAAAATGATATGCATTTCTATTGAAACACATCTGTTTGCCAAAACAGATATTCTGATATACAACAGAGGACTTTGTCTTGCATTAGGATGCAAGGCCCAAAGGATGTGAAGAAAGCCAAAACAAAACTAAGTACATTCCTAGAATTCTGTGGTGGTTTAACCCCAGCTGGCAACCAAGTCCCAGGCAGCTGCTCTCTCATTCTCCCACTGGTAGGACGGGGAGAGAATCAGAAGGGTAAAAGTGAGAAAACTCATGGGTTGAGATAAAGACATTTTAATAGGTAAAGCAAAAGCTGTGCACCAGCAAAGCATAACAAGGAATTCATCCACTGCTTCCCATGGGCAGGCAGGTGTTCAGCCATCTCCAGGAAAGCAGGGCTCCATCACGAGTAAAGGTTATTTGGGAAGACAAATGCCGTAACTCTGAACGTCCCCCCCTTCCTTTTTCTTCCCCCAGCTGTATATGCTGAGCATGATGGCACAAGGTATGGAATATCCCTTTGGTCAGTTGGGGTCAGCTGTCCCGGCTGTGTCCCCTCCCAGGTTCTTGTGCACCCCCAGCCAACTCACTGGTGGGGTGATGTGAGGGGCAGAAAGGGCCATGGCTCTGTGTAAGCGCTGCTCAGCCAGAACTAAAACATCCCCGTGTTACCAACACTGTTTCCAGTACAAATCTGAAACATAGCCGCACACCAGCTACTGCAAAGAAAATTAACTCCACCCCAGCCAAAACCAGCACAAATTCTTACCAAAATTAAAACGAAGTAAGACCCTTCCTGCATTTATTAAACCCTGTAGAGCAGAAAATCTCTCAGCAGGTTTATTACAAAGGATGTTTTCAAGAGATAACCAGCCTTTATTGCAAATGTTTGATTATGTTCAAAGCAAATTTGTGTTGTGTTTGTTCCAGAATATGGCTCCCATCTCGGTTTGTGCAAACTGGGGGTAATATGACTTGGGTAACATTATCAGTTTAGTACTGGCATAAAGCTACTAGTAATGTTGATACCGAGAGTATCTTAGTATAGCTAAGTCAGTGAGTAATTGCTCTTAATGCTTTTTTGAAAAAATCCTGTTCCTTATGAAGCATTGCTTGTATGGCACGGTGCCTGGGTGATCTTAGTTAGAACAACTGCCACCTCTGGAGAAACCTGTTTGCCTTGGAAGTTTTCATGCAAAGGGCTTATTCACAGCTGTAAAACTTCAGTGGTTGTTGATGGAAGAGTTGCTTCTGCTGGTATCTAGATGGTTGCTAGGCTTCTCTTTGCTTTAGGCTTTGTCAAACTTTAATCACACAGCAAATACAGAAGGAAGGAGAGGAAATTAGGAGAAATAAGTACGTGCTTAGTATATTTCCATTCTGAACTCACAGGAATCAGCAAAGATCTTCACTGTGACACATGTGCCCCATAGACGTGTCATCCTTTACAGCTGTAGGCAGAGTAGGATCAATGGAGCAGTGCCTGGAACACCAGCAGTTGTGCACCAAATGGTGTACCTGAGGGGCTAGACAGATTTTGTACATGAAATGCTCTATTTGAATGTAAGATGTAATCACAATAAATCTGAGTGTATTCCTTTGCTGCTATAGGAACTGTATCACGTAGCCCTTATCATAAGCCTGTCATGTTCTGTATTAAAAATAGGGGGTGGTTACTGCCATTAAGATTATTTACGATAATTTGATCTGATTAGTCATCTTTTAATTTCTAGGCTACTTTTCCCTGATTGTTCCTGTGCAAACAATGCCAGTTAATAGTAAGGCTAAGACTAAAATGTGGCATTATAGGAAAAGAATAATGCTTTGGTAAAATGTTGTGGTCTGTAGTGTTCCCAGACTAATTGAAAAATGTACTTGCAACATGAGTTTCTATTTAATTCCCTTGGATTCACTACAAACACTGGATGCTAAAGTCTCTGAATAAAAACTGAAGGGAAACTATTATTTCTCAGGTTTGAAAAGGCTTGCTGTCCTTTGTTCCATTGGGTTCAACAAGTGGAAGTGCAAACTCCTGCACCTGGGGGAGAAGAACCCTATGCTCCAGTACATGCTGGGGGCCACCCAGCTGGAAAGCATTTTTGTAGAAAAAGACCCGAGTTGTCCTTGTGGACACCAAGTTGACCATTAGCCAGCACTGTGCCCTTGTGGCAAAGAAGGCTAATGGTGTCCTAGGCTGCATTAGACAAAGTATTGCCACCAGGCTGAGGGAGGTGATCTTTCCCCTCTATTCAGCACTGGTGAGGGGTTGTGGAGCACACGGCTGGAGTGCTGGGTCCGGTTCTGGGCTCCTCAGTACAAGAGGGACCTGGACATACTGGAGAGAGTCCAGCAAAGGGCCATGAAGAGACATACTGGAGAGAGTCCAGCAAAGGTCCTCTCTCCTGTGAGGAAAGGCTGAGAGAGCTGGGACTGTTCATCACAGCAAAGAGCGGGCTCAGGAGGATCTCATCCATGTGTACAAGTACCTGGAGGGAAGGTGCAAAGAGGATGGAGCCAGGCTCTTTTCACTGGTGCCCAGTGACAGGACCAGAGGCAATGGGCACAAACTGTAACACAGGAGGGCCCATATGAATGTGATATGGTTAGAGCTGTATCTGCATTCCTGTCAGGAGCTACAGCACAAACCATCCATGCATGGTATAGATAACTTCGATATAATTTGCTTCGGTTTCCATACTAACATTGTTGTTCGTGCTGCCCGGTAATGCTGCTGGTAAATATGGGATTTTTTTCTGTCTCTGGGAGATGGATTTCTTCCAGTTCACTTGTAGCATGAAACCTGTGTTTCCAAGCAGGCTTGCCAAGTTGTGTATTTCATAATAGGCATGGCAAAGGGATTCTGCTGCCTGTTCGTCAGGGGGAAAATGTGTTATATACAAATAAAATGTAAACAATGCTACTGAGACCTGTATTCATTGGAGTAGGCAGTTGCAAGGATTTCCATTGTAAAATAGACGAGGTGGCTGTTTCTGTGGTACTTTTCTATAATAGTTTCTGTGAAACAGAGATACTGTGTACACATGTAATTATGAACTTCTTGCTTATGACTTGGATGCCCCAAGCAGGCTTTTCTTCTCCGGTAGGAGGCTCTGAAATGAATTTATGAGAACTAGGAGC
The DNA here is from genome assembly GCF_964106895.1 of Numenius arquata. Lineage (NCBI taxonomy): Eukaryota > Metazoa > Chordata > Aves > Charadriiformes > Scolopacidae > Numenius > Numenius arquata. Next base: position 32,247,868 of record NC_133580.1, on the reverse strand, counting down.
TTTCACAAAGAGATGCTCAAGGCAGAGTTTTGAGGATGTCTTGACTCTGATGTGGTGAGGAGTCCCTAGCTCTAAAGGCAGAGCAGGAGGAAGGGGGATAGATCTGCTAGAATTTCATATTAAGAAGGAAAAGACAGGGTCAGACGGTAGTGCTATGAGGCATGAGAGGCATGTCAACACCAGAAGAGTTAAACTCCGTGGAGATAATGGAGTATAAACTCCATTAAACTTAATGGAGTATAAAGTCCATTAAGCTTTCTCAACCAGGTACTGCTTCTGACAGGATTTTACTGTGGAAGGGTGTCTTCCACACACGCACGTGGATATAAACAACTTGCATTCTGGCTCTGTGCAGTGTACTCAGAGCCAGGCATGTTTCCAAATCTGACCATGAAGTAATTAATTGGCTCCAGCCCATGTTTCGATCACAGTGTATGATCATGTAAAATCAAGATATGCTTTCCGCAAACTTAATTATAGAAATACACAATATATATGTACTATACATGTACATATATATAAATATATCCATGCTGCAACTTCACCAAAGTCTCTACTAGCTGCTCAGAGTCAACATAGTTACAGTAAATAATTTGCCAATCCAAATAGGCTTTTTTTTTTCTTCTTTAATAGACTGTTGGTTTATAAAGCATGGCAATAATTAGCAGGTTGATTATTTGATCTAAGATTTCTAGGCCTCTAGGAGGAAATAATAATTTCATCTCTACATGTGCACAGAGAAATTCGGATGCCCTGACTTGTTTCATGGAAGGAAATCTGCTTGCTTTCTTCAGTGGGCAGAGGTTTTACTTTTGCTCCCTCATATCACCCTCCAGTTTCAGGGAAAAATACTATGCATAGAGAGCAGTCGTTTTAAAATCCTTGACTGTTCTAAAGGGATTGGAAATTCAGTAACAAGATTGCTAGATGACACCAAACTCTTGTTGAGCAATCTGCAGTACTCTAGTCATTAAGCTGTGGCTGAGTAACAGATTCCCTGAGAAGAGGCTGACATTCTGAGGAATTACTGTAGAACAGGCACCCAATGTGATGGGTGTTGTCTGCAAGTCAGGGGTTTTTTTCCCAGTCTCACCAATACCTGCAAGCTCCTGGCAGTCCCCATGGCAGCTGTGACTGAAGTCTTTCAGGAGAAGTAACTGTTTGAATGCTCCACTGTCCAATCTATATTGAATCTTTTGCCACTTATCACGTGGCAAAAGATTTCCAATTCATGGCAATCCAGTGAATTGGAAATTAAACATTGGCGAGAGGCTCACCTGATTAAAAAAAGCACGGAGTGAGACACAATGACCAAGTTTTCTCTAGCTGCTGAAGTTGATGCTGCTTCAGTGACATCTGGGTTTTTTTGCTGAGGGACTTTGCGATTGCAGCAAAGTATAAATTTATGCTAGAGAATTTTACCTTTTTGTATGCCTAAGGAATGGGATAATTTCCTCCAGGGCTAGTAATGATGACATAAAACCCCTTCTTGGATCAGGAACCATTTAGAATGCTGTAGTTCACAGAACTCAACTCTTTAGCTGTTGAAGAAAATGATAGATCTACTAATATTAATATTTTTAAAATATTGAAAGACATCTGTTAACATTAGGATGCAAAAAAGATTAGTCCTGATCAGAAAAAAATGCAGCATTCATGAATCAGGAGGGCATTACTCTGTACGCTCCTGCTTAGGACACCCAGCTCTACAGTTGATTCACGTGTCCTTCATGCTTGTTACCCCGTCAGTTCATTCACCAAATTTGGTAGAACAAAGATGTGTTTCTTCTCCAGGATTAGCTGCTTTCATGTGCTTTGCAATCTTCGCTCCACTTTGAAAGTGGACTGATGTTTAAGTGCTTAGCTGAAAACAAAAATATTCATTAAGCTGTTCAGAAAGACCAACTTTACAAAGCTTTTGAACCTTATTTTAGTTGAGTTTGATTACATTCAATTTTCTACGTTGTGCAAGGGCTGGAGAGCAATTCCAGAGCACAAATATTGTATGGCTGATATCTCATATGCTTGCTAGTGTTTGAAGTTTAAAACAACAAATTTTACAAATACTGTGATAGATAATGAAATGAACAGCTGCTTCCTAATTAACATTCATACATATGGCTTATGTTTTCATCTCGCAGATAAGGACATAAATGTGAACAGTGCTACATGCACTGGAATTTCGTGCCTCTTAGGACATGTCCAGTCTCTGCTGTTGAGCTTATAGCCTACAAAATGGTTGTGAAAAGGTCTTTCAAATGTGTAATATTATTTATCCTTAAAACATCTATGTGATGCTCTCCTCCATCAAACTTGCAAACCCAACACTGATGCGATGACAACATAGTTTTCAGAATTGCTGACTGCCCTGCTTGCAGCTGTGAAGTGCTTTGGGTATCTGGCATCTCTGCAAAACATTTGAAATGTATGTGAGTATGGGGGCGAATTGATACCGAGATCCTGTTGCTGTGCAGCTTTGTGTATACCTTAAGAAGGAGGATGTTTGTTTTTTTCCTTATCCAATTAATAGAGGGAAAATAAAACTTGTATGTCAGTAGACATGGATTTTAGTTAATCATTACGTTTTAATGACAGATACTGGGCATCTGTGTTCAACAGTATTTCATATCTTGACCTGCTATATGTTTTCACATATTAGACAATTTTTAATAACTGATCTGTTAAATCAGATGTTTGTGCAGATAGGCACAGTCCTCAAGGTCTTTGTCTTCATCTTGGTAGCCAGTGTTCTTGCCCCCTTTGTGTATTATGTTTGCTTCCTGTCTGTCTCCAAGTTGTGGAAAAATAGAAGAATATTTGACAGAAATCACTTTGTGGAACATACTCTGAAATGCACTTATGAGGGCTAAGTACAAATCTTATCTTTTCCGCTGCCTATCGTAGTTCAAACCCTTCAATAATTTTTAATCAAAAGGCAAAGGCAGATATTAGTGCCTTTATTAATGCCTCAGCATTAAATTTTTGTCTACAGTGTAACTGGGCACCAGTTTCAGAGACAATCTTTGCATATCTACTGTGAAGAACAAACTAAATCATATCCTAGCAGGTTTGGCTTTGCATTTGTTAGCAAGATTGGTAATTAATTATTCCTTAAGGTCCTCTGTTGCTTGAATTTCCATTAGGACAAAAATACTGTATACCTGACAAAATGACAAAAAAAGAAGTGGGAGGAGGCAAATGAGAGAAGGAGAGTTAGATCCACCCTGACATATTAGACATTGAAGAGATACAACAAAAGTATCGATAAAGGTCTATTAAACATGTACGATTGATTCTATTCACCCTAGTGAATAGGAACGGCTGAGGGAAAAATGTGTTAAAACCAAGAACAGGAATTTTATAGCAATTGCTAATTTTGAGTTCATGTTATCATAGAACCATAGAATAGCTCAAGTTGGAAGGGACCCATAAAGATCATATCCTTGCATTTCCTTTTGTGCACAGAACAAATTTAGTTGCCAGACTGGATGTGATCCTGGTAGCTTCTATAGAATTGTACTCCTGCAACGTAAGGAGGAATTTTACTTTTTACTTTCTGGAAGTGTAGGTTTAGTACCTCTAGAACCCACATCTACATATCATGGGACAAAAATGCATTTGTAATTTATCTTCCTGGTTCCAATCTGTAAATTTCTCTGAGGTTGTTATCAAAAACAAAACAAGATCAGGAGAAAAGCCACCAGACTGAGCTCAGGAAGCCAGAGGATATAAAGAGGACAAATATGAATTGAAGAAGCAAAAATTAGGAGAGGATAGGACAAAGTAATAAGAAAACTTCATGTTTACATTAAAGGGGCTGGAGTGACAGGTTTTACCTGAGGATAACCTCTTGTAGCAAAATGTATTTTGGTCCTGCGAGTGAGACGAGAAAAGCAGCAGCAGCTGTCATTACCCTGCCGTGTTCTGGTTGAGATTGAAGCATTCAACCAGCTGAGACAGAGGCAGAGATTCATGGGCATAGGTATGTAAGGCGGGTGAAGGTGAGAAGCAGCAGCAGAGAAGGGGGCAAAGGCAGTTGCTCGCAGCTGAATCAAGGGGTGTGATGGAAGGATCTGAGCTACAAAGAAAAGCTCCTCCTGCCCGATGGGACCTCTGTTGATTGAGTGCACTGCATGGGACGTGTTTGACCGAAACCCTTTATTGGTAAAAGCATCTCTTAGTAGAGGCATCCTTCTGGGTCTCGGTGGGGCACAGGAGCTGTGGCAGCGACACCAGCATCAGCAAGTTCCTCGTTCTCGTCTCCTTGTGCCCACAAAGTGAGGTCCTGGGTGAGAAGGGCCTGTGCCAGGAGAGTGTCTGCTGCGCTGGTCTCTCTGCTTGGCCTCCCATGGCTGTGTCCTTCAGAAGAGCAGGACGGTGCGAATACTGAGAAGTGGAAAGGAAGGGAGGAGTCAGAGGTGCTGTGGCTGGGGGGGTTCTGGAGCAGGCAGCGGGGCAGGCAGGTGTGCCCGAGGACCGGCCGCCTTCTTTCTTATCCAGCCTCTGTCTAAGTCAGCTGCAGGAGCCATGCAGCAACGGGGCAGCCTTCAAAACCCTGCTGAAGGGAACCCCTCGGGAGCCAGGGCACCTTCTCTGTCCCCAAAGCTCTTGTGTTGTGCTGCAGGACATGGTCTTCGTTCCTTTAGCTTTTATGCTGTTTTTGCCAAGGATGCCCCTAACCCCTCGCTCCCCTTCGCCTGTCCTGCGCTCTCACACAGTGCCCTGGGATGCAGTGTCTGAGGGTCTGTGCTGGCTTCAGTGCAGCGCTGGGGCCACGGGATCTCCGCTGAGCTGAACCATGAGCAGGAGGATTCCCTCTGCTGAGCATGGGCCCTTCCCTCTGGGACATGGCAGATCCTCCCAACACACCTCCCTGGTCCCTGCTCCCTCTACGGGCTTGGATGCTTTTTGAGAAGGCAGTACTGGGTGCTCTGCCTGCCTGCCTGCCTGCCTGCCAGAGTGTTTGGCCTGTTTGAATTTTAGGTGGAGGTGGTGTTGGCTGCAGCTCGCTCCTGCTGGTCGGGGTCTCACCTTTTTCCTGCACGTAACAACTCAAATCCCTCGTTCACTTTTGCGATGGGCAGCGTGTGTGTGATCAGCACGTCTGAGTTGAATTTCTTCTCCATATAGCTGGAAACCAATTTGGGGATACAATCTCTCATCTTCCAACCTAGAAATGGGAGAAAGCACCTGCAGTGAATAATCAGAGAAATGCTGTTTTGGTGAGGCAGTATTGCTGTGAGGGTCAGGACTGGGCGACCAGTACTGGTGCCTTTATCTTGTGAGAAATTTTCCTCTCGTTGGGATGAGAGTGGTTTAGCACAAGCTGTTCTGTGCGTTGAACTGTACAAAACTGTTACTTGTTTATCAGCATTTTTAATGCCTATATATAGAGTGGCAATGCAGTGTTCCTGTTTCAATGCGTTTAAAACCCTCTCAAAGAGGCTTCCTGGGACAGTGCCAAACTTGAAATATTCTTGGTTACCAAGAGCTGAGTGACTGTAAGGAAAAGTGTCTTTTGTCCTACAACTGTGAACATTGCTCAGATGGGAAAACTCATTTTCAAGGGGAGAGTTATTCATATGCCCTGAAGGGAACCTGTTCCACAGATATTTGCAAATTACCATGAAAGGAAAAGGCTGAAATGACTAAAATGTTTTCTTGAGTTTCATACCTCCAAGGAGAGTCCCCTTCCATGTGCGCCCAGACAGCACAAGCATAGGATCAATGGAAATCGCTGATCCAGAAGCCAGTTCTCCAACCATCACGCAGACGCCAGTGTTCATATTGCAGGAGGCCAGGGCAGCAGTCTGATGGGACAGGCAGGTGAGTCAGAGAACGCCGTGATGAGTTTGTCAGAAAAAGCGTTCTTTCTATGCAGTCACCTGCCTCTCCCTGTTAATCTGAAAACACATCCTCCCTCGTGCAGCAGAGATGGAGAGCTCAGTGCCTGTTTGAAGACTTGTAGATCATTGTCTCCCAAAGGCACTAGACTGCCTTTGTGGGCAAAGACGTGCCCAGCGGTGCAGGCAGCAGGCAAGGGACAAGCAGGGTAAAACTTGCCCTGATGGGAGCCTATGAACGAGGTGGGAGGGGAGACACGTGCTGCAATGCCACCTACCATGGTGTCTGCACGCCCGATGACCTCAAAGGAGTAGTCCACGCCGTGGCCGGTCATCTCAGTGAGCACCTCCTGGATGGGCTTGCTGAAGTCATGAGGATTGATGCAGTGGGTGGCTCCCAGCTCCTTGGCCTTGGCAAACTTGTCCTTGTTGATATCAATGGCAATGATGCGGGAAGCTCCAGCTGCCTTGCAGCCCATGACAACAGAGAGGCCAACTCCTCCCAGGCCAAAGATGGCGCAGGTGGAGCCTGGTTTTACCTGCACAACATGGGTCCCTGTGAGTGTCCAGCATGAAGAGGAGGTTTCTGTTGCGCAGGGTTGGTGAGGGCGTGGGGGTGGCCGTGGGGTGCTTGTGCTGGACATGCCTGAATACCAACCTTGGCGGTGTTGATGGCAGCCCCATAGCCTGTGGAAAACCCACAGCCAAGCAAGCAGACTTTCTCCAGCGGTGCAGCAGCATCTATCTTGACAACGGCGTACTCCGGGACCACGGTGTATTCTGCAAAGGTGCTGACCCACAGGAAGTGGTGGAGCTGCTTCCCCTTGCAAGTGAACCGGCTGGTCTTGTCAGGCAGCAGGTTTTGTGGTTCAGAGAGGCTGTTGGGTGGTGCATGCATTTGTTGTTCATCAAGTAAAAAGTAAAGAACCCGTGGGGTTGTCAGGGTTGTTGACGGGGAGCCGACGCCATCTCAGTATAGGGGAAGGAGAAGGAGACTCACTGGCACTTCAGGCAGTAGTTGGATTCGGGATTCAGGCAGAAGCCACATTCCCCGCACTGTGGAAGGCAAAGGGGGATGACTTTGTCACCTGGAAGAATGCAATGCCATGTTAGGTGCCTGTCTCTGGGCAGGCGCTGAAGGTGCTGCCTGTTGGAGAGCTGAATCCTGTGTGTGGTTTTTTGTGTGTGTGTGTGTCTGTTACCTGGTTTCACCGAGGTCACTCCTTCTCCTACGCTTTCCACAATCCCAGCACCTTCATGGCCTGGGATAACTGGGAAATCCACATCAGGAAAGCTACCTTCCAAAATGTGTTCATCAGTGTGACAGATGCCCGTGGCCACAATCTGTTTGGAGAGGAAAGAGCAGGTGAGCTTTAGAAAAGGCCATTTTTATTTTGCTGTAATTAGCACCGTGGGGGGCAGGTGGAATTGGACAACATTGCCCATCTTAGCACCATTATGAGTTCTTTCCAGCTCCTTCAGAACCCTGTGGAATTTCAGTATTGATTTCTGTAGGGTGTTTGCTATGTGAATGAGCGTCTCCAAAACTAACAAGAGAGGAGTCAGGGCAGAAAAGTGGAGGAGGAAAAGACAAGCAAGAGAACCACCTGGATATTCCTGCCAAGTTTTGCTGAAGCTATGTGGCTGGCTCTGTTATTCAGGTCCCATGCCATTTGCTGGTGGGCTGTAATAGACTACAGGGGTTTGTACAGGGCTTGTAATAGACTATAAGCTTCTGGCCTTGTTTTAATTTAGTTTGTGGAAAGATTTTTCTCGGGGCTCCTCTAAAAAGTTAAGGCCTGTTAGTGGACACAGGTCCCTGATGGCTATATTCAAGCTGTAGCCACAAGAAGAGTAATTCCTAGAAGGGAGACAAAATATATGGAAATGTGTGTTTACCTTGACCCGGACTTCACCTGCTTTTGGAGGTGCAACCTCGACCTCCTCAACAGAGAGTGGCTTGCCCACGGCCCAGGCAACAGCAGCTCTGCATCTGATAACCTGGAAGGAACAGAGGGGATTAAGGTGCATGGGAATGTTTGTCTTTGGCACAGGGTTGGGGAAGGTCCTCTTACAGTCACCTGAGACAGAGAACCTCGGTAGTGCTCAGCTGCACACGGAGCCAAGTGATGTTCACTAAACACTGGCCCAGTTTCAGGTCTGAGGAAACAGCACTTAGGCTTTGTCACACACAGAGTATGAGGTCTACCCTTTGGAAATTATTGGGTTCTTAATGGCTTTTGTGGATTTTCCCTATTGCTGTCATAGGTTAATGGACAGATACTGCTCCGATGGGGCGTGTGGAACCTACCTGTTGGAAATGGCTGTTCAGGACTTTGCTGATGGTCGTGTAAGATACTGGGCTGAAGGTTCCTAAGAGGAGTTAAGGAACAGTCCCCATCTGGCTGGCAACTGTAAAATGTTCTGCCTTGCCAAAGGGGTGGTTTGTGTGTGGCATCTCCCAAACCCTGAGCCCATCACCCCAGAGCTGGTTTGACGTCCGCAAAATTCAGTTTGGAGCTTGAGAGGGATCTTGCCAGGGACAAGGTGGAATGCAGGAGATGAGTGGCTGCAAGACTGCACCTCTCAAGAGCTGTTTCCCTCCCAAAGCAGCAGCTCCAAGCGGGGCTGAGCAGGAGGGTGTTTTTCAGATCGATAGGATTCAGTGTTTTCCTCCCTGAGCTGCTGGGCAGAAGAGGTGTGCCAGAAGACACGTGCAGTTGTCTGAAAGCAGAAGCTCGTGTATTTCCAAGGGGTTTGGATGGGATGGGGGAGTAAGGTCAGAGGAAGGAGGGTGCGCAGTGGAGGTGCACAGGCTGAGCCATTGACAGATTATTTCCCCCAAGAGCCGAGCCCCTGGGAAAGGAAGATGGGAACTGAGTTGCCCTTACCTTTCCAGCAGTGGCCATGTGGTCTTAGCAGAGCCCTTGCCGTCGCTGCAGCAGGCTGGAGGGAAGGTGCCGTCCCTCTGGCAGAAGCCCCGAGTTCTGAAATGGCCCAGCCGTGGAGATGGAGCTCTTGGTCACCCTCCGGCCGCAGCAGAAGGGAGGGAGTCCTGGTGCGGGAGCGTCGCTGGAGAGCGTGGAGCGGTGGTTAATCCGTGTGCGATGCCGGATGCTGAGGAGCACAGTGAGTGTTGATCGGAGGAGCTGGATGGTGGCAGGGAGATGCCGATGGACGGCAGTCAGGCACGGTCAACCGGGAGCGGGCACAAGTCCTGCGGGGAGGCTTTTATTGGTGCCTCTCCCTTCGGGCCGTGCCCTGCCCTCCCTGCCTGAAAGGCACAGAGAGCTCAGTGAGATCTCTCTCCTCCTCCTCCGGTTGGTTCTGGCAGGTGTGGAGGGGAGGAGATTTGCAGCAGCGTTCAGGATTCCTCAGGGTCCCCTTGTTGCCAAGGGGTAGCATTTGACCTGGCCGAGGTTCACGCCAAGGTATTTGCCAAAGGATTAAAGATTAAAAAGAAAAGAAAAAAAAAAAGGTAGTGAAAACATGGTACGGTGGACAAACACAGATGTCCTTTTGGAGTGAAGCTTCCCTGTCTGTGGTGTTGCAGCTATTTTCACCTGGGTAGTAAGGGGAGAATATATCGGGAAGGGGGGCTTTTGCAAGGATACATTTGTTCCATTTGCGTGTAACCAGTTTTGCGAGGGGTTCACTGTCCCGGGCTCTCCTGGTTCCCACCGAGCTGTTTTCTGCTGAGGCGTCGGGCAAGGTGATTTACAGGAGATTGGATGAGCGGGACCTTATTGGAGCACCGCGTGTGTGACCCTCTGGTTTGGGAACTGTTTCTGTGCTTGGGAAGGCGTCAGCCCCAGGTTTATGTGTTCAGGGGACTTGCCTGGAGCGGTTTGCGTTGGCACTTGCTACCGCGTGTGCCAGCCCTGTTTCATGGGGCGAAGGGGAAGGTCAGCAGCACTTGATGTTGGCAGCCATACCCCCAGCTCTCCAGTCCTGTGGGCCCATCTCTGCTTTCATTGATGCAAAGTGGCAGCGCTGCCCATGCCCCAGCATCTGGCTGAGCTCTTACCCTGCTGATCAGGCCCAACTTCTAGGTGATGGTGTCCAGGTGCTGCTGTTCTCCTGTCACGGAGCTGAGCACCTGGCACTAGAGTGGCCATGCAGTTGCAGATCATTTTGACCTGTAATTCTGGTACACAGGGATAGTTACCAGTTTTTCACAGAAAGCTTTTGGTGTTTTTTGGTATTATATTGGTATCTGAAAAGTGAAAAATTGGTTTCACTTGTCCTGAGCAGCTAAAGATGTGACAGCCCACGTGGAAGACATTGGCCTGTCATCTCCCGGTTATCTCTGCAGCACTGTGGTTACTGGGATCCATGCTCCCCATCTCATAACCTGGAAGCAATAGAGGGGATTTTGCTGTATGGGCATGATCATTTGCCTGTGATGCACAGCCAGGGAGGCCAATCTTACAAGCATGTAAAAACAGAGCTGCCCAGCACGTGTCTCCGCACAGTGGAGCACTCCCTGCTGGAGCTACGCAACTGTCCTGTGCTGTTTCCTGGGGGACTTGCTGGGTGGGTGGGATGTGGTGGGAGACCAGAACCACAGTAGACCTCGGCTGCACGCGAAGGCACGTGGTGTTCAGTAACCACTGCCATAGTTTAAGGTCTGAGGAAACGCCATTTGTGCTTTGTCAAAGCGTTTGTCTTTTGGGAAGTTACTGCTTTTTCATGGCTTTTGTGGATTTTTCATAGTTGTCATCACATGCTAATGGACAGACTGTGCTCTGATGGGGAGAGCGGACCCTGCTTGTTCACAGGAAACCTCTTAAATGGAGGCTCAGACCTGGCCTCTACATGTGGACCTGAACCCCCCCACCCTGGAGTACCTCAGAGTCAGAGAGCCATTGGGAAGGTCTGTCAGAAGCGTGCTGTCCAGAACTGCACAATTACACAAAGAAATTAATCTTCAGCTGGGTGTGGATGGGGTTCTGCATGGAGAAATACTATAGGACAGCATGAACTATTTGTCATTCCCCAGTCAGAAGCCACTTCCTTCCTCCATGTGAAGATTCAACTAGATTGCTGCCTTATAAAGTGTCCCTAAGAAAATGATTTCATGGGCTCGTTGGTTTGGACGCCAGCAACTATCCCAATAAAGATATTAGCAGCAAGTGTTTACTGTGCTTGGCAGATTACAACAACAGAAATGGCCTTTGCATGATCCTGAAGAGGACAGAAGCAAGGAGGTTCGTTGTAGTTTATACCCTAGCTCTATTTTATTTTTCTTCTTCTACTTCGAAAGACTGCTGTTATATTCTCTACCCTTCATGCAATGGGGAGTGCTTTGGAAGAAAACATGTATTTGGCATATGGAGGATACTTTACCTCTCTGTATTCCTTCTTCTTGTCCCCACAGCTATGTTTAAACTGGCCACCTTTGGCTTCTGTTTAAGTCAGGAGTTAAACGTACTTTAGCTGGTACACAAAGCTACCTTGGCCTCCACAGAAAACATTTTGTTTGAATACTCTGAGAATTGAGATACTATGATGCACTTGTTTCTGCTGAATCCATGTTATTACTGATTATATCAATTAAGTAGAAATAAAGCCCCTCTCTTTCTGTTTTGAGTAGTGATCCGGTTCACACACAACCTGGCTTGAAAGAGATGAGAAGTCTTCAACTGAACAGCACCTGAAAAGAATTATTTTATGGTCCAGATGAAATCTTCAGCCCTGACTGCACAGGTAACCCCACAAATGTCTGAAGTTTGAGTCTTAATTGCTGTGTAAACTGAGTTTATTATAAATGCATGTGTTTAAGTATCTTCTTGTGTTAAAGTATAATCTCTTGGTAAACTTATTCTCAAATCATTAACCTAGCTGGGCCACTCGGACTCTTTCTGCTGACACAAACAAGTAAGCTATCATTAGCCCACAGTCCCCTTATTTCACCAGCTCTTCTACCAGCTGCCGTGCACACGGGTGCCTGCAAGGCCTGATGAGTACTTTCAAAAGTTAAGTCAACATTGACCATATTTGCTGAGATAGACATGGCCTCTGTTCCTGTTTCCATGTTACAAATGCAGAAAGCAGTAAGATACTTTATGTTTGATTTCCTGCAAACTGTTACCAGTCACCTGTTTCTTCCCATTTACTCTGTATTCACACTTAAAGGTTAGGAAACCTCCCCTTTATTTAATGGAAACAAGTAACAATACTTGATGCACCTTCATATTTCTTCACATTGTTTCCCAGGCATCGGATGCACTTGTATAAATTGTCCACAGATCTAAAACCATACTGATAAGACAACTAAAACATCCCCAAGAAAGAGGTTCAAAGTTGGAAAAAAAAAAAACCCAAACGGCAACACAGACCACCACCACAGCAATCTTATATAAAGTGCTTGGAAGTGTTCAGTTGGTAAAATATCCAGTGGTGAGACATTCTGTAGTACCTAAGTCTATGATTTACTTAAATATCGTTTACTGAAATTATTAATTCAAACACATGGTCACCATAAATTTATAAATTTTAATCTCTTCAGTAATTTCCTTGCACATCAGGTAATGGAATAAGGAGTAATTTTGCTGCCTCTCAGGTAACGAAATGCTAAAATCATTCAGGATGGATACATAGTTCTGACCTAGAGTTTTACTGTGCTGAGCTGCATGCACGAATCTATTAAGCTTGCAGTATTATGAAAGCCCAAAGAAACAGTTTCCTTCATTTTTCTTTCATTAAAGGATTGCATATTAAAAGCCATTTTAAAACATCCAAGCCTTTCATAACACCTGTGATAGCAGCAAGTCCCATAATTCATAACTGGCTATTAAAATAAAATTGCAGCATAATCCAAAGGATTTAAAGCAAGAATTAGAAGGAAGAGGTAGGAGGAAAAAGATTATTTCATTTACAAATGCTGTGCTTGAAGTCTGGGGTTTGAGCTTGATCCTTTTATTCAAGGGCGGTGGTGGTAGACCTTTCAGAAAAGTCTTGGGTTTTAGTTCATATCAGTTGTATTGGAGGAGAATGTAATTTGTACGGGTGATGACCCATCTGCTGCTTAACGACTGGGAATCCTAAAACACCAGGACAGTGCGAATGCTGCAATATAAAATGACAAGTTAGTGACTGTAGAAAAGCCCCTGGGCTAACATTAGCAAAACACTGCTGTTTTCTCTGAAAAATCTAGGCTACTGCTCTCGAGTGGGGTACTCCCTCCTCCTTCCCCCCTGCCCTGTCCCACCTTGCAGCAAAATGACAGAACAGATGAGCCAACCCTGCTGCAGATGCAGAGAACAAAATTCATGCAAGACTGCAAAGCCTTCGCTCACGAAGCCCAGGGCTCCTGGCAATTAATCACCAAATAGAGCCTGGGAAGTGCTTGGAGGGGAGAGGAGCTTAGATACCCCTTTCCAGTTACAGATGGCTCTAAGGGTAACCTCTGAGTGGTACAGCGTATTCTGGGCTGAAACACTGAAATAATTTTAATAATTTTACACTTAGTAAAAATGATCAGCTGCGACATGCCTCTGTTTTCAGGTTGACCATCAGTATTTTAGCAAAGCTGATGCTCTCTCTGCCCTCACCACTTTCCCCTGTTTGTTACACTAAAATCTAAAAATAACATTTAAATCTCAAATAAGGACAGTAAAAAAATAAATTGTGTACTGCATAATTAGAACAAACCTCAGGGGCTGAAGTCTTCTTTTACATGCTTTTTATATTTAGAGCAAGCAACACCTAAAATAACTGCTAGGAAATGGCAATGAAAAGAAAACATGAATGTGATTCTCCAGACTGTGTAAATTATAAACAGCTAGAACTTTCAAAAAGGGTAGTCCCCACACATACTAAGATAAACAAATGTATTTCCCACTTCTGCCAAAGAGAATTTTCAGTTATTCCCATGGTGATTCTTGTCAAATGTCTCTAGCAAACAATTTCTGATTTCAGCATCCTATGAAAACAGAGCCTGAGCTGAACACGCTGGATATTTGAGGAATGAACAAGAGCTAAATTCTGAGTTTGCAATGTATATATGCACAAAGTACTCTCCTTTTTGAAAAGCTCCAAAGTTCAAGGTAAACTACCCAGTGACCTTAGGACTAACTGCACTGGGACTCTGTTCCCTAACTCGTAGGATGAACAGTGAGAGTTGCTCTTCCAGAAAACATAAGCTATTTCTGTGTTCCTGCTCCTCATCCTAAAAGGTTTCTTGGAATGTGATGTAGCTAACTCCTGGCGCTCTACAGCTTGGCATTACAAGGTTCCCTTGGTTGCGTGCTCTTTTCCAATGAGTGGTGGGCAGAGACTTACTCATTTGTATGGTCTTTTCTCCCTCTGCCACCCAGAGCCTCTGCTCAAACTAGAATCCCAAAGTTCCTCTGAAAGGAAAGACAGGGCCCACTGCATTTCAAAAGCTAAAGCTTTGTTGGCTTTATTGCTCCAGCTGCAACTCATGGACACGCATTGGGCGAGATTAAGAGCCATAGTGGGTTGCCTTCCCTATTCTCTGCTGTGAAGTCATACTCTGTGTTACTGTACAGCTCCTTTAGGTTATTTATATAGAACCTTTACGATTAAACAATGTTTACCTCTTCCCTGTCCTTAGCAGATCAAATCCTTCATTGATTTTAGTGAAAGGAAGTGTGTGGGTTATTAATGGATCCAGTACAAATTTTTTCTTCATGTAGTCAGAAACCAGTTTAGGGACTGAATCTTTACTCTTCCAGCCTGAAAAAAATGCAGAGACAGTGGAAAATGAAACATTAAATGCCTGTGAAAATAGATAAAACTCATGGTAGCGTAATTTTTTAGATTAATTTTCTATAGCAGAATAGCATGATAAAATGTGGCAGCATGTCTTCACCTTTCTAACACAGAGTGCCAGCAGGAAACATGGGGTGAAGTGCAGCTATTCTACACATGACAAACCCAGTAAGTGCTTTACTGGTAGACCAGTAAAAATTTGAATATTTACGGAATCCAAACTTTCCCCCACATTAAATATTGTTTCAACTTGTCTACTGATATACTGTCCACTAAATCACACATCATACAAAAGCCAGAGTGCTGACATCCATGTTGGCAACTGGAAACTTGATTGCCTGGTCAAATCTGGGGGGTTAGATTAAGTACTGTCTTAAATAGCAGGATGCCCTTCCAGAGGAACCTAATATTTCTCTGCTATTTTATTCAGGTGTCTATTGAATACATCAGAAGAACTGGTTGTGAGTAAGAAAGCCTGTGTTGGAAACAAGTTTTCCGTGGCCTTCAGCTTTGTGTTGAGTCAGCTAGGGGCTTGCTGAGTGTGGGACTCTGCTGGGAGAGCTTAGAAAAGAGAAAGAACTGGAAGTGAGTGATGGCAGCTGGCAAAGGCCTCAGCTGGGGTCTGACCTGTGTTGAAACCAGGTGAGTCTGACTCCAATGTTCTTTAGGGTCCTGAGTCTTCATCTCTCCCACTTTCTCTTTTTCTTTCCCTCTCTTTCTGTCTTTCTATCCCTCTCATTCTTCTTTTTGCTCTTGCTCTTTTTCTCCCCCTCCCTTTCTTCTCCCCCACTCTGTTCCTAATTTTCTCTTTTTCTCTTTGTCCTTTTCTATTATCATTCTTCTTTTCTTTCTCCTTATTGCTTTTTCTCTTCTCTATGTTTATCTCTTCTCCTCCTTCCCCTCCCGCTCCTTTTCCCTCTTCTAACTCTCTTTCCCTTTCTTTTTTCTTATTTTTTCCTTATTTTCTTTCTCCTCTTTTCCCCCTTCTTTTTCCCTTTTTTGGTCTTTTTATCTCTTTCTCTTTCTCTGCCTCTTCTTCTCTTCCTCCGTTTTTCTCTCTCCTCCTCTCACCATTAACTAACAGTTCCCATAATTAATTCCCTTTGTGCTTATTTGTCAGCAAAACAGCTATCAATATTACTTCCCACAGGACAACCTAAGCAATGAATTTAGATATATCCCATTTCATTCTAGTTGATTTACAATTTTCCCAAGCCAGTTAAATCACATCTTTCAAAGTCCTTACCTCCAAAGACGGACCCTTTCCAGGTGCGACCAGTGAAGAGGAGCATGGGGTCAAAAGTGATCTTCTGTGTTGCAGGGGGCACTCCCACTATCACACTGACTCCGTAGTTGTATTGGCAACAGGCCAAGGCTGCACTCTGCATTTGAAACAGAGACACCCCAGAGTCATGCAAGATTTGCTGCTGGGGCATAAAAGTTTGAATTCCTTCTCCTCCTCTTAGGCCTCAGCTCGCAATTCATTTTTTGTAACTGAAACCACATCAAACAAGGTCCATTGTGTCTGTTCACACTATTGTATCTGCTGTCATGGGTTAGACGTGTCCTTGCTTTGTTCTGCTTCCCTGTTTTCTCTTAGTCATTAGTGATAAGCCACTGCTGGAAAGCAAATAGCGGGCTCTGTGAAATTTAGCAACCCTGGTTAGGTCAGGGGAATACACTGAAGTTCCCTTTCCTAATTTTTTGAGCGTACTTCTGTTCCTGCATCTCAGTGGCAGACAGCTGGATGTAACAGATTTGAAGTTAGCTTGACACTTTGCCAGTAGCTCTCAGCTCCTTGCCCTTGGTGCTTAGTGGGTTAGTGAAGAGAGAGCTAACAAGCTAATGCCTCATTTGACCACATCTTTGGTTGCATACCATAGTTTCGGTACGGCCGATGACCTCAAAGGAGTAGTCCACACCATGGCCGGTCATTTCAATCAACACTTCGTGAATAGGCTTCTTGAAATCTTTGGGGTTGACGCAGTCTGTGGCTCCCAGCTCCTTGGCCTTGGCAAACTTGTCGCTATTGATATCGACGGCAATGATGCGGGAAGCTCCAGCAGCCTTGCAGCCCATGACAACAGAGAGGCCAACTCCTCCCAGGCCGAAGATGGCACAGGTGGAGCCTGGTTCCACCTATAATAACCATATAAACATGGCATACTGTTACAGTCTGGGTAAAGTACAATGCATTTTCTTATAACCACTATGTTTTCACTTAAACCACTTCTTGTAATTTAGAGATTAACTGCTGAGAAGGAATTTGCACATGCATACCTACTAGTGCAGTAGCCAGCTATGCTGTTATAATACTACAGGTAACTAAGATAAGTTGTCCCTAAGATACATTTCTGAGACCAGGTTTTCATTAGACCTGGTCTCAGCTCCAGGTTTAAACACATTTTTTTATGATGCTTTATATTCCAGTGGTGTTAAGATCTGTAGTGGCACTCCACTGAAGACAGCACCAGCTGTAAAAGTCACATTCATGTATTGCTACAAATGATGAGTGTTCCATTTACAGGCTGCCATGTATTCCTAGATTTAGGTTACAATAGAACCAACCAGCTCTGTTGTAACATTCTTCTAGAGGCAATAAAGCTATGAGAGAAAACTTACTAGATGGTAATAAGTATTTTTACTGGATTTTGAATTGAAGACTTCCAAGTGCTTTGGTGGCGGAGAAACTGAAGTAGGCAAAGTACTAGTATCTTCTTTCCACCCTGAGCTCAACAGTCTATACCTCCCGACTGCCATGCTGACGACCCGCTCGCAAGCCACACAATCCTCAACAGACCCCTTGAGATATCAGAAAGACCCACCGTGATGCTTACCTTGGCAGTCTGCACAGCAGCCCCATAACCAGTTGAAAATCCACAGCCAATTAGACAAACTTTTTCCAGAGGAGCAGCAGAATCAATTTTGGCTACAGCAGATTCATGCACTACTGTGTATTCAGTGAAGGTACTTGTACCAATAAAATGGTGAATTGCTTTTCCCTTACAGGTGAATCTAGTGGTGCCATCAGGCATTAATCCAGCAGCTGAACCAATGCTGTTTGAAAAATAACCAGAAATAACAGTAAGTGAAATCTGTTGAATGTGATCAGGTTTGTATACATAAAAATCAAATAAGGGTTGTAGGTAACCCAGGAAAACTCACTCATTTTTACTGCACAGGTTACCCTTGGTCTTTAAGCAACTGTTGCACTCCCCACACTGTGGAACGAAGAGTGGAATAACCTTGTCTCCTAGAAATAAAACAGTAATGACAGAGGATTAAAAAAGGCAAACAAGAAGTATGCTGGTAAAAACATGAAGCAGGTGTATTTAATCCCTAGGCAAATGTGCACTAGGAGTGCAGTGCTGGTTTTATTTCCTTCTGCTGCTCCTGGAAGATAAATCACCTCTCTCTTATAAAGGACATAATTAGTGCAAAATTATTACAACTAATTTCAATATGCAAAATTCCTGGTGTCTTTCATAGAACTGAGTCTGAGCTATGTCATAGCACTGTGTTAGCTGCTGACATTCCTGAAGTACTCCTTCTGCAGTTCATTGCATCTTCTACTTAAAAGGAAAACAGTAATACACAGGTAAAGAAACTGAGATAAAAATTGACATCCACTGTAACAGCAGCTTGGAGTGCCAAGATAACAGGGCTGTAAATTGTGCATACAAAGAACGGGAAATTAAGCATTAATTTGCTAGCCCTCTTGAGTCTTTTTCCTGTTTGCATTGCTATTACTGTTGCACTGCAGTAAAGGTAGGTAAAATACTTGTCAGAGAAGCAGTGACACACACACGCTAAGACAACATCTGTAATTCTGTATGAAGTAATCTCTCTATATGATTAACAAAAGTACCACATATCTTCCCAGTGCTACCTGTTTTCCACAGCAATGATGTATGGTAAATCCCTAATAATCTCTAAAGAGGTAATCCCTAATACAAATCAATTAGTGATTTGGCAATTCTAAAATATGGCTAATCCTCGACACATTGAAAGTCAAGGGAGATCTTTGATTTCCTCCAAAAAATGGAAAATGCCTACAGAACATGAGATGCCCCCACCACCCCAACCCTCAATTAATTTAGAACTGTGACAAGGGCTTAGTAATCATTCTGCTAAAGAAACTTTGTATGTCTTGGAGCCTTTTCTAGAACTTGAAGGTGTGATTTAAGCAACATTTGAGAAATGTGATTTTGTGCATGTGTGTGTGTTCAGACCTGCTGTTTCGGCTCACCTGGAAACACATGGCAGCTAGAATTAGACAACAGTGATTTATGAACACAGACCTAAGAGAAAAAGTGGTTATAGTTATCACTGAAATTCACAATATACATATTTGTTTGGAGTTAAAAGCAGAAATCTCTAATAAAACTTTTTCTTATCATACACACCAACCTGCTTTGGACAGACTTCATACTTGCTGCCAGTACAAAGAAAGACACTGGAAGTACGGAGGTGTTAGAAGTGAACTACTTAGGTATTGTAACGAACTTGCTGGATAAAATGAAGCATTTCTGTGCAGATTTTGTTCACTGAATATTTTGTCTTAATAATTTAGCCCTTGTTAGAAATTGTTCAGTCCCATAAAAGTGTATAGAAATCCCATCTCATCTTGCAGCAGTTGGACGGAAATCAGCATCTTTCACTGACTTCTACAGCTACCCACTGTGGCTCAAAGGAAGTGCAGCGAGAGGAGCAGCTGGTCCAGAGAAGTGTCCTCAGAGCAACCCAGCCCTCAGTGGGCAGCTCTGACTCACCTGCACTGGTGCTGCACACAAGCAAAGCCTGCAGCAGCATGGGCACCCCAGTTGTGCCCTGGTACTTTTTGAAGTGAAGTAATAGAATTTGGAGACCTAAGCTCTGGTCTGTTGAAGCCAATGGATTACTTACCTGGTAGGAGAATAAGAAGGTGCTCTGACTTGTTGTCCAGTGCTGTGCTTTGCTTTATTCTTGGGAGAGATTAGTTGTGTAAACTGTGTTTAAAGAACCTGCAGCTAATACCTGATATCATTTAACCAACAGCAAAGACTCTATGTTCTTGATCCTGTGACAGGAAAAGCCCTATGTAGGTGGAAAGGAAGCTGCAGGTGTTTTTGCCAAAACCGGAGGAAATTGAGTGGAAGATCTGAAAATAAATCAAGACTGGCAACACAGAAAGATGTGAACAGCACATGCCTTAAGGTATCCTTGAAAAAACTCAAAGTTGGAACATTTTCCTCTGCAATACAAGTAGTCAGACACGTAATCATTTTTGACTTAAACAGGACTCTAGGAACTCGTGACGGGGTTTGTGTTCAGTGCTCTTTCATACCTGGTTTCACTGAAGTTACTCCCTGCCCAACACTCTCCACAATACCAGCTGCTTCATGCCCAAGAATTATTGGAAAAGGCATAACCAATCCACCAGTTATCACATGGTCATCAGAGCGACAGATCCCTGTAGCCACAATCTGATTTAGAGGAAATACAAAATTATTTCAGCATTTAACTATGTCATGTCATATACAGAAGTGAAATTATAGCATATATTTCGAGATACGCCTTCTATCAAACTAGCTCTAAGGAAGAAATTTTTTACAAGGAGGGTGGTGAAACACTGGGGCAGGTTGCCCAGAGAGGTGGTAGATGCCCCATCACTGGGAACATTCCAGGTCAGGTTGGATGGGGCTTTGAGCAACCTGATCTAGCTGAAGACGTCCCTGCTCATTGCAGGGAGGTTGGACTAGGTGGCCTTTAAAGGTCCCTTCCAACCCAAACCATTCTGTGATTCAGAGTCACTTGCTTCCCTCTTATGTCACATATGCACACAATAAACCTACAGGTAAAACACTTTTGGTTGTGATTCATGATTTTCATTGTCAGTCTTTAATCTACAAAAAAAGGCTCCTTTGTGAATGTTTGCTATGCACTACTGAGCTCTATAGGGATTCTCATTGATTGTCTGGCAGACCCCATGTTCTAGCAATACAATTATATATGAAGAACAGAATACAACAAATTATTCCTAATATTAATATATAAGGACACAACTATTAAGTTTATAATATTATAGAAATATTACAATATGTCAATATAAAATAACTACCATGTTATATTCTTTATAAAACTATAAACATTACATATATTTTATATTGTTTATATATGTGTATATTGCAATATATCATATGATAGGTATGTCATAAAAGATGTATTATAGAATAATATATAATTACATTATAATTACTATTACTTATATATATTTTAATATATCTATGTTATATATAGAAAAATATAGGCTATACATAGTGGTTTATATCACATTTTAAATTTTCTTGTGGGTGTCACAGCAGTATTTCTTTTGAAACATTCAGGTATGACTTTACAGCTTTTATTCTAACAAATGGAGTTGTCAACCCCATGAGAGGGTTCTTACTTCTGTAACACTTGAAACTGCTCTAAAATGAAAACAGCCACTGAATTCCACTGAAAATTTTCCAAAATGTACCAGATACTCAATACTCAGTTAAAAAAGGAAGCTCCCAGCCCTGCTGAGCTATTTCCTAGCACAGATTCAAAGTAGAAGTTCTTGCTCCACGCTATAGGAGATTCAGATTTTTACCTTGCACTGTAATTTTTTCAACCTATTAGAAGCCCAGGTGTCTTAGTAAACACAAAATCCAACCCTGAATTTATTTTTTTTTTTTTTAAATAACCTCATGATCAAATTTAGGACTTGAAGCATGTGCCATAGGAGGTCACTGAATGGAAACTACTCATCCCGTGAACGTTTTCTGACTGGATCCTAAAAATCTATAGAAAGAATTCTGATAAACACCAGGATCGAACATAATTCATAACAGGTTTTTTTTTTTATTTTATTTTTAGTACCTTTATGCGAACTTCACTTGCTTTTGGTGGGGCAACTTCCACTTCCTCAATAGAAAATGGCTTATTGGCTTCCCACATTACTGCTGCTTTGCATCTGATAACCTGCAAACAGAGCAAAGAAAAAGGGAATAGCACTTGTGTTTACAAGTCACCACACAGATGATAGATTCTTAGATTTCTACATGTGAAACTCCTGCTCATATCTGGGGGAGGGAAAACTACAGGAAAAAAAACAAGCCTAAACACAAAATGAACAAAAAAGCCAACACAAAAGCACAGTGTGAGCCCATTTTTTCTCCCACCAAGGTCACGTTAGACTTTGTTCACATTTCTGTCATACAAAGTTTTCAACAACACGTATGTATAATAGTCTCCTGGGATAACTGGGTACCTTATCCATCCTCATTGCTCCTTTGTTCTTGAGTTTTTCAGTAGCAAACATTATTCAGGGACACAAGTTATTCTTTGTTTCTAACTTCCTTGGAGGATTATTTTTGCCGTGTTGGGTTACTGGTGTACACGCGTATCTTCTTGGAGACGGCACACTAAATAATGCCATATGCCAGGTTGGGATAAAGTCTCTATTGCCTAGAACCGCCTGTGTCAGGAACTCACAGAATTGCTAAAAATGAAATTCAGAGCCTTAATACAGGCTTATGAACAATTTCTTACAGCCCAAGTTCAGCCATGAGGTGATGGCTGAGAGGACCCCTACGTAAAATGGTGTAGCACTGTGCAGAGGGAATCTTGAAGAGTCAAGAGTCCCTTTAGTGTGAGATTATCTGTACTAAGGTACCTTGCTTCTCAAATGTGATATTTAACTTGGGGTGGGAGGGGGGGGGGGGAATCACTCCCAGTACCCAAGACAGCTTTTTTGTCTGTTAGACTAAAGTTTGCCCATGAGCTCTGCAGGCTTTGTCCAGGGGCTGACGGGCCTCTGGGCTCCTCTGATCATCTGCCACTGAGAGGAAAATGCACTCAGAAGAGAGAGGAGCGTTGTCCACTCCTCATCCCAGGCTCTCAGAGAGAAGGTAGCCCCAGTTCCCACCCTACAAGCTCACTCCTAGTGTATTCAAAGGCGGTGGGGCCTCTCTGTCCCCATATTCATTCCTGTTCTTCCTTGGTGGTCTTTGCCCGTCCCCGAGCTTTAAACAACTACAGGCTCTGCAATATGATTTTCCAAGATGCCCTTACAGGTGACACTCTATTTAAAGTCCTCAGTCACTCTATGAAATCCTACTGACTGCAAGCATTCAGGTGGTATTATCTTGAGAGGGAAATGGAGGCAAATTGAGTCCATGATGCAAGTTTAGCACAAGCCTACACGTCCTGCGCGACTGGGACCCTGGCACTGGGACAGCTTAACACCAGTGCACTGCAAAGTTCTCGGGGAGGAAAAAAAGCAAAGTGACTTTTTAGTATCAAAACTTTTGAAGTAGGAATAGAAATGATGTCTAATTGTCAACAACAAATTGCCAACTGGTAACAAAGAAAATAATTGCTAGGAAACACTAAATGCATGAAATAAAATAGCGCCCTTTCAGCAGCCAGACCCAAAGTGGTAACGAGCACAACTCTGAAAAGGACAGACTAAAGAAAGGTTTGCACTGTGTTTAACAGTGCAACATTAAATGTTTCATACGTCAAACGTTTCATATGTCAAACACAAGCGTGATTAGTAAAAAATTCACAAATGAGGCCAAAGACCACATTTTAAAGGACCACACTTTGAAGGAAACTTACTTTAAAATAAAGGCGGGGCTTTTGTATTTATACTGTGTTCCACACAGCACAATAATGATTGCACAACTTGCACATGTAGTGTTTGTAAGAACAAAGATAGCTAAGAACTACAGATTGGCGAGAACAAATCTCTCCCACAGTTAGAGATTGCTTAACTATGTATTGCTCTGATGGTTGAGTCCCTGTGAACTTTTACCGACTATAAGAGGATGCCACAGATGCACCAACAGCACACTATCACCCATTTAATCTACTAAGGCAAGCAGTAGCTGGAGTCAGAAGGTTTTTTTCTGCTCCTGTTTTCTACCTGTCTTACAAGTTACTGCAGCAGGGGGAGGGTAAGCGTAGAAACACACCCTTTTACAGCGCATCGGGATTCTGCTGTTTTGTCACGTAAACTGCACGGTAACTCACCTACTACTCCAAGATAAACACGGTGAAAACAAGACAGTTCAGCTCTATCACAACACTTTCTTTACTGTGCTCAGTCCAAGGTTGGATGGAGGACTGAACTTGCTGAATTTACCTACAAGTGAACTACAATTAATTTTGCACTTGCGGTATCTCAGAGTTGAAGAGAGCATTTTTTATTTCCTCGTTTTGTTTGGTTTTAGAATAGTGAAGACAGCCGGCAGTAACAGCAAACAATCTTGGTACTTTCTTAAGGCACATTTCAGCAAGGTGCATGCCTTCAGCTCCCTCTCTGAGCTCCTGTCCATCAACCTCTCCTGCATGTCTCTGGGTGTATGTCAGCATCTCTCAGGTAGTGCAAGAAGCACCATATACTGACTGTAGCACTGGTATTAACCTGTGTCTCTCTTGTCACTTTCCAGCAAAGGTGTAAATACTCATTTCAGTCCCGGCTCAGTAATGCACTGCATGCAATACTTACTTTTGGTCTTCATTAACTTAAGCTCCACACTTGTTAAATGCATATTCAAATT
Organism: Numenius arquata; assembly: GCF_964106895.1. Taxonomy (NCBI): domain Eukaryota; kingdom Metazoa; phylum Chordata; class Aves; order Charadriiformes; family Scolopacidae; genus Numenius; species Numenius arquata. The sequence goes on along the minus strand of NC_133580.1, from coordinate 32,223,717 downwards.
TAATGACTGTCCTAACATCATCCCAATTACACCCTGAAGTGTAACACAATATTAAGAGTATGTCTTTTTTTTAGAATACAAATGGATATGAATTATAAATAAGCTAAAAATAGTTTAAAACACTGTGGGATCACAGAAGAGAAACTGATAGAGCTGATAAATACATTGTTTTGAACACTTACTACATTGTATGATGTTTTAAACTGTCCAACCAGAGATTAAAAATAGTTTGCTAACCGTGAGGGGAGGCTATTCTGCTGCCGTTACCTTGTATTGCCTCCATGCTTAAAAAAATAAATAAATTATTGCCTTGAAGAGCGTAACAACCATTTCCCAGTAGAGTTCAGTGCCCTGCAAGTAAATGCAGCTCTCCTGTATCAGCTTCCTCCTAAACTCTCCTCTGTCCTATACCACCAGTACTTATGGCGTCCCTGCAAATACACTGCATGTAAAAATGCATTACTCAGCTGCAGCAAAGAGACTTTTCTAATATAAACTTTTGCTTACTTTTCCTGCTGTGCTCATGTTGACCGGCGTGTCTTGTTTCGAATCTTGCCACCGCTAATTTCTTGGGCCAAGAATTCAGTCAGCTGCAAAGCAGTCAGGTTGCTGATCCGAGTCCTGCCCAACGCGCTGGAAGCTGGTCTTATGAAGTGCTCCTGCAAGTCCACTGCTCTGACCTTTCAGCCAAGCCTCCCAGCTCAGAGTCCCACCCCTTCATCAGCCAAAGTGCTAGAACGAAGATAAACAACCCATCTGCTGAAACCTCACTCTCTACAGTGCTTCCTACAGGGCTTCTGATTCGTCAGGCTCTTCCCCACCCTTTTTGCCTCTTTTTATGCAACTTCTTATGGTTGCCCTCAGCATCTCGGGAAGAAAGCAAAAGCCTTGGCTGGAAGCTGTCTCCTCTTTCCACATCGCTGGGAGGCTGCTTCCAAACTCACTGCTCTCGGTGGCACTGTGGGTGCAAAGAGAAAAGGGGAGAGTGGCTCTTGAATTTGCAGCAGCAGGGCCACAGTGCGAACGTGAAGGCTTTGCAGAATTACTGTGGTGATGTAAAAGCCTACCCGATACATTAAAACATGCTATTGTGCAAGCTGCTTAAGAATCGTATGCTGCCTGGCTGCAGCTATACCTGCTCCTGATGCCTTAGTGTTACAGTCCAGCTACTCATTAATCTCTTGGAATGGCTTTCAGTGAACAGTGACCAAGGACAACATGCCAACCATGCTGATGGGAAAACAAAAATCAGTAAAAGTCAGCAAGAAGGGCTGTGAGAAGATGCGCAACACCCTGCTTGAATTTCAAGTGATTGCCTGACCCGCCAGTTCCGTCAACACCTGCAGCCGCAGGCCCCATCGCTGCTCACGCACCCGCGTTCTTACCCTCTCCTGGCACAACGTCCCCCTGCGAGGGACTGGGTGGAGGTCAGCACTGCATGCCTCTGCTGCGGATTTCAAGCCTCACCTATTTTCAAATTACGCCCAGTGTTCTGAAATCAAGATTTTTTTCCTTCAGAAACAAGCAAAAAAGAAATAAAATACTGCAGATAACCTGGCTTGTAATTATTAAGTACAGCACTCTCTTACGTTTACCTGTATGACTGTAATTAATTTAACAAGGGGTACAGGACGAGGAAGCAGGCAGAAACATGGCAGATGTATGTAACATCAGGCAGGTACTTCAGGGACAGCGGGGCATTCTAGTGGCCTCAGAGACCCAACTGCAGCCTGAGGGGGACACAAGCTGTGTTTGGCCAGGGCTAGAAGAACAGAGGCCAAGAGCGCCTGCTAAACAATTTCAAAGATCCAAAGAGCAAAGAGGAGAGCCTGGCTTGAGGCTTCCTTTGGAAAAAGGCTAACAGAGTCTACAGATGGTGACCCGTCTCCCATCTGGGGAATGGCAGACCTCAGGGTATTCATCCATACAGTCTGCTCTGCTCTTCTGAAACTAAGCTCCTCTCCCCACCCCCAGACATTTCGTAGAACCATGGAATCATGTAGGTTGGAAAAGACCTTTAAGACCATTGAGTCCAACTGTAAACCCGACACTGGCAGGGACATGGTTCAGTGGTGTATTTAAGTGCCACATCTACACGTCTCTTAAATACTCCCAGAGTTGGTGACAAAACCACTCCCCTGGGCAGCCTGTTCCAATGCTTGATAACCCTTGCAGGGAATAAATTTTTCCTCATATAAAGCTTTCCAATCTACACCTCCCCTGGTGCAACTTGAGGCCATTTCCTCTTGTCCTATCACTTGTTACTTGGGAGAAGAGACCGATCCCCACCTCTCTACAACCTCCTTTCAGGTAGTTGTAGAGAGCGATAGGGTCTCCCCTTGGCCTCCTGTTCTCCAGGCTGAACAACCCCAGCTCCCTCAGCCTCTCCTCCTAAGACTTGTGCTCTAGACCCCTCACCAGCTTCGTTGCCCTTCTCTGGACACACTCCAGCACCTCAATGTCCCGCCTGTAGTGTGGGGCCTAAAACTGAACACAGAATTTTGAGGTGTGGCCTCGCCAGGGTCAAGTACAGGGGAACGATCGCTTTACCAGTCCTGCTGCCCACACTGCTCCTGATACAAGCCAGGATGCTACTGGATGCCTTGGCCACCTGGGCACACTGATGGCTCATGTTCAGCCAGCTGTTGACCAACACCTCCCAACTCCAGCCACTCTTCCCCAAGCCTGTAGCGTTGCATGGGGTTGTTGTGACCCAAGTGTAGGACCCAGCACTTGGCCCTGCTGAACCTCACACCATTGGCCTCAGCCCATCGATCCAGCCTGTCCAGATCCCTCTGTAGAGCCTTCCTACCCTCGAGCAGATCAACACTCCCACCCAACTGGGTGTCCTCTGCAAACTTTATGAGGGTGCACTGGATACCCTTGTCCAGACCGTTGATATAGATATTAAACAGAACTGTCCCCAACACTGAGCCCTGGGGACCACCACTTGAGACCGGCTGCCAACTGGATTTAACTCCATTCACTACAACTCTTTGGGCTTGGCCATCCAGTCTGTTTTTTAACTCAGCAAAGAGTACGCCTGTCCAAGCCACGAGCAGCCAGTTTCTCCAAGAGAATGCGGTGCGAAATGGTGTCAAAGCCTTGACTAAAGTCTAAGTTGACAACATCCACAGCCTTTCCCTCCATCCACTTAGTGGGTCACCTAGTCATAGAAGGAGATTAGGTTAGTCAAGTAGGACTTGCCTTTCATAAATCCACGCTGACTGGGTCTGATCACCTGGTTGTCCTGTATGTGCTGCGTGATGGCACTCAAGATGATCTGCTCTGTAACCTTCCTCGGCACTGAGGTCGGACTGACAGGCCTGTAGTTCCCCAGATCCTCCTTCTGACCCTTCTTGTAGATGGGCGTCACGTTTGCTAGATGCCAGTCAACCAGGACCTCCCTGGTTTGCCAGAACTGCTGATAGATGATGAGAAGTGGCTTGGTGAGCACCTCTGCCAGCTCCCTCACTACCCTTGGGTGGATCCCATCCGGCCTGTAGACTTGTGTGTGTCTAAGTGGTGTAGCAGCTCACTAACCATTTCCCCTTGGATTATGGGGGCTTCGTTCTGCTCCCCTTCCATGCCTTCCAGCTCAGGGGGCTAGGTATCTAGAGAACAACTGGTCTTACTATTAAAGACTGAGGTAAAGAAGACATTAAGTACCTCATCCTTCTCCTCATCCGTTGTCACTGTATTTCCCCCCATCCAATGAAGGATGGAGATTCTCCTTAGCCCTCCTTTTGTTGCTAATATATTTATAGAAACTTTTTTTATTGTCCTGAACAGCAGAAGCCAGATTAAGTTCTAATTGGGCTTTGGCCCTTCTAATTTTCTCCTTGCATAACCTCATGACATCCTTGTAGTCCTCCTGACTTGCCTGCCTCCTCTTCCAAAGGTCATAAACTCTTTTATTGCTGAGTTCCAGCCAACGCTTTCTGTTCAGCCAGGTCGGTCTTCTTCCCTGCAGGTTCGTGTTTTGGCACATGAGGACCACCTGCCCCTGTGCCTTTAAGATTTCCTTCTTGAAGAATGTCCATCCTTCCTGCTCTCCTTTGCCTATTCAGGACTGCCTCCCTAGGGACTCTGTTAACCAGGTCAAAGTCTGTCCTCCGGAAGTCCAAGGTGGCAGTCCTGCTGACCCCCCTCCTTACTTATCCAACAATCAAAAACTCTATCAGTTCATGATCACTATGCCCAAGATATCACGTCTCCCAGCCTAATGCCACAGCCATCACGTCACCCGCCTAATGCCACAGCCATCACGTCACCCGCCTAAATGCCACAGCCATCACGTCACCCGCCTAAATGCCACAGCCATCACGTCACCCAGTGTAATACAGTGTAATAACATATTTTTGCTTTATACAGCAGTGGTGATAATTAATCTCTCGTTGTTTCTTGAGAGTACAGAGCTGCAGATGCCACAGAAATTTCACCTGTTAAGGTTATCTCAAAGTTCATAGTGAAACTAATTTCGTAAATCTTTTGATTTATGATAAAGCTGCAGATAAGCTATGACTGCTCACAGCAGATACTACATGTTGTGCTTACAAACCTTCTGAACTGTATAGTCTGTGGCACAACTAAGGTAGAGGAACCTCAGATAAGCCCTGTGTTGGCCAAGCTCACACATGGACACTGTGACTCTAACTACATGGATCATATCTAGATCAAAGTAACAAGTCATTTCTCCTGCATACTGCTTACAGTAATGAGCTGACAAAATATATTGTTTGGTTATACAAAATTGGCCAGTTAAATTTGTATTCTCCCTCAAGAAGTTGCTTGAACATGGGCTTGTTACCACCTTGTTCTGAGCCCCTTTTCCCACAAGCCAGCTAGCAGAGACTTCATGCTGCAACCCTGACACATCAGTTGGGAAAGACCCCACATATGGATGGCCAACCTCAAAAAGCAAAAAAGACTCATTCCTCACCCAGAAAGAGGAAAATCTGCTCCCCGACTCCCTGCACACCCCATGTACCCATACATTGCTTACCTGAGAGTGGCATGACGGCTACAGACCTCAGAGCAGAAAGCAGGGCGCTTCTGGGAAAGTACAGGCAATGCCACTATCACAGAGGATGAAAAGTTGAAAATTTGTGAGGTGTGGTGCAATTAAAAGATTGGTAGTGTAACAGAAAATGTCAACACAAAAATAACCCCTATATAAAACCCTCTAAATTCTCCCAGTAAGGCCTTCAAGGTAGAAGACTCATTCTGTGTAATCTGCATCAAAATACATCCAGAACAACACGACTCGCCTCCCTGTAACATGCTGACAGTACTACAAAGCCTCAGGAGGCAAGACCTAGCAACTTCCTACAAAAACTTGTACGAGGGTCAAGTATTTCTAGTCCAGTCTATTCCTTGATAGCTTTCACTGAATTTACTGAATTTCACTGAATTTTTTAGAGTTGGAAGGGACCATAAAGATCATCTAGTCCAACTCCCCTGCCGAAGAACTCCTCCTTCCTCCCTTAAAGTTCCCATCTCTTTTCCTTATTGATCTCTTCTCTAATCCCTTTATGTTTTCTTTCCCCTCAAAACTCTCTTCATCTCTCTAGCTGTATGCACATCAAAACCATTAAATGTTTTGGTTGGGTGTTTTTTTTTTTTTCAGGGAATGGAGCTGAGGCCATCTGGAAACCACCTACTTTGGCCAGAGTGGGTACCTCCAACTGGGAACACTGGGCAGTGGATCCTGTCTGCAGCCCATGCAGGGGTAGGTCGCATGGTCTTTAGGAAGAAGGTGGCAAGGAAAAGGACTGCATGTGGTGCCAGTGAAACGCAAGTCGACTTGCATAACTGTGTTGCAGAAGCTGCTTTATTTGCGTTGTTCTGCCAGATTGCTCAAGATGCCCAGGCTGGAGGTGTAGAGCAGCCCTGGCACACAGTGCCACCCCTTTGTGACTTGCTTGCACAGGCCCTACGCTGCTCCCACACTTGCCAGCAAATACTTAACTGATCCCTAGTCCCTGTTCTCTCCCCTTTCGGGGCAGCTCACTGCGAGAGAATTTTTCTTTATGCTTACCTATGTATTTGATTCCTTCTTACGCAATTGAAATAATTCCTTTATCAGCTTTTTATCTAACTTTTTCGAAATGAACATGTGGCACTAATATTCTCTCTGCAGTGATGTATTACAGAATCACAGAATATTTTTGGTTGGATGGGACCTTTGAGATCATCGAATCCAACCAACAAAAAGAACCCCAAACAAAAAAAACCACACAACCCCCTCCCCCCCCCAAAAAAAAACACCAAAAAATCCCAGCACACCAAACACCAAAACCAAACCAAAAACGCCCACACCCCACACCCACCCACAAAGAGACACAAACCAACAATCTTGGGCACTAGAGCATGCCCTGAAGTGCCATGTCTACATGTTCCTTAAATACCTCCAGGGATGGCGACTCCACCACCTCCCTGGGCAGGCTGTTCCAGTGCCTGACCACCCTCTCAGTAAAGTAATTCTTCCTAATATCTAATCTAAACCTCCCCTGCCCCAACTTCAGACATTTCCTCTGGTCCTGTCATTATTCACTTGGGAATTCCCTTATTAACCTCAGTAGATCCCAGTGAAATGCAGCAACAGAGGCAGAAGAGAAAGAACACACTGGAGTTGTTAATGGCTGGTGAGCTTGCACACAAAAGAAGTTAGGAGCAGCGAACAAAGGCCCAGTCATGCAACTCTAGGTCATCTTTACTTGGGGACGGTAACTTGGGCAAAGGACATGAAATATTGACCACGCTTAGCAGATTGTAGCCATAGCTACAGTCTCTGACGACAGGCGCTTGTAGTGGAAGGTGGTTCTTTACTTCCACTTCACAGGCAGTAGAGCCTGCTTCCCACTCCTCACTCCTGTTCAGAGCTGAGCAGCCTTGCGTGGCTTCCTGTCCTGAATCAATGCATGGAGTTGACTCCAAGTAAGGAGAGCTCATGGTTTCTGAAGCAGCCTTCTTTTAACATAAACAGAATTCATTCTTCTGCACTGAACCAATTTAACAGGAGAATATTATAATCACAGCTCAAGTGACGTAACTCTTTACAGAAAAAAGCTTTTAAGGGCAGTTACGTACCACAGTTTTTAGCAGCAACTATACATTCTGCCCTACAGATAATAAAATGTGTATTAGCTTTAGCTAATACTTAAGCATTTCTAAAAATGGGTGACTTTTTCCTGAATCTACACTGTTAATCCACACTGTATTAACAATGTACTTGTGCAAGCTTACATGTACTTTAAGCTTACAAAGTACATGTGTGTTTCTTTTCAGACCGATTTAGCTGTTAAAAATAATTAAGCAAATATAGTTTTAGCCTTCTGGAGTGTCTTCAAGTTGAAAATTCAGCATTTCTTCCTACTGTGTGATGGTAATTTCCAAGTTACTCTTTTAGAAGTCTCTTTGTACTCTTCAGAACTTGTTAAGCACGAAAGATTCCGCTCTGGGCTCCACAGGTTAGTGGTAGATAGAAAAACATTGCAACAATTCTGAAGTCCTCCTCTACGCAGTACAGAAGCTGTGACTGCTCAGCTGTCGCGACGGAGGGAAGACAGGGCCACTCAATATGAGTGATCAGCAAGCTTCGTTTATTGATTCACACAGTGGCCTTTTATGTTCTAACATAATTAGCTCATACATATTACAAAAGTTAAGCTCATGATTAGTTAGTTCTTAGAAAGATCAACTCCACCCTTGGTTCCTTCTTTACAGTTACTTTCATCCTCTTTTCCCATGCCTGAGCAGCTGCAACCTCCCTGTTATCTTACAACAATTATAGTCAAGGACGAGGTGTCTTTACCAGCCCAGTAGTTACGGGGGCTGAATCCGATGTTTCTCAAGCTTTTGCTCGGCCAGCTGGATCATGTCTACGTGACCCTTCTCAGCTAGCCATTCTCCCACACTCAGCCCCTTTGGATTTTTCCACCTGCACATTTAAGGATGTCCAAAGGATTAGGTACATGGAACGCTGCAGGGGCTTATTAGTATAAAGTGCAGAGATAAAATGGAGCAGCAGGTAAGATTCGGAGCTAGTGTGCAGGGCAGGTCAAATTAAACATGTTCGAACAGCCTAGGGATCATATCTGAAGATTATACAAACGCGCATGACAATGCAATGGAGCTGAATTAAGCAAGCATGGGATGATGACATGCAGTTTTGTGAGAAGAACATAAACAAAGACTTACAGAAATGAACACTGATACCTTCCCAGAACACACAGAAAATAAGTAACTGCTCATGGGACAATGCCTTATTCATTTTAGTAAGCTGAAGACCAAAAGCCAAAAGGTGGAAGCTACAAATTAGCTAAACACTGGTTCTGAAAGTTTGTGGGTTTAGAGCAAGTATTAAAATAATTTGAAGAGGAAAGTATTATCTAAGGAGAGGACTGAACCAAATACGAACATCCCTTTTTTTAAATATTGCCTTTTATCTTCCTTTTAGGTCTCTGAAAAATCACAGCCCTGTAACAAACAAGAACAAAGCACATCTTAGACTACTTGAAGTAAAAATGGAGCAAAAGGGAATGAGTATGAATCAACAATCTTATTATTTACTGGCTTTAGGAGTGCCAGCAGTACATACTGTTGTTCCAGCTAAAAGAGTCACCTTCTCAGAAGAGAGACAATTAAGCTATACATTACAAAGATGGGCCAAAGTTTAGTCAGCTGTAGATTTGGCAGTCATACTGAAGTCCAGCTCTACCTTTCAGAGTAACTTACCACAAGAAGAATGCGTGCTTACTCAAAGATTATTTTAAAGTCCCCCTGCAGAGTAAACAAATGCTTTCCAATAATATGAATCAATACCAACTTTTCTGAGCTTATACTCAAGCTCTAAGGATTTTAGGAATGCCACCTTCAAGATGTGTTTTACAAACAGGTAAATGCATTGTTAATTCACTCAAGCCACCTAAATCTGCCCAGCGCACAACAAAATCTTCCCCTGGAAGTTCTGCAACAGCACTTAAACTGAAGTACCACCTCACTGATTCAAAACAGATTAACCTCCAAATGTGTTGTTACAGCCATCTACATCATTGCAAAGTGTGCATCAGCAGCGTGACAGTATCCATAAAACACCACACATTCACATCATCATTCATCTATTGATTTTCAGCTAACTATGCATTTAACTTGTCGATACCTCATCTTCCTCAAAGCTTCCAGAGGAAGGTTCAGGTTATTAAGCAGTTTCAGAGAAGGCACTGATGTCAGTAGATAACAATATTTCAAAGGCAAGTCCAATAGTCCCAGTCCTTGGCTCTGGGGCGCAATGAGTGGGCACAGCCAGTGTCCCAGCGACCTGCCTAAGATGGGGATATTCAGAGAGGCTCTTTTCCACTCAAATCATTCAGATGCCCGCCTGCAGAGTCAAGTCTAGAATCAAACACAATTGCAAACATAGGGTCAATGACCATACATGACATGGGACATGAGTCTATGTGGAAACCAAATCAAAGATAAATTGACCTGAATCCAGCAAAAGGACAAGCAGGGGGTTAGTACACTGACCTGCAGTAGTACACTGGTTGGGAAACTGCCACAACGCAGATGCAGAGAACGCTGCTGGGGTCCCAGACTTCAGAAAGCTGGTCGATCTGTCGTGTCCAACCCATAACTGGTAGGGCTGAGTCTCAGTGGGAAGGGGACGAGACAACAGGCCCCCTTGTTGTGGCCTCCCTGCTGCATGCCGCTAAAAGAAAGTTTGCCCATCTCAGCCAGAAGGTTTGACTTGTTGCCGTACCCCCTTCATAGTTCCTGCTTCTGAGACTTTCTTTTCAGGTTCACTGAGCCATACCTTCTTTATTTACTTTCTGATGGTTTTTTAGACAGTTGTCAAGATCCCTGGATGTATTCTGCTGTTCGTCAGCTGCTCAGGATTGCTGAGTAATAGTTCTGGCAGTACTGAAACTTTACAAAGCTCAGCAATGAAAATCGGAGCTTTCCTGAGCAGAGCAATGATGCCTGATAGTGAAACACAGGGATCATATTCTTCTAGATCTTCTGTGCAGCTTTTCTTTTTAATGTTCTGTTCTCCATCTCCATAGTAGCTAGAGAAAAAAATGACTTAAACTGAAACAAGGAAGATTCAAATTACACTTGAGAAAAAAAAAAACTTTCTCTGGGCACAGACAGCAAAAAAGGTAGATTGCTTGGAGATGGTGTGGTGCCATCATCTTGGAGGTCTGCAAGACCTGGTTAGAGAAGCATGCCAGAGCTGATCTTCCTGGGGACAGCAGGGTGAAGCAGAGAACTTCCCTGCCTATTTCTCAACAGTTTTGTTGACTTTGTACAGCTGAAGCTGGGATGCAAAGAAGGATCTTTCTTTAAGACATGCCTGAGAGCACTACATACGAATATTTATTTCTGTTATCAGAAATAAATTCCTTGTCTTTTCTTATTATAAAACAGTACAGCGATTCATCCCTGCTTCCAGTGCAGTGCTTTAGTGTGCCACGCCTGAAATATGTGTGTCTATCTTGAAAATCTTGAGATTAATACAGCCAGGCCTGTAGATTGCAAACAAGCAATAAATGTGCTTTCTTAAAAAACATGCCACAAGCTAGAACACCAGGGTGCCAACCAGTGCTGTAATTTGCATACAATATATAAATCCAAAATGCAAAAAAAATTTAAAGTGACCTCCAAACCCAGCGGTGTGTGCTGCCTGCAGAGCTCTCTTGGCTTTCCTTTTCAGTCCCACCTCAGCTTTTTTGTGCACATCACTGTACAAGGGGAGGTGGAGGAAGCTTTATGCCCGCCACCAGCATATCTTCGATCAAAAATGCAATTCTGGTGGAAAGAAAAACCTCAGAGAAGCAAAGCACTTCACTGCCTGATTTTATCCTGAAATCAGAACCACAAGGGGCATTTAACCACTGAATAAATAATCCTACTTGTTAAATTCTCATACGCATTATCGAACCTACTAGATCCATTTCTGAAAGGTGTGATAAAATCCTGGACTTGAGCCAGGAGTAAACAGGTTCCAAACTGATAGCAAGCACTGATAATAACTGCCTTGCAATGTCTCCAACTGGCTGTTCATAAAAGGATCTAGCTCTTAAAATGTTGCAGCAGCCCTTCCCCTCACACCCTGGAGATATCTGAACATAAAAAGATCACAGACTTTCCTCGAATTGGCTTTTATCCATGATTTCTGTTTGTTTTGTCCTTATTGACTCACAGTTCCTATTTATTGTCCCAGGCTGTTCTGCTTTTAAAGTGATTTTAGCTAGCAACTGGCACAAAAGTGATTGGAAACAGAGATGGTTTTTGTCTTGCCTGAAGAACATCTGGCACTGTGAAAGTGATCTCCACAATATGGTCCTGAATGCTCCTTTCTGTATCACTCTAGGGCTGGAGTTGGGAATTGTAGGAATGAGGACAACAAAGTGGTTCATGGTTTTACTTTACTGTAGATCTTTATCTTGATGTAGGTCATAAGCCTCTGAATTGCATAGGAAATTGCACGGGACTGCTACCAGGACTGTAGCTAAAGCTGCTTACTCTATAATCTATTTTTTTTAATCAAAAAGTTGGACACCACTTTGGAACAGATATTGTGTCTCTCCAGACTCCAAGTCTTTCAGAAGCACCTTCCAACAGACACAAAGATACCCCCTCCTGAAAACCAGTGCTTTAAGAAATATTAACAACTTTTGAAACCAAAGGAAATTGTTGGAATCACCTACCAACCCAGGCTTCTTTCAATTATCTTTCACCAAGACTTTTATCAATAACTCCCAAAGCATTTCCAACCAGCCTTTTAGGTCAAGATTTCGTTCAGTTGCTGTTTGATCCAAAGTTGAAACAAAACTGTAAATGCTCTGCTGTATCTGCCCCATCTTTCTCAACTTTTGGGTTCTACCTGGGTGCAAGAGCTAACATACCTTTAAAACTTAATTGTCTGGCTCAATTTTACACTTCTACGGAAAATCTTAGCTGTTTCCTTATACAGATGGGCAGCGCAGAAATTCTTGGATTGGATATTCTGCACGTGTAAATCCCCAAATCTAGTTCTGAGTTTTCCCTAGGTATCCACCTAGCTGATGCGCCAAATCTTTCATGCTTTCCACAAGATTTAGGCTTTTGAAAATAGGACTTCACATTGAGCCCAGATTACTGGAGAGCAGTCCAAGGTAAAGACGGTATAGATAACTGATGGGAAGAGATAGATAAGCGTAAGTTTCAAGGATAACTTAAGATCCTCCATTATGTCTAAACTGGTGGACCCAGGCACAATTTCAACCTCTTTTTTCAATTTCAACCTCAATTAACATTGGGAAAAACCTTGTTGGTAAAACAAAATACATGTGCAAAAGAGCTAAGCCTTTTAAAATTGAAAAATCATCTTAGTATTTTTATAGCACTATAGTGGAAGAAATAGGGATCAGCTCTGGGAAGGGAAAGCATGAAAAGGAAAAGTGCCAGAATTACCGGCAGATTCTGATACCTTAATAATACATTGTCCTTTCACTGAAGTCAATAGTCTGAACTGAACATGGGAATCGTACAGTGTCCAGCCCTCACAGAAAACATAACTTTGGCAGCTAACACTACTGCCCTTCACCTGACTCCATCCATTCTCCCTTTCTCCTTTTCCGTATGTCCTTATCTCTTCAACACATCATGAAATGTTGTCTTGCAGCATAAGCACCAGTATCTCTTCATAGGCATCCTAGTCACAGAATTAGATTGAATTTCCCTGTCAACGAATCTATCCCTCTGCTTTGGGAAAAACAAGTTTTCCCAAATGATCTCTTTCCTCAGTTTACCAAAGAAAGTTAAGCTCCTTGTACAGCACCTCAGGAAAATGCTGTTCCAGAAAAGGTTTACAGCTTACACTCTGTTCTGTAGGCAGACAGTCGTGGTCCCCAATAAGCCATTTGACTCAAAAATTAACGGAACAGCAGCATGAAAGACTTCTACCTTACAGTTCCTTCCACATGCATTGAATTTCTTGAATTCCTCCTACCAACAATGCCCTGCTCTCTCTTACATGTATCAAAGATGCAGGTATTTTCTGTTAACTTTGGCTCTCTTCTGCTCTTCACGTGCTCCAACCAATTCAACTATTTTCATCAATACCTTCACATTGAACTCATTGCAAGAATGGCCCTTCAAGGACTTCTTGAACCATCCCTCCTACCTGAGGACTTCTGCATAGCTGCAGCCCGCTGCCTGAAAGTGAATCGCCATGTCAGTACAATCGTGTCTAGTGCTGGTGATTCCACCAATGAACAGCCAAGCATCTAAAGCATTTAGAAAAGGGTTAGAAATCTCACTGGTGTGAGTCCAGGTCCACCAAGAACAACCTTTTCTAGACAGCTGCAGAACTGTAGGATATTGAAAGGCTGAGGACGGCAGCAGCAGTTAGAAGGCTGTGCCCATCAAAACTCCAGTCTACTCTTGCTTACTGCTCCATCTCACCACTTGACACATCCCAAGGACAGCATCCAGGAGAGACAGCTCATGAAAACAGGCATGAACTTCAGCCTCCTATGACCTGATCATGTGAGCATGAACAGAGAAAAGGTAAACAGCAGCAATGCCAACTGCCGGCTAAGGCACCAGTGAGGACAGGAGGACCAGGTGATTGAAACAAGCAACAGGCAACAGCTACTCACCAGCCTCCTGTGACTTTGTGGAGGTAGCACTTGGAGCCTTCCTAGAGCAACACACCTGACCATATTTTTCTTCTGTCTCTTTCTCCACAGACAGGTAAGCTTCAGATTTGCAACAACTTGATTTAAAAACATCTGCATGCACATGGATGGGTGTGTTTCTTTATTTTCATTGGTAAAGATGCAAGATAGGCTGTGTTTTAAGCCACAGAGCAATTCCATAAGACGCTTTACACATTTCTGTCAGAGAAACAGTGCAATATGTGATGGTTATACTTACGCTCCACTTCTTATTATAGAAATAAAAACAGCAATGCTTTTATGAAAAAGCTGATCTAGTTTCTGGAACAAAAGCAATCACAGTATTGTAAAGCCCATCAAAAAATCCCACATCATTTGAGCAACAAACCACAATCCATATTTTAACAGAAGAAGCTTTTCTATGGTTATTTAAAAAGCAGAGAGAGAAGTGCACTGAGTTTATAAAGTCACCACCAGTTGATTGCTAACCCTCTACAGACCACAGGGGCCTGTAGGAATCCCACTTCTAGTCGCCATTTGAGAGCAGTAACAACAGAGGGAGGACCAAAAATGGACACAAGCCAAGTGTTCAAACGCGGTATAGAAATCAGTGTGGCTCAGCTGATGAAGGCAGTTCAGTTGCTTGTGACTGTCTGTTGAGATGCTCAGGGAAACCACAGTATTTCTTGTTTTTTTCTGAGTGTCCATGCACACTTTGTAACAAGCACTAGCGGTACAGGTTTTGAGGTCACAGGACCACTTGTCATTCACTGCTTTTAAGAAAACGTAGAGCAGAAATGGAGAAAAATGCATCCATTAAAATAGTGATTACCACTGCTCTTGTGTAATACACCCAACTTGGTATGCCCAAAGAAATAATATTTAAATCCTTTGAATTTCTTGAATTCCTCCTACCAACAATGCCCGCTGTCTCTTACAGGTGTCAAAGATGCAGGTATTTTCTGTTAACTCTGGCTCTCTTCTGCTCTTCCCCCGTCCACACACACTGAGCATTCATGAGGAAGTAGATCCAAAATTTCATGCCAACCTTGTTGCCTGATTTAAAAAGAACTGATAACAGTGCTTTCAGAAACAGAATATACATCATAACACATGCCCCAGGGCTCCTGGTACTTTGTCTCCCTATGTGTGACAACTCAAAATCAGCCCGTGCTTCATGCAACCTCTGCAACTTCATGACAACAGCCTCTTCTCTACACGAGCCTTGCAACAAAGCAAATGGTAACAGGCCAGTTTGGGCTGCAGGATCAGAAGCCAGCAGCTTCATGGACCCTTTCTCAGTGCTTCTGCTATCAACTGCCTTCTCTTCTTGAAAAGATTCAATAGCATCTTAGCCTGCGAGTTATCCAAACATTTGCCACCATGACAAAGAGTCACACCAGTCACAGTCCTCTTTTTTCCCTCCAAGTGTAAAAAAACCTCACATGCTTCTTACAGTTTTTCCTTTGTTCCAACTTGGTGGATGATGCCATCTATTCCCACTTCTGGTAAGAACAAAACAAAAGGGAATGTGCCCCATTTTTCTGCAAGAGATGCTAAAATCAGGATGAGAAACTTACATCTACTGTTGGCCTCAGAGACAAAGCTTTTATCATCCTCTTTGTTCCCAAGCTGGCTTCAGAAACCAACAAAAAATGGAATGCGTAGCAGTCACTCACAGGTACAGTGTCCTGAAATAGCTAGGCCTGGAGACCACAAGCTAATGGGCTGCTGTGGCCCCCCGGTGGGACCAAAAGCACTGATTCTGAGCCACCCTCGCAGGGAGGGAAGAGTCATGTCCGGTAGCTGTGCCTTCTGGAATATGAGCAGCGGGAAGGAAGTCAGAGTCTGTGAAACAGCCTGTGACTTCATGTCTACATGTACAGAATAATGCTTGTAAACTCGGAGGATTTCTAAGGAGACCTGAAAAGTGGACAAGAGTTGCAACGTCAGTGTGCCAGGAATCTTATTTCTATGGACAAAGCACCTTTGGAGACATCTCTGGCCATAACCAGTAGCCATGCTGCAATATCGATTTTTAGATTTTCTTCCTGGTATGAGATTCAAACAGCAATCACATGATGCTATTGAAGAGCCTGCTTGCTCAATGCCTGAAAAGCCATTTTGATGCTTACTCATTTCACCCCGTTAATCGTACTTGATAATGACAGTTTCACCTGTTGAAACTATGGAGCACTGCACTTGTACTCTAGGAAAAAAACCATCCCTAAAGTCTTGTGCAAAAGTGTGAATTCTCTCGAACACAGAACCCCAAGGTCAGGTGATTTCATAGTCCTGTATACAGCCCCTTATTTCCACGTCCACATGCAAATATTAATTCTCTACAGGAATTGGTTACTTCTGGCTATGAATATTCTTCTCACGTTAAAGAGAAAGAGGGCTAAAACCGTAAAGGATGAACTGGAGGTACTCAAGCTCTTCCCTCTGCTAATGACAGGCAAAAGAGGTGGCTGCGCTGCTGCCCCGGTGGCGTGCAGCTCCCAGGTGTCACAAGAGACAGGAGTGGTTCTAGAGCTTTCCTGCATCACCTGCCCAGCTGATGGCAGGTGCTGCTTGGCAGAGCAGACAAGCTGGGCTGCTGCTCGCTCAGCTCAAGACCCCCACCTGAGGAAAGACGTGAATCCCTGCTACACAGTGAACGTTACCTGCTGCAGCTCTCAAAAGGGTGCCACCGACCTGGTGGCCTGCTGAGAAGGAGGTCCTCTACAGCACTGCTTCTCTCTCTGGTAGTTGGACCTTTCCGTCCATTACACCACCACTTACATGCTTGCCAGGTATAGACTAAGAACTGCTGAAAAAGCAATAAATGACCTGAGTTACATTTTTTCTCGAGAGCCCATTAACACAGTCAGATATAAGACTACTCTAATGAACTGCTGTCCACATCCTTCGTAAGGAAATGAGAAGTATTTTTGAATACTGCAACAATAATCAATGTTCTGGATGTGATTTTATCTAGCATATAAAAATGACAGTGCTGGCTGGTAACATTGTTCTGTCAAATGTCCAGTTATTTGTGGTATCACTGCATTTAATTTTACTAATTTAAATATTAACAGCATTGTTTACTGATATTTTGGTTAAGTAACACCCCTAAGATCCCCGAAACATACTGTACCAGCACTCCTCAGGGGTGAAACAGCAGGCAGCTTGCTTCCACCCTCCTGTGCTTAGAGCTTCTCCAAATTCTGCGAAGTAAAAATAACAAGAACAACAGTAACTGAAGTTTCCGCTACCTTTCAGTCTACGTGAGTTCATGTTCTTTACTCCACCTCCAGCATTTGGCCCCAGACAACCAGCAGAAGAGCCAGCCTGCTCTGCAGAAAGACCGTCAGCAAGAGAAGAAGAAAGACTACACAACAAATACCAACAACATGTCGCAGAACAACCGGCGTTACTCTGAGTCGAACTGCTCAGGGGAAATCTACTACTACTTGTCCAGGAACGTTCCCCATCCTCGGATGGTCTGTCACATGCAAGGTAAGAGCTGCTGAGGGACCACACGGTTAACCTGGACAACTGCCCTGGCAAGCACAAAGAGAAATGCCAGTGTAACACCCTTTTGTTGCAAAAGTACCCACGGCTCCCCTTTCTTGTTTCTGTCTAAGAGAAGCATTTCATAAAAACAAGCTGTTATCTTCATTTCAATCTACTAAGCATTCATACCTGCCCTCAGCAATGAATGATCTCAGGTTGGTAACATAAAGGTTAGCAGCACTAAAATCCTTACAACATACAACTAAAACTATTTCACCAAGACAACTGTCTGGGATTTCTTTTAAGCTCAAATAATTTCTTCCAAGCTAAAATAATTTCTTCCTCATTCCTTCTGTGCTCACAAGTGTACCATAAGGGCCAGAGACAGGTTGTCACAATTTCATTCTCTGGTTCACTCTCACCTAAATAATTCTTATACCCTTCCAGGAGCAACCTATTACACAATACAGCATTTAATGAGAGTAACCTGGTGCTCTAAAAACAGCATGCTGCTCTGCTGTCTGCTAGATCTAGCTGTGATTACTCTGCCTACACCTGCAAGAAATATGCTCAAAATCAGTGGGCCATCTGCACCAGCAGAAGAAACAGCATTTCTAAGGATAGGCTTTTGTTTCAGAAGCTGACCCTGTATGGTTGCACGAAGACATCTTTCTGGAAGCGGCTGAAAGAAAATTGCTGACACACGGCCACATTTACACTGCAGAGGGCACATAGGGTCATGAAGGGAAAAAAAAGTCTCTACTAAGTTCCCTGGGGACTGTCAAAAGAAGTAGATATTGCATCAGGACTGGTATTGGCAGATGATGAGTCTGTGATATGACTTTTGTAGTAAGGGATGGAGGGCAATGCAGGACCCAATCAGTTCTGACTAAAACTGAATTTCTTGCATCTCAGAGGCGATGCCTTTGAAGGAACAAAGCAAGACTCCTCCTTTCAGACTGACCACCCAACATATACTATACACAACTGTGTGTGTGCATATATATATTTCTCTATATATATAAAATCTACCTAAAGTAAAAATCTAGAACACATACAAAATAAAGTATGTATTTGGGTGCGTATCTCTTCTCTTCTTCTAGAACCAGGTAAAAAAGACAAGCTGACCAAAGGCAACAAAGACCAAAGTCTTACATGGCTTAGCCAGATTAATGGGGTGGATATCTTTGTACTCTCAGCAGAGAAATGTTGAGCCGTAATTACTTTCTGCTTAATATCTCTCTTATGTCAGGTACTAAACAGAATCAAGGTTCTAAAAATCCTCATCAGCTACTTAATAGCACTGCCTCTTTACTAAGTTAAATCCAGTTTGACTTATGGTAACAATAAAAATAGTGGTTGCTTACAGAATTCCCTTTACCCTGGCTAAGAAAGGAGGGTTCTAGTTCTTCAGTAAATGCTGTGACTCTCATTGAAAGCCACAGTCTCCTTACAGATCACCTGCTAAGTTTACTGCAGTAAAGGCTTTATCCTTTCGGTTTTTGCACAGGATTGAACAACGCCCCGGTCTGTCTTGTAAGAAGCAGCTTTTCAGGACAATACCCAGCTGCTGCCGACACAGTCATCCCCCAGCAAGAAGCTGATCAAGAACAACATGTGGGAACAGCAACTGGGAATGGCAGACGCAACACATCTGCCACCCACCGCCTTCCAAGCCTCGAGGCTTTCCTGCAAAGGGAGCCAGGCATTTCACAGCCAACGACACGTGAGTAGGGGCACCAAACTGCCGTGTGAGACAGCAGCAGAGGAGGAACCTGCGCTGCTAAGGGTGCAGCTGGGTCTCAGCCAGGGCACTGAGTCATTGCAGCTCAGGTCCAGGTAAAAGGAACATAGGGCAATGAACATACATTCAAAAGACAAGTATTTCTTCCCTTCTACGCACATTAGTCACCACATCTTACAAGATTTCTCCTTACTAATTACCCTGGCATCTTTAAATCTTTTAGAGATTATATGCTCACGAGACATCTAAGAATTCCACAATTATCAGCAATTATTCCATCTGTAAGCAACATTCTGCAGTAGTGGTTACACAGCACTATAAGCACGCATCTATGAAGTGTGCCTTCTAGGATTTTCTTCGGATTTCTTAGGCACCTTGGCAAATAATTGCATTAATGTACTCTATGAAGTAGTAAAAGCAAACAGAAAAGGAAAGCAATACATCCCCTTAGAGAGAGCTAAAACATGGCTTGGGCATTTTGGTAATTAATAATGCCCCCCCCCCCAATATAACCTAAGGTGTATCTTACGGCCTTTCTGTTTCAACTTGAGAAAACACTCTGCCTGTTGATTTCCAGAAGGACACGCAGATGTTCCTGAAAGGATTCAAAGCAAGCCTACTTCGCCTGAAAAGGTAAGGGAAAAAAAGACACAGCTCTTGATTTTCGCACACTCTCTCTTGCTTCTCAACACTGGACCCTGAATTGACAGTCTCAGACTGCTCAGGAAGACAGCGCAGAACCCAGAAGAAGGAGGTGAGGATCTCCTGTGTAGAACATGAGAGCTTGGAAGGGAGGTGGTGTCAAGTAGGCTGATAACTAAGCTCTAACTGTGTATCACCTTCAGTTCTGTAACATCACTGCGCTTTGCTAGCAAGAAAAATGGTCAAACCCAATGAAGATGGGAATGCAATTCACTTTGTTTCAAAACGCTGGGGAAAAACATCACACTAGACAACAAACAAGCACAGGAAAGAGCCTCCTCCCCGCACAACACAAAGACTTGATCCAACTTTGCAGCTGTGTTCAGAAAGTCCAGGAAAAGATTCTTTCTGCAATAACTCTTTAGTCCGAAGCTGTAGGCTATCGATTTACTTATCTCCTCTATTGCCACTGTATGAGAGCTGAGGGCTAAGTTAGTATTCCATCACAAACGGTAGCACAAGGAGGACTGCACACTCTCGAGGAAAAAAAGGGAATGCAAGTGTTGCTGCACTGGTAGTGGGCAGCAGAGGGCACTACGAAGACGGCTGGCAGTACCAAGATCCTCAAAATAAGGACTCCCCTTTCTCCTAACTTTTCTATTTGAACTGAGAAGGTGGGGGTCTGTCTAAACGTTGCTCTTTGATTCCTGAGATGGGTATAGTAAAGCCTATGCCTTGTTTTTACTGTTCGCTTATAGAGGCAGAACACAGTTCTTCAAATTGGGTTTGGCTGCAAAATAACTACCAAATGGATGGATACTGCCATGTAGCCACACTCAGTGAACTACTGTTTCTTAATAGTTGTTAGCCGCCTTTTGCTTTTCCTCTGCACTTACAAACAGAACCTTCTGCCAGTCACATTTTCATTCCTGGGCCTTTCATAGACTGCAAAGCCTGCACACGGAGAAATGAAGAGTAGTGGCTCAGCAGCACACAACAAACCTATGATGGAAAGGCAAACAGACCACAGAGGTCCAGATTTAGTCTCTTCCTCATCTGATTTCTATCTTAAAGGTCTCTTCCAACCAAATCGATTCTATGATTAGTACCTACCTGGCATCACTTTCATTCTTATGCCAAAATCCAGCTCTTTCCAAAACACACAGCCATTTCAAAAAAGATATCTCGAAGCCAAACATGGTTTACAATTCTACACATTTTCTTCAGCAAAAGGGAAAAGTCCAATGTTACACATTATGCCACGGATATCTGTTATGATTCTTGGTGACCATTTATTAGAAGCTGTAACGACCTATATGTGGTCATATTCAAGCAAAGAACAGTTCCAGAGGTGTTTTCTGCTGCACACCCTTGCTGCGGTCTAGCATTAGTGGCATACTT
This sequence comes from Numenius arquata, assembly GCF_964106895.1. NCBI lineage: Eukaryota > Metazoa > Chordata > Aves > Charadriiformes > Scolopacidae > Numenius > Numenius arquata. Next base: position 32,202,765 of record NC_133580.1, on the reverse strand, counting down.
CACATTGTCTTCAATTGCCACCTAAATGGAGTCAAGCCAAATCTTTTCACTTTGTTTTCTATTTTGGAAAAGCTTTTGAAAAAACAATCCCAAGCCTCTACACCACCTGCAACTCGACAGGGAATCCGCAGCGTGTCTGTCACCCAGCCTTGCTCTCCATCTGTCAACTTGTGTCATGGTCCTCATGTCCAGGAGAACATGAACATGGACCTTAGCTACCTGGATCAGGACATGAAGGTAAGACTAAGACTTGAGTGCTGTAGTATATCACAGAATCACGGAATTGTCAGAGTTGGAAGGGACCTCTAGAGATCATCTAGACTAACTCCCCTGCTAAAGCAGGATTGCCCAGAGCACATTACTCAGGACTGCATCAAGGCGGGTCTTGAAAATCTCCAGAGAAGGTGACTCCACGACCTCCCTGGGCAGCCTGTTCCAGGGCTCTGTCACCCTCACCAGAAAGAAGTTCTTCCTCATATTTGAATGGAACTTCCTATGTTCCAGCTTGTGCCCGTTGCCCCTCATCCTATTGCTGGGAACCACTGGAAAGAGTCCGGCTCCATGATCCTTCAACCCACCCTTTAGGTACTTGTAAACATAGATAAGGTCTCCCCTCAGCCTTCTCTTCTCCAGGCTGAAGAGCCCCAGCTCTTTGAGCCTTTCCTCATAAGGGAGGTGCTCTAATCCCTTAATCATCTTTGTTGCCCTATGCTGGACTCTCTCCAGTAGTTCCCTGTCTCTCTTGAACTGGGGAGCCCAGAACTGGACACAGTATTCCAGTTGTGGCCTTACCAGTGCAGAGTAGAGGGGGAGAATGACCTCCCTTGACCTACTATATGGCTTCCTATAACGTTACATATTTTTCTTTTTCTTGAGGATGGTGTGGGGTGTTATTTGTCCATTTTTTTCCCCCCCAGTGTGGATTCTACTGACTTAATTTGATGTTCAGCATTTACTCTGAGTTGCTTCCACCTAACTGGAAGGTGCTATTGGCAAATCACTGGGGGAGCAACGCAGCTGGCACATGGGCTGAAACTTGTTCTCTAACATACAGCCTGCAAATATTACACGTAACACGCAAGCGGCTTTACATGTAGGAAACACTACTTGCAATTTCCTTCCTGTGCCTCTGAAGCACTGTGTACATGGCACTCTCTCAGCATCACCTTTTGCAGTCTGGTTGGCCTTCGCTCACACTGGATCAAAACTGGTGGGACATCTTAGGCTGGGCAGTCAACACAGCTGTAAAACTGCATGCTCACATGGCTAGAGCTAAACTGAAACGCACACAAAAACTGGGTGGCGAAACAGCTTCTCTTCCTTCATGGTTACCATCCTGTACATCTTCCAGGTGCTGGAAAAACTCGGCCAAGTTTTACAGACAGATTCGGTTACCAAGATCCAGAAATGGTTTGCAAGGGCAAGTACAGAAGGTAACAAACAGATGCATCTGCATCCCTTTCTGAAAAGCACGTGCTCCTGTACGTTCATGTAAAACCCTGAAATTCTCACAGACCTGAACAGAGTGGGGTTGCCAAGCTGGAAGGAATAGGCTTGGCCCAGCGGTGGCTGTGCTGAGCAGTAAGGTGACAGTACACAGAAATCAGTCACTCAGACCTCAGCACACTCAGGTTTGGTGCCGGGGGGAAAAACGCGCTCTCACAGTGGAGCTCTGGGCTGCTGTGGGCTGGGGGGAGGCAAACAAAAAGTGTGTCTCTTATGGCCTTAAGCCCTTTGAAAATGAGAAATGAGGTTAGGGAACTCCTGAATTCACCCTGAACTTCCACACCAGCAAGTGGGAACTTCAGTAGAATTTCTGCTGCCTTCACATTTCAGAGAAAGGCTTCGTGTACAGACTGATTTTCTCAAAATCGACTGACAAAGGCATGCTGAACTCTAAGGAAGGTCCCGCAGAGAACATGAATACCCAGACTCTGCTGCAGCCTCACCCTCTTCCTCGGAGAGGACCAAAAGGGGAAATGAATCAGTCCAGGTAAAACCTGCAGGAAGGTTGCGAGGATTAGGGACAGGCTAAACCCCATGACCAGAAATCCTTGTTTTCTCCTCCCATGAAACATGCAACTTTGCGCTTGAACTTTATCATGCACAGCCTAAAGCAGAAATGCTCCTAACTCCAAACAACCCCACACTCTTTGATACAACTTTGGTTACTACAGGAAAAGCAGAAAGTTTCTGGAGCACTCAAAACCCCGTTGGAAAAAATACCTGTATATTATACTACACAGTTTTTACTAGTTATAAAGTTAGACATTCTTTCATTTTTATTCAGGGCTTCATCCAGCTCATCGGTGGCGAGTCGAAACGTTAAACAGGGTAAGTCACAGAAATTACAAATGTTAAGATACCGTATGTCTTGGATGCTAGTCACCAAACAGCACAAGGACTGTGAATCTTCAGAAGCTCTAACTTCTGTCTTCACAGCACCACCCAAATTAGAATCACAGAATTCAGTGACAATATGATTCTCATATTACATTTAAAATTATTATGTTCACTAAGAGTATCACTAAGATACACAAGACCCTCTATACAGCTGTATCTGCCTCTGCTAGAAAAAACACAGCAGCAAGAGGTACTGAGTTCATCTCTTCACCAAAGTCTGCGCCTGTAAGTTACACACAAGCTGAAACTCCTCCTTCTGCCAATAAACTTGGGGATTTGCCAGTCTTGGGCACTCCCAAGAAACACCACTGTCACCTCCTTCTGTCCCTTCTAAAGCACACAGAAGCAACAAAAGTCACTCCCAGAGCATTACCATTTGAACAAAGCCATTCATGCCAGCTCTAATGCTACCAGCTTTCTAACTCCTCCAGTAGGAGTGGGTGAAGAGTAATCTTACATAAGAACAAGTAGGAAAAAGAAGGAACTGCCAAAGCAATAGCCTCTCCTTTTCCAAGTGGTGTCCAGGGATGATTCCTTGCGGAAGTGTGGATGCGCTTCTATACTCTCAGCTGCATATGGAACAAAGCTAAACCAGCCTAACATAACCTTAACCCTAGCCCGATAATGTGTATCAGCAAAGCGCTGATAGCTTGCATTTTCAAAATGTTTTCCAGAAAGCAAGAAAGGATGTCTTTTGCTCTCAACGCTGAGAAACACGGGTCCAGCACAAACAGACACACTGCTCCCAGGGAAGAACTGCAACTGAGAAAGTGCAATGGAGACAAGAAACCGTCCTGCCTTCACACTCCAGCAGAAGTCTCACCCGTGCCACAGCCACCCCCAAACAACAGATATCCCCCTTCCACTGGAGGCACTGCACATAGAAAAATATGTAATCTTAGCCCTTATATTATAAAGATAGATGTTCAGACTCCCTGTTAAAATAAACTGATGTTCATTATATTTAGTCCTCAAGTGATTCAACTAAATCATGCCGCACAGGTACCTGAGAAGTGAGCTAAACGGTAAAAAGCAGAGAGGTCACTCTTTTTGGCATCACATTAATCTTTTTGTGTGACTCAGCCAGGCCAGCACAAAGAGCTCTTGTGAGCAGACTTGACTCTACAGTCATAGACGTACGTAAGAAGAGGGGCACACACACACGATCTGCAGATGCACGTCAAGCCCTTGGCACTGGGGAAAAAAGTGCCCTGGAGTTTCAAAATATGGCCAGCAGAGTGACTGCAGATGTCTGCCTCACAGCAAGCTAGAATTTGCTTCCATAGCTCTCGTTATTAGCAGAGAAGCATCACAAATTGTAGCATCCAGTGGCGGGAGATGGGATATGGACAGGACTAACACCAAACAAACATTAAAACCACCATGCAAATCTCAAGCCATTGAAATAGAAGCCCACAACGACAGAAATGTATCTGGACCTTTGTGGGGCCTTGTGAGTGAACTGTGAAAGCATAAAGATTGGGGATTATCAGTTTGAAACATACCTCGGTCAATTTATTCTCACAAAACCAAAGAAAGATGATAAATCGACTCTACTTCCATTTATTTCCCAGAGCAGGAAGTCAGGAATTCCAGAGCAGAATTCAGGGCAGACAGGCTCATTCAAAACATCTGGCTGTTTGAGGGGGAAGGAGAGAAATCCTGTTAGTACAGCATTAAGGAGTGAAGAGCTTCACTCAGAGCAGAGCTCAGTGTACTCTTTCCAGGAGCCCCTGCCTCCACTTCAAATCATGTCGACCATAGTAACAACTATCACCTCCATTCCCATTTCCCCCTGCAGGAGAGGAGTATGGTAAGACCTGGGAGACTATCTCCGCTCTGCTTTCTCGGGTCTCATGCACAGCTGCACATGCCCAGCCATGCCGGAGTGCTGGATGAAGCAGGCTTGGGAGCGTGAACTAACCTGTAACCTCAAATCAACAAAAAGGGGATTTGGGAATGACCAGCAGAAGGCTGGTCACCCAGAGAAGTCACTACTCAGGCCCACTTGCCAACTCAGATCACAGATGCAGAAACTCGTTTCTACAAAATAAACTTAAAGGGGTATCAGTTTCCCAGACACGAAATTTCTATACTGCTATGCAAGAGTAGGAGCCACAGTAAATGGGAGCAGAGCTGCAAGCGGGAGAGGAGCTGGCAGCGCTTTGAAACTTCTGTTGTGTCTTAAGTGTAAACCCTGCAAAGTCATCTGGAATCCAAACTGGAAATGGAACAGCAGGGTTGAGTGACCACTGACTGAGCTGTGGCAATGACTTCTTGAATGGGCCAGATACTGAATGGCCAAACCTTTTAGGCCGTACTCAGGTTGCCTTCATTCCATATAGGTCTCTCTCCTGAGTGTTTCTTATCAGCTGTCTCACACTGCATTAGCTGAGCCTGAAAAACTTCATTATGTCTCAGAGGCGTGAAGTGCATCAAGAAGAGATTAAAAATACTGAAAAGCCGAATACCAGAGGTAGGACGCCTACAGGCCCCTCACTACAATTACATGAACTTGAAAGCCACACACAGACTCTCACGATTTCTCACAAATCCCATGATACAGATTTCTGATCACTTGACTGTTTTCAAACAGCCCGTCGCTGCAGAGGTAGGAGGTACTACTTGGGAAGTCCATGACCTTCTTTACAGAGGCAGCCAGGGACACTCAGGGGTTAAAAAAAAAAAGAAAAAAAGGAAAGAACAAGACCACTCAGGATGCTTGCTAAGGCACCACTGAGGACAGATGATTGAGACAAGCAACAGGCAACAGCTACTCACCAACCTCATGTGACCTTGTGGAGGTAGCACTTGGAGCCTTCCTAGAGCAACATACCTGACCATCTTTTTCTTCTGTCTCTTTCTCCACAGACAGGTAAGCTTCAGATTTGCAACAACTTGATTTAAAAACATCTGCATGCATATGGGTGGGTGTGTTTCTTTATTTTCACTGGTAAAGATGCAAGACACACTGCATTTTAAACCTCATTCCGGCTCAGCAGAGATGAACAGTTACGATGCCGTCTTCCTACACTCTTCAGATGATCTCTGTGAAAGCTGCACTTGTTCAGAACCTGTAGCTACCTGGTTAGTCCCTGTAGAAGAAAGGGATGGGGAAGCCTCACAGGGCTGAAGGGAAGCCACACTTCCAAGGTGTCCATTTCAGTACTTGGCAAAAGCACTTAAGTCACTTAGAAAGAAATTAAATTGGAACCTCCAGCCAAGACAGACTGTGCTTTTTTTTTTCTAAAAAGGAAAATATTTGACAGACAATACAATACATACAGAATCCTGTGCTAAAACAAGTATACTGAAACTGAGGGACTTGTAAGAAGAGTTCCTGTCTCCTGGTCTTGTTCTGAGACCATGTGATAAATTTTGCTAAGAGGCTCAAGAAGTAATCAAAAGTGACTGTGTCACCTTAAATCAACATGTACCATGTACCAACCCAGACACACAATCTGCATTTGGGCAGACATCCATCCCACTCAACCTGAAGTATAAAGCACTGGCTTAACCCCACACTTGTATTTCGTCTACTGACCCCAGCCAGGTAAACATGGTATAGAAATCAATGTGGCTCAGCTGATGAAGGCAGTTCAGTTGCTTGTGACTGTCTGTGGAGATGCTCAGGGAAACCACAGTCTTTCTTGATTTTTTCTGAGTGCCCATGCACACTTTGTAATAAGCACTAGTGATACAGGTTTTGAGGCCACAGGACCACTTGTCATTCACTGCTTTTAAAAAAATACAGAGCAGAAATAGAGAAGATGCATCATTAAAATAGTAATTACCACTGCTCTTGGGTAATACACCCACCTTGGCACGTATAAATTTTTTTTTTTTTAAATAAAATAAATAGCTTCCTCGGGGAAACAAAATAAATACTGCATTTGCCATTAATTTATTTTTTAAAAAAAAGCTATTAATATCGAAGTTTCAGGGCAAAAAACTTGCATTTATCTTTACCCTTCATGTCCAGAAACAGCTCTAGGGCAACTATTGAACTACCAAGCATTGAGTCAATTCAGTATCACAAGGGCAGCAGACAGTCTTCAGAGTGCAACTGCATGTCCCATGAGCTGCATGTCTCATCTTTCCCATCTTGTCATTCTGAAGCCTAGTTGCTGTCCAAGTCATTATCTTCATGTTCTTTGCCAGACAGAGCATGTTTGGATGAATCATTGGCTTCTCCCAAAGGAACAGCCCCTTTCCGCTGTGGCAAGACACTGAAAAAGGCCTCCTTCCAGTCTCTCTTCTCCAGGTATGCAAGGATGATCTCAAATACTGCAACATCAAGAAAGAACATCAGCTCTTTTACAGGGAGATAAGTGAACTGCTGATAGAAGCACCCCCCCCAAATCTGTCTTTACAGAGGTTTACACGTACTCAGTTGTGGCATCTTCAGAGTAAAGCTGATGAAGAACAGGCAGAAGCAGACAAGGCAATTCTGCTACTGCTGCAGTCTAAAGCCAACCACAATTTGAGTCTCCAGTTGCAAGATGTTTACTACAGCAGTGCTTTTCTGCAGCGGCCCCAGTTTGAATTAATTTCTCTCAGGGATAGAGAGAAATGTCCCCCCAGTACTTCGCTCTCACCTGTGGCACATCTATAGAGGCACTAATGCTTTCCCATGTTTGACAGGAATACTGCTGTGGATGCAGTTTGGATGCAGCCGAACAATGACTTTGTCCCTTCCCTAACGTATGGGCAGCCCAAAATCTTCCTAAAACCTGCTATCATTAGCTTTCTCTTTCATTTCCAGCTGAGCTCATCCCCAAAATCCTTATTAGCCTCCAATTCTGTGACCCTTTCTTGCTGTTTCCATTACGCTAACCATATGGTCACCCTCCTACTCCTCCTGTTTCAGCTTCCAAAACTTTGCCTGATTGACAAGAGCTCCAAATTGCATTATATGTAAAATTCATCAGCAAATTCTTATTTAGAAAAATCCCAGGCCATCCAGAAAAACCTCTCAACACAGATTGTGGCTCGGGGGCAGCAGCAGGAGGCTCTATGGCTGGTGAGGAAGCCAGATTCGGATGACAAATCTGGGACAGAGGGGTGGCTCTTCAAGCTTGGGGCTACAGGAATAGTGCTAACAACACTGGAGAATGCTGACTTCAAAGAACGCACCCAGTACAAGCATTCTCGATGCCAAGCGACAGCATATGAGAAAGGATCAAAGGAGCTGGGGAGGGGAAAAAAAACTTACAGAGAGCTAGGCAGGCATTCAGAAATGGAGGAGCAGCATGGATCTCATACTCATCGAGAGTCAAGTTACAGAGAAGTGTCACATTTACTAGAGGTTTCCTGGATCCAGGTTTACTGGACAGCCAGCTGCTCTCTGTGACATTGATATTGAAGAGCCTGGCCATTTTACTAAGCAGATTATTCACCTGAAACATACTGTGAAGGTATAAGCTCTCAAAGGACTATATTAATATCACTGTAAGTTACTGCATAAAGCATCTGTGGCAAAAATGGTGGCTTTAGAACAAGAAAAGTATAAGGAACACATTTCTTTTCCTTTGCTTTGAAACTTCCTTTATCTGCATGGTAAAAACAGAACTGATAGAAAGAGAGCGGCTTCCACAGGAGAACAGAGGCTTCTAGGATAGGCTGCAATAGCAAGAAAAATATTATCCAAGGACAGAATAAAGCAGTGGGAAGACCTGGTAGAGACATCACTGCAAATTGAAATGGAGTACTATGGTCCTATAACACACACTACAAAGTACAAGCCTTGGGATACAAACCTGACCAGATGGAAACAAACTCTCTCAGCTACACTTGCAGTATGTTTTGCATACAGTATTTTACAAAAACTTGTGCAAAAAACTTGTGTTTTGCATACAGTATTTTACATGGATCTCAAATCTTCCAAGTTTTAAAATTCCAGATCAAGTTAAAAACCGTGTCTCATCTTACACCTTGTCAGTTTTCTAGCATCAAATACTTCACACATACACGTGTTCCACATGCGATTTTGACACGGCAATGCAGGCACTGAAATGCCTGTGGAAATATGGAGACTTGATCCCAATAGAGAAAGATTATAAATTAATAATTAAAAAGCAACAAGCAAATTCCGCTGTAACGACAGCACCAATCTCCCACCACCAGAGGGCCCATTTAATTAAAACGCTTCAAAGCCTGACAAGGCAGTTCAGAAAGTTTCTTCTTCTACAGGACTTTCCAAATTCCCGCTTATCAAAAGTAGTCCCACAGCGACCAGGCAGGTCCCACAGTCTCATCTGGTGAGCCCTGTACTGTACTTTGCCAGCTTCAACTTCTGCACTCAGAGGGGGAACTCAGAGGCCAGAATAACCACATCAAAACAGAAAAGGTGAGCAATTACACAGTTACACAAAACAGTAAGGTGGATATTCTCACAGCAACATGCACAAACCTCAGTACAAATCTCCTTCTCACCTCACAAAATGAGATTTGAGAGGCAGCTTGATTCTGTCCACCTTACGCCAAGTAGAACCTCCCTTGAAAGCTGTCTTTTTGGATTTAGGTTGTAAACTATTAGGGTTACAGTATACACCAGAGCCTTAATTACAACTTTAAAGGTACCTCTACTTTTGGTGGTGGCGGCGTTGTGGTTATTTTCCTGCCCAAAAGCCTTAAGCAAAATACTGCTATAGTATAATCTTTATCTTAAACAAGGTCTGCGTGTTAATAGCCCTTCAGCTGCAATTTGAAAATATTTTTGAAGGGCAAGGGAAGACAACTTCATGCAAAATGAAATCTCACGAACTAAATTGCCGTGAAATCAGGTGCCTAAAAGTCTGGCTCAAGAAACATGCCCAAGACCATAAAGCAGATAAAGGAAAGCCTCAATGAAAGTAAGTGACCCAATTTATACCCAGTGCTCAAACCTGTAAAAGACAGCCTCCAAAAATGTTGACACTAGAGGTCAGTATAAGATTATTGCAGAAAAACTCCAGTAGAAAGCTACAGCTATCATAACTATTGCTGAGTAACACATAAAGTCCTATTCTTGTACATATAAGGCAACATGTAAAGTTAAAACATGTAAAATCTTACATATACATGGAATTTGATAATTTTTCATTCCGGTGATATCCTATATTCTCCTCCACATTTAAATAATCTTGATTATCATGCAAATACATACCTCATCAATCAATGGCATTTTCAGAAAATAAAGTTATCATCAACAAATGTGTTACATAATAAAATAAACTTGAAATAAAGCAAGGTTAAGATAAAATTTCCATAAAGGTCTGAGCAGGCTCCATTTTGCATGTATTTTTGTTTAATGACAATGAACGATAATTTAATAATAAAACTGAAAGTTTAAAAGGAGTGGGATTCAAGACTTGGTTAAGTAATTGTATACTTCCTATACCAGGAAACCACATAATAAGACAGTTATAAAAGCTCAGCAGACGGAATACTGCTGATACCAAATGAGGCCAGCCTACTGGTACCCAAGCAGTTACTGCTGAACAAAGCTGTACAAAGAGGTGAAAACATCACATACATTTATCCTTCCCTGAGATAAATTACATGGGATAGTTTCCAATGTTTTACTCACTTATATATTAAGCCTGGAAACAAGACCAGGATTGTAAGAATGGCAAAATTACTCATGCGACAAGTCAACAGACTAGGAGGTGCATTTCTAAGTGGCTAAGACACCATCCTTTACATTTAACCATATCTAAAATATTTAAAGGTCAGGGCAATTACTGTATCCCAAAGGCAACTAGATTCAAGAAATATCAATATAATAAAATAAGATTTAGGCACCTGCTCTACAGTGCAAATTTTGAGCGTTCAAATTCTGAGTATTGCAGGGACATTCTATAATAATGTCATTATTTTATGATTTAAAACTTACCGTGATTGACAGCTAACACCTTCCGACTGTTCATCTTGACAAAGTTTCCAAGTGGGAGCTGTGCATGACCAATTCCCTGCTCTACAGCTTTTTTGTAAGTAATTCCCTGTGGGAAAGACACCAAAAGAACTGGACTGAGAATCGCCATTTCAGATCAGCCCGTACAGATTACTACAAGTATCATTTCCCAACAAGAGTTTTGCCAGGGCTGCCATGATCTCACTTCAGAAGGTATTTACAAAAAGAAACTTAGCCTAGTTAGACAGTACCTGCTTCAAGGCCTACCTTTGGAAAACTTACTACTTTGATTGTATGTCACACTGTGATGTATGGTCAAAAGGATCATAAATAAAACTTGTTCATGCAGCTGCAGCTCTAGAACATGTTGGCCATAGACCGTTTTAAAGGCGAGTTTATGCTTAACTGCAAAGTCACTCAGATTGCAGTAACCAGGTATTTTTTGAGAGGAAGAGTAAAGGATAGAGAAATTTTGTTTGATTTTTTAAATCTGGCAAATCTTGTGCCCAAGACAGGCAAAAAGAACCCCCCAAAACCTTTAAAACTGTGTAAACACTTTATACCATAATCACTATATAAAGGATCCACTTTAGCTCCCCCCTGGTCTGTAACTGTGGACTAACTGCTCAAGTATCATTTGGTAAGGCTTAAGATCCTTCTCTTTTTTTAGCATCACATTGAAATATTAAACATGTCACCAGAAATTACACAGAAGTGTCTTTGAAGAAAAGCAGTAACAGTGCTTTCATTTCCCAACTGAATCCCCTATGACATTCCAAGTCCACACAGCACGATCCCACATACAGGTATGGAAACAGATCCCTGAGACATGTGTGTTACTTAGCCAAGTTCTCCTGACAAGCAAACGTATTAAAAAAGGACATCCAAGACTCAAGTGCTGTTCTTCATCTATATTTGGGCACGTGCACATACAAGCGCACACACACACACAGAGTGCATGAACAGAAACCAAGCCCTTCTGTCTGAAAATACGTCCCTCAGTAAGCTGAGCAGTGTTATTCATTCCATTCCTATATTTAAAATGAAAAGATAAAATCCCAAAAAGCTCAGCGTGTCTGCATTCTGGAATAAAAGCCACTGCTACCACCACAAGTTTGGTTTTTTTCCCATTTCTTCAAAAATTTTTTGAAGTCAGTCTTTTTTGAAGAAGTTCTCTTGTTATTTATTTTTGTTAGTTTACACATGAACAGCATTAAAGTCAAATAATGTGCCAAAAAAAAAAAAAAAGAGCTGTAAAGAAATGGACTCACAGTTTACCTTGTGGTGATTGTGATCCACCAGTCCACCAATCACATAGGCTTTCTTCTCATCAAGCTCACTGAGAACGTCCGGGGAATCCGAGGTAAGATATACTAGGTCTTCTTTCTTTATTAACTCACTATAGTGTTCTGTTCTAATTTGGATATCCTCAAAAAAAAAAAAAAAAGGTAGTTAAAAGAAGTTAGATTCAACTGATGAATTGCTGGGCAAGCTTTACAGACCCAAGACAGAACCAGCAAAAATAAATCACATAGCATGCAGGCATTCCACATCCTCATTCATGTAGCACAGTGCAGATTGATTTCTGTATAAAGAATCCACAGTCCCTACAGCACTGACTTGTAGAAATCATCAGGAAATTTTCTGAAACCCCCAAAGAACTTTACAAATCCCTAAGCTGTTGTGATTCCCTTCAAATGTTACCGTATTTCTCATAGGCATCAAAATAATTTTCAAGTCTACCTTTCTAAAAACGTGAAACCAGAAGGAAATGCTTAGTTAACATTACTTGATCGATGAGAGGTTTATGCTGTGCTTTTGCAAGAGGTTTATGAAGTGCTTTTGCACTTCAGTGTTGAGAGGCAACATAAAGGAAGCGAAGGTGCACACGAGAATCGCATCATGACTTCAGTCTTATTTTTCCCCAAGAAAAAAAAAAAGCACTCTCAAGACAGATGACTGTCAAAACTGTCTATATCAAGTAGTTTTGCTCAGCTTATCAGAGAATGAAGTCTGTTCAAAAAAAACAGGGGAACACATGTGGAGTTTCTCAAGGAAAAAACTAAGCTAGTTTCAAGTCAAGAAGACTTTGGCTTATTTAAGTTTAATTAATTAAAACCACAAAGAGCCACATTATTTCTAATATGCTATTGCTCTGATCTCTTAGAAAAACCCACATGCAACAAGCACAGGTCCTTCACGACTAACAACCTAGTTAGCAACTATAACCATGACCTCTTTGTCTCTTTTTATAGAAATATTCAATTATTCACCTTCCAGTTTACCCATCCTTTGTCGTTTTCATTCATGTTGTTCTTCAACTGTCCCCCATGGCTGGTCAAGTAAAACTTTGAAAAGAACAAACAAGAGGTACAAAATACTGAAATGTTAATACACCAATCTGTTTCCTCTCAGTACAAGACTTTTTCTAGCCTCAATTATAAGCTGAAACTCTTAATTACTTTTCAGCTGAAAGTGGTATTAAGACCATATTCATACAGGTAGTGATACATTTAAAAGACAAATATAAAAAAAAAAATGACTGTAAGTGCATATCTGTCACAGACAAAACTGAGGATTAACAGTATTTTAGCGGCACACCAGTATCTGGCACTCTTCATCTGCATGCACATACTTTTTCATATATACAGGGATTTTTATAACATGTGGGTTAAAGTGAATTGATTACAATAGAAGTAATTTTTTATTAAAAAGAGGCAGCTTAAATATTTTTTTCTACTACGGTTCTCACCACCTGGGCCGCAGCCACCTTTCTCATATGCTTTGTACATGGCAATACAGTCAGTGCGGAGTTTGCTTTAACGTACCTGCACAGGATGGAATGCTTTGCGGTTTTCTGCGTAACATCTCTGAATTTGCTTGTGCAGCTTCTTAACATCCTGTATACAACACAATTTGGTTTTACATAGTCCTTCAGACAGACCACCACAAAATGCTTTACCATGAGCCAGTCAGAAGCTAAAGAAAGAGAAAGGAAGCTTTTAACTGGCAAAAGTGATGACTGAGAGAGCGTGGACATCAGAACCTGAGTGAAAAAACAGCCGTTGTGAAGGGATTATGCTGACAAGGGGGCAGTTTCTTCCCTGCAGGGGTTGTCAAGCATTGGAACAGGCTGCCCAGGGAAGTGGTTGAGTCACCATCCCTGGGGGTATTTAAAAGACACAAAGATGTGGTGCTTAGGGACATGGTTTAGTGGTGGACTTGGCAGTGCTGGGTTAATGGTTGGACTTGATGATCATGAAAGTCTTTTCCAACCTAAATGATTCTATGACTGATTTGCATTATTCTAGGAAACAAACAAAAATCACTAGAATTTAATTATATGCAATAATATACTCAAAATTAATCTGAGGAATGAAGGAGATTTATCACTGCGACAATACTCAGTCTTTCACCCATGGAAAAATCCTGAGAATATACTGTTTAAGAAAATTAAATACTCATAATTAACCTGAAGAACCCCAGAATAATGCAAATAATTTAGTGGCTGGCTGTGGCATTTCAACCTGACAATTTGGACAAGAGTTAACTAGTACTACTTAAAATGAAGCAGACTTACTTTTTAACCAATTAGGGTTTTTCTAAGGTACATCACATAGCTTTATTCTCAGTGTCCCAAAAGCAGTGTTTTGTAAATATAACTGATTCCCATTTTAAAATGAAACATCATTATATTGCTTTGAGTCATGTAGTGATTTGAGAATGTTCTGGTATCTCCAAAGGAGATGACTTCCAAGTAAACTAGACTTTATCACTACAATATTGCAATGCAAGTTTATACAGACACTACAGGAAGTGTCTAATTAAGCCTATTGCTAAAGGCCACAACCATCTTCACTTACAACGCTTGACCCTCCCGAAACACCTGCAGAAGTGCCACGTTTTATATCAGGCCTAACAGGGGCTCTACCTGACCAAGGAAGCAAACGCGTTTTACGAAGGATGAAGTCTAGCAGGAAATGCCAAGTCAGCATCTCCAAAACTATCAAGGGGGTCCTCTGGTCTCTTCTGGAGCACTGTTGAAGGGCTCCTCAGGGAACCAAGTTCCAATATACCAACTGGAGCTTCCCCAAAATTTTGTGGTGAGCGGTACTAGCCTCCATCAGTGCTGTACCTGCTCTGCATTACACACGAGCAGCAAGATAGGCTTTGCAAAAGCTTGTATTCAAGCAGTCTTGCAGGGCAGTGAAGTCCCTGGCAGCAGCAGAAGCGCTCAGGGCGACACAGAGAGGAGAGGTCTGTCTCAGAAACCAAAGGCTGCAGTCTTACAGGAGGCTGCAGATTAACATACTTTCCTCATAGAGTTAAAGCTGTTTTGATCTCAAACCACCACACCAAGCATCTTGACCAGTGGTGGGGTATCATGCTCATCTTTCTCATATTTACCTATCCTGCGATCATCTCACCTGTTCTTTTACCCATTCTAATATTTAGAGACAATGTCCTCCTGTCCCAACTGCCTCTCGTGACTAAGAGAAAAAGCTCAGTATCCTCATAATGCTCAAAATTCTCATTGTCACAGATGGGACACAGTTGGGAGCCTCAGGTCCATTTTGAAAGACGAAGTACCTAGATGTGGCATTTGCAGCCCCTCTAGCAAAACCATTTTGAGGCAGACTGCATCTAATTTCATCGTGAACACGAGACATGAACTGTTTCTATATTCCTGTTTTGGGAATCAAACTAACTCACCATATATCCATGAAGGCAAAGAAAATCTTTGGGAAGCTTACAGAAAGGTACACATCAAACCATAAAAAATTCAGCAGCTGATGTAAGCAGGTGTGGGAGCCATCACAAACTTAAAACATGCTAACTGTCCTCTTAAAGCTGTTCTCCAGTCTTTGTGCTCTGACATCGCATCAATGATGTCACTGAAGACCTTTCAACATTTGTTTGTGATGAGTAAGTTTCTTTTACCTTTAGCACCATCAAGTCATCAAAGCTGCAGTCCACGATGAGGCGAAGTGTACTAGGAACAACTTCCCTTCGCATACGCTTTCTGTCACTCCCTTCATTATTGGAGTCCAGTTTTGACTGACGTTCTAGTTTTCTCTTCTGGCGTTTTTCTTTTCGTTTCTGCCTAAATAAGCAAACAAACAATTCTTCAATAAGCACTGCCAGATCCGCTGAGGTGCACGTTATGCACATAAATGCACCTTCTGTGAAGGTGGTTTCCATGACTGTGTTAGTTAAAACTTAGCCATTTGTGCTAGGGTGATACCAGCATGAAACACATACCCCATTTCCATGAAATTCTGTATATACCTACAAACCAGACATCTGACACAAATTCAGTGAAGTCAATAGTGGGACTCTCATGGATTTAAGGGTGCTCCGAGTCATGCCTCGTAACAGAAACGACCAAAAAGATTGCGCAAATTGCGGTATCAGAATCAGAATGTGGAAGGCAATTTACCTCTGGATTCACTGAAGTTTTTCAAAATGCTTCTGAAGCAATTGTTTCTTTCCCTGATCCCCCAACAGGAGCTGGCAGTTGGGAGATCAATTTTCAGAGACAGCAACCTTAACAGCCACTGTCTCAGGAAGGAAGACTTTGCATTCAGCAAGACAAGGATAAACCACCATCAGCCCATTTGCAGATACGCTTTCTCTCAACAACAGAATAATACAGAAGCTCCCCATCCTCCAAAGCTATTTTAACAGACTGTAAATTAACATAACTTATAGCCCAGCGTTTCATACGTCAAAAGAAAATTTTTTTATTCACTGTCTTTGTAGGATTCACCAAGTCTGACAGCACCAGGGAAAGAGGGCGCAGCCCATTCAGAAAGGAACGAGGCCACACGTTATTTCTCCCTTCTGACAAGTCAAAACCATGCAAGTTTGAATCCCTCCTGATATCCTCTTCCAGTTGAAGAACACTTCTAGTATGAAGAGAGGATGCTTACCTTTATAGCTTCTTCATATGCTCATGGAGTAGCCTGTGACTACTGCTTTAAACCTGGCATGGGAGAAAACTGGTTCAACTGCCTTGATTTGCTAAAGCAATCTACATGCAAATTCTGCTGACACATTGTTATTATTAGCACTAACTACTACACACTATCCTAGAAAAGTCATTTTGCAAACCATACCTCCGTAGATCTTTCTGTTCTTCCCACTGTTTCTGCTTCAATAGTTTTTTCCTTTGCCTCTTGGACATAGGCTCAAGGCATTCTTCCTTGTCTGAGCCTGCCTCCCATCTCTCTACCGGACTGTCACTTGACTTCACCTCTCCTTCCACATCAGGAACTTCAGGGGACATGGTATTTTCTGTTGGCACCTCTGGACTTTCTCTTGGCGTTTCTGACGACATTAGCTTTTGCCCAGGTTCACTGACTTCTCAACTTATGATAAATATGTCATTAAAAGCAAGCTTTTCCCTCACCAGTTCTGTAAGAAACAAAACAATACTATGAGTGTTATTAACAAGACATTTAAGTAGAACGAATATCACTCTACACCTACCATAAACCTGAATAAAGAAAAAAATAATTAATAAGAAATGGTCTGGTTTTCTTTAAAGCTAGGTTAGTATCTCTGCAAACAGTAACTTTCAAAATACTAGAGGCATTATAACCTATATACAGATGTCTAAAACCCTGCCTGCTACGTCTGCAGCTATTCAAGAGTTTCCAATTAACGTTGTGAAAATGCAACTGCATAAAAGTAGGGCATCATACTGGGTTAAATGTAAAAGAAAGAACATTAGCAGTACTGTTATGTGTACACAAACTATTCGCAAATACACAAACACAAAAAACTAAAGAGGTATCCTGTAATATAATGCCGGCAGCATGCAGAGAAATATAATTTTACGGAGACTAAAGCCATTTTGGGGAAAAAAAAAAGTGTGAACAACCTGCAGTCCTTCAAAATTAATTTTTACTTCTGAGAACCAAAGACACTGGCCAACCACCGACACTGGCCACTGTCAGTGGACAAAACATGGCAAGTAAGGGAATGAACAGACTGAACTGAAACTCAGCAAAATGTCCTGCGTTCAAATCAATTACAATTATACCCTTTTCCTTTTCAATGGCAAGTATTATTTCTTCATACTAGTAGCTCCCCTGTGCCCAACAGCCGCACCGTTTTCCAAAGATAACTTAGTTCACCGGAGAACACTGCATCTACAGAGCCAACGTGCAGAAAAAAACCCCACCACAGTCCCCTGGCTTCTTCAGGAAGGGAAGAGCCGGCAAACACACGAAACAGCAGAAAACCGGCAGCGCTTTCGCTAACACACCCCGATTTCCCTGTCTGGGGGCCGTAAGGTACAAGGCCCGGGGAGCGGGTGCCCAAGGGCCCGGCCCCGCGTGGCACAGGCGCCCCTGCCGCCAATATATATATATATATAGGCACGTACACATCTACACGCATACATCTATATATACACACACGTATCTATGTATACACGCATCGTATATATAGAAACACACACGCGTTATTCCTGCTCGCGCGCCGAAGTACCTCGTAACTCGACAGGACAGGACCGGCCCACCCCCCCTGCCCACAAGGGCCCGGGGGGAAGCCGTGACACCTCCCCACACACAGGCAGCAGCGGCGGCCGAGCGTGGGGAGTGTGGGGGGGGAGTGTGAGGCTCCCCAGGCCGTTGGGAGGCGGCCATTTTCCCCTCTTCTTCCCTCTGAGGAAAGCCGAGCCCGACCCCCCCCCCCCCCCCCGCCCCGGTACACCAAGGGGTAACGGACACAAGAGGGGGTGAGGGAGGTTGGGGGGGGGGGCGGCTGCAACGTACCCGCGAGGCGCCCCACGCGCCGGGTCGGGGGTGGGGAGGGGGCGGGAGGAGGAGGAGGAGAAGGAGCAACACCAACACCACCCCCCTTCCCAGCACGCAAGACTTCAAATCCCGGCGAGCAACGGGGCGGCGGTCACGCGGCGCTAACGGCCACCGCCCCGGCGCTGAGGGAGGGAGGGGGACGCCACGCGCAAACAGGGCGCTGCGCCTCCCTAGGCCTCCCGCGCCCAGGGAGCGGGGGGTAGCGGCCCTGTCGGTTGCGTGGGGCGGCGGGGAGCGGCTTTGCGGCCCGCCCGCGCTGGGCAGCGGGGGTCTACACCGACTGCTGTGCTCTGCGTTAGCTCTGGTTTCCCCTTCCAGCTTCTTCCAGTCAAAAAGTACAACCGTAACGAATGCACTTTGAACATCAGTCATGGTTCGAGCGGGTTTCTCGTTTTTACGTCGTTGGTTATGACAGACGCTGACAGGCCGCGGACGGCAGCCGGTGGCTGCTGCTGCCGGCCTTGCCATGGCGGCCGAGCGGCTGGAGGTGGGTGCCTGGCCAGGCTTCGGGGGCCTGCAGGGCCCGAGGTCGCAGGCAGGTACGCAGGTGAGCACCTTGCTTGGAAATGGGCCCCCGCGGCGAGTTACGAGGAGAGCTGTGCACCTCCTCCCTTACGGCTGTGGTGGCTCCGTGGGATTAAGAGGAGCGAAAAGTAGGAAAACCTTATTTTTATCCGATGGTTTTGATGACACCACTGAGTTCACACAGGGGCCAGCGAAGTATTTTTAAGTGGCGGCATTCCTCAGAGCAGATTTCTCGCTCCAAAGGTCCCCCAGCAATGGCGTGTTCCCTCTGCCCCTTAAAAAGGGGTGCGCGCTTTCACGCTTCATAATTTTAAAGGCCACCGCCAATTAGCTTTTTAAACTCCGGTGTCAATACTCAACGAAGGGCAGCATTCTTTTGCCTTCAGATAACTTCAGGAAAAAAATGCTGCCCTGGTACAGGAGTCAGTTCTGGAGACGGGGATTAGATTATATGAGAAAAATATATTTTGGGCAGCCTAAATATGTAGGTATCTGTTCGCCCCTGGTTAATGAGGCACTCAAAGTTAGCAAACATAAGAGTGCGTGCTACCATAATACCCTTTTCATCTGCATCAATATTTATCTCAAGTTTCATTGGTTCCAGATATACGCACTCTTAGAGTTTTAGTGCTGGTTTCAGGTTTACTATGGCTATGTTAAAGTCACAAAACTGTATGCTGTCACTATAGTAAGACACTGACCTTTAACTGCTGTTGGTATTTAATATTTGCTGTAATATTTTATTTCATTTGTGATTCCTATTCCCTGCATTACTTTAAAAATAGCTAGATTTGCATTTGCTTTTGCTAGCAGCTATTTAAAACCTCACTTGTGTTACTATTAATATCTAGCTTTACACACCAGCATCACGAAAGTCCAAATGTGCCACTGTCCCTGTGAGGAATCCTTCATTTTCCTTTGGTGGCTAAAAGTTTGCAGATCAGTTACTGATAGAAGCCCATTTGCCTGCTTGCTTTTTTAAAAAAGCAAAAAGGCATCTAACAAATTCACATAACATTCAGATGTGCTTTTTCTTAGAATGAAGAAACTGCTTACGCATTCTGATTTATTAATCTGTTTTTCTCATATTGCACTTTCCAAAGCGTCAGTACTGCTAACCCAGATCCCCACGTCCTCAAACACCGATACAGCGTAATGCAATGTTTTCTGAAGTCTGCCAAGAGCCAACTGGTGACAAAGCAAAATGAAGACCTGAGCAGTTGCAAATATTGAGAAAGAGCTGTCTAACTGAATTTCATTATTTTGGTAGAGCCATAACATGACTTTTCAAGATGCTCATTCAAATGGTGAGTTGCCCCCAGCAACAGAGCAAACTCAGCACCTCGTAGTTGAATACTGCATATCGAAACATTCTGTACAGACACCACCGCAGGTCAAGAGACCACGTATGGACAGAGGAAAAGATATACTCAGTGGAAGCTCAGGTGTGGACACAGACACTCTGTGGGCCAGGTCTGATTGCAGCACTCTTGGGGCAAGGCTTAGGATGCAAGTGACATGCGCAACTCACCTGTAGCCAGTGGCTTGGCAGTGCATCTCCCTCCCCCTGCAGCAGAAACTGGGGGTGGATGGGGTGTCTTATTCACCGGAACAGCAGGAGCTGGGGCACGCAGGTACCAGCTGAAGGGCAAAGATGGACTTGGGTACTTCAAGTGAGTTGAAAACCAAAATCTTCACACTGTCACTTGTGAAGACAAAACCATTTCAGTGACCTCAGAAGCTGTGAGGAAATCTCATTAGTTTTATTAGGTCATATAAAGATATGAGACTTACAGTTTGAACTCTGGAAAATGTGCAGCAACAGTAATACTTTGACCCCAGTACATATGCCAGCATGGCGTGAAGCATACATTAGGGGCTGATCCTGCAACCTCTGCGTGTAATGGACTTTGGTGGGCGCAACAGTTCTTTCGTTGGTGTAATTTGACTTCAAGGAAATCACTGCTGGTTTACTCTGGCCATAACTGAGGAGAGGCTTAGGCCTCCTGTTTTTAAGGCGTTTGAAGAATATACCGAGTATACATTATAGACACAAATAGAGGGGAATATATGTATATGCACGTGGAAATATATGTACGCTGTTTCTCTACGTTATGGCTACATCCTTAGCTCTATAATTGGCAGTACTACACTGGTGTCCAAAGAACTACTGCGCTGATTTAACTCAGCAGGTGATCTGGCCTCTG
The DNA here is from genome assembly GCF_964106895.1 of Numenius arquata. Lineage (NCBI taxonomy): Eukaryota > Metazoa > Chordata > Aves > Charadriiformes > Scolopacidae > Numenius > Numenius arquata. The sequence goes on along the minus strand of NC_133580.1, from coordinate 32,181,910 downwards.
ATACTCTAGTGTCTTAAGGGAGTGTCTTTTTTACAATAACTTCATCTCAAGGAAGAAATAAATTTCTTCTGTCCCAAGAGCATAAGGGGAGGACAGTTGCTCTTCTCCAGATTTCAGACAAGCATCAACTCCTCCCTGTGAGTGAAGTGTGAACGTTGCGTTTCCAAATTAGGATCCATACCTCTGGTCTCTTTCTAGCCAGAGTTGGTTTTGCACACAGACAATATCGTTTTTATCAAAAAAAGCACAGAAAGCCTGGTAAGCTCTTCGTGTACAAAACACAGCAAAAGGATCAGTTGGAGTCCTCTGCCTCAGGCCCTTGAATTCAGGAGCGTATCACAGCCTGCACTGGTGAAGCAGTGTAAATAACAAACTGGGGAGCGGCAGTAGTGGTCCCCAGGGTTTCCTGCTAATCATCTCCTCCATCCCATGTGCATGCACACACAGCACACAAAGAGCTCCAGGGGGACTTCCACAAGCTGCAGAGAGATGAGCATGAGTGAGGGGAATTGGAGTGGACCTGTGGTTTCCCACTGCTGGGCGATGTTTGAGATCCATGGTGCTCAGCTTCTCTTCTCGGCATTTGTACCACCCAAGGTGAAGGCTGTTCTCATAATCGCGTAATAATACAGAGGAGCTGGTGGCAAAAATGTCCCATTGGGAGCAGCTAAACATGCCTGGGGCAGCACTGGTTCAGTTGGGGTGTTTGTAGCTCACAGTCTTGTTAAAGGAACCTCTGGAAGTGGAGCAAAGGAGCGTGGTGATGGCTCATGGATGTGCCTGTACAAGCAGGACCAGATCCTCCCACCCTACAGAGCCAGGGAAGAGACGCTGCCCCCTTGCAGGCTGCGACACCTAGGGGGTGCCAAGGAACATGGGGGGGGGGGGGTACCTACTGCCCCACCATCACCTGAAAGACAAGGGGGGTCCTTTAGGAAGCCCTTTGGCCATGAGGCTTAGTGCAAGATGGCCTGGGATTTACTCTGGGAGGAAACGGGGAAGCGCATGAGTTAGTCAGCTGGGGGCTTATCAGGGGCGGTGGTGAAGTGAGCGTAAAAAAAGGGGAAGATAGGGGTGAAAAGGAGGGCTTGGTTTGCCCTGCTGCCAGACCTAGCCAAGCAGGTACTCTTCACCAAGGTGGGACAGAATGGCAAGTTTATCTCATCCTTTCAGTCTCTAACCTCTGCCAGTGGAGCTGGGGCTGCTGAAAGAAAGAAAATTTATTTGGTACGATACAACACAGCAGGAACTGACATTGCATCTGCATCTCCATAACAAAATAGCATCACTTTTTGGGGTGGCACTGGTAAATCCCATGTACTTCTGCTTCCAGGGTTGCTGGAAAAAGTTAAAAAGCATCTGCCTCCGGGGTTGCTCACAGAAATGATACAAGACAGTGGAGACAGTGGTCAGGATCGGGCCCCTGGTAACAACAAACCCTTCGTTCAGAGGAGGAATGGCAGGTTCTGCCAGGACTGGAGAGGGGCTCCCCCGCTCAGAAATGTGGCTGTATGGGCTCAGTATTCAAAAATGAAAGCTGAGGCGATCGATAAAATGGGGTAGAAACCACCAGTTACCTTAGTTCTTAATAATTAACTGGAAGTCCTTCAATGAACTTAGTACCTGAGTGTGGAATTTGGAATCTGACCTTTACTACATCTAGATAAACAGCGTGGCTGACCCAGCAGCGCTCTCTGCAAGCGCCCCTACACTCTCAGCAGCTCACTTGGAGGCTCTCACGCTTCATGCTGCAGTCAGGAGCTCGGGGGAGTCCAGCATGATTCTTCTTACTGTGCTGTTCCTTTGCATCATTTCCACCTACTCAGCCTCTGTTAAAGGTAGGTCTTACCGGGCTTGGCTCAGCAAAGGCATAACCAGTGTGTATATGCAGATCTGTTTTGCAGTAAAAATGATCGTCTTCACTTGTCTGTCTTTGAGTAATTCAAAATACATTTAGTAATTACAAACGCTTAAGTGCTTGTAGGATTCACGTCAGCAGAGGGGATGGAGAGACAATGTTTTCAGGTGCACAGGGCCAGCAGTGTGAGCCAGGAGACTGGGGATCTTGACCTTGCTTAGTCAGGACATGCTGTGGGGGCACCGACTTGAAAGGGACTACGCTCAGAAGTTAAACACACAGAAGTGCTCTGGTGGAGCAGAGCCAGGAAGCGCTCAGGGCTCTCCAGGTTTCAGCTTCTGAGCAGTTGACTCAGCTACCACTGAAGTCAGTAACAAGCATCCCATTAATTTCATGGGGAGCTCGCTCTGCAATAAGTCATGAAAACCTGGATGTCTGCACAAGCCCTGGGAGCAGGGCTTTACTGAGGTGTCCTGACAAAGGTCAAGGGTATGAAATCTGGAGGGCGCCCACTTCAGCGGTGCCAGTGTATGAAGCAAAGAACGGTGTTTTTTCTAGTGGTCCTTCATGTACAACTTGACGTTAAATTTAGAGGGGTGGCAACCTTAAAACATGAGCTGACACCTAGTTTTTAGTTTAATAAGGATGTCCTCATCATGTTGAGGAGGAGAAGGCAGAGGCACGCCATGCTAGGTTAAACTGTTAAAAAGGCTGTAGAGGTGCTTTCATGCAGGTGCTCCCTGCAGGGGATCCAGAGCAACAATCCTCCTCCCTACCTGTGTACCCCCTTACAGCAGGATTTATAAAGCAGAGAAGTTTACAGGCAGTGCCTCTACCCATGAGTGTATTTCACAAGACTGCCAAGTAACATTTATGGCTAGACACCAACGTGCCACATTTCTGCTGTCTGTTTTTCCCAGCTTCTCCTTAATTTCAATTAAGCAAAGATCCTTCTTGGTGTGAAGTAATATTTGCTTGTCACTTTACATCCCCAAGGTACTGAACAAGCATTTTCTCATTAATTAGTCCTCCCTTCAGCTCTGCCAGGTCTCATCTCTCTCTTGTGCAGAGAGATTGAGAGCTAAATTACTGGCCCAAAGGCCACTTAGTGCCTCAGTGACAGAGTTGGGATTAGAATGAGTGTTTTACCTTTCCACCAGGGCCATGCTTCCTTTTGGAAATATTGAAGGAATATTATTTTCTTTTAAGTCAGCTATATCAGCACACATGAAACTTTCCTACTGCAATTTCATTTGAAAAATGTTTTTAAAGTGGATGGGTTTTGCTTTTTAAAGCTCTCCGGTATCAGAAACAGTGGCAAATATAATTTATGAAGGTAGAGCCAGCAAGTAGTTAGAGACGCAAATGCTGTGCATGCCATATGTATTAATAAAAGGCACAGGACTTGACAGCTGTCTCTACTCATGCAGTGTAACCTTCTGTATTATACAGTATCATGATTTAATTATAGACTTGGCATGTTACCCTTAATGACAGACACTTAACATTACTAGTCAAACTGTATGTTATGCACTCCACCTTGAAAGCAGGCACTTCTGACCCCAAGAGAGCAAGGCTGATTGCAGTCTTTATGTCCATCTCTCCTCCCTTCTCAGCCAGTGGACATTTGCTGAAATGGCAATGGCGTATGGGCAGCAAGGATCCCAGTGCTGTGCTGAATACAAAGGAAAGAGCTACTAAAGGCAGGGGTTTTTTAAGAAAAGTTTCTATCAGAAAGGTGTAGGAATATTCATTTTTTAATATTACTGGTGCTTTCTTCATGAAAGATGGCATGAAAATTTAGTTAAGCTGTTTTGAATGCTGGTTCTGGGCAGCGACACTGTCTCTGTCCCTCAGCCACCAATATCCCCCTTGCCTCTCAAACTGACCACACTATCCAATTATCTCTTGGCTTCTCCATTTCCACCACAGTAAGTACTAATTCCTTGGGACTGCCTTGAATACTGCCTCATCCCTGCTGCTTCTCTTATTATGATCCAGTGCTGGCTCACCCTTTTCCATTAGTGACACCATTCTTGCAACTAAAGGCATCTTCTGCCCTGGCTTCTGCAGTGTCTTCTACACATGAAATGGTGAAAGCTTTCAGAACCTTATATTCTTCTAGCTCCCAGAAATACTTTGCAATTATTCATCTCTTCCATGGCACTTGCAAGAAGCTGCTGCGTCATTTGCTCATCTATTTCCTTCAGTAGGGAGCAGCTCTTTTGTATGTGGGGACAAGCACACGCCAAAAGGGAAGAAGAGGGAAGGAACTCCTGCAAAAAGGAAAAAAAGATCTATGGGTTGAGCTGTGGGAAAAAGAAGAGGATAGGTGGAAGGTAATTTTAACTGAAAAGAGAGAGGGAGCAAAACCACAAACATCCACCTTAACTAATAAGACATGTCTCTCATCACCCAGATCATTTTTCTTGGACGTGCTTTCCCCCCACCTTAATCTTCAGATGGGATTGTGTCACCTTCTGTGTTTAGAAAGCACCTAGTGGGTGGCGCTTGTAAAATCTCAGCTGATACTAAATCATCAGCACTGCCATTTCTGCTGGAAATGAAGGACATTTCGAACTAGGAAGTGACCTGCTCCGAGGTACTGCAAGGAACCAGGGGTGTCCCTGAAAGGCGCAGCCATCTCCGGGAAGGCACTGAGCACACTCTGCTCTCAAGGGCAATGTAGTTTCAAAACTGATAGGATTGTGGGGGATTAGGGAAGTGGCTAGAAAATTCACAGTAAGCCTGAAGGGAGGGTTGTATGTCTCTTGGTGACTGTTTTTTTGAAGCAGACACACAAGACATGCAAAACCAGAAGAGCCCCATCGTGCCAACATTAATGCTTCAGCCTTCCTGCAAAAAAATCAAGAGTCACAGCTTTGAGCTCTCATATGCAAACAGGCTTCTTCCCCACCCCCCCTCAAAGATTACCAAACTTGCTGTGCCACATCTCCAGCTGGCGTAAAGCATAAGTCAGTTTAGTTCTGTGTTGCTTTGCCAATTTATGCAACTCGCAGAGCAGACTTGGTGGGGTTGTTGTTTTCCCCAGGAAAAGGTTCTTTGAAGCTTACTTTTATTTACTGCTATGACATCTGAGTAAACAGGGGAAGGAAGTGAGCAAAACCTTAAAAAGGGGTTTTGGACTCTTTGAGCACTGCAGAATATATCTGTATATATCCAACAGCCATGTTGGAACTACACTGTCCACCTACCTAATTGGATTTAAAATCTGAGAGTAAAATAAGAGAAGGCTTTGGTTTTCCTTTTTACCAATGCAGTGATTTGAAATTTATTTAGCAGAGTCAAATAAAACACTGAGGGACATGACATAAAGCACGATAGCCTGTTGATTCTCTGCAAGGGACTTTGAACACACTGATGACATTACCACATGCTTAAGAATTTGTTTGAGTTGTTTTGATAGATTTTTCTTCTTTTCTGTGCACTTGTCATAAGACTGAGATGCATTTCCCTGAGGACAGCACTTTGTTTTTGTTAGATTAACTCTGTTGTGAAGTTTTTGTTTCTGCTCTGCACCTCCTGAACTCCATGAAGAAATTCCCAGTGGATTCAGTGGTGCGGTATTCAGGTTCGAGAGGCTAGTGCCATGCTGCTTACAGATAGCACCTAAGGTCACTGTATGTGTATTTACTTTGCAGATGTAACAGCACTTTGTGTACAGCCAGTTTCTCCTCCCTTCCCTTCCCTCTACAAACTGACTTCATCAGTTTTTCTTGTGTGGAAGAGACCTTTGTAGCCATTTGCACCAGAGGAGGGAAGCCCTTGGAAGCAGTGAAAAGGGTTGTTATGTATACCCTTCACGACAAAACATTTAAAGGGTATTCAAGAAGAAGTTGATTTTCCTTAGCCACAAATTTTAGGGGCACGGTCCTAATTCCTGTACCCTGGGCTGGGTAGAGAGTTGTGACTCTGGTGCCACACGACTCATATGGCTGTGTGTGACAGAAGAGAAAGAGAAGATAGGAAAGGGTGTGGTAGTAAGTGGTTTTGTAAAGGAAAAATAAAAGCCATTTGTATACTACAGATTTTCATTTATGCTGAAAAGAGTGCAACTGAGTCCCTAGGAAACAGTCTGAGTTGTTAACGCAGATGGAAATGGCACCATAAATTGGGTATGCAAGTTGCATTTTTGCTAGAATTTGGCTTTTAAATCCCTTAAAATACATCAATTAACAGCCAAGGCACAGCTGCAGAGACAGTTATTTGGTTTAAAGAACAAGGGCTTAATTATTTAATCTAAAACATATTTTCCCAATGTCTTCATTACATCCATGTCACCCCTGGGCAAGGCTCTCAATGGAAGGATTCCCAATAAACATGCAAGAGATGCAGAGATCAATTTCTGTTGGCTCCAGCAAATATCGTCTCTGCATTTCAAGTTGCTAAGCACACAAATTGTATGATTAATTACAGTATTTTGAGTTGCAAATAATTTTGGATTAATTTCTAATGCTAACATATCCAAAGTAAAGAATTTGACTTTCTTTTATTTATTTAAGTGTAAGCTAGAGCAAAGGATTTTGTGGACATTCTTATCTTAAATATGTGAGATTAGGGTCAACTTAATCACAAAAAAAAACCCCAGGTGCTCTAGTGGGACAGCCTCTGTAATCAAAGGTAGCAGGATCAATCCCAGAAATATTCTGTTGACAATTAAATTTTTGATTTTTCTAAAGGTGTTTTTTAGAGAAAATGACAGATTATGTTAGTCAATTCTAAAACACTGTTTGTTTTTGCTTTCCAAACAGGGCACACTACTGGACCAAGCTTAAGTAATGACAAGCTATATAAATTTGCTTACTCAGCTGAAGTGTATGTTGATCAGGTGAAAGCATCGCTGCAGAAAAGTGCAGGCTACCGGATTTCTTCTGGTGTAGATGTCAACCTCTTATGGAGAAACCCTGACAATGATGATGACCAGTTGATCAAAATTACGGTAATCAATGCCATCAGACAACTTAAAATATGCCAAATCTTTTCTGCATTTATCTAACTGCTGATTTAATCTTGAAGACCTTGTTTTCAGAAGATGAGCTAAATCATTTATTATCCTTGTCTCATCAACTAAACCCAGCTTTTTCAATAAGCTGATTACTATAGAATAAGACTTCATAAGAATACATCTAGCATCACAAGTCAGAACTTCAGAATATCTCCTATATTTTGAAATTGCTTCGTACAGCTTCTATAGCTTCAAACAACTGGCGTGCAAGCTTCTACCTGAGGTTGTCTGAAGCCCTAAGTTATAGCTGCAAATCATGACATTTGCTAAATACAAACTTGGTTTGGTTTACAGTGAGTTTTTCTGCCACTTATTTCCCCAGTGGTGAGTTCTGATTTCTTTTGAAAACATAGACATAGTAATCGTGGAAGATTAATGATCAGAACCAGAAATGAAGAAATAAAAAAGATGTATTAAGTAATTTAGTCTATCCAGCCTACCCCAGGCCAATGCTAGACTGCTCTCTACATGAATTTTCTCTGCTTTTACTTTACTAGATAAGAGATGTTCAAGTTGAAAATGTGAATGAACGTCCAGCTGCTAAAAACATCTTCAAAGGAAAAAGCACAGAGAAGATCATCGGGAAAGAGTATCTGGAAGCTTTACAGAGGCCCATAGTTCTTGAGGTTGTCCGTGGAAAAGTAAGACCTTGTCTTTTAAAGTTCAATCCCTGAGGAAACCTGAGACAAATCTTTTATTACCAGCTTGGAGAATTTACCAATTCAATATCCTCTCAGTGTTCTTAATATGTCCTCATGTCCTGTATTTCTGTACAAAATACAATAGTTTAGAACAGACAGTAATTTAGCTATACAAGGAGCCCTTCCAGCCCAAGAGTCTTGTGTTTTGAGAACACCATACAGTATCGAAGTAAACAGGAGATTGGCCACAAATTTATGGACCACATGCAGATATATGCACAGTTGCTGTGTAAGATTTGTGCTCTTGACTTCAGCCAGGTCAGGATTTTATCCAATGCCTGAAGGCAGAAAAGGAGATACAATTTGCAGTGAGGGAGATTATACTGAGTCTGTGAGGAACAGTGTTAATCACTTTAAACCGTTAGCAAATAGTTTAGCATGACTGCTTTTCCCACCTCTCTGGCTTGCTTATTTACTTCGGTGTCACCTGCAGTTTCAGTGGTCCCAAGTTAATGAGCTTGATACTGAAACAGCCTTTCAAGTTGTTCCTCTACTGAGAACTCTCTCCAAAAATCAGAAGAGAAGGGACAGTGAGCAGGTGTGTCTCGTTGTGTGCCTGCATTTTATAGCTTGCTCTGAGAGAGCAATGAATGAAGCACTGTCCCACCACAGGGGCACCCATGTGCAATTGTAGCTCTCAGAGTCCCAGTCTTGCTCAGAAATGGAATCAAGTAAATCCATCTCCCCCTCTTTTTGCCTGAGGAGCTGCTCACTTGTCCCCTTGTGCTTTAGCCTACTGCTTAGGCAAGGCTTGAGCCATGGCTGCTCCTGCCTCCTCTCCCTGCTTCTTCACTAGCTTGTGGCTGGGCGCATTACACCAAGAGTCTTGCTCTCCCCTCCAGAGCCCAAGCAAGTGGGCAGGTGGGACGTGGGCAGAAGGGCAGTGAGAAAGAAGGAAGGTTGAAGGTCACACTCCATTTTCTCTTCTGCAGAGCGGTGTGAGGGCTGTGACACCCTATCCCAGCAGGATCTTTACCTCCTGCTGTAAATAGGCATTGAGCACATACCCTGGCCGCCAGCTCAGCCTACTGAATTGCAGCTGCTATCAGCCTGCTCGGTAACTTTCAGACTCAGCCTTGTCATCAGTTTTACACAACATAAAAAGAAACAGGACAGCACTGTTTCCCAACTGTACACATCCCTAAATGAGGACAGATGTATCAGAAGAACACAGTCAAAACACATCTGCTCCTAATTCATTAAGCAGTTCACACACTAAGACTGAGATGTAGTATTAAAAACTTGGGCTTTTTCTCAGGTAATATGGTCTCTATGCTCCATTTATGATTTCTTTGTGGTGTGATACTTTCATCCCTGGCACAGTGATTTCACTTTTCAGGTTTGCCCTGAGATAACACGCTGATTGTACTTACAGTTCCTGAAAAAAGTGCACTTTTAAAGCACCTTGAATGCAAAGTGGAGGTGCAAAGTCTTGTTACCAGAGGAGAGGCTTAAGCACAACAGTTGACCCACGAAGTGCAAAGGTTGTGATGTGTTTGACACGTCATTTAAGTCATTCTAACTGTGATTTACTTATGATTCATTCTGGGTTTTTGCAATCTGTGATTAAAGTGCAGCAGATATTATGCCCCTGTGGGGAGGGATTATCTGACGATTGTGCAGAAAAATGGGTCGTTTCTGAAATTATGTAAAGTTTCCCATTTCCCTGCTAAATTCTCTCTAATTAATAGGAAAGATGTTCAGTGCACTGAAACTGTACATAGGTACAGCTGAAGCCTGAAACATGTTTGTACTGTTATCGGCAGGCCCTATAGCCCCTGGAGTTTGCTTAAATAAGGGCAACAGACCAAATTCAGCTTCCAGATCAGAAAAAAGTAACGAGAGTTTTTCTAGAGAGAATCCTCACTATTCCTTTCTCATTTAACCAGATTTGTTATATACTTGTTTTTTATTCCTACAGGTCAAAAACTTCTACTCGTATCAAAATGAACCCGGTTTTACTCAAAATATTAAGAGGGGTCTGGCTAGCCTTTTCCAGCTACAGCTGCACTCTGGTGCTGCCCGTGAGGTATGACGCTATATCTGGCAAGATAATCATCATCAGAGAAAGAGGCAGGGCCCAGTCTGCTCTGAAAGGCAGACCTGCGGCTCCCACTGACCTCAGAAGGAATGAATTGTGACAAAAATCAGCCCTTTGAATGCATTTGAGGTTGGGGATGTAAAGGGAGTCTTCAGAATATTTGGTGACACAAGTCAAGATGCTGCACTTGACATAAGGAATTGGTGAAATCCATTTGATTTAAAATGCTCTTACCGATTTAGCAGAATCTGGTAATATACCAACTTAAACCAGGTCACTATAAAAGAGATTATACTGATGTCTAAATTCAGTTGATTCCTAACCTCAATTCAATGGATTAGGCCATTTTAAATCAGAGTATCCACACAAAGTTAGCAATGGTTTAGCTGCATCCATTTATCCTGCATTACCTTTATATCTGTCCACATGAGCAAAGGTGGAATTTAACTCAAATTCATAAGTATAGTCCCAACTGCCAGGCATTTCCTAACTTTTTTTGTTTTAGCAAACATTGTTACTTTCCTTCATAGCTGTCTGATGCAAAGTACCCCTGCCTATCCAAAGCAGGTAGTTAGAAATACTGATACCTTCAAAACTGGTAAATAAACCCAAACAGTGTAGCATCTTGTGTAAAACATTCCAAGGGTGGAGAAAATGGTTCATCTCTGGAAGGTGTTCCAGGGTCCCAAAGATAAAATCACACAAGTGTCCTAATCTAACTCTTTTTTTCAAGGTGGACATATCTGGCAACTGCAATACTACTTACCATGTGCGGCAAGATCAAGTGACTAAAATAAAAGCCCTGGACTCCTGTGAAATAGAAAAACAAGGATTTACCAGCCACAACAAGGTATGATTTCTTTAACGAAATAAAATCTGTTCTGCCTATTTACAAATATATTCTTAATAGCTATTACTTATTTTCTCAAAAGTCCTTTCCTACATTACAGAAAGCAAATTCTACATGTAGATTTTGTAGTATTACTGATAGAAATTTCATATGTGGTATCTATGGGGAGAACAGGAAATGGATTCTCCTCTTGTGCAAGCCACCTTGGCTCAGCTGACATTAAGTGAAACACACCAATTCTCATAATTTTGGAATCTCATCCATAATATATTTCAGTTTCTAAGCAGATTTAGAGCACTTTTGTCCTGTCTGTACTGAATTTTTAATCAATGTGAGGCTTCTTTTTCTTTGGAGGAAAACACTATATGCAGTCACAGTCATAGTGACAACAGTAACTTTTTTCCCAGCTGCTAAGTCACAGCGTTTAGTCACACAGTAAATGCCGGGCAAGATGCTGACTCCTGAATGGAGCCCTGTCAAGCTTGCCTGAAAGGTTGAAGGCTTCCCTAACGCACAGGTGCAAGTTAGGAGATGTGCTGTAGAGGTAACTGAAGCCCTTAGTGGTCCCTTGCTACTAGTAAGTGCCTTTCTAAGGGGTTATTACTGAGTGCAGGCTGGACACACGCTGAAGGCACTGGGATTCTCTGCATCAGAAACTGTCCTTTCTCAGGTCAGAGAATATAAAGGTAGCACACGCTCTCTTAATGAACCAGCTTAATGCCATGACTGAGTTCCTGATATTCGCATTTGTCACAAAGACTTCATCTTGTTTACAAACAGATCAAGCAAGGTGGCTGGCTTTGCTTCCCAGGTGTGACCACCACAATCTTATTTAAAAAACATTTCCCTGGAAAGGCTTCTCATCTTATTTGAAGTGTAATTTTAACTAAATGTAGTACTGGGCATTTTCTCAGTTACAGCCTGCTCATGACTTTGTCCCATCCTTCCCCCTCTTTTGTTTCTGGTATGTATTGAATTTGAAACACATGGTGCAGAAGTGAGTGACTTGCAGAAGGAATTCTTGAGAACCTGGAAGATCCTGGTTTGTAGGATTAGCTGGAGATGTTGTCAACCCAGATGCACCTTCCTCATTCGGCTCTATTTTGTTATGAGTTTTGCCCCAATGTAGAACTGTGACCTCTTTTCATATTCTGTTGTTTATTGATCTTCTGGTTTATTTTTTAATTATTTTCAGATCTTAGATGTGACTACAAAAGCCACATCTGCCACAATTTATGTGCTAGAAGACAGTTTCATTAAATCCATCAAGGCAGAAGAAAATTATGTTTTGCTTCTGAATTCCCGACGAAAAACAGGTGCCAAAATAGTCTCAAAGTAAGTGGGGCCAATTGACTGTCGTTGATAGTAGCAGGTTCGAGTCAGGTTATATGTGTATGTCTTATAGCATCAAGTTCTAAGGCTCTAAACTCTCCAGGTAAGGATTTAGGTCTCTTTTGCATCTGTACAGTACCTAGTCCAACTTTGATTAAGGGCTCTACCATACTGCAAACAATAAATAATTACATTGATAAGAAATTAAATGGAAGCAGCTTGAATTGGCCAAAACATTTTAAGCAATGCATTACTTTTGTAGGTGTTCCGTTTCTGTCTTCTCGTTTCTTAAGAAATACTTCAAATAGATCTCCATTTCTAGTGTGTGAAAGTTCAGAAGTGTAGAAGACAAAATCTGCTGCTTAGAAAGGAAGCAATAGTGAAACCTAGATCTGCGTTAGACTCCAGACTCTGAAACAGTGAAAGTTTGGACAAATACAAAATGATTCAGGCATCTCCTTAGTATTGCGATATTAAAAAAATGTTCATTCAAAATCTCATTTTCCAGATCTTCTTGTGAACAAATATATGAAACATATCAGAATGTATGTGGTCACTAAAGCTGTTTACCAGGTGCTATAAATCCATACTTCAGAAAGTCTATTATTTTGGTATTTTATACCACGGACCTCTAGCAGTAAACTTCTGTTACCTTAAGAAAGCCAGAGAATTGCCATGTTCTGAACATTTTAAAATGAGACTTCAGTAAATCTGTGTTCTGTATTTTTGGTCTGTGGAGGATTTTTTGTTTCCTCTTGCTGTGATTTCTACATTTCTGCTCTAGTAGTTGAGCTCTAACAGTGTCTTCTATGGATACACAGGCAGAGACTGGAACTGAAGTCAGTAGAAGCTGGCCCTGGACTGATCGCTGCAAAGCAAGTTGCCAGTGTTATCAAGACCTTGGACTCCAGTTACGTTGCCGTGACACTAGTAGCGGAGCCAGTCAAATCCGAATGCAAAAAGTGTCCTTCGGTAAGTAAACACAGGCTCATGCGACGTCGGGTTGGTTAGCTGAGCAGAACAAGTGTGGAAGAAGTTTCTGTCCAAGCAACCCAGTAGGAGAGGTCTAACATAGCAATATAAAATACTCCCTGGAGGGGGGAGCACAGTAGCGATGCGAAGGTTCTCCACCACACAAGGGTGTTTTAAGATTTACCTGTAAAAGTACCAATCTTTTTGCTGTCTTTCAAAGACTGAATACAGTATTTCTTGAGACCACTAGAAAATACAACACCCTTTTGTTTTATCTCATCTTTGCCAACCTTGAGTTGGCAGGAACTTAATTCTTCTGGGTAATGGAGCGTGAAATGACTTTTAAGATGGTTTGCCAGTGTTTATAAACAATTCTGTCATGGAGAAGCTGAATGAACTGCTCCTAGAAATTAAAGGTAGTTAGCCTTTCCTTAGGCAGGCTAAACATTTTTTGGTAATCTATGTAGCCTTTTCTTACTGCCTGACTGTGAAGGAAGTCTTCTATTTAAAAGACTTTGTAGGTATTTTATAAGTATAAAATGGGGCTTCAGTATTCCTGCAAGTCAAATACTGTTCTCATTTTTCCCCTGGAAAAAAAAAAAATTACTCTTTTTTTTTTTAAATATTTAAATCATCTAGAAACTACTAAGGGCTCGGTTCTATAAATACATCCTCTTTTGTTTTACTGATGCTATTCATCATAAACTAGTATATATTGCTACAGTGGTTGTTAGCAAACAGTTTTAATGCTATAACTATTGTGGACTGAATTTAGCAGTGAATGGGAACATTAATTTAAAGATTATTATTCTCTGGCAGTTTTTGATAAGCAAGATAAGGCTTCTGTTCAGCACACATAATTTTAATCCTCCAGATATAGTCCTTATGAGCACAAATACCTTACTATATTGGAATATGTGCTAGTTATTTGGAAGTAGCATTGAACTGTAATAATTTATCTCGTCTAATGCTTGTTGAGCTGCAGAGAAGATAAAAAAATATGTTGAGGGAAATGAAATAGAAATGATGCTGCATGTGTGCTGGAGCAGTTCTAAGCAGGGAACATGAAGGGATCTTAAACAGAGCAGGGACAGGTGCTTTTTCCCTGACTCTGCCCCTCGGGGTTTGCACTGACCAATTTGTTACTTGGAACCAAGTTTGTCATAATAGTTAGAGATAATTTCCAGACCAAGATAACAAACATAGAGTATAATTCCAGAGCACTGCCTGGGGACTGAGCTATGTCATTATAAACCTGATGGCACGATGAGAATGAAGTCCTGCTTTCTCACTGTATTTTACAGTAACTGCTATGAAAAGATGGGGTCTATAAACAGAACACTGTATCCAAAGCAGCAACATAATATTTGGTACTTATATATCATAGTATACATTAATGCCATGCTGACATGTTATGCCCTACAGTTTTACATTTTCAAAACCCTTTTAAAATCAGAACACGTCTTATCTCTATGAGTTTGGTGAAACAACCATTATTATCCCCACTTCACAGATGTCTGCACTAGCTTCTGTGAGGTTATGGCCAACATTTACATTTAAATTTAGGCCTAGATTTCTATGTTTAGACATCATAAAGCATGTTCTTTTCAGAAGGGCTCATGGTTCTTGCATTTTTTTGATGCTCATGGTTCTTACAGAAAGGAATGCTTGTCCCTTCAGAAATTGAGGTGGTTTTGTTCTGTCTTGTGCAACCAACCTTTGTAGGTTCGTAAGGCAGCTGTCAGGAACTGACATTCAAAACCAAGTCTTGCTCAGTTTAGGACCTCTTGGTTTGGCTTGAATTTTTCTATAATACCTGCAAGATCTCTGGTCTGCTCTCTCTGACAGAGAGACAGAGATTCATGTCCGAGGTTGGCTGAGTTGCCATGTGGAAGTGTGTGCATCTGTGCCTGAATCCTTGGGGTAGTCAATCCAAACTGCCTGACATTTGCATAAGGAGAATGAGGCCCCTCGCAAAAGTCAACAGTAAATGCTGGTTTTTTGAAGTTATGGTCACTGCAGGAGATGGTAGCTGCTCCTTGTAGTAGCTGAATGGTTAGAGCATCCTCCACAAAGAGGAAGACTTGGTCTCCACTCTCTTTTGCTTGAGATGGCTCCAGCTCACATCTCCCACCTTGCTCCTCTCTAGGGTGTGGGCTAAGCTGAGAGCAGCCCACACAGCTGGGCTCTGCACAGGAGAAAATACAGATCAGAGATTTTAGCCAGGCTATAGTGCAACTTCAACAGGGGGAATAGAAGGTGCCCCGTATGTTTATCCAATTTCAGCTTATAATAGCCACACTGACCTTGGTGCTAAGCACTAATCACCAGTTGAGGTTAACAGACCCATCTGTGCCTCAGAACATGAGCTCCTCCCAGCTGGTCATTAATCCTCAGGAAATATCCTATGTCTCAATCGTTGTTGCCTAATTATTGTTTGTTACAGTTGATGGAAGTTGCACTCTGTACTTCTGAATGATACTTCTATTTGCCGGCAGGTTCAAGTGTTATTGCCTAATACAAAATCCACGAAGAGGGGAAGTATTTTAGTAAAGGTCAAATGGGCGACAGTGTTATTTCCCACTTGGGAAAACTGCAGTAAACACCGCTGCAGAGAACAGCTGAGTTTTCACCAATAATTTGAGATAATAATAATCTAACTCGATAATTTGAGATAACAGAGGCAAAGGCAAGTGAGGGAGGAAAGGTCAAAATACCTGGACCAGTTTCTTATGGGAGTGTATCTGGAAAGACAGATATAGGTGCTTTGGTACCATGTTGGCTTATTGAAGTAAAAAATGCAAAGTGTGGAGTAAATATAGAAACAACGTAAGAAGGGGCCCATACCTATTCTAATACCATCTTACCTATCATTTTGTACAATAACCACAAATCCTTCCCTATCTTATGAGGTTTATGAAAGAAATGGGAATTATTTGTGGGACATTTACTCCTGTTCCACACTAGCAACTTACAAAATTACCATCTTCTGAGGAAAATATGATTAATTTGGGGACTGTGCATCTCCCACTTTAAAAAAACTGACTTGGGAAAAAATGGAAACAGAAGGCAAACATTGTATTCACCAGAAAGCACAGTAAATTTGCAAGAGAAGAGAATTCACCCTATTCCAGTTACAGTATAAATAAACATGTTTTGTTCCAAAATAGATTGCATTTAAGGCAATGTACATTATCAAGAAAATACTAAAGTGTTGGAAGAGAGACAGCTATAGAAAGGTTTCAAAGATATTTGAGCTGGGATATAATAAATTAAATAACACTTAGCTAGAGGATCCACAATCTATTGAGTTTCAGCTAATTTAAGCAGTAGCTGGCCCACATATCTGCATTTAGTAAGTCTGATTTTGAGGACTGAAACCACAGCTGAGAGATTTGGCATAATGTGAATTGTTTTGCAGCTTTCTGAACACTGGCAGAGCATCAGAGAACATATGTATCCTGAAAAACTTTCCAAAGCTGAAGCAGCAAGAAGCTTTTTGTCCTTCATTCAGAACATCAGAAAAGCTACGAAAGAGGAGATACTGCAGATTATTAGAAGTGAAAATAAAGAACTTCTGTAAGTCATCATGAACAAGCTTTCAAAAGGTGTAAATTACTTAAAATTGCAGAAGGGCAAATTGCGTGCAAACAGATTCAGTTCTACTGGTGATGTCCTAGCAATGCAAAACCAGAATTCAGTACTGTCTACAGGAAAACAATATATTTTTAAAAGCTATGTTTGTTCTTGTAGTATAATATATTTGCAGCACACTGTTCAGCATCGAAGACTTTATCTGCAATACAAGGCAAACATGTTTTGTAGCTTACCCAAAGGTTCTCGTCCCAACTGCTTGTTCTGAAACACTGTAAGTTGTTCTTGACTTGCCCATTTTCCTTCAAAGGGAAATACGGCAAAGAAGGGGATGGTTCATCCCTGGATATTGCTCTCATATTACAGACTAGGTGAATGAGCACCTAGACTTAGGAGCTGGAAAGCTTTTCTGAGTCCCACCATATGATCGGGATCTTTCAAACAAATTATAGCAGGTCTTAACAACAGAGGTAAACCTGAGAGTAACTCAGGTAGCGTAGAAGCCTGTTCTCTAGTTGCCATTGTGTATGTAGAAATAAAGCACTTTTTTCCATTTACAACCTTGTCCTGTAAACTTTTAGACACTCTGGATAGTTCTGGTTTTTAATACTTTTTGGATCCTATATTTGCATAAATTCAAATATTATTATCCGTGGATACGAAGAATTTCTGGAGTTCATGTACCATTTTGAGGTGGAAGAATTCAGAACACATTTTTTTCCAACAAGAGTGAAAAAAAACCTCTCTCTTACCTACAATGAAGAGATCTTTCAGCACATTGGCTTCTTTCTTTCTATAAGCAGTGAAGCCTTTTCAGTATTTTCTAGCTCTTACAATGATATGTTCATTTCCACTTCTTTGTAGTCCGCAGGTAGTGGATGCCGTAACCTCTGCTCAGACCCCAGAATCACTGGAAGCCATATTGGAGTTTCTTGACTTTAAGGATGCAAGCACTTCTACCCTGCAGGAGCGATTCCTGTATGCCTGTGGATTTGCTTCTCACCCCAGTGAAAATCTCCTGAAATCTTTAACTGTAAGTCAAAGGACAAAAAAATACAACGGAGTTAATACTCTTGAGCCTCATCCCTGTAAAAGGGGAAGGGAGGGGGAAGGTTGCTGTTTCCAATTTTCCTTTCTTTATCCCAGGGTTTCCTTTAAGTGTGCCAGTAGCACGTAGCCTGTAAACAACAAAAATTAGTAGGTCCAGACTGGAAGTCTATTTACTTTGTAAAATGTTATCAATATCTACTACTTGGAAAACAAACATAATTCTGAATGTTAGCAAAACAATTTGAGAGTTGTTTGATTGTTGCCTTATTGTTGCCAAAGTCCTGTAACCATTTAATACTCTTTTTTACTTTTTAAACATAGCTTCAAAATGAATCTACTATTCGAGACACAGAAGTGTAACTCAATGGGAAAATGGCAGTCAGTTTTTATATGTAATGATACAGCAGTGCTCTGTTTAGCCTGAGCCCAGGACATTGTGGTCATCACTGCCTTTGCATTGCACTAATATTCACAGGAAATGCGGGAGGGTATTGAGCCCACTACAGACTGGGCTTCATCATATTTAGACAAAGAGAGTAACAGCATTGCTTTTGCTAACAGGCTACGTTCAAGGGTGATATCGCGAATGAAGAAATGAGAGAAACTCTCGTCATTGTCATGGGAGCGCTCATCAGGAAGCTGTGTGAGAGAGAAGGCTGCAAGCTTCCAGTGAGTATCTGCTCTTCACTGCTGGCCAGACTGTGGTCTGCAACACATGCGAATGATCCCTGCTGATGTTACTGGGAGAGCATGAGAGACACAGGCAGCATATTCCCTCCTCTTTTAAAATAAGCCCATAAACTCCTATATTTGATAGAGGGAGGATTATTTTTTTTTTTTATAATGACATCTACTTTGTCAGCTTTAGGTTTTACTCTCATCCGACAGAACTTTTTCTCACAGCCTAGTCTGCCAGCAGAAGCAGTACTTTTGGTCACATGTCCAAAAGCTTTGCATGTTGTCCTGGTTTCAGCTGGGATATAGTTAATATGTTTTTCTAGTGGTTGCTGTATATCAGATTTGCTATGAAAGGATGCATGCTATAAAAGGAGGTCAATAACGCATATTGGTGTAGTTGTTGCCAGGTGGTGGTTATATTTTTCAAAGACTTTTTTCAGCTTCCCATAGCATCTGATAAGGAGTGTAGAATAGACATGATGTTCAGTATATAAATGGGGATAGCTGGGGAGAGGGAGGTACTTGCAATCACTGCTTGGGACGGTGCCAATTCACCAATTTACTGGGTGGTGAGAGCAACTTGTGTCTTGTATATTCTTTTACCATTATTATTGTTATTTTTCCTTCCTGTTATTGTTTTATTAAACTGTCTTTATCTCAATCGATGAGGCTTTTCCCTTTCCCCTCCTTTTCTCCCTGCCCTTCTGGGGGAATAGGGAGAACTGCATGAGCGGCTGTGTGGTCTTAGCTGCCAGCTGGGGTTAAACCACAACATGTCTCCTCAGAGAACCACTGGTGAATTCAAGATCTATTTAACATCTGCAGTCACCTTAGGTTATTTCAGGTCTGTGAAGAAAATGAATTAATTCAAGTATTCAACTCTGCCCCAAACGTGCATAGAACAACCAAGGAGGAAGGCTATCACCTTGACCATGGACTGAGGAGATGCTGGTGATAGAGGATGAGGATGGCCAGACAAGGCACTACAGCCTGCTGGACCTGTGCTGTTCAGGATTGCAGCACACTGCTGAAAAGATACAGAGAACCTGAATGGCCCTTAGGAATCCCTTTTTCCTTCCTCTGTTGATTGGCAAGCACTCTTATAACACTATGTTACGAAGCACTAAAGAACACTTCCCTTGGATTTTTTTTGTGGGGACACGTTGGCCCCATGAGTAAGACCTGTGAAGTCCTTGAATCAGGGCAAGAGCAGCTAGCAAATGATAAATCTACAGACCAGGTGTCACTGTGACATAGCCACTTTGGTTATGCCTGAAGGAAGCCACCGACATACGGTTTACAAATCACACATTTGCTAACCCTGTGCAGTGATGCTTTGAAACAAAAATATTTTAGAAGCCAGCCCTGCGCCTCCTACTTCTGCGAGGGAAAAAGGTGGGTTTGTGGTCACCATTTAAACATGCTGTTGATTTTCTTTAGGCTGTTGTGGAAGCCAAAAGGCTGATTCTAAGTAGACTGGAGAAGGCTAAGAAAGATGACAATGTGAGGATGTACCTGCTGGCACTGAAGAATGCACTCCTTCCTGAAGCAATTCCACTGCTTCTGAAGTATGCCGAGTCAGGAGAAGGGCCCATCAGCAATCTTGCTGCCACTGCCTTACAGAGATACGATCCTTCTTTTCTCACCAAAGAGGTAAGAAAATATACTGCCCAAAAAAAGAAGTGGAAGAGACAGCATTAAACATCAAGTATAAATTAACATAGTTCATTTGTCAGTCTCACTCTTTTTAAAGATGCCCCACATACAGTTTTTTTACCTCCAGGAAATTATGATACACATCTCAGTTCCAGCCAGAAAACTCTATACATTCCTGCTTGCCAAATCCCAGCTCCCAGTGCTAGTCAGCCTTTGGCTCCAGAGTCACAGACAGCCATCGAAGGTGGCAGGTGAAAACTGGGCTCCCTTGACAAGACCTCTGCCTTCTGTGTGATGTACAGGAGACATTAGGAACACTTGGGCACCCGTGTAACCCCTGTTCTTTCTTGTGCTTTCACACAGTCAGGGAGAATGCATGAAGTAAGAGAAGGGTAAACCAGCTGCATCTTACCTTGCAGCCTCCAAGAGTAAGAGAAGACATACAAAACAGCGGAACATGAGGTCCTGCCTCTGCTGCATTACCCTGTATCCCATTTCATACCTGCTGCTGGCAGCTGTGACTGAGGTTGTCAGGGTGCTGCTCTGCAACGAACATGCTAGAGGCCCTTCTATCAGTGGGGCTACATGGTTCTCCATGGACTTTTCTGTAACAAAGATGTGTCGCAACCTTCTCAGGGACACAAGGCCACCATGAGCACCAGCTAGAAAGTTAAAATTGAAAGATTCTTGATTTTTTTTAAAGTACCTATTCCCTTAACAGTGAAGGAAATCTCTCTCTTGATCTTACCACTGCCACAGTATTTTGATCTTAGTGCTCCCACTTATTTACGGCCCCGCTGTGAAAATCAGTGTGGGAGACTGTATTTGGACTGTGGCAGAGAGAACATAACAGATGCCCCTCTTGCCCATGTGGTCACTGAGCTATACATGTCTCGTACATTCCAAAAGGACCATGAAAAACAAGGTGCTGAAAATATATCCTTATGTATTAGCCTTAGCTATGGAGCTAGCTTAAGCTGATATTATAAACGAGATTCCAAGCTGTACTTTGCCCAGTCATCTGTGTGAGTACTGACTGAATAATCTGTTTCCTGACCAGGTGAAGGAAACAATGAACAGGATATACCACCAGAATCGTCAAGTCCATGAAAAGACAGTGCGAACTACTGCAGCTGCTATTATCTTAAACAGTAACCCATCCTACATGGAAGTGAAAAACATCCTGCTCTCCATTGGTGAACTGTCTCTGGAAATGAACAAGTACATGCTCTCCATGATCCAAGATATACTTCACTTTGAAATGCCTTCAAGGTACCTTAAGTTCAGTATAAATGAATACAGTTTATCCTTAGTCCTTTGCAGAAACCCAAAGAACACACAGGTTCTCGTGAATTACTACTGTAAGAATTAAGGAGAGTCTAAAAGGATGTCTGATTTTTGTGCCATTTTTAAGTATTGATATTTCAGAATAAAACTCTGCATTTCAATGACATTCCTTTAATAACTAGTCACATTTTCAGAGATACAAATAAGAATTAGGCATCTAACTTGCATTACTGTAAGAAATGTCATCTGTAGCCTTAATTCTCTCAGTGGGCCCTTGCTTTTATATTATAAGAACCAGTGAACCAGAAAAATTTTAAACATCACAGCACTAGAATGAAAATAATCAAAATATCTTTTCTTCTCAACTCCATTAATTTTCAAGCAAGACTTTTGCTTGCCTTTTCACATATGACTACAAGGAGTAGCTGAAATTGGAAAAGAATCTCGGTGTTAGGGCAGATTTTTAGTTGGAAAACATGAGGGGTTTGAAGACCCTCTTTCCTACTGGGAAATTCACCCTCTTTCAAATTTGGTATTTCTACAGAACAGTAATACATTTGGTACCATAACATTTTTGTGTCTCTGTGTGTTTGTTTGTTTGTTTTGAAATACCACAGCAAAACAGTTCGGCAAGTTCTGAAGGACATGCGTGTTCATAACTATGATCGCTTTGCCAAGATGGGCTCTTCCTCTGCCTACTCTGGCTATATTACACGTATGTAACCATGAAACTGCCTTTTAACCCTGTTTGTATTCCCAAACGTTTGATTAATGCACTAGTTTAGTCACAGGTACCTTCTTTCTTTTTTAATTAAGGTGGTCCTGATGTATCATCCACATACAGCCTTGACATCCTCTATTCAGGCTCTGGCATTTTAAGGAGAAGTAACATGAACATCCATGTTTTTGATAGAAATGCTGAACTTCATGCCAGCCAGGTAACTGCCACGCTGTGCATAAAAACTAAGCCAG
The DNA here is from genome assembly GCF_964106895.1 of Numenius arquata. Classification (NCBI taxonomy): domain Eukaryota; kingdom Metazoa; phylum Chordata; class Aves; order Charadriiformes; family Scolopacidae; genus Numenius; species Numenius arquata. The sequence continues at coordinate 32,159,893 of NC_133580.1, read as the reverse complement.
TGTGTAGTCTCTTCTTATAGCTTCTAAAAGAATTCATCTAATGCCTAAGACCGTAAGATTTGCTGCACTCGGCAGAGAACGAGCCAATAACGGGGGAAAAAGAAACCTGCAACAGCCAATGAGGCACATATTTGCCCTAACGAAAAGACAAGTGTTTTCTTCTGTATCATATATCGAGTCCTGTCTCTGGTTAGAGCCCATACTGTTTATCTGACATAATCAATAAAAGCTTTGTCAGTTTGTAAAATCAAGCCTCTCATCTGGGTATAACATAGAATGGAAGTAACAGGAGTAGAGCAAATGTACAAATCTAAGAAATTTAAATGAGATGCCTCTATTTTGGCCTCTTCTTAATGTTGGCAAGTACCTTCAATATTATAATCCTCCTAAATTTCTGCAGGGCAAAAATTGCGCAGTGGAACATCTTTGGGTTTTCCTCCCAAATGTCTGTGGAAAATAGTCATATGGATAAAGGAAAATTTATTTGAAAGTAGGCTCAGGACTGTGAGCTGCATGTGGGCAAATTCTGCCTACGTCTAAAGGGAAAAAACATGCAGTGAGATTATTTTATTTTCCGTTTTTCTAACTGCTCTACCTAGTTCCCTTAAATCTTAACCTCATACTTTTTCATCTATAACTACATAAATAAGAGTGAGGCTCTTAGACATTAAGAAAACGTGTAGGACTGTTAACAGCCTGGATCAGGCAGAGTTTTTTCATTGCTTCTGTATCACTATTGCTTCTTAGGTGGTGATTGAAGCTCAAGGTCTAGAGTCCATAATAGCTGCAACTCCTGACGAAGGCGAGGAAAACCTGGATTCCTTTGCTGGCATGTCAGCCATTCTGTTCGATGTCCAACTCAGGCCAGTTACATTTTTTCAAGGCTATGGTGATTTAATGTCTAAAATGTTCTCAGCAACTGGAGATCCCATTAACGTGGTGAAAGGACTTATCCTCCTGACAGATTACTCACAGGTACTAATATCACACTGTTTGCTTCTTTTTCTGTCTCTTAAGCACAGATGCTCCCTCCCCCACACTCTTATTGTAGGACATTGTATTTTCTCTCTTTTCAATGCTGATAAAACTGAACAATGTTACATAGGCTTCTCTTACTATTGAAGCAATAGAAAAATCACAGGTATTAAAAAACAGAATGAAATTACGTGAAAAGCAATCTAGAACAAATGTGAGAACACATATCATTCTAGAAAACAAAGTAACACTGAATAAAAGCAAATCCAACTGAGTTTCCTGTAGAAAACTCATATTGCTGTCAGCTATGGCCTCCCCTCCCACAGTTACTTGTAATACAGTATTGTCCCATGTGACCACCTAAGTTTTCCTCTTCACAAGTTGTCCAGAGACCTAATGTTCAATTAGGCAATAACTGTCAGGTACTGAATGAATGAATCACTGGTACTCAAACTTTCCCAGGTAACGAACCTTCAAAGAACAATGCTAAGAGGTCCAAATTTCAAATGCTTATTGCTAGGCAAACCCAGGAATTAGGGTTAAAATGAAGATTGCACAATGGTTATGCAACTGTCACCCCAAATGCTCTGTTAATTTTATGCTTAAATATAGACTCATGGACAAATATAACTGGCTACATAATGTATTATTGGAGGACTAAAGTCTAGACACCTCTCTGAAAGTGCAGGGCCAGCACTTGGTTCAATATTTTTGTTCTTCCCAAGCGGGGATCTCCTTAGAACTTGTGGATTTAACAGCAGCACTCAGATCATGAAACATCTGCAGGCTCAAACTTTACTTTTTACTTTTCGCTTTTAATGCTTGGCAAAAGAAAATGCCAAAAGCAGATGATGAGAAAATCCACTCTGATCAAAATTACACAGAAACACCCCCCGCACATGACAGCTGTCCCCGTCCTGAACCCAGCTCAGCCCCTTTATAATGGTATTTTAAGTCTAGAGGGCTTCCCATGTAGTGCACAAATTGGCGAACTAAAGCTCATTCCAACAATGCTTTACAGTTCACATGCAGATTATGGGCAAAAACTTTACCATGACCTATTTAACAGACTGCAGAGGTGGGAAAGATAATCATGTCCAGTCCTGGGCATAGGAGCATGGTGTTTACAGAACTAAATATTTCCAACTGCTGTGCATGCACCAGGCTCCATACATAGCCTGGATGAATCAGCTGGGCAGGCACCCCAAGAGCTCTGTCAGCCAGCAGATTCTCCACTCCTCATCTTTGGAGAAGCTTACAAAAGTCTGGGGCCCAGCAGGGCTGGGACTGCCTGCTGTTTTTATCAATATCAGGGTGTAACATTTTCCGTCAGTCGCTGACTCTCTGGAAGCCTGGGCAGCAGTGTGATGAGATGGGATCCCACCCTGCTTTCTCTTTTGGGTTGCCACCGGAACAGTTGCTGCCTAAGCTCTGTGAGACTCAAACAGTGGACACAACCAAAAGTGCATGTTCACAACCAAAAAGGCACTTGTTCTTTCCTCTACACCCCACAAAGGCAAAAATTCTTTAAAGCACTGTTGAACACAGCTTTAGGCTGAGCTGCATTTTAAACACAGTGCATCATTCAAAGAATGGTTTTATAGCTATGTTCCAGGTCAACAGCAACATGGTTTGGGCACTTCCACATAACCCAGTTAAGCTTTATTAGAAATGCTTTCACCAGTCAAGTTCTTCAACTGTGATTACAACTGTACCAGAAAACACTGTCAGATGGAAGTGTGAATGGCGTAACACTGGAACTGAGGAAAGACAGTGCAAGAGAGCCGTAATTAATCTAGATTCTTGATAGTTGAGTACTACCTCCACTTTCCCTGGCCAGCATGGACAGGCCTTGCCCAGAAGGTAAGCCCCTTAACAAATTGATACTGTAGACGACCAAGTCAAAACTGGATTTATCTTCTTTCAAAGAAGAAAACCAGGCATGGGAAACAGTGCCCATTCTATGATGCCAAAACTCAGTGTGCCACAGCTGGCCGCAGTGTGGTTTCAGAACAGGGAAAAAAACAAACATAAGATACAGACAGAGCAGTTGAGATCAAACATCGAAAGGGTGACTTGGAAGCCAAGACTGAAACTTAAAAACGGGGCAATTGAATTGTCAAAAGAGAACTTATGTAATATTTGGGTTGCAGTTTTTGCATTGGTACAGCCTAATTTTGAGAAAACTGATTTTTAAATATTAGAAAAGTTCTGCTCCCCTGTTGCTGTTTATAAGGATCATTTTGCACAAAAAGACCAAAACTGATTTGTACTCAAAGTGCTGTCAAATCTACCAAATAACATACCCCCCCACGCCCCCTTACCTCTCCGTCCCCCAGAAAATAGCTTCCTTTCATTAACTTTACAGCTGCAGTAATCACAACAGGCACATTTTGGAGAGGTGTTTCCCAGTTAATAACACTGCTTCTAAAGCTTACATTCCTGCCCACCTTTTCTCACCTAACTCCACAAAGTGAAATCAGAGTATATTTCACAGCCATGGCCAGCTCTCGCAGTGTTGTCTGAGGGCTAAGAATAACCGTCCAGAAGTTGTAATTCCCTCTATAAAATAAACAGCTCTCATAAAACTGTTTTTGAGACTCCTAAGTCACCTGCATTGAAGTTCAGTAGTGTTAATATTTCTCCTAGGCAACACACCTGCCAGAAGCACAGAGAAATTAAATACTGTATTAATAGGTCAGAGAAACCATTTGAAAGCCAGACCCCAGTGGAAGATAGCCAGTTCCCAAAGAAGTGTGTGTTTCAGTCGTCTCTGCATTGCATTACAGTAGCACTGTCAGTGCAGTACATAAAGAAATGCTTTTCTTTATTGAAAGGTAGCATGTTTCAGCATTTTAAACAGTAACAAACTGCCAATTCTGATCTTTTGGATCATGGTTTCCACTGCAAATGACATACAAAGCTTAAAATAGGAAGGGAAAGGAAGATACTGCTCCTGAGGAGGCCGGGTCCCTGTGATTTACGCCTCCCATCAGCCTGGATTGGATTTGCACATGAGGCGAAGGACAGGACTGAGCTCTAAATAAGGAAATAGATGAGCTAGTAAAACACAAGACCAGTGCTCCTTAGCTTCTCCGCTGGCTCCAGTGACAAACCTGATTTAATTCTAGGTAGCCTTTAAAGCCTTAAACTGTGCAGCCGTTGCAAACCAAGCTTACTCTAATATTATTAGGTGCAATTTGACAATGCATCTAAAAATATCTGCTCCTCTGGTTGTGTGTCCGTGTCTCCGCCAGAATGTATACTGTTACCTCCTCGCTCATTAACAGCTACCCACCAATTCAGGCCCAATTTAAAACAAAGTAAAATAAAGTCAAACAAGCTTTATTTCCACACCTAAACAGACCAACAAGGAAAGTATTCCTTGCTCCGTTGCAGCCAGTAGAAAAGCTGCCTTTGATTTCAGAAATACCGTCATTCCAACCTGTGATTTTAACTTGCGTGAAAATAAGAAATCAGAGGACAATATGACCACACCTGCTGTGGGCATGCGGGATTTATGAGCCACAGCCAGCCCACTTCATTCTTACATTAAATCTCAAGCCCACCTCAGCAGTAGCCGACTGCCAAGTTGGTTCTGCCAAAGGGATTGTTTCAGGGATTGTTTATTTACCCTAAAAGGTGAAGTAACCATATACAGCCACCATAATTATCCAAGTCCTCAATTACGGCAGGAAAACTCAGGAAAACTTTAATGCTCTGAATAAAAATGCTCTCCCCCAGTGTTGCTCCTTGCTGTAGGGATTAGGAAGCCAGACTGTCTCTGCTTGCTTCTTTCTTAAATCTTGGGACAGTATTAGCTGGAATCACTGGGCTACTGAATAGCTAGGAAGAGAAGAGAGACTTTTAAAGTGCCTGAACATCAAAAAGGGGGAGGAAATTGAGTGTCCACACATCCTACAAATGCCTGCAGAGCTACAGGGGCTGAGAATACCACAGGCACAGGAACCTGGAGAGAGGGAAAAAGCCAGCTGGGATAGAGGAGAAGATGCCCTGTACACAGGACATATGATCAAAATGAACTTCTCCCAAATTAATGGTTCTTTTAAGCCAGTGAATTAGTCCACTAGTTCTTAGGGAAGCAGGACAACTATATAAAGTGAGGTAGATTGCCAAGCTGAGTGAACCTTAAAATCTTGGCTGTGTGTCAAAACTTAAAAGTAATGAGCTCCCGTGACCCTGAGCTATATTATCACTTCCGAAACAGACTCCACACGATGGGTTTCCAGTCCAGCCATAGAGATTTCAAGAAGCCACGAGCACACTTGATGGAAAATGCATTAAATGCAAATTCACAGTGGGAATTAAGGTGCATTAGCTTAAGAGTTTGGCCACCCGGCCACTGCAGACGTAATTCCTGCCATAGGGTGGGTTCAGAGCCACGACACTGCACGACTGCTCGCAGCACCTTGGTGCACTTTGCTTTGCAGCCTTCGGGTGTGCTGAGGAAGCCACACCACACTCCACCATGGCTGGGGCTCCAGTCAGGAGTTTAATCTGATTTAGCTGGAGTGCCAGCAGAGCCTCCGTGAGGCTTGCGTGGTAGCTCTTGGAGACAGAGGCCACGACATTCCTTGCAGTGATACTCCTTGCAGAAATTATACCAGCTGGCATATGAGGGAGAGGGGAAGGATGCAAGGCACCTCACTTTAGCCTCATCCCAGTTTCTAGGGAGAGAGGTACATCAGGGGTGTTTTGTGCACCCTTTCAGAAAAGTCACCTATTCCTTCTTGTTCCTGCAAAACGACAAGTGGCATGATCATGGTACAAAAGGGAGTAAGGAAACCACTGAGCTCTGCAGTCACTAACGGGGGGGTTACCTGTGCTTTCTGGTGGCTCTAGGAGATTCAGCTGCAGTCCGGGCCGAGGGCCAGCACGGAGTTCCTAGGCGGCCTGGCCATCGACATCTCGGGAGGGATGGAGTTCAGCCTGTGGTACAGGGAATCTAAAACCAACGTCAAGAACCGGTGAGATACTCCCAGCGCGCGATAGAGTTGTAGAGAGCTCAGACTCTTGAGCCCCGGTAGTCTCAATGAGAAAAATTTAAATATAAAAGACCTTGCAGATGAGTTAAAATTAAATACCTTGCATGCATGGGAGAACACCTGTACTTCTCCTTTCCTCCTGGGTAATACCAGTTCCCACTGGTCTCATCTGAATTTATATACCTTTACCTGAATAACAGGCTCCTTTGAGGGCACTTGATTTGTATGGGTGGTAGGACCGTTTGCAATTTAATTTCCTCTTTCTTAACGTGTTTTGAATTAATTGTAATGCCTGAATTTATTTGCAGGATAGCCATGTTTATAGCTGGTAACACCGAGGTAGATTCCTTCTTTATAAAAACTGGTATGGAAACCACTTTGGCAGGAGAAACGGCATTAGACTTCATCTCCACAGTGCAGTTTTCACAGTACCCATTTTTGGTCTGTATGCAGATGGACAGAGTCGAGTCTCCATTCAGGTAAGAACTAAGAGCACACAATTTCTGAGGCGTCCTTCCAGCCAGCTGCTGGATCTGGAACTTTTGATGTTCGCAGCCAACAGAGGCCACATTTCAGCCTAACACCCTCAGGTGCAGCGGAGACTGTTAAACACACCGGTCCCTCCGCTAACCCGTGCTCCCCTGTCTCTCACCCCTGAGGTTCAGAAGAGACTTTTTGATCTGAATGTGCATTTTAGTCTAATTTTCTAATTTGGTTTTGCAAGTAAACCAACTGAAGTGGCAGGACACTGGTCCCCTTGTGCACGATCGGTTCTGATGGTGACCTGAAACTCTTCCAGCAGTAGTTCTTTATTACACTGTCGAGAGAGTAAGCGCATAAACATAAACTAGCTGAAATTGAAAGTTTTCTTCATCGTCTGCTATTTACTAGTGTCAACAAAAGAACCCGGTGTGTTAAGCTCTTGCAACCCTTGTGTTCTATCATATTTTATTAAGGCACCAACTTTCCTGAAAACTAAACAACTCTGCAATAAGGTAAAAAAGATGCTTTCCACTAGCCAAAGAGTAGTAATTGCATTGCTGTGTGACAAACTGAGTTTACTACTCCCTCCTAATCCCGATTTGCTAAGACCTAAGGGTGATAACATTTGCAGAGCCCGTGCCAGATTTCCATTCAGGCTTTTCTGATCCAAAAGGTGGTAAGCCTGAGAGGAATTAAAGAACTCAAGGATCTCCAGGGAATCCTAAGAAAACAGTATCTGTTATTCTGCGGATATTAAAACATCTTCTGATTATACTTGCACATTGTGGAAGTGTAATCTCCTCTGTAGTTAAAGTGTTTATCTCTAGCTTCACATACAGGGTACAGATTTTGCATAAATTTGCTCTAATGCCGGACCACCATGTTCTGTCTTCACAGGCGTTACGTGACCAAGTATGAAAGTCTCCCGTCTGGCAGACGGTACACTGCAAAGAGAGGGAAAGCAGAACTGTTGGCAGGGAATGAATTCCCTCTCCATCAAGAAAACTCCAACATGTGCAGGAAGGTTTTCAGCGCGAAGTCCGATTCCTCCAGCAACTGGTTTTGAAGCGAGCACCTGAGCTTTTGCTTTCCTGAATCCGTGGCTCCCTCAATGACTTAGGCTTGTACGTACCGTACTAACTTGGAGCTTGATCTTGCACTTCTGCGGTTAATGGGAAATTTGCCATTGATTTCAACAGGCCAGGATCAAACTCTCAGTGCGTGCACAGTGTTTACATATTAACCTATATTTAAGACTTTTGTAAAAAAAAAAAAAAAAAAGCTAAGGCAAATAAAGTCTGATTTGGTAGTATTCCATGCACCCCCTTAAGGGTGGTGCTAGTTCTTTATTTTTACTTTTTCATGCCAAAAGCAAAAATAACCCCTCATTTTTATTTCTTGGGGAATACAGAAGTCCATGTCTTTGACATGCAGTAAGAACAATTATGATGTGTAAAGAACAATTATTTATGGATATATTTTAAAGTATTTAGGTGTTTTAGGCCTATGACCAATCCTTACTCAAATATTCAAGTACAATTAACATATAAATGGGACCATGAATTCCTGCTTACTCAGTATTGACTGTTTACAAAAAAGCAGGTTTTGTTTTACATGATTTTAAAGGATTTTTCCTTTTTTTTAAAGCAGACAGAGCCTGATTATTATTATTATTTATCTTTTGGGGGTTTTTTTATTATCTGCTGTAGTTAAATACAATTGATTAAAAATGTGGGGTAACATTTCCAGAAGTACTTACGGTTGCCTTAATTCTGTTCCCGTTGAAATCAATGGTATAATTTCCGTAGTTATCACCAGGAGCAGAGTTAAGCCAACACCGGTTGCTCTTCAAGGTTGCCTCCTGAAAATTTGTGTCCCTGTGTGCAATCAAGGCAGTTGTATTGCAAAAAGGAGCACCCACTAAGGCCATTCTGAACTATGATGAAGGAAAAGGTGCTGAAAGAAATCCATTTTGAATGCACAGTCTCGCAAAGCCTGTGCAGAGCCAGAACATTTTCTTCTAGGTAAGTTAGGCTCGTATTTCAACACCAAAAAGTAATCACTACTCATACAAGTCCTCCAATTAAAATGACTTACACCTTTTCGCTTGTTTAAGAGGTGTCTTCATAGGAACTGTGTTAAAAAAAAAAAAAAGTAAAAAAAAAAGTTTTACATTTACAACAGCATTGCGGATTAAGAAAGAATATACCTCATCCCAGCTCAGCTGATCTCTGACATGATCCATCTGATTTAGTTTTTATAGGACAAGGTGGGTGAGTGCTGGTCACAAAAAAAGTAAGATAAAAAGCCAGGAACAATTGTTTTTTTAAAAACAAAACAAAACAAAACCAGGCAGGAAAAACTCATAGATTGTCATGAAAAAAAATATGTATTACTATAATAAAAAAAATTTCCAAATTATTTTGTGTTGTAAAAAAACAAGAGTGCAGAAATCTGCAAAAATCAAACTATAAATGGGATGAAACAGTCTGCTTGTTGTCTTTCCTGAAAATGCTGACACACTTCTAGTCAAAGCATAAATAAAACAGGTAAAAATACAGTGTGAAAAAATCATTTTGGTTTCAGTCTTGTTTTTTGTCCATGACTTGATGGGTTGGGGAAGCCTCTCATTGGATAGTGTTGATGGGGGCAAGAGGAATCCTTTCGTTCACCACGACAGAGAAACCAGTAACATAAGTTGGACACCCACTTGTCCTGGGCTCCCCCTCTAGTCAGGAGAGGGAGGTATCTCCAGAGGGTGGTGCAGACCCCAAGCAGGATGCACCACATGCTGGAGGTGCCTGCCCAAATCCTCTGCCCAGGTGTCCTTCTTCAGTGTCGACACTTACCAGAGTAAGTGACTTAAGGCCAAAGTGACACCAACACAGGTGGCAGTGACACCACCCTGTAAGATAACTCGGCCAGCACTGCCAGCAAACCTGCTCCTAATCCTCAGCTTTAAACGCCCTCTTTCACCCCTCTGCTGAAAATTTTATGCAACATCCCATCCCCAGGCATTCCTCCTCCCTCCACAAGGGGCAGTTTCTCCTTCCTCCCTTCCAAACCTCACCTCCTCCTCCCAAAAAAACCTCAGTCCTTCTCCTTTCAGCAAGGCTCCCTCAAAGCTGTCTCTGCCCCTCAATATCGAAGTCTATATCGAAGTTAATATTGAAGTCAGTATCTTCCCCTCACGCTCGAAGTCTGTACCCTCTATTTTGCAGACACTGTTTGATTGCTCCACTACTGTTTTAGGAACTGAAACTGAAAACAAGCTTTTACACTTGTTATTGCTACTTGCTATTTCTGTCATATAAAACAAAAATAAGATCAGAACTAAGTATTCATACACCTAGAAAGAGGCAGTCTCCTCCTGCAGTGATCTGACACCCTAAATATAGAAGGTAGACAAAGAGTGGCACAAAGAAATAGCTATCAATCATCACTATTTCACTTGTAGAGAATTGAGATATCAACAGATGACAACGTTAGCTCCACATCCCATCCTAATCTGCATCAACAGTCTGCCAGGCTCGCCCATGAATCAGAATAAAAAGGTTGTAGATAATGCAGTTTGTATCTGCACGATCTGTGTCTGATATCAGCAATCCCACCGCAAAGCTTACCCCCTCTCAAACTTATCAAATCTAAGAAACTTCTGGATGTGTACCTGTAAAACGGGGCCCTTTAGCACATAAAAATAGTGCAACATCAGTGCTCGCTTTCAAAAAAAAGCGTAACATAAAATATTTTCCAATTATGAAAGATAAATCTGGCTATTGCCAAGTATCTACCCAATGAAACCAGGTTTGCTTCTCTTTCACATGAAACGCGCAGGTGTGTTTAACATGAATCCATCAAGTCTCCCGGAGATACTGACCTGTGTGTTTTGCCTTTGTATTTACTCATGGATCCCTGGCAGAGCTTGTTGAGGAAAATCACGTGCCCATCCACACTACTGAAAACTGGCCTTTCAGAATGGGACAACCAGCGCCTTAAGGGCACTTCTGGGGCTTCCACAGCTTTGACAACATCCCTTGAAACTAAATCAAAGACAGCCTCCGAGGCCCACGTGGCTCCTTCAGAAGTGCCACTTGTCCTCGTGGATGTCCCCCGGTACCGCAGCGATACACTTGCTCCTGGAGTTATCTGACCCTAACAGCTGGGCATAATGGGGATTCCAGAAGGGTTTTAGTCCAACAGCTGGGCAATGGAAGGCCACGACTTCCTTACCAGGGCTCCATAGCTACGGAAACAACAAAACCGACAATATTCTAAAAATAAGGTGAAATTAATACATTGCTTAAGCCTGCATTTGAAGTGAAAACACACTTAGGGTTACAACCAAAGCAAACACTATGGGCATGTATCAAATCGGGGGCGTTAATCACAAATATGCAACATACATCTTTCATAATGGCTATTATGTGTACTTTTAAATAATCAGTAAGGGTAGCAATTAAACAAGAATTCACACGTGAAGTTTAGAGAAGTAAACAAATGCCCAGTCCTTTCTAATTGGAAGCCACAGAAGGAACAGCGCGATGATAATTCAGCCAAGTCCAAAAAGCAACCCACTTGCAAAAGAGATTTTGAAACTTTCCCGTTGAAGTTTCAAGGAGTGCTAATTTTTAAAGAGTATTTCTCATCTACTCTTCAAAAAATATTAAGATTTCAGGATGCAGTTTCTCATTCCACCCCCAAACATATTCTGGTGCAGAAAGCACAGGGAAATACAAAGATCAATGGTCTGGAAGGCAGATGGCCTCATGAGGGTATGAATTAAGCTATCAGTGCAGTACAGGTTAGCAGATAGGAGGACTAAACATCATTATTTTTGTAATGACCATAAATAACTGCTGGTAAAATGCATTCTTTCCCTCCAATAATGGATACCAACCAGAGCTGCATGGGTGTAAATCAGCACGATCTCAGAACTGCCTGCAACCACACTGGAAATATCTCCCTTTCCCTTGTCAGTGGGAACAAGATCATAACTGTAATTATTGTACTTTTAATAAAATTAATTGATACTTGGTGAAAGGTGATAGGGTTAACCCACGTGCAACAACCTGTAAAATACTTAGCCCAGATTTCCCAGAAATACATGTTACTTATAAAGGCAGCCCTGACTTACTGAGAACGTCTGGTGGAGAATTTTCCTGGCTACACAGCGTAGAACTGCAGTCTCTAAGGACGAGATACATTTTAGGAGTTCCAAGGCCATATAATGCATGCTCCAGTTGGACATTAGAACACAGGAGGATTTGTTAAAAATAGCAAAATAAACAGAAGCCCTGGTTGAGCACGGTTTTTAACCACATTTTCAACCTGAACTGTGCGCCTTGCCCAGCAGAGGTCAATGGAAAGCAGGGCAGCGGCAGAGCTGGGCTGGCAGGCACTGTTCTGCAGCGTGAGGTTCAAATTTGGCAACCAGATGATAAGTACCTCAAAAATAAAACAGCTGGCTAGACTAGAGATACAGTTAGGGTTTGGCAAGCAGATTACCTGTTCTCAACAGCGACAATCCAAGAAGACAGCAATTTGAAAATGGGTGCTTTTTTTTTTTTTTTCCCTTTTATTTATTTATTTTTTTTAAAGTGCTTTGTTTCATCCAGGATGGCTTGCTTAGATCTGGCATCAGGGAATTATCTGCTTCTCATTTTGCTTTGTTCCCACTCCTCCTGACAAAAAGTGCTGCACTTCTACCTTTTGGTCTTGTCATTCCTACCAGTGATGCTTTCAAGATTACTTAAAAATTCGTTAAGATTTTCTCCCCCAGTCCTTGAAAATCCCCCAAAATCCCATACATATTTCACCTGACTTTTCATTTTAATTTAAGGCATCCTAAGAAATGCTCTCATTTCAATTTCAGTGGATTCTTATAGCATGAGGCACATTGCTGTTGGACAAACACTGGCTGCAAGAGTAAGCCCTGTAGGGAAAGGTTAGAGTTCGCATCTCTCAGCGTATTTAATTTTGACCTCTCTTTTGTAGAGGTGTGAGCTTAAAAGGTCCATCTGTGGTGAGAAATAGCAGTGAAGAGCTCGTTACAGAGGTCCACTGAAATCAGGCTCCAGGAGCTCTTCTTGGAGAAAAGTAGAGGAGCAGTTCCCAAATTTTCCTGCTCAGAGAGAGAGAGAATGTCATAAACACCAAACCACTCCTTTGTCAGTAAACTTGGGCTTCCAGCAAGATAGGAAGACCGTGTAGCCATGTCTTGGAATGATACGGCAAATTCACAGTAGATGTCTTCATATTGCGTTACTTGCAGATAAATAATGAGGTGGGAATGTCTTTTCCTTTAAGCATCTAGGGCACATGATTAAAAGGAAGACCATTATAATGTGCCCCTTATGCATCAAAAACTAGAGAGGTGAAAGGGTTCTTTTAAGCTGCAAAACTAATCTTTTAGTTTTCAAGTCCATTTTGTGGGTTTTTTTGGTGTTTGACTCATGCTTTTTTAAAAGTTCGGACGTAACATCAGAAAGCAGCTCGCCCTCCACAAGCGTAGAAGGAACACGTGAAAGCAGCAAAAGGTTTTTCCTAGCAATAATTCAAGCAATACTGCTATCCACTAATAAAGCGATCCTATTTTTGATCATATCACAATACTAAACAATGAAAATAACACAGAGAACGAGCAGAAAAGTCATTCACCCCACTGATTGCTCTCTCTGAACACACTACAACAGACAAAGATCCAGTTCTTTGGATACCCAAGTCCATACACCAGTCAAAGTTAGCCCTCCGAAACTGGGGAGCTCTTTTTTCATTGGAGTTATAGCTGGGGAAAAAAATAATCAAAGAAAGCCAAATGGAGCAATGCCCCCAACTTCCCTTTGTCCTAAAAGGGCAGAGTAAACAGCGAGATCAGGCCAGAAGGAAACTTACAACACTGGGACAAACCTGGGGAGACTCTGAGTGTGGGGTTTTGGATCCGCTCTCCAGGGAAATCCTCTCTTCTGTTACTGTTTACACGTTGATCCAAGTAATGCCTCTGTTACCACTTGTTCTGCACAACACCAAAGGCAACTTCACAAACATATGACCAAGCAGGGAACTGCAGGCTTACTTGCAGTGTGTCTTTTACTGAAAAATACATTTTATTTATCATAACATTCAAAAAAAAAACAAAAACAAAACAAAAACCCCAACATGATACAAATGCTAACTCATTCAGGTACAAACTTTGGTACTCAGCGGTTTCAGACAGTCCATTCTCGCGTGGTCGTGACGTACTGAAGCGTTCCCGATGTGCAACACACTGCTAGTGCAATTCTCAGAGTGATTCCGCTGTCCTTGAATCCCAGGCTCACGGCATCTGGCAGCGGGATCACTTCGGGCTTCGGCTACGCACTTGCCACAGTGTCGTCTACATTAAGAGCAGCTCAAAAGAGTCCATTTTTCTCCAGTTATATATCTCCTTTTTTTATTTTTTCCCCCCACAGGCAACAATCATCAACACAATGCGCTCACGGCATTTTCCCCTTTGCCTTATAACCCACCGCTCTCTCATCAGACATAGCACCCACATCCTCTTAACAATCGTTATCTTTACTTCACATTTGCACTTTTAAATACCTTTACAGTGATAATCCACCCCCTTAAAAAAGGGGGTGGAAAGAGAAAAAAAAGAAGAAGAAAAAAAAAAACAGAGAAAGGGGAAAAAAAACACAAGCGATTTTAAAGTAGTGTATGTGTTCTTAGGTAGCCACAAGTTAATGGTAATTTATAAGCATAAGGAATGACACTTTGGCCATCAACACTAGAGAGTAAAGGCAGCTTTGAATGCAGACAAGAAAAAAAAAAAAAAACAACCCACAACCACACAACCCATAAATACATTTTAAATCATTCATCAAGTGATTCACCAAGGATTAAATTTAACCGAGTGAAACCGACCCTGCGACAAAACACCAGAACAGCATTCGTGCATCACTCCAGTCTCCCCTCAAACTTTTAATTGGATCCTGACCTAAAGCGCGCGGAAGCGGCTGGGCGGCTGTTGCAGACCCCGAGCCCTGGCGTCAGGGCTGGGGAGGGAACTCGAGTGGTGCACAGGATTTTGCCCTGCTTTGCACACGGGGTGAATTTCAGCTGTAACGCGCTACGACTGCACCGTGAAACACATAATACTAGCAGCTTGTGAACCCTGACACGCAGGGGCTTGACTCCAATCCAAGGTATGCGGTTACACATCACCCCATCAGCTGGAGAAATTCACCACTGGGTACACATGGAGGAGTACCGTGTCGCCAGATTTTTTTTTCTGGCGACCTTTCATGGCACTATCTGCTGGGTCCGGCTAGACTCAAGCCCAGAGCCTCAGTTTTATACACATAAAGTGAAGAACCCGGGACTGGGGTCTGCAAGGCACTCGGCGCTGTGGGCCAATGTCAGCAAAGCGGTGTGTTGATGGGTTAAAAAAAACCCACCCAAAGAGACCGCGCTTCCACTGAAGTTCCCAGGAATCTGCTTCGATATTGGAAGTTAGAGGTGCACGTGAAGGCTTTGCTAGACTGGGTCTGCAAAGTGAAGGTCCTTGCAAAACTGACCCCGTGCTGCAAACATGAAGTCTCTTTAGTAATAGCCAAAATTAAGCAAACGCTGTTTGACATTAGAATTGATACGCTCCAATGAAGAAATCTCCCCTGAGAAAATAAATACCTGTTGGTATTGCCTCATTTCATGGCTTTCGTCTCCACAGGCAGATAAAAAAAAAAAAAACAACCTGCAAAATTTTCCTTCAACAAATATATGTTGAAATCCCGGGCACTTTGTTTTCTATGCATTTTTTTTTTTCCTTTCAAGTACACTGGGTGAAACTGTAAACCCTGAGTTTGTGTGTGCAAACCTCTCTCTTGTAAACTGCAAGGTGAAAGTTCGCTCCGAGCACCGATATAGGAAAAAGATAGGACAAAACATTTTTTAAACACAGATGCTAGTATTATAATGTACGTACCGTGCGCACGTATGTCACAGTGGACGACCTACTCTGGTACCTGCACTGTCCTGCAGTCCGAAGTACAGTCTCGTTTTAACACCGATACTCTACTCGTAACGCGTACGGACTTATCAGTCCTGAAAACGGTGAAGCAGCATTCATTTTCTTTAAGAGGCATTCAGCCCAAATCCCGGCAGGAAGTTAGAGCTTCTAACTGTAAACCCTACAACCGAAGAGCACAGGGGTTAAGCTTACCAACTATATGCACCTGCCGGGCACACCAAGCTCTTTTAAAAAGGTTAGAATAGTATTCTTTCATGGGATTTTTCCACAACGATGAAGATAAATGAGGAGATACATGTTAAATCACTCGCTATCTGTATACTTGCAGTGCATTTCGTCCTGAGGGCAATGTCAATTTGTGCCTGTAAACAAATAAATTGCATTGAAATGGAATCTTACACATATGGTTAAAGACACCTGTAGCTGAGTTTTCTGTATCGTGTGAGTTACTCAGGAAAATGAAAACCTGGGGCTTTCTTTAAGAATGGGAAACCCTGAAACTTTCTCAGCAGCAGGAAACCTTGAGAACAGGTGCAGGAAAATCCTGCTGTAGCAAACGCTCAGGTACAGACTTTCAGGTTTTGCGTTTAGATTTTACATTTCCAACCTGTTACCTCAAGAAAGCTTTATGCTAAATAATTTAGGCTTGATCTTACGTTTATTGGCTTCCCAAAGTGCTTCACTGAACTGAAGTTTTGAGCGGGGAACACACTATTGTAGTTTAGTTTTACCGTCATGATAACAATTCTCTTTTGCTGGGACAAAATGCTGGCAACAAAAAAATCAGTTTAAGTAGAGTTCGACATATGGACTTAGTATATATTACTGAGTCATCTTATTTTATATTTTCTTGTTCAAAAACGAAATATTTTCTTAGCAAATATAGATAGTGTGGATGTAGCCCTCAGGTAAATGTGCCAAACATTTAACAGCTAAAGAAATGACTACGTATCATTTGGGCTGTAACATTAAAAAACTCCTCTCGCGGGGGAATGGCTAGGATTGTGTTTTCAGCAATGTTGCAATTTAAGGAAGAATGGAGTGCAGTCTTATAGAAAAATAAATGCTGTCCTCTCCTTTAGTATCAGGATCGAAAAATATTACATTCAATTTCTTGCTTTCCAGTATTTAAACATTGTCATGATTAAGGCAATTTGTGATGTTTCAACACAGTGCAGAGGAGCAAACAGAACCCGAAAGATATCAAACGTGTTTCCTGACATTTAGACAATCTGTTCTGAACCATGCCAAAAAATAAAAACTGAAGATAATCCTAACATTACAGATCTCTCCATTTGCAATTCCAAGTGCAGAAGTACAAAGTACAAAATAGACATCTGATGGGAAATTGTCACTGAAACCTATGGGGAAGACCCTCATTTACTGCAATGGGAGAGCGCTGAGGGCTTTATTTTTTTTTTTTATAAAGAGTTGCAGGGCTGCACTGGATCATCACAACACGTTCCAGGGACCTGGACAAAGCTGCGTGTCGATCCACACCGAAACACTGCTGCATTTACACCCTGCGTTTTACAAAGAGCTGTAGCAGCAACTATACTGCTCAGGGGCCACCAGCACAGGGCCAACGCCTGAAGCCTGCAGATTGGCTTCAAATATGAAAACAACTTTGCAGAAAATAATGCAGTAATTTAGTGTCGCTCGCATAATTAAATGTATGCGTACTCCAAAATCGGGGCGGGGGTGATATTTAGGAGAAAACAAGAAACTTACACACTTGCTTTGTATGATGAAGCAAAAAAAATGAGAAAACTGTAGAAGCAGTTTTTAGGATGAATGTTTACAGTTACCAAGTGTGTCTCGGATTAAAGGAGCGTGATCCTTCTTCCTTATCCCTGTAAAAAAAACAAAACAACAAAACAAAAAAACAAACAGTAAAGCATCATTAATACAAAGTAGATTGTTAGAGAGCTGCCACAACTATTGGAGCAATCTTTACTACTCCAGAGAAGTGCATAGTACCTCCTCCGTTGTCATACTACTCTTGCTACTAATTTCCTAAACTACTGCCAGGAACCAGACAATAGCATCTGACTTTTTAGACTGAGTCAGTGCTCAGGCAGCCTTATTTTTTGAGCAGAACCGATCCTTGCTGCTCAAGGTGTGAAACCTGTGGTTCTTTATGACCCCACAGATGCCTGCAGACTGGTCCTGGGGAACCCCACACACATAGGTAGACAGAAGACAAAGCGTTCCGTCTGAGATTTAAGTGATCCCTCCAGAAGTTAAAGACCTGAGCGCTTCACTTACAGACACAGCATCCAACATGGCATACGTAAGCAAAGGTGAAACAACCCATAATCATCTGCTCCAAGACTTGTGGAGTCTTAAATACTTAAATATTAGCCCTGGAAAGCACCCTGGGCAAGAAAAGTAATTAAGCTCACACTTAATTTTCATTGGTATCAATGTTAAGTACTATTTAATAGAATCATAGAATGGTTTGGGTCGGAAGTGACCTTAAAGATCATCCAGTTCCAACCCCCCTGCCATGGGCAGGGACACCTCCCACTAGAGCAGGTTGCTCAAAGCCCCATCCAGCCTGGCCTTGAACACTTCCAGGGATGGGGCATCCACAACTTCCCTGGGCAACCTGTTCCAGTGCTTCACCACCCTCACAGTGAAAAATTTCTTCCTGATATCTAGTCTAAATCTACCCTCTTCCAGTTTGAAGCCATTACCCCTTGCCCTATAGCTACATGCCCTTGTAAGAAGTCCCTCTTCAGCTTTCTTGGAGGCCCCATTTAACATTTCTTCAGTAGCTATGGATTTGAACACAAGCTCATGCTTATTTCCATTCATAGACTGCTTTACTAGATCAAATGCTAAAGCCCTTTTAGTTCTTGGAATATTCTTGTATTTCCTGCTAAAATTGAACAGGTGCTTTACTGAATTCTCAAGGATAAGTAAATCTTTATTATACTTATATTTATATATATATACTTTATACTATATA
Source organism: Numenius arquata (assembly GCF_964106895.1). NCBI lineage: Eukaryota > Metazoa > Chordata > Aves > Charadriiformes > Scolopacidae > Numenius > Numenius arquata. The sequence continues at coordinate 32,141,448 of NC_133580.1, read as the reverse complement.
AAAGTATATAAAGTATATATATACACTTTATAGTATATATACTTTATAAATCCTTATAGTATTTATACTATAGATTTATACTATAAATCCTTATAGTAGTAAAGTATATATATACACTTTATAGTATACATACTTTATACTATAAATCCTTATAATACTACATATTTCACTGTAAGTTGACTTTTTGACTTAATGTAGAATATACATTTTGCTGAATAGGGCACAACTAAAACAGAATTTAAAAATATCAATTTATGAGCCTTTTAAAAAAATCACTCATATATGCTATCCACACAAAATTACTTTTTAAAGGCAGGCATACATTTTCTGATGGCAGGTAGGAAGGAACACAATTAATAAGTACATTTGCATACTTTGGTGAAAGACCTGCTCACATTTGACTTAGCCTACTTTCACCACAAAAATAAATGCCCCATGTATTCCTGTAACTATCAGGCGGCTTCAGTTTAGGCACGTGTTGATACAAAGAAAGGAAAAATACCCTTCTAATATTGGCAGTACAACTTACTACAGTTACTTTCTACTTTGCTACATGTTACTTTCTCATTTATTTGCCTACAACAAGGCATAAACTCCCCAAAGTATATTGTGGGAATAGATACAAGAATTTAAAAAAGGCATTTTCAGTCATTCCAGCTGGGAACAAGCTCCCTTTAGGCAGGCTGCTTGCTACAGGTAGGTGCTGTCTGGATTCAGATGCGGGCAGATATGGCAAGTTTACTAGAGCTGAAAATTAGCCCCCCCTTTTTTTTTTCTCCCATATGAAGGAAAAAGTGCAGCAGGAAAATCCAGGCAAAGACTACATTGCTAAAAGCTCACCAAGTACTGTGAACAAAGAAGAGGAGGGAAGAAACTGACCTCATGACGTCTCTCAGAAACACATACATATTCTCCAATATTTGCTGCATATCAAAAAAAAATAAAATAAATAAATCAAGAATTGTTCAGAAACTGCATCCTTTATCTTGGATTTTGCCAGAATCCAAATTGATAGGATCCTTTGTATCCCATTGACCATGCAGAAAAGAACACCGGCCACAGAAAGAAGTACTGGAAGAGCAGCAGATGTGCAGAGGGTTTGGTGCCGACAGCACCACAAACATCACACCAACACCAAAGCGTCAAGTCAGCTCTGTCACGCTGATCTCCAAGAGGTGACAGAGACCAAGATGGAGCAGTCCTTGATGCAGTGACACAGTTTTGTGAATGAACACATGAAAAAAAATAAAGAGGGAAGGAAGAGATTATGTGCAGTGCAGAAAGATACAGGAGCGAAAAGAAAGAGCACTCATTCAGCTTATTTTGGCTAGTAAAAAACGAGACCCTAAAGGACAGTATTTTTCTTCAAACTTCATGCTCATGTAATGAAATCCGGCTGTTTTAAAATCCATTTTAGGATCTGCACAGCATTGCTGTAATCAAAAAAACCCTGATACGATGTGAAAGCAATTGGAATGAAAAAATTATCAATAGTTCACCTTCTGATTCATACAAAATTACACTCCTGTTCTTGTTATGGGGAAAAACACTACCCCAAGCAAATGTGTTTAATTAGGAAGAGAAAGACAAAAGACATAGAGGAAAAGAAGGGGAAACAAACAAAAAAAAAGCAGATAATAAAGAAAAAGAGAAAAAATTATTCACAGGGACATGGAAGTTATGTAGGGGAATGAAAATGCTGAGTAGGTACAAGGACAGTACAGAATAATGGGAAGAAGTCTATAGACGTGATTCCCCTCTGGCATATATGTTATTTTCATAGAATCATAGAATCATCTAGCCTTCCGGGACTCCTTTGCCCCTCAGGGCTGCCTCCCAAGGGACTCCGTCAAGCAGGCTCTTGAAAAGACCAAAGTCTGCCCTCTGGAAGTCCATGATGGCAGTCCTGCTGGCTCCCCTCCTCACTTCCCTGAGAATTGAGAACTCTATCATTTCATGGTCGCTCTGCCCAAGGCAGCCTCCAACCATCACATCCCCCACATCCCCCCCTCTATTCACAAACAGCAGATCCAGCAGTGCTCCCTCCCTAATCAGCTCCCTCACCAGCTGTGTCAGGAAGTTATCCCCAGCGCACTCCAGGAACCTCCTAGATTGCTCCCTCTCAGCTGTGCTGTATACCCAGCTGATATCTGTTAGGTTGAAGTCTCCCACCAGGACAAGGGCAAGTGATCTTGAGATCTCTCCCAGCTGCTTATAGAATAGTTCATCTATCTCTACATTCTGGTTGGGCGGTCTATAACAGACTCCCACCACGATATCAGCCTTGCTGGACCTCCCCCTGATTCTTACCCTACTGTTTCCCTCAATTAGCTCTTGACATTCAGACATACAGGGCCACCCCACCTCCTCTCCTTCCTCACCTGTCCCTTCTGAAGAGTTTGTAGCCATCTAATGCAGCACTCCAGTCATGCAAGTCATCCCACCACATTTCTGTGATGGTGACTACATCATAGCTTTCCTGCCGCACAATGGCTTCCAGTTCCTCCTGTTTGCTGCCCATGCTGCATGCATTAGTGTGAAAGCACTTCAGCTGGGCTACCGGTCCCACCACCTTTTTGGTGTAGGAAGGCCTAACTTCTACCTGACCATTCCCAGGCACAGCCATAGTTTCTAACCCATTGATGACCCTTGCGTCTCTGCTGATGGATTCCCCCCCTTCCCCCTTCAAACTTAGTTTAAAGACCTTTTGATGAGCCCTGCCAACTCCTGCGCAAAGACCCTCTTCCCCTTTTGAGACAGGTGTACCCCATCTGTCTCCAGTAGGCCTGGTGTCATGTAAACCTCCCTGCGCTCAAAAAACCCGAAGTTGTGCCTCTCACACCAGGCTCGGAGCCAGGTATTGATCTGCTGGCTCTTCTTGTTACTTTCCTCATCCTTCTGTGTGACTGGGATGACAGAGGAGAACACTACCTGTGCTCTTGACCCCTTGACAAGTTGTCCCAAGGCCCAGAAGTCTCTTTTGATTGCCCTTGGGTTTCTCGTTAACAGCTCGTCTCTGCCTGCCTGAAAAATGAGTAAGGGGTAATAAGCTGAGGGGCTTACCAGGGTGGGAAGTTTTCTTTTTATGTCTTTAACCCAGGTCCCAGGGAGGCAGCAGACCTCCCTGAGAAGTGGGTCGGGTCTGCATACCAGGCCATCAGCTCCCTTCAGGATGGAGTCGCCTACAACAATGACCCATCTTTTTTTTCTGGACTGAGGATGTTTTGACGCTGGGTTTAGGCTGAGTTAACCCTACTGACACCTCCACAGACATTGAATTATCCTCCTCGCTGTGATTGGGTTCCCTTTGCAGAGCCTCTTATCTGTTTGTTTAAGGGTACCTGGGGAGATGGGGGAGGTACTGGAGAGACACATCTGCTTCATCGGGCAGCAACTCCTTCCCACTGCCCCCTATCCTCTAAGTTACCTTGTTCAGCCAGGCAGAGAGAGGACAGGGAGTTCTCTGTAGCCGGGACTCTGTCTGCCTGCTTGGTTTCTGTTATGGGAGGCAGGATGCAACTCTGGCAGTCCTTCTCCCTCTCACGTTCCCTGGTTGTCCTCAACTTACTTACCTCCTCCCTGAGCCCCATCACTAAATGGAGGAGCTCTTCCACCTGGGCACATCTCCCACAGGCCTGGCCACCAATGCCATTTGACACGGGCATTAAGAGCAGGGCACACCCCGCAGCCCGATGTCCGAGTGGCAGCATATTCCTACAGGAGCTCCGTCTGGGAAGCTGCATCACAACCGGTGCGTGCAGAGCACATAGATGCCACGGTCCTCTTCTGTGTGGATACCATCGCTATTCTGTGGCTGAGTTGGCAGTCTTTCGGCGCTCTCCCATGCAGACTCCCTTGTGGTGCTCCCAGGTGATGCCCATCCGCTCCTTGCTTGCTCCGGTGCCATGTTTAAACCTGCCACTGCGGGTGCCAGCTTCACCCCATGCCCCCTCAGCTGGCTTCTCCCTAGAAGCTGCTGGGTACCGGCCCGGGCTTGCCACTTCTCCCAGCTTCGAAAAGCCCCAGAAAAACTAGCCCCTTGCCGGCTCTCCTGGCTGCGATTCCCTTGCCCAGTGCAGACTTACCTGCATTGGATGCTGGTCTCTTCGGTGAGAGACCTTCCACTGAGACCTATGTGAACAACCAAAGTCTGATGACAAGCTAAACGTGTCTTGCAGCACGCAGTTAAAATGATTTGTTTTACTGACTTTCAGAATAGGTCGAGAAAAAACCCCCACATCACATCCATTACACACCAGCAGGACACCTACCTACCTACCCCAGCAGGTCTGAGACAGCAGGGAGGGGGCACCCCTGTCTGTATTTGACAACGTGCGTCTCGGCATCATGAATGGTAAAAGATGAAAGTCTTCAAACTGCTGATTGACCTTCTGTAATGGGTACATCATTGACCTTCACTCTGAGAGCCGGAGAGGGACTCTTTGTCAGGAAATGTAGTGACAGGACAAGGGGTAATGGTTTTAAATTAGAAGAGGGGAGATTTAGATTAGATACTAAGAGGAAATTCTTTACTGTGAGGGTGGTGAAGCACTGGAACAGGTTGCCCAGGGAAGTTGTGGATGCCCCATCCCTGGAAGTGTTCAAGGCCAGGCTGGATGGGGCTTTGAGCAACCTGCTCTAGTGGGAGGTGTCCCTGCCCATGGCAGGGGGGTTGGAACTGGATGATCTTTAAGGTCACTTCCAACTCTGACCATTCTAAGATTCTATGACCTTTTGGGGCAGCTTTCACACCTGCCTTGCAACAGTAGAGCTCCGACATCAGGCAAAGAAGCAGAGCATCGAGGCAGTTAACGTTACCAACGAGAAAGAGCAATTTGCCAAGAGCATCACCCGCTGCAGGGGTACAGTGGCGTTCTAGGCAAACCAGCTGAATGTACCTCACAGGATAACCCCCTGGGAAACAAGGGGCGAATCACACTGGGAAATACGGTGGATTTGACTTTTAAAGAGTGAAACAAGATCGAGAAGCTAGGGTTTTTCATTTTAAAAGTCGCTGTAAAATAGAAATACCCTTTCCAAAACCAGGGAGTGTCCAAATGGAAGTCTCACAAATAACCGATTCCTTGTGCTAGCAGACTGAATCTAGCCTGAAGAGCAAATGGAAAAATAAAATACCTTTTGCCATTTTATCTAGATACTTTTCAGTTTAGTCTTCAGTTTTGAAGACTTCACCGACAAGATCAAGTCAAGTAGCACGGCAGAGCTCAACTTAAATTGGAACTTCACCTATCCTGAGTGACCTCATAAGGGGCAGTGAAAACAACTTCATTTCTATCCAGGATAAAAGAATGGTGTTTCTGAGATAAAAGTATTTACAAGCAGAGAAGTAAGCATAGAAATCATTTCAGTAAGGCTTCATTCAACAATCTACTACATTGTAGCCGATCAGGCAAATTAAAAGAACTATGACCGCAAAAAAAAAGGTAACGCAAACACCAGAAGAAAAGATTTACCCTGAAGCCTGCAACCAAACAAAACTCAGGGCAAACTGGTGACAAACCCAAACCTCCGACCGTTGCTGCTGTTTCTCTTTGCCTCGTGATATACCCCAAGAACAAACTCTGTGAGTCTTTGGTAAGCCACAAAAGACACTGGTAGCTCTGCCCAGTACTGCACAGTACTGCACTTGATGAAGATGAGCCCTGTGTTCTAATGCATGAGGCAAAAGGAGCAGCGACACCCACCCTGAAACTACTTTCTTAATATTTTAGGTATTTTTAGTATTTCAGGTATTTTAAAATAAAATGTCATCATTCCTTGGTTATTTTGCACAAGACCTGCTTTCAATGCATGCTGTACGTTCAGCCCCATGCTCTCCTCCTTGCTCCAGACCAGACACTCAATGCTCCTGCACACAAATTCCTGAATTTGGAGGCTGGCCCTGGCTTACAGCCCCAGCTAATGGGACACTGGCGGGAATGGGGCAGGCCAAGCTCGGAGTAGCTGTGCAAAATCATGATTTGCAGCAGCGCCCACAGACTCCACTGGAGCCCTCTTGCAGTGCAGGCAGCTGCAGGCACCCTTGTCCACAGCCCCATGGAATCGGGGGAACATGCTGCCATCTACCCCACGTATCCTGCTCCCTCTTCCCGCTAACAAGAACCTGAAATCAGGGTTTGCCTTCATCAGACCCCTCTCCTGCTCTTCCCAAGGATGGGGAGAAGGAGGGGTTCAGGGCAGAGGGATGGGCGCTCTCCTCCCCTTGGGAGGAAGAGGCAAGAGGTGAGGGATCAGGGATATGCTGCCAAGGCAGAGGGGTCATTTCATGGCTTGCAAGGTGGGTCCAGAGGAGGTGCCCAGTAGCAGTTCCCTCACCGGGAGCAAGGGGACCCCACTGAGACGGGGCCTCTCTGCCATGGGACTCTGCAAATTATGGGCTGTGTGATGAGCAACTACCGTGCTTCTACTGGAACTGCCTCCAGACCAAAACAAAGGGTTATTTACCTGCTCTGAGGGACACCAAACTGCACTGATGGGCATGCGTAACCTTTGCATTTCTATCTTATGCTTGTATTTTAAGTCCCGGTGAGGGCTCACCTGCAGCCCCCAGGCCCATTACTTACCCTCCTTGAGGAGAACCTGTGGCACAATTCTCATTCAGGGGGTAACCTGGTCAGCCCTTAATAACTGTCACTGGTGACCACTATGCCTAACAGCCTGCACCGACTCACCTACGCTCTTCACCGGTGCTCCACCACAAAGCGCATGGTGGTGCCATCGAAGGATGGAGGTGCGACGATCCGTGGGCCGGTGGCCGGCGCCGTGATGCTGATAACTGGCTTCGACTCAGAGGCCCCACGCCGCGGTGGCGGTGGGCCCTTGCCGGTGGCCACATAGTAGGGGCTCTCGATGAAAGTTGCCTCTGCTGCTGCCGGGCTGCCGGGCTCGGCCGGGGCGCTGGCATCACTGCCCGGGTGGGATAGCGGGCGCGACAGGGCACCGGTGGGCAACATGGCGGGCAAGAGGCCGGGGTAGAGCATGTACGTGGCACCGTAAGCCCCGGCATTGAGGGCCAGGGGCGAGAGGGGCAGCGGGACGGGGGCGACGGCCGGCTGCTGGGGCACCGGCACCTCCACGTACTGCCCGGTCTCGGGGTCGAAGAGGCGCCGCTTGAGGGGCTGCTGCACCGGTGTGTCCACCAGATAGTACTGCCCGGTGCTCACGTCCAGCAGCATCTTGCGCTGCGTCTGCGGGAAGGGCTCAGCTGCTGTCGCCGCGGCGGGCATGGAGGGCGAGAAGCAGAGCAGCGGCGGCGGAGCGGCGCCGGGCAGGGCGGCGAAGGGCAGCGGCGGGCGGTAGATGGCGGCGGGTGGACCCTCGGCGGGCGGCGGGGCGGCGGCGGCGGCGGGGGGCTCCTCGGCGGCCGGGGGTGCGGGCGGGGGTGCGGGGCTGCCGGGGCGCTTGGCAGCGCCGAAGGGCTGCAGGTTGCACAGCGCTGCCGCCGCCGTCGCCGACACGGGGCTGGGGCGGACGCCGCCGCCCGCCCCTGCCCCCGGCACCGGGGAAGGGGGGGAACCGGGCTCGGCGGCCACCTTCAGCGGCAAGGCCAGGTAGTTCCCGCAGTCCGGGCCGCGCTCCGCATCGCCGCCGCCCGCGGGCAGCCGGGAGGAGCGCGGCGCCGCCTGGCCCCGTAGGCTGCTCTCGGAGGGGGGTTTGCCCGGGGCGGGGGCTCCGGTTGCGGCTCCTCCGCGGAGGGTGAGGAGGGCGCGGGGAGCGGCGGGGGGCTCGGCGCGGGGGGGCGGCGGGCCGCGCTGCCGCTGCCGGGCCAGGCTCTCGAAGGCCGCCGCCTTGGCCGACACCTTGTCGGCGGCGTTGTTAGCGGGGCGGCGGGGCAGCCGCTCGCTGCCTGGACCCTTGCCCGGCGGCTCCTCCGCTTTATCCGGCGGCGGCGGGGCGGGAGCGGCGGCGGCGGAGGGGGAGGTCGGCCGGGGCCCGGCGCCCCGCTCCTGGCTGGCGATGAGGGAGAGGACGTGGCTGTCGGTGATGGGCAGCGGGTCGCTCTTGCGCTTCCACTCCCGCTTGTTGAAGCTGTACAGCTCCTCCATGCTCCGCACCGCTGCCGTCAGCTTCTCCAGCGCGTTTTGCACCGGCGCCGCCTTGTTCTCCTCCCGCGGGTCCTCCTCCGGCCCCCGGCCCCTCTCGACGGGCGGCGGCGGGGGCTGGTTCCGCCAGGGTGCGGCGGATTTGGAGACGATCTTCAGCACGGCCGGCTGGCGCGGGTCGCTCTTGTTGGGGGCGATGGTGGCCACCGGCAGCCTCCCGGAGGTGCGGTGCACCAGGACGGTGCCCTCCGGGGGGCAGGCCGGCGCCCTGCCCGCCGCCTTGGCCCCCGCCTCACTGGGCTTGGTGCTGGCGTGGCCGACCGCCTGGCAGGTGATGACCACGGGGGAGAGGGACCTGGGGACGCCGGCGATGACCAGCTGCTGCCGGGGCTTCTGCTCCGGGCCGCCCTGGTCGGAGGCGACGCTGCCCTTGTCGCTGCTGTTATCCCCCGAGTCGCAGCTGTAGGAGCTCTTGATGAGCTTCCGCACGTCCCGCACCTGGTGGAGGGGTCCCTGGGCTCTGTGCTTGCTGTCCCTCACGTCGCGCACCAGGAACTGCGGCACCTTGTCGGGGCCGTCGCCGGCCTTGGGCGGCTTGGGCTGCTGGCCCTTGCCCTCCTCCGGCGGCCGGCCGGCGATCCGCGGCGTCAGCAGCTGGGCGATGCTGAAGGCGGTGTCCCGGGGCTGCTGCAGGCTGCCCAGGCTGATCTTGATCTCGGGGGGTTTGGGCTTGGCGGCGGGGGGCGAGGAGGAGGAGGCTGCTGCGGCGGCGAAGCACTTGGTGGCCCGCTTGCCGGGCTCCTTCTCCCGGGGGGTGTGCTGGATGGCGGGGACGAACAGGCGGGACATCTTGGTGGACTTGCCGGCGGAGATCTCGCCCAGGTCGGCCCGCCAGTCGTGCCTGGGGGAGAGCTTCAGCTTGCCGACGGGCGCCCTCTCCTCCTTCCTCTCCGCCTCCCGCTCCTTCCAGGACCTGAAGGCGCTGTTCTGGCTGCGGAGGAAGGTGGCCTTGATGGCCTCCGAGGCGCTGCGCTTCACTTCGCACAGCTCCTCCGACAGCGCTCGGTCCAGGCTGCGGCTCCCCTCGCGGGGCGTCGACGGCTTGGAGGCCGGCGACCGGCCGCCGCCGCCCTCGCCCGCCTCCTCCGCCGTCGCCGCGGTGCTGTCCGAGCCGCCCTCCGAGTGCCGGGAGCTCTGCCGCTGTACGCCGCCGCCCTCCCGCTGCCGCTCCCGGCCGCCGCCGCCGGCGGGCTCCGTCTCCCGGACGGCGCTCATCCCGGTGTAGGAGGTGTCGGTGATCTCGCCCCGCTCCATCTTGAACTCGTGCTCCAGCTGCATCTTCTTGGAGATGACGTTTTTGAGGAGGCTAGAGGCGAATTTGGACTTCTTGCTGGACGCCCCGCCGCCGCCCGCCGCCACCGGCGGCTCCCCACCGCCCGCCTCGGGGGGCTGCCCGGCCTCGGGGGCATGGCCGAAGTCCAGCAGGGTCACCACCCGGGAGCCCGCCCGCAGCCGGCGCGGCGCCTCGACGTGGGCGATCTCCCCGTCGAGCTTGCTGACCACGAACTCGAGGGCTTTGGTCTGCGAGCGGCCGGACCGCAGCAGGCTGGGCTCGGCTCTCGGCCCCAGGCTGCCGCACTTGAGGTCCAGGTAGGTGGACCAGCGGTTGATGCCCAGGGCATTGTCGGGCAGGGAGGCGGAGGAGGCGCGGGAGCTGGGGCATAGAGTGTCGAAGTAGGGGTACGCCAGGCTGCGGAAAGCCCTGGCCGTCAGGTTTCGCACTTCTTTGTCGGCATCATCCAGCTCGCTGACGGCGCTGGAGGCGCCGCTGGAGTGCTCTCCCGCCCTGCCGGCCCCGCACCGCGTCTGCAGCCGCGCGGGGACCGCGATGAATTTTTTTGCGTGGTCGCGGACCGCGTCCGGTTTTAAACCCGCATTGCGTTCAGCAGCCGCGGGGACACGGAGGCTCATGTCGCCTTCATGCTTGGCAGCGTAAGTAGTGTTTTGCTTTCCGCGCACGTTGCTAGACTCATTTATAGCCCGGGAAGCGGCTTTGATTGATAGGAGAAGCTGGGCAGCCGGGCTCCCGCCGGGGCGGCCGGGCTGCTTGGACCGGCTTTCCCCCGAGCTGGCGCGCTTGTCCCCGCCGGGGGTGTCGTGTTCGGAGGTAAGGCTGACGATCTCGGTGCTGCTGGTGTTGTCGATGCTGTCCGTCTGGTTGTTGGGGTCGCTGGTGGTCGTGCTGAGGTAGCAGCTATTCTCCTCCTCCTCCTCCGTCGGCGTGTCCCCCGGGGTCTCGTCGCTCCCGAAGGAGGCGTAGTCCACGAAGGAGTAGATCACGTTGTTGTCCTCGAAGTCCCAGCGGGCGGCCAGCCCCGCGTCGAAGTCCATGTCGTGGTCCACCTCGCTCAGCTGGATCTCCTGCGTGCTGATATAGTGCGCCTCGTCGCGGCCGCCGCCGGGGGGGATGCCCGGGGGGGCACAGGGGGGGGCCGCCTTGCGCCTCGCGTCCTCATCCTCCTCACTTTCGTAGCCGAAGGAGGACGAGGAAGTTTTGCCCTCTGTCGACACCGGGTCGCCCATTGCGGGAAAGCCGCCCGCCTTGGTCACCGGCGAAGGGCAGGAGGAGGAGGAGGACTCCGGGCAGCCCCCCGCCTCCGGAGGCCCGCCGCTCCCCGCAGCCCCCCCGGAGCCGGGGACGGAGTCAGCGCCGCATCCCGTCGCCGCGCCCGGGGAAGGCGAGCGATCTCGCCCGCAGTCCGAGGATGCTGGCCCCGCGGCCCCGCCCGGTGGCCCGCCACTCGCCGAGCCGCCAACATCCCCGGTCCCGCCGGCTCCGCTTTCCGGTGCGGGACCGGCCGCTCGCTCCGCGCCGCCGTCCGGGGCCAGCTCAGGGGTCTGGCGGCTTTCCTCCGGCCCCCGCGGCGCGCAGCGGATCTCCACGTACTCCGCCGCCTCCTCCTCCTTGATGGCCGCCTCCGGGCTCGGGCCCCGTCCCGCCGCCGCGCCCTCGGGGCCGGCTGGGTCGCCGGCGGGCGGCTGGCCGGGCGCGTCCATGCCGGGGCCGTCGGGGCGCGGCAGTGGCCCGAGAGGGCGGGCAGGCACGTGCCGGCAGGGACGGGCAGCGCCGCGGGGACGGGCAGGACCGTGGGGGTGGCAGCGGGCCGCCCACCCCCTGCCCTCCCCTCCTCTTCCCTTCCCTCCTCCGCGGAGGAGGGTATCACCGCCGGGGGGCGGAGGGGTCGGGCCGGGCTCGGGTGCCCCCCCCCCCCCCGCGCCGTAGCCAGCCAAAGGAGAGCGGAGGCCCGGTCGGTCGCCCAGGGGAGGGGGGGGGTAGGGGGGTAGGGGGATGTAGCCCTGCGGGGGGTCCCGGGACGGGTCCGGGTAACTCCGGTTTTTTCCGAGATGGGCGTCACTTGGCCGGTCCCAGGCGCGGACTATACATAGAGCCGGCGTCACTTATGCCGGTTGAACAAAATCCTATTTTAAACGTCTGTGTTTGTCGGAATAAAGGCGCCCAACCTCCCCGTGGAAGGGGAGAGCCGCCCCTGCCTCCAAAGATGCTGCTGCTGCCTGGCTCCCCGGCCGGTGGAAGAGACAGCTCCCGGGGCACCGGCTGGGCACGCAGGCTTGCCTATACCCCCAACGCACCCTCATCCCACAAGCAGCAGTGGCTAAACAGCTTCTTTCTTCCTTTAACTACCCTCCCACACCTCCCATCCCCAGCCGCAGGAGGTGCGTTGCAGAGGGGTACACTGGCTGCTGGCCTGGCCCTGTGCCTTCACAGTGGCCCGGAGAGCTGCTGGCCAGGGGATGCGAGTTGCCCTTTTCCAGGAAAAGCCATTTTAGACATAACTAGCACCTTAGATCTATTAACAGGCATTTCTGTGGCATGCCTGACCTTTGGTGACTGAGGGCTTTACTGAGCGGTCCCAAAGATGACACACCAAAAATCGCTCCAGAGTCATGGAAGGAAAAGGCGAGCTGTTTAAAGACTGGGGAAGAGAAATGGGGGAAAGCGAGCAACGTTGAGAAGCAGCCCTCAGGTACACAATGCAGGTAAGAGCCTAAATTTACAGCTTAAAAAACAAATAAGCCCCCACGCACTTGGACAAGCAAGTCGTTGTTGGGCTGGTAACATCGCACATTAGGTATGGAAGGGTTGTGGAAAACCCCAAAGCTGCATGCGCTGGCGTGGGGGACATGGTGTCCAGCCCTCCCAGGGATGCCATAGGGATGCAGGGACAAAGAGGTGAAGCAGAGGCCATCCCAAACCTCTCTCTAGCACTGCCCGTGTTAAAAAAAGTGCATTTCTCAGTGCTCCCAGCTCCTCACCCTACCCCATAGCTCTGCTGCCATCTGCCCCACAAGGTTGCAGTGTTCCCACTGCCTCTGGGGAAAATGACCTTCTTCCCTTATTGAGCCCAAGCAGCAGCTTGTGAGGGTCCCTGCAGCAATGGCAGGTTTCAAATCCCGCTTCGGCTAAGAATTTATTTTCTCCCTGGAGGAGAACAAGTGAGGTAGCTCCAGCTCTTATACCCTACATAGTCATGCAATAGTTTTTTTTTTTTTGGCTGCAGAGTGACAGTGGAAAAACTGTTGCTAAAGCACCAGGTGATATTTTAACGAAAACAAACATCCTCCAAAACTTGGAGGGTTTGGCGGGAGTCAGGTCAAGTATGGTGAGGCTCTCCCCACGCAGCAGGGATAACTGCGTGGTTCCCATCCCTCTTGAGGCTGTCCTACCTCCAGCATCCTTTTAATGAGGGGCTGGGCACCAGCTCTTAGGTGTACTTGGCCTACCCAGCCTTCATCATTCCTTAGCCCAGGTTCATGTAGCTTCAACTCCTCTTATTCACAAAATCACTGTGTAGTCCTCCATGAAGCTATGGTAGATGGCATCAGCATTCCCTAAAGAAAACTTGACCAGGTTTTGTGCCCCCCCGCCTCCCATTTTTGACTTGCCCCCCCTCCCCGTCCCAAGCATCCACAACAAAAACATGACATTACTAGAGAAAGACCATATTTTTAGCACCTTATTAAAGAGAGATCTTGGTTTCAACTGGCAGTGGGACAAGACTAGATCCTCAAATACAGTTCTTTCCAAACGCTTGGGATGCAGAGGGATATTAGGTTTTAAACCCTGATGATTCATTGTACTTAGGTAGAGCGCTGGCAGCAGTAGTATCCCTGCCTCCTGCTCTGCCTCTCTTCTATCAGATGCCTCCTCTCAAACAAGATCTGCACCCCATGTTCTCACTGCCCCCACCTTCTGATCCCCCAAACCAGGGTCTCCCCTGTCAGTCTCTCATACCTAATTGTCCTCTCTAGTATTTGGTTTTCCTGCATTAAGAATGCACAAAAAAATCAGATTTTTGCTTGTGAAACCTGCACAATTAAAAGTGGTTTTTTTGTTCTTTTTTTAAGTTGTAACAGTTGTTCGTATACTCCTGCCAAGATCCCCAGACAAGTTCCCCACCAAAACAAGCACTGAAACCTGACTCTTCATTTATCTATTTCCATGGTCTAGTTTCCAGCTACGGGCCAGCATTAGCTTTTTTCCTGTTTTCCTTTGGTGATACCTTGAACCAAATCTGCTCAGTCTTAGAATACCAGGCAATGATTCTCACAACTGAGGCTCAGACCGTAACGGAGCACCCATACATGTATGTTTATAATGTATCTATGTCTCCACCACAGGGAATTTATGCCTCCGATGACAAAAATACATACATAAAATCCACACCTGTTCTTCCCCACTTTCAGTTACGGCTAGCCCTGGAGGCCTGCCTGCCTTAGTCAGTCAGACCAGTGTATTTCCCGTGGCACTGGGCTGTTGTTACGGTGTACAGAGCCACCCCAATCCTAATGCCTGTTGAAAAAAAGCGAAACTGTAACATCCAGCTTAAGTGCTGTAATAATCACTATATGCATACTGGAGGAGGGGGGAAAATGAGAAGGATCTCCTCCTCTTTTTTTTTTTTTTTCTTCTTTCTTTTTGGTATCAGTAATTTCTGCCCTGACACGGTGCCAGCCACTCAGAGATGCATCGCTGTGAGTCTGGCCCAGAGCAAAGTGTAAAATTCCATGGGGGTTTAGGCTTAATTCCTTCTCCTCAGCCTTTCCTCTTAGCTACTTCAGTGTCAGCTTTTCTAGACCCTGTTTCAGAGGTGCCTAATAAGACCCATACGTCGTATTTGAAGCTTGGGCGCACGGCTTGAACCTAGGGACTGACTCCCAGGACTGCTCCCCCGTAGGGCTGCCTAGAAAGGACCAAAGTTCTTCAACAGCTTTGCAAAGGTGTGGATTTTTAGTTTTTTTTAAAAAGTTTTTCTATATCTATTACCATTGTCAAACAAACCCTACACCAAGCAAAAGTAAAGTGATAGACCTGTTTGCTCCCAGCCAAAAGTACACAGGAAATCTGTGGCCCCATGATGCCTTCTTGCAGATAGCAATTTCTCACTCTGCTCTGGCAAGACATCTCAGCTGATTAACAATGAGATCAATGTGATTTTACTTAAAAATGTTGGGTATCAGTAACTAATGCACATCATCCTAATGATCCTAGTAATACTCAGTTGAGGTGTTCATTATTAACACTTTTTTGTGTTTTCCACCTTTAAATCTCTCTCACTCACTCCAGGTAAATGATGTCCAAGATTTCTGCATCCAGATCTGCTGCGAAGTGTTCCTGATGCCGTCCTGACAACCCCACCAAATCTGTACATGAATGCCTTTCGTAACGGCATAGCTACTCTACTTTTAAGCTCTTACTGTTAAAAATGACAACCCACACTGTTCAACCACATTCTGCCCTTTGCTAATGTAAGGTTAGGTCAGACAGGTAAAAGTGATGCGAAAAATTTGGATAGGCTGGATTATCTGTGCACCTTAAAATACAACACTTAAGGAAGCAGCAGGGAGGCAGGATTCACAAGGGATTTAAGAAGAGGCACTTAAGAGCAGAATAAAGACATTAAGGATGAGGTTAGGGAGACGGTAACTATGCTCTGCATAGGAGAGGATGCAGAAGGCGGCATGGGGGTTTTTTCCTTTAACTGAGACATGGACTGAAATATGAGCAACTGCTGGAGGAACAGCAGGAGGGGAAGGATTTAGTTGAGCTTTCTTTGACTAGGAAAAGGGAAAATAGTAATTTGTTAAATCACATTAAGAAATGTTAATACCATGTTACACATTTTAGTTCTTACAGTGTTCAGTCACAGTTTTTAAAAACTGAAGTAGGAATAAAAATCACAAAGGTGTTAATAAAATCATGCCGATCCAGAAGGAAATAAAAACAATATTTGCACAGAGAAGGCAGATGCGATTCCAGTCACTAAGATGGCTTGCAGGAGAAGTTACGCTACTCGCATGGAAAGAAATGATGGCTTCTGCAGAAAACAGGGAAACAGCAGAAGGATTCTGCTGCATTCTGTGCACACAGCAAAAGACTTCGTTTTGCTATAGGTTCTGAGAGAGATGAAGAACGATTCAGTCATAGAAAGAAGCTTTAATTTTTGGCTGATTAATCTCTTATGAACAATATTGGAATACTGCTGGACTTGATTTCTCTCTCAGTAGTTTTTTTGGTAACGTTGTGCATTGTCAAAATGAGCTTGGTGGCAGACATCATCTTTCTCATCTTTGAAATCAAAGCATATAAATACTTGGCTAGAGTTTAGATGTGTGTGTTAAGGAGAAAGGAAGACTGAAACCTGCACCCAGATTTGCCCTCAGGAATTGTGCTTGAGAAAGAGGGAGAAAAAGCTACTTTGGGAAGGAGAACGGGACTTGTGGTTTAGCAATAAACAGCAAGGCCCAGCACACATTATAAATCTCTAAGTGCTACCAGATATATCGAAAGAAAATACAATACCCACACATGCACTTTGTTACGGAAACTTTTTAACAAACCCAAGTGGAAATAAAATGGGATTTTTAGAGCTTGCACTAGACCAGTGTTTCTCCTGAGATTTAGCAAGGGCCTGGCTGACAAAGTACTGAGTCCTAAGTGAAAACCAACACCTGGACAGGTCTATCCCTTCTCGCATGCAGAAGACTACACCAGCTGAGGGAATCGTTTCTTTTCCATCCTGAGCCTGCTGGAGAGATTGAGGGGCTCTTCTAAACACTCAACCTGCAAATTTAAAACATATGTGGTCTCCTTCCTGGCAGACGTCTCCATTTTAGTGAAAGTCAGACCCTCTGCTGAGGAAAAAAAAACGTGGAGCTGGGTGGATTTCAAGACCTTGACCCAAGTGTTTGAGCTTACAGGATTCAAAGGCCTTGGCGTGGCCCTCCGAATGGGAGGCCACTTTTCCTTCCAGGATGAGATGGGATCGTTTTCTGGCCGTTGCCTTAGGCTCCGCAGTGTGCTCCCATGTAACTGAGCCCCTGCGAGAATCGGTGGCTGAAGTGCTTGTTAAATGACAAAAAACCCCAGCCTGTGTCTCCCTCTGCTATAAGCAGCTCTCGCTGGATGCCTTACAAGGTCTGCAGAAGATGCATATATTTTTAAAACAGATCCTCCCCCTTGCTACCCATCCTTCTCTTCCAGACCCCAAAATCTCATGCCAAAACAAACAGGCAGGAAGGTAATCCCAGAACGAGCTTAGATTTCTCTGGTACTTTTCAGTCGTGCTGCAAATACAGTCTAAATGTGAGTTCATGTATTTATATGGTGAGTCTGCTACTCAGACGAAATAAATTAAATACTTGCTGAATTTTGCATATGTCAGGTCAAACAGTGTCTACAATGTCATTGATACAAGAGAATATTCTGGTGGCTATTACACGTAGACAGCAATAGCACATGCAATGTGCAGGACCTTGCTGAATAAGACTATTTATAAACACTTTATTGCCTTCACCAACATCCTGACAGATGCCTGTCCAACCCGTCCTGACAAATTTCTGCTTGCAGAGGCTTCATAGCTTCCCCAGTACTGGATTATCCATGAAAAATGGTCCTCAGGTCTATCTGAATCCTCCTTGCTGTAAAGCCATTATTTCTGCCACAGCTGGAAGAAGACATGATTCCCACTCTCCGTGCTGCAAGTTTTTGTATATCTAAGGGTGACTAGCGTGTTTCCTTCACTCACCATCTTTTCATTAGGCGTTGACAGCCCTAATTCACTTAACCGTGGGACATATGCTCCCATTAATGCTCTTCAGACTTTCTTTAGCAAATCTGTATGTGTGGTGCAAAGAAGTGGTCACAAGATGCCAGGTGGAGCCTCACCCCTGGTGAGAAGAGGAGGGGGATCACTTTGTGTTCTGCTTATACGCCCCTGAGTAACTAATCTGCTGTTTTCATGCTGGCATGACCACGTCCTCCAGCTCAGGCCCTACTGCCAGCACGTTTTCCATTCATCCTCCAGTTACTAATGAAAATACTCAACAAAGGCAACTGTGCTGACC
Source organism: Numenius arquata (assembly GCF_964106895.1). Classification (NCBI taxonomy): domain Eukaryota; kingdom Metazoa; phylum Chordata; class Aves; order Charadriiformes; family Scolopacidae; genus Numenius; species Numenius arquata. Next base: position 32,123,959 of record NC_133580.1, on the reverse strand, counting down.
CCCGTAAGTTCACTACTAATACAAAACTGACCTTGGAGCACGATCCAAGCAGCCGTTTCTCACCTCATAATTTCACCTGCACGATGCTTCCCCAGATGGCTCAAAGCAGCGTATCATGCCGTACCAAAGCCAAACACCATTTCTGCGCCCTCTGCAAAGCCCATTCCCCTATTTTAGAAGGAAGTCAGAGTGACTTATCAAGAACAAGCCCTATCAAACTCACATTGGCTGTTATTTATCTGCTGTTTTTTAAGGGCCGACAGAGTGCATGTTTATACCAGTATTTTTCCAGGAACTGAAGTTACACTGACTGATTTCAACTTCTCTGCTCCTTCCCCCGTGTCTCTCAAGGTCCCTTTTCCACAGGATCACCTCTTCCAGGTCGCTGGTCCACTCCAGTCTCCCATCATGGGCCTGCCTATAGAAATGAACTTTCTGGACTGGCCCTATTCTTTGTACAGTATTATCAGGTAACCCGAGAACTGCAGATGTATCTGATTATTGGAACTGTGGAGGCGATTGCCACAAAATCCGAAACCGTGACCTTTCCTTGAGGTGTTATCACCAAGCTGGTGGGGGGACAAGAGAGCTGATTTATGACCATTCATTAAAATGACACGAAACTGATTATTTATAGAGGTGGGCTTAAGCTGAAAGGTGCAGGCTCCAAACCTGTCTTCTTCATAGTGTTTGGACATGGGAAAACAAGGAATGATTTCTTGAAGCAATGTGAATATAACTGGATTACATTTTGTTATTTTTTATTATTTTTTGTATTGTATTTTAAAATATATTTTCTTATTTCTATTTAATAATTTCTATAATCTTCTCATAGTTTATTAATTTGTTACTTTACTATTTTTATTGATAGATTTTATGAAATATATTTTTATTGTTTTAATCTATTTTTAAAAAAATCTATTTTTAACTGGCCAGGGGCCATCACATGAAAACATAAAGGAGTACTATTGTTTTTCACTTACTTTAGAATGAGAAACACAAAGAGCCAGGCTGGATTTTATATTGGATAATACCATCTCTTTATGCAATAGACTGCTTTGCAGAGGGGTTTTGAATTCTGGCAACAATTTGTCGACATAAGAAACGCTTCTACCGACGAATGCGCGCCCAAGCAGTAAATTGCAAATCGGTTATCGTGGGACTGTAACATGAAATTGCCACGCTTTGGAGAGCAGCCAGCCTTGGATTGGGATTAATTTGCTCGCAGCGTTCAATAAATAATGTTCGGAGGGCCACGTGAAAAGCGATCCCTGTTCATTATGCACACCTCCCTGCCAGGGGGCCTATGTTTGGTCACTGAGCTGAAGTTCGTGCAGCAAATGTCTTGGGGGTATTTCTCTCTGGGCTTACAGTAAAAGCCAGCTAAAGTGCCTCCCATCGCATGGCGATGAAAAGGAGGATCAAGCAGCCCTTGGAGTGAAGCCTCTCTCAGGCTGGAGTTGCTATATATAGGGGACCTCAATAAACACCATTATGACCCGCGTGTGATCCGCCTGCCCAGAATTAAGGTCACATACATACTTTTGTATATGTTTTTCCACTGGCTCTCTTAGCTTAGAAATTGAAGAATTACAGGTGAGAAGCTGGCTACATAATGAGGAGTTATAAATCCAACCAGCTCCCATCCAACAAACCCCTTTAGTCAGTACACCAGGCAACTGCAGGGGAAAGTAAGAATGAGATTTTTAAACCCAGGTGTAAAATCCATTGTAAAGGTCAGGTTTATAAGGAGACTATCCCAAAATGCTAATGACATGACAGTTTTATGAGGCTGGAAAATGATAGCTTGGCTGAAGCCGAGTAATACTAGAGCAAGGGATTTATTTAAATTGGACTACTTTTTTATATTGAATTTTGTCCTTGATCCTGCCAAATCTCACTGAGATGAGAAATCCTTACTTGTGTAAGTACCCCCCCACGCTCAGCTGAACAACTGAGATAAGATTATTTATTGTGAGGAATTATTCTGTAATCTTTTCTTCCAAAAGTTTACATATTTTTCTGCAGTGTATATAATTGAAAGTTATGCGAATTTTAATGTCTATAATTTGCAAAAATATTTATAAAATATCGGCTCTTAATAGCTAGCTTCAGAAACAGAAGTACAATACAGAAACACCAACTTTGACACAGTTCTAACTTAGAGAAGCTGCATTTCTCCGTTGTAGTACAGGAGGACAACCTGTCCAGAAGAGTCAAATGTACACTTTTAACAGAGATGCATACAAGCATAGCCTGCACAGCCTTAGCTGTGCTCCCTGAGAACAGGCATTTGTGTATCTAACCAGAGCAAAAGTACTTTTTCATTTGCAACGTAAAAATCTCTCTCATCTTAATGCTGTTTCTTCAAAAAGCAGCATCAACATCCAATCTGTTTTTTCTTTTTTTTAAACTGTGTCCTAATACTTGTGCAAGGAGTTAATTCAGCCCCTAGAAGACTGTAAGAAGCCTCTGGACACATTCATCATCAACTGGGCGGTTCTTGTCATGCTGAAGCATAATGCAATTTTCATTAACCTGCAATTTCAAGCTTCAGCCTCAATACATAAAATATCTATCTATAGCTGTGTAAAACATAGCTAGCTATCTATAGCTATGTAAACGGTAGCTATAGATATGCTATAGCATAGTATCTATACATAGTTATGAAAACATAAAATATCTATCTACAGCTATGCTAGGTTTTTGCTTATATAGTTCTGTGTTTCCCACAGTTCCTTTAATCAACAGTGATTTAAGGAAAATAGGAATATTTTAAACACAAAAATTGTCTATTCTCTTTTCTCCAGCAGTCCAAGGTTCTCTGACTAGGTCTACTATTTCCCTTTACAGCAGTATCTTGAAGAGGCAGGTGGTGTTTTAGCACCCGGGCGCTGGGGTTTAGTAGGGCTTTCTGCACCAAGCACGCAGGCCTGATCCTGCAGGGTGTTGAGCGCTTCCCAGGAAGCGATGAGCTCTCTGAAATCCCTGCGATTCGGTTCCCTGGGCCAGGCAGACACTGACCCCATCTCCACCAACACTCTCCTGGGAATCTTCCCCTCCCCAGCATGCGCCAACCTCCTCCTCCAGCGTTGGAGGTTCTCAATTAACAAATTGCTCAACCTGGTAATAAGGCAGGGTGAATTTGGGGGAAACACCGGCTGCTGTGGAGGCCACTCCACCAAAATGCTCATGTATTTGTCCACTTTCTGATTGGAGCACGTTTGCAGGTAGCTCCTCAGCGAAGAGGGCTGGTGTGCAAACCTGGGCCAAACTGACCCTACGGGGCAATGCTCTTCCTCCAAACAAGCCTCTTCTGCACAGAGGCTCCTGCAGTTGCCAGGTGGCTTCCTACCTCTCTGCCCACACTGTCACACCACAGCCAGGGAATCACGCAACTGAGCATGGATTGTCTTCTGCTTTGGGTAAGTCTTTAAGTTGAGAGAAATCAGAGGGAAAGACTTCCCCCTCCTGTCTGTGAATGGTTTCCAAGCCTCCCTGTGAATCAAGAATGTGAAAGCAAAACCAAAACCCCCCTCTGTTTTGGAAAATTTAAATACTAACCACTTTTTCTCCTCCTCTTTTTCCAACTTAAACTCCTTGCTGAATTTAACCCAAATTAATAAATAGGTCTAAAGCGTTCAGTAAACAAGCAACCAGCTGGAAATTTTTTGGCCACACTCTACTAATTCTTTTCTTTCCTATACTGTTCGTACAAGCTTAGATGACACAAAAGATTGCTACGCAGTGACACAAGTAACAACTATATTAGCTTGTGGCTGCAGGGTAGCACGTAGTGCAGAGATACTTGAGCTAGCTTTAAATTGGCTAGCTGGGATGCTGGCCATTCATTCATCTGCAAAAGCTGAGAGGTTAAGTTGGGTTGGGATATCGCACCTTTAGGTACCCTTGTGTAAGCTTTTTCATCTCATCGCCACATCGCAGTCCCCTCCGCAACAGCAAAGACCCTCAAGGGCCAAACCCAAGAACATGATCCTTGTCAGAGAGATTTTCTGTATTTGTTATAGCATTTGTGACATGAACAACAAGAAAAGCACTTAGATTTTTTTTTCACAAAAGCTGTTTCTCACCTGCTGCTCAGTTTTAGAAGACTGGAAAACTGAAACTTCATCCGAGTTTTATCCCTTTACAATTACTTTACATATTTTCATTCCTGTTTCCTGACCCCACCAGGTCTAAGCACAGATGAGAGAAAATGCTTCTAGAATAAGACTCTTCCCCAGACCTTAAAGAACAGAAAATAAGGACAAAATCAAAACCAACAAGCTCTCCAACCCCATAAATCCAAAACCACCTGATTCAAAACAAACAGGTATCATGCCCTTAGAAACCTCCCAGCCTAATTTTTAAGGCTGAAAAGACTCCAGGAAGACTCCTTCACTTTAATGCCTGTCTGGCCAAACGTTGAGGTTCACTGATGTGTAATTCATTCCACTTTGTGCCAAGAACTCAGTTGAGCTGCTCAGACTGGGAGTGCAGGCTCCTTGTATAGCCAGCAATGGGGGAATTCAACCCACCTAAAGTTCCAGGAGCTCTGTCATTAGCCTACAGTAATCAGCTTCTTACGTCAGACGAGTCACTTTGGTGCATAAAGGCTAGTAGCACAAACTTTCCCATCTGGCCATAACATAGCTGTCTTGCTTCACATTTACAAGGAAAAGCAAATGGGGTTTCCAGAGGGACTGCTGCTCTGAGTCTTTTTTAGGGACTCAGAGAGGTATGTAATATACTAGAAACCCACTGCTGGGTTTCAGTAAAAAGATCTGCCAGATGGGTAGCTCCGTCTGGACTGGGATCAGTGGTCTTGCTGAGTCTATGTAGTTAAAGGGAAAGCAAATTAAACCAGTTTGTGCTTTGGGCTGGCTTTGTGAATGGTGGCAAGCCTGATGCAAACGTTCAAGTGGGTTTGTATGGAAAAAAAGTAGTCAGATACAAGCTTAGTGCCTGACACCTCAAACAGCACTCCAATGATATATTTAGCTTGAATGAACTCCCGAGCCCTGGTTCAAATGTGTTCCACTACTGCATGTTCACCTCCGTGCTGGAAAAAGATGAGTCCACAAAGGTCTTATTCTGGTACACCAGTAGCCCGAGCCAATTGACTTTCTATGCAGTAAGTCATATGAAGTGAATATAAAGCAGGCAGAGAACACAGAGTAATGATTTTCTGTTGCTGGCTGATAAAAGGAAGCACACACTGATCTTTTTGGACAAATCACTGTGCTCAGCTGAAACCTTCATACCTCCTCCTGTGAATATGCTGAAGAGCTTGGACACTTAAAGTGATCCGAGCTAAAGTCAAGCACCACTTGTCGATAAAGCCCTAGTTAACACATATCCTGTTTGGGCTGTACAGTTGTTTTTAGTGATCAGATATAGCAAAAAGCAGTTACGGGGATATGATGGCAACCCGAGAAGAGCTGTGAGGTGACAGAGAGAGTATAGCCCATAGATTGAGCTGACCAGACCAATGCTGATCCCTAATGTACGCAGCCAGGCTCTCAAGTTACGTGATTTAGTCCATAGCTTATCAGGAGCGATATAACTAATCACATATGTTTAGGGGAAAGGCACGATTTATCAGATCCTACCCCAGAGGTTCATGTTCTCTCTCTTTACCTAGAAAAGATGGTCATCCAAGGTTACGGGAGAAGTAGCTGAGAGATCAGCACGCAAAAACTTTCATGGCAGCTGCCTTCGTCTGTTAGGCAGGCTTTTCTACCCCAGAGCAGATGGCTTTGAAGTTGGCACAAAAGCCAAACAGACAAGACATAGATACATGTACAAAAGCTTTCTCACTCCCACATGCATTAATGCCCTCTGAAGACAAGTCACACCGGACTTTCACAGAGAGGTCTCTGGGTAAGAGTGTGGAGGAAGTTCATTACATTCTCCTTTTTAACAAATTAGTTTGGTTCCCAAGCTTTGTTAGTCAGGAAGTGACTGGGTAGCTGAAAATTCAATACTGTCACAGTATGCTGCTGCAAGAGGTGAAGATGTGTTTGTCCTCTACTACGTTCTGCACCGGATTTATTTTCAGATACCGTGTTTATAAATTAAAGTACTGGAAGTAGTGAAGAAATACTTAGGAAGAACATATTAAAAATGCACCTGTGTTAAAAGAGCATCTCAAAAATAAAACACTGAAAATTCAAGAAACAGCTTTTTCTTTTGTGCTAATCAGAGGAAGATACAGCATATGACTGAAGTCGAATACTGCCACTTTGTTTTAAGGGGACACCCCACCCTCAACCCCCATTAGCAATAAGAAAAGTCAGCAGAGCTATTAGTATCCCTGATAACGCATTACAAAGTTTTCTGCAATTCTATACCCTTGCTGCTGTTCCTGTGCAGAGTGTTTCCCTGGGTATAAGGGAAAATAAGGCTATAATTTCTTGACTGATCATCTGACCTACCAGAATGTGGATTATCTGGTCTTCCTCAGTGCAAAGTGGTTGTCAGTACTTTATGGCTGTAGCAGCTGGTCAGCAAGGCAGAACAAAAGAGCAGACCTGTTAATAAAAATGAACAACCTTTAAAATGACAGACAATTGTTTGCATATGCAGAAATCCAAAGTATAGCTTTTTCTTTAAAACATATATAGAGAGAAGGCAACCTGCTCTTAACAAAAAGTTTATCTGTTTTTTCATTTGCAAAACCAGAGAAATAAAACCATTCATTTCCCATTGATCGGGTTCCCCTGACACCAGTACAAGGTGAACCTTCTCACAGTTTGACCAGAGGAGTAGCTGTCGTGTTGACTTTGCAGCCTATCTCCAAATTGACATGAACATGAAAGCAGAATCAAAGGCTCACTCCACCTGCTGAACAACCTGCAGCTGCTCCAGCATTTTCACCAGGGATGAAATAAAGAATTCCTCCCAGCTGGACATTACCTGACCTCCCAAAAGCAGAAGAGGATTTCAAGTTTTTAAGCAAAAGAGCATGGCAACGTACCAAGCTGGATTTATATTGATCAAGCAGCATTTTAGCTTGATTTCCTCAGCCTAATTTTAAGTGCAGTGTACCATAGCAATAATCTCCATCATCCCTTGTCAGCTGGACAGGCCTGAAATACTTCTCAGGAGAAGACAGGAAGGTGAAGTGAGTTATCCAAAATTTTTTGCCTTAAGAACCTGGTATCTTCCACAGACCCTTTATTTTTTGTCACATCAATGCTGACATGAATGTTAAGACGAGGATGCAATAGCTTCACTGGCTATTTATAGAGGCACTGTATAAAGATCAACAGATGTTTTCAGAAGAGCCGTGTACTTCAAAATGGTTACTTGCAAAAATTTCCTTTAGAGAAGTCAGAGCATTAGAAAAAACTGTAACACAGAAACTGAAAAATAAAAAAGCCCTGACTTGTTAAGGTTTTCTGGAGGATCCACCAGTTGTAAGGGTAATTGCTGTTATAGTCCAGCTGTTGTGGGCTGCTTATGTCTTTGATCAATTAATGGTTTAAAACATGGAAGTGTGGGAAAAGAAAGTCAAAAGTACTGATGCTGTCAATAATTCACAGCAACACCTCAGACAAGGTACATGTCGAATTTTTGGCACTAGATTAAAGGGTAATCATATTGCCAATTCCAAACACTGCAAATTCAAAATTAATCAGATTTTTGAAAACAGTGTAGATAGACGTACTAGTTGGGAGCCTCCATTGGTCACTCTCAAATTCTACTATTAAATCACAGGTAATTTTTTAATAAAAGCTGACACAGAAAAATAGCCCATATATCAAAACACACCACCAGTTCTACCAGTGTCATGGCAAAGTTACAATGCAGCTGTGAGGTTTTGCTAAAATGCACAATAAGTACGAAGTACAAAACAAAGTATCCCTTTCAAAATAAGGCAGATTTTGATGAGAGTCTGACTACGAAATATTACCAAGGCAAGTTTCAGCCAAGTCAGTATAAAAGCATAACTACTGGTTTTACCTTTGAAGTTGGGTTTATTTTACTCAGTCCTCTTTAGTACCTACAGGCACTAAAGACACTTGCCTTATTCTCAAGGTGAACTGTCTAAGCAGTAAGTTATTCCAGGGGGCTTTAATCCTCAGGATAAATATGTTTGCCTGAAAGCATAAGGAGTGCAGGCTGAGCAATCATCAGGCATCTACAGGGTCAGGGCTTTTTCATAGCAACTGGGAGCAAAGAGTGAAAATGAACATCATTATCACTGCTAACGAAGAATGAAGAGCTCAAGCTAGCCATGCGGTAGAGCCATCAGGAAGGATGTCAAAAATTGGCTAATAAAATCTAGTAAGTGTGAAGTTTATGTGACCTTTCTATATGGAAAGCAAGTTCTCCATATAAAGCGTGCTCTCAGAGCTGTCAGATGGGGGGAAATGTCTGGTACAATACCTTCCCTGCTCTCAGTTTAGCATGTGGAGCAGAACAGAGCCTGTGCTTTCACTAATCTCTCATTACATCCAACGAGCAGCACGGATAACCATCAGGGAGAATATTCTGACCTTCATTAGATATTCACAGGTCCCTGAGCTAGAAGCAGCTAACTTTACAAGCATCCTGATAAAACCCACCTCCTGCACTTGAAAGCAGCCTAGAACAAGATACCTGATTTCAGAATTTCAAGATTTAATTTGAAACACCTCCTAGGACCCAAGTCAGGAGTGGAATTTGAGAAGAGTTTTACTGCCAAACTAAAGGCACCCAAATAAAATCCTGGCTCCAAATAGCTCCGAGTTTTGTGATACTCGAAATGCAGACTTGGAATTTTGTAAAACACCATGTAGGATTTTCTGTTCCTTTTTGTCAACACCTATTACAGGTTATTGACCTGAACGGCAGTGCATCAAACTCATGTAGTATCTCTGCACACCAGATGAGCAACTGGCAAGTTAGCAGACGTCCGAAATTAAGCTTCTTCATTGTTTTAAGCAGAACAGGTGCCCAGCTGTAGTTGTCCTTGCCCATACTGTGGTCCCTGCCAAAAGCTCCGTTCAGGACAGGGTCCCAGCTGGGCTAGATGCTGTAAAAGCAGAGTACAAACCTCAGAGAAGAGCTCCAGCAAAAGCTTGTAAGGGCCAAAACAGAGGCAGCAAGGAGAGAAAGTGAAGTGATTGGAGTAAACCCGGCACACGTCCTGCTAGCCTGAAGGCATCAAACAGGCAGCTCTGAGGACATTTCATTTTAAATTTGGCCTTAATCTATCTGACCCAGTTCCTCCCTTTGTAATTTTCAATTAAGCCTATAAGAAAAAAAGAAACACAGCTTTGTTTAAACCACTTGAAGCCTTTTCTGCTGGTTTGAGCAGCAGACCGCAATAGCATATGTTGCGTTCAGGCAAAACACAATATTCTCAGATTCTGAAGCTTCCTGCCCATTTCCATGATTAAGAATTTCATCCAGAAAAACCCTCTAGAAAAACCCATCCAGAAAAATCTGCCTCTATAGCAGCAAGACCAGTGCCCATATGAACACTGGCAGGCACGAGAGCAGGGAAGTTGCTTGTGCACCCCCGGCAGTGGGGCAATTAGCACAGTTATCCTGGTTCTGGCTTTCAATGAAGACTGTGAGCGTGACTGGTCTTGTTCTCTCACCTGAACATGGTCAGGCTGTGCTTGGGTCCTTTGTGTGGTCTGCTTGTGCAGTGGCACCGAGGAGGGGCAGATGAAACATTTCTAGCTAGAAGGTCCCAGTGAGGCTTCAGTAGCCTTCATCAAATGGTCACTATCCTTCTGGTGTGCTGGTCCTAAATAAGAGTCCTTTGCTCGGTTGCTTTAAAACTTTCCATATGGTACAAAGAGACAGAAGGCACCATTTCTGAGGGATTAGAAGTGACCTCTGCTCAAATGCTTGGCTACTCTTGCCTACGATGAGGCAAAGCCAGGTTCCTTTTTCTTTTGCTGGGTAAGGATGGCAAGTTGCTTTATTTGAACTTTTTCAAACTGGTCTGATAGCCCCATGGGAACTCCCAGAGAAATTCAGGTTGTTGCAGATTTCTCCAACACTTTCTTGTCTCCCAGCTCTAACTTACGGCTTATGTTCAGTTTAGGTGTTTGCCTTTTACAGGCAAGTTCTTGCAATGCTGCATACTGTAACCATATTTTAAACAAGGTAATGCTTAACTGCAGAGTTTTTAGCAGTTCTCCGAGATGGGGTCAGTGTCTACAGGGACCTTGCAGTGTCCCTTGCTAAATGGCAACAAGGGAGATGCACTTAGGGGCACCTAAGGGGCAGATTGGCACCTGTGGGACAGAAGAGACATCTGTTGCTCCCATATTTTAGCAGCACTAATCCATGACAGGAAGAGCAGGTTTGAAGCCCTCAGGGTTTAAGTCAATCATACTGAAATGCTCTGCACAAGAGGATTGGGGGCGGTAGATGTCTAATCAAGGTCTAGATGGGTCACGTTCATTCAAGGCAGAAGACATTTTGGAATTTAAAGGAGAGCTAAACCCTCGCCAGCCGTGCCTCGCTGCCGTAGGTGGCAAAGGGGAAGAGAGACGAGCTGCAGCTGTCTTGTCTCAGTAGAGGAGCACAGGGTGCATGTACAGCTCTCGGGGAGCTATTTGAGAGGCTCCGGCTTTGGACACGGGCTCGGCGTGCATAATGAGAGGTACACAAGGACACCCAGAACATGCCCATTCTGTGCAAGGCGCTGCAGCATGAGACCCCCTCCTGATTCATATAGATACCTGCACCTCACGACCTTGCTGTACAGCAGCACAGACCCCAGCGGCAAAGACCGTATCGGACTGTAACCACATGCATCTCAGCCGAGGCACAGTGCTTCGTTGCGCTGGCTATATTGCTTCTATCTCCAGAGCTAGCTCCTCTGGTGTTAACTTTAGTACCTTGACACCTTTGCACGTGTGCTCTTCACTCACAGGAAACCCTGAATTTGCTGCCAATGCAAACAGCCACAGGCAGGCACACAAACATGTGGAGTTTATGCAGCTTTTCTCCCTACAGCCTGGGAAAATGTGCCACATCGTGACTTGCCTTCCACTCCCTTTCCTAAGGAACTCATAGTACCAATATATTTCTTAACATGCCCTTTGCTGTTCAACAGGCCAGCCTACCGGAGTAAATGCCACTGTAATAACACTTAGTGCCTACTGTACAGCATTTAGAAGTATTGAGTTTGTGCAGCTCTGAGGTAGAGACAGTTATGGTCCTGATAGCTCTATGTTGTAAATATTTTTTGAATACGGTGAACTGCATGCAGAAAGAATTGAAGACCAGATTATGTCTGCAAAGCCACTGGCAGTTTGGGGAATAATGTAACACATGCAAGTCCTCTGAAAGTAACAGGACAGACCAGCTTTTGCCATGATTTTGATGAGAAAACATATATGTCTTTGTACAGAAATATCCTTTCACTGCTCTTTTAGATCATGGATGTGATCAAGTTTCATTCATTTCCTTTACAGACCACAGGGTGGCAAAGACTGCTTGGTACTTGGCGTCTGTACAGCGAGATGACAAGCTGGAAAGCTGGGTCCTCAGCATGGAGATGGGTAGAGCCCTATGAAGCACCCACCGCCCTTGACTGAACAGAAAACACAACCACAGCAGCATGCACTCCATCGGCTGGGCATGCAGGTTATATTCCCTTCCCATGGGAGGGACGTAGGGCAAGGAACAAAACAAAGAAGATAGGCTTCCAGGTGGAGCCCATAAAAGGCCAGGTCTTCATGCGTTCCAGGTCTCTAGAGCCTAACATGGACCGATGGCACTTCAAGGCCCCACTGATGATTCACACTGCAAATAAACTTCAGAAGGCAGCAGGTGCTGGCGCTCATCAGAGGATGAAGCACAATTGTTTTCTAGTGAACAGAGTAATTTGAAAAGTATTTGTGCCATCTTGCCAAAAACACAAACTGTGCCACGTTTATTTTTAGATGCAGATATCGCTCCGGGAAGAAACCACAACCAGTTATGTCACGCATAAATCAGAGCTACCTGCTGATACCATCACAGAGCTTACTACAGTGCTTTTTAAAATGGCTAGCTACCCAAATCCAAGGCTATGTTTTTCATTGACCCATGGTGAGCTATGATGCACTATTAGGTACCCAAACTTTAATTTACATCTCAAACTACCTGCTTTCTCAAGGACCAAAATACTCACTGGGATGAAGGTGTTGGGCAGGGAAGGGAATATGCAGCCTTCTCTTCTTCAGCACATTTCTATTCCACACTTTTGGCTCCCCGGGGAGTATTTTGTGGTCCCTGTTACAGTGTGATTATTTCTTTTTTTTTTGTAAACATTTCTCCTGTTGGGTGAATAGTGCTGTGCAGAAGGGAAGGGACTTGATGTACTGGTCTGTGAGCTATCAAAGTGTGTAATGCAGGGGCTGTATGAGGGATTTAGGTGGATGGATGCTCCGTGCTGCTGCAGCAGTTCTGTGTAGTCACACAGCAGGCAAGCTGGCAGCTCTCGTTAACCTCTCCAGTGGATTAGACACTGGAGGGGCACAAAGGCCTGCACTGGGCTTGTCTGAATTGCATCTGGTTGTTGTTCAGGTTATTTTTTCGGAGGCTTTTTTTGTTGCAATCTGCTTTCAGCGCCATGCCGTGCTGGCCCCTCTTCTGCTCCAGCTTCTCACGGCATTAATGTTTGCATGAAACTGTGTGACATTATTCACCCCTGGATCCCACACAGCTCTGCTGCTCTGCACACAAAGGCGACACGCTCCTTCAGGTACCAGCATCCCAGTCAGATTAATAGCATTCATGATGCACAATGGCATAAAAAAAAAACCCCAACATTTCCTGTATCAGCAACAAAGCTTGTACTACACAGCAAACATACGAGTCTTAGAAAAAGATGTGTGAATATACATTTATACAAACAGAGAAGGGTTATGTCAAAAGAAAGAAGTTTCTGCAAGACTTCCTTATTAATAGTGTTTTCTTGTTGTTCTTGTGTCATATGCTATGGTTATCTATTGTCTCACATTTCCTGTCTTAAAAGGCTGTTTGACCCTCAGTTCTTTCCAAAAATAATTGTATTATTCATGGTGCAAAGCTCTACAATTACGCTTTCACTATTCTCACAAAAAAAATAGCATTTTTCCACCTCTTCACTATTTGGAAAATAAGGTCTGCGAATCCAGTGTCAACAAGCAGTATTTAACTCAGTAAGGCAGTACGCTTTCTGACTACATAACTCATTTTGAAAACTTAACCAAAAGATTAGATGCAAACCCGCACATATCAGTGGGTAACATTAGGGATTCAAAGCTCTGGTTGAACTCAAATGTTGCTGGGTATTAAGAGTTAAAGGCCCTGGTGTCATTTTGTCTTCTCATTTCTCCCAATTTTTATCATCATCCTTACTTTTAATGGCTACATAATAAGATAATTATGGTGCAATTACTGCACTGACAAAAAACTGCTTTGAAAAACTCATACAAGAGCCCTTGATAGCTGCACAGATAGTGGGCAACAGCCTTATGGATGGAGGTTGGACTAGACCAACTCCAGAGGCCCCTTCCGACCTTAATTTTCCTACAACGTTTTAACATGTGCGCTTATATGCCAACACTTAATATTACCCCTCTGTACGCCAGTTCATCCAAACAGAAATACCCCCACAGGCCAGACAGGCCTTGGAGGCTGAAATTCCTCTGCTAGATCACCTCCTGTGCCTTGCCAGACTGAGCTCCGAGGAAAGGCGATACCCTGTTCTCTAAATATCACACGAGCCCCGTCCTCGGGGAGCTCAGCAGCGGTGGCATCTGGGAGGATGGACGGACAGACCTGGCAGCTACTGGGTTGAAATGACCCACAGAGAGAGACAGTTCCTCCAAATGCCAAGCCTTGCTTTCTCCTTGCAGGGCAAGGACCTTGGTCGAGGTACTGCTGTGCATCGTCACACCCACTGGTGATGAAATTCTCCAGCATGGGTGGATGCTCGGGGTAACGAGCTCCAAGCAAGGTCTCGCCAGCTTGCTTTGCTCCCTGCCATCCTTGTGCCTCTTGTGTTCACTCTTTGCCTTCCCCACACTCTGGCTGTCGGTGGCCTCCGGACCATGCTTCTGATAGAGCCTGGGTACCTCTGGCCCTGTCAGGTTTCTGAAATCCTTCACCCTTTTGCTGCGGCCCATAAAGCAATGGAGATAAGCCATTCGCATTCTGGCTATTGAGAAAAGTAAGAGGATTGCTTCCATCTGTTACAAGTGACTGTTCTCCAAGATCGGCCCTTCTGCAGCCTGACACGGAGAATGACGGGCACTGTTTTCACATCATGTTAAGCTAACACCATCCCTGTCCTGCTTCCCAACCGTGCAAGCAATGAAGCTTTGTGTAGTCCCCGTGTTTTCCAAGGCACAGTCCACTTTGGAAATGTGAACTCTAAAAATAGAAAATTCTCGTGTTCCAAATATCCACCAGCTTACAACCTGGGCAGCACCCGGGCAGCACCTTGCAGGCAGACTGGTATGCCTGCACCTACCTCAAACAGCTTCCCACGGCCCCTGCCTACTGATGCTTTCCTCCTCTCGGGTACGTGTACATGTATGCACCTGCATGGGGACTTCTTTGTTATACAACACCATTTGCAGTGGAGAACCCAGTTTCTCTACCACAAATTGTACACTGTTCCAGAGACGCTTAGTATTAAGATTAAAGAGCTATATTATTTTAATTAAGCCTAAAATTAAGATTTTTATTCTCATTCTAATGAAAATATATATTCCCTACTGCCATTCTGGAAATGATAATACTACTCTACTCAAAATCAGAAGCAAATCCATCTGATATTCTTAGCATATATGTTGCATTAGGAACCCCCAGATTGACACGTGTTTACAAATTCCCATTTTGTTTTTCTCCTCAATGACATTAGCCTTGAGGAGGAGCAGCTGTTTATACCATGACCCACAGACACTGGAAGCTATTTAAATATAGTCCAGACAAAGTACTTGCTAGGACTACTACTAGGCTCTGGGCTTTCTTTTTTGTTATCTGTCTCTCACCTCTCTGCTCCAGGTTTTTTTTTTTTTTCTTCCATCATTCCTTCTTCAGTACTTTTAGTTCCTATCTATCCTGTAATTACTCTTTCACTAGCTTGTCTGGCTCCTGCCCATTTGCTTGCAAGTTTGACAGTGCATGTCCTATGCTGGAAGAAAACATCCGAGCCTTCCCTTGCCCTCACATGATCCCCCAGCTCATAACCTGCTTCCAGAACCCGAGCCCCCCGACCAAGCTGGTGCATTGCTTCAGTGCCTGGGGCTGCTCTCATCCATCTTTGCTCCGCTGGCATTAGGGAAACACATCTCCAGAGCATCATTTCTGCCCCTCACCTCAGAAAGCCTCAGGGACTTAAAGGCTCTTTCCCCATGTGGTATCTCAAAGGCTTTTTTCCCCAGTGGTATCTCAAAGCACAAACGAATCACACATAATTTTTCTACCCAACAGTTTCAGAATTAGATACATTTTATATACTCTAAAGTAACAGGAAACAAAATACTTTTCTGATGCTTAGTTTAAAAAAAAATATGCCATTGCCTGCACCTTTCTTTCAGTAACAATTTTTCTCCTTCGCTACTGCTTCAAGTGGAAGTGGTAAAAGCATTTAAAACACAGTAAAAGAGTTGGTCAAGAAGTTAAAAAAGTACAGATAAAAAAGGAGTGTGTTTGGAAAAGCATTTTCTGGCCTCACTTCCTCTCATGCTACTATTATTTTCTTAGTGCCACAGAAACGCCCAAAGGCTTTCGTTTTGTTATTTTATGCTGTGTATCCACACAAGCCGAGGAGAACACCTTACTCTTGGTTTCAAAAGGCCTGGACTCCGATAACAGTTCAAAACATGGTTGGTTTTTAAGGTAGTGGCACCATCTGCAAGTCCAAGAGGCTGCAGATGTTTGCGGGATCTTGATGAAGTGTGAGCCTGTAGGGCAAACGACAAAACCAGTGGGAAGACACTTGGAAGAAAGTATTGCAACGCAAAAAAAATGTCTCCATGTTTTTCAGCTAGGGGAAAAGACTGATTTTTAAAGCTAAAATTAGAAGGTAGAAGGGGTAAAGATGTTACCACCTTCTTTTAAAATCAAAAGATGTATTTTACTGTAACACTGCAACTGAGCTGAAAAGTCTTTTTAATTCCAGTTCCCCCTGCTTTTTTCCTCTCGAAACACGTGCCCCGTCAGCCAACTCGACGCCGCAGGGCTGTAGGAGGCAAAACTCCTGGGCTCCCTCTGTAGATGCCAACCCGTGCAACCTTTACCGGGGAGCAAGGGAAAGAGAGAGGCTCCTGCACGCCCTGCTGACCAGTGGGAAGCAATGTGGAGAATCCTGTGCTGGCACCCGCTCACTGCTCTTTCCTGGACACACTCTTGAAATGCCTGTCAGGTAGTTTCTTCTAAGAAAATTTATGTACAAGAGCAAGAGAGTAATGCATTTCCCCCTCCTCGGCAAAGATGGTACTTGTGCCGCTTTTGCTGAATGACTTACGGTGGCTTGACTCGAAAGGTGCACTTTATCCTGCCTTCAGGGAGAACGTAAAGGCACAAGCCTGGTGCAAACAGAGCTGCTCACCCTTCATTAAAATGGCAAACCAGAAGTCCCTGGCTAATCCCCAAAGACATGGATGTGACTCTCTGAACCTCTCATTCTTCCTGCTCATCACCTACAGCCCGAAGCAAGGCAGCTCGGAAGTCTGGATGCAAAGTCCCAGCTCACAGGATGCTGGGATGAGGCAAGGATGCTGCAATACAACAACTGCACAAAGAGCACAACTGCTAGCTGAAATCCCATCTGTGTTTCTCTCCTTGTTAAAAAATAAAACCAAAAAAGATCCAGACTAGGTGATGATAAAAACTGGGCAACTCTGTGGCTGTTGGATTTATCCAACAGCCCTGCCAAGAGGGACAATTCCATTTTTCCACTCCTTCAGATATCATGTGCTAACCCCCGTTGTAGAAATTTAAATCTGGTCTTTAAGTTTAGGTGACAGGCCACCTTCTTGGCTCATCTGGACAGCTGCAAGGCTATCCCAAGTGGAAGGGAGGGGGTTCAAAGCAATTGCTTAGAAGATGAGCCTTTAGGTATCGGTTGGAAGAGTTTCAGGACTTTTTTCATAGTCTCCACAGAAATTACAAACTGTCACTGCTACCTCTACTCTCTGTCCACTCCCTTTAGACTTATTTTATTCCATATAACTATATTTAAATTACATTCAGGGTTACTCACAAAGCAGTAAGTGCCTTCATTTTTGCATACG
This sequence comes from Numenius arquata, assembly GCF_964106895.1. Lineage (NCBI taxonomy): Eukaryota > Metazoa > Chordata > Aves > Charadriiformes > Scolopacidae > Numenius > Numenius arquata. The sequence continues at coordinate 32,106,731 of NC_133580.1, read as the reverse complement.
CTATTTTCCCTTCTCATTAACCTCCCCCGAAAAAGGAGCTCAGAGAGCAGAAATTAAAAAACCATTCTCCAACTTCCCACGCAGACATCGCAGCACAAAAACAAATGGATGACTGACTCCTGAAATTTTGGATTTGGCTTCATAATTGAAGGAGTGGAAGGAATTTTAGCTTTTTCAAGAAATTATTAACTTCTTTTAAAATAGCCTCTGTTCCTTTCTTGCACTGTGTAGTTGCTAAACTAAATTAACAGAAACAAATAAAGAAACAAGTTTAGTGATGCTGGAGGGGAGAGTGTCAGAGTTCTAGTTGATAAAAGAAGAACCAGCCTCCTGAATTTCTGTGTTCGACAGTTCTGATGTCGAAACTTATCTCCAAAATAAAACCACAGTGTTTTATATTCACCTCCCTCTGGGACACTTCTGGAGATTTAAAGCATGACGTCGTATTATTTCTTCTCCTCTAAGTTTTACATGTTTTCCTATGTAGAGACTCCCAAAGTAGTACAAGCATTTTGAAAAAGCTACTCCAAATCCTTCACATATATCATAATGGAAAAAGACGCTGTTTTTTTTTTTTTCTGGAAAATGAAACAAAGTAAGATGAGAAGCTCAGCACATGTGAACCGCACACCGTTTAAACTTTCCTATGCTACCAATCCCTCCATATCCTGAACCTGCCAAGCATGAAAACCAGTATCCATGTGGCCAAAAGTAGAGTACCCTCTGCTTAAGGTCTCACACTCTGACCATGACCACCACCATCACCCCCTCCAGCAGCCCATGACCTCCCTCCAGGGCTGACTGCAACCAGTTTCCCTGCTCAGCCCCCGGCATGCGCTTGCAGAAGCAGAGGGGGATGAAGCAGCACTGCCTCAAGCCTGCCCTCTGCACCACCTGGAAGGGAGCTGGTTTTGACCAAAAACTAAGTAGCTACGTTATCAGGCCTGTGAAGCCCCTGTGGGACAATGCAAAGATGCTACAGCAGCAACAAGCCTTACAGTTTGTGTCTACCATGGCACGGCTCAAAATCACGCTGTAGTTAAGGAAAAGAGGTTTGCTCCGAGTTTATACCAAATTCCCTCAACCTATATGCAGGCACAAAGTCCCAAGGCAAGAGTTTAGCGATGGAAGAAGTCATGGTGTCAGAAAACAGCCCCAAATCCTCCCTTCTACCATGGAGACCCACTGCTAAATCATATTTATTCCATACTCTCAGTGACAAGAGTGATTTATAGCTGTCTAGCAGTATTTATACCACAGCGACCACTGCAGTATCTGGGGAGTGCGGTATAAATACAGACCGAGTGATAGCCAGGGAAGCCCAAAGAGTGGGCGAGGAGGGCAAGTGGCCAAAGCAGCTGAGAGACGTGCTGATTCAGTGCATCTCCTTCAGCTGTCCTCAGCAGCAGGTTGCCACAGAGTGGAGGTCGGGAAGGTTAAAATAAATAATTTTTCTTTCCCCCCCCTTAACGGCCTCTTTCTCACACTTTGCTCGAGTCTACAAGGTTCTTCTTTTGAGTATCTGACCAAGGCACTTTGTGTTATTACATGAAGTATAATAAACACATTACTATTTCTTCTAAAGTGATGATTTGGCTAGTGCCCACCAACCTGCAGCACTCAGCAGATGAGGTTGGAGTTGTCATCCCTCTCTTACAGATGGGGAAATCCATGCAAAGGGAAACTGCCTTGTCTCAGCAGGCCTGTGGCTGTGCCAGAAGTAGAGGAGAGGTTCATGTTCTCACCCAAAAATCCAGCCACAGGGCTTTTAAGATGGCAGCTTGAAACATACTCCTCTTCAAATGTGAGGGAAATGGAAATGGTTGTTTTTCTGGATGTGCTTAGTTTCATATGCTTAGTTTCTTCCCAAAACATATTAAAGGCAAGTATTTTCAGCTGACTCTGAATAGGGCCTTTCAGCAGTGAAATCAGTGAGAACTTGAAATACGAGCTTTGCATGTTGACTTCTTTCTTCTCTATAAATAAAATACAGTTCTCTATTCCCAAATGAAACCTTTGAAATAAAATATAAGCAGGGAAGAATCCCTCATAGAAACGGTATTTGCCACAGCGTTTTGCAAGCACATAGCTGGCTTAGGGGAGCTTCTTCCCATCTGGTCTAGCAATGCTTGAGTACCCCTCCGTGCTAGACAAGGAAAGGCACTTTGTTCTATTTTTTCTTCTCGGGATACTGTATTTTTTTCTGAAGAAATGTGACGGATGCAGCAGCCTAGCTACTTGCTACGATTCCCACAAGAACAGTTTCTTTTCTGACTCCACAGCTCTGCAGGGAGCTGGACTTCTCAGCAGCACCCCAGCACGCAGATTAAATACTCTGCAACTACTTTTCGTCACGCCTTCAGAGCCCCTTGCATAGCCAGAAAGCCTAGAGTGAACTGTTCTCAAGGGTAAGATTGGATTTGGGAGGGTGAGATCAGATTCGGGAGTCCCTTTTCACCTACAGCAGCGGAAATCGAGGAGTGCATGGGACTGCACTTACAGTGCAAAACTTATCTATGGTTTATGGAATTGTTACCATTTGACTAATTTGGGCTGTTTCATAGAATCATAGAATGGGTTAGGTTGGAAAGGACCTTAAAGATCATCTAGCTCCAATCCTTCTTTTGCTGAGGACTCCAGAGCTGGACACAGTACTCCAGGTGGGGTCTCACCAGAGCTGAGTAGAGGGGCAGAATCACCTCCCTCAATCAGCTGGCCACGCTTCTTTTGATGCAGCCCAGGATACAGTTAGCCTTCTGGGCCATAAGCATGCATTGCTGGCTCATGTTGAGCATCAACCAACACCCACAAGCCCTTCTCCTCAGGGCTGCTCTCAATCCATTCTCCACCCAGCCTGTATTTGTGCTTGGGATTGTCTTGACCTACATGCAGGACCTTGTTGAACTTCGTGAGGATGGCATAGACCCACCTCTCAAGCCTGTCAGGTCCCTCTGGATGGCACCCCTTCCCTCCAGCATGTTGACCGTGCCACACAGCTTGGTGTCATCAGCAAACCTGATGAGGGTGCACTCAATCCCACTGTCCATGTTGCCCACAAAGATATTGAACAGCACAGGCCCCGGTACCACCCCCTGAGGAACACCACTCAGCACTAGTTTCTGCTTGGACATTGAGCTACTGACTGCAACTCTTTGAGCGCGACCATCCAGCCAGTTCCTTATCCACCAAGTGGTCCATCCATCAAATCCATGTATCTCCAATTTAGAGACAAGGATGTAATGCAGGACAGTGTCAAATGCTTTGCGTATGTCCAGATAGATAAAGTCAGTTACTCTCCCCTTACCCACCAATGCCGTAAACCCAACATAAAAGGTCAGCAAATTTGTCAGGCATGACTTGCCCTTTGTGAAGCCATGTTGGCTGTTACCAATCACCTCTTCATTCCCCACGTGCCTTAGCAGAGTTTCCAGGAGGATTTGCTCCATGATCTTGTTGGGCACAGGGGTGAGACTGACCGGCCTGTAGCTCCCCAGGCCTTCCTTTTCTCCCTTTTTTGAAAATGCGGGTTGTGTTTCCCCTTTTCCATGGGAAATTTCACCAGACTGCCATGACTTTTCAAATATAATGGAAAGCGGCTTAGCAACTTTATCCTCCAGTTCCCTCAGGGCTTTCAGCTCTTACAAAAGAAACGTCCAACTAAGTTATTGCTAGAAAGCACCATAATGACTACTCATCTTTTTGCACAGCCACCCACTTAGAAGGGTGTATGGACACTACTTCTTGTGAACAGTATTTTTCAAGCTGTGCCTCCTGGCTTGGTTCACTTAACAACCTGGCTAAGGACGGTCTCTCCCTGCTCATTTGGGACTCCAAGTTCTTTAGTAGAAGACCACCAAGGTAGGCAAAATCAAGCACAGCATTAGGTGAGGCCCCTGCTTCTCAGCATACAAACAGTGGGAGAGCTTTTGGGAAGAGTTGTCTGGTGGATACCTTCTTAGCCCACTTCCACAGCACCAGCCTGCTTTGTTTTGGTTTGGTCGCCATGCATACTCTATACTATTCTGCAAGTACAGGATATCTTTTCAAAATATCTCAGTCCTAGTCATCTTCTCCCCGTTTTTGCATCAGGCTTCAAAGGAAATTTTCACAGCAACTTTGCTGTGGATGCTAATAAGAAAAATCTATTTATCAGCCTAGCAATAGAAGGGGTCCCTGAAGCCATGGGTTTTGATCATGAAAGATCTGATGCAGCCTTTATTTTCCTTGCAGTTTTCCTTGTGTACACTCCTTTAGATAAGGATCTGCTCTGTATGGGTCTGAAGGACCTGACAGTACCCACCATAACAGAAGTGTGCCAGCCCCTCCTGGATACGATTTCCTCTTTCCTCCCCTGCTGCTGTTAATCACAGGCAACATATGAGTTTGTGCTTGAACATCCCTGAGACAGTTCTGCTTCAATGTCTTGTATTTCTGTACATTTCTAATATTAAAGAAAAATGAAATTTAAGAGCAGGACATAAAAATAAAGTGTTTTCTGGTATCGGGCTGTTTAATTTGCAAGGAGGATAGTTTACACTCCCTGTACTTTAGATCCTAAAGAAGCTTTTAGTACTTAACTATGTGCTGGTAGCACAGAGCAGCCAGTTGAGCCTGCTCCCCACAGCGCGAAGAAGCACAAAAATGTGAGCAGAACCTATCACTTATAACCCCCAAAAGCAGTTTTCACCTTGAATCCCAAACAAGCAAGCTTGTTTTTCAAAGTGCTAACAGGAGCTGCTGCTGCCTAGGCTATTTCTTGGAACCATGATAGTAGACAAAGAATCAAAGTGACATTTGCCTTCTTGGCACCAACTAAACTGCCCCCACCTCCACCCCCGCATCTGACTCCACAGGTTTTTTTCTGGAGATGCTGAGTGTGATCCCTATTTGCGCACTGGTGAGACATCTCCAAGGTATGCTGGATGTGCAGCTCTCCTTTGACAAATGTGATTATGAACATGCATCTGTTATTAAAATGGATTTTTATCACTTGCAAAATATGCCACAGGTTAAATGCTGTCCAGCTTCTTGGAGCTACACGTTTTGTTACAGATTGAATTGCTATAAATTCTTTGCCTGCTGCTTTGCCAGAAAAACTCTGACACAACTTGCATCCAATACAGAAGTCAAAATAATTCTCACTACCTGAAGCAGATAAACATTTTGCTCTCTTCTGAGATCTCTGCATCAATTCTGCATTTTTTAAATTCAGATTGGTTTTGTTCAATGGACTTTTCATTTTCAGAGCTTCAATTTATTTCTCTCGGCCTCAGAACTGCTATTAAACCTGCACTAAAACAACTATGAATTTCAGCAGCATTTCCTAAACAACTGAGCTTGATTTTAGCAGTTTAAAAATAGGTTCGATCTCATTAATATTTTTCATTGCCATACCATTTCCTTCCCAGAAGCCAGTGATTTGTGAACTTTCATTAGTGATTCAGAAAAGGATTAGCTTGTTAAAGCACCTAGGTTCTGCTCCCAGCTATGTTACAGGTTGCTTGGCCTTAACAAACCACACAGGTCATGTGAACTTGTACGCATCTACAATATTTGGTGCAATTTTGTGCGCAGTTTTGAACCATGCCACAAGCATGAAAGCTCACAGATCTCTGTCTGGCACTGGCACACCCTGTGAAGCCCTCGGATGGCACATTTCTGGGTCTATCAAATAAAACAGCACCATTTATGTGGCGAAGTGCTATGAGCCCCTGCAGCTCTGGAATGAGCCCCTGCCTCTGTGTATGTGTGTTGCTTATATTAGAGTGTGACTTGTATCTGGCTCTCAGGACTGCGAGGATGATTCCCGTGGGCAGGATCCTATGGTCCCTACAGAAATACGGCAGGGAAGTCTTCTGCTCAGTATATGAAGCTCTTGTGCTTTTTGTAGTAACTTAGACATGTGCAATATATAATTTTTACACCAGTTAGTAAAATGTTTTCCGTGGGTATAGCATATTTACTTTGGCCAGCACTGGCCAAAGTGATGATCTATGTTTTTTTAAGGCTGCAAAGATCTGGGTTATTATAGACAAGAATATTATAGTTTAAATAACTATAATTTCCTGGCTGTAAGTGGGGTTTTTCTGCCTTTATGCGTGATTACACTTCTCAATAGGTAACAGACCATGGGTTTTTGTTTTTATTCTGCCTTTGGCAAACAGGCTCCTGGACAGTCAAATGCTTTCAAGGCAAGGAAGAAGTTAATTAAATTTTAACGTTCATAAAAATTATGATGTTGAGAGCTAGCACCCCATCAACTTCTCCTCTCAAATGTTGGATTTCCTGGGAGCCCACACATAACCCACTCCCCCTCCAGCCCATGTCATGCACTAAATGTAAAAATTAGAGAAATCCCAAAATAAAGGCGGCCAACAAGAGGTTCCAAATTCTGACTCCAGATATTACATCTTAGAGTCTGTCAGGACTGCGAAAGAAAGCAGTTTCACTGACTGAATACACATGAAAACTGAATTTCTGAGTTCAAACAGGAGATTCTTAACTTCCTGAAACCAAATCAGGTCATAATAACAATACAACCCCCATGTTTCTAAGAGTCTCATCCATTTTCTTTACAGTGTCAGGTCTGTGTTTCAAATCTTAATTTCCTTAATTCTTCTGCTTCAACCAGAAAAAATCCTCACTGGTTTATTCTCAGGTCATAGGCAAAGTCTCTCTTTCTTCAATTATGGCTTATATTTCAGTCACCCGTATTGCGGGATACAACTGTCTTTTAATTACTTTTGCCTATCTGCAATGAAATTGGATCAGTGACTATACTTGGAGCACATCCACAGCGTTGACAAAGTCTGAGCTATACCAACTTTGCAACAGATAAAAACGAGTGGACCCTGCTCTGCCATAAGGTAATGTAGTCAAAGACGGCTCTGCAAATATGCCACCTGATGTTCCTTTCTTGCACACCTAATTGTCTTCAGTTTAGCCAAGGGGGAAAACATTTTTTTTTTGCTGCAAAGTGAAACCCCTACATGAAAGCTGTATTTCGTTCAAAACAGAGCTGGACCACTACGCCAAAGTCACGCTGGCAAGGACAGATCGAAACCAAACTCCCCAGCCCCTCACTTCCTTACTTGTTTATGTCAACCAGTTTGGAGATTTTTAACATTTGAGTTATGTTTATCTGAACTGGTTTTCAAGGTCTAATTATAACATGTGAAGCGGAGTGAGATTGCTGCTATGAGAGTTGCAATATAAATAAGAAGACTTGACGGGCTGACTGATATGCTGGCACACACCAGACGTGTGTCACGTGGAAGTCCAGTGCAGCTGTTGTGGTCCATGGTACAATAAATAGCTATGGGGAAGCGGCACGGTCATACAGGATTTTTTAATACCACCTACTGTGCTACTTGGCCGAATGCACTCGTCTTACAAAAAAACCCCAGGCAATATCCGCAGTTTAAACACAGAAAAGTGATGGTCCTGGCGGAACAAGGCTGGTGCATTTTGAAGGCTCTGGAGGAGAAGATAGCATGGTTGCCTGCCTCTCCTGCCCCATCCTCCTTTCACACAGTCGTCTCCAAAGATAACCCAAGCACTACTTTCCACTCAGCAAAACCATCAGAGCACGTGCTCTCACCTCTTCGATCTGGGAGAGTGCATGGTACCATGTGCAACCTCTCCTCCCTCCTCTTTGCAGGAGAGATCCACTGCAACTGCCCAGTAACGGGCATGCAAGGATCATGCCTGGTGGCACTTGCAGATGGATGTCTCAGGTAAGACTAGGCTTCTGGAGAGGATCTCTATTTATAACCCAGACCCCGATAGGTGGCCGGTCTTGGGTGTTAATGTGACAAAGTATTGGTTTTTAGAGTCGCTGAAATGCCTCAACACAGAATGAAAGATGAAACCGTGGCTGGCTTGCAAATGGTCATTCATGCCATGTGCTGGTAAGAGAAGAAGCCATCAATACCGGGCATTTGCGGCACATTGAACACCAATTAAACCAAGTAGGGTTCATGAAATATTAACTATAAAGCACCTGTGCCCTTTCTGAGGTTAGGTTCTTATCCTTTTTAGAAAAAAATGTCCTGTCACAGAGCATTTGTAGCTTTAGATTAGCAACTGGCAATGAACCGAGCTTTTGACAAGGCTCTGGAAAATGTCTGGCATCCATAATTCCAGCAAGATGCCTTCTGGGTTTCTATTACACAGATGTGAGCAGCATATTAACCCACATTTCCCCAGCAAGGAAAAGGAACTACAATTGCAATCATTGTCCTCGGAAAGTAACTGACATCCCCTTTTTGACCCAGACTCTCAGTATACTGCTTATGCAGCAAAGGTGCCATAAAATGCAAAATGATACAACATTTAAATGTTTTTGGAGCTACTGACATAACATAACTTTATTTGGGTAAAATAATTTTTCTCCCTAGCTCCTTTCTACTCAGCTCTCAGTGTTACTTACAAAGTTTTTCCCTGTATCCATAAATAGTTGCATAAAGTGACAGGTCTATCAAGTTTGACAGTGCACACACACATTTCATTTGTTATTTGAACCTGGACTTTTGAGCTGCAAAAAGCCAAAGCAGTAAATTTCAAAATTAAAAAAAAAAAAAAAGAAAGAAAAGAAAAAAGTATGTAAATGAGCTGTAATAAGATCACACAAGAAACCAAGTTTCACAAAACAGCAAGTAAAACTAATCTCAGCTTTTTTTCCTAGCCTCTTTTCTAGTTTAAAAAAATTCATTCTGTATTTTGAGACACATTTACTTAAGCCTAAAAGCATATGCTGTATCTCCATCAATTTTGTTTTGTATAATTGTACACTGGCATCTGTGTTCAGTTATGCTCTGGACGCACTAGCAGTCCCTGGTTTAAGCACATCAGACAGGTACTGTAATCCCAGGTGTGATCTGAACCCGAGCCTGTGGTCAGGTGGGAGCGGTAACTCATCACAGACGTGGAGCTGGGACCCTGGGTTCTGCTGCAGGACAGAGCTATATGTTGCCTTCACAAGCAAGCAATAGGGGAGTGGGAAACCCTGGTGGGACTCCAGGTGTGAGGACGTTCATGTCTTCAACTCTGACGTTGCTCCCTACCCCACATTGTTGCAGAACAGATACAGATTTGAAGGAGTCCAGAGGGCTTCCTCCTCTCTACATCTTTAATTGCTGGGTAGTCACAGTGCACAGACCTGCCAGCCAGGCGTGATGCCTCTTGGACAGAGACCTGGCTGCCAGCAGGTCACTTGGCTCAAGGCACCACATGGCCCACAAGAAGAGCTGCCTGGCTCCATCCACACCCCGCACCCTGGCCTTTGGCAACAAGACCCGCTCTCCTCCACCTCCCCATGTGTGCTGCCACTAACAACCACTGAAACTCACATTTTCTCATTTAAAGATAATTTCTAGATGTTTGGGTTTATTTCTTGAGATTATCTTGGGGTTTGGCTAGATAGATAAAGCATTTGCAACACACCCCGTCTATTTAGAGAGTATGACATTGCTCTAAGGTGGGAAGTTTTAAAGAGACTTTGGCTGTGTCTGAGGAGGCCTGAAAAACATGTTGGAGGCCTCGAGTATACACGTGTTAAACAGCGGATTGAGAAAGTTCCTAGAAGTTTTCCTCATAGAACTGAAACTGGGAACGCGTAATCTTCATGTCATTATCCGTATTATTAAATCCGTGAAAATGGAACCACGTGCAATAACACAGCTGTTGTAACTAGAAGCATTTAATCTCCCACTATCATCTCAAAATATACATGCTCCGGCTCTTGGTTATATACATAGCAAGCACGCAAGGACTAGAAAAAAACAACAAGCATCAAAGGAAGCTTCCTGTACTGATTTCCATGTCCCTATTTAAATTCACAACAAGGAAAAAGTCCTCCTTTACTTACCCCTAAAGGGGTAGCTGAATTTCCTAGAGTTGAACAAATAAGAGGAGAAAGTGTTATGTGGTTAGAAATGCTAACTCTATTTGGTCCCAAAAAGTCACATCTTTATGAGGAATGTGAGGTTTTTTCACTAAGGACAGAGTTAAGAGACTTGAAAAAGCTGAATCATTAAATAAGTATCTCTGGGGTCCCATAGGTAGTCATATCCACAAGTGACATGGCTGTTCCCATCCTACTTGGCTGAAAACCACAAAGGCTTGGCAGGACATGGCTGTTGCATCTCTTGCCATAGCTAGGTGGAGACGTGGTCCTAATCCAAGTCTGGTCAGTCTTTCTGAATAGATTGCAGACAACATAGGGTTAGCTGGCATGTTTTGAAAATGTGTTGACTATGGAAATTTGGAACACGTTAAATAAACATGCCTCAGGCGCCTCAAAATCTGGAAAGAAAACTTATCACTGTGCTGATATCCAGTATGTCAAGTGTTTTCCAACAAAAAGTCGTTCTCAATAAACAGTCCAAGACAACCTTTGACACATTCAGAAGGGTAAAATCAGGTTAATTGCAGAAGTTGATATTAGTGTGTATACTGTGTGCGAACACAGTGGAAGGATTTCTGTAGTTGCTTTCATGGGTTTCACAGTATCCCCTGGGATCACACCCAAATGCAACAGGGATTAGACGTCTTGGATCCTGTAAAATTGTCAGATGCAATTAATTTAAAAGGAATAAATTAATTGGCAGCTCTGTGTTGTACAGGAAACCTGCGCTCTGCAGGTGACCACTTAGCTCTAGGGGAGACAGACCTTTCCTGCTCACCGCAGAGTGAAGCTGTAGGCACTGCCGAGGGAGGGCTCTCCATCACAGTGCGCCTGCAGTCACCTCGCACCCGCTGCTGCTCCGCACCGTGACAAACCCCATCCCACAGCTCCGAACCCACAATGAGCTGCAGCTCCCATCCCAACAGTGTTAACAATGGCTTTGTGATATTTCCATTCCTTTCAAGTTCATTTGGATGAAACCACTCCCTTTGGAATTTGTTTGGGTGGTTCACAGCTATCTGCAATCTATTCAGATTATTAGAAGGCGGGGTGAAATGGTAAAAGGAAAGAAATTTAAGTTTCAATTCTTTCCTGCCAAGTTCTGTCAAGTGACTGGAGTTACCTAATTACACTTTTACAGCAATCACGTCTCTTTACCAGCTTCATTAGTTGCATGGGTACTTAAGCCAAACTCTCCTTTATTACATTAATATATTGTGAAACCCAAGTACAAAATTACACCTATCTGAAAAAAAGTAAACTCTTTCAAATGGTTTCAAGCAACTGCTCTGTAAAAACTTGAAAACCTGGAAGAACTATGGTGATCCTATTGGTGGACGAGAAGCTCAACATGAGTCGGCAATGTGCACTGGCGGCCTGGAAAGCCAACTACATCCTGGGCTGCATCAAAGGAAGTGTGGCCAGCAGGTTGAGGGAGATGATTCTGCCCCTCTACTCAGCTCTGGTGAGACCCCACCTGGAGTACTGTGCCCAGCTTTGGAGTCCTCAGCACAAGAAGGACATGGACCAGTTGGAACAAGTCCAGAGGAGGGCCATGAAGATTATCAGAGGGCTGGAACACCTCTCCTACGAAGACAGGCTGAAGGAGCTGGGGTTGTTCAGCCTGGAGAAGAGAAGGCTCTGGGAGACCATATAGCAGCCTTCCAGTACCTGAAGGGGGCCTACAGGTGAGACGGGGAGGGACTCTTTATGAGGGAGTGTAGTGATAGGACGAGGGGTAATGATTTTAAACTGAAACAGGGGAGATTTAGACTAGATATCAGGAAGAAATTCTTTACTGTGAGGGTGGTGAGACACTGGAACAGGTTGCTCAGAGAAGTTGTGGATGCCCCATCCCTGGAGGTGCTCAAGGACAGGCTGGATGGGGCTTTGAGCAATGTGGTCTAGTGGGAAGTGTCCCTGCCCACGGCAGAGGGGTTGGAACTAGATGGTCTTTAAGATCCCTTCCAACCCAAACCATAATATGATTCTATGATTCTGACTGCTTGCAGGACACACACGATATACCCTCATCTAGCAATTCCACAGTTTCTGCCCAGACACAGGCACATCATCTCCAAATGCACCGTACTAAAATAAAGCACCTGCTAGTCTGAGAGCCCCGCTGCTGCAAGGTAAAGCATTTATTGGAATTTAAATTCTGCTGGTAATGGTGGGATTCTGTAATAGCCTAGTGTGACACAAAAGACAAGGGATAATTACGTAATTATTGGCCTTCCCCTTCCCGTTTTGCTGGCCATAGTTTTCCTTCTGTTTAATCATGATCTGAAGTTAAAACAATAGAGTTTGGTGTCTGGATTTTGGTGGGTTTTTTATTGGTTTTGGTTTGGGTTTTTGGTTTGTTTTTTTTTTTTTTTTATATGAGATAAGGCAGTTATTCAAGCAAGATTTCAAGTTTTTTTTTTAATTAAATTTGCTTTATGATGACTGACAGATGTGAGGAGATGAGAAGAAAACCAAACTACCCACTGATTTTCAAAAAGGCACCTTATTCTGCTGTTTGTTTCGGGGTGCCTTGTGCTCGGCAGCGCTCCGGGCTGAGCAGCAAGCACTAAAGCACTGCTGCTATCTACAGGTCTGCTCTGTGCAGTGCTCAAACTGGACAGGAAACCAAGTCCTGCGATAGGGATGCTCACGCTTGGGAAAAAGACCAAAACCCTGACACTGAAGTATGTTGGCTTTTGGCAAATGCAAGCTGGCAATCTGTGGCCTTTCAGTCCTGTGGCCAACATATGTTAAAAAACCAAAATCAAGCTGACTTCATCTGAGGAAGGTTGATCTGTGTGCTGCACGAGAGTACAACTGCTGCTTCTATTTTTTTTTTCTGCGAACAAAGAGGAAACGTGGCACTCTCAGGTGCAGAGTAAGAGGAAGCATCTGCTCCCAGATGGGAACCCTCTCCCACCGCAACGCACTGGTGGTACAGAAGGGCTGGAAACCACCTTTGAGCCTCCAATGCTGAACTTTAAAGACAATTTGTGATATAATTAGAATCTACTAAAATTTAGTTGTGTCTCTTTGTTGTTTGGAATTTACTTAATTTTTCTTTCTTTGCTTTTTCCTCTGTAACCCAGAAATTTTGCTGTGTCTTTCAATAACACAGATAAACAAGATAACCCGGGTTCAGCACTGCTGAAAACAAACAAAGCAGCGTGCAGAACAGGAGAACGGTAATAAATAAACCTATCCAGCAAACACAAGTAAACCGTGGAGATGTCAAAAGCAGCTATTTAACCAAAGGTTGCGGATTTCAAGATCGGGTTACCAAAGACAGCATCAGATCACAAGCTTTCAACAAGCGGTAGAGGAAGGGACAAACTCAGAAAGAAGATATTTTTCTTTCTAATAAAAAATAAAATAAAACAAATAGTTTTTCCTAATAAGGAAAAAAACCAACAGCTTATTTGTGAAATCTGTATCTGAATGCTTGGCTGCCGAGATGAACAGTCACGTACGGGAGCAGAGCACCTTGCAGCCAGGGAAAGCACAATTAGAAGCTCAAACAGCAGGACAGTCTGATCTGACATATGGAAACCCTGCGAAGCTTTTCCCATTTGGAAGGCTAGAAAAACTCTTCCAAAATTCATTCCCCAAAACCATCAGGAGCAGCAGGCTTTTAATGAGCCTGTGCCAAATGAGTCTTAGCTCCATGCTGAGCGTGCTGCTCATTATGATTGCTTATGACAAAATAATAGCTGTTCTGGCGTCTTTAATTATCAGTTCTTCTGGAAACAACTAATTTCCAGTACTGGATACCAGGTGAGAACTTCAGTGTGTGCGACTGGAAAACACCATTCTGCCATTTATTTCCTTTTTACATGACAGTCCTTTTTGTCAAAAAAGTTTGGTAAAGAATTTGCCAGACCTATACTAATTACTGAATTACTGCCCGTGAAGTATCGGGGAACCCAAAACCCCTCCAGGATGCAGCAGGTCGTTTGAGCCTTTGGAAGGACCAGCACCGGGTAACACTCAGAAACCTCCACCAATTTCCTTAGTGGACACAGCAGAGGCGAGGGGCACCCACTGCAAGAGGAAAGTGAACACGCGCGAAACACTTCAGAACATGAATTTCTGGGATGTACAGATTATTCCGGGAATATTTCCCGCATGGGAGGGGGGCACGGCGCACACCGGGCACAGCTAGCCACCCGGGGGGGAGGGGGGGGCTCAGGCCGCCACTGCTGAGGGACCAGCTCCCGCTGACGGGGCCGGAGGGGCCCCGAAAAGCCTCGGGGAAGGGGTCGCTTCCCCGCCGTCGCGGCCGGGGCGGGCCTCCCCGGGCCGGGGAACTCCGCGGCGGCCAAGCGGGACGACAACGCCCGGGGAGGTGCCGCCCCGCCCGCCCACTTCCTCAGCGGCCGGCGGAGGCGGCCGCGGGCAGTCTTAGTCCCCCGGCGGGACGATGACCCAACGCCGGGAGCCGCGTCGCACCGTGCCGCTAGACGAGGAGCTGGAAGCGCTCGGGTGAGCGGCGGTCGCGGGGCAGGAGGGGCCGCGAAATGGCGGCCCCCGCCCAACCCCGGGGGTGGCTGAGGGGTGTGTGTGGGGGGGTGGTCCTCACGAGAAATGGCGGCCCTCGGGTGGTGACGGGAACCCCGAGGGGAGCTGACAGGGTGGGAGCTGCTGGTTCTTGCTGCTAGATTCGGTAATGAAGTGAGGAATAAGATAAACTAGGGTTTGTTTTAACGAACCCGCCGGAGGGCTTCATGCACAGCGTGCATCCCCTCAGAGAAGCCCAGCGCCTCGGTCCCTGAGGCAGGTTTGAGAGGGCGGCAGCCTCCCCTGTACAGAACATGCTGGCATGCCGCAGGTGGGAGGGAGAAATAAGTAATAGAAAAATTAAGAGTGTAGGCAGCCGTTTCAAATTTAGTGGAGACTTAGAGGCAAAAGGGCTTACCGCTTCACACAGAGAAGCTCTGCGATGTTGGCACCACCTCCCTCGGGAAGAGCCCGGGTTGTACCTGCGTCTCAAAGGAGCACCAGACCCAGAGCTTGCCCTCAGAGCTGCCTGTCCTTCCCGGCTGCAGAGCTCTGCTGTCCTCTTGGCCATCTCATAACTTGTCCTGGGCCCTGGCCCAGAGGGCCGCCATGCCGGCCGCTCCTTGCTGGGCCCTGGGAGACAGCAGGCCTCCCCAGGCCGCCTCAGGCATCCGGAGTGAGAGCGGTGGACAGGTCACAGCAGTTACAAAGATGTCACCCTCGCTCAGAAGCAAAACCCAAGGAATGAAAAAGAAGGCTGAAGGTTGCAACGGACCTTGCTCTCCGTCCGGTGTGACTCGCCCGTTTTGTCTGCCAGTTAGTTTTGGTTTTTGCCGAAGGAAGGCTTAGGCCACTTTTTCCACGGGCGGCGTTGCCGTGTGTGAGGAGAAACACGGGCTGGAGGAGCGGCACAGGTGGGCACTGGGAGGCCAGGGTGGGAAGGATCAGCGGCAGCAAAGTGAAGGGGAGACAAAGCAGAAGAAAGGCCAGTGAAGATACTGAAAAAGCAAAAAGGCTCTGATGTCTGCATTCAAAAGGAACAGATGAAAACAGTAAAGTTTTTTTACTTCCTGGGTACTTATGGATAAGGACCAAATAATGTGGGTTTTTTGTGTTTAATTCACTTAATGAAGAAATTGGAGTGTAACAAAGGGACTTGGAATTAGTATCCCCACACTGCTGCTATTTTCCCAAATTTAGAAGAACCCGTTGATTAAGTGCCTGTTACTGAAGCGTCTAACAAATAAGAAACAAAGTAAAGTCACTTTGCAACGGTACCGAGAGTGGCCATTATATACTTTTCCTTTACATCCTTGACATCTTCCTTTACGTAAGATTATGCTCATCCTACAAAAGTATCTACAGGGAAAATAAAAAAAAGAAAACAAAAAAAAAGAGTTGTAGCTGCTGTGAGAAGCACGATTCCCAATTGCTAGACTTTTGTGCATTTAGACTATATGGCCTGAGTTGATTTATGCCAGTAACCCGTGCTTATAAACAGCCTCGCTGCTTGGCAAGGAGTTAGTCCTCATAGATGATCTTGTAGAACTTTAGCTTGATGTCATACCTGATGTGGTACTTGACGTGGTAGCAGTGAGAAGGAAAGACTACAAACGAGAAGGCAACAAATATGCGTTTTTAAATCTGTAGCTTCTCTATTTTATTTGCACTTCACAGTGGAAAACCTAAACTCTTCACCCTACCACAAAATGCTAAAGCATCTCCTTCAGGGCAGTGTGTTGAGTTAAATGAACTAAAGGTGAATAAGCAATGGCAAGAAAAGATTCCCTTAAAATCATTAAGCAATGCCCTTTTTTCATCTAGTACTAAAGCCACTTTGTTTATGCTTTTTTCTGAAGAGGAAAAAGAAGTCCTTGTACACCAAACATTTTAGTAGCATAGTCTAAAAGATCTGTTAATGTAAATACTTTTTCAGCTGTGAGAAGTAGATGTGTCACTGTCCAGACTATAACATTAAATTCTCAGCCACCAGACCCCTAAACTTAGTCCCTGGTGCTATCACAGTGCTGAGTTGCCCTTACACCCGACATAGTATCTAGTACAACTGAGACCTGATTCTGGTGAGGGAGTAGTAAAGACCAACGGAGACAAAGGTCATTCAAATGAGGAGCAGCTTTGATGTTCACATATCTTTGGGGGGAATATGAAGCAGGTTATTTTAGAGCTTCTGCTTTACTGTGCAAAAATCAAAGAAGCTAAAGCTTTGAAGAAGTGTGAAATGAGAAGCATTTTACTTTTAAGAGAAAGGAGATTGGGTACCAGGATATCCTTGTAGTTTACCAGGTCAACTGGTCGTTAAAATAGAAAGTTGACAGCAATGTAGATGGGTGTACAGTGTAAAACCTGTCTAACTCTCTGCTAGGTTTGGAGGACCTGGTATTCGCTGGGCCGTCCTAGATTAGCGCTCCTGTAATTACATTGAGAGTATCAAGAGCTGGTGAGAGCAAGAGGCGGGAGGGAGAAGAAAAAAAAAACGAACGTATGTTCAAACCCCACCTGTATTATACCCCTGCTTTAGAGATATCCCATCTGTCACTAAAAAAAAATAATCAAGAAATATAATAATTTCTAATTGTCACTAAAAAAAAATAATCAAGAAATCGACAGACTGAGAGAGCTGGGGTTGTTCAGCCTGGAGAAGAGAAGGCTCCGGGGAGACCTTATAACAGCCTATCAATACCTGAAGGGAGCCTACAGAAGAGCTGAAGAGGGACTCTTTGTCAGGAAGAGTGGTGACAGGACAAGGGGCAATGGTTTTAAATTGGAAGAGGGGAGATTTAGATTAGATATAAGGAAGAAATTCTTTACAGTGAGGGTGGTGAGGCACTGGAACAGGTTGCCCAGGGAAGTTGTGGATGCCCCATCCCTGGAAGTGTTCAAGGCCAGGCTGGATGGGGCTTTGAGCAACCTGCTCTAGTGAGAGGTGTCCCTGCCCATGGCAGGGGGGTTGGAACTAGATGATCTTTAAGGTCCTTTCCAACTCTAGCCATTCTATGATTCTATGAAATAAGATTTAAGAATCCCATTTATCATCAAGGGCAATCACTGAAAGATCTAGACATACGTACAGCTGTTTATCAGATTGGATTGTTTTTCTCCAGAGCCTCAGTATGTGTAAAGATGAACTTTCTGACCTCACAACAAAAGAAAGCAAGAGGGATGGGTTTAGCTGCCTATTATTATTATTATTTTACTTTTTTAAAACTATATCATTCAGTCTAAGATGGCTTATATTTGTTTGGAGAGTTTGGGTGGTCAAACAATCAAGAGTTCAAAGTGAAAATTCAGATTACTGTCAGCTTCATTGTCAATGACCCAATAAGTGGAACTAATGTGTAGTGAAAAGGTAGATCAAAATCAACATGATGTTAAAAACATGTTACCTCATTCATTAACTTCTTCCCTAAATTTACCAAAATATTTAAAAGGGAGCACTGAAGTTTGTCAAAAGTGACATAAGCATCTTGGCTTAATGGAAAAGGAAATTGACATCGTGATTCTTCTTTGAAGGTCTCTTTGGCCGTTTCTGGAGTCAGCCCTTTTTCCAATTGCATTTATTGCTGTTACTGCCAAAAGGACAGCCTGCGCACTGCAGTGTGAAACTCCCGCAGCTGATCACGTAGGATGTGAGTTTGGGGAATTCCACATCGCAGTTCACTTTATTTGCGCAAGAGATGAGAATGTGGAATATCTCGTCATCCGAGTACTTACAGGCTGGTCTGGTAACTCAGCTTCAATCCCAATGTAGCATAGCTTTGGCGACACTTTGCCTTTTGGAGGTGAAACGAATGGGGCAAGAGGAAAAGGTTTTTGTAACTTTTTGCCTTTTACAGTCCGAGCATTCTTTATCATCCCTTGCAGCACAGCTTTTATGTTTCTCCAGCTCCAGGTTTGACAATACCATGACAGATGGTATTTAGGAAGACTAAGTGATACACTTCATGCTCAGTTTTATTAAGAGAAGAGAAATTAGACCACAGGCCTAGATCAGATGATGATAAAATTGGGGAATTGAGGAACTCGTATGACTGGGATGGGGCAAAAGGTCATAAGAATTTTTTTCCTTCATCTATATTTCTAAATGTAAACAAGGGCAAAATTCCAACAGCTAGAAAGTGGGCAAAAGAACTGGGTGAAAATCAGAACAAAGGCAGTTGATAGAAGAGGGTGGGAAAATGGAAGTGAAAAGCAGAAGCTGAACTAGTGAAAGCCTACAGTTAGAAGACATGAACTTTAAGGCTGGATACAGTGATGTTACTTCCTCGTATTTCTATTTTTAAGTTATTTTTCATATGAAATGGCACCCTTGTATTCCAACGAATTACTTGACATAGGTTTGCGATGAAATGTTTCAGTGTGACACATTGAAAGGATGTCTAATAAATAGCAATTTTGGTTGTATGCCACCTGTAACATCTATCATAGCATTCTCACCCTTTTGTAGGTTCTCTAGAGCTCTGTCATGTTGTGTGCTGTTAAAAACATTGCCAAAAATTCACTTCTACTGATATGAGGTACAGAAAGCCCTTTGTGACTTTAAGATGGTAGATAATGCTCCTAGGGTTTGATATTAGGAAAAAAGTTAAAATAAAATATTTTTTTAATTAAAAAAAAAAAATCAACCAAACAAACCCTGACAGATCTGATCTAAAATCCAACATGCAGAGAACAGAGAAGTAGTGAGACTGTTTTGTAGTGTAATTTTTGGAGTATAGGCATGTGAAGGGCATTGTGTCCAGCCAAAGGAGCGAAGTCAGTGCTTTCCCACTCACTCCATCAAGCATTACAGCATACTACTCCTTTAAACTGTGAATGGGAATCCGTCTGTGAGGCTAGCATATGGTTTCAAAGTGTAAGAAAATTCAACTCATTGCGGTAGAAGATTTTTTTTTTTTTTAATATGAAAAAAGGTGCAGAACCTGCCAGGATCTACCACCACAAAAAAAAACCCAACCAAAACAAATGCCAACCAAAACCACCCTCAGGGTAAATAACTGCTCTAAAAAATGCTGAAGTCCTACTGAGAGCACACCTGGACCATCTCTCCCTAATGCAGATCTCTGTTCCCTTTCAGAGATGGAAGGGAGATGAATTAGATTTGCTGCGTTTGTGCTGGGCTCCTGCAGCTCAGGGGCTTTCCACAGGTACAGTCACCCACGGAGGAGCACAAACAGTATTGCACCTTCTACGGTAGGGGAAAGAGCTTCTGGGAAGGGAGCAGAGAGATCACCCAGCTGAATATTGATAATCTCCTTCCTGCTTCAGAGAAGGAACTTTGAATTGCCTCTTTACAAAAGCAAGCCAAACGTGCGCACAGTTCCTAAGTCTATGCAGGCTATAACCATCTGAGAACATAATCTGGTAAGGACACAAAAAATAAGCCTGACCTCTGCCTGCTGCTGCTTTATCTGATAGCTGGGCGTACCTCAGAGTTATCATTCCAGACACTAAAAACAAATGCCAGTCAGAACTTCTAGCTGTCCTCTCTTCTGGCGCTAGCTATCTTTCAGTTTTACGAGGAAGAAAAGCGAGTGTTTCTGCTGGGTGTTACACAGTTCGCACATAGAAATGGCTGAGAAGAGAATTATCCAAGTCACTAAACATTCGTCCTTGTGTTCCTTGTGTATTCCGGTATTGTTAAAAAGTTAGTCCACCTGATGCCAGCGACAGGTTTGTTCGCTGGCCCCTGTTTACGCAGGCAGAAACGTTTTGCAAAATATCCATATGGTTTCTTTGTCAACAGCATTATCAGAAGTGACAGATGCCATATCTAATGGCTGTCTCATCTGCAGGGGATATAGAATTGAAGTTTCATTAACATTTTTCTTTGAAACCTCTTGGGTTGTTAAAGAAAGGAACAAATGAACATTTTGAGGATGATTTTCTAACCTGAAGAGGGAGTTTCCCACCCCAAATATAGCTGTAACATACTGCTGATCATCACCACTGTGTAGGGAGGTCTAGTCACTGCATTAACTACACAGAGATCTTAATGCAAGAAGAGATTTCAATGCAAGTGTGTAGTGTTCTGGAGTTGTGATGATTAGTGTAGCTGCAGCTGGCCAGCATAGACATGGCTTGTACTGTGGCAGTCACCAGCTCATCCCACGGGGGTACCCCACTAGTGACTGGGTGGGCAGATCCTTAGGGGAAGGCTGTGTGCTCTGATGAGTTTTGGTTCTCTGGGACACCATGTGTCTCATTTCTTTCTCCTCCTTTTAACAGCAATGTCAGTATAGCCCTTCCTACGCTGTCATCGATGCAATTTGATCTAAAGAGTAGACTGATTTCTGAAAATGCTTTATTTTCCGAAGAGAAACAAAGGTAATCTCACTAGGGCTGCATACTCGTCTTAAGACATGCTTTCATGGGCCCAGCAGACACTTGCACTCCAAAAAGCAGGAAGAATAGTGTGGTCCTTCTACAACACACACTGACAACACAAACATGCTTGCACGTATGGAATAAAGAGATTTAATGTAATTTAGGACAAAGTAACAAGAATAGATAAATGACGGCAATTATAAACTCTGAAACTGAGACGGCTAGTCAAATTGGCAATAAAGAACCCAAAAAAGGAGAGCATGCAGGATTTTTTTTTATAGGAGAAATGAAATAATCAGAAAAGAAAAACCTCCTTGAAGTATGTATGCATTTGAGACAGGAAAGCATGCAAGGCCAAGGGCAGCCAGCAGAAGTGGCTCTAAAGCAGGGGAAGGATTTTCTTCTTGTGTTTCTTCAGAGAAATATGAATCAGGAACCCTAGGCAGTTTCTGCACTACTGGTCATTATCAGTCTGACAAGTGTCAAAGTACAGAACATATTTCTGGATTCTTTTGTAGTGAATACAAGACTCTATAATTTGGGTCAGGTAAAGATGACTTTTGGAAAGACCTTCAGAAACAGGCCAAAGTGCAAGATATGTACCATAGTTCAAAATGAAAGAGTTTAAGACAAGACAATTCAGTTTTTTGAAGGACTTGCTAGGGGCTTCAAAGAGATAGGCATTTGGAAAGCCTTTTGATTTCATTAATTTCTTGTTTTAAGGGGGAAAGAAGGTTGATATAGTATTATATTTTCTATCAACAGTTTCCACTCCTGGGTACCACTCAGAAGACAACCAAAACTTAAGCTAAAGATGACTGCCCTTTATAGTGTCTTGCTGAATGAGCCATGTCTCTCACCTTGATTTACCTGCAAATTTCAAAAGAACTGCCTAAAAGGTTTTTTTCTAAATACGATAAATAGAAGCATTCCCCCTCTGACAAATACTTAAATTCAACTGAAGTCTATCTAGTTATCTAGTAGTGTCTAACCACTGTTAGGGTTTGGGTTTCTTTTTAGTCCTGTTTATTTGTATGTGTGTCATCAGACAAGCTTGATTGGGATAGTAGACTATTTGCATAAGTGTATATTTATTTACCTTCCTGGTGGTCTGTGTGCAAATGCTAAATTTTTCACAGCATTTTAAAATTTTACCTATGTTCATTCAATTGGAACAAATTTTGAGTGACCATTTTCAGAGTGGAATATCCAGGTAACCTGACAGTTATTACTGGTTGAAGCATCTGTGACCATCAGTAGGAGGGAAAAAAAAAAAAAAAAAAGCTATGTATAACACAGTCACTTTGGCACTACAATCTGTATTATTGTCTCACATCTACTTCTATTTTTTAAGCCAAGCAAGAGGAACACGGTAACATTTGAGGGATTTTTGTCTGAGACAGCATATTTAGGCAAGAGTGGTGCACCCTTGTCAGCAAAGATTTAAAACTGCACTTAAAAACAACATTCTTTTCCCAATGAAGTGGGTCTTTTTTTGGTTTTGGTTTATGGTTGGATGGTTTGGGTTTTTTTTTTTGCATATTGGTAAAATTTCATTAGTCACTGGCCTTTTATGTATAAAGAAAGAGTAAATTTAAACACACTATCTTTTATACTTTTGACTTTATTTGAAAATCTTAGTTAAAGGCTTTTTGGAAATAAGGTTACAAAACACTTATGAGCAACCACAAACTGAATGTCCCTCCTTTATAAAAATGACCACTTGCAGATTTTTCTCAATATATGCTTCTTTTGCATAGAAGTGAGAAAAATAGTGTAACGAAATTCCACCCAAAACACAGCGTCATCTTCTCAGCTGTAGGTCTGGCCAAGCATGCATGCCGATATGATCCTCATCACATCAGGACAGATCTGACCTTTGACTGGTACTCGGGCAGTTAATCCCAAAGCGGATTTTGGCTAACAGGTGTTTCAGAGGATGACACTTTGATCTTTAAATATTCACTATTTTATTCTACTGTGTAGATGGTCCACGGAGCACGTTCTAGAGCCAAAGCAGCAACACCCTGCCTGTATTAAGTTTTACATGGATCTTGTCTTCCACAGGGTTAACAGTCTGGAGCCTCTTATAAAGCAATTTGTCAGCCAGCTGGCCTTTCAAGTAGGCAGCCGTCTAAATACAGAGCTAAAACCATGTGTGAGATGCCAAGTGGCAACCTACAATGAACAGATAAGGAGAAAGAGTATACAATTACACCTCATTTCAATTTGAAGACTGCCATGATACAAATGCTGGGAAGTGCTGTGATCACACTTCTGCTTTCAGTCAAACTGTATTTCTCCAGCTGAAACAGTAATAGACTTTGACCCCCAATACTACAGGCACACACAGTTTAAATGAAGGGGGAAGAGACTCGGCACCGTTCCACATAGAGACAAGGGGAGAAGCTTGCTCCCTGCAGAGCTGTGCCCCGGGTACAGTATCCCTGCCTCCTTCTGCAGCAGAGGTTCTGGTGTGTGTGTATAACTATCATTATTATCTGCACATGGCATTTCTTACAGGGTTGGCACTCCAGCCTACAGCTGCGGCTCTTTTTTGTGTTCGGTCTCAGTCTCATTTCTAATGAGACCCTTTTTCTATTGAAAGAAATCAGGTGTTTCTATTGTGAATCATTCTGGATGGAAATGAAGCCGTAAACAGTATTTCGTGATCTTTTTTGCAGGGTTTTTTTTCAGTGGATTCTTTGTGGAATTTTTCATATTAAAAAAAAAATTAATAAATAGTTTTAACTGAAGTTAAATGAAGCAGCCGTTTTGATGTTTTCCTGCATTGCTTGGACCATGTATGGCTGAGCGGCAACAATGGTGAAGTTTCCTAAATTTTCCACTTCAAACTCTGTCAGTTAATTTTGGTCCCTTTCTCTGTTCCTTCTTCCAAAAAGGTTACTCTTCAAATGACAATTTTAAGCTTAGGCAAACATGTTTAAGTGCAGATCTTAGCAGTGCAGATGAACTTAGTTACGGGAAATACAGAGCTTGGGAGGGGTTTAAGTGTTGCCTGTTTGCCCCAAAAGAGGAAGTGTACCAAAGCATGTAGATATGTCAGGAAGTACAGATTCTGAAAATAGACAAAAGATCCTGTATACCCCCCCAAATTGCTTTCACCTTACCAGCATGGACCTGGGTAATTTGTTGCTTATGCAAGTAGAATGTGCAGATTTTTTGTAGATTCAGCAAACTGTCAGCTGTTTGTACACAACTTTGTAGTTAACAAAAATAAATAGTTTTTCTGAGTGTGTGGAAAGGGGCAGAGTTCTGTGTAACCTGTGTGTGCCTGTGAGAAGGACAGTAATTCAAAATTGTAGCAGTGTTAGTTGCAGTCCTTCCTCTTTCTAACTCAGCTCCGTAACGCAGCAGAAGCTGTCAGTTAAGAGTCGAGCGAATGATGCTTTAATTCCTTGTGTCTTCCCAGGTGGTATCATGACAATCTTACCCGACACGCGGCAGAAGCGCTGCTGCTTTCCAATGGGCAGGATGGAAGCTATCTCTTGAGGAAGAGTAATGAAAGGGAAGATTTGTACTCCCTCTCTGTAAGGTAGAGTATGACAGAAGTGAATTTATCTAGTGCTGCACAGCTAGCAGTTTTACAGCCTTCAGTCACTCTTCATGTTTGTTTTTGTGTCTCATGCATTGAAATGACCTGCAGATTTTTTCCTAGGGCTTGAACTATTTTAATATTTATTCCTAGTATATTGGTATTAATCCGGGTGTAATTCTGCCGCATGACATTTTTTTTTAGAAGAAAAGCAATATATTTTCGATTGGGTTTGAAAATTGCTCTCATTTTTCCAAACTATGAATTAATCTTATGGTGAAAAACATCATTCCATGGATTGGCTGTAGATTTTCAGTCTGCATGATAAAATTCTGTATGGCAGTTACAAGACTTTAAGGAACAGCTGATGGGAGTAGAAGAATTTTATGGTGAGAATAGTAGTAAATATACCAGTTAATAGGCGCGCTACCTTCACCAGCGTCTGGATCCCTGAACAGGAACCATCATCTCTGAGGTATGATCTAGTGTTTGACTGGATGGTTTTACTCCTCCATTCTGGGATAAAACTCAGTCTTAGCCAGTAATGCGTGACTGATTTGAACAATATTTTGCAAGTGACAGATACCAGGCCCTTGAAGTCAGTGACAGCAGTTCACAGCAGTTCAGGACACAGCCCGTACAGAGCACAGGTAGCCTGGCCTGGATACTTCACTAGTGAATCACATTTAAGCAATCTCCCAAGAAGCAGTGAATCCACAATGTTTTAGATGCGACATGAAAGACGTGTGTTACACACACAAGGTAGTCATGTCAGCTGAGTGAAGTTAACTGACCTTAAATACATTCTTAGCCTCTGGAAACTGTATGATATATTAAGCCTCTACAGTGAGATTCTAAGCTAGTGCATTCAGGCTGCTTTCTGCCTCCGACCAAGCCTCTGAACAATTAGTGACCACAGCTCAGCTGAACTGCTGTAACTTTTTAAGGTAAAGTTGCTTTGATCAGTATAACGATGCTAGTTATTCACAACCCTAATAGATAGGAACACAGCCCTTGAAATTGTGACTTTATGCGTATTTAGTACCAGGAGCTGTTATAATTTGGAAGTGTAGTCGCTTGGAAACTGAGAAAAGCACAATTTGCACATACCCTGTTCCCCACATATATGAAAGGCCAACGTGAATTGCTTCACTCATCTCTGACAGAAGACCTGGGAGCAGGTGTGCCTATACATACGCTGCTGAAATTACTACCACTGTAGACAGCCATTTATACCAGGAGCTGGGGGCAGTGCCCAGCAGATCTGAAGCTGATGTTACAAAATGGGTATTCAGAGTAGCAATGACTGAATTGAGTGCAAGTCTGGGGAAAAAGAATAGTAGTATTTATAAGTAATAGCTTTCCTTGAAAAAAAAAAAAAAGTAATTTTAAATAAATCATTGTCTTGCTCGTTAATATTTTTTGACTTTAAAATGTAACTAAATATTATTTGAGGTACTCGACCTCAGACAATTTAAAAAAAAAAATATATCTGGAAGCTAGTTTTAAAAGGCATTCAGGAAACAACTTACTGTAATAAAATAAAATTTAAGTAGTTGTTCTATTAATAGGAAATTAAAGCTAAAGTGTTAGTTTAATTGTTAGTTAGTGAAAATAGATTTGCTGCTTTAACAAATTCTAGCCTTAGAAGACCCAGAAAAGTCTACTTCAGGCCAATTCTAATCTCTTATTCAGCTCTCCATGTAGGAACAAGAGTTATTTGCTGTATTACCATATGAATTGAATATCCTATTTGGGATTTTGATCTTTTAGTCTGTTACATTAATTTTTTGGTGGTGCAACTCCTTTGAAGTACTGTTTTTGATTTTAAAATGCTTTTCTACTTTTTGTCTAAGTTTTCCTTTCCATTTTTTGACTAATGTTACAACTTGATTTTAGAATAAGTAATTCAATTTTGTTCTGATACATTTTTGTAGAAAGGATAACTTTAGAAATTCTAGCTGTCATTTTTTTTCCCTTCTAAAATGTCTTCTGTAGCTTTTAGTTTCTGCCTCTGCCTCACAAGGAACTTCAGTCATTATTATAGGTTGTTTTCAAAGGAAACAATGCTTAGACATCCCTTGAAGTTTCTATTGAGAGCTGCAAGAGGAGAGATCACTTACTGCCTGAAATCCCGTCCCCCAGCTAAACTAGCCAACTTTAAAAAGGAAACAGAATAGAAGTTGCTCTCGTTGCAACATTGTATCTCTTGTGAAATTAAACAAAAAGATGAAAACCCTGTCTTTGCTGGGGGGGGTGTCACAGCAGCTATTTGGTGGTGTAGGGCGTCTGCACTTGGCTTGCTGGCATTGTGTCTCAGCTGACTGTAGCGCAAACCACACAGCAGGTCAATAGAGGCACGTTCTACAATATCACAAGTACTGTTCAAAGATAAATATTTGTTTAAATTCCTGTTTGAAATTATAACCTCCTATGGTAGTGGCAATAAACAATGGAGAAGGTGCTATAAATCCCTTTCTTCACCATATTTTCAGTATATTTGCTATATACATTTTTCCTGAGACAAAGTTTTGTCTGGACTATTTTGGATGCTATTAACAGAAGTAACTTTTTCACAGGAGAGATACTTGCAATAAGTGCTTCAGTGTCTTCTGAAGTCAAAATATGTGCCCATCCAGGAAGTGAGGCCTTGCACACTTCTCTAAATACCATCAGCTTTCGTAAACAAATGCTGTCACTTCCCCGACAAAGGACCCTGGTTCATGTTTGACATTGCCCACCATAGAGGAACCATTCATCTGAGTACAGAGACAAAGCACACAATTTCTAAAGCCTTAGGTTTCTAAAGTTAGGTTATTAAATCCCTGTTTGGGTGCAAAAAGGAGCCAGCCTATTTTTGAAAGAGAAACAGAAGATATTTTCAATGAGATCATGATGTTACCTGAAAAGACATATACCAAGTAATATAGGTACACCATCAAGACAAAAGCCTGGTAAGAGAAGGGATATCATCCTTCTTAGACAGAAGGCTGGAAACCTCGTTTGTGAATATTTTATTGATTGCTGCAAGAGTTAATTTAACTTACTTGACCTTTCTAAGCTTTCATTATCTCCTATCTGTAAAGCAGCAGTTCGACTTTTATTAATAAATCTGAGTCTCAGGTGAGTTGAGTATTAGTGAGGGACAGTAATGGCAGTAATATTTCTGCTAGGACAGTGATTGGCAGCCTGTGATCTGGGCCAGATTTCCTGTAGTGGAAGCTGCTATTTAAGGGTTGTACATGCCAAAAGCCTTTGGCATTTATGCCTTGACAAATATTCCTTTTTTGTTTTAGGGGAAAAGATTCTGTGAAACACTTCCACATTGAACATACAGGAACTTCATTCAAATTTGGATTTAATGAATTTTCTAGCCTGAAGGAATTAGTCATGCATTTTGCAAATCAGCCTTTAATTGGAAGCGAAACAGGTAAGGAGAGCCATATGTCTGTATGAATACATTTGTAGTCACTCTTCACAGAGATCTGAGTAAAAGGAGGTTCCAGTATGTTATCAGGTAGATCTACTGCTGAAGTGTTCCTCTTCAGAAATTCATGTTTGTATTAACCTCAGGTATCTAAGATGTTCCTTTTCAAAAACTCTTTCAAGTACTCTGGAGACAAGCTACATGTAAGCTTACTGGGTTTTTGCTAACCGAGGGCATGAGCTCCTTTTGATTTCTCTG
This sequence comes from Numenius arquata, assembly GCF_964106895.1. Lineage (NCBI taxonomy): Eukaryota > Metazoa > Chordata > Aves > Charadriiformes > Scolopacidae > Numenius > Numenius arquata. Next base: position 32,078,735 of record NC_133580.1, on the reverse strand, counting down.
AGAAGGAATCATTTCAAAATACACATGTATTGAGAGGAGGAGAACCTTCTCAAAAAGGATAAAACCAAAGCAGGGTGTTTAGTGAGGAAGTACATGTTCATCTATGAAGTTGAAATCCTCCAATTAGAATAAATGGAAAAGGGACTTGAAATTCTTTAGCTCCACTATTCTTCATCCAAGGAAGAAGTCTACAGTGATATGTTTCTCTTTTCTGTAGGGAGCATGTCCTGTGTTATGTCTCCCTTTCTGTCTACAGCAGATCAGCCTCCTGATGCCATTTGCTATCACATTGATTTGTCTTGGTTTTAAAAAAAAGAAAGAGAAAAATACAGGCTTCTTTAGCAGCCAACATGCTACCTGAATTAAGAGTCAAAAGATTAAATTTGATTTCTACAAGTGAGTTGAACACCAGCAGGCCAGAATCACTGGAGAAACAGATGCATATTATCATGATAATGCTAGTTTTAGGTTTAGTTTCAAATGTAACAGTTGAAGATATGTCAGTACAAGTTAGTGCCAGAAGCTTCAGTATCCTGTGTAGAAAGTGTATGCAAATAACACATAGAGTAGTACTAATTATATATGCAAGAGACCAGTTAAATAATAGTTGGCATATGCAATAACTGTAATATGTCACACACTAAATGCTCTTGTAACACAAGCATTAAATTCAAGGGTGGCTTTGGAATTCTTTTCCCTCCAAGAAAGATGCAGTGGTACACTCAATATGGCACTTTTATCATTCAAAGCATTATCTTTTTATGTTGCTTTAAAGAACATTTCGAACAGAGAGTTCCTACATGTGTCTTTTGTGCCAGTAAGCTATTTTTCCTGCCAAATCAGACATGCACCCACAGGCCTAACGCTGTAAAGATTTTAGTTGACGTATAAAGCTTGTATTTCCCCATTCCTTCACTGCATGTGTTACAGCCATTAGTAATCAAGGCATTGGTGTTATGTGATCTCTGTGGACAGGATCAACACTGCTGAATGATGGGCTCACTTGTCGCCTTAAACCTCCCTAATCAGATTCTGCTGGTTCTCTGAAACATCTTTAAGTTGGATGTGCTACAGAATAAGAAAAGCCGGTTGAACATCATATCAAGAAACCTTCTACCTTACCTTACCATGAACAGCAGTAGAGTGGAAGAGACAGTACTCGGGGAATGTCCCGTCAGATACAGGTGTCAAAGGTTTCCTGGGCGGTAGCCAATTTATACTAAAAAGGGGGTAGAGGCTTGTCAGAGCCCACTCTAAGCCAAGTGTCAGCATTGCAGAAAGACTGGCTCAACACAGGGTCACACAGCAGGTTGACAGAAGGGCCAGCAACAGAGTCTGATTTCTTAGGCCTCACTTCCTTTCAGTGAAAAGCAGTAAGCAACCTTTGGCTCAGGCTTTAGTAGAAAGTAGTTGGACCAGTTTTTCTTATTCCTTCTTATACTTACAAACAATTTTCTATAGAAGCACTGTGAGGTCAGGAGTAAGAGAGCAAGACGGCATGATAGCATTTTTCATCTCCTCCTTGATTATGGACAGGATTTTATAAGAGAGAGACCAACAAATAGAACATGTAATGGTTTCCACTATCTTCCATGTAAATTTCGTCTCACTGGAGCTAATTTGAAGAGGCACACCGGACTCTGTTTGATCAGTACTTGAACACACAGGCCTACGGAGCAGTGGTTCTTTCATACTGGGATGGCTGCAGGTTTGTGCTTCAAGCCCAACAAACCTTGTCTTACTGCAGCTTTGCCACTACAAATTGCTGCATGGACTCACATCTATTTTTCTGCAGCGTAATGTGTACACTTCCTTCTGAACTACAGGTAATTGAAACTGGAGCTACTGTGTTCTATGTGATGGTTTATTGAACAGGCAAGCTGAATCTGTTCAGTAACAATATAAAGCAATATACCGTCATATTTCTATATTTCTGCCTTTATTCAAAGTGACAAAGTCAACATGTTATTCTTATGTGTTTGCTTTGTTTATCAGTTTTCACCTAAATTATATTGAAAACAAACACTTTAAGTCATTACCTAGGTAAAAAAGCTAGTCACTTGAAGCTAACATTTCCAACAATGGGACTAATTTTCATTCTTCCTTAGAAGTGGGTATCATGTACAAAAAAAAAAAAAAAAAATCAAAAAATCCAAGACGACTCTTGCTTCAGTGCAGTTTTTACTAGTTCTTTTGTACAGTTACCAGATAATTGTGTACAAGTATCTTCTGTGGAGAAGAAACATGGAGGACTTACTAGAAAACAAATATTGTATAAAATGTTAAAGTAGTCCTCCCGGTTCTGCAACACGGCTCTTTATGCATGGTGTACAGCTGTTAGTACTTCAATTCTGTGCAACAGCTTAAGAGTAGTTTCTCTAGACTGGTGATGGGGATGTTTTCAATTTCATTTTATATTGTAAAGCATTTTCTTAAGAAAGAATTAAACTGGTGTTGACTTTGCACTTATTGCATGCTGAATATATCACATTTGCATACACCGTCTGTGCCTGCAAACAGATTTCAGTTGGTTACTTCAAATACAATTTTTCCACGTCCTTTTGCAGCACTTCCCATTACAAAACATACTTTAAACTTTATTTCACCTTTAAATTACTCAATCACCTGTAGGTTTCAAGTTCAAGTTCTTACCAATTCTAGCATCCCTCCTCTTTAAGAGCTGACAATAATCAGCATAAAATGCAAATGGAGCAGCACTTGGTATGCTGTGACATTATTTTTAAAGAATGGGATTAGATGGCGTAGCAGTTACTATTATAAGGAGGTTTTTCACTATTGTGAGTAGTGTAATAGATGCACTATCCAGAATGCAGCTTTTTGTAGAGAATGTGCAATGAACATGACCTCTGGAAAACAAAGTACGGCTATAATCAAAATGTTGCTAACTGGAAAGAACTATGGTAAAACAGTTAAAGGCGACGGTAATGTGGGCTTACTGTTGGGAAGGCTGTATGCTAAATTCTGACAGATTAAGTAATTTACGCAGCAAGCAGTGGGTTGTTGGCAAAACCAGGATGACTGTTAAGGCCTCATATCTAGTCTAGCATCCGGCCTACCCACCCAGCCAGCCTCCTGTACAGGAAGGGAATTTAATGTGTCAAGGGATTGATTCCCTGCAAGCACTAGTTAAGTTTAAAGGTTTTAAAAAGGCACCGTATATATTTACAGTTTTCACAGTTGCATATAAACAGGCATGATAATGTTTGTAGTCACGTCTTCATGAATGCAATCAAAAAGATGCCCCTGATTTTCTGCCTGACATGGTAGAAAGTCACAAGTCAAACCTTGATCACACACAGGTCAGCATTTCAGCTGCAAGTGTTTGGTAACTATGAAGTCTGTGTTTCCAGTTACTCCCTGACTGGAAAGCAGGTTCAAGCAGGATAAAAAACAGGTGCCTTTGAGGGTTGTCTGATGGTCCTGTTCTGTTGCTGTCTTGTTTTTTTTACCACTTACTATGCATTGCAGAAGGAGTTTAATTACCTACTGCTAAGAAGAAGCAAAGAGGGTTTTCGGTCTTGTTTCAGAGATGTAAGAACAAATTGACTCCCACCATACAGGGATGGGGGAATGGAATTAGGCAAGATCCAAGTGCTCAAAGCATTGAGGACTCTGAGCAAGACAATAGCCAAGGAAGTGAGACCAAGCAAACAAATCCAACACCAAGTGCCCCTTTGTAGTTTTCAGGGGTGGATTTTTATAGAAAATACCCTTCACAAAGGTGATGTGGGTTAGAAATATTTTTCTAGTTTTATCAGTATAGGAGAGTCATTTATAGCATCTGATTGTTTTCTGGCATGAACTTGGCCTGAGTCCTACCCCCTTCCAAGGAAAACCCCTTACAGGGAGCATCACAAAGATCTTGGGGAAGTTATTACCTTGTCCTAAAATTAAAAAGATGTAAGAGCTAAAGTTAATCATGCTACAAACAGGCAACTACTGCCATTTATTTTCTAAGACTGTCTTGCCAGATGAGTTACTCCTCTTTTTCTCTCCAGGAACCTTAATCGTATTGAAGCACCCCTACCCACGGGAAGTGGAAGAACCTTCCATTTATGAGTCTGTCCGAGTTCACACAGCGATGCAGACAGGAAGGACAGAAAGTGATCTTGTTCCAAATGCTCCCTCAGTAAGTTGTGTTCTGGTGCAAGGGGTTCTTCTCCTGGTTCGAGTTTAGTATGACTGTTGGAGTGAACTATGGAATAACACCAATAATTCATCCTTTTATGGGTTCGTAAATGCAGGAAGTCTTTGCCGAGCAAGGCAAAGCAAACACAGACTTGCTAGGTACAGTCCTGTGACAAATAAAGCCTTTCACAATTGTTGTCACTGAGGCAATGTCTGCAGCTAACCTAGGTAAGCCTCACCATCCAAACAAAGAATATATAAAAGGTTTTCATTCTTCTGTTCTCTTCCTTTTAGAGTGCCATCTTAGCAGTAACATTATCAGGAATTTGAAAAAAACCCGACAAACGCATCACATAAAACAAGCACAATTCTCCCATCCTTATGGCAACACTCATCAGGCTGTATGCAGCAATATGTATGTCAGGTTGCACTGTAAGCCCTTGTTTTGCCAAACATCCTTTACAGCCAGACTCTCTCTCCCCCCCCACAGGTGAGGGGAGGAATACACTAAAGAGCAAAACAGTAAAAGCTACAGGATTTACCACATTTTGTCTCACTCGGTCATTATGAGGATTAGACGACAGGAAGCAGTCCTCCTGACAGACAAACTCATTACTTATTATTATTTTTGCAATCTTTGTTTGTTAGAATTATTTTGCCCAGTCAGCAATATACAGCCTCCTTCATAACTGGGAGGAAGGAAGGAAGGAACATCTCTGACTTTCTATCTAGGTGGGTTAAAAAGTGACCTTTTGAAAAAAATATCCAAAGATATGCAAGACGAGCATTTGGAAAGGAAACCCCAAAATGAAGTGTGGTGCAACCAAATTGTTAATATCTGTATTCTGATAGGCACATTACTCAAAAGGGTTTTTTTTGGCATTTTCATACTTGGGTTTTATTATTTTAGAAATGCCTTGTCTTAAAGTGGGAAGACAGTTTGCTGTATTCTGACAAAGTCTTAAACCCAAAATAGAGCAGTACGACAGAAGAGCCTCCACCCTTTCAGCCCTAGTAAGTTTGAGCATACTAAAAAGCTGTGTCATGTTAAAAGCTACACCTTACTGGTATGAGAAACAAGAGAACATCTCCATATCCATTTGGACCACCTGCTGTGACATCTGTGACTCACTTGGACAGTAATTAGAGACTTTAAATCCCTAGTAACTCATATCTAAGCAAGACAGGTGGTTTGTCCAGAACAGTATTGCTCAGAACAGAAAGGAAAGTTTTTAATGACATACTATATTTTTGGAGAAAAAGATGACGAGTTACATTAATGTGGGCTAATCGAGTTGATAAAAGAACAACTTCTGATGTCTCTCACAACCAGCCTTTCATGGCTGAGTTCCACTTTAACCTCCAAAGGAACTTGGCTTCCACATACAGCCAATAAAACAGCAGTATTTTTTTCAGGAGGAAGTAGTAATTAACTTGGTAAGAATTTGGTTTTCAGAGATCAGCAGTCTCACAGTGAGACTGTTGGGGCTCTGCCGCAGAGTTTCAGTGAGTACCTGAGAAATCTTAAGGTCCCAGCGTCACTCATAGTGGCAGAGAAACAGTACAACAAACACTTTCTCAATAAGCATATTGAATGTAACATGTTTTTCCTCTTGAACATACAGCTGTTTGAGAGAAGAGAATGCCTAAGTAAAACAGTGTTCCCCTTGTATTTCAAGGGGGATTTCTGTGGGTAATTCCACTGTCCAGTAAACCCCAGGCGCTTCTGTTTACAACATGCACAACCAACTAACTTTGCTGTTTACTTTACTAAACAAACTGTAACTGCAAGTATTTTGCCGTGTTTGGTTGAGAAGATGCAGGCCAGAAGCTTGCTGAGGGAAGCACGGTCTAAGAGATTGCCTCGAGCCCTAGCACAGGTCCGTGTTTACCCTAGTGGTGGATCCAGCCACGTGAGGACAAGGTGTGCGGCCACGGGAAGGTTCCCCAAGAACAGGCTGCTCTTTGATCTTATGGGTGTAGGCAAAGATGTGGGAAATAGAAGCAGAGCTCAGTCACTAACCCTGATCCCTTTCCTTGTTACTTCACAGCTTGGTACAAAAGAAGGATATTTGATAAAACAAGGCAAAATAGTCAAGGTAAGGAAAACTCTTAATCCTTGCTTCCACATTGCAGTCACCTGCAGAAGCTAGAGGCAATGCAGAGCTGAAATAGCTCCACTTGCATTCCCTTCCAGAGAGGAACAATTTGTGTTTTTAGCAACAACGACAAAGCACGACTGTAAACCAGAGCAAGTCAACAGCTTTAAAGATTTTTGTTTCCAAAGAAGCATTACACTAAATTCTTACAAGACAATTACCATCTGTTCTTGATCTTTCAGAATTGGAAAACAAGGTGGTTTACACTGCATAGGAATGAACTTAAGTATTTCAAAGACCAGACAGTAAGTAGCAAACACCAGCTCCACTCTTCAAACCTCTACAGAGGCATCTGCAACCTCCTCATCTCTATGGCTTCTCGCATCTGTATCGCAGCTTCCCAAACTGTCAGAGGGGTCAGACCTTTCAAATAAAGCCAGAGTTTTGCTCATGACTTCAGCAAGAGGAAGTTAGTAAGTTTAACAGCTAGAAAACATTTACTGCGCTCTCTCAGTCTTGCCTACTAGACAGAGTTGTTGTTTACCATACATTGTTTGGATTTTAAGCTACCAGCACAACACAGCTTTTATTGGTAGCTTTGACACAAAACCTAACAGACAGCAGTGCTATTGAAATATTTCTGCAAATACTAGTAGCATATTTTGCATTCCTCAATTCCATTCTTCTATTTCAAGTAGTCAACTTGCAGTACCTCCAGTTCGAGTTCCCCCATAAACACAGCAAAACTGTTTGCCTCTTCACCCCTGCCAAGCCCTACTTCAAGCATCTAACAGGTTTTTAACACAACAACATACGCAACTGCCCTCTCTCTCCAAACATTACCATTTATAAATGGTTACGTATTTATGGCACCTTCCATCAGTTTTCATTTCAGTTCCAGCCAACTTGCATTGAGTTTCCAGGATAACATTTCAAAGGGCAGCACTCCAAATGTTTGAGCAGCATTTGTGACTTACCAGGTGAGAAGGTGTCTCTGTCAGGAGCGTGGCCTCCTCCCAGGCAGCAGTTCTGGTGTCTCCTGGTGCTCCCATTATGGCTGTGGGGTGGCAGATACCTATAGGTAAGCAACTTGCTGCTGGCCCTGGGACGGCATTTATTAGCATGCCTCAGCACAAGCAGCTTTCTTCTAGTGCAGTGTGTGACTAACAGCTGCTAAGCCAGAGGATAACGTAAGGAAAGGCAAGGAAACAACAGACACCCCTATGCACCTGATGAAGGACCAACAGCTAAGGGTGATTGAGTAGAGGGCGAGCTGCTCTTCCACTTCAGCTGCCTCTTGCAAGCTGCTGAAGAGGGTGAGGCTGAGAGAAACCAGTCAAAGAAGGAACCCCCACATTTCAGGGAGAGCAAAACTCTTAAGAGAGAGTTGTTGTGATACAGACAGCTTGCATCCCTGCATCTGAGCACTCCTGGGCCTGTCCCAAGGGAGTTAGCTATACACACACTGCTCATATAGCAAGCCTCATCACTCCTGCAACAAACACTGCTTTAGCTCTGCTTCTGCATTTCTCCTCACCCAGCTTTATCCTTTTAAAGCACTTAGGAATTAATTAAGTCTCTAACAGCTGGCTAGGCCTGATAAGACCTGTAGCCATCCCCTTGTCTCTGTCAGCCTTAGCTGGAAATTATACCACATTAGCTGCAGTGTCAGTGATGTTATAATGCATCAACCAAACCCTCAGCAGTCTGCATCCAGCTCAGACTTTCCCGCAGTAGAGATCTCCTTTGTTGTTTGTCTTGATCTGAACTGACTCTCCTGGTGTTTTATATTTAGCTCAGTTCATCTCACATTGGCACTGTTGTTACCTTTGCTAGTTTGGGTTTGTGATCTTACAGCTGTTGTACCTATGCCTGTAAAAACCTTGTGTGCCTTTAAAGGTCTAGGTGTGTGGAAGATGAACTGAACTAGCCTTATCTTCTGTTTTCGTATGTTCCTATTGTAAAACCGTTTTATTTTCAAGGCCACAGAACCAATCCGAGCACTTGACTTAACTGAATGCTCAGCCGTGCAATTTGACTATTCCCAGGAAAGAGTTAATTGTTTCTGGTAAGTTACTGTGCTTTCTCCACCTTGAGGGGAATGTCAAAATTGCTAGGGAAGTTTGAAATGTAACCACTAGTTGCTTCTGAAAGCTCCCTTACTGATGGTGACCCTGATGTTCCTCTAGCTCATGAGTCTGTCTGTCAGGCAACTTCTGTCAGTCCTGCCACGTTTTGCCAAATTACTGCTGGCAAAAGGGTTTTTTGTAGGCAAGGAGGAAGAGTGTAGGCCTATGTGTAGTGGACATTGCTTTTCCTAATTCTATAAGCACGTATAATCATCACCTTGACCCATGGAACTTAGGTGCAGTCCAGTTCCTGGCTCAAACATTGCTATGGGGCACACAGTAATGGCTTCTGTGCCCAGGTGTGGGTCTGTTGTCCTGCAGCAGCGGCTCCCCGAGCTGTAAATGACTATAAATCGTTCTTGCCTAACCTCCCTCCCTGCTGCTGACTGAGCGGGAGGCAGCACGGCCTCCCTGCCCTGCTCTGACTAAACACCTTGGTGCAGGCCAGCTGGGTTCAGTTTTAGGAAGAACTGCCAGTTGTTCTAGCAAATAAGAAATACTTTTAATCGTTTACTTACAGTCTAGTGTTCCCACTAAGGACATACTACCTGTGCGCGAAAACCGGAATAGAAGCTGACGAGTGGATTAAAATACTGCGATGGAAACTGGTAAGTGGATGTGGGGTGTCCCATGGCAGTACGCCGCAGGCAGCAGTGCCCTTGGTACTGCCACCATAAACCCTCCCAGCTCCGTAGCACCCAAGTGCTACATTTCTCAGTATCTGCAAGGAGGGAGTACTTGCTCTGGCTCCCAGGTGTTAGCATATTTGGGATGCCCTTTTAACACACATACTCATGAAGAAGAAATTTCTTCCGTCTTTAAGGATGTCATTGTGTAGATGGTAAACACTATGGAGCGTCAGAGCGCGTGTGTCGGGAAGGAATGAGAAGACAATGCTTGAGAGTGTTACTTCCTTAAAAATATCAGAATCTGGGTTGATCATACTCGGCCACATCCACATGCAGGCAAACAGCAACGGTTTGTCTTTCTGTTCTAGTCACAAATACGGAAGCAACTGGAGCAGCGTGAGGCCACCCTCAGTTCCTAGCGGCACCTCCAGTACTGCTGCCCCTTTGGCAGGAACTGCCGCTTTGCCAAGGGGAAGGCGTCGCTTACAAGAGGGCGGTTTCAGGTGTCTCCATTACTCACAGCGGGCAGTCGTGTGGGTGTGCGCCCGCACACAGGTGCTTGCCTCCAGCTCTGCACACAACGGGTTCCTACAGCCGAGTGCTCTCCAGCTGTTAGTCATGTGTGGAGACGGTTGCAAAAATCAGAGTGTTGGTTTGATATGCATGGTGTGCGTCGTGCACACTGAATTCAACACCTGCTAACTAATCACAGAAGTAGTGACTGTTAAAAACTTGTGTGGTTATTCAGAGCACTCTTGATAATTTATTGTAAGCTCCATCACAACTAACTGTTAGGATATTCCATAACCTTGAGGCTGTTATTTAAAGCCAGTCCTTTCTGGAATACTTCTTTTGTATTATGTGTTTAGGATCTAAACCAAAAGAAAAATGACAGAGGTAATTGTATTTTTGTAAATAGTATCTCTATTACAAGCTAGAGAATAGTTCAGGGCCCTTTTCCAGGTGATGGATGAGTAACAGTTCTGGTCAAATATGGTTTTGTATGGTTTAGATTCATATGGTACAAGATGGCTACAAGTGAACGGTTGTTTCACGTGGCATAAATAAGTAACGGTGAGCAGCGTCACCAGAGCACGCTTGTTTGCACACTAGGATTATGAGAAACAGGCAGCTGGTTCCTAGTGCGCGTATGACAGAGCTGCCATGAGGCCCTGAGGATGGTGACAGGGCTCTGCAGAAGCCTCTGCCTGTGGCAGCCACCGGCGTTTGTTTACAGTGTTAAGAGCTGCACCCCTCACAGTCCCCCTTGAAAATGGGATGGATTTTGTACTTTTTCCTCATGCAGAGAACTCAAAACAAGGTTTTGTCCAGAACTGTGTTCTAGAGTTAAGCACTGCTTGCTTTATATTAAACAAGATCAGTAATGGAAAAGCACCATGTACACTAAAAATGAGTTTAAAAGAATACGTCTTCTACATGACCTGATGTAAATTTCCATCTATATTTTGGAAGACTCACACAGATGTAACAGCGTTGTGGCTCGCTACAGAGTTGAGAAGTGGAAGCCCAGTACTTTGGTGCTGTAGTCAAAATAGACGTTACATTTTGGAAGCCAAGTGTAACATGCTGGAGGGTCCCAAGACCAGCTTGGCCTGGCCTCATGGCTGACCCAGCTGCAATCCTCCTCCTCCTGGAGGGGTAGGAAAAGAGCCAGGGGGGTGTGTGTGTGTGTGTCCTTCTCCCTGCATAACACTCAAGTTTCTGCTGAAACAGCGTACGCAAACCCCTCCTGCTGCGCAAATGCTGCGGCACAGGGCTTGGCATTGCTCACACGGCAGGTCAGTGTTCAATAGGTGCCTTTACTGTGAGAAGACTGAAGAAATTTTAGATTTGGACATAGGAATAGCATTTTATTTCAACTTAGAAATTTAAAATATTTGTAAATATTTTTATACAGACTGTTTTCTGAATAAAATGTCAATATAAAACTCCCAAAGTATTCATGTACTGTTAAAGCTTTGCTCTCCTTTTTCCTTTAAAGAAGTGGTTTAACTGGCATCTCCCATTTAGTTAAAAAGCTTTGATGAGTTTGTGTGAGATAGAGACAGCGTAAGGGGAAAAGAGAGACAATATTCTCCACCAGCATCACCGTTCTCTGAGAACAGTTTGGAGATGAAGCTTGAAGTGTAACCACAAAAGCAGCCTTCCCCGTTTCACACAAACAGGGCATGTTACAAAGCGTTGAAGCGAGTTCAGCACACACTGCCACGAACTGAAGCCAGTGAAAGAAATGGCGCTTGGCTGTCCTAGGAAGCAGAGTGACAGGCAGGGGAGCTGAACAGAAGCTCACGGCGACAGTTGGCCCTAGGTGGAACACGAGTGCTTTTTGTCAGAAATACACGCAGAGACACCTCGGGGCTCAGTTTCCACCTGCTTCTGTAATGACCAGCAACAGAAAGCTCAAGCCAGGAGTTCAGTTTAAATGGAAAAGGGTCAACTGACAACTTTAAATCTCTGTGAGAGCTTTTGAGCCAAGACTTCCCCGCACCACTGTTTCCCCCCAGCCTGAGGCAGAGACCTGCAAAGAGCTTGCCCTTAGACCAGCGGTACTCGGGTTTAGTGCTGGAAGTCTACACTGGAGTCATCACAAAGGGAGGGAACGAGGAGGGGTAGGGGCAAAGAGCGTTGGACCGATCCCCAGCGATAGGAAGCCAGTCAGCAGTAACCTCTGCGTCAGCATGGGACCCCCTATCACCTAATCGAGAGACACCCCAGGTAGTTTTAAGCCTGTAAACTCCTGGATTTTGTATTTACAAGCAATTAAGAGACCTGTTCTCTCCACAGAAAAGCTGATGTGCTGTAGAGTATTATGGGGCAACAGAAGAGTGGACCAGGCTCTGTCATTTAAAAATACTGTATTTTATTTATATTTATTTACTTAGGAAAACCTAAGGGTAAATGAGCTGAGAGTGTCACCAGTGATGAACCCCCACAAAGACTAAGACATGAGATCTTCACAACCATATTACACAAAAAAACCCTTGAAGAAATGAGACACTGTTTGGGTGCTTTTATCTGGGCATCAGGAAAACACCTAAAGCAACACCTTTCATAGAAATAGCTTTCTTCTTAGTGGAAGCAGGATGCAGCTAGCATCCAAATTAGTAGCATTCCCTTGCCAAAGTATCACCCACGTGAGAAAGCTGGGATATTTATTGATTGTACCAACACGTCACTGCTAGTAAACCTGCTCTCACAACACTCTTTCAACCATATCTTTGATAACGCTGTACAACCGATCTGCTTTCCAATACACCGTGGTAGCCGGCCTGAGGATACGCCCCTCCGCGTGCCCAGTTCCCTGTAAAGCAAGAGATCTGTGGGTTGCTCATCTGAGCCAACAGCATCACGCCGACGGGGCTCAGCTGGCTGAGCTAAACTCCATGGGAGCTATTTTGGTGGTCTCTCCAGTACTGCACAATACAAGAAGCGTGGCCTAAAGTAACATCCACCTACAACACACTAGTAGATCGTTTCAGATTCAGTACTATGTACAATTTACTCTTACTTAGTATACTAAGGAGCTGTGGTATTTCTTCCGAGATGTGTTATTTGACTGAGGATTATTGAATCTTTCTGTCCACTGGGCTGCAGAGGGATGCTGCACTCCGGCTACACCATCAGGTTAAGAAACTTCAACAACCTGCCTCAGTTCTTCAAAGAGGGGTGTGAGCTCCTTCTCTAAACTGACAATCAGCCCTGGAAAGAGAGAAGAGACAAAACATCCCATCAAACAACATGATGGAGAAGCCTCTCTCCAAATCCTGCAGCTCCCTCCCCTCCCAAGTCACAGGCAGTGTTTTCCAAAACGCAAAATGTTTCCCTTTGGGGAATAGCAGGCACATTCTCCCATGGCAATAGCAGGCAGCACTGCGACGGAGGCTGCCTGCAGCCCCTGGCACCAACAGGGGCAGCTGTGCAGCCCAGTTCTCCCCGGTGCTGCTGCTTCCCACAGCTACTGAGTCCCAAGCGGCTGTGCAAGAATTAAATCCCTTTTTGCTCATGCTCGTTAGCCAACACCCTCATGAGCAAGGCCAGGTGCCTCGCTGAAGGATTCCCCCAGCCCACAGAACTGAGAAGATGAAGCCACACGTTACTGCTGAACGTAACTTGGAACTGATGGAAAGAGACCAAAGAACTTGGTTGGACTGGATGATCTTAAAGGTCCCTTCCAACCTAGACGATTCTAGATGATTCTATGAACTGGTTTGTACAATACAATCACTGCTGCTGCAGTGGACGCTCTGAAGCTGCAAGAGTAAGGTTAATCACAGGAGAAGTACGCTTCTAACAGAGTAACAACTTCAGCAAGTCACCTAAAGTCTATACATTTTTACTCATGCCTTTCCCTTCTCTCCTTCACAATATGCTGGCAAAATTCACAGCAGGAGCAAAGTCTTGGAAGTAAATTCAGGTAACTTATTTTCAATAATTTAAACACCTGGGCCTTAAAATACTGCAATATTTAAAATACATGTGAAGACGTACCTGTATTGGCATTGCTGCTGGCAATGAAACTTACTACCAAAGGCAAGCGATTGAACTGCACCACCTGCAAGGAGAGAGAACAGTGTTTAGCCAGCAGCTAACACATGCTGGATGTCAGAGCTCTGCCACAAATTCTTTCACAAACAAGCGGCCTCCTCAGTTTAAAGGACCAGCAGGAGCAAAAGCCACAGAACTGACTTTTCAGCCTATCCGTTTTGCAAGATTCACGGTTAAACACACCAACAGAACTTACACCACAGTACAGGGAGCTACACGTGGAAAACCTGATGTTCCCCTCCCTCCCATGTTCTGCAGTGTCAGCCACCAGGAATCTAACTCAGCTGCAAACAGAGACCACACTCTCCGCAGGTAACAAGAGGGTAGGCAGGTTTATTCTTTTAAAATACTATTCCATGTACAGCAGTATCTCTTCTTCCATTAATAGGGAACTGGAACCTTAAGCACAACAATAAGCTACTAGCATCAAGAGAATCAAAGCAGGGTACTCAATGTGTACAAACTCACTCATCCATTTATTTTCCAAACAAAGCTAGATACTGTAGGCTAAACAGCTGGCCAGTTTACTGCAGTCACAATAAAAAGCTCTCAAGGCCACTAGAACTTCAGAATGAGCAGAAACACAGTAGATGATGGAATTCAGGACACAAATAACCAGTTTGTAAAAATAACGTGAGGGGTATTTCAAAGCTTTGTTACCTCAAAGTCGCACTGGCAGCAAAATTGGCTATGAAGTAGGCTGCACGTGCTTATTTATCTTTAGGTATCACTGATTATAAACAAATCTTGTTTGTAGAAGAGAACATAAACCCTTCATAACAGATTCTGAAAGCCACATGAGCAGCACCTGCTGCAAATTCCCAATTACTGCCTGTGTGGAAAACCTGACCGTTTTCAACCAGTAAATCTCAGTTTTGAGAAATGTAAGAGAAGCTTAACAAATAGTGTGAAAGTTTAGCTCAGCCATTTAAGCAGCATGAGAAACAAAACACAAATACTTCCATAGCAGCCAAGCGGGAATCCAGCAGAATTTAAACAACCCTCTACCATCCTCAACGTAACGCAGGAACAGCTCAGGTCACTGAGAACAAACCACACTGAGGTTACTCACCTGGTACGTATTGTAATAGCAGATGATGCTTTTGTTTTTAGAGAGTCCTAGTTTACTGCCCTGATCCGTGGCAAGGGCAAAGGTGGAGAGAAAGCCAGGTCGCAGTGCATGTTCTGGAGCATTATCGTTAGCAACTGGAACAAAACAAGAAAATTCTTACCTTTACACAGTATCTCTGACTGTATCACAAGTCTTTATCCAGCTTAGTGCTGTGCCAAAAGCAGATCTGCTGGTGGGGAACACGTAACACACCTCATGGGCTTCCGCAACGAGTACAGGACGATGTTTGTGAGCAGCACATCATTTAATAATCTGTACGTTATCACTGCTCGTTACACTAGCGCCCCCCCAGCATACATAGGAAATGGGACTTTTTCCTTTATGACACACAGCCTGTGCTGATGTCATTTTGTTGTGTCCCTCGCTGTCTGTGCCGATTCCAGCCTTTGAACTGTACTGGCACCCAGTCACTCAAAACAGGTGAACGTGTGCAAGTTCTGCTAGGTGTTTAAATACTTTGGGACATTAAGAAGAAATACAAATCTGCAGTGCTTATTTTTATATTCTTAAACTAGTGTACTTACAACATAAAACCATCTTAAATAAAAACTGCAGTACCAAAAAGCAAACTAAATTAGGGTAATGTGTGTAAAAGGTGGATGCAATTGCTTCTGAGCACAGACCAGCCAAGTCAACAAAATACCGATAAGCTCTCCTTCGGACTTCGCATCAATCAGCCTACGAGTGACTCAAAGATACAAGGACCTTACGGTACTCCAACCCTTTTCACTGAGGAAACTTTCTGTGGCTTACAATTATTGAGGACACAAACAAAGGGATAAATTTAAAGAGGTACATAATCAACTACTGAATTCGAAGTAAAAGTCTGATTTCATCCTTCGGTTTGGGATATTCAGCTATTGGGCATAACCAGAGGAGATTCTGCTGTCCTTTTCCACCCCCTGCTGTTCATTCAGGATTTTGTTTGCAGGGCACGGTGAGAAGTTACCTTTGATAACAGGCACACCATCTCTATCTGAGACTACAATAGCATGAAGACCTTCAACGCTGTAAAGAAAATGAAGAGACACCATTTTAAAAACAGAGTTGTCACTAGCAAAGATCTTTTTTTCCTGAACAAACGTGCAAGGAAGGGGAAAACATGGAAAGAATTGATGCCTTCGCTAATTTCTCACTGAAAGGGGCTTGTTCTGTTTAGTACATGTGATCTCTTAGGGCAGCAAAAAGAGAAATACAAAATAAACTACCGAAAATTTGCACGGAACTTTTAGCTTCAGAAAGAGGACTGACATTAGTGACCAAATTGCATTAGTCAAGCAAGAGCCTCTGCAAGCTGTCCTCACTTAAGGAGTGCCAGCTTCACCACGTTTGCACATTGCCTCGGACTGTTTAATGATGCTGGCAACCAGCAATTACCAAAAAGGGAATTATCGAGTATTAGGCAGCCGAGTCACGAGGAATGTCTTTTCCGCTCCTCGTTACGACACGCCATACACTCTTCCCTTCTTCTCGGGCGAGCCAGAGAAAGCTGACCCTGTCTTCATCTCCAGGAGCTTCCCACCTTATTTCAACAACCGAACCAGGCTTCCCCAGCCAGCCGTCTCCCTCCCAGACACCGAAAGGGGCCGGCAACGAACAACCCCCCTCCCCCCCTTCCCCTCCGCCCCCCCCAGCAGTCGGGCAGGCTTCGGGGAACGGCCTTTGCCTCGGAAGGGCCCTCACCGCCGCGCCCCCGGTTACCTCGGCAGCTTCTTGTACAGGAACCTCTTCAGGTCCTGGGGGCAGAGACGGGCGGCACGTTACTGATCGTCACAGCCACCGAGGGGGACCCCCGCGCCCCGCTCCCCTCACAGGCCCCAGTGCGGCCCCACAGGCCGCTCCGGGCCGGCTCTCCCTTCACCACCAGGCCTCAGCCGCTGCTCGGTGTCCCCCCTTCCCGCCCCCCCCCCCCTTCCACGACCCTCCCCTCAGCCGCCCAACCGCCGCCCCGCAGCCGCTCAACCGTCGCCCAACTTACGTCGGCCATGGCTGGGGCCTGCCGCCGCCTCCGCGGGCCTGCGAGACGAGAGTGCGCCCGGTCACTCCGAGACCCGTCCGCCTCACCCCCCCCGCCGCCGCCGCCGCCGCCGCCGCCGCCGCCACGGTAGAGGCCGCCCCCACCCGCCCCGGGAAGGGAATCGAGACCACCGGGGAAGGAAGCGGGATGAGGGGGGGTGCTTCCCTTGCCTTTCCGCCCCGCCCTACCTCGGCTGCCCTCGGCCTCCGCCCGCACAGCTCCGCCGCCGCTTCCCGTTTAAGCCTCTATCACATGATGGCGCTCCGCCCTGGAAGCGCTTCCCCCTCGTCACTGGGTTAGTGCCGCCGGTTCCGCCCCGGTCCCCGTCCCCCCGGCTCCCACACACACCGCCGGGCCTCGGGGAGGCCCTAGTTTTCTTCCTCCTCCCGCCAGATCCCTATAAAATTCTCAAAAAAATAAGGAGGGGGGGAGGTGGGGGGTTTGAGGGGGATATCTGTTACCATGTGTCGTCATGCCCAGCATATACAGCTGGGGGAAGAAGAAGGAAGAGGGGGACACATTCGGTGAGATGGCGTTTGTCTTCCCAAGTAACCCTCAGGTGCGATGGAGCCCTGCTTTCCTGGAGATGGCTGAACACCTGCCTGCCCGTGGGAATCATAGAATGGTTCAGGTTGGAAGGGACCTTAAAGATCATTTAGTTCCAACCCCCCTGCCGTGGGCAGGGACACCTCCCTCTAGAGCAGGTTGCTCAAAGCCCCATCCAACCTGGCCTTAAACGCTTCCAGGGATGGGGCATCCACAGCTTCTCTGGGCAACCTGTTCCAGTGCCTCACCACCCTCAGAGTGAAAGATTTCTTCCCAATACCTAATCTAAATCTACCCCCTTCCAGTTTGAAGCCATCACCCCTCCTCCTATGACTACATGCCCTTGAAAAGAGTCCCCCCCCCATCTTCCCTGTAGGCCCCCTTCAGGTACTGGAAGGCCACTATGAGGTCGCCCAGGACCTTATACCTTATAGCTAAGGCTTCCCTGGATCCTTCTCCAGGCTGAACAACCCCAACTCTCTCAGCCTGGCTTCCTATGAATTCCTTGTTCTGCTTTGCTTGTGTGCACGGCTTTTGCTTTACTTATTAAACTGTCTTTATCTCAACCCATGAGTTTTCTCACTTTTGCCCTTGTGATTCTCTCCCCCATCCCACCGGGAGGGAGTGAGTGGCCGCCTGGTCCTGGGTTAAACCACAACAAGGGGAAATTTTGTCTCCAGTTCCAATGACAGCTTTTCTATACACGGAGCAAACTGATGGGAAAAGTATATTCTGCATGAAGCATAACACTGTAACTAAACATTGTACTTTTAAGATTATTTCTAAAAATCCAGAGAAAGCTGACGCTCAGACCTCGTTCCTGCCGGACTGAGAAGTCTCGGAATTATCCTGAAGAAGCGTGGGGAGGAGGGTTTATAATGATGCATTTCTTTCCTATTTTTATTACATTTGTACTGTTTGCTCCCAAAAGTATCTTGATCGTATGCCAAATATGGCACAAAATTTTACATTTGTTACATGGTACCTTTTTCTCCAGGCTCTACCCGGTGGATTACAAAGGAGCAGGGGGAAAGCAGAACACAGAGGCCAGTGGCACTCGCACGAATCGTTAGGAGATGGGGGATACAGCACCGGGGCTTCTGACTGCCAGTCGCCGGGATTCGTTACGACCAAGCTTCCTCTGGTAAAACGGACTGCACTCCATCAACCAGATTTAGACAACTAGGAAGCTAGTACTTTTTCAAGTTACAGCTTCAGGAATTTGTGTATTAACTGATTTTTTATTTTTTTTTTTTTTTTAAAAAACCAAAATGTTCACTCTTACATTTTCATTCATCTGTCTTTGACAGATCTACAAGAAGAAAGAATAACAACTGTTTAAGGGATGAATGAAATTTATGGAAGAAACCACCTTAAAAACATATTCTTGCTCTTTCATTTTAATTCTTTTACAGCACACATTACAAAATTATATTAAAAATTTATATGATTTAAAGTTGTCTCTGATGCCTATTTAAATCCATCTGTTACATTTTAATGACTATAATCTTCTACCTTTCCTTGGAAACGTGTGAAAAAATCAAGACTGTTTTAAAAAAAAAGTCAAAAATTCAACTTTAATCTTCTTTTTCCTAAACAGTTAGAGAACTTGTAAGGAAATGTTCATCAGATGTGAACACTGAACTCGCTTGTGACTCAGAATGCTCCATAAATAGAACACAGACTGATGTTGTATTTCAGCAGATGCAAATCATGTCGCTTTTTCATTATGCTCTGTCAAAGTGTCACGCCAAGAGTTTTCAGTTTCTGCAGGACTTTCCTGCTTGCTCTTTTAAAGGAGAAATCAAGAACCCATGCTTGTGTTATCTTCAGTTATGACCTGTATTTAATATAGAATTAAATAAAAAGAGCAAGGAGTTAATTCTAGGTAGCTAGAAAAGGTGAGGGATTTTTAGTCAGGCTGTTCAAAAGCAGTTTTGTTTTTATCTTCTCTTTCCAGTATCTTATTTTAATGAGAACTTCACCTTCTGAAGAAAGGTCATCTGAAAAGATTCAAGTACTCCACCCTCTTCAATTAGCATCTTGCTCCTAAGAAAATTCGTTCTCAACTTCCCAGCAGATTATCTGGTTTTATTGAAGGAATGACATTTCTGAAGAAAAAACCTTCAGACTTGAGAAAAAAGTAACAACCACGAGGAGAGAAACACCCACTTGGAATATTAAAAGAATGTTTGCAGGCCATATTTAGAGCAGGTTAATCTTTATGCTACAGGAAATAGCAGCATCCTTCTGCACACTATTGCATATTTCAAAGTGTGCAGCTATTTAATCTGTTAAATGCTAAGTAGCGTTTTTCCACCAGTATAAAGACATTGTTTGTTTCCTTCTTTGAAAATGGCAATTAAAAAAGATAATCCAATAAAACGCAGCAGCCTAGGTCTCATTTTTTAAGCTGCTGGGACGTCTGTGTTGCCATAGGACACAGCCACTGCATTATTCCAGTTTGCTGAGATGCTGTTAGCAATCTAACCAACCCGAGATAGCTCTGCATCCGTCCGTTCACCTGCATCTCAGCTGCAGAAGAAGCAACTGCCGGGCAGACATTGCCCACCTGACTGTTACAAGCAGCTTTGCTAAAACCATCTCTTCACTCTGACTGTGAAACGCGTTAAATATCCCTTTTCCTCTTAACTAAGAGACCACCTGCGAGCTCAGACTCACTTGCGAACGGGAAGGCCCGAGCACTCGTTAAAGCCTTTGGAACAATTTTCTTCTATTAAGAAGACACAGGAGTACGAATATGTACTTTGATAGATTGTTTTCATTAGTATAATTACAATACATTCTGGACAGTTACAAAATCCATGGAATCATGTTTTCTCCATAAATTTCTATTGCAAACTTCAAACATTTGGGTGCCTTTCCAGTATTTCTGCAGACTTTTCCTGTGATCTCGGTAACGACCTCTAGTACAGCAACCCTTTTTTTTTTTTTCTCTTTTTTTTTTCTTTGTGTGTGTCAGCAACTTTTAGTTTTGCTTTGTGCCTCAGGCTTTGATGTCCACCTTGACTGCTGGTTTAGCTGCTTAGTTAGCAGCCCGCAGCTACTCCCTCTCACGTTACGCCGATTCACTAGAGGACATTTCCAGTGGGACAGTTCAGAAAAGGTATATATGCAAAATGATTTCTGGGTCACTTACAGCAATAGCATTTAGCATCTTTCTAAAGTCAAATCCTGCTCTAGATCAGAAGGAAATCCAATGAAGTCAGTCAAACATTCAATTTAGGAGGAGAATTTGGCTCCACATAAACTGATAGCGTTGTTCAAAGATAGCAGCTTTCTCAAACAAAAAATACTGCCCGTATGACGAGCCACCTGGCTTTCTCAAATACAAGAAACATTCAGCTGCACAGCACTGTTAAAACGTATAAACATCAGCTACTGAACCTAAAAACATTGTCAGCCCACTTTCAATAAACTTCAAGTACATTGTACTTAGCTGCTTCCAAACACCTCTTTGCATCAGCAGGTGTAGCTACATACGGCTTCCACATACGGGACTTACACCATCTTGTACGCAGGAGCCGAAGGGAACGTTTGCTCCCCTCTAGGAAGTCAGCGCAGCAACGTTCTGGGCCAGAGAAACGCAAACCCTACCTCTTCCGCCCCGGGACAAGCGATACGGCTCTGACCACAGGAGCACACTGCAAACTAGCAAAGCATTTAAATAGTTGGCAAAAGCGTTGAAAGGCACATAGCTTGTCCTTAGCAATGTTTCCCTGTTCCACTCGTGGTGCCCATTGAGGAATCAGTGTTGGGACCTAGCCTGAAATAAAAAAATAGTAAGAAAATGGAAGCCTCCCAGGAAAAAAAAAAAAAAATTAGGTTGCCTTTTTTTTTTTTTTTTTTTTTTTGAGCTTTAAGATTTTACTATTGCATGTTTTCCTCTACCTTTCCAGTGGAAATTAAGGAAGCTATGGATGTATGTTAACCATACCTATGGACATACTACTACTGGAATACCAAATGGTAGAGCTGCTGTAAACTGTTGCAAGTACTAAAAGCAATGCCTATAATGGTCTGTACAGCATTTGCAAATATTTACTTTGAAAAGAGATTAGTGTAGTTCTTCGTTTTCTCAGCATTGCTTAGAAATGCTAAAAAACTACAACAGCTAACTGCTACTTTACACCAGATCAATATACCCCGACAGATATTTAGGAATATATGCCATTATATTTAAAAATACCAAGTTCCTCTAAGCTGGTAAACCTAGAAGATTTTACATAGAGTTAGAGATAAAATATTAAAAATTCTTGTTTCAACTCCACACACTTGACATCTGAATAGGAGTGATGTAATCATACTATTTATTCCATCAGTGAGACAAAATGTTGTATGGAACTAAATTTCTGAGATTTTAAATAGAAAGTCATTTAACTCGTATATACACAAAGTGTTCTTTCCACAGATATTTACATGGCAAATATGTTAGAGGAGAACCACTATGACTAAGTCTCTACAAGTATAGCATCCTTTCTGAGCTATTCTCTCTGCTGAAAGAATTCACAGAAGCTTTGAAGTAAAGTCTAGACAATTAAAGTTACCTATATTTCACAGTAGGTAAAGAAGCCATTAAATGATATTTCAGCATAAGGTTTCTGGAAACAGCTACACAGTAGAGTTTTACATCCACCCCTCTCTTCCAGCATTCATGGTGAAACTAAATCTCTTAATTTACAAGAGAGATAACGGCATACGTAAAGATGTACGCGTATAATTGTAGTTCATCCTCCTCGATAGAGGCTGGTCAGCCGTTCTAGTTCTTTGCAGTTGTCCATGGGCATGGAGTCTGCTTTCTTTCGGAGACGATCATCTCGATATACTTTTGCTGCATAAAGTAAGTCTGTTTCTTTAATGACAAAGAGAGAAAAGATTTTTCAGGTTAAAAAGCGAAAACTTTGCAGGATACATTCCTTCTCAGAGCTGTCCGTAACACCTCGGGTATAATCCTTGCCCTTTTTTCCTTTTGTCTGTTCTAATTACCCACAGACACCAGCTAAACAGCACTGCTACAACTTCCCTTTGCCTGATCTTCGCAAGCATTTCATCTTTTTCAGCAGCAAAAGTGGTAGCGGCCCTCCAACACCCTCATATTTCATACAGCAGTACCTGATTAAAAAACAAACACGCAATCCTCCCCCCAACTACTTCTGTCACACCTCATTAAACAGTACAAATAAAGCCACACTCAAGTGAACTTGCATATTACTGACAGCCCTAGCATCTCGTCTGTGCCCAAAAATCCATTCTGAATGTTAAGCCCATTACTTCAACTGATGCTGCTTCAGACTGCCAGTGTTCAGAGGTATTAATAAAAGAGCTCTCTGAATTATACTGGCGTTCAATAGCTTGACGTTGCTGAGCGTTTTAATTCTATAAAATCTTTTTCAGCCCTTCAACTCAAAATGCATTAGCAAGGCATTCTTAAATGTCAATCAACACTGGAAAGATTTTAACTGTCAAGGAGATCCAACACACAACAGGCATTTTAAATCCATAAACCCACAAAATCAGCTGTTTCTATAAACAGAGAAAATCTATTAGGGGCTGCTTTCTTAAAATCAATTTGGGTAGTTTTCACAACCTGATAAATTGCAAATAGCAAACAACATGTGAGTCACCATTTTCAGGTTATTTCTCTTCTTTATAGTAGGGTCAGATGTTTCTCTAGCCGTTACATTTTTCCCAGTAAATATGTTTATACGGAATTGTGGGCCTCTGCATTGCTGCAGACTCTGTTCATGCTTTAAAAAGTAAGCATGTCAAGAATAAATGCTGAAAGATGGGAAAGGTATTCTTTCTCCTCTTTCACTCCCCACATGGAAACTGCATATCAACTAAACCTTTTCAAATGAAGACATTGAGACAGTAAACATATCACAGGAGACACAAATATAACATTTCAGTGTAATGACTAGGTCAATAAAATTTATCCTTCCAGATCTACACTCTACTGAAAAAAAGTACAAGTAGTATGTTCTCTTTTTATTGTGCTGGATTATATCTGGTCTTTAATTTTTTGTTAACAACCACAATCTTTTTTGTAAGCTATTTGATTGTAAGATTACCAATCATTCACTTGTAGATGAAAAATTAGGTACTCGTTTCATGAAGAGTGAACACATTCAAACATCTCAGGATGATCAAAGGACAACCTACCTGGAAATACACAAGGGTTTTTTATATTTGCTTATGAATTATACCCCAAAATTTTCTGATGCTTTCCTCTATTTGAAAAACCTGGGAAAAAATACTCTGATCTCTGGGCAATAATCTGAATGTTTTCCCCCAAAGTACTGGTGTTTCTCTTACATACATGGGAGCCATCAGCACAGTTTTCTGCCCACAGTCCTTTCCTGTGGGCAATTTGTAAAACTGTAGACATTTACTTGTGCATAAGCAACGTGTACTCATGAGTAAGGAGCATAAAGCCTCCAGGAAGCACTGGGCCTGCTATAAATGGGCAACACAGTTTGCATTTGTATATGCAGAGGCAAACTGTAACGAACGCTTGCAGTCCTGTTGCGGCGTTTGACCAGCTGTGATGCTGGGCTGTCTTTTACAGCTGGGAGCAGCTACGGGGCCATCTCAGCTGAAAGGCTTGGCACCACTGGACGGCAGAGAGTAAAGGTGTGCAGGAACACACAATTTCACTCAGAGAAGAGCATTCCGTTTGCTTGTGGCCAGTTTACTGACAGTTTGTGAACAGATTATTTATCCGGTAATTTAAAAAAAAAAAAAAAATTACTGAAATTTACTCCAGCTGAAGAGTTGAAAGCATCAGCACTGATGCCATTTTAGCAGCGCTGTTCTCACACAGCATGAAAGGCTCACGAAACGGTCACAGATAATAGAATAACAGGTTAAAACCACTGATGATTTGGAGATGGCTGATGCTATCCAGTAGTCTCAGGCTTTAACGCTGAATTCTAGGCTCCTGCAAGAAAATAGCTGCTTCTTTAGTACCAAATTAGATTGGAAAAATAGAGGTTAAACTAAAAAAAAAAACCCTGTTTTTAAGGTCTGATATAGCCAAGGTACCAAGTCCAGGGAGAAAAATTATTCAGCACTAGCAAAAGATTAAGCACTGATTTACAGCTTGCGATGTTTTACAGGACATGCTGTGTGTCCTTGGTCGCCTGGAAAAGCAGTGTTTGTCCGTACTGTGGTCCAAGGCAGATTATTTTTTTTTTCTCTGGAAAAACCAGTGTAAGCTTTTTGTTTCATTTATTTATTTATCTAAAAGCACGTAGGGAAATGAGATATTGCCATGATAAAATAGCGTGGAAGACATTAGAATTCTTAGCTTTCATCCTTAACTTTGAGCAATCTCTTTCTCATTATCAATTCACCGTAGTGCTTAATTTTCTGAGAAATGGTCACAGATAATAGAGCAGCAAGTTAAAATTGCTGGTGATTTGCAGATGGCTGTTAGGTCAGAGAATAAAACATAGAAATTAAGTGACACTGGGGACACTTTTAGAAGTGAAAAACAGTAGGGAACCTTACACTTGCTTTCACATTCGGGTATTTTAATAGTACAAACCCTTGATTCTTGCCTGACGCAACCTTTTATAGTAATACACGCTTTCATGAGATTAGGCATGTTACCAAACTTACTTTGTTGCCTCTCCTTCCAACAGTTATTACGAATGTTGGACACATAATCTTCTTCCACACTCTTTTCCACTTTCTGTAATGACACTCCTTTGTATTCATTTCTAAAGTCCTTGTTGACGTAATAAACGACATGCAAGTTTTCTGTCTCCATTTTTATGACCTGCCCTGTACTTCTGCAAAAAGGAGGGAGAGGGAGAGAGGGACTAGATATTTATTTGATTTTTTTACACCACAAATACACTTTTAAAAAATACTGCTAATACTGAAGAACAGCACATCACTGAATTTGCCCTTTCAAGACAAGTAATGAAATGAATGGCTGTATAATCTGCCAGAGAATAAACTTACTACATCTACCTGAACATTAAACTTCTGCTGCTTAAACCCTTAATCTTGAAAAAAAAAAACAAAAACGCCCCACTTTAGTAAAACACTTGTTTCATATCTCTTTAGTCAAATATAAGTTTTGGTAATAGAAAATTATATTCAAACTCAACAGAAGAAAAACAGGTCACTATTCTGTAGCAACCCAGCACAGGCATCTCCATTTTAAAGTGTCTTCTGCCAGCCCTGACAAATCCATTTTCCTGCTGGCATTCTGTGGATTAAAAATCAAAGATTGTGCACAAACATTTTGGCAGAGAAGTGTTTACAAGCATCATAACAGCTTAGTTGCAGAAGGGAAAATCATAACACTCTGGAAATAAAGAACTCTGAAAAAATAAGAGAAGAGAAAAGAAACCTTTCCGTTGTGGGACTGAGAGCTCTGCAGGGAACTAAGGACCTTTAAAACAGTTGTTGCAAGTGGGCTAAGTCTACTAGCTAGCTGCATGCTTGATTAAAACTATTTATTTCTCCCAGGAAAAAAAGGTTTATATATCCTTCTGTACAAACCAGGTAGGTTTCACTAGTAGAATTCTTTGCAAGAAAACAAAGATAAACTATTTTACCATCACCTAGAATGAAGAATAGAAAATTTCCTCGGCCCTCATCTAGTCCAAAACTTAAATACGGATGAGAAAGTCACTTTCAAGTACTTCACTTCCTACAAGCACAGATGACCCCTAAAAGAATAATGAGCCTTAGCAGGTTTCAGGATTCGATTAAACATGC
Source organism: Numenius arquata (assembly GCF_964106895.1). NCBI lineage: Eukaryota > Metazoa > Chordata > Aves > Charadriiformes > Scolopacidae > Numenius > Numenius arquata. The sequence goes on along the minus strand of NC_133580.1, from coordinate 32,052,711 downwards.
TGGGGATGCAAACACCTTTGCAACACCTTATATTGCATGGACACACTGCATTGTAATAGCAGACCTCCTAAACTCCAGGTATTGCTGACCTCTTTTCTCCATTACATTTCCACAGCATGTTCTCACTACCTAACTTTCAAGTTTTGTTCTGCTTTGTCTATGCCTTCCCTCCCTTCCCTCGCTGTGGGAAATAAAGGACCAACTAATGGAAGGCTCTCTAAAACGCTTCTGAGTGGGAGAGAGTGATTACAACATCCTCCCTCTGTTTGAAGATCATGTGATCAAGTATTACTTACGATCTTGGGTATAAGGCGTAAGGAGGGTTAGATACCATCAGCTGGCTCAACAAGGAGACGAGGATCAACACAATAATAGGCATCAGCTGAATGAACATAGAGAAACCTCCCTAAGGAACGAAACAGATCGAAGTATTTCGTAAAACAGCATCAAGTAAACAGGTAAATTTGACAAGATTTAATGCTAAGCATGACTTTCTGCTTTAAGCATCAAAAGCTGCTAGGAAAACTATAACTACAAACCTGCAGACACTGTGGTGCTATCTTAACTTTCCAACACATATACAATATTCATAGAGTGCCCAAGCTGCAAGAGCTCATGGGTTAGCACGTAGCCACAAGCAATTACCAAATGAATAGCTGGATTCAGTTACCATTGTACGCCATGATTTGGTCTCATCCGTACAGTGATATGTAATTATACAGGACTATATATAATTCACATAGATGAATATTGAGTCTTAACAAGAATTCTTACCTCAGCCCAAATAAATTTTTAAATGTTGACAAGGATTAGTGACCAGAATTAGTGGCATATTTAGACTAATACTACCAGTCACTAGTCATAATACTATGTCACTAGTAAGATAGTGACATAGAACAACAGATTTACAAACCCAGGCTGTTATCTTCTCAAATTTGCACACCTCTATACCAATCAGTAGGACACTACCACCTGCCAAAGCTTTAAAGTATTCAACTGGCAAGTACAAATCCTCCTCTATGGTACAGAGCTCCTGTACAGCCACATCACTGGAAGCGACTACCAGCAAATTTCACAATCATCAGTTTAAAATCAACGGTGCTTAAACATACATCACCCCTCTCTTCCTCCCTCTCATGTCCACTCTGACGGTGCTGATTAGGATGACTGTAGCCGGCACGACCATTAGAAAAGGAATGTACGCTACCTAAGGAAGGAAATATCCACATTTAAATCACATTAAAAGAAAAAACTATTTAGAGGTCAATACAGAAGAAACAGCATAAAGCATTTAACATTACTGCACAAGGACACATAAAATAACTCAACTTTAAGATACCTTACAATTTCAAAGTTGTTTAAAGTAAGTATTTTAAGCTCTAAGACAACTGATTTGTTATTTCATGTACCACAGTAATCACCACAGTAAACTGAACTCACATTTTTGGGATTTTGCAACACTTAGGAGAAAAATAAACTGTGATGCAGATTAAAGAGTTGAGGTCCGAGGCAGGTTGGAGTAATTTTACTGTTTTATAATGTCACAAATTCTAATGTCACTCCGGGCAGTACCACTGTATCCCGATGATTATACTCATATATACAAATACCTGTTGGAAAGGCCCCTCCAAAAAACATGTTGAATAGATCCTCTGGAGTAATATCTGCCTCACAACCTCTATGGAAGTTGAATCTACCGTTGCTAGGGTGATTGCATGTTTGCTCTTCACTGCCTGTAAGGTCATACTGCTTTCGTTTTTCTGGATTACTCAGCACAGCGTATGCATTTCCGATTTCTGAAGCAAGGAACACAAGACAATTCCCATAAATGAAAGATAAGAGCTATTCCAGCATGAAAAACGCAATTTCAAAATCAAGAATAGGCAGTGAATTACGTCCTTTACTGTACGTTACAAACCAACAATAGTACAAGGTCCAGAAACATTTCAACTTTTCCTAGCATAGCTTCCACAAAGTTTCCCACCAACGCTATTCAAAGGCCTTTTATCCTGGAGAACTAGTCAGGAGAGCTTTGATCCTTTTTCTAGGGGAACACCTACACCTGTGGAAATGTTCTCTCTCACTGCAAGTACAAAAAAAAAGCATCAAGCATTGCAATGAAAGCTTTGAAGTGGGGTAATTGCAAAGTTCATTTTGCTCTTGCAGTCTAGCTTAAAAACATCATAGACTCAGTATTCATTGGTTTCATTTAGTAAGTGGTGACTTCTTCAAATGCATCAACTTTATTGTCTGTAAGAGTGTGAACGTATTTTTTACTAGGCTTCCTAAGACATTTTATGGATTACATTAATAACACAAAGTTTTGCATGACGTAACATGAAGACTACAACATGTGTGCGTGACAGGAACGTGTGTATTCCTAACATTGTCAACATGACCTTGATATTTGGAGCCTGCCCTGGATGCTTGTCCCCTTTTGTGTTACATTATCACAAATTAACAACTTCCATTTTGACAGTAGAAAGGGAAAAAGTGAGTTAGTGTGAAAAGACCACAAGCTCTGCTGATTTTACAAGCTTTGACCCTAGCTGCTCTGCACAGACATACAGCTCTTACAGACTGAAGGACAATTTCTGTTGGCACTCGATCAACAATCTTCGCTCAGTCATATCTTCATTAAACCCCTTCTGCTTTCCTTTCTTCTCTCTCTCCCAGGGCTCTCCAACAACAGGCTTCTTTTGCAGCCAACCAAAACAAGGCACTGGGATTACGTTTTTTAGTGTTGAAAAGCCATCAGTCATCAGAAGTTCATGGAAGTTGCAATGCTATAAGCTCAACACAGGCAAATAAGACCATGGCTTTGCTTAATTAATGTTTCAACATTATCCAATTGAAAAAAAAAAAAGTTAATGAGTCTTAGCTACTTGCCTTTTAAGATGCCCTTAGAAATAATCATTAGCAATTTCTTTAAGAGGAGGAGAAAACCCAAAGAAATGAAGCCTGGTGATGTGCACTGAGAGCGTGATATACGCTACAGACACCAAATATTACTACAAGGTTCTTCTGTTACTCAGGATGAGGATAAAACTGGAAGTAAAAATCTAGATTTTCCCAACAATTAAGAAATTAGGGAAACACAAATCAGGTGACTCACATGAAGTCAAGACACACTACTGTCAGCCAGTGTGGTCAGCAATCTTTTTTGACTGTTATTTGCTTTTGATTATTTGATGGTAATTCACAATAGATTTGATTCAAGTATAATTTTCTTTAAATAAAGAAATGAAAAATGAAAAAAAAAAACCACTCAGAAGTTTCAAAAGAAAGATTTTTGACGAAGCTGGTAAAAGAGATTCCACGAGATTAAAAGTGATTATATTTGCCCAAACTTTTTAATGCAAAATACAACCTCAGGGGGACTGCTTAATACAACAGAAGAGTAGTACTAGGTAGCTCAAGATCTAAGTAAGTGCCTTGCCTAACATTAAACTCAATTCTGTTTTCTAATGTGACCTTTCCTTAAAATAAAGCACGAATATGAAATAATATCTATTATTAAAAAACTTTTTCTCAGCTAAATGTTAGAAACTCAGTCACCTTTAAAGGCAAACTAAATCATGAATTTACTCAGCCATACAAAAGATTACAATAATTTTGATGCAAGAAGAATGCTAGATTTCACTAAATAATTTTAGTCAACAAGATGCCCCTACAAAACATTCTGTTACTCACCTAGTTAAGAACCAGAAAGTGAACTTAAGCTGAAGACATCAAACTTGTACAAGGTGTTAATGTTAAATAAAAGATTAAATAACAAGAAACTAATTTCTTACATTTTAAAGATTATTTAAAATGCTATTAACAAGGAAGAATTATTTTATTTATAGGGCTGGAAACGATTTTCGAAGAATAATACCTTTTTCAGATAAAGCCATCGCATAGCTGTATTAAAATAATCACTAGTAATCACTTTTCCTGCTATGTTCTATCTACTTTTCATCTGGAATTGTTAACAAATTATTATAATTATCCTTTAAAGTCTGTATGAAAAGTCTTGCTCAGGACTTTTTTTCTTTTTTTCCCTGCACCCAATTTAAGACTTTTATCCGACTGATTTTTTTCAAATGTCTGCATGTAAACCTCACACAGGAAAAAAATAAGAAAGATGTACCACAATCAGATTGTTTATTTATGTGTGATCATTCACATTTTTCTTCATCCGTGTCTGAGATGAAGGTGTAGTTTTCTTTAAAAAGCTTTTCCTCAACAATTTTCCTTGTGCAGGGCTAAGCTTGGCAGCCTTAGATCAGGTCATGTCAGATTGTAAATTTTACATAAGACATCGTCAAAGGCAACTACTAATAAGGCCAGGTTAGAACCCAAGCAGGTTTGTGTGGAAAAAGTAGTAAAGCTACACACATACAAGGAATTCTAAGGAAAAGGTAACTTACGTGGTTCAGTAAAAACTGCATTTTGCTATCAAGTATTACTTTGTTTTTTTCAAACTCAAGTATAGTAAAGGTTCAAGATAGTAAGATTCAATTGACTGCATTAAGTCAAAAGCCAGTAAAAAAGTGCAATTGCGTTTCACAGATCAAGCATTCGTGCCCTGTACCTGAAAATTACAGTCACCCCTCTGAAACTGAACCCTACTGCAAAAGTCCACATTATTATCTATACCTCTAGGTATATGTTAAGATAATAAAGGCCAACTATTTTCTTGGATAAAAATGTCAGTTTAATATTAGCTACAAAACACCACATTGACAATTTTGTAAAAATGCAAGTGACCAATGCAGATGAACTTCTTTTAATCTGACAAAGTTTAACCATAAAAGAAATTTTAAGTAAAAATGGTATTTTACTTTTAAAAGCCTCTGTTGCTCCAGGTGCATGGTTTTTGTCTGGGTGGAATTTCAAAGCAAGTTTTCTATAAGACTTCTTTAGGTCTTCCTCCCCTGCATCCTTTGACACCCCAAGAACTTCATAGTAATTTTTACATTTCTTTATACTGCAAAAGAAAATGAGGTAAAATATTGTAACCAAAACGATGTAGAAGTAGTATGTTAAAACGCAGCTGCAAATGAAGTAACACGTTGCACTGATACATTACATCTCTCACTTTCAATATAAAATAGAAAAAAAAATTCCACTCTAGAAACAAATATTTCCATTTTTCATAATAAACTCACGATTGAGCACAATCAACTATTGTAGTCAAAATTACTTACTACATATATTTATTTTACTACTCCTACTGTAGAACTGCTATAGTTGTAAGAAAAGGTTTCAGTTTGCAATTACTGTAGCATTTCCTCATCCCCGATTATAGGAATATTGCTGTTAATAATGCATAAAATGAAGATTCCAAATTTACTTTGCAGAGCTAGCGGGTAGGAAGGCCTGTTTTGACTGTCAACAGCAAAGGCTCTTTGGTATGCACAACATAAAACAAAACAAGCAATACCTCCCTTTCTCCAACCAACAGTCAAGTCATAACACCATTCAAGCATTCACTTTTCAGGGAAATAAGGCATGTGAAAATACCTCTGCTGCTGGGAATGCACCTGGATCTTAACAAACTTTCTGTAAGTATTTCTATAAATTCAAGGAAACAATAACAGCTCCAGCAATTACAGATTCAGCTCCTCTCATATGTTCAATGTAGCATTTTTTAAAACTCTGAAAACTCGGAAATATTCTTCCTGTAGGAAGTCTCACCCAGACAGGAAAAGCAAAATCTGGAAATGATGTAATGATTTGGAATACTTTACAATACTCAGAAGAGAGAAAGAGCAGTTACAGGAGAGAACATTCATATTATGTGGGCAGGAAGAACTGACCAAGCCAAAAAATACACCTTAAGATCAAACCAAGTTACTTGGGTAAGAATTCAGAAACTTAGAAAAATAAGGCTGAACCACAAAGTTGCATTGCAGAAATGAGGCGCGCTGACATTTGGTGCATTCTGAGAAAGAAATAGAAATTACATCCATAAATATTGTAAAAGCTTTGTGCAAAGTCTCTTCACATGGCTGTAACTGTGTCCACATTCTCTTTAACGTACAGATCTCTACTTAAATATGGGTTTAGTGTTACAAAGACTATACACAGGGCAGCCAAGTGGAAAAAAAGGGAGTAAGCAAACCTTTGCCATTTTCATGAAAGAAGAATGGGTACCCTGTAATTAAGGGAATGCTAGTATCAGAAGTACAACTGCACCGTCATGTGTGGTCCTTTATAGTTCACAGATTGATCAAATAAAACTTAATTTGAGGGATCCCTTTTCCTGTGTTCAAATAACACGAGCTTTTATGGCAGTCTCAGTGTAACACTCGCAGGAGAACTGAACTGAATGTATGCAGGCAGCTGCCAACATGAACATCCTGTGAAATAAATATAGCTCATTATACTCAAGTAACATTTAATAAGTTCCAGTTAGGAAGCTGATAAAGCTAACTAAAAAGAACACAATGAATCCATCATCAAGACAGAACAGAAAGAAAATACATTAAATTATACTCTGAATACTGGAAACTTTTGTTTGTTAATTTATACGAGAAGAAAAAATTTCAGTAGTCTATAGATCCCTTCATCCTTAGCCTCAAGACCTGGATTACTTATGAACTGCATCAATAACAGACAGCTTTGTTTAAAAGTGTAACACTATCAAATTATCCATTTCTTGAAATAAAAGCTTATCTTAGCATCCAATGTAAGTTCTTCTCTTCAATAATTCAGTACCTGAATTATCTGTTTGTGGACCAGACTCTTCAGAACTTTGGTTGATATAAAATTAGGTAGTGAGTCATCAACGTTTAGCAAATTTGTTATTTTATTAGCATTAAAACTGTAGTGTTAAATGTTTGTTCAAATGTTTTTAAACACCGTACATCCTCAACAACTTTTCCCCCCAACAGCATATGGTTATTTCTCATGGAAGTAACAAACATGAAAAGAGAAAACCACCTATGAAAGTTTACTTCTTTGCAGACCTGATATGCATTTATTTCACAGCTCTAGGATGCGGAGAGGAGAAAAATGGGAAAAAAAAATAAAAAACAACCCAAGAAATGCGAACCTGTTCTTCTGACCCTCAAAAACTCACCACAGAGTTTTTTTCCCATTCACAACCAGCTAAAGTCCCCCAGTGGGCAACCTTCATAGGAAAAGCAGGAATGGTGGGTATCAATCAGAAGATGTTCAGGTCAGCACATGGCACACCAGCTCTTGACACCACGACCTGCTTAGAGCCAGTGCATCAAACCAGAGCTGCTTCCAGATGAGAAAGCACAGGGAGAAACTTGCCTTGTGGCTCATATAGCACTTGCCCTCCAAAGGCATGAATGTAGTCACCCTCCATGCAACAGCTATCCTGAACCTGCTCCACAAAGGAGCTATTGTTATTTATCAAGAAGCAGGCCTTCAGTCGAGGTATAACACATTTCTACTTTCTCTTAGCAAGTCTTTGCTGGTGATTGCTTTGTTAAAACAAAAAATTCTACAAATACACAAGCATGTCTATTCCAACATTCCTGATTTTGTATGAAGCTATATTTCAAGCACATCTTATATCAAATCAACCTAGTACCCTGACCTGCTACCCTAGGCTAAATGGCCAGTCTCAAACCAAGAAGCCTTTGTGAATTTGTGACAGCCACCCTTGACTTTTATTTTCCCTTGCGTGTTCTGGTCAGGATGGGCACACTCACAGCAACACTGCCTCCAACAGACCTGTAACCGATCCTCCAGGTCATTTACATTGCCCTCCTTTCTACTGCACAGGATTAACGCTGAGATACATAACCCCTGTTCACCTGTTAGCCCGTTGTCATCTCCAGATCTCCACCATGTCAACGCTGGCTCATACAAACCTCAGCAGCAAACGTAAGCTCCAAGTTCTCTGCCAGATAGCCTGAGGAGCACTGCTGCATGTGACTTCATGGTGAATCATGTGGAATACACATATACAGAATCACAGAATCTTCACGGTTGGAAGGGACCTTTGAGATCATCGAGTCCAACCAACAAAAAAAAAAACCAAACCAAAAAAAACCCACCACCACAAACCACACAGCACACCCACCCACAAACAGACACAAACCAACAATCTCGGGCACTAGAGCATGCCCTGAAGTGCCATGTCTACACGTTTCTTAAATACCTCCAGGGATGGCGACTCCACCACCTCCCTGGGCAGGCTATTCCAGTGCCTGACCACCCTCTCAGTAAAGTAATTCTTCCTAATATCTAATCTAAACCTCCCCTGCCCCAACTTCAGACCATTTCCTCTGGTCCTGTCATTATTCCCTTGGGAGAAGAGGCCAACACCCACCTCTCTACAACCTCCTTTCAGGTAGTTGTAGAGGGCAATGAGGTCTCCCCTCAGCCTCCTCTTCTCCAAACTAAACATGCCCAGTTCCTTCAGCCTCTCCTCCTCTGACTTGTTCTCCAGACCCCTCACCAGCTTGGTGGCTCTCCTCTGGACATGCTCCAGCAGCTCAATGTCCTTCCTGTAGTGAGGGGCCCAGAACTGAACACAGTACTCAAGGTGAGGCCTCACCAGGGCCGAGTACAGAGGCACCATCACTGCCCTACTCCTGCTGGCCACGCTATTCCTGATCCAGGCCAGGATGCTGTTGGCCTTCTTGGCCACCTGGGCACACTGCTGGCTCATGTTAAGCCGGCTGTCCACCAACACTCCCAGGTCCTTTTCTGCTGGGCAGCTTTCCAGCCACTCTTCCCCGAGCCTGTAGCGTTGCCTGGGGTTGTTGTGACCGATATGCCAATTTTGCAGAGTTTAGCAGGACTTTAGCTTAGGCAGATCAAGCTTTAAAGATAAAATACATTACACGACTGTTCAGAGGCACAGGGACCAAAAACCATACCTAAGCCTGGAATCCTCAGCAATGACCTTGTGCTATGAAGCCTTTGCTACACCCTGCCATTAGACAACAGTTTTATACGATTGCTTTGCCACTTCAAGGCAAAAAAAGCACCGGGACTGCGAGTAGCTAGCACCTGGTTAATGCAAAGTTTCCTGCAGGGAGGGAGTTAGTGCCTTCTGCCAGGAGGTCCCTTACTGAGCACAATTCCGGGCAATGGCTCAGTTTTTGCCCACTCAGCAAAGTCCATGCAAATTCTGCACCAAAGCTTGTACTGCAGCAGCTTTGTACTGGGGGTGATGGGACAAGCAAAGATGATCAGAAGGTGCTTTTCAATTAAACAAAATTGTCAGCATTTGTGGTGCACTCCTGAGAGGCAGAACTTTAATGCACGACAAACTCAACCTGGTAAGTCAGTTTATAGCAGGACAAACTACGGGATCACCAGGGCAATCCACCAGATCCTCAGGTCATACGTGTGCTGTGCAGTCACCAGGCTTCTCAAACACTACTGGAGCACACACCACATCCCTCCTCCACCTTAAGGAGACGGGGATCACGGGTTTTGCACAGAGATTCTCTGAGACTTAAGTCCTCTTCATCCAAACTACCACTGTCCTGATTAGAAATTTTTCTCCAGCTGCTGGGAGCTGTTGGAAGGCACGGACAACCTGATCCTTGTCCCTAAGAAGCAGCAGGCCTTTTTAGACATACTCCTCATCCCTTGTCTCTAGTAGACCAACGTCTGACAATCCTCACTCCGCCAGAATCTCTCGCCTGGAGCACTGAACTGCCCTGTGGAGATTTATCATGGAAAGGCAGATGGATGGATGGAACCATCCCCTCCTCACTTGTCTCCTAGTGCAGGCTGCACAACATCAGCCAGCAAGGGCTGAGAAAAATTAAGAGTAAAACCAGCAGAGGTTGCAGAAAAGACTGATCACTCACTGATGTTACTTATGGCTTTTAACCGCATCTGAAACCCCTGTCCTGCAGCACTCTCAACGTGAACAACTAACTTTCTGAAAGCTGCATTTCAAATTGTTGTTTGGTTGGTTTTGCTGAGCTTCAGGCACTGTACTGCCCAGTGCTAATTGTCTTGTGTATGTAAGCTCCACGCAGATGTTTCTTTTTAAAATTGCAATTTACATATCACTTGCTTATGCACTGCCCCTTTTGTATTGAATTGGGGTTTTTTGATGTTTATTTCTGGCATATTTGAAGTTTGGTTCACTGTTCATTTGTTTGGGGTTTTGTTTTTGGTGAATTGCTTTTCTTGTGGTTTTCATTCCTGATTGGATCACTTCTGTGTCAGAATTACGATCAAATTATTTCTGTTGTTTAGGTAATTTCTATCCTTGCTGCATTGTTAGTCCCCTGCCAGCACCTTGGCACCGTCCTTCTGGTTAACAGATTTGCTGGCTGTTTTAGGAGGGCACATTGCTGGATGTCCCTGAAATAATATCTGACTTTTAGAGAATAGACTTCTCAAATAGCATGGGGGCAAGTGATGGCCTACATTCATCCACGATCTGTTGACAGAGGTATCTTCTTGTGACTTGCAAAGCTCCGGTATCCCAGCTTGCAGTTGACAAGCCACCTGCAGAAGAACTGTTCAGCCAGGTTCAACCTGCAACAGCAGCCAATTCTGCCTGACACTGGGCTCCACTCCATGCTCTGATGGCTGAAGGCAGAGGAAGCCCTTCAGGTCCTGAAATGTCTGCTCTCACTTGCAAAGTTCTGAGGCTACCACCACTGTTTCTCCTCTGACTACAAAATGACGCCATCCTACTGCTGTGCTTCTTGTTTCACTTTTCAAATCTACAATTCAGATTAGGTCAGCATCAACAGCTTTTATCAGGTTAACAAAACCTAGAAGAGATGCTTGCATTTCTGTATCAAATACCTGCAGCGATCCATAATCATGAAGTTTTGTGTATGACTAGGTATTTCAGAGGGCATTCCAAAGCCTCTGTCTACATGCACAGGGACAGCCCAAAAGACAAATATTTTGACCGCAATCTCCAAAAGCTTGCGATAGGAGGCACAATTATTTCTCCCAATGGTAACCTGAACTGAGCAGCAATGTGAATGTTAGTGACAAAGAACAGAGCAACAGGAAGCTACACTGACTTCTGATCCCACAGTTGAGCAGAAAACCACAGTAAAATGCAGACCAATTTCTACATGGGTCAAGTTTCCAACGATGCCAGAGGGCCTGATGCAAACGGCATCTTGCAGCTGAATTGAGAACATGCCAGTCACAGTTTGGATGACGTTAAGTGTGGTTTGTAGAAAGTGCTCAAAACTGGGAAGAGAAGGTCAACAGTGTTGTTGAGGAACTCAAGCCAGTACCAGCATACCTGTAGTTTCTAAAATCAATGCACCTAAAGTTTCAGATCTCTGTTTTATTGACAGATTCAACAACACAGTTGGGAGCTTGTCTTAGTACCTTGCTCTTGGATGTACCTGGTCGGTCAGTTCGTTTCTCCTGTGTCTATTACATGAAATATTCAAGGCTGTGTTTGCACCAGCATACTTTTCTCCATATTTTGTTTAAGTTTTTATTTAGCTATAAAAAGAGTAAATTGAAGGCAGGAGCTTTCTGACAAAGTCCACCATATCTTCTGTGCCACTTTTCCATGACAGGCTCTGTGACTCTGATTTCCACCTTGACTTTCTCAACCATTCAACTGGATATTTCAACAATTCACAGTAGTTCCAGCAGCCTAATTAAAGGCATGCCCTGATTTCTTTGCTTTGCCTTTTTTTTTTCTCTCCATTTTAGCACATGTTGATTGCTCTTATTATTCCAATTTCAGTTAATTATCTTCCTGACCCGATGTTAAAAAAGTAATGATACACCTCTTTTGCTGAATCTGCAGAAGTCTCAGCAGAAGGCCTGGAAAAAGTCTTGTATTCCTTCTAGTTTGATCCATGAAACGTTTACAGGCAATTTTTTGATTTAGTTCATTAATTCAAATCAAGTTGCTGATTATTCTTGACCAATACTGGATGACATTTAATCCTGCCTTGCAAGGTCCCTACAGAACTCATGCCTCTATTGGTTTGTTTTGGTTCTAGCTCAAAGATCAAAATACAAGATTTCTTTCGTTCTTGTGCTCTCTTCTGAGGGGCAGACACTGGCGGGGCAGGAAAAGCAGTATTCCACCACAGTTTTCACAAGACAGCAATCCAACTTTAGCATATTACTATTCATGGCCGTTATCCTTCAGATGTCAAAAAAGTAATATGGAATATATGCTATGGCTTATTTACTAAAAAAGAGACATCAGGCACCCTATGAATTTTGAGAACATTTACAGGGAGTCTGTATAAATTGTATGACCTATCTATATCTCTAAAACTTTTTTTTTTTTTAAAATCATGTAGTAGACAACAGACAATGCACACTTCACAGCATAAAAAGAAATGGGAAAGATTAATACACAGCAGGGAAATGATCCTTTTTTTTTTTTTTTTAATTTCATGGTAGTCCACTGAACCTTTCGAAAGGGTCTGCACATTTGGTATGAGTAGGTAGATACGATGAACAGAATTTGTTTGAAAGTAATTAAGAACTTTGATAACTCAATCCTGATCAGCACTTCTTCTTCAGTTGTTTTATGTAAACTAGAAGAAAAAAAAGTTTAAATTCTCTCTTAGCCAAATGTTTTGTTTATCTTAGCAAAAAATGCCCATAACCTACATTAAACAGAGGAGGAATTGCTTTAAAGCAAAGACCACAGAATCCAAAAGCAAATTCTCCCTTTTTTGTTATTCAGCACATGATTCTCATGCACTTATCTTAAGTTGACATTGCTCAGACAGCTTTCAGTTGTGTAGAGACATCTAGGGCACTTGTTCTAAAAAGACCTAAGTCTACTGCAGGTCCTAACATATTTCTGCTAGTCTCCTGCATATCATAATCTCTGATATGCAGGTCACCTAAAGCGTTAAGGCAATTTGATCCAGCCCTCAGTGACAAGATAAGCATCACTAAGAAGAAGATGCATGAACTACAGATCGTATTTTCAAAGCATTTCAATTCAAAAGTAACTAAGAGCTTTTGGATATTTCAAGCTTCAAACTGTCACACTGAAACAGTGAGCATCTTTCCCACGAAGAATAGAGCATCACCCAGCACTAATGCAATCAGTGGAAAGACATTGCATCTTACGCTTCTCCCTGTTGAGCAACTTGTTTACAAGCTCATGTAATGCCCTACACAAGTGTTATGGTAGCTTGCTAGTGATCAGTGTCCCCTGGGTATGCGGAAAAAATAAAAACAGCACAGAGGCGCTTGTTTGTATTCATACGTGCCCACATTACTAGAGTAACCCTGATGAAAATTAATGCAGTTTAATTAGTTATACTGCTACAAGTGTGCCTTCACTATGCTTCTTACATCTATTGTGATGAGCAAATTCAAGACAGCTGGACAACTCCAAGAACACTGATCAGTAATCCAGAGTGAGCCCCCCTGTCTATCTGCTCACTACAGCTTATGGTTGGAAATGGCATGTGTGGTTAAATGAGGAATGCTTTCTCTCAGTCTATATTCAGTTACTAACACAAAACCAAAAAAAAACTAGAGGGAAGAATACCTGAGGATAATGACCGCCTTTCAAATCATAAGCTTAAAAAAAATTGAGTTTGACAGAGTCAGATTCATGGTAAGGTTCAGAATTTATTAAAACGGAAAGATTTTGCTACCTTGCTATCTAGAAATTTCTTTCCTCATAGAAAAAAGAATTAAAAATCAGGCATGAAAGACTATTTAAAACCACCTCTTTTCCCACAGCATTTCATTAACCAACTCAAAGGTCCGAAAACCATTCCACTGTGGTATGGCAGAAGCATATGGTGGTGACAAGCTCTACTCTCTGAAGAATACCCTCCCCAGAGGGGTGTGCTTCGTTTAATTGGGAAAGTCTGGGGCTTGACTGAAGCAGTACATACGCAGCCTGACATGTTTCCAACTAGAAAGCTCATTCTCACTGTGGTTTAAACATGAGCTTTCCCTCAGCTATCATCACTGAATGTGTTATATTTTTCCATTAAGTTTTAGCCCACTGTTTGTATTTAATCCCATTCTCCTTGGCAAGGCACACAGGTTTTTTAACTCTTAACCACAAATTTTCTAAGTGCTGGGTTGATGTCACTAACTGACAACATGACAAACTTTTCAAAACTTCCAACAAGAACTGAGGACTTACTTTGTTGATTACCACACGTCTAAACCAAAATTCAGTCTCTCTCCAAAAGTTTATAAACTGCTGTGGATGGTAGCATCACTCAAGCTGAAGTCGAGATATTGTTTTAACAGCTGATTTTCTAAGTGGTACATAAAATACAAACATGGATTGTTCTGCAAGCTATTACAATTGCTTATTTGCAAAAATCTGTGTAATTTCAAAAACCCTAAACTTTATATTCACGAAGCAGATTTTTGAAATAGATACTAAGAAGCAATGTTGCATCAAGATTATCCTCAACGTGCAACTTGCGTGAATATTCCTACCTCTGGTTCTGATCTCAACAAACTGGATTAATTGTATCTGGTATCTAGTGAATTCCTTCAAGGAAGGAATACCAAATACCACGAAAGCATACCATGGAGAAAAGTTGGCTCTACAACATCATTTTACTCGAAAAAAAATTAGGCAACACACTTTCTGGTAAAAAAAAAAAAAAAAAAGAACTTGCAGGGATCCCGATGTCAAAGCAGACTGCAGCTCAGAATGGCACGTCACGGGTGAGTGAATACTGGCAGGAATAGAACCTTCCTTGTAGCGGCTTTCTGCTGCTACATGTGTTACCCATCTTAATTTGATCTAAGCCTCATTTTAGAGAGGACTTCTTTCTGGATATTTTGTCCCACATGCATGTGCACACACACACATTTTGCGTTCATTTTAACAACTAATATTTCAAGGTGGCCAAAAACGTGCACGCTTATTCAGGTTTTACTTTAGATGTATCACGAAGAGCAATAAGATTAATTAAGCAGAGATGATGGTAAATGAAAAGATCTACTAAATAGCAACACCAAGAGGATAACCATGCTGGAGATGCTACTGCCTATGTGCCTCAACGCAGAGAGGCTGTATCAACAAGAAAAGCTGCTTTTTCCTCACTGCTAGCACAGCTGAACAGATTACTGAACTTCAGGAAAAGATCCCAAGATAATATCAACAGCAACATACGTTTCACACAAAAAAAATTCACACACATTTCTATTTTGCACAACAGTTTATCCAGTCTACACAAACTAGGAGATGATTTCCCTTCTTTGAGCTCCCTTGAAAATATTTGGGCTAGGCTTATCTGAAAATACAGGTGGGTTTTGAGGTGTGCAACTTTAGACTGGCTGTATTTCTTCAGCAGAAAGCAGGGCACATATCCAACAATATTTTTCTCACTCCTACAGCCAAAAAATGTGTAACGATAACACAACTTAAGCGTTACTCGCCTCAAAAGGACATTTTTATTGATCTTTGTTTCTTTTCGCACATCCTCCTTTCCTAATGTCCCCCCATCTTAATACTATCATGCTGCGTGAAGTTCAGACACTTTATACTGCAACTTGGACTATGTGCTTCAGTGCTTCTCAGATACCTGTAGTCCCAGAACAAAATAGTTTTAACACTGGTCTAAGACCAGCCTGCACAACAAGATTAGGTTGAAAATAAACGTTAGCAGCAAGCATGTAACGCAAACTTAAGATGTCACGAGTATAAAAATATTTATGAATAGAAACAGTCTTACAAGTTGTACTACAGAATTTTCATCACTTCTTCCATTTAACATGCAATCTACTTTGTAACTATTTTGAGTATTTTCTTTTTAAACCATCAAGGTTAGTTTATATAAAGATGAGCATCATCTTTCTTGCAGAAAAGTGACAGCGTCTCATGCTGTGTTTAAACACGACAAAACTCTCCTCTTCCTTTTAGTCACAGTTCAGTACAAGTAACCCTGCTCAGCTAACCTTGAATTTTCTGTTGCTTCTTTAGACACTAGAGCTGACAGCATAAGTACATAATACACAGAATGAAATGCAATGATGTATTTAAGCAAGGTCATACCTGAATACTCCTTCCATTTGGTCTTTGGTGTAGCCTTTCCCACTTTCACCTGCAGCAGATGCATTGCTCTCCTTCGTGCTATTGGGCTTACTTTGATCATTGCTACTGGCTGGTTTTCGGCAGTAAGCGCCTCCCCCAGCAGTACTTCCATTCTTCGTAATAGCTTCCAACAAAACTATAAAACAACAGTATATCATAGTATCGTTATAGGCATTAGCAATTAAGTCAGGGCTCTCATGTTTCTTAAATAGGAGCACCACATTGTAAAAGACAAGCTGCTACATCCTCCTTCCTTATCGATCACCGCTTTGTGGCACACACATTTTTGAAGCCAGTCTTGCAACTCCTTTTTGTGGCAAAACTATGGAAAAATGTTTCAAAATTAGTGGTTGGACTCCCCTCCACCTCTGCCAAGGTAACTTAATACTGGAGAGAATTTGTCCAGGTCCTTCATTTCTAGGTGTTTTTTAGAGGGACTGAGTCCATTCTTTGGGGCGAAAACATCAGAATACCCGAATAAGCAACCATAAATAGAAAAGAGGAACTAACCTAGCACTCTATAAAGAACCTGCCAATTATTCCATAGCGAGACCAGGCCCATCTCCAGCACATTTCAGTTGCTACAGTACATAGCTATTTGTAACCTGAGCCATTAGGGGCCACAAACTGGATGCTCTATGCCTCTTCCAGACAATACCAGTTGAAATTCAAACTCCTGTTAAATGCCACAGATAAGTCAGGACCAGCCAACTACACCCAGCTCTTGAGACCTGGATCTTGAAAACCAGCATGCTTTTGCTAGATCTTTAAATCCTCTTTCCTTCCATGTTCCAACACATCTCAAATTTAGCAGTTTCAATAGATCATCAGATGCCAAGTTTTCTCTTTCTTTCTGCATATAAGCCTGTATTTCGGGGGTATCTGTCTTACCAATAAATCAGTACCATTCTAACTTGAAGGACTGCACACAAAGCGTACTGTGGATCAAAGATTATTAAACAGTCTGTCTTTCCTGAAAAGAGATCCCTTCAGAGCAAGATGGCAAACTACACAGGCCAAATTTGTTTTATAAACAACTGAGAGGTACTATCTGCATAAAAAATGCCCTAATAAAAATTCCCAAAGGAAAATGTCCCACTCGCTGTGAAAGCACGTTATAGCTTTACTGCTAAAAAACATTTTCTTCCAGAAGCTAGTAAGAAGAAGCCTGGAGGGTTTTCTCCTAAATCTAATTCAAAAAATTTCTCCTCTGACTAGCATGGCCTCTCTTAGAGTAGCAGAAAACTGGGATCCTACACATCCATAGCTTGTCTATCAGAGAAGCGCAGGAAAGAAAAGAAAGCGGAGCTTTGTTTAAAAGGATAACCACCACTTCCATAAGATGGGCTTCTTAAAACTCTCCAGTATTTGCTTTTACTTATTAATTCACTAATTACCCACTGGCCAAAGCAGTCTGAAGTACTGCAGATGAACAGCTACACTCAGCCTGAACGAGAAAGTCAGCTGACTCCAGTGCCAGCCCTCTGCTTGTGCCTGCCTCAGCAAGATTCATCAATTGATCAGAGCAAGCTTTTTACTGCAGAAATAACGAAAAGGCTAACATTTACATGCCAGCTTGTATATCGAGGGGATGTTTTCACTACAAACGAAATTAAGTTCTTGAAAAGAGGAGAGCTACAGTTGCATTATGGATTGTAGCTGAAGCATATATCCAAGTATTTGCAACAGTTTATTCTAGTATCAGCCATTATAGGAATTAAAGCTCTGTGATAAACGAAGTAATAACTCCAACAAGGTGACTGTGCCTGCAAACTAAGAACTATTCAAGAACAGAGATTTGGACAATGCCCTCAGAACAAAGCATCTTTGGTCTAAATGTGCCGTAGCCAAGAGATAACAAAAAATAAAATTATTCTTTTTCTCTTCTGTGATATTAAATATTTAATAGTGGTATCATGTGGGATCCTATCAAACATGTGACCCTGACTCTACCCTCTAGAAATAATGCTTACTTGACAGTTTTGCAAATCCTGCCTTTATATTGGCACTGCTCTGGAAATTCCCCCCATCCGTGCACTAACGCTTGTGCAAAATCAGTAGTGACAATAATGGTGGAAATTCAGGTGTGGACAATAGTTTGCATTTTTAACGCCCAGTGTCTCTTTCACAGCAACCTTAGCTGGTAAGCCTTTTCATGAATTGGTTTGGCTGCACTATACTTTCAACATTACTACTTCCTAATTGCCTTCTCAGACCTCCCATCCCCATAACAGAGCCACACTGCTGAGAAGACAGTGCAGGATACTTGCCAAAAAAAAAAAAGAAAAAAAATTAAAATCCATAGCTTCTTAAGATAGCAGGACACAGCATATACAAACATGCTATTGTTCTACATTGAAAAAGAAAACCGTGCAAAGGCTCTGGGGCCATGGTTTCCTTCAAATAGTAGATACAGTTCAGATATCCAGAAACAACTTCAACTCTCCGATGAACTGCGGGTGGTAGAACTGTAGTACTAACAGTGTACTATAGAAAACTTTCACTGTGCATTTAGGTATTTTAAAACAGGACATACAAAGAACGAAAGACTTATTTTGTTAGCAGGTAAGACAATGAAATCGTATCTCCAAATGTGTCTGAAGTCTCTCTTCTGTGTACTGTTACCTGCTGCTAAATGAAAGATCCTTGCACTGCATTTGATCCATTATGCAATGAACATGACCCCCACTTCCACTAATGGAAGAACCATGGAATTTAGAATTCATACTAATGCAACACCCTAAAAAACTAAACTCACATACTCATGAAAAGAAAAGTTTGTCTTAACAGGCAGCATCAGAAATAGCACAAGAAATCCTTAAGTACTGAAAAACAAAGCTGTCCTTAATGTCATTTTCTGCCTTCAACTTCAAAAAGAATGGCACCTAAATTTGAAAAGGAGATCTTGTCCTTTGTTATCTTTAAATCCACTCTTACAAATCTTTCCCAGACAAGTAATTAGTTTCCATTCAGTTGCGAGATGAATCATTAGCAAAACCCATAATCAAAACAATATTCTGAACAGCTGAATCGTAAAACAATTTTCTAGCAGAGTGACGTCAACATGAACACTGCTACTATGAAGTCATTAGCTGAGTATCATTAAATGAGCACTGACCTTACATTTCACACCAGTAAAGCCTTAAAATAGCGCTGCTGCAGTCAGCGCATTTCAAACAGAAGCTTTGTTTAGCAAAACCAAACTTCACTGATGACTGAACTAGTGCTGAATCCACTTCAAATGCAAATATCGCCAAAACTAAACCATACATAGTATTCTTTCAGAGACAATAGTTAAAATCTGCCCCCTGCCCTTTTACAATCCACTATAATATCAGGAGGAGGAGGAAGCTCCCATCAGTAAAAGATTCAGCGCTACCATTCTCATTGCTTTTATCACTGATGGAACATCATTTGTGAAATGGTGGGCAATTGTTCCCAAAATGATACTGAAGATACAACCTATGAAGCATCTGTGACTTCACTGACAAGCTGGTACGAACCACTTTCTAATACACACCCCAAAGAGAAAATAAGCGAGCACAGTGACAACTGGGGCTGCACCATGTTGTCCTATCACCATATAAACCCAACACATTATGACTGTAAAATAAGAATTTGTATTAGAACTAAGAGAGCTCACCAAACCTTAACTGTTTCCTTCTCTTGGGTATGTGCTAGAACACACTTTCAATTATCTAATGAATTACTGGCTTTGTTTTCTTTTTTTTTCAAGAGGACCCCTTGCTCAATATATCTAAAAGAAGACAATGAGATAATGAAGCAGTAATTTCGCTTGTTCTTTGTCAGCATAAGATTCCAGTTCTAATTTATCGCACACCTTCCAGTTCCTGTCCCAAAAACAGGACATTCTGTGTCCTTGCAGCTTACTGCACTTTTAACAGGGCTACTTAAGTGCCACAAGCTTTAAGAAAAAAATAAAATTCAATGAGTTGCGTGTTGTTTTGGGAGGAAGTGGGATGAGTTGAAAAGAATTACCAACCTCCACAGCTAGAAAACTGAAGTACAGAAACATTACAAGTTTACAGAGCCCCCTAATTTCTAAGTACCTAGTTCAAAACAGGCCTAGGGCCTGATTTTTTTTCAGTGGTATTAGGACATCTGCAATTCTCATTAGCTTCAGATGCAGCTTTAACTGCCCACCAGTTCCACAAATCAGGCCCTTGTTTCAAGCTGAATACCTGAAAAATGAAGCACAAATAATTAGCCATCACTAATGGAAACCGAATGAAGTGACTTATTTAACATCACAGAGAAATTCTGTGAAGTATTTAGTTTCATTACACAGTTCCCCAGATTACAGTCCGCTACCATAAACACAAGAACCATCTTCTTTTCACTAGGTCTGTTCCTAATTTGTGACATACTTTGCTAATTTCCACAGTGACTAAAACAAGTGTCCTACAGACAATAGCCTAATTAGCCATCTATTTCTTGCACCGAGTACTTTACAATGGTGGTTATGTAGTAGCAGTCCTACTTAAAACCAAAAAAAAAACACCCAACCAAACACTGAAAACATAAATCAGATGGAGGGTTTTTTTTGGTTTGTTTTTTTTTTTTTGCTGGTTTCTGAGAGCTACCGTAATTCTTATCTTGGAGGTATAAGACTGTAATATGCTATGAGAAGCAGACAAAGCTATTCACTCTCTTTGGTGGAAGAAGCTGAATTGAAACCCTCAGCCTTCCTGCCTATTGACCAACACAGCTTCCAAAAAGCTGAAAGTATTTTCATGCATGTCATCTTCTTAAGGCACAGAAATTTAGGGGAATATGGCAAACTTCTGCTTGTTTTTATTTCAGGGAGGTATTTAACATGGCAAGAATATAAACAGAGCCACATTCTTGATCCAAAGCAATGGTTTCCTTCTTCCAGGTGATCTGCCAGCAACACCCATCCTGTCTTGCAGGGAAAAAGAACCCAAACCACACAGACAAAAAAGTATATACTGTAAAAAAGAACAGCACTGATGAGAGTTCACTTATTGTTTGCATATAAAAAGCTGTCAGGAGATAAGAGAGGTCAGAAAACGTTCACCCAATCTGCTCACCTGACTAAAGGCTTCACTACAGTATAAAACGCAGCACAGAACACTTCCCGTCAGGATTTCACCCCAAAGTAACACTGCAAACATGGTAAATGCTGAGGCCTTTAAGCCAGTACAGAGCCCTGAAGCCTCTCCTATTTCTTCCATGGCATAGACAATGTAAGGGAGAACCAGAGGAACGCAACAAGTCACTGCTGCGTTCGAAGGCATTTTGAGCTGACTTCTGATACTGTGTGACAGAAAGACTCCAAGACAGGTAACAGTTCGGGTACGCTGAAGCCTTACTATCGTTGCTTTTTAAAAAAAAATAATTTCTAGATACCTTTTGCTAGAAAGATGCTAATTATTTTTCAAGCTTCAGCACAGAAGCGTCCGAAGAGCCAATTAAGTCATAGGGGTCGCCACCTACCCCTGCATTTTCCCCAGGGAAGTTAAACCTGTCTGCAATTCCTACGCAGCTACTGTACAACCAAAAGGGAGAGGAAACCGAGAAAACCCCAAACCCCAGGTCAGTCAGAGGATGAGGAAGGACACTGCCCAGCCCGGAGCAGCACCTCTCATCGCAGGCCGGTAGCCAGGTCTAATCCACGGCGACGGAGGAAAAGGCAACCCAGCCTGTCTCGTCCTGAGGTGTCCTGCTGTTAATCGGGTCTAAGCCCGGTCTGCTCGGCTACGCGTACCTACCGACGGCTGAAGGGAGGGAGGGAACCGCAGGGGAGGAGCTGGGCTAGCCCGGAGAGAGCCCCTTCGGCGAAGCGGCAGGTAGCCCCACTCCCCCCCACCGCCTGGCGGTGGAGATCCACCTTGCCCCAAGCGCTCCTCCGGGACATTTCCACCATCGCTCCGGCCTTTCCTCCCAGCCCAGTCCCGCACACCGCCAGGGGCCCGTGCTGGCGTCGGGGCAGCGCTGGGTGTCCCTCGCCTCGGCGCCTCGGGCTAACGGCCGCCCCGGCGTGAGGAGACACCCCCCCCCCCCGCCCCCCGCCCGCAGGCCCCTCGTCCCGGCGGCGGAGGAGCGGCAGAGGGGAGGAGGGGCTGCCGCGGCAGCAGGGCCGGCGGGGGAGGGGGCCGGGCTTCACCTCGGGCCGTCTCGGTCGGGTAGAGCTTCTGGGCCTTGCCGAGGAAGCGGAGGGCGCGGTCGCGGTTGCCGGCCTCCAGCGCCTCCCGCGCGATCCCGATGCACTTCTCGGCCTCGTCCCGGTTCCCCTCCATCGGCTTCTCCTTCCGCCGCCTCCGCCCGCCGCAGCGCAGAGAGAAGGGGCCTGAAGCCAGAGCGGAGCCGGGCGGGGGAGAGGGACAGAGAGAGGAGAGGAGAGGAGCGGACAGGAGGGTGGGTGGGGGGCTCCCCTCACTCCGCAGGGTTCATCCCACCGTGCCGCGCCGCTCCGCACCGGCGGTACCCGCAGCCCCAGCGCGGCACTCGGCCCCGGCAGCCAGCCCGGCCCGCCGCCTGCTTCCGGGGCGCCGCCGCGCATGCGCCGCCAAGCGGGCCCAGGGCGCCCCGCCCGCCCCGCCGCCGGCGGCCCCGGGGCTCCAGCAGCCGCCCCGGTAAGCGCCACAGCCAGCGCCGGGCTCCTCCCGGCCGGGAGCGCCGCCGCCCGAGGGAGCCGGCACTGCGGCCCGGGGAGCGCCGCGCCAGCCCGGCCTGCCGCAGAGGAGCCCAAGCGCCGTCATTGACGGTGCGTTAACCGTGCTTTGAGGTACTCGTTAGCACCTTGTAACTATTCGCTATAATTAGCGACATCAGTTACCTCCTGCCAAGAGCTGCGTCGCTGGGAAGCGAGCACTCGAGCCGCTGCACCAGCGCAGCACCGCAGCGCCCGAGGAGGAGGAGCGCAAGTAAGGGAGATCTGACCGACACTCACCGTCCGGGTCAGCGCCTTCTGGCGACAGTGCTGCAGCGGAGACGGTCACCTGAGAGGGGACACGGAACAGAGGGGCCTGTTCAATGCCGGAGCGTCTTTACTGGATGTATTTCACGGCCGGGAGAGCACCTGCTGCCCCACCACGGGGCCCAGGCTGGAGAGTCTCAGCTGCTGAGGTTTCTCCTTACCAAGGGGGCAGCCCTGGGCTGGAAGGAATGAACTTGGGCAGAGCAGGAGAAGCACAGCTAAAGGTGCGAGCAGAACCCCACCTTAATCAGCTGCTACTGCATGGCAAAAGTTAAAAACCATGACTTCAGTGCTCCATCCTTAAACTCTGATTGTGGAGGTTGTGTGTGTCCGCCCCCACATCACCGCAGGGCAAGTGCTTTCCACCCAGAGCCCTGCAGCCAGAGGAAGAGCCCACCCCGGAACAGCCACACTGGGCCAGCACTATTCAGCTGCTACCTGCTGCAGGCTGGAGACTCTTCCTCAAAGAAGCTGCTGCAGTACAGCCCCTGCCTTTACAGGCATCTCTCCAAGGCCTTTTACAAGAAACAGCAAGAGGGGTCAGGCTCCACCATGCAGAAAGTCAACTGAAGGTATGGATTTTTCAACATCCATTCAGTTGACCACCTTCCTCCTCCACAGTAGATCCCTTCCCTCGGTGAAGGCTGACATCAAGTAGAAGTGGCCTCAGGTAGCACCAACCTCACATCTGCCCTGCTAAAGGCACCTGTCACCCTGCAAGGATGTGGCTTTGCAGGGTAAGACCCACACGCCATTTCACCTGACGGCATTCACCAAGGGCAGTGTTCTAGGACTGTGTTTCCAGGTGGCCCAAAGGCAGCCAGCAGCAGGACCGCCAAGAGTTGCACATTCTTGGAAGAACCAAGTATTTTTCAGCGAGTGGACAAAAAACAGTCTTCATATAACATTTATTGAATATTTCCACTCTAGTGGATGAAAAGTCTGTACAAACCCAAACATTTCCTTTACTTAAACCAATCTAAAAACAGCTCAATCAAAACCCACTACAAATACAATAGCTTCTTTGAAGCCATGGTAACACTTAAATACGGTTAAGACTTCAATGCAGAAATTTGGTTTGTTAGAAAGCTCGAGGGAGCTTTAGCTTCTCAAAGTTACAAAAAGGCAAAATCGTGTTTCACAGATACAGTCCACTGGAATCACCAACACTGGACAATTAAGTACTTGAGTCCTGAGATAACAAGGAATCCTGGTATCCTTTACACAGTTTTCTGTTGTCCTTTCTTTCCAATGAGAGACTTGTGGATATGCGGTATTACACCTAAGAAAGAGCAACAATTGAGACCATGTTATTTCTCACCAACAGTTTTCCTAAACTTTGCGCTTCAGATAAAATGACAGCATTAAGCAACCTCTAGTCTGTTAAGAGTTCTTGCCGCCCAACTCATCACAAACAACTCGCAAGCAATTTACATACCACCACCAGCAATTGTTGCCTTGATGAGAGAGTCCAATTCTTCATCTCCTCTAATTGCAAGCTGCAAGTGACGGGGAGTGATACGCTTCACCTTCAAGTCTTTGGATGCGTTTCCTGCCAGCTCAAGAACCTGAGGACAAGAACCATTTTTAAACAGTTACACAAGTCAAGAAGAGAAACCAACTGCACAGCCTTAGCTAGGTTATTCCCTGCACCAGATACGCTATTAGCGACACCAATACAGCAAACAATGCCTCTTCTGAAAGAGTTCCTCCTTTGGAGCTCTGCATTCAGTTTCCCCCAAGAACAGAATAAGTGTTTTACAGCAGATACGACATGCTGTAATGGCACATTTTATAAAGCACACTCCCATTTTTCTTATAAGTCACAGCTATTTGATCTGCACTAAATGCAGAGCAAGAGGTCCCATGCATATTTCGTGGACTCCTGATGATGCACCCATTTAAAACTGGCTCAAAGCAAGCGAAGAATTCACAGCACACTCCAAACTGGCAAAATACAGTAGGCTGTGGCCATTATGCCATTTCTGCGTTGACCATCTTGCTTACATCCCTTGCAGGAGCTTTACCTCAGCTGTCAAGTACTCCAGGATCGCAGCGCTATACACAGCAGCTGTAGCTCCTACACGCCCATGGCTGGTAGTCCTAGACTTCAGATGCCTGTGGATGCGGCCAACAGGGAACTGGAAAATAACAAAAGTATGAATAGGCTGTGATGACAGAGACAGAAAAAGAAAGCTGCTACTCTAAACCACATGCCAGGCAACAGAACCCCAGTGGCAGAAGTACAACTGGTACCAGACTACACTTCAATACTTGAGAATCCAGTTAAGGACACTGTATGCCAAGTTCACATCAGCAACTTCACAATTCTAACCACAAGCAGTAGCAACAGCCACAAGGGAATTCTCTTCCCTCCTGCACCGATATGCAAAAGGTCTGAAAATAGTCACACACTCAAGGATCGAACAGATCTTTACACTATTCTGGACAACAGACAGCAGACTGTGGAAGTATCACAACATACAACCAACCAAGAGATGGAAAGCCAACTCACACCCCAGTCCCTGCTCACCTGCAATCCAGCCCGCTGAGAACGGGACACTGCTTTGGTCTTGGTCTTTCCGGAGTCCTTCCCAGCTTTACCACCAGCCTAGCAGAGAGCAGAGGCGTGCAAGAGCTAGCGCTACCTCCGCCATACCCATCCACCCACCCACCCCCATCAGCGGGGCCGTACCGCCGACGGCGCCAGCGCCCCATCGCGCATGCGGCCCCTTCCTCCTCCCCCGCCTTCCCGCGGAGCGGCACGCGCGCCGCTAAGGCGCATGCGCACTTCCCGCTATACAGGCTACTGCCTAGGCGCATGCGCGGCCGCCACTCCCTCTCCCTGACGGCACTAGCGCGCGTGCGACAATCTCCCCCAAGTGCTCCCCACCCCCTCCCCCCCCCCCCCCCCCCCGCCTACCGGCGCGCGCCGCCCGCGCTGCCCTCCCCCGCGCGCGCGCGCTCTCGCCTCACCCCCAACGGCCGCCATCACCTCCATCCCCGCCGCCGCCCCCCCGGTGGCAGCGCCCCCGCTTCTCACCATGGCGAACCGGGCCGCAGCGCCGCGCAGGTCCAGGCAGAGGATGAGAGAGAAAAAGCGTCCCGCACGCACGGAGCCCAGGCAACAGCGCCAACCTACCCCAACCCGCCGCGATTCAAACTGCGTCCGCTCCCGCCTTCCCCCGGCCCTTTATAAGCGCCGACGGTGCCTGCATCCGGGAACCCCAGCCTCGCCCCTAGCCAATGGCTGCGGGCGGGGGCGGGCCACTCTCCCACAGTGACATCCAATGGCGCAGCGGGGCGGGGCCGGCCTCGCGATGCGGGCTTCGGGAGAGGCCCCGCCCCTATTTAAAGGGCCACGCGCCGGGACGAACGGGGTCGGGGTTGGGGAGAGTAGTGTGATGGAGCTGCGGTGACAGGGGGCTAAATCCCGGGCAAGGCCCCCAGCGCGGGAGGGCTCCGTCTGCCCCGGCTGTGGTGGCCGCGGCCAGACCCAGCGCTGCCATCCGAGGGCTCCGCCTGGCGTCCACCGGTCGAGCTGCCCGGCCCAGAGACATCCCCCCGCCCCAGGCTCCCTTCCGCCCTCCGCCGGTGCTTCGGGGGGAACGGAGGCGCAGTCCCCGGACGGCACTACCTGGGGTGGCGGGGGGGCTCCTCCCGCGGAGGAGATGGTGTGCTTTCAGGGCGTGCCGGCCGCTGCCGGGCGGGGGAGTCACTTCACGGATCCCCGCCGGTGGGTCCCGCCCTCTGAGAGCCGAGATCTGACTGGAAAAACATAAAGTTACCTAAAAACTAGCGTACCTGCGGTGGGTTGGGAGCCGAAACGGCCGCCCGCTGGTCGCCTCAGGCGGCCCTGCCCGCAGGCCGCTGTGCCCAGCCCTCCATCGCCCAGAGCCGCCCGAGCGAGGGGTGAGACCCGGGTGTCCCCTCAGGGAAAGGGTGTCAGGCTCGGAGGGATCGGCAGGAGAGGCGGTCGCCCGGCGTCGCCGAGCGCCCCGGCTCACCTACTGGGGGTTATTTATTGCCAAGTCCCGTTCCTGTACCCAGCCTGGCTCTGCCGTGCCTTTTACTCAAGCCGCTTTTCATCCACCGTAAAGCCTTCCCCAATAAAGTTAATTGACTTGGCATACAAAGCGCCTCAGAAGCTGCCTGAAGGAGATTACGTCCGGGGTTTGGGATGAGGAGCTATTACCCCGCATTAGCGAAGAGAGGAGGCCGCCCGGTGCCATTTGATGGAGGACGAGGTCGCATCTGCCCTTGGTGATGCTGGGGGCGGGGATGTGCCAGCATGGCCAGTATCTCCACACCGGTCTTTATTTTTACCTCCGCCTTACGCAATAGATGCGGGATTACCAAGGGCAACCCTGCCTCGGACCCATTTGTCTCACGGGATGTTTCACGAACTCTGGTTAAAAACTGTTCAACGGGAATTTGGTTCCAAGTGTAACATTTAATTAACGCAGTGCAGATGTCCTCAGCTTGGGCACTTCAAATCCCTGCCTGTATTTCACTGAAATGAAGCCTTTGCCCCCCCCGTCCTCCCTTTTTTTTTTTTTTCCCCCGGTGCCATTTTCAGCATAGCATCATTATTTCTATGAAAAAAGCAGCCTAGCCATCTAACCTCAGAGCTCAGCTGGGGGTGTTCTCGGTTAATCTGCCACCTTCAGCTTCCCCAAAGTAACAATTCATTGTGCTCTTCCAGAACACCGTAAATCCCTGTGATCTGGCAGATACTCCGTTCATCTGGGAGTATGCCATGACCTCAGGGAGAAACCCTGGCCCTTCAATGCCTGAATAGCTCTTTAGAGGGAGGACTACCTCGATCTGTCCCGTGCTTTACCAGTCTGATCACAAAACCACGGCTTCAGTAGGCATTAATATATGTATTTCCTACACCTTGGTATCTAAGGGTTCCAAGCGTGATGAGTACGCTTACAGACAGACGTTTAATGGGAGACAGAGCCGAGGGCGTACTTTTCCATTTTCTTCAGGAAAGGTCTACGAGTGAAATACTTGGAACTCTTAAGATAAAAGGGTACGCACTGATCCCTAGAGTTCCACTTCAAGGTCTTCCAGCTGCTCACTGAAATAGTAAAGATTTAAACTTTGTAGCCCTCCTGCTCCCACGGCTGATCCCAAATACTTGGTTCCCTGATTACAAGGGACCCGCTGCTTCAGCCCGAGGCCACGTCCTCAAAGCCTTCAACACCTAAATTTCAGTTCGGGCATTTTGTGCTAGCTGCTCCCACTTGAGGGTAGGGAGACCTACTTCCAGGCAGAGAGAGGCAGGACTGAATCGAGAGCAGACACTCCTACGTGCAGGAATCTGGCAATTTGTTTTTATGTAACTGTCTGGTGCCTCTGTCTATTTGAAGCATTAGCTGTTTATGCTCTCCTTCAGCAAGCCAGAAGATAAGGAGGTTTGGGTTTTTTGGGGGTTTTTTTTGGTTGTAGTTTTTTTTTTTTTTTTAAGTTTAAAAACAAACCTAAATATTTTACAGAGGCCTGCAAAAGTTAAGATTTTATTCAATGTGCTATTTTTAAAATTATTTCTGTCCAAAGTGCCTACAACAAGGATCCATTTGCCCTTTTCCTTACAGGAAGAGAAGGCAACTTGCAGGCTGTAAGACCCTCTGGGAACAGCGTTTGAGATGTAGGAGGAGGAAAATTGATTTTTCTCCCTGGTTTCTGTCCACAGAAGTGCTAGGAAGTGGAACAAAAAGGCCTCCTACCACATGGAGATAATCCCTGCCACAGACGTTCCCCGCTTCCCACATGAGCTTCCCCAACAGCTCGCTTGGGCTGCATGCTTTCAGCTGCTCGGGGCTCCTTACGGCTGGCATTAGGCAGGCAAGGCAGCCTAACACTGAAGGTTAAGCTAGCCCAAGGACGTGTATTTACCAAACGGATCAGGGTAGGGACACGTCAGGTAGAGTACATGAAACCAGCCTCAGATCACTCGGTGCTAGCTAATAAGCCTCTCTAACCAGCACAACCTGAACTCTTCCCTCCCCAATATTTAAAGAGAGAAATGAAAACTCACTTAAGTACACCAGGAACAACCCCAAAGCAACTTCAGACCCAGTTGGGAGCACAAATAACTCAACCTCAATCCTACACAAAGAGAGCACTTTGTGTGGAGAGCACCTCCATCTTCCTAATGAAACCAGTTCCCCAAGCCTACCCCCAAATGTCTTATTCAGCTTTTATAATGTAACCACCTCACGGGGGGGGGAAGGACGATATGCCTCAAGGGGGACAGAGCACAGTAATTGGCTTTTATTGGTCCAATTCACGTTAATAGGTCCCTATTAAGGAAAGGTTATGGGGAACCTGGTGAGGAAAGATGCGGTGTGAGCTACTAGGTAAAGATTACCTCCTCTTTGGAGACAGGGAATTGTAGCTGAGGGACAGTCACCTGGCTATGTTCTCAGAGTGCATTTTTAAACACATCTTAGAATTGGGGTGCAGGGCTGCTTTCCTTTCTACTCTGTCTACTACTTAATATGATTTCCCTGGAGACTAACACTCATTTTCACTTGCCTCCAAAATATGGACGCAGTCTCTGAAGAAGGGACCACTTCTCACCCCTCACTAACTACCAGGCTATGAACACAGTATTATTTGGACTCTCTCTTGAATTTGTTTCTTGTGGGGTTTTAGTTTCTGCAGAAGTGATGGAGATCACTTTCATTATTAGACTAACGGATGAAGCACTCCCAGAAAGCTCTTTGTATCACATCCCTCAGGGAACTTTGCAGTTTCTGGATCCTGAAGGAGTTTTTATGTGAGAAACACACGCCTACGTGCTCAGCCCTGCCACGGTATTCCTGGGATACAAAGTTGAATATCTGGCAAACTTCAAAGCCACAGAGGAGAAGGTATTTGAGGAAATAGTTTTTTTAGGTGACAGCTAAGCAGAGACAGTTTTTAGCCTGTAACCACCACTTATATGCATTTGAGCTCTATTTTTGTGGTGAGATCCATTACAGTATGGCTTGTATTTGCCCCTGGGGTCCTTCCCCCTTGCAGAGGGCTTCCCTGCTGCCCTTTTGCAGGTCCTCTGTGGAGTAACAGGGTTCTGCTCGGTTGGGTCTCTCTGCCAGCTGCGGTATTTGGGTTCAGGAAAAATCACATCCTCTCCAGTTGCACTGTTGTGTTGTGCATAGTGATGAATGAATGCAACTGTTTGGTTTAACAGATACATTTGTTAATCTGGAATCTGGAAACAGCTTCGCATGTCTCTCTAATAGATCTGCAGATAACACATGTATACTGATTGCGGGGAGACTTGAACTGCCCTCATATCTACACTGGTGTTCATTGTTTGCACTTATATCAGCTATTAATAGTGTCATAGTGACTAGTTTGAATATATTTTTATCTTGTTCTTGTTTAGCCAGCTGTGAAAGGAAGCTAGAGCTAGTTAGGCAAAATGAAATGAGTGTCTGCCAGAGATGGTCCCAACCAGAAGTCCTTACCCTCGTTCTTCCCATCACCTCACGCAGAAACTTACCCTTCTCCACTTATTTGTTGCTGTGTGCCTTGGTTCTCCCTGTTACCCATATTTGAGCTCCATTCAGTATAGTAACAAGAATATTTACTTGATATTTTGTGTTGTGCTAGTGCCATATGCAAGTACCTACTCCAACTGTTTTTGAGTTGGGGAACTCTCAGGGTGGATCTAATTTGCCCTGTGATACGTACGCCCAGGGGACATTGCAATTAAATAGGCTTGTACCAGTTGCAACACTTCAGTTATACCAATTTCTTTTCCGAAGAAAACAACCTGGAAAAACCTTTTGGGCTAATTGCTCCTTGTTGTTTAACCCACCATCACTCCTAGACTAAGCATGGATTGTAAACAGTCTGCGCCCGAGGTGGTGGAGTCGTAGTGTTTGGTTTGAACTGGCAGCGTGCTGTAAGTGTGTCTTATTTTGGTTCATTCTTTCAATATTATATAATTCTTTCAAGAATTATGTGTTTCTTCAATCAGTCTGTGTACTAAATGGTTTAAGTTAATTTGGAACAAAGAGTAGCAAACATTAAAAATCAAATGAAAAAGGATGAGCACAGTGTTTCACATCTGGCTTTCAGTGCAATTCTTTGAAAAGAAAATCCTTTCTTTTCTCTGTGGGACTTCAGTCTAGTCACCAGCTCTCCCAGGCAGTGACTTTGTCCTAGTGCCTCTTTATACTCACAGCCACCTGTTCTTCTTCCAGCACGTGACATCCACTTTTCAATTGGAGTATCTGCGCGCTTCTAGCCCTGACCACAGCAATACAGCAAAGAGGGAAAGAGAAACCGTGTGATTAGAGAAATCTTTTATGTGCAAAACAATTGGGAAGAATTCCTGAACGTGGCTAGTTCCAGGTTTTCGATCAAAATGCTCCTTCACCAGAGCTGGAAATGGTTCTTCACAACTTGTTCTGTTGAAAGACAAAAGAGAATAGAAATGCCATCTGCCCCTTGGAAGAGCAGAGAGAAAATTCACTGGGGGTCTTGCATTTTCCTTGCCAAAGGTGTTGCAGATACAAGGGATCCAATTCTTCTTTGTTGGTAGGAGACAGGTACTACAGCCGTTGCTTGTTTCTAGATTGACAACCTGGTTTGCTTCTTCCTCCTGTTGTAAGTTGATGTTGGTAGAGGAGTGACTCAAGCTCACAACTGGAATGAGACCCTGTACTGCACCTTGCTTGTAACACAGGCGGCATAGCCCTCACTGAATAACGCATAATTAATAATAACATGTTCTCATTTTTAGTCATCTGCAACAAAGAACTTCAAGCTCCAGGGTCTTTTTTATACTGAGAAAAGTAACGACTTCACGGAGCTAGGCAAGGTGTCAGTACAAATATAACTATTACCAATACGCTTTTACAAACAACAAGAAGAATAACTCAGGAGCTCACTTCTGCCAAAATTTGGAATTGCAGCTATAGGGTGGCTCACTCCCAAGAAGAATGACTCCCTGAGAGGTTTTTTTTTTTTCTTCTTTATCTTTAAATTCTAATAATTGTAGTTTAAAAAAAAAAAAGTGTAAGTAGATATTAGGCTTCTCACCTTCTTTCAACTCTTCCTTGCTCTTTGCTGCAGTGAAGGTCCTTCCGCTTTGGACTCGTTTTAGAAATTTCTGAGTTATTTTCATTTCCTTAATGTAGAGGTTTGCAGTTGGAAGCAATTGATCCTGCAGTACGACCATTAATGTCCAATCAAATTTGATATACTGTGAAAATAGTTCACACTTTGGCCAGGGGCATAAAGATGGATCTCTTCAACTGTGTGACTGAGCAAATGAAATTGGTCCAATGGTGGCAGCATAACATAAGAAATAAAATACAAAAGTATGAAGGATTTCCTTTTCAGCAAGGTTTTTAGGCTGAGTCATCACCACCAAAGAGATATCCTTGTTCTTTGGGGGTGGGGTTGCCTTTAATACCAAAGCACGATGGTTATCTTGCTATAAAATTGGAAAGAAAAACATTTTGTTTTTTGCTGTCAGGCAACCAGGCAAGGTCAGCCCATTGCACGAGATGGACCTTGTCTGACAACCACCTAGTTAGGATCCTCTGCTAGTACTTCAGAGCGGGAAAGGTAACATGCGTTAGGAATCTCGTGTTCAAAAGAGATGTTTTCTTAGATGAGAAGGCAAAATGGAATTTAGTGTTTGAAAGTATCTAGGTAGAGTTACTCAGATGAACAGAGGCATAATTTTACAGCTATAAAACCACTGCCTTTAACAAGTAAGCTCTTTTCTAGCTTAAAAAAAAAATAAAATCCCATCCTGTCGAACTTTGTGGGGGTATTGTATGTTCTGATAATGCCCTGATTATATATCATTATACTGTCCCGGTTTCAGCCAGGATAGAGCTAGTTTTCTTTCTAGTGGCTGCTATGTTTCAGATAGTATGAAAGGAATGTCGATAATTCATATTGTATTAGTTGTTGCTAGGTGGTGTTTATACTAGTCAAGGACTTTTTCAGCTTCCTATAGAAGCTGAGAGGGGGCATAGACAGAACAAGCTGGCCAACGGCATATTCCATACCACAGACATCATGCTCAGTGTATAAATGGGGGCTGACCAGGGGGCAGGGATCTGCGATCACTGCTCAGGACGGCCTGGGCAACCAGTGCCCGGGTGGTGAAAGTGACTTGTGTTGTATTACTTTATTTTGTATATTTTTTTTTAATCATTATTATTATTGCTATTTTCATTTTCCATTATTGTTCTATTAAACAGTCCTTATTTAAACCCACGAGTTTTGGGGTCTTTTTCTCCTTTTCTCCCTCTTCTACCTACCATTTGGGAGGTGGGGGAAGTGAGCAAGTGGCTGCGTGGTCTTAGTTGCTAGCTGAGGTTAAACCACAACATGCACCTTTTCTGATTTTCTTACCTGGGGCTGGGCCTGCACGTTCTTACATTTGTCCAAAATCCAACACATCAGACCTCCACGTGCTGGTGGAGGCCATGCAATTGAAATAACAAGATACAAGGTATATTTGCAGTGGTGGGTAGCATTATCATTGCTTGTGAAGCACTTCTCACGCGAAAAGCAGAAAGAAAAAACTTCATCAGGTTTGTCAAATTCAACCATTTCTGGTTAGGGGCTTGCAACACCTGGGAGAAGTCTGAAGAAAGAGAAATATTCAGCACAGAGAGGTAAACATCAATGGTTTGAAAGGTTTTCAGCAGGAACATCTCCTTTTCTATGACTCTGTGAGGGGGATGCGTATCCATCCCTCTTATCTTAGTGAAGCAGCTGGGCTACTGCTACCATAAATCAGGAGCAAAACTAAGGGATGGTGATGGGGAAGACTTATGGCAGGGTGGCAATGGTGCCTGGTGGGATGGGGAGCAGACTGGGTTAAAATGAGGCGCTCAGACCTCCTGCAGGAGGGAGAGATGGGGGACATGAAGCCTGCGGTGCGGCAGCGACGGGAGAGAAGGAGCAGTGCTGATACCTGCTGGGTAAATCCTTCCCCAGGGGATGGGAACCCCCACCCCCCCGGCTCAGCATGGAGCAGGTGGGAGGTAAGTGTGGGGATGGGCTCGGGATGGGAGTGCTGGTACCAGGGTGTTATACGATGCCCTGGATCCCTCAGCCAGTTGGGCACACAAGGAAGAGATGCCAGCCCCTAAAAACCACGGGTGCCATGGTGGGTCGAAGCCACAGGGAGCTGCTTGCGCATAGCCTCACAAATGTGAGTCTGTTTTCTCACATGTGATGCCAAATGTGATGCCTTTCTCAGCACCATGACTTTGCCCAGACCCGATTGAACGTTACTGAAGCCTCTGCAGAGTCCCTGGGTCTTCCTGCTCACTGGCATGGGGAATGCAATCAATGCAGGACTTGCCGATAGTTGTTGCAATGCAGAGTTTGGGGAGCAAGGTCTTTTGCTAGTACACAGTAACGTGGCATCTTCCCATGCAGTCATTGTGGGTGGGATTTTTCGGCATTGCTCTTGGTCACCTGGCTTTGGCGTGTGGGTGATGGTGCAGGCGAGACACTGAAGCTGCTGTAGGAACCAGGTTGCTCAAATATGCATGCAGAGCCTGGTTTGGCTTCCCCACTGCCTGGTCCGCTGGCGTAGCCCCACCAATACCCCTGAGCTTCCTCTTGCTTTAGAGCAGCCCCAATGATGCAGGGTCTGAAGCATGCAAAGTAGTTTCCAAATGAGTCACAATGCAACAAAAGGGTGGTATGAGCAACCAAGAGCTCCCCCCAAGACTATGAAGGTGGTTTCAGACCAGTGGTCCACTTCCCACTGCTGTGTGTGGCAATGCAACAAGCTCCCCACGTTTCTGCGTTTGAGGTAGACTAATGCTGGTTTCCCAGCTAGGGTCTCCGAGGAGCTCTTGGTTTCAAGAACCCCTGCACCTTCAGTACCTGGTGCCAGCCATGAAGGTGAGGGGCTGCGGACAACCAGCCTGGAGGAAGCCCAGGGGACTACATCTCCGTCCTCCATCCCTCCTGCAGGGAGATCTCACTTCAGGGTGCCCCTCCTCCATCAGCAGCTGCTTCTTGAGAAACATCATTATGTTTCCCCTCTCTCTTGGTCATGAAGACATTTGAAGCAGCACAACATTTACCTGAAGACATGTAGCCACAGCAGAGAGCAAAGGAATATTTTTGCTAACTAATGATGAAAACGTGTGCTAACGGCTCTGCTTGCTGTGGGACTAGCTGCGAGCTTTTAGATGCCTCTTCAGATGTAGGTGGGCAGCCAAGCGAGGACTCTTTATGGTGCCATCTCCCAGAGCTGGGATCAGTGCACTCCAGCACTTTGTGCACCTGCTTTTTGCCATGCTTAGGCCTCGGTCTTCCTCATGCTTTAGGAAAGCTTAGGAAAAGAAAATAGAAAAAAAAACCCCACAAAACCTAAAATTCAGATCAGGGATTGCCCTGATTTCAGCTGGGATAGAGTTAATCATAATGCTCAGTATATATGTGGGGGTTGGCGAGGGGTGGGGGGCAGAATTCCATGATTATTGCTCAGGACAGACTGGACATCATCGGGTGGTAAGAGCAAATTTTGTTGTATCACTTTATTTTGTATATTCTTTTACCATCATTATTATTGTTATTTTCCTCTTCCCTTACTGTTCTATTAAACTGTCTTTATCTCAACTCATGAGTTTCCCCCCCCCAACTCCTGTTTTCTCCCTCTTCTCCCTACCCTACTGAGGGGAGAGGGGGAGTCACCGAGTGGCTGCATGGTCCGAGTTGCTGGCTGGGGTTAAACCACAACAGGGATGCTCAGTGGGCCGTTTCTAAAAAAACTACCTGTGAAGTGTCTCACTTGCCACATCTGGCAGTGCCTATGCAACTGCAAAAAGCTGAAAGCCCCCCTGCAAAAACCAGCCTGGGACAAAAAGGGGACATCCAGCAGTTCCTGGGCCACCAGCCTTGCAGGAGCCAGGCACAGCGTCGCAGTAGCAGTGAGAGCAGGAGCTGCCAGCAGTGGATGGCTGATCGTCATGGACACTGCCATGGAGAGGTGGTGTCCTGCAGGGACCATTCATGCTTGGATGTACCCCTGAGGGAGTGATGCATGGTCGCAGCCTGGCTGTAGAGGTTTCCCTGGTGACCTGCAGCACGTTTCCCACCACATCCTTTCCCCTTTCATTTAGAAATAGTCAGTCATTTGTTCGCCGTTACGTGTAGTGTTCTGGGCTCTCCAATTCAAGAAAGACAAGAAACTACTGGAGAGAGTCCAGCAGAGGGCTACAAAGATGATCAAGGGACTGGAGCACCTCTCATGAGGAAAGGCTGAGAGACCCTGGTCTGTTTAGCCTGGAGAATAGAAAACTGAGAGGGGATTTCATCAATGCTTCGTCAATATCTAAAATCAATATCTAAACATCAAATATCTAAAGGATGTGTGTCAAGAGGGTGGGGTCACACTCTTTTCAATGATGCCCAGCAACAGGCAGCAGGCACAAACTGGAACACAAGAAGTTCCATCCAAACATAAGGAAAAACTTTACTTTGAGGGTGACAGAGCAGTGGAACAGGCTGCCCAGAGAGGTGGAGTCTCTTTCTCTGGAGATGTGCAAAACCTGCCTGGACATGTCTCAAACCGGGGCAATGTGTTCCTGTCCAACCCGCTCTAGGTGGACCTGCTTTGGCAGGGGGGTTGGACTAGACGATCTCCAGAGGTCCCTTCCAACCCCTACCATTCTGTGAAATAGTTCCTCCCAAACACCACATTTCCCACTCCTTTCCCGAGACTTCAGGCAGCCTCACATGAAGCATAAAGGAGATGCCACAGCTGTGAGCATCTTGCAGCCCCCAGATCCATGCCCATAAAAGCACCACCATGGCCTCTTGCAGCATTGTGCACGCTATCTCCTGCAACCACCTGAAACATTCTCTGACATATCCCAGCCCCAGACACTGCACCAGTGACAAAATAGCACAGTGACAGCTAGACGCTCCTCCAGCAAGGAGCACTTCTTGCCATATTTCTAGCCGTCATGATTTTTTTTCAGGAGTGTCATTTCCTCCACTTAAATAAGAACAAAAGCGTTCAGCAGTAACCAAGTCAGTCTTTGACTTGCATTTCCTCTTAGACTTGCCATTGGCAAACAGGGATTTACATACCCATCAGTGCTTTTAGGTCCCGCAGGTCCCCATGGTGTTACAGGAGAGCTGGTTTTGTCAAAACATCTGGGAATCATCCCCGTCTGAGCAACAGCATCACACAGGCTGAACAGGGGTCTCAAAAAGAACAGCAAAATTTCCTACATCCCTAAGCTCATCAGCCAGAAAAATCAAATGCTGGGGCATTTGCATGTCATTATTGCTTACCTGTTTTATCTACTTAGCCTAATTAGCTAACTAGGCTCATTTAATCCTCAGCATTCACTAATCCCAATTAGAGATGGGCTTGAACCAGGACCTTGGTCCCAATTAGGAGATAACAAGCTCTTGGCAACCTGCTGCCTCCCGTGGTTGGTGGCCACAGCTGATTGTGGTATGTGGGAGTGCAGGAGCCCCCACAAAACAGTGAGGAAATGCCAGACCCACACCATTTCTGCCCTCAAGCTCTCCAGACAGCCGAGAAGCAAGTCAGGACCCAAATGCACCATTTTCTTTGCAATGGTCTGTACATATCTCACGTGCCATAACCCCCCCCAAAAAAATAAGGGGGAGTTGGTTTTTGCACCCATCTGTATCAGTCGCATCAAACCATCCACAGTGGCCTGAGAGCCCCTGGCTGTTAAAGTTCTTGTGTCTTGTCATCCTTTCCAGCTGCTTCTTGTCCCGTTGGCTTGTTCTGAGCGTGGCATGGTGACAAACCCACATACATGCTATAGCCACTACTCCCAAGTACCTGTAGCAATAAATTATGCCCAGATGAAAGAGTACGCTTGTTCTGCGACAGCCACGGTCACCTGGACGGGTCTTGGGACTGGTTTCTGACTTGGTCATTGAAATGGAGCTGCTCATATGTGCTCTGCTCCTGCATCTGCAAGAGAGGGACAGTGGCATGCAGGGAGCCTGCAGGTGCTTCGGCACATGCCCATGAACATCAGACCCAAGAGTCCAACATTGCTTGCACCAAAACTGCAGAGCTGAAGGATGACGTATTAGCAGTCTCCTCTGGATCATGCACCATCGGTGTGGTTCCTCTCAGTACAGGGAAACCTGATCAGCACTTGCCTCCGGTCTTATTTTCCAAGACCCAGGTCTTCCACCAGGGGCTGTACCCGGCCTCTGTCTCCCCATGGAGTACGAAGGGTTTTACTTTCTGCAGTGCTGATGCCATTGGCAAGACATGCTGCTTTTCCCCATGGGGAGAATGAGGGTTCCTGGTAAATTGTGTGGGCAGGAGGCTCACCTGGGGCTCCTACAGCCTTTTCTTAACCCTGCTCTTCTCTCCCCAGCCAGGAGTCCCTGACCCTGCCAAGATGTGGTTGCTGAAGTTGCCAGCTCCTCTCCCTGGAAGCTGGCTCATTGCACAAAGAGAATTCAATTTGGCATCAAAAAGCAAACAGCCCAGTTCTGGTCTCTCATCTTTTTTTTTTCCTCTGCTGGTGCAGTATATCAGGCTTTTTGCTGATTTATACCTTGGGTACAAGAAGAGTTTCAGACCCAAGGTTATTCTCCTGTCAGGTGTGCACATTGGCGACGTGTCCTCCCTGTAACATGGGATGGAAAGGTTTATGAGCCAGGGACGTCCACAAAGGGAGAGTCCACCTCCATACGCCAATGCTGCAGTGGGTGGTGGGCAGTGGTGGGACAAGGACCCTGCTGCCTTAGGAATGAGGCTCCTTCTGGCAAGCCTCCTTGACGAATCGCTCGTAAAAGCCTGATGCTGCCTTATGATTTTCTTTTTTTCTTTTCTTCAAGAGAACCACTAGAAAATGAAATGATTGTAGTTTCCTTTGCTGTAGCACAACTTAAAGGGTATATTAACTCAGGAGCTGATCCACTGCTTGCTGGAGTCGGTGGCACCTTTTCTGCCTGCTTCAGTGGGTGCTGGAACCGCCTCTCTATCAAAGGCAACTTTGATTTTCTGTGGTTGTGTGAGCCTTTCCTCTCGTTTCTCTGGGAGGAATAGCTTTGGGAGGCTTCAGAGCTCAGATGAAATATTTGCTGTGGCTGGTTCTCAGTTGCTTTTTCTCCTTGCGTCACGACTGCTCCTCTCTTTTACAGTTGGCAGCTGTAATCACCGCTGGCCTCCTCCTGCTCTACATCCCGCTGTGCTACGAGGACTTCCATTTCCACGTGGCTCACGTGTATGCTCGCCTGGGGTACGCCAATGCCCAGCACATCCTGGGACAGAGGTATTTGCAAGGTAACATTTCTCCAAGCCACAGCTAACTTGGTGCCACGTACGGCTATAAGCCAGAAGCACAAATGTGGTCGGACACTGTATTTTATGTCCTAACTATGGCTTTGCTACCTTGTCTCACACCCAGGAGCTGGAGTGGAAAGAAGCGAGGACATGGCCATGCACTGGTTCAGGTGAGGCGCAAAAATACCCCCAAGCTTCTGCCATGGAAATTGCCCTCTCCTGGGGAAAGGCTATGGTGGCATGGGAGGAGGAAAAGGAGCCGGGGGTGCTTTGGGGGGAGAGCCACGCTGAGCTGTCCTGAGCTGGCAGGAGGGATGTGCACAGGGCGGCAGCAGGGAGACCAGGAGCTCCGGACTTCTCGCTGTGGGTCGGATGCTTTTCTCCCATTTCCCCCCCTACCCCGGCTATTGCTATTTTTTAAATCAGTGGGAGGCAAGTAAGTATCTCGACAGCAAGACTGCAGAGGGTTGCTGGCGCTGCTGTACAGCCTTTCGGGGAGGCTCGAGCCGCAGGTGGGCAGCGGGAAGAATGCACAGGCGCAGGAGGGGAGAGGGCCAGAAGCTGCTGAAGCAACAGAAAATCAAGTTACGATCACCTATTAATGTCTTGCTCTCAGCATGTGGTCCCAAGAGGTTTCTGCCACATAAGTGAGGCAGCCATGCCCGGTGTGAGCATTTGCTGTGGTACCCACAGTGGTTACACACACGGTGGGAGCCTGGGCTGCATCCCGTGGAACTCTCCTGGCTCCTGCTGAGAAATGGGAAGGATGAAGGACCAGGAAAGTTACTTCACTACCCAAAAAGTGAGGGGAGAGGCAAGGCATGTTGGATACTTCCTCTGTGTCTGCTCAAGGTATAGAACAGCATCAAGCTGCAGGATTTTTAGGGCTGAAATACGTGTGCCTGTGACAGCAAGGGCTGTGGATCAAGAAGGCATCTTTAAGGACACCTGTACTTAGAGAAACGCTGAAGCCTTGGCACCTTTCTGAAAAAAGATGTTTCCCAAATCAGGGCCTGAAAATTTTAAAGGTGTCACATTTCAGGACACTGACTTAGATGTACCTTTTTCCTTCTTTGCTCTTACCTCGCTTTAAAACATTCAAACTCAGGTTTTCTTCTTTTGTACTTTCTCTTACCGCTTCCTTTGCTTCTCTCTTCCCTCGTGTAGGCAGGCTGCGGAGCAGGGCCATCCCCACTCCTCCTTCAACCTGGCAGTGGGGGCACTCAGAAACATGACCGTGGCACTTGAAGAAGGGTAACCTGAGCCATTCTTCTTCCTTTCCATTATAGCTGCATTCCCAGTTCCTCCTGCCGAGGGGGTGAACCTGATGCTGTAGATACTCCATGCATGAAGCTACCGCAGCATTTCTAGTAGCCTCTCCTTGTATTGTTGGTAACGTAGCCCTTCCTGCAGCAAGAAATCTGAAAAACCCAGTTAGCCCAATAAGATTTAAAAAATTATGTGACACAATACCTAAAATGCCTGTGGTCAGGTTAACATATGTATTTCCATTGGTGATTTCCCAGACAAGGCAAGGGACAAGACCCATACTGGCATAGAAAGAACTATTGAAGTGACATGTGAATTTTCTACTACAGAGACCTGTCTGTCTTTTTGGGGGAGCCCCCTTTATGCTCTCCTTCCTGTCCTGCGAGGTCAATGAGACGTTTCCTGTTGACTGCCCAGAGGTTGGGTCGAAACTGTCTGGGACACATTTCTCTCCCCGTCGTGCCTGCGCACACTGCACACCAGTGTTCCCAGCAAGGCCCACAGCCAAAGAAAACTTGCCTTGTGCTTTGTACGTTCGCTGTGGTGACTTGTCCTGGGGCTAAGTGAAGCTGAAACAACCAATGAATTCCCATCACAGTGAAACCCAGTCCTTTTTTTTCTTGTACTGCTTTGTTTTGACTTTTTTACACTTCAAGTCTGAAAATTAAAATCGAGGTTGGAGAGAGCAGTCTTAGGCTAACGGAAACTAAAAATGCAATGTTTGGGCAAACTCTGTGAGTTGAAGCTAGCGCATTTCGTTTCAATCTCTGCTGCATGTCGCACGATCAGGCAGACTCACGTACTGAATGGTAAAAGAAGTATGTCCATCTCTACTTCAACTAAGATGAGAAAATTACCAAACCCAAAACATACATGCTCAGACCACAGGGAAAAGCAGAAAGAAAATCAGATCATTTTCTGA
Organism: Numenius arquata; assembly: GCF_964106895.1. Lineage (NCBI taxonomy): Eukaryota > Metazoa > Chordata > Aves > Charadriiformes > Scolopacidae > Numenius > Numenius arquata. The sequence continues at coordinate 32,011,274 of NC_133580.1, read as the reverse complement.
ATAGTGGAGAGTTAACGTTACAGATGCTTTCAGATCCAGTAGCTGTGGTCCTCTTATAAAAGCCTGCATAAATAAAATTTAGCAAGGAATGAATCAAACCTCCTAGATTTTCTTAATTAAGGTTTCATGTCCTCCAGGGAAGTGGAGAAACTCCTCAGTGTGGCAGCAGCCCACGGGCTCCAAGAAGCTCAGCAACTTTTGGAAAACATCCTCAAGAGCAGAAACCTTCCCTGAATGATCACTGCAACACCGATGCTCGTCCAATGTTGCCTTCTTCTGCATCCGAATCATTCATCTGACATGACTTTTGCTTTGCACTGGATCTACACGGTTACTCACCACTTCTGAACAGCGCTGGAAAGGTGGGGTGGTGGAGGCAAGTAGCCTTCAGGGTTACACTGATCATGGGCAGATGAACGGTATTGGAAAAGCACCACTAGTGTTGCACCAACTCAGCCGCTAATACTAAGTTAGATACAAATATTGATCTGGGCTTGATGTGGTGTTGCTTGTGCATTTGTGCTGTGTGTATTTCATGCTCTGCTTATGCATTGCAATACATGATCAAGACTGAGACTTTATCGCTGTAAATCAGCATGACATGCATGCATGGTGTCATTTGTAATAGAAATGACAGTGATTTAATAGAAAATATAAATAATGTCCTCAGTTAATAACTATCGTTCCTTATCAGCATTACCACTGCCATGCCAGTTTGGGGGAAAAATAATTCAATTTAATGGAAACTGCCTTCATATTCAGGGTGATCTCGGTTTAAAACCACAGTGGGAGCAATTGCATTTCACGGGAAGTGCACTCACTAAACAAAGATCCGCAGCGTTTTGCTAGCAATAAAATTGTTTCCTAGGGCTGCCTTTGTTGGTGTGCAATCTTTCCTCTTTCCCAACTGTGATTATCCAGCTCACTTGTTGCATTACGTGAGGTCCTGCGCTCCCCCCGGGTGCCTGGGGCCATGCTGGTGAGCCCGAGACCGCCGTGGTAGCCTCAGTATCTTTCTAGGGCGATGCCTGCAACACCTGGGGGGCAGCCCACAGGCACAATATGCTGGCACCCAGCGTGGCAGGGGCCGGCAGGGGCTGGTGACCACATGTTAAGCAAGGGATGGCCAGGCTTTGCCTCTGCTCTACCTGATTATCCCCCAGGCTGAGCTCCTCGGGGCCAGCTCTGCGTCTTGCTCCCAAGAGGAGAGGACAAAGCGGAGGAGACCTGAGGCCTGGCTGTCCTTCTGTCTCCCCCAGCTCGTCCCTGGCAGCATCGGCTGCAGACCGATGCTGGTCTCTGTTTGCCGTGCAGCCGCCTGCTCCCCCCCCGCCCGCTTTCCTCCTTTCTCTTTCCCTTCTGCGCTCCCTCCCACGCATCTCTTTATTAAATCTGGTACCACAAAACCCGCAGCAGAGCAGAGCAGAGCACCAGGCGAGTTTCTCTCTTCCCTCCCCCTCAAGCAGGAAAGCAAGACAGCGTTTGCCAACTCAAAAAGGAGCTTATTTCCATGGCCTCTGCAGTGGTTGCGGACTGAGGCCCTGAGCCAGGACCCTTTGAAGGCAGGGAAACATTTCCCTTGACACGAGGCTAGCGCTGCATCATGTCTCATACCCACTTTTTTTCCTCATACAGTAAACACGCATGAACTGTAGCTCCTGACTTGGAAACTGGACCTATGCCATATGTCTCGCGTACAGAGAGACTTACCAGTTAAGTGCACTGGACATCCTTTTCAGGTCTGTGGTACCCTCCTGTTTGTGTCTGTGGGCAGGAAAACTTTGTATTTGTCCCCACAAAACAGCACCCACCAGGCAAATGGTGTGAGGAGCTGTGACAAAAGCTCCACTGAAACCCAGACTCGTGGTGTCTGCTGCCTTTCCCTTACCCCCAAACTCATCCTCCTTGTTTTCTCCATCCTCCTCAACCACAGCAGTCAGTGTCAGAGGGACATTCAAGCACGGCTGGGGAGAACCATGCCCTGCTGTACACCTCCTCCAACTGGTGATGTCCAAATTCACATCCCTTTCCTATTGCCACCGGGTCTGGGGTGACGCTGTTAGCAGCCCGGGTTTGGGTATAGCACCACCCCAGCGAGCACCAGGCATACTAACCTGGGTATTTGAATAGTGAGTATGCCAGGGGCCTGGCGGGCAGGGTCATTGCATTTCAGAGGACTTCAGAAATCACCTTTTTCTGTCTCCCAGTCAAAGTGAGCGAGCAGGTTTTTATGCTCAATTTTCCCTCCTGAACCGTGTCATTGCCCAGCACCAAAAAGGGGATTAACACCAACCGTGAAGCTCCACAGCTACAAGGCGTAATATCAGCACGTTACTCATTTGCTGGTTCTTTGTTTCACTTTCTCAAAAAAGCTGTTTTGGAATATGACATTTTCCCTTTACCTCAGCTGCAGTTTCCTTATTGGTACACATGGTCTCATAGAAGGAGCGAGTGACTTGTCATCCAATGCTTTCCAGGTGGCCTCTTTTCTAATAAGGAGTAATAAGAGCTGGACAACAAATCACGAGCAACCTTGCATACATTTCAACAGGAAAAAAACAAAAACCTGTTGATTTAATAAAGCCGGTTATCAAACCGCAGCAGGAGGAGGCTCTTGCAACTCAATGCAGTGCTGAGACTTCACCAAGAAGAGATTCATGCAATTTACAGAATTAGCCTTTGCATTTTTACCCTCGCACCACCTCCCCCGAGACACACACGTCTCCCACCCCAATTGCTGCCCGTATGATTTTCCCCCGCATTTTCTTTGGGTCCAATCCCATGTAACACAATTTTGCAGCGGATGGCCGAGGGTGCATGCATTCACATTCCTCTTACCTTTTCCCCTTTTTCTCCACCGACCTGCCTTGCCGGGGCTGTGCTGGCTCCCGAACTGGGTGGGGGCACCCTGTTCTCCCCCAGGGAACAGCCCCTGGTCACAGGGCACTTGTCCCGCACGGCGCCAGCTGGACCTCCTCGGCAGCTGCCAGCCCTCTCCTCCTTGGCACTGCCTTTATGCAGGCAATTAGAAGGATTTTCTTTCCCAAAACACAGCTCTAATTATAATCTAATTCAGCTTATTTGAAGTACATTTTGGTAGCATTTCCATTATGCAAATATCAATTTATTATCCTCACATTATGTTTTGACTACAGTTGTGTTGCTAATTAGAGGCAATTTAACTGCTTTAAAAAACCCCATCCTTTCCTCTCCATGCACCCTTACTTCCTCACAAACCACACAGAACAGACATTTAGCACGGAGTCGGTGATGAAAACCTGCAGTTATCAGCTCCGTTTTCATCACTTTAATTGACTTTCATTATGTTAGGAGCCACTTAGAAAGCACGGATTTTTCTGATTTACTTGGATGTGGGGATGGAAGCGCAAAAGAGAGGAGGGTGACTTACTCCAACTGCATTTCTAACATTTTTCTGCCCAGAGTTTCAGGTGGGTTTGGTGTGGCTGCCTGCTCCCAGTAACTGGCCACGCTGTTGACTTTGGCTGCGGGGAAAAAATTACAATGATAATAATACCGGTCTTGGAAATTCCTGCAAGAAGAGGGAGGAAAGCTGACCCCAGGGATTTGGGATAAAAACTCCCCTAAACGAGGCTGCGGTGGAGGTATTTGTGTGTCCTGCTTGGCCCCGCCAGCAGAGGCACTGGGAAAATGGGGCAAAACCCCATGAAAGCAGCAATTCCCCGTTTGCCCTGGCTGAGTGCAACAGGGGAACTGTAGGTTTTGGTCATGGAGGCTACCCAGCTGGGTGTGGGCCTTAGAAGATGGGCAGTGGAGACTTTTTTTGGGGGGGGAAGTGAGATGGTCATGGGGAAGTGTGTGGGAATAGGAACCAGGCAGTGGGAGTTTATGGAGGGATGAGCCAATCTGCCAATCTGTCACTGATGGTCTTGAAAATCCCTACAGGGTTATTCCTCCCAACGCCTTTTACATCAACCTTGACTTCTAACCCCGTTTTTCCTGCAAACTTTTCTGTTGAACATCTTAGATGTGTCTGCTACCACGCTTGGGGCAGGAAGGGATCCTACACCCTATGTGGGTGGCACCAAGGTTTCAGCCTCCCAAAGCATCTCCAGGGGCATCCCTGTTTGATGCAGCTGGCATATTTTCTGACTGCAGAAATGCTGTTTTACCAGATGTTTTGAGGAGCTCTCAGACTTCCCAGAAAGATGACTTTTGGCAGGGGGAAGGGAGTGTTACTGCCCATAATAAAAGCCCATCGGAATGATCAAACCCATAGATGGCTAAAGAAGCTGTGGAGCTCTGGCTTTGAAGTGTGTGCTTCAGCAGCAGATGAACATTAGGGGTCCCCAGTGGACTTTCAAAAGCTTTGTAGGGAGGAGGGAAAAAGAAAAAAAAAAAAGACAGAAGCCTTCCTGAATTTCTCTACAATATAAATCCCAATACCCCACCCACCTACCAGGCGAGCTCTGTTGATACCAGGGGCGAAACAACAGCATTAATACTCTGACGTAAAGCGAAGACAGCAGCCGCCGTGCTTGTGCCTACAGACACCCAGGGCTCACGGGGAGGGCCTTTTCTTCCTGCCCAAAGTCAAGCTTCAGGAGCTTTCTGCCCCGTTTTGTTCCTAACTGCAAGTGCTATTGTAGCGCGAAGGGTTCTTTTTGTTTTGTTGCTTCCCCCCCCGCCCTTTTAATTAATTTTCCTCGGGAGACATTATCTTTCATTGGCAGAGTGAAATCAGTATTCCTGTAATGGAGACTGGATGGCCGTGGGCAGGCACGGGGGAAGCTCTGCCATGGCGATGCCACCCTGCGCCAAACCTCCTCCGGCCGACAAGGAGCCGGAGGCGAGATTAGGCAGCTCGTTTGCACTTGTCTCATCCATCATCTTAAGTGCATGGGACACTCTGGCTGTCCCCTGCGTCCTGCTCTCCCACCCTGCAAAATGTTGTGGGTCCTTCAGCGGCACCACATTGGGAGCAGGGCTCGACCTGAGAGTCATGGCCACAGGGAGAGGCCAAGCGTTGGCCTCTGTGTTTGGACAAGGAGGTAGCGAGGCCCTTCCCAGCCCAGCTCAGCACTGGTGGCACTGGGGATGGTGCCCCCTCTTTCCTTATCACTCCAGTGAGTAATTAGTGAGCATGCCAGGCCAGCACTTCGCCAAGCGCCAGAAGATCTGACCACTGCTGGAGGCTGTTCAGCACCGGAGCGGGCAGGGGGTGGAAAGTGGTGGGCTTTGATTGACAAGAGGGAGCTGCAGACCCAAGAAGGTCTCCTGCAAGCGCTGGGCTATTGCAGAGCATCGCATCCCCCAAGATCAGCATTTTGTGGAGGGCATGGGACTTGCAAAAGATCTCTGCGTCTTGGGAACCCTGCTTAAAGCCCCTGGGTATGGTGCTGGTGGGACTTTGGCCACTGGGAGGGGAGGAGAACTTACCTACAGCACAGACAACTTCAAAAAAGCCATTTTGTTATGTATCCCACTACTGAATAGCAGTACTTTAAATTAAGGACCTCTCCAGAAAGGGAAGACGCTGTGGATTTGTCTTCCTAGGGCTAAAATTTTGATACAAGTTTTGATACAAGAGCCCAACAAGAGCCTGACAGCACTCTAAAGGGCTGTCATTTCAGTGTCCCACAGCTGACAGCTCTGTATTTCAGCTCTCGGACATTATCACGTATGATAACCCGCATTGCTTCCCCTCATAGATTAAAAATGGAGAAATACTATAATATTGAGTCTCTAGTGCATTAAGAATTTCTTACAGGTGCAAGATCATCATTGCATTTGTTTGGTTGGTGGGGCACGTTCTGGCAGCTGCTACCCAGCAGAATTTAGGACCTTCTGCAAGCACCATCTCTGCCATGCAGTGGATGCTGTGGCAACAGGGCTTAGCAAACCCCCTTTCCATGTCCAAACCCATTTTTTTTAATGATGAGATTGAAAAAGCCCTGAAACTACTGAAGGTTATCTGAAGGCTGGATGGGATGATGTTAATTACACGGCTCTACAGAGAGACTTGGATAGATTGGATCGATGGGCCAACGTTAATGGTATGAGGTTCAACAAGACCAAGTGCCAGGTCCTGCACTTGGGCCACAACAACCCCAAGCAGCGCTACAGGCTTGGGGAAGTGTGGCTGGAAAGCTGCCTGGAAGAAAAGGACCTGGGGGTTCTAATTGACAAGCGGCTGAATATGAGCCGGCAGTGTGCCCAGGTGGCCAAGAAAGCCAATGGCATCCTGGCTTGTATTAGAAATAGCGTGACCAGCAGAAGCAGGGAGGTGATTGTCCCCCTGTACTCAGCACTGGTGAGGCCACACCTGGAGTATTGTGTCCAGTTTTGGGCACCTCAATACAAGAGAGATATCAAGGTGCTGGAGCAAGTGCAGAGGAGGGCAACGAAGCTGGTGAAGGGCCTGAACCATAAATCTTATGAAGAGCAACTGAGGGAGCTGGGACTGTTTAGTTTGAGGAAGAGGAGACTGAGGAGAGACCTCATCACTCTCTACAACTACTTGAAAGGACATTGTAGAGAGGTTGGTGCTGGTCTCTTCTCACAGTGACAGAATGAGAGGGAATGGCTTCAAGCTGCAACAGGGTAGGTTTAGACTGGACGTTAGGAAACAATTCTTCACAGAAAGAGTGGTCAGGCACTGGAATAGGCTGCCCAGGGAGGTGGTTGAGTCACCATCCCTGAATGTGTTTAAGAGTCGTTTAGATGCAGTGTTGGGGGATATGGTGTAGGGGAGAACTTTGTAGTGTAGGGTTGATGGTTGGACTTGATGATCCCAAGGGTCTTTTCCAACCTGAATGATTCTATGATTCTATGATTCTAATTAAAGGTGGGTATCAGCCCACAAAGCAGCACAAGGCTGAGCGGTGCTGAGGACACGGCAGCTCACAAGGGTCAGCAGCATAGTGTTAACCCCAGCGCAGCATGGCATCCCCGCCACACAAACCCAGCCCTATGGGGAGACACCAAGGTCTGCCTGTCCTCGTACCCTGGCCTGGACGTACGGGGAAGAAAACCAGTGAGACACAAAAAACAGGCTGCATGGCGATCTCTGTTTTCAGGTTTTATCCATTTCCCTGATGCTATCAAGGTGACTCTAAGGGCAGTTTTCTTCTGCTCCCCTCACCCTCTTACCAGCAGGTTACCAGCTATTCCTCAGGATGGTCGATGCCTTCCCGTACAGCCTCACGTGCAGTGCAGAGCCCACCACCTCCGAGAGCCAAACTGTATATTGAATTGGGCTGCAGTTCTGCCTCGCCAGAAGATAGATATGGACTCACACCTGGAGAGCAGAATTTGTCACGGAACAGTAAAATAAATGATGGATATTAACACCAAATGCAGTTATCCCTGGGCTATTCCCAAAGGCAGTAAAGCATCTGTGATTCCCTGACTCTGTGATCTTTATCAGTATCAGGTATGTCAATGCATACTCCCGAGTGTTCAAAGTCAAAACCTGCTTGGGAAATGACTTAACCGCAGGCGGAATGAGCGTCTTCCAGTGCTATATATCTTAACTGGGACTTACTAAAAACCTGAAAATATGACATCAGCAAGCCTGAAGTTTTGAACCTGGCACCACCTTTTCAAACCCGCCTCTGACCAGCTGCTTCCCTCAGCTACCAACGGCACAGGGCTAGCTGTGAGCTTTGCCTCATCCCAGTGAACAAGGATTCACTACTATTTTTCTTTTTCCCCACGCTTGAGGCATCAGGAAGGAAAAGCACGGTGCCTTCCCACCCAAGCCTCCCTTAGCACTGCGGATAATTGCCATCTGTTTCCCAGTTTGCTCATGGTTAGGCAGGGGGATCAGATGAAAATCCGCCGCGTGCTGCACAAACCGTCCGGAAAACACCTACCTGTGACAGGTCACTAACACTAATCAGCTGTGACCTACTCGCTCCTTACGAGGAAGGGGTGAAGGCAGAAGCTTTGCCGCTGCGGACCCCCGACTCCACGCTTTCTGCTTCACCAAGTGGTCCTGGTGCATGCCTTCTGGCTGGGGCTGGGAAGGTGGTGATGGCCCTGGGAAAAAATAGGCTGCAAGACAGGAAAAATTTCCAAAGTGGGATTTTTCAGGAAATTTCTTTTGCTTTTGGGAAGGCCTTGGTCCAGACCCTCTCAGGAAATTTCTGGGGCTCACTTTGGGCACGTGCTGCAGCAGAGTACCAGGGAAGATGGACAGCCACGTCTGGGAAATCTTAGGGAGAGCCACAGCTTAGAAGAAACGCAGTGATGAACAGCACCATCTTTGTGGAAGAGCTGGGGGTGACTAAATCACAAAAAAACAAAGGGAAAACTTTGGCAGGCCACAAAGGTGGGACCCAAGGAAGCTATTAGATGTGGGAGCAAGGCAAAAATCAGATGTTGAGGAAAGGGATAGGTTGCAGCCATAGCAGTGATTTCCCGAGGGTGACATACCATCAAGGCTTTCTGCAAGACAATCTCTAGATTTATAAGCTACAAAGCCCTGAGTGTTGTAATGACACAATCAGTATAAAGTCGGTATCCTAAATTTTTGGCGATTTTCATCAGTGTTAATTTTCCATAGTTCAGTCAATCAGAACTTACTATGTAAAACATAATCACATCCCGGTAGTGGCTTCTAATTCCTGTGAAAATTGCCCCAATTATCCAAGACCATAATCAGGAAAATATTCCATGTGCGTGCAAGTCATTACTCAAATGCGTGTGATCCCGGTCCTGGTCCTCCACTGACATGTAATCAAAGCTCCATCGATTTTGCTGGCCAGGGAAGAACCAAGGAGATGCAACGTGCACCGCATTAAGGGGTGATCTGCAACATGGGAAATATCACATAGATTGATCCAAATGTCCTTCTGTCCTGCTTTTTGAGGAACTATGTCAGTATTTCATGGAATATAAATGTAAATCCTTACAGAAGGCCATGATCCTTTTTATTGTTTTTCTGCCTTAAACCTAACAAATAAAAGAAGCAGGAGCAACTACAAAAATAAGACACCTTATGAGATCAGGAAGGCACGACAGTAAAGCAAGGCCATGCTGCATCCTGCAGCCAGAGCCTCCATTTTATGGTGCAAGACCCCGTGGAGCTGGAACAGAGGAGGAACCACGAGTGTGGAAAATAAGTGATATAACACACGACGGCCGTGAGAAGCGAGTTGCTTCCTGCGTCGTATCAATCACTGCTTTGGCAAGGCAGCTCCAAGCAAGAGAGCGTGTTATCAGCAATGGAGCAGAAGATAAATGATGTTTGTAATACTTCATTGCGTCGAGGGTTAACAGCATAGTAAAACATCAATGTGGCATTATTACCTCCAAGACACGGCCGCGTGTCATATTGCGCAGCACCTGCTGAGGATTAAGCATCTCAATGAAGTCATCCTCTGACACAAAGTCGCTCCAGCAGCCATTACCGACTGAGCCGCCTGAAAGCAACAGAGAATACGGCAGGCTGAAGCAGCGGCACCGTGGCTGGCCCGGGAGAAAAGGCTTTCCCCACTGGCAGCACAGGGCTTCTTGCTGCGAGGAGCTTTTATTTTCCTCAAGTCGCCCCAACAGCTCAAGACCATGGCACTTTATGAACCCCCAACACAAAATAGAGGTCCATCCTCAGGGGATGGTGTTATATGAACCCCCAACACAAAATAGAGGTCCATCCACAGGGGATGGTGTTATAATCCAATTAAGCCTGACGGTGCCATGTATGCGGTGAGAGGCTGGCAGTGCTGGTCTTAAACAGCAAGAAGGTGGCTTGCAGGGAAGGACCCGATGGCATTTGGGGTACTTGAAGCCAGTCACCCTGTTGCAGACCAGCCATAGGCGCTGGCTGAACAGAAGTCCCTCCAAACTCACCAAAAAAAAGGAGCCAGCTGCACAGGAGTCAATAGCAAACAAAGAGACGATACTTTATTCACCATTCTGGATGTGGTATCTGCCACGTAATACGTCAGGTGTTTTGGCCGAGAGAGTAACACGGCAACACGGAGCCTAGGGCTGAGGAGATCTTGTTTTAAGGAAATTAATCTTCTCTGCTGAGCCTGGATAACTCTGCCGAGGGCAGATGATGCTTTAGCTCAGGGGCCTTAGAAATAACAGGTCCAGTTCTTCCAGGCTTTGGCAATTTTTCTTTCCCTACCTAGGATTTGTTGAACAAAACAAGCCACGTACAAGGCACACAGCTCGTCCCAGGGAACATTGCAGCTGAGCCATCCTTGGCTCTGTGCCAGTCGCAATGAAGAGATATTTAATTTTAAGACAGAAGCCAAACATGAGATCTAGAATAGCTCCGAGTACTGTCTGTGTACTCACAGGTTGCTGCCGGCCCGCTGTCCTTGCAGGTACCCTCCCGGCTCCAGCACCGGCTGGACCTGCCACGGATCTTCTTGCAAATCTGGTTTTCTTTCCCCAAAATCGCTGTCCATCATGCAGACGTCAGTGAGAGGCATTGGTTACGCACATCAGCAATTGCATCAACTGTGTTGACGGGGCAAACTGCTGAATTCATGACATGCATCACACGGATTCAGGCAGATGCACACACCTGTTGCTTACAGCTTCACCTGGACGCAGATACTTTTCTTGCATGGGACTTGCATGAGAAACCACAGGCTCCCATCACTGCCCTGCATGAGCTGGTGGAAACAGAACACCAGGGACCTGCAAAATCCAAACGCTGCAAGAAACCATACCTGCCCTCTCTGCTGCTGACTCCAAGTTTGCTGTATGCCATTAAGGAGGTCAGCTTCAAGGTTTTCCAGTTGACCATTTTCCCTGGTAGCCCACCCACAGAGGCAACCCCAGTCCTGCCCTGTCATTCATATTTTCCCTGCCAACCATAGGGAAGACTTTCCAAAAGCTTGCTTTTAATTTATGTAGACCCAATGTCACATCTTAGTGGTGCAAAGATATGAACAGCCATATTTCTCCTATGCCTGAGGTTTATATAGGTCCTTTTGGAAGAACAGTGTGAGATGGAGGGGCTGCTGGGTTGAGATCCAGAGAAACCTCCAGAATGGGGAGAAGGAAACAGGACCTTCAGCAAGGAAAAAAATAAACCATAGCTCTTTTCCACATCTTTAGTATGCTTGCCTTCAACATGGGGTTAATAAGAGGCATTGAAATGTAGCTGTATTATAGCCCAAAGTAAGTCCATGAAAGGAATTAAGTTGTTGCTTAGGAAAAGGCAAATGCCTGGGTGCTGTTTGAAAACTAGAGGCAAAATTATCCTCCGTGACTGGGGTACGGCAGCAGGCAGCCATGGTGGGAAGAGGGGGGCACCCCACTCTTCCCACCATGGCCACCCAGGGAAGGATAGCCACATTTTGAGAGAAGAGCCTCTCGGAGGTGAAAAATGTTTTCTCAGCATTCAGAAAAAAAAAAATAGGTGAATTGGGACAGCATCCTCCACCTTTTGCTACCACACAGCCGATACTTCTCCTACTCCCCATAAAGCGACCTTTTAATTAAGGAGTCAGCTCAACAAAATTAGAATAAACGCTGCCGGAGCTTTACGCTAACCAGATCCCCTTTACTGCCAATTTTCCTCCAAAATGAATAGCCAGCCATCATAGTCTCCTCTGTGGCTGCCTCTTGCCTGGCTCTCCTTTGTTTGCTGCTCCCATCGGCATGGCCAACTGCCTTAAAAATAGCAAAATCAGCCAATTTTTCCTTTCTCCCGTATGACTCATCCATCACAGTGCTGGTTGATCCTCATTTGTTTCCCAAAATGCCTGCATGCTGGTATCCAAGTTATCACCAACAGGATTTTTATGAAATACTTTAAGCCAAACGTCAGTGGCTTTGCCCAAGCTCTAATAAATATCTGCTTAAGATGAACTGAATCCAGCAGGTTTGCCCCAAAGTCCCAATTCAGCAACACCCTCAAGACCACACTTAAATTATTTTATATTAAATTATTTTATAAAACGGGATGAACAACTGAGTTGGGGCCTTGGGTTCCTGGCATGTTCAGCAGTTCCCAGGCTGTTTGCCCAAAGCTTGTTCACAAAACAGCAGTAGCAACTGTAATATAACTCACTTTTTCAGAGGTGGGGTGAAAAACCCAGGCACACACATTTTCCTTCTTACATGAGGTGAGAACCAGACCAGTAAGTAGTTTCCAGAAGCCATTTGCAAGACACAATTTAGGATTTTTTTTTCCCCCTATATAAAATGGCTAAAAAACCTGTAGAACAAAAAGGTGCTTCTGCAGGTGCTCCAGAAAATGTATTCTGGTCACCCAAAGGATGGGTGCTTGGCTTTGGGGAAGTGCAGAGGGGTGGAGGGTGGGCTCCATGGCCACCGAGGACAGGCACAGCATCGTCAGCGCTTGCAGAGCCAGCCCAGCTGGTCCTTTCCCAACCACCTTTACACCTGGCTGTACGAGGGGAGCAAGTTTTGTGAACAAAACCCGTGTTCACAACCTGGCAGGTGTGCATAAGTCCCATTTAATAGCTAATAAAATTAAAAATGAAGAGCAGGCTCAGGTTGGTTAGGTAAATACGGAGCCCCTGTGGCATGTTTCCACGCAAACTTTGCTGGAGCAGTGACTAGGCATTGCTCAGACCTGAGTACAAACATCCTGCACATCCCTGCATTTCTTGCCCCTATATAATGGGGCAAGAATATATAATGGCACCTGCCTTTGCTATCCTCATATTCACTTATAGAAATGGTTTGCCTGGAAGTTGGCAAGTACTCAGCTACCAAATCAGCCCATCACTACCTTATAAAAGGGTAGCTCAGATTGTGCAAAATATTTTTTTCAGGTATTTCTTCTGTGTTCCTTTTGGCTCCTGAGCATGAAATTTTGTCTCTCTCTCTGCCTTAGCATCCCAGCTCCAGCGCTCAGGCCACCCGGCCAAATAGCAGGAGCACACTTGCAGCAGATGCGTGGAGCTGAATCCATCCACCACAGCATTTGGCATAACGCCTGCTGGAAGTCCCTCTTAAAGCTTTCTCCATCTAACTTGCTGAGTCAAAATAATCATGGCAAATCACCATCCCTCCCTTTCCCCCCGTGGTGCTAATGCTAAAGAAGGCCAATCCTTGCTAAGTAGTAGGTCTGAGCAGTGACTCACTCCGGGAAGACCTGGGGACTTTGGCAGCTGCATCATTCAACCATCATTTTGGCATCATTCAGCCAGATGAAATAACGTAGTCCCAGTGAGCTTTAAACACCTTAAAAACAGCACAGACATAAATGTCCGAGATGCATCCACCGGCATCCTGTTGCCTCCTTCTAGATAAGAAAAATGTCAATTTTCAACATAACAGGAGCCCAGGGTGCAGCTGGGGTGGCAGCATAGGTAGACATTACAGGAACTATTATATTTCCTAATTCCGAGCTGTGTACCGCCCCCCTGCATCCCTGCTCTGGGAGGCCAGGAGGCCTGAACGGCAGCCACCAGTGCCTCAGCCTATGTCATGGGAAATGCACCTGATTTTCCAGTTTGCCCTGACCACCGTTTGCAGCCTCATGGCAAAACCTGTCCGTTTTTTTCTGCTCGATGCAGAAAAACACTCCTGGAGGGTTTCTCTTCGCTTCCCCATTGCATTTGTTCAGCAATGAGACAGAGGGTACTTGTGTTGGTGAGAGCAGGGGGAAGCAGATTCAGGCAGTGGGGAAGACATCAGGAGAACGCAAATCTTCTAATCCTCAGCAGAAGCATCACTAAGGTGACTACAATGATGCTTCCCATCACTAAATGCAAAGTGGGAAGAGTCTTTTGACTATCTAACTTTGCATAAAAGTGCTGCGAGAGGTCTGTGCTTGTGACTGCTCCCTAAAAAAACCAGCCTGAATGTGCAATTTAAATTGCAGGGTCACAGAGTACCAGCTTTCCCAGACATGAGAATTTTATCAGCTAAAGAAAGGCAATGAGGCCACCAATGATCCGTCCAGGATCTCTGGTGCAAACCCTTTCTTTAAAAAAGGATGAGTGAGTTACAGGCACATTAATGCCCACAGCCAGGGTTTTCTGGTAGCAGAATCCAGGCTGTGGCTATAGAGCCGATACAGCAACTGCTGAAACTGCGAATGGGCTTTGGGTGCAGGCAGAGGAGAGGGTACCAAAAAATGTCCTGCCCGCTGCCGCCAACCCAAAACCCACCAGCCCCTGATGATAAGCTGCGTCCTTAGGTGACCCCAATGGGTTTTGCTGTGCAACGTCTCGGGGTTGCAGAAGTTGCTTGCAAACTTTGGCATCCCCCGCCACTGAGAGCCAGCCCCCTGCTTCGCACTCCTGCCTCCCTGCCCGGGGAAGTGTGAGCTGGGCTGCGGCCACGGCTCAGCCCCGCTGATACCACTGTCCTGCTTTGGGGGTTTTATTTGTTTGTTTGTTTGTTTTGGGCATATCAGGCAAGGAAACGTTTAACCTACAGTAGATATCGAGGGAAAAGTTTCTTTAAGCCTCTAGCTCTAAAGAAGCGATGAGGAGCAAGGGGAAGAGGACCACATTGTGGTCCTCTTGCACACATGCATCCTGTTGGAGTCACATTATTTGGACAGTGCCTGAAAACCCTTGAAGTAATGTCAAGCTTTCTGCTGTCTCATAACAGGTTCCTGACCCACGGGTGGGCCTTAGACCTGCTTCAGAAATGCAAGAGTACGATGGCACTGAAATACCTCTCGGAGCGCTGTTTATGGATTAGGGAAAGAAAAAAGCCTTCAGTGCCTGCTGCTGCCCGAAGCTCAGCAGAAACGCAGGGAGGTGACCCCGTGTTGGGGGGACAGAGAGCTTGCCCTGCTTGCTGCATGGGGAGAAACCTCTTTCCCACTCATTCCTCTTGCTCTCCCCCCGACAAGTCAGGATGTCAAGCAGCGCAATACAAATCCCTCCTTACACACCTCTGTCTTCCTCAAAAATAGCTTTTGAGGAGTTTCTTTTCCTCCTTGTGCCACTTTCAAGCCTAGATAACCAGAGCCTAGTTTGCACTTGAAATGTTTAAAGGACTACCCCTACCTGTAGGATGGAGGAGCACAGTAGCCACTATCTCAGACGTTCAATTCACTTACTGGACACGCAGCAGCTTTCCCGGTGTCCCAGCGAGCCACAAGGTTACAACACAGAAAACCCTTGCCATCGGTGACACAATTATTTTTTGTACGCGTTGGGCTGAGCTCCAGAAAACCTTCTCTCACATTCATGATCCTATGGAGAAGGGGGGAGGGAGGGAAATAAGGAAAAATTGGAGCATACCAGCCTGGGGTCCCACAGGCTGGCACGGTGGCTTAAGTAGTGGGAGCAGCAGGGAGGTGCAACTGGGATGTCCCCACTCTACGCGAGCATCCCCCCACCTCGGCCACCTCCACCTTGAGGCTCGTGTAGAAAATGGGTAATGGGAGACGGGCACCCGCGGTGAGACCTGCTGGCCCCGTGCCTGCCTGCGGGGCCGCGTGCTTGGAGAGCTCAAGCGCATCCCAGGGGTGTCTGGATTCAAACTCACCTTGGGAAGCCCAGGTGGAGGAACTTGTAATTTAATAAATTTGGCTTTTCTTTTTGAAAAGCTGCTGGGATATTTTTTTATTTTTTTTTTTTATGCAAGAGAAGAATACTGTCTGGATTGGATTCAGAATGAAGGATGGAGCACTGGAGCTGGTGCTGCAGCGCAGTGTGGCCTCCTCCAGCGTGCACAATACCCAACTCCTTTTTTCCCTCCTGGCACCTCTGCTTCATTTGGTTCACGGGGTGGCTTTACAGCAATGGAAGACTAAACTTGCCCAGGGAACTGTAAATGGTTGTTCTGACTGTTCAGGTGCTCACCTTTCAGCGCAAGTAGTCTGTTCACACGCAATATCTGTCGAAGGCATCAGCAACCAACACATCCACATCCCCTTTCTCACCTAGGAGCACGTCTGGCTGAAGGATCTCTGCTAGGAGGCAAGGACCTTGCAGACATTGCACTTCCTTGCTTGGATCTCCTGGTCACCTCTTTTGGCTCGATTTTCCTCTCCCCCAACCCAATTAACCAGCCTGCTAGCACATCTAGGGGAAGTGTCCAAAAGGTCACATCACAGCAGGGTGTCACTTCAAGAAGCCCTGGCCTCTTGAGCTGCTCCACCAGCAGGTTGTAGGGTAGGTGCTCCTGCACAGGGAAGCTCTTTAAAAACATGAACTCAGCTTCAGAACGATGACTAGAGGATGGGCACAGTGGATGTTGGAGCTCCAGGAGGGTTTTTCTCTGCTTGATGTTTTGTTTGCCAGAAGAGAGATGACAGGTTGGTCCTACCTTGGCAACATGCTGTTTCTGTCTTGTGAGGAAATCCCTTTTGTTTCCTTCTTGCTGATGCCCTGTAGGCAAGGACCATCACATCCTACTCTCTCCAGAGGACGAGGAAATGAATGCAGGCTGAGGAAGTAGATAGAGGACCACCTCATCCCAGTAGCCAGCTCAAATGACAGGATTTGTTTCTCACTTCGCAATGAGAGGGTGCGTTCCTGCTGGTTTCTGCTCTCCGATGTTCATGTACTTAAACTGAAGTAGGATCCTCCAAGCTTAGAATCACTCATTGCCGTAGCCTCCATAATCTCAAGTAACTATCATTGCCAAGAGCTCCTCAAAGTTCAGCACGAGGACCACTGAAGCTGCAGTCCTCCTCCCCCTGAAACCCTCCCTGGTGGGCTCTTGAGCACTGCTGAGCATTGCTGGGAGAGTGGGGGGGAGGAGGTCGGTTCCCAATACCTGGGCAGGGTAAAGAGCTTTGGCGTCCTTTCCTCCGTTTCGAGGCTGCAGCACTACGGCACCGGTTTGTCCTACTTGTCGCAGCACCTCTCAACTCCACCGTTCTCAGAGCAGCTCATCAAGGGAGTCCCCACTGGCTGGAATTATGATGCACATCCTTGGTGGTAAGCTGGATTTCACACTGCAGACACCCTATGTTGAAAACCAAAAACAGTCTTTAGCGTCAACACAGACAAGCTCATTTCTGTTATCTAAGGGTACGGCTATGCCAGCAAGCAACTGCCATTGTGAAACTAGAAAGATGAGGGTGGTGGAAGAGGCTAACAACACATGGCAGTGCCAGAGATCCAACCTCTACAAGGGATACCATACTTGAAGATGCTGCTCGACATTAAAATCACGACAGGTGCAAAAACCACTTCCACTTGGGGTGGGAATAGGACATTTTCTCCTAGCTTGAGCTGCAGCTCAGCTGTGACTCTTTCCCAGCAGCTAAAAAAAAAAAAAAAAAAAAAAAAAAAAAAAAAAAGAGGGAATTGCTGGATACTTCAAAAACTGAAGAAAGAAAAAAAAGAAAGAAGGACAGAGAAAACCCCATGGAGGTTCTGAGGAAAGCCCACAGGGAAAAGGCTTAATTACTGCTGTTCGCCAGTGGAGCTGAGGGAAGGGTGCTAAAGGTGAAGCCACAGGCATGCTTCAAGGGTTTAGTTCCCCTGATTCAGGAGCTGCTTTGTACTTAGTCTTGTCCTCAAGTTGCAGGGTCGGGAAACCTACCCCAAGGGCATCCCTCTGATGCACCAGGTCCCTCCACACCTGGGAAGCACCACAGTACGGGTCCGCAGAGCATCCACTGCCAGCATCCTCCCTTGCCCCCTGCACGGCACGCTGGAGCTAACTCACCTCTGAAGTGTGCTTTATTGAGCTGAGCTTCAGCTGATTAAACTAATTATTACTCCAGGCTTAATGAAGTAATTTGCCACTTGACTTCATTATAGCCATTATTAAGTATTTACTTTCTCTAGGTGGCAAGAGGTTCACCTGGAAAGCCCGTGGCGTTACCCTGTGTGAAGGGAAGGCTGTAGCCAGGTGCGTGGTGCTCAGCTGCTGAGAGCATCCCTGCGCCAGCCCTGAAACGCAGGCAGGGGCTGTGCCATCACGGGCAGCGCTGCCACCAACCTGGGTGCAGCGCTCAGCCTCCACAGGCATCTCTGGGATCTTCTGGGTGACCAGGGGCCAGGGCTTTTACAAGGTCCTTTCCCAAAAGCCTTCAGCTGGCTTGATGAATTACAGCTCCTCCTTCACGGAGAGCCCTTCAGAATGGCTCCGAAAATTATTAGTCCATGGCTCATTAACCTGACTGATTACTGCTCACCTGGAGCACAGGAGTCTGCTCCCCCAGGCCAGAAAGAGCAAACCCCTCATTTTAGGCACCAAAAAGGTCTCTTGCTGGAATAACTGTGGCCACCGAGCAGTAAATCCTCTTCCAGGAGAAAACGCTCAGAAGTCTGTGGAGATTCACGACTGTATTATGGAGAAATGAGCCAAAAATAATAATAATGATGATGTTGAAAGCTACAGGCTTTTAGGAAAATAAACATTTGTTCTGCTTCCTTCTTGGAAAAAGTGGAAAAAAAGAAACATTTAGGCAAACAATTCTATTACTATTTACATAAAACATAGGTGGATATTTGCTCTGTAATGCATGAGCTGAAGAATGAATAAGCTGCAGCCCCCCAAAAAAAAATGAAATACCAGGAGCGGGTGCCAAACATCCTGCTAAAAGTCTCCTGACCAGACCCAGACAGAAGGGATAGGACCACCCTGCTGCTACCCCCTTGGAAATGGTTCATATAGCAGTGAGGGCTTCTTGCCTCCCTGAAGCCACCTGTGGACAATTCCCATCAGAGCCAGCTGGAGCAGATCACCTAGGTTTGCTCTCCTTAAGCTGAAAAACAGCTTTGCCACCAACTTGGTCTGGGCCAGGTGGAGCATTATGCTCATCTTACTGATGTTATAATTTTTAAAGGCAGCCATGCTGATTTACCTGTGAACATCCACCACGTCCCAGTGATCTGCCAAGGTTTCCATGTGTGACCTTGGTCCTGGAAACAGCAGCGATGGGCACACATGAGAGAGGTTTTCTTTTTTTTTTTTTTTTTTTTTAGAAAAAACTTTTCTGCTTAAGCTGAAGGAAAATCTGAATTCGTGGCCAACCCACCTGTTTTCAGCGACAAACCTGGACCCCTCTTTGCGCATCACTGGGCATCACAAGTTGCGATGAAACACAAGCTTTCAGGAGGCCTCATTTATCTTTCTGTAAGAACAAAAAGCATTCCTGGTGTTTCACTAGAGTCTGTTGAAGCATTTAAGAGGTTGAAATCATCAACCACAATTTCTGACAGTACATTCAAAGCAGGTTATAGCCTCTCCCTATGAAGTGTTGCATTGCTGAATTATAAGAAATGTTGATACCTTTGGGGCCAATAAAAATAACTCCAGTATGCAACAGAAAATGAATTATAATTCAGAATAATTCTTGGTAGAAAGCATAAATTTTTTAATTACAATCATAACCACTTCTTGATTCTGAGATAAGAAGCGGTTACCATAGTGACCCAATCCTTAAAGATAATTTTTGCCCAGTGCTGTATAAAACACTATATGATACCTTCCTTCACAGAAAGCAATTTAGGAAGATGAGTTTTCCAAATGTTAGGCCTTGAGTATGAAAAAGCAACGTAGGTTATGCAGAAAAATAATACCCTTTTGCTTTCTGCCTGAAGAGCCTTATACGCACATTTCCCTGCAAGCACACTCATAGACCTTGTCTCAGATTTGGTGCAAGCTACAAATCTTGCTCAGTTTTCAATCCCATACAGGCTCCGCAGAAGAATTTCAAACGCCTGTGGAGAATCAGAAAAAATGGAGAGAAGAAATCGGAGACATGTTTGTTCTGTGGAAAAAAACCCACCCACTATTGCCTACCATCACGTGGGGGTTAAAAAAATGTTTTTACTTACTTTGAACAGTCTTAATATATATTTCCCTAATAGACCATCTACCAGCACTTCCCTGTGAAGATTTCGGGAAACATATTTTGAAGTCACAACCATTGCTATAGTAATTTTGATGCAATCCTCAGTGAGACTAGAACAAAGCATTATTAGTCAAGAATATAATCTTTTTGGGGCTTCTTTTGGTAATCCTTACCTATCCCCCTGCATCCCTCTTGTGGATTTAGAGGGACTGGTCTGCAGGGTTGTGTTGGGGATGCTCCCAGTCTCAAGCCGTGCGGGAAGCCGGGTGCTGTGCTCCCTCCCATCAATAACCCGCCGCCCATCCTTGGCAGCAGCGAGGGCCCTTCAGCTCTCTTTCACTTGGGTCCCCTAGTAGTGAAACCAACTTACCCGTGGCCAGGCTCC
The DNA here is from genome assembly GCF_964106895.1 of Numenius arquata. Lineage (NCBI taxonomy): Eukaryota > Metazoa > Chordata > Aves > Charadriiformes > Scolopacidae > Numenius > Numenius arquata. The sequence goes on along the minus strand of NC_133580.1, from coordinate 31,991,187 downwards.
CTGGGGACAACCACAGCCAACGTCGTGGGGCTGAAGGACTGGACCAGTTGCTGGACCTCTGCCGCCTTGTGGAGTCAAGTCATTTGCCTACACACAGCTTGAAATCGTTTTGGTTATTGAAGATACTGAGTCAAAGAGAAAGAGGCAGCACCGACCCAACTGGGGTAGCACGTGTTTTTTCTCATGTCATTGTAGAGTGTCTTCTCATCAGTGGTAGCCCTGCAGCATGCTACTTTGGTATACAACATCCTGTATTAAATTTACCCTGCTTAAATTACTTTATGACACTTGCTGTGATCCCCAGGGTACCCCTGATTTGGGAAAGTACAGAGGTGACAGCCCCTGGCCAGTGAACCATGGGTTTCTTGCTTTCTGGCGTGTCTTCTCCTGCTGAACCTTAGCCATTGTGTGAAAATCCCAATGCTGTAGCTCCAGTTGATTAATATACAAAGCCAGCTCAATTGGGGCTTAGTTTAGGCTGTTGGCTTTAATTAACCTTTTATTTTTGGAAGTTAATAGGTGGAAACATCTTCCGTCCTGAAATGGCAAGGGGGGGGGGTGGATGGTGTTTCAGAGGCGCTGCCACCACCTTGCTTCAGAGGTGGCCCGCATGGGAGGAGGTAAAAAAGGTGGCCTTTTCAGCTTCCCTGCGATGTGCAGAGAAGGTGCAGGAGGTTTCTCTCCCTCCCACCAACAAGTGAGGAATATTTTCAATAGCGGCTTTAATTAAAAAGTGTTGAGCCCTACAATAAATGTCTCCCAGTCCCCTGCTGCGACTGTCTAGCAGCCATGAGGAAGATCAAGCCCGATTGCCTTGAGATGCCTGACTAAAAGCTGCCCCTCCTTTTCCTCAGTGCTCCCCCCTCCCTTGCCCCTGGTAACGCGGTCCTGCTAAAAGCCATCCAGTCCTGCCCCAAAATACAAGGGGAGCTGAGTCCCCTTGGCCAACCTTGGCTGTCCCCAGAGCTTGCATGGACAGGGTCCCCACCGGGCTTTTAACAAGCGGGACTTTTCAAACTCCAGTAAATCCTCTTGTGCTTCATCTCAGCTTGAATGTTTTTGCTTTCCAAAAATGTTGGATAAAAAGAGCAGAGGTTTAGATAAGAAAAAACCTAGAATAGATTTAATTTGTGACATAAAAATGCTAAGGTGCTAAAGCAATTCCAAATACACATTTAATGTATGAATAATTAAGTACCTCATACCCAACAGTTTCCAGGCACTGAATATGAGAGATGAAGGATGTGAATATGACAACTGAAACGAGCCTTTGCTTCAATTCCCAGACACAAGACTGAGGAAAATGGGAGAACCATCTCTACCCATCCTTACTCAATACTTTGCCGATTAACTAAAAGTAATGGTAGTAATAAAGGAGAAATTTGTAAGAAACAATCCTGCTCACGTAGACCATGAGCTGAAAATACCCTTACGCTGCCTGCAGTGCTGGATGAATTTCCACTGTTCTCCCTGCACCTAAGAGCACCCATGGGACCAGGTGCTGAGGAGCATCCCCGCATCCTGCAGGGATGAGACGGGGTCACCGTTGCTCTTGGGAGCCCCAGCTGGTCCCTCTGAACCTAGGTCTGGTGGCAGACTGGCGAGAAGGCAACCCAAATTTTAATTTCACTTTAATTTAAATTTTTTCACTGTATCACCTCTTGATCCACGCCCTATTTCACAGCAGAGCAGGGCCTCAGGAGAAAGGAAAGGTGTCATCCCCAGGAGCAGAGCAAACCTACTACCAATCCTGTTGTGAAACGTGGGCAGAGGAATAGCTGAACAGCTGAAAATGTCAAGATTTCGGACACTCAAAATAAGGAATTAAATTGTTAGTTTTTCACCAGTTAGGAAAAAAAGAAATCTTCTTATTTAATTTTAATCACTAGGGTTTACTAGCGATTTACTAGGGTTAAAGTCAAAACAGTCTTATAAGAGTTTTCAGCAACAGACTAATAAACATTCAGGAGGAGGCATGAGGAAGGGTTTAAATTTTTTTTTTTTTTTTTTTTTGATTTTGGTGGTGTCTTTTTTTTTTTTTTAGCTACCAAACTAAAATATGCACGTTTAGAAAGCACAGGCCCTTCAACAAGCCAAATCCTTACCTTAAGACCAGCACTGCCAAATCCCTTGAAGCTCTTCCACTTCTAAAACGCCTGTAAGCTTAAGGGCAATGGCAAGAATATAGCACCGTAGGCTGGTGTGTTCAACACGTAGGCTGCAAAAGAGAGGAATCTTTAATTTGTGAAGACCTTAAGCAACCCATCGGGGAGTGCACCATCACCATGATCATTACCATCACTATCATCTTCATCACCATCACCGTCTACCTCTCCCACTGAAAAAGCAAATTGTCTCCAGAGGGAATGAGGAGCCAGCAGCAGCTTCTGGACCAAGAGACCTGTCGTGGGCTGGTGTCAAGCATCCCTGTCAGTCACAGTGCCGATGGTATCTACCCGTCCGTATTTTTGGAAGAAAACATCGTGATGAAAGCAGAGGTCTTTTCTCTAATTGCCTGCAGGGCCAGGCGAGACCTACACATTTCCCAAGCTCTGGTTTCACTGCTTGTGAACATCTCCATCTGCCAGCTGGCCACGGCGCTTGGCAGCTCAGGGGCTGTTGCTGCTGAAATATCCTTCCCCGTGTGGGAGCCCCGCACAGGGGCTTTGCAACCTGCATTTCTCCTTAAAAAAATTCTTCTATTTTGTCAGTGGGGTTTTCACTTTCTGGGGACGGAAACCCATCCATTCTCAGCAAAAAACTGGTATGGACTTCAGGTGCCATTACCTACCCACCCCTGCTGGATGCAGCGCACCCAGGGTTGACCTAAAGGGCATTTGCAAGCAGAATGCCACATTTGAGAGTGGCACTCCTCCTCACAGTGAGAGGATGAGGGGCAACGGGCACAAGCTGGAACATAGGAGGTTCCACTCAAATATGAGAAAAAACTTCTTCACGGTGAGGGTGACAGAGCCCTGGAACAGGCTGCCCAGGGAGGTTGTGGAGTCCCCTTCTCTGGAGATTTTCAAGACCCGCCTGGATGCAGTCCTGAGTAACATGCTCTGGGCAATCCTGCTCCAGCAGGGGAGTTGGACTAGATGATCTTTATGGTCCCTTCCAACTCTAAAAATTCAGTGAAATTCAGTGAAATTTCTTTCAGCTTGGGGAGAAATGAAAATGAAAGATGATTGCATCATTACCCTGACATTTCTGGTCTATTTAGATTAAAAAGTAGAAATTCGCTGCAAGTTGTCCTCTACAAAACCCCCTGCTTTCTTCTATAAAGCAACTTTCTCATAGGTATTTTTAGGATAGGCATCATTTAAGTCCTCTATTGCAGTTCATGGATTTCATAGTTTGTATGTTTGGTAAGTTATACGTTTACTTTTTCCAAGAGATCTCATAGCAGTTCAATCCAAAACTCGCTTGTTTTATGCCGGCTCCATCAGCAGCCTGCCGTGCAAACGGGCCTTTGCCAAACCTGCTAAACCAAACGTAAAGCGTATATGAACAGACGTCATCTGCACAGGTGGGGGCTGGCAGCCGAGGGGGAACAGGTCCCTGGTCCCACCCCGATGACTCCCATCACCTCAGGGCAGCTCACGTGTGGGGAGGAAGATGCTGCCTCTTCAGAGATGTTCTACTTGGCAAGCTCCTGCTGCGGTGTGGAAGGCAGGTTGGAAGCTGCTGCCCAGAGCATCTCCCAGGTGAATGGACATAAGGAAAAAAAACCAAACCCAAACCCCCACCAATAAATGGCAGGGTGGAAACAAAAGACACCAAACTGCCTTAGGGAAGGAGAGCAAAAGCTGAAAGCGTTATGGTTTATGTTGGCATATTATTGCAAATACAAATAGCTGTTACCTAGCCCATTTTGCATCTGCGTTATAAGGTAACTATGGTAAAATGGACGGATGGAACACTTTAGTCAAGCCCAGTTGTCTTTGGGAAGATCACCTGCACAGCAGTAGGTGTATAAATGGCTGTTAGGGAACAGAAATGGTTTCTTTGCATACAGAAAAGCTCCGCGTGCCTGGTTGCAATTCTCAGTTAAGGGAGTTCAGTTCTTATAATCACACATCTGCACCCTCCGTCTCTGTCCCAGGGATGAACTTCGTTAACGCTTTGGGCTGTTTCCTTCCTCCCACGTCAAGACACCAAGTCCCTCGGGAAAAACCGAGACCTCTTGATGAGTCTTTTTGCCATCGTGTTCATATCCAGAACCAACTGAAAGTGCTCCCTCCCCTCCACCACATCTGCTGAACGAATGACCTGAAAAGGTAACGTCACCATCCTGCTTCAATAGTATTTTTCAGGTGGGTATAAGCTTCTTTTGGAGGAAAGTGGAGGTACAGAGCGAGATCTGGAGGCCCTTGTGCTCTGAGCGCTGACGTTCAGCTCAGGAGCCAGCTGAAGTCCTGGGTAAAAACAGGGGATGGATATCTCCTCCAATGGGAATGATAATTTTTCTTTCCTCCTTTTTTTCTTTTTTTTTTTTTTCCTGTCCTTATAAGCAGGCCTAGAGAGATCTCTTAAGAGAGCACAGTCAGGCTACTGACCCAAAGCAATGGGTCTGCTTAAAAATAAATAGCCCACCGAGCAACACACCGACACCCGAGTTTTGTTGTACATCACGTTAGAAGAAACTTTTCACTTCATCACAGCTGTGCTGGTGTCTGCCTAAAACTTGAGGCTTTGGTGCAAGTGAATGTGGATGAGGAAAAAAAAAAAAAAAAACCCCACAGAAATTTCCCTTTGTGTACAAAAACACAGCCAGCAGCTTCCTCCCCAGGAGCACGACCGGCAGTGGGGTAGCCATGCTCGAATAGCAGCATCCCAGGCTTCAGGGTGCAGCTCCGGCATAGCACCCCAGCACGGCAAAAGCCTTTCCCCATTTTGGAGCCAGCTCAGGTATGGCAGCGCTGCAAAACCCGCCTCCTACGGCCAAAACCAATGGCACTATTTTTACGGCCCCACGCAACCCAACAGCACGCTGGCAGAGTGACGGCTGTCAGCCTCCTGGTGGTCTCTGCCTGTAGAGGTGAAATACCCCCTGGCAGCACGGGCTGCGGGGACCAAAAGGCAAAGATTATTATCCTTTTTTTTTTTTTTAATTTTTTTTATGATCTCACAAAGTAATAAAAGGATGGAAGGAAGGATGCAAGACCGTTGAAGCAGTGCAGCCTCCGTCCATGCCTCGAAGGCGTTTCGGGGAGGTTGTACAGCAGGTAGGAGGGGGCAATGCCGGTTAAAGTCGTCACACCGGCTGTCGTCCCCTGCAGCACGGTGACACAAAGGCAAGAAATTGTTGGCTGGTTGAGTGTCTAGAAACCTGCTTGGGGGCTATGGTACAGGAAAGAACCCCCAACATAACCGGAGGTGATGTTTTTACAAGGAACATTACCTTCCTATCCAGGTATTAAAATACATTATTAAAAGGCATCGGCTTCCCAAAACAGCTTTTGCTTCCTAACGTGCCGCTGGGCTCCCACACGAGCCCAGCCCTCCCCACCTGGGTGCAGGTACGTCCAGGACACTGAGCTGCTCTGGTGCACCGCTGCCTCTGCGAGAGACCTTCCTGTTTGTTTTCCACAGCACAAAGCTAAGCCCCCTCCGGTTTCCCAATGATCTGAGCTGGCCTCAGGGCCAGTACCTGGGCTTGTGCCTTGCCACCGTCCCTGGGACTTGCACATCGCCACTGGCCTGCTGCAGGAAGCATTGCTGGCAGCCAGTTAGGTCCACAGTAAAACCAGTTCAGTGCTGTGACTTCCCTCCCCACCGTCTGCTGGAAAACAGAGGGTGGCTGGTTTCGTGACTTGCTCATATAAAAGCAGGGGTTACAGAATCACAGAATCACAGAATATTTTTGGTTGGATGGGACCTTTGAGATCATCGAGTCCAACCAACAAAAAAAAAAAACAACAAAAAAAACCAACCAACCAAAAAAAACAACCCACACCCACCAAAACCAAAAAAAACCCCCCAAAATCCCAGAACACCAAACACCAAAACCAAACCAAACCAAACACCCACAGCCACACCCCACCCCACCCACAGACACAAATCCCACACGATTTCGGTTGCCGAACACAAATCCCACGCGGTGCCATTTGGAGGCTGGGCAGAGGAACTGCTAACACAGCAGGACCGAGAGAGTGAAAACTTCCTTTTGAGGAGAAAAGGAGGCAGAAAGGGGCAGGTAGGCACAGTATCCATTTAACCCAGACCATCACTGCCCATCCAAGTTTGTCTGACATGGCTCAACATTAACAGACAGTAGCTTACAATAAACAACAGGAATATATCCCAGTCTTTGGTGACTTTGCTTAAGGCTCTGTTGTTTCTAACATCCCCCGCCCATTTGAAAAAGCAAAGGCAATGCTCCCCTCCGCAGGTGTTGCACCAGAACCTGCATGACACCAAAAATCCAGCAGTTCCACCCATGTACGTGTAGCAAATAAATAAATACTAGGGTCCTTGCACAGCAAACTCCTGTTCCGTAGGACCCATACTCCCCCCATGGCACATCTTTGGCTCCGCGCTGCTTTTTGCAGGGAAGGTGATTCCAAATTCTCCAGCCAAACCAGCCCAGGATCGTCTTGTGTCCCAGTAACCTTTTTATTTGTATGAAGTGACTGAGGTTCATTTTCTTAGTTGTGTATCTGGTATTTTGTGTTGCTTCAGAGTATTGCTAACACAATATACATAATTAAGAAAATTAGCATGACTGAGACTCCAGACCTGACATGCTGTAGGCTCATCTGTCAGGGGTTTTGGGCCGTCGTTACCTGATGCTGATGACAGAGGCTGTCAGAGACTGCTTTGTATTATCTCTCTTGAAGGAAAGGGAGGATTTGCACCAGAAGTTTCACTGTTTCTCTGGCACTTTGTTACGACATCCTGGAAATTGCAAGTCAGCTTAACTAAAAATAGACTGATTTTAATTACTATGAGAGATGAATGCAAATGGCACAGGAGATTCATGATGTTGGTCTCATCTCATACTGGCTCTGGTGTGGGGTTCTCCATGGGGTGCAGGTGGATATCTGCTCCACCACTAACTTCCACGGGCTGCAGGGGGACAGCCTGCCTCACCATGGTCTTCACCATGTGCTGCTGGGGATTCTCTGCTCTGGCGCCTGGAGCATCTCCTCTCCTCCTTCTTCACTGACCTTGGTGCCTGCAGAGTTGTTTCTCTCACATAGTCTCACTCCTTTCTTTGGCTGCAGTTGGCCTTTTTTTTTCTTTTCCCCTTCTTAAATGTGTTATCCTGGAGGTTCTACCACCACCATCCCTGACGGGCTTGGCCTTGGCCAGCATCAGGTCTGTTTTGGAGCTCACTGGCATTGGCTTTATCAGACACAGGGGAAGCTTCTAGCAACTTCTCACAGAAGCCACCCCTGTAGCTCCCCCACTACCAAAACCTTGCCATGCAAGCCCAATACACCTTGATTTCTGTTTCATTTGCAGGACTTCAGGCCTTAAATGTGTTTTCCTGGGCATTAAACACACAGAACAAAGCAGGAGCAGGACATACGTGAGCCATGATGAGCTGCTGTCCCCATCCCCACCGCAGACGCACGCCAGGCTTCGTCAACATGGTGCGCTTTCGCTCTCATTTTTTCCTCTCGGTAACACGGGGGTAACGTTACTCATTGTCAATTAGAAAACACAGACTCTAAGTATTAATGTGCTCCATTTGAAAAGGATCTCTGAAAGCCTAGAAATTATTTTATCCATAATAGTTTGGGTTTCTTCTTCCCTGAATGCTACCTCGAGTACCCAGAATGCTTGTTCCAATAATTATGTCCATTAACTTTTCCTTATTTTGCTCCATCAGATATACTGTTTATGCTCTACATTAATTCCTGCTGCTTCCAACACACATGGGCAAAATAACTAATTCTATATATCAGACCCGGCTATGGAGAAGGAAAAAAACCACATATGTGCTTAATGACTGAGGCTTAGCTAAAGTTAGTGCACTGCCTTCGCGTTGCAGTTGAATCCTAATGATCGTGTTCCTAAAACTGGCACAGTAAACCAGCTGGTTAGGTGCCCTCATTTAATGAGGGGGGGGAAAAAATGGGTCTGGAATATTTTTAATCAAGTATTTCTGGATTTAGAAGTCACCTTCATTCCGCAATCCATGGCAAGCCTCTAAAAGCTACAGTTTTTCAGACAAGTTTTTTTGCAAATGCAAGAAAACAAAGATCCTTCTCTCCTCTGTCCAAATCGCACCTCTGTCTTTGCAACGGTATCTGCCCTTCTGTCCCTCAGAGAGGGCTGTGATATTATCAGATCACCAGGTGTAGCTCAAGAAATATATAGGGCCATGTGCTTTAATTTTATTCTGTGGGAGGATGCATGGGTATGTAAATACACACCTGCTTGTCCCAAGGACGCAGCAACCCCACTGACTTTTTCCGAAAACCGAGCACATGGACAAAGCATCACCATACCTGACCCAGTCCCGCCGTGTCGAGATGGCCAGTGGTGAGCAAAACCGCCGGGAGAAAGTCAGGAATGTGTTTTCCAGCCTACAAATGACACGGAGACAGCTTCAGTGCAAGTTCCTGCATCCTCCAAACAGCGTATGGTGCCCACGCCACCAAGGGACAGTCCCCGGGGCAGCTCACGCTGTCAGTGATCTGTAGGAACAGGAAAATTGGTTTTTTGAAACTTCGAAAGCCCAGACCAGAGAGACAGCGTGTTTGCGCTATTCGTTCATCGAAAGCCATCCCTTACCTTTGCTCCCAAGACACTGCTTGAAGCAGCAGACTGAAGCCCTCCCTGCCTGCCCGGCTCCTGCTCCTCCTGCTCCTTCCACAGTGCTCCACCCGGGGGAGAGAAATCCATCACCTTCGCTGTGTCGTGCTCCTGCACACCCTACTGCTTCAGGCTGGCAAAGTTGCAAAAAACTGCTAAAATGCTTTTTAAAAGAAGTTTGAAAACCAACGATGAGCTTTGAGAAACTATTTGAAGGGGGCAAACATCATCCCAGGTCGCATCTTCTGCGGGTTTCGAGGCTGGTCACAGCAAGCAGAGAGCTGGGCTCCAAACTTTAAGTTTGAGTTTAAGATGGAGCTTTTAACTATTTTTTTTTTAAGTACAGAGCTCAATGGTGGCTGTGTGGGGAGGGCCAGGTGGTGCCCATCACAAACTGCTCTTGTTGGTATGCAGATGCTTTCAGGGCTTTTGCAAGGGCAGTGGGTGAAGCCAGGGGAGATGCAGGTGCCTTTCCCCTTATAACACCATGAGTTTTTGGAAGCGGCCAAAAGCAGACCATCCAAGGGAGCAGCCAAAAGCAGCAGCTCTCAGGAAGAGAAGAAACACGGGTACAGGATAATAACAATTTCCCCTCCTCCCCCCACCTGCCGTAGTTACTCAGTGAGATGCGCCATTGCCACATACCAGGGACTGAGATGTGCCCAGATGCTGGGCAGACCCCCAGCCACCTCCTCCTGCCAGAGCTCAGCCTTCCTGCTGCTAAGCTAGCAGCCAAGCCTGGGCTGCCACGGGGGGCCCAAGTGCATCCAGGTTCATGGGGGACGGAAGACACCTCAAAGCCTCCGTCCTTTGCAAACAGCAGCACTTACTGCTGTGGAGGAGTGCATAAAGCAGCCCCAGCAATAAGAAACCTATCTGGGAGGGAGGGAGGGAAGCAGGGCAGGCAGTGCCCGGTGACGAATTTCCCTGGTGATCACAAAGTGGCAGCACCTGAAGGAATTGATTGGGGTGATGGGGGACATACATGCTTCAGGGCCAGCTCTCTCCTCAGCCAAGCGCAGGATGGCACAAGAGCATGAAAACTTACCGTGGCATATAAAGCAGCACCCGGTTTAATCAGCTCAAAAGCGTGGCCTGGCTCACATCCAGGTCCCAGTTTATCTCCATCTCCTGGAGGTCTGGGCCAGGACCCTCACGCAGAGATTAAATCATGGTAGTGCAATGGGATTAGGCCATTGCTCTCCATGTCTGCAGTGAACACCCACAGATTTTTGGGATGCAAGGGAGGGACCTGGGAAGGGAGTGGGAAACCAGCCTGGCGAGGGCAGTGCAGAGGAGCTGCCCTGGGCAGCTGTGCAGGGTTTGTACCCGGGATGTGTGCTTTCCCTCCCCATCCCGTCTCCTTGCCCCCTGCCAGGAGCAGGGGCTCTGGCTCAGCAGCGGGGAGCACTTAGGGGTTTTCTGTCGCTCACCTTTGGGATTTGACCTGCAAGTCCAAGCAGCCCTGACGTTCAGCGCTCTCTGCGTAGAGCGGCTGCAGGTTCCTGCAGTCATCTCCTCTCTGCCCTTTGCGTGGGGCGTGCGCTTCACCGAGGTAAGCCATTGAACCCCAGGTGCAAATGCTCCTTCCAATTACTTTTTTGATAATAGCAGCTCTTTGCCGAGCTCCCTCGTAATAACTCTTCTTCGGAAAGGTATGCATGGGGTCCGTGAAAACAGGGCTGAAAGTACTTGAGTGTGATCAAACTGGCTGGCGTGGGGCACCTGCGGCCGCATCCTGGCACGCAGCAAACAGTGCTTACCATAATCTGGGGGCTGAAGGTCAGAGGCAGTTTTGTCCCTCCTGTGGGATTTTCTTGGGGCGGATGTGAGCAGCAGAGTTCAGCTCTGGCTCTGGACTCCCCTCAACTACATGGATTTCTTTTGGCATGCTCTTCCTCACCCTTCCTCCCTCGCTTCGCCAGCTAAATTCAGCGCTCGTATGCATAAAAGCTGTCAAAAGAATAACTTACAAGTACAGGAGCTAGCAAAGGCTTGAAGTGTAAGGCTGGCAGCCCCCGAAAAGCTGCAGGGACTATCCAATCCATCTGGTGCTCCTGGGTGTACAGCAAACAGGCTTTTGACTAGTTCACAACCGTGGCACATGCGAAAGGCTCAATTATTGTTTCTTAGAAAAACCAAATTATCTCCTGGAGTCGGAGACTGACAGCCACACAGTCTCCGCAGTGTTCTGCACGGCTGAATTTTTGCCGGCTTATTCTCCTCTGTTCTGTACTGCCCGTAATTGCATTGCATTTTAATTGTTTAGCATCGTCAGAGCTTCAGCCCCGGGGGCAGCGGAGGTGGTGAGAGCTCAACACATCAAATTACTACCCAAAGAGCAGGCAGACAAAAAGCAGAGTGGGGAGGGAGGGAAGGAGACAAATGAGCCACGTTCATTAGAAGAACAGCAACCCTGACCCGGGAAGTGTCCTACTGATGTAATAAGGAAGCTGAAAGTTGTTAATAATAATAAAGAGCACAATAACATAGTTGCTTTTCTATCAGAAAGCACCATGCCTGGAAAAAATTAACGCACCGTAGAAAGCAAAGATGAAAACCAGCAAAATGCTCCTTGCTCTCATAGCCCTGCCTTCCCTCCCAGTTGTATTTAGCGGGGGTTTTTTTGGGGGGTGATGGTTCTGTAGTTGCACTGTTTAGTGCTGTTACCTTGGGTGCTACGATGTGGCCCCAAAAGCTGGCATCTCGGCTACAGAAGCCCTGCCGTGGGAGGCGGCAAGGCAGGGTTTCCCACGGGCAGGCTTGCCTTTCCCCCTTGGCCAGCCAGAGCTCCTGAGTGCCGCTCCTTTCACTTCCCCAAAAGATGCTGCAGGTTCCAATTCCTAGGGGTGGGTTTGAAGGAAAGGGCCGTTCACAGGCTGTCCCACGGCACAGGGAACAATGGCAGTGGCGGGGCAGGGGCAGAAACCGAGGGAGAGGGATGGATGCGACAAGGTCCCCCATGCTTGCACAAGTTGGGCAGAAAGTGCATCTTCTTTTTTTTTCCTTTTCTCCTCTGGAAGGTCTGCCCAGGGGGATGAAAAGAGGTGGATGAAAAGGCTGGATCATGTGCTGTTGATGAAAGAAATGAATTTTGCCACCTGTGAGTGTCCTGAAGCACATCAGAGCCCATGCTGGGGCTGCTCTGCTGAGGCACTGCAGTAGCTTTAATCTCAAATAACAGACTAAATTCTGTGCAGCACTTGGAGCTGCTCAATACCTTAAGTTACAGGAGATCCTTCCAGGGAACAAGTACGGCAGAACGCAGCAGCCACATGTCAGCCACAAGACGAAGGGTTACCTGTAGCTTCCTGAAGAACAGCCCCAGAGCTGCCCACCGTGGTGTGGGGTCCCCATGCCCCAGCAGGACCTTCTTGGTGTCCCTTACAGGCCACCAGCAGGCTGCTGGTGGGTCTTTCTCCTGGTTGCCTGCAAAGCCATGGGCAGATAAGATCACAGAATCATAGAATGGTTTGGGTTGGAAGGGAGCTTTAAAGGTCATCTAGTCCAACCCTCAGGATGAAGGCAAACAGACAGGCACATCAAAAGGCATAGCCGGTGCTTCCAGCAAGGAAGATGGTGGTGGTAGCAGAGAGATTTCTGGCCCTGGCCCCAGTGCAGCCCGGTGGAGAAGGGCCTCTGCTGCAGCTCTTCACCCAGGGTAGTGTCCAGGGTGGAAAAGAGGGAGCTGTGAAGATCCTTCAGCTGTCTGTGCTAAATATTTTGATGGTATTGGCGTTTCACATCAGCTGCATTCACCGGGGTTAATTAAAGCTTCTGTTTTATAGATTGCCCTTGGCCATAAACTGAAAAGCTGCCTCAATTGGGAATCAATAGAGTAATCTTTAAGCTCATTTATTTTATTAGATATAGAGTCCTAATTTGAAGAAATTGAGGACCCATAATTAATGGTGCCAGAGAGGTCCTCTGATGTATGTTTAAAGCTTCCTGAGGAGAGCCCTTTGCCCCTAGAGTGTGATGTGCTGGAAGTGCCCAGGGTGCCGGAGCGCAGCAGTGGGGCTGGGGGGATGCTCCAGCAGGCAAGCCCCGGGGAGCGCTCTGTCATCGCAGAAATCCAAAAGCAAGTCAATAGCCAGTGCCCTGCACTGCTCCCTCACCCAAAAATTGAAGGGCAGGCTGCAAACAGCAGCGTTGCCCCTGCAGGGCACAGCAGAAAAGCCAGATCTTGGGGTCAGCAGAGGGGTGCTGGCAACCGAGACATCCCCGAGATTATCTGGGGTATTCTCCATCTCTGGAGACGTTCTCCATCTCTGGAGACATTCAAAACCCACCTGGACACGTTCCTGTGCAACCTGCTCTGGGTGGACCTGCTTTGGCAGGGGGGTTGGACTAGATGATCTCCAGAGGTCCCTTCCAACCCCATATCATTCTGTGATTCTGTGAGATGCTGCTCCCCATCCCAAGGCAAGGAGGAGCACGTGCTTTATCCCCTTCTCTGAGTCTGCTGCGCAGCCGTGTTTGGTTAAATGGTTCACCCTTCTTCAATGGGGTGGAGTCGCTCGGAAACCACAAAAGGTTTTGGGGGGTTTTGGAGGGTGAAGAAGTATCCAGAGGGTGCCGCTCGCCGGCGGGCGGAACGGCTCTTCCACACCGAACAGACAGCCCCCCAGGAATAGCTTTTGTTTGAGCAGCTTTGTGAGCAGTGCCACGAGCAGCCTGTCAATAGCCCCATCCACAGGCCCCGGGGTGCCAAGGGCCGGAATGATTCCTGTGATCCAATAAGCAAAATAATGAACAAAAGACTGACCCATTCATGAGCAGCTCACACGAGGCCCTCAGCCAAACAGGCAAAAATAAATATTTAAGTACTTAGAAGGCTAATAAGCTGCTTGTGGGATTTTTAAAAGCACCTAATGTCTACCTCTTCAACCACTACTCTTTAGAAATAATTATTTTCATTTTTCTATGCTGTTTTCTCATTTCTGGACCTTTTTCCTGTAAATAATGATCAAAGTATTTTCCTTCCTGGTATTTTTTTTTCTTTTTTTTTTTTTTCTCTTATGTGAGTTGCTTGATACAGTATCTTAGAGTAGAAAGCCTATGGTCAATACACTGTACCACACCCTTTTTTGGTTTGTTTTCTTTAGTGCCCACTTGTCTTGTTTGGGACTGGATCCAAAATCCCAGTGTGCTGCAGTTGGTCACTCCCAAAATATTGCAAGTCTTTTAAATGAACAGGGCTAGGACTTTGGGGAGGGCTCAGGGAAACATTTCTGTCCTTGAAGACACTACTCCTGTAGCAAATTATGACACAGAAACAGAAGACTACTCAATTTAGGTGGGGCTGTCCACAGAAGATTTAGTCAAACTTTCGTGGAAAGTATTTTACAAATGTAGATCCACTTTTCTAGGTATCCTCGACTAGACAAACCTTGCATGTGGAGGACCAACTTTTGCTTTTGGCTGTTGTTTTTTTTGGCCATGCTGATGACTAGAAAACCTCAAGTGGATCTTTCAGACACGTTACACCAGAGCTGTTGAGCCAGACAGCTGGAATTGATTTTTTCTTTTTCATCTACCTGAGACATTGCATGTAACTTCTCTTCTTTAATAACTGAGTTCTCTTTGTCACTTTGTCACCTCCCATTAAAGCCAATTCCAGCATCTCCAGCTCTGCAGAAGAAAGAGCCCCAAATATTCTTCAAAATCCTTTCTGTGCTTTACGGATATTCTTCAAGCAAATCTTTCTTCTCTGCTTCATATTAACATCAATTCCCTCCTGATCCTTCACAAGGGTGGAAGAAGTTCATACATTTTCATTTCCCACAAGCTCTGTTGCCTCAGGGGTTAAGAGGATCACAGGTTCTTCATTTCTGCTCTCCACTAAACCCACCTCTTTTGCTTCACACACTCACACAAACGATTTTGAGGTACACTTCCCAGCCTTCTGATGAGCGTTTGGTTGTCTGATGTGCCCCTATCATGCAGAGCCCAAACACCTTCCCCTATTTTGGTGTTTTTCACTTTTCCAGTACCAAGATTTGCAGCAAGCCCTGCTCCCTCCCCGTCAACTCTTGTAACGAAGAGGAGTTTTCTGTACTCCACTTGCCACCCCCAGCATACCTTCTGCAAGGTCTCATGCTCCCCTGCCACCACCATGCCCAGAATATCTAATGTCTGGTCTCCAGGCTCACTGTAAAGAGTTCAGCTCACTCTGTGCTACAGGAATGCAAAGTAATGAACAATAGTGGTATTAGGTATGGGTAATGAACTGCATTTCTGCAAAGAGAAAAATAAGAGCCACTTAATAAAGAGAATAACTTTTAATAGGCAGTTAATTTTTTTTTGACACACAATGGTAGTTTCTGAACAAATTTTGCACAAACATATATATTTCACAATCTTTCTCTGCTTTGTTTCTACTGTCTTTTCCGTAGGATGCAACATGCTAGAAAATACTTTTTTTTTTTTTTAAATCAACATGAAAATCCACAATGATTGCTTTTTTCATAGGAAACTTCAGCAATCAGGAATCTCAACAGTTGCAGAGGCCAATTAGCATATTTTAGATGGCCTGACCTTTTCAAAGTAGGCAACCAAGACTCCTCTGCTCCTGAGCAACCCAAGTGATCCAGAAATACCTGAATGAACCACAGAAGTTCAGCTGCAGCATGGAGGACACTTGTTGGTTCCCCATCCTTTACAGAGCTTCATCAAAAGTTTCTCTTGGTGCCACTAAGACAGAGGATTATTAGACCCATCAAAGTGGAAATAAGAGCAACAGACAATGAACACTTTTCAGCTTTGTGTATAAACATGAACTATCTGCTCAATCTCTTGCCATACTGCTAGGTAAGTTTTATTATTTCAGAGAAGGAAACTGGAGAGAGAAGTTCCTCAAATGCATTGTATGAGCAGGCATCAAAACTTAGATCATCGTCCTGGCTCTTAGTCCTGCACTTACACCACCAGTTGTCTTCTTTCCATTCCCCAATAAAACAATGGAGGTTCTTGGCACGCTACCAGAGTCAGTGGATTGAGTCAGAGTCAGTTGCTGACAGTAATATAATTCTCAAACATTTATAGTTCTAGAAAAGTAGGATACATGCAGGTAGAAGCACTACTTGATATTTTTGATTTGGCAGCTCTGTACAAATTAAGAGAGTCCGTAATTAGCACTCAAAACACTCTTTAAACTTCCAGAGTTATTCAATAGCCACAGGAATCCCATGCATTACTCAGAATGGAGGGAAGAAAGTTCATCTGTAAAATTGCTTATCTTGCCGATTCCCTCTGTGCGCCCCAGGCTACATAGGAGACATATTTATAGCACACATAATGCAATTAGCCAAGGAACAGGTGAAAATAAACTGTGTTGCCTGCTACATTACAAAGATCATATTCAGTAATTTACAGAACTTCAAAGAGCCTCAGTGCAAGGTATATTCCCCCCTTCATAGAAAAAAGCGCACACTTAAGCATTTCACCGAGGCATCCCATCCTGTAAACATTTATGACCAGCCAAGTGTGTGCTACAGTGAGGAGTCTCATGGAAATCACTGAATTAATTTTCATAGTGGCAATTTGCCCAGTACTGTTTCAAGGGTCAGGCCCTGTTTGTATTTTGCTACATACAATTAAAAGAACCCTATCTACCGTAAGTTCAACGAAGTATGCTAACATATTCCTTCCTGTATGTGCAGAAAACGTTTTTAGTAACTACTATGCAAACTTCACCTGATTTTTACATTCTCTTCAACCTTCTTGAAAATCTTCCTGCTTTTACTATATGTGAAAATAATAAATACATACGATATACCAGTTATTAAGCCATCAAAAAATTAAGTGGCATTCCAGAAGGGACAGGAGACACTTGAGATTCAGAAGTCATCAACGCAAGTGTCCTGCCTGGTAGAAAGCTTCAGCTGGTCCACATTTCCTGTAGAACTGCAACTTTGGTGGGATGTTCTTGCATATTGTGATAAAACAGGCTGCTTCACATCTGAAACGACAACAGTATCTCAAGATTATTATTCCAGGTAAGGTTATGTTCAGGAACATAAGAGTAAGCTGAAATGGATAACGTAGAATAAATCCAATATGGGACAGACAATAAGGAGTAAATCCATTGTCCAGGACATTGTCCTGCACTTCACAAACAGAACCACCTCTGGGATTTCATACTGTAGGCAAAATTGTGTTCTGCTGCTCTAATTTAAGGGACAAAGAAGGTTATTTTAACTGTTGGCATCAGGAAAGCTCATCATGAAAGCTATGAGAATAGGTCAAAACCATCAAAGACATTTTGCAAAAGGATCTCTCCACATTTCTGGTCTACCTCTCAGTTGGAGGGCAATGGGACCCGCTCTAGAGGGACTTCATCCTGCAATGCTGGCAGAAGGCTGGGCTTCATCTGGGCCCGACATAGCTACCTCTGTTTGGTCCATCCTACATATGCTGTGACACCTAGCTCCTCAGGCCGTCCTTCTCCTGTACCTCCCCACACTACCCTGGTCACAGAGGGCCCTTCCCACAGCCTGCCCCTTTCCTGTAGCCACTTCCTTCTCCCACCCTCAGCAAAGGACCCCATTTCCCCACAAATGAGAGAAGCGACTCCACGGGATGTGGAGATTGCGGTGCCTGAGAAAGCTTTGAAGGAAAATGCAGTGCCCACATCACAGACAGTGGGTTTCAGAGGTGCTCTGACTGTCTCTGCCCTTGCACACGTCAAAATACTATCTAATATCTGCCAGTTTTGCTCGTTATCAACCAAGGATTTCAAGCCATAATAAACCACCTCAATGAAAGCGCATGCTTTTGCATGGTTGGAACGGACAGATTTTTCATTAAACTGAAGAAGCTGAACATTTCTGGGTACCAAGTTCTTTTTTTATAGGTAACTGCCTTTAAAAATATCTTACTTCTCACACAAACAGAAAGAAAACTCACTTAGGGAACTACGACCAGGAAATACCAAACAGTTAAAGTCAAATGATATGCCTATAAAGGTATACCTCTATGAGGAGGCAGCTTCAAGGTGGCACACGAGTCCCTTGGCTCCCCTGGGACTCTGTGACAGCGTGCCCAAGCTGAGCTTTGTTTAAACCATTGCTCCCTGAGGCTGCTGCCAACTGAAGTCATTGTTCTTTCTGTTTTGCGTTTTTAACCCTTTTGTTTAGTTAATGGCACAATACTGAGACTAACAAGCATTACCAAGACTAACAAACACTAATGTTACAGGATGTAAGTTAAAAGCAATAAACTTACATATTTATTGCTGAGGTGTGAAGAGTTGCCGAGTTTTAGTCTTCCCCTGAGACGAGTGCTCTCCTAAGAAACAGAAAATATATTTGCCTCAGTTAAACATGCAAAACCAAAAGAACAAATGAGTCTATCGGGAACACATCACCGACCACCATACAAACTACCCAGTCTCCTTGTCAGACTTAACCAGCAAAAACTGTCCACACAATAGATTTTTATTACTCTCTCTGTGTTTTATAGCCTATTTCCCCTATGATTTGCTCTCAAATGGTGGCTTACTACCACAAAGTATTTCCAAAGCAGTTCTCAAGGGGTTAGAGAAGGCATAAGACTTTAATTAATTTTTAACTATGATTAGAACATTAAATTATAAAAAGAAGATACAACTATAAAATTAATTTTTGCTGATACCGCTGACAGCAGCTCAGTTCCTCCAGAGCAGGAAAATGAACACTTAACAACTTCAGTCGGGGATTACAGACAGTTCTCACTCCTCTTTCCCTGGAGAAGTGGAGCCGCTGCCAGCAATTACAGGCAGACAAATAAGCCTCCAGATGAGGATGTGTTTCCAGTTGTTCTATTTCCAAATGTGTCCCCCAGGAACGGCACTGGGATTTCTTTGTGTCAGAAATTCATACGTGGAGATGGACAGGGAATGGCATCCCCAGACTGGACACAGACCCATGGAAACGGTCACAAGGGTGGGGAAACCCAAATGCCTCCAGGAAACTGCCTTCTGCCTCTCTGCTCACCTGCAGGAGACAATTTGATGCCTGACACATACACGGGAAGCAAGAAAGTGAAGAGATGTGCTACATTCTAGCAAAAGTGAATATCTATTCAGAAGCTTGCATATGATCTATAGCCTAGGGTTGGAAATTGTAATACAAATTAGGATTATAACAAATTCACTGATTAGGCATTTAAATAATTAGCAGTCAAATTAAATAGTTGCACTCCTGAAGAAAATAGAAAAGATTCATCAATGGTTTTCAGACAGCTTTTCTTGGCAGCAAAAAGGGGCCTTTTGGAGATAAGTAGAAAACTTGGTATCTAATGGGGTTTAATGAGAAACACTGAAAACTGTTCAACAGTAGTGTGCTGGAATGGCATTTGCTTCCCAAGTGTTCAGTTTTAGATAAAATTATTTTAAAAACATTATAAAGCGTTGGTAAGCTAGAGCTTCAGAAGTTCTGATGATGTTAAATTTCAGCTAAAAAGGCCTTCAGCAACTACTTCAATAATTCATAATAGAATTTTTTAGAGAAAAGGAAAGCACAAGCTTCTGGGAGAAAAAACTGAAAGATTTCAACAAGACTTATGCATTTTTTGTTAGGTGAAAAGTTTTTGTTGGAAAAAATTTTGCTTTGAAAAGCTAAAATAAAGTGAAACAGTTCAAATATTGTATAGTATTTTACTAACAAAGGAATGAGATTTTCAAGAACTCCCATTTCTTTTTTAATTTGCTTTTATTTATTTCTTCCTTTATTATTTCTTTCTTCTGCATGTTTTTATTTTTCTTGTTCAATATACAGAAATAGAAGATTTAATAGGGCGTGAAAGGGAGAAATTGGCAGAGATTGTTTAAAAAAAGAAGGTGTAGGAGAAACTAATTGAGAAATATATTACCAGGGAGAAGATAATATTCAATAGTTGTAATAAATATCAATACTTTGTTATCAGTTCCACTCTCTGCTGGTTGCTCTGCCTACACTAGAAATTAGGCAGACTTACATGGAAAGCTGATACTTTGCACCACAGGAAAATAACACGTCTAAGGAGAGGCTCCAGAGCCAGTGTGGCTCCCTGGATAACATCCCACTGGTGACAACAGGCTTTGGATCAGAGCATGAAAGGGGTGAGGCAGCGCTGGCTGCAGGAGGCAGACTGCTCGAGCAGCAGCTGCCGATGGTGGTGGTCGGGACAGGAGGGGCGAGTTTGCCTTATTGCAGACCCTGAGACCGCAGCACACAGACACTCACATGCCCTATAACAGATTTTCTGGTGCTACACACACAATGCCTGGAAATAGCGAACTGCCACTAACTATTGCTGGCGTCAATATCCCCCTATAATATCCGTGATTATCCAACAGGTGTGTGATGCACGCAGGGAAGTGGCTCAGCGTTGCTTTGCCATTGCGCTCCCAAGATGGCAGGAGCCTGCAAGAATTCTGAAACAAAACCATGTTATTGGTAGTCCATGGTTGCAAATGTGTCTGAAGATATTTGCATTGCAGGTTCTATAATTGTTAGTGCCAACTAGCAATTCAGTGATGAAGAAAGAATGATTATATACTGGAGAAGAAATGGTCACACAGATGGTCTCTGCCAAGAGGAACAAGGGTAACACACAGTTTTGGATAGAGGGCTGCAGTACACCTTAAGGCTGCACAGAGAGGTGTCTAGAACAATTTTGGAGTCGCAGGGCAGCAGTTTGATGTTGTGCTAAATATCCAGCTGCAACACAAGGAGCAAATTAAGAAGAACATTCAGGTTAGTTGCAAGCAGTAAGACAGTTATATTGATCTCAAAATAGCCTTAACTGACAGAAATAAATTCCAAGGCTGCAATAAAACCCAAACTTGCCCCCAAACCATCACCCACTAAAAACAAGACCTTGCTTCCCATAAGGAAAATGAAAAACAAATACTTAAGTATTTTGTTAGAACAGATGATACTTTAATTGACTGCAGGAATTATTTCACACCAAACTCTTTGCCAATGGAGAAAATACACAGTGCAGTGGCAGTGCTCAACCAGTCTAGGTGGACTACCTGCATGGTTTGAAGGCTGCTGTCGAGAGAGAAGGGGTATAGTTAATGCCAACAAGAGCAAAATTGCTGGACAACATCAGTGAAAAATTGACTTTTGTTGATTCTGGGTTATCCATTTAGGGGAGCGTGACACACTTAAACACCAGTGTTGCACACTAGGAGACGGAGGGTATCAAAAGAGACTTGAACCATCAGCTTCTCACAATATAGTTATACAGCATCTTGCATAAAGATAAGCTAGTATCGGTTGATCCCATTTGATAGGCACTTTCTGATAATGGGTTGAAAGTTCATTGCACGTTTGTCTACTTTGATGATTGAATGAGTGAACTGCAGAAAGTGGAGATGAAGGGAACTGGAAGAAAGTATTTGGTGCAGTTAAAGCGCTGTCAACTGCACCGCTGCAAGTACAACGTGACCCCCTTTACCTGCAGTCCTGCCTTGTGACACCTCTCCTGATGGAGGAGGAGTTGTGGGCTCATATAGATTGGCAGAGGGCAGCGAGAAGCCAACCTCATATATATCACGCACTTCTACAAAAACTGAAAGAAATGATGCACAGTTTGAGAAAGAGGCCTTAGACAGAATATTTGGAAAATGAAATCAGATTGATACTGACACAGAAGGTGTAGCTGACAAGCAAACCCTTCCATTAAACCTTTCATCCTCCCTCTCATCCTCTGAAGTTGCACCCATTTGTTGATTTTTTTGTTTGAAATTGGATTGTAAACACAAAGACATAGGCACTATGAAGTCTCTAAACATCACTGTCATATAATACAGACAGATCTGTAGTTAAACTGTCTTAACTTATTGCCGCAAGAGGCTGCGGATGCCACAGGAGCTAAGACAAATTCATGGAAGTAAAAGCAACCAAGGACTACAAAGCACCAAAGATACAACAGGGTTGTATTCAACCAGATTCAGGGCATCTCCAAGCCACAGGCTGCTGGAAGGCTATAGTGGAGGACGCATTACTGAACTCCTTCCTTATTGTTATCCTTCCCTTCACATCTCATGCTAGCCACCATCAGTGACAGGATTGGGGCTACACAGATCCAGGATCTGAGCAGGTACAGCTGGCTTGGATAATAGCTTCTTAGCTTCTATATTAAAAGAGAAGGTGCTCCAGCAACCGCTGTAATGCAGCACTGGTCTTTCAGATGCACAACCTCCCATGTGGCACCCCTCAAACACTTCTGGAGCCCCAGCAACTGATTCACCCAAGTAAATCAGCAGTGTGGGCACTGGGACCCATCCAATACACACCACACATATTTCTCTAAAACACAGTCATGCTTTAAAAGGATGAGGATAAGGAAGATGTAATAGGAAGATTCTGTATTCATAACTCCTGATCCTTCAACATATTTGTTTTCAGTGCATTGGAAGTAGACTGAGTACACAGGTACTGAGGACTCTGCAAAGTTCAATGTTTAACCAGGAAAGTAATAGTACTTCAATGAAAACGCAAAGTTTTCTTCCTAATTAAAATTCCACTTGTGCAGTATTTGATTTGATTTTTCACTCTCACAAATATATTCATTTCTAAATATTAATGTTGCAGCCTGATGCCAGCATATGTGAATAAGTAATGTACATAAAATCAGCTGAAATTACAGACTGTATAAAATCAAATCCGAAACTCTGAAGCAAACATTTCTTTGCCTCACCTTTGTGGAAGGCTATTGTATTGATCTCACTGTAAATTCCTCCCCCCTCCCCATTTGAACCAGAATCTGAATATATTACTCATAATACACAAACACTGCAGAACATGATGATACAGAAGAGAGTTAACATGTCATACCTCTATGAGTTCAGAAAGTCTTTGACCTGGGCAAAGCCCTCTTTGACATTGTTAGGAAAGTTGGAAGAAAAAGGATATAAAAAATATTCTTTGACATAAGAAATTGGTTGTGCTGAACCTCAGATTACATTGCCTGTAAGAAAAAATGAGTAGTGCTGTTATTTCACTGTAATATCTGCTTCTGAGAAATTGCTTGTAAGTGGCAAACCAGTTTGGAGGAAAAAGCTAAAGCAAATTTTTCATAAAATATGATTGCAGAAACCCATTTTTTTTATAGAAGTATAAAACTATCTATGCAGACATAGGAATATAAAAGTCTATCTTTACCACGCTGAACTAAAAGAAAGAGGGGTGCATTACAGATGCTGGAGAACAGCACTGAGTGGGACAGAGGTCCTGGAAGAACTGCTTTAAAGACTCTTGCAAATATGCACAGCTTACAAACTGAATTAGAAATATAGGAAGAAGCACATGCTATTTAACGTTTTTGACTACTGTTTTGTCCAAAAGTCTCAGCTGAAAGTGAGTGCAGTCAGATCTTTGTGGTGCAAGTAAACACAAACAGAATCCAACCATGAGCTGCAAAAAGCTGAGAAAGTTTATTCTTCAATTTCTATGAAGAAAGAAAACACAACTTCAGGCCATTATACAATACAAGGTTAGAAAAACAGAGTACCAGAAACAAAGGGAAAGGGAAGCAGGTACTTGATCTATCTCTTTGTTGTGAGCAGACCCTTTTCTATGAAGCAGCTTCTAGGTTTTCTACCTGCAGGGAAAAGAATGAGATACTAAAAGTACAGTTCATAACAGAAAAAAGAAGTAACCATTATCACATCCTCACATCAGTAGGAACACCCACTCTTACCTCTTCTAAGCACGCAGCGTGCCAGCAGACTGCTCTCAGCTGGCCTGCACTGCTTATCTTGCAAGTGAGAGGAGGAGGGAAGGGAATTTTCAGTGACAGAGTGCCTCACCTAGAGACCTGTCTTCTTCACCTGCTCCTAGAGGCATCCAGCTGTATCCTCGACAAAATGAGAGAGAGATGAAACTACCAACACATGTTGAGATGCCCCGTGGCCTACTGTGGAACCACGCTCCCTGGCAGGGGTAAGTTTCCCTGGGTTGGGCCCCTAATGAGGTAAAACCCAAAGACTTCTTACCTCCTTAAATGCCACAGTCCATGCTCCGATGTGCTCAGCATAATAGAAACCAAGGAGGAATAATCCTCTACCACAGCTCCAGATTTGTCCCATGCTACCACAGCCACAGGTAGAATAATTAAACAGCCTCAGCATTTGGAGATTCATGGAAAGCGGTGATGAAGATATTGTCATTCAACCACATAATTTCAGAAGACCACAGGATTTTGCAGGTCCAAACCCTAGCACCGCCGTGGACTATCTTGTCAGGTGCTGAACTTCATGTGTATTCCAATGACCAAGACCAGGTTTTGTGCTGAATGAGAACAGGAGTTTTTTCTTTGTTCTGTGATGATTTTGGTGCTCAGTCACTATGTACAGTACAGTCATCAGCCTCTGACATTGAACGCTAGGAGTCCTCAAAGCCTTTGAAGAGAAGGCTTTGGAAATTCAGGAAGTCCAGAGGAATGCTGCAGGAACAAACTAGCTTCATCTCAAAAGTGACTGAAGTTATGGGGTCCAATTAATCTATGCCATGAAATCCCACGTATCTTCAAGGTAGGTGGACACACCCAAGAAACGTTATGAGAATCTACAGGCAGGAGGTACAACCAGTTGAAGAAGCAGATAACAGCTCTAAGATTACTGTTAACCAATAGCAGCTCTTGGAAGAGAAGTGAAGCATATGGGGAATGCTGGCTGTTCTACATCCTCGGTTCATACTATTTTGTACTGCGCTGCCACCTGCGTGCGCCTCTTAGAGATTGACTGATCCCTTTCTCCAATGTGATTACAATAAGGGTGTTTCATATGTGACAGGTCAGGTGTCTCCTCAAATATCCATGTTTGCCTGGTACATTTTCCCAGCTTTGTTTAGTAGCAACACTTGAATTTTCATTTGTGTCTACAGTGGGTGTCCTAGAAAGCCCTAATGCAGACAATGAACCACGGACCACTCTCCAGCCCCCTTGCACTCTAGGTGCCTCACCAAAATCTGAGCCACGTCAGCTTTGACATATTTAATATCCTTCCAGCAAATTCAATGCAGAACAGACAATACCCCTAGAAGCTGAGTAAGCCGTATCCTACCCTATCACCTCAAAAGAGCCCACACTGCTTCAAAAACATGACCTGCTCAATCAGCTTATGTTTAGGTGCCAGGATTATACCTAACAACTCTGAAATATTATGTCAACTGCCACATTCCTAAGAGACTTTATATTGAACATTGAACGGGTGTGATGCTGCTATCAAGGCCCTTCATATGTTTCACCTGCTCTAGAATGGGTACTCCAGGCAAGGGCCATAAAAGAAAACTGATGCGTCATGACTTGGGTACCATTCATCTGTATGGAGTAACCTTACCCCAATTTCTATTCCTCAACCTTTCTGTTACTGAGGAATTTCCATCGCTCGACATTTATCATGAGTCCTAAAAGGTGATCGATACCTTTCCTGGTTTTCAGTGAAATATGCATGAATCCTTATAGTAAAAGTTAGATATGTTTTCAAGATAGGCAATACTTTATCATTAACATCATGGGTGATCGTATTGATCTCTTTGTCATCGAGTAAAACCCACCATCTTATATTTTTGGGAAACATATCTACCACTGACAAGCCAAACGTGCAGTTCTGTGGGCTTATTGAACCCCAAATAAGAAATTTTTTTGCAGGTAGATTTTCTAGAGCTCTGTATTGCAGAAGACCATTTATTATCCCTAGGAAGAGCCACCCTAAATTTACCTGTATAGTCAACATGGAATGGTTGTAGCAAATCTTGTATTTACACATAAGTGTAAAACTTTTGGGACTATTCAGTATCATAAGCATTTTTATCCAAGTTGAGTTTTCACATAAGAAGGACGTACAGGTACTCATCTTGCATCAGGTGTTCCAGTTCACTAGCAAACATGCATGAAAAATTCAAAGTGTTCAGTTTTGTCTGTTTGGTTTTTAACTTTATATTAATTCTCAACCAGTAGTGCCTTACAGCCATCAGCAACTCCATCCTTCTGAGTTTTGAAAAATGAGAATATTAAAGCTCAGTTTTACCTAATATTGCTGCCGATATTGCTCGATTGAAAACCATAACTTTAGGCTAGGCTTAATTGAAGACTGTTCTTTTCCTGTACTCTTTCACATTAACTATAGGTGTTTGAAATAATATCCTTGATTAAATCTAATTCAGCTATGCTTCTGAAAAAGGAGTCAGTCTTTCTTTTTTTTTAATTTATAGTCAGAAGCTAATTATAGAACTCCTAAAATAGGAATCTTCAGTGGTCAATGGACCTCCATAGGTCAGCTCATTCCAGTTCAAGATACATGTCCAAGACAGATGGGATAAAGAGCCCTCTGGAAATATATATCTTTCAACCGGCCGTGTGCAGCCAGCTTAGTTTTTAGATATATAAAATAAGGCAAGATTAAACTCACCATAACATTTGATCAAGTTATACTATGCACAACACTGACACAGGGCTTTTCTAGGTTGCCTGCTTGAGCAGTTTGTAGGTCATATCCTTATTCGGCTTGTATATATGGTTTTTACACATTTTTGAAACAATTATGCAATCTCAAAAGCTTCTGTTTGGAATAATAAAAGTAAAAATTTAAAAATAAAAGGTATACTTATAATTAAGCTTAAATTGAATACGTTGTAGGTATGCTTGTATGTTGTTGTATGCATGCTTTACCTTAGGCAGTTGAGTAGACTATTGATATTGAAAGGATGATGGAGGTCTACCTGTAAAGTTAAGGCTGCTCTTAAGAACTTTCTAGTTTTAGCCAAAACTTTTTGTAGTTTTGTTGGTATATACAACTAGAGGCAGCTATATAAATGGTTGGACAATGAATTCACCTTTTAATTGAGCTGGATTTTATGTGTCTGAAAAGGAAAAAAGAACACATGTAAAGAAGTTTTACACAGTGCAATTCTTTTTGGCAGTTGTGAGGGGGACCACGAGTCAGACATTTCTCAGGTTTCTCTCTGTACCATAAGAAACACTTGCCTTTATGCTCCAGCTTTTAATGAAGCAAGTAAATTGTATTCAAATAGGCAGGCATTCTAACATATTCAAAAACACCTGTATGAGTGACAAATATTTCTGTAAGCAAACAGGCCTTTCTTTCAGAGTGCTTTTAAGAAGTGTCTCCAAAAATTGGGGGAAAACCAGAACTTCCATTTCTGTGAAAGCATGTTTAATTTTGAAACATATAAAGATGTAAGAATTCAAGAGAAAATGGTAGCTAGTTTAAATATGAATTGTATTAATGAGAAGAGGGCAAGAATCTTGTCTTCTAAGTGGTTATGACTCATACCTTCCAATTATAGCATGCATACATCATACTTCAGTAAAAAAGACTATCAAGTGTCCTCTGGATGGAAGAAATTCAGATACTTGGTGAGCCAGCAGCTGATTAACAGGCACCAGACTTCATCTCATGAAAAAAAAAAACAAACAGCAAGCCCGAGTCTTTTCTCATTTACCCTGACGTAAAACACAAATAATTCTGCTCCTGCCAATGAAGTTACTATGTTGTTGAACCCAGTATGAGGGCGGAATCAATCAAAAAACGTCTATGAAGTCCACTTTCTGACTTCATTCAGTTTTCAAAAAAAATACTATGTTTTTAAATGTAAACATACACACGACTCCATACCCCTTAGAGAAAGGCTAAAAGTCCATTCCTAAAGACATATACTAAATAAATAAAATAAATAAAAAGTTCCTAAATCACAAAGCTCTGAAGTGCAGTCTCCTAAGTGCCAAAGCACAGTTTGCATTTGCTCAGCAGCAGTGGGGCAGAATGATGCAGCCTGCAACGGAGCATGTTTCTCCTCCAGCCTGTTAGCATGTTGCTCTGTGCCTGCAGGCACCCCGCACAACTCCGGGTTCTTGCAAGGGCTGCCCCACCAGAGCTGCCCCGTGGGTCTCTGGACTGTGCAAATGCTTCTGCGGAGAAGGCTGGAAAGTGCAAACCGTGCCTCGCCAGCAAGTAGAGGATAGTTCAGATCAAATGCTGTGTTTCAGAGGACTTCTCGAGAAGTTAGAGGAAAGGGAGAGCACCTATCAGGCAACTTCTGAAGTGTCATTAGGGGAAACAGATGGCCAGAAACCTTAAAAAAAATTGGGTTTTATACCTAAAAAACCATAAAGTAAGAGTCTGGTTTTCCTGGAGGACTTCTGCAGATGAGGCAGGAGCAAAGATGGGACCTACACAGCTAAGGAAGAGAACTGCAATGGGTGAAGGGGGAGAAGTTTCACTATGAGTAACTCTGCCATGAGAGGTTTCTTTTTTGTTGAATAGCTGGGAATCAGATTAGTCAGAATTTTGTTCTGCCTCAGTCTTATTTTGTGCTACTTTGTTTCTTGCAGAACCTATAACGACATCCATCTCTTAGCTTATATTGATGAGATTTTGCTCTCTTTTGTGCATGTTATCTATAACCTCTGTTCCTTTGGGTTTTATTACACACATATTTTGCAAGAAAGTGGATCAGTGAAGCACAGGACAGAGGAATTTGCAATGCGAGTAGGATTTTGAATGCAAAGGGTGGCTGGGTACAGGGCTGACTGAACACTGCCGACACCAACTCCAGCAAAGCCCTGTTTACATACAGCGTGAACTCCCAAACCTTTTGGTCCCTGGGATATTACCAGTCCTCAAACTTCCTTGTATGGCGATATCTAGCTGATAAATATCATGATCATGGTCACTCCTGAACATGCCTACCTGTAGATCACTTACCATCAATGATGTTAAAAAAATTATTTTCCCCTAAAACAGTCATACTTTTCTCTTCCAAATGCTGATACCACACACAGTGCAGCTGCACTGCAGCTCTACAGGCTCCCAATTGTGGGGATTTGCACTGCAGAGGAACTGTTTGCAGTGACTTTGACCTGACAAGAACTGAAGATGGTTTTACTGATGGAAATGACATCCCAAAACTGTTCCTCTCTGGGGTCGGAGAGACAGACCTACACACAGAGGAAACACTTACCAGTCTCAGCAGAAGTTGTCTTCACAGAAAGAAGTTTGACTCCTTCTTTATCTGATTGGGCCCTGTTGAAGTCAGAAAACAAGCAGACAGTCAGGGTGCAGCTCAGCATGCATGTTGGTCAACCAAAGAAAACTCTAGGATCATTATCTGAAGTCTACACTAGAGGGCTTGAAATGGGCTTTGCATGGGATCATGCATTAGTCTTGGTGGTGGAAAACACCTTATACCAATATCTCTGAAAACATCTTTCTCTTAAAATATGTAATAAATCAAGTTGCATGACTCCAGGTTCAGTTTAGTGCTCCACAGAAGAAGTACCTCTGGGAGAAAAGAGGGAATAATCTTTTTTCTCTGTCAATACAAGGGTTTTAGCCATGCTGAATTGCAAGAAGGACCACTTCAGATGTACACAGAGTCAGGGCTAGCAAGTAAATCAGCAGCCCAAATGTTGCTTTTGGTCGTGCAAAACATAGAGGCCACAGCCAGACCCAGTGGCCTGTACTAGACATCTTCTAGCAAATCTTTCTCAGTTTCACACACCTGAAATTCCTTATACCGATACTGTTTTAACTGAGCCTCTGCAAATGGACTAGTGGAGAGAAGATGGCATAGAGGAACATTAAATAATGGGGGATAGAGAGAAAGAAAGAGAAAAATAATCCATAATAAATAACATTAAAAAGAGAGAAAACAAGAACAAAAGAAGGGGGATAGGAAAGGGTAGGGGCAAAAAAACCCCAAAATCAATGGGGTAAAAATTGAAAAAAAAAGATAAAAGACTGGGCCAATTGGCCCTGTGGCACAGCATAAGCCATTTAACCATTTCAAAAGGATCCCCTGCAAAACAGTTGAGAGCTATCCCATTTCTATCCATGATGGAACAGCTGCTTATCATGCATACAGGTGTAGAATAACTGCAAGCGCATCACTTTCAACAGGATATTTCTCTTTGGGGTGGCAACCACTTATTATGTTTAAACAGAGAAAGATCAAAGAAAGTCTCATGCAGAATCTGTTGCATTCACAAGCACCCCACGATAGATCTCAAAGCAATGAAAAGACAGGATTCAACGTACTGTTCAGTGCCATTCTCTTGTCTCTCTGGAAGAAGGAACAAAGTTAGTATCATTTTGACTGCTGGAACTCAGATAAGTAAACATTTAGACATAGTTATTGCAGTTGCTAGAAGAAAGCTTAGTTGTGATTTTGCAGCACTGCATTAAGTACATTAATTCAATCAACCAGCTTGAATGGTAATTGTTATTCTTCTAGTTCATCCTCCCAAAAGATAACCAAGTCATCTACGAAAGCGAACTAGTTGAATCGATTCTTCTGGAAACTAGGGAGAATGATGTGACTTGCGCAAAAGCACAACAGAAGCACATTTTTCCCTGCAGCTCCCCGGGTAGCTGGCACAGAGGAGGTGAGCATGCACTGGTTCTTAAGTGCATAACAACTGAGCTAAAAGATACAAGGTGAGGGGAGTGAGGGAATAAGCTGCCAGGCTGTACGCTTTGGGGGGTTTAACCTGGCATGACATCTGAGAACAGAGTCTGTTATACCCACCGATGAGGAATGGGTTTCTCCCCAGAATGAATCATATAGTGAACACATTTTATTCTTGTGTGCAAGTGCGGGCAGATGGATGGGGCCGAGGGGTTACTTCGGAGACACAGAGCCAATTCTAGCCCCATGGCACTGGGCACAGGGCTCTCCGTATACAGGGGAAGCACACCAGACAGACCTGAGCAAATTCTGCAGGAAGCACCACAGATATCAATCTACTCTAGCTTCCAAGTGAATTTGCCAGTACTGTGCCTGTTGGCACTTGTGCACAGGGGAGACTGGCGAGGAAACGTTCTTCACCTCACATCTTTACCTCTCGACTGCAAATATTCAGTAATTTCCTAAGCAAGGATCACACCTCCTCTGTATATCTGGGCCTGGTTTTCCATGTCATTGGCTAAATTGGTTACGACACACTGTTTGCCTTGGTCTACAGCTTCAACACCCTGTTGTGATCTTGTATTTCCAAGGCCTGGTGATTTCACAGTTGAAGCTCTGCACAGGTCTCCTAACTCATGCCAGCTTGCAGGGAGAGGAAAACTACAGTCTGGATTCAGATCTGGCTTTTCACTCAATGGAGAATTACACCTGCCTGTGGCCCACTCAGACAACTCTTTGAAGAATTTGGCAAATGGATTTCAATGGAATTATACCCTATTATCTTAAGTAGTTCATGAATAGCAGAAAAATAGATACTGGGTTTAGCTGACCTGTCAACATGACTGTTTCTGAAAACACTGTTTGCTCAGGGATTTTTTCCCATGTACATTATACTGTAACTGGAAAATTTTACTTTTATGCGTGTGTGTATGTGTGCGTGTATGCATATATCAGGTATTTCCTAAAAGAACGCATTGATATTTCTTTGCCTGTATTTAGAACAGAGATAAAATATAGTGATTTTGTTAAACAGTATCACCAAACTTAGTTTTCACTGCATTTTTCTACCTGATTGATTGATTGTGTTACCACAGCTGTTTGTTAGCTCTTTCTATCTGCAAAAGCGTGAACAAAAAGCTTTATGGCATTATGTATTCTCCAAAAATCACAGACGTTTTTGCTCCCTCTGTTCTTCCTACTGATTTTGAAAATCAGTAACACAAAAGTGTTACTTTCCTACTTTAGGTAAAATACAAGAAGCTTTTCTATCAGACAACTGCAACATCTATGGTTAAGGTAATCTAATAAGACCTCAGAGATCTTTTAATAAAAAAAAGCTTTTTAAAAAAAGCACTTTGATCTTCCCCTTCCCCCATCCCCCCTGCCCCGAGAAAGTAAACCAACTACCTGGAGTTTTCTTCTGGCACACTCTGTACAAAGCCACCAGTGAGAAGACAGAAAGTGTAATGACTATCAAGGTGATGACAATTGGTAGGATAACGCCTGCAAAAGAGGGAGAACATTGTTTTGCCTGCTGCCCCTGGCTTGCATTACCTCCGTGTACAGGCAGTTGCGTGCACAAAACGAGGCACCTCCAGCTCCGCTTCACTAAACACTACCGATTTCTCTGGAGCAGGGTAACCTGCTGCTCCCGCTATTCCTCCCGCACCCACCGAGCCTCAGGCTTGCAGCCTTTGTGGAGGAAGGATTTAGGAACCTTCCTCCCCCAACCTTAGTCCTTCCCTGGCCCCCGTGCTGCCCGTGGAGCCGGTTTCACCACTTTTCTGTAGCAGAGTGCCCCACTGAGACCACCATAATCTTGATCAAAATATTCACGATTCACCCCCACTGCTGATGGCCCCCAAAGGTTTTGCAAAACAGTCATGTTTCAGGAATAAATTTTTGATACATGCAATTTATTTTTTCCCCCTCTTTTTGAAAACAAGACTCATCCAAAATTCAGCAACTGAAGTGATTATTTCTCTTTTAACATTGTATGCCCAGAAAGACACCAAGGAGTTACATAATTCAGTAACATTCCCCACAGCACTTACAACCAGCAATATAAAATGCAAGATCTCCTTTTTAAATGAGGACATCTCTTTCCTTTTATTATTTCCCACCATCTGCCATTTCCTGACAGGTGTTTCCCAGCCAAGAAGCAAAAAGGAAAGAATTATGTAATGAAGAGAAGCTTTCCCGGGAAAATATAGAAGCCCAGTTTCTCTCCATTTATCTTTTTTTTTCTGGCAGGGATTGGCCACATTCAAATCAGGGAAAGCTGTGGCTGCATTCCCACAACCTTCCTCAGCATCAGCCATCGTGCCTGCCTGATATTCAGAAGCAGCATCTTTGATGGCTTTTGATGCAATTAATATTTAATATTCATATAGATGCGTGTGTGTGTATCTGTGGAACTAGAGGGAGAACCCGGAGACAAGTCTACAGTGGAAAAACATCAAACATATTTTGCTAAGCCAGTACTTTGGGTAGGAAATAGCAGATCGGCAGCAAAACTCTTGCCCTAGAGATGCATAATATTAAAATAAAAGATTAAGTAACATGCACCATGCAAATATCAAGTGATTGAAGAGTTTCCAGAAGACTCCCTCCTAGTCCTTCTCTCCCATGGCAATATGAACAATACATTCATATAATACCTTCATAACAATATATTAATATACTGTGTACTCTTAACAGTGTATGAACAACATTTTCATGTTTTTTTGTGTCTTCTCCCACAGGGGATGACTGTGTTCACATTTTTTTTTCAGTTCTATGACTTTGACATCAGTTCTTGGGAACAATTGTGCTGCTCTCCAGTGAGAGTGGTGTCAACTTGTTAAGCTCTGTTTCTCTTAGAGAGGATTTTTATAACTGGCAGTCAAATTGTGTTTATAATAGGATTTATGTCTGGTAAGGCTAGAAATAAAACTGCCAGTTTCATTTCTCTGCTACTCCAATCACTCACCAAAAGTCAAACTGATCAACTGAAAACTCAAAAGCTGGACAATAAAGCAGGAACACTCACTAGAATAGTGGATAGTACTCTCTGGCACTTTCTTGTTTCCGGAACTGTTTCCAGGACTGCCAGAAGCTAGATTTGCAAAAGAAAGCCTTTCAGGTTAACATGTAATTGCCAGAACTCCCCAGACAACTTCCCCGAAAAATTACCCTCCCAAAACAACTTCTGTGTCCCCAGTTCTGGAGCCATTTGGTGCTCCACAGCTATAGTTCTTCTCAATAATACCTCGATAACTTGGCAAGAAGGGTGGAAAAGTTTACCTAGTGTGGCCTAGAAGAAACACACACTTTGCATGGGTGCAGTGCATAGGATCATCTGCTTGTCCACTTACAAGTTATGAACTACAAACTGTTTAACTTGTCGGAGGTTAAGGTACTGTTCAACATTAGATCTCAACAAGCAAATAAACAAGCAAGAGAGTGAAAATTAGCCCTGCCTCCGAAAGAAGAAAGACCAAGATTTTCACTGCTAATTATGAAAAGTGCTAATAGTAGATGAAGAAGTCTAAAGATGTGCAATATCAGTAGCTAGCAATTTTCTTGAGAGCTGAGTGTTATAAAGGGATGTGCAGGCGCTCTCTGCCGCATTTGGGGACAGCAATGACTGTCAGGAGCCTCTCGGTGTCTTTTAGGGCTGGGTTGAAAGGAATGCATTTGTACCTTCAGGCGCCAATCTGAATTTGAGTCAGGTATCAACAACTCAAGATATTTATTACCTTGTTGCATACAGCCTGTGGAAAAACAACCACTGAACTTCAAGAGAGAAAAAAGAAAAAACAAACATTGCTGCTTCCCTAGGTACGTTATACAGCACACAGGATTGCATTCCGTATCGGATGGAGGCTTGAGTAGATGTGTGCTTACTGCCACTGAGGAAGCTGATAACTGGACAAATGGATAGCTAGATGCCTAGCATCAAAGTTGTAATGCAAAGCCGAGCATTTCCATTGCTCATTTAAATATCAGAAATGGCTCTCACACAAAGGTGCCTGGGGAAGGTGGTCTGTTAAGCAGGACAGCTAGCGGAGAGTATAGCTCTGTATAAAAGAAGTGAGAACATGGTAGCAGCCACTGAGTCTCACATCCATTGCTCAGGTACCCATTCATACCCCATACATGTGTAGGGATGCACAGAAAAGGGCTCAAATTTATGACTAGAACTACGAAATTAGCTGGGTCATTGAAACCAATTTCCCAGGGACATTTTGAGGGCTAGAATACAATTTTGTTCCCCTAAGTCTCTGACAGGTCCATCTTTTTTACAGATGGATTTTTAAAATTTTTTTGTATAGGCAGTACATGTGATTCCAGTTTGCTGAATTAGAGTAGCAAACAAGGTGTATTTGTCCCAACCTTGTAGGGGTACCTTGCTGCATTGATTTTAAAAACTCAGACCCAATATTGATAAATGTATTGCTGATTGTTTTTTCTCCACTATTATCCTTTTGCCCATATTCCCATTCTCACAACATACTGGTCTGTTCAGATATATGAGTATGTTGTCTCCTTATGCAAGAGGAAGACAGAGAGAACAGCCAGGGGGCAGTTTCTACACAGCTTTGCTGGATATGCCACTATACTGGATTTTCCAGGTAACTAGGAGCCACGTGGTTCTACTTAAAAATTTATGTGGGTTGACTGGTAATGCAAAGGGAAAGATTTGAGAGTGCTGTGTTTTCATTTTTGTTCTGCTGTTGTGAAGCTGTGTGAATTTTGGGCAGATTGTTTGCCTTCTCTGTTTCCTTTCTTCCCCTCTTCCTCCCCTCCCCCTTTTCGTTTGGCCAGAGACCGAAACCTCCTGGGGAAAAATGATCATTTACTATGTGCTTGTGTGGTGCCCAAACAATACAGCCACAGCTGAGACACTCTGATGCTATAGTGTAGGAAACAATCGTTGTCTGAGATGCTTATATCCAAAAAATCACTATGTTTCTTTAAAGCAGAAGTTCTCTCTCTGTGGTGCCTCTCTGCTGAGCAGTGATAATGTAAGGATGGAAACTGTGAGCCATCATCAAGTGACTGAAATAGTTCTTATGAATTCGTAATTCCATGTGATTGGTTTAGATTTCCCAGGGAAATACTATTGCCCTTTTCTCTACCTTACCTGATATACTGCATGATATACAGGGCAAGCAGGCAATTATCACAGCAAGGAGTTATCCTGGATACTGACTGAAAATGTCAACAGAAACAAATTACACTGAAAACCAGGAACGTGTATCCCTGCATTTGTGCAGCATCTCCTCAGGAGAAAAACTGAGGATTCAAATTCACTGATTATTTTCCTAGTTCTCCATTAAATGACCAAGATGTGAGTGATGCAGGAAAGATAAATCCATAGGTCAGGGCAACACCTAGTGTCAATACAGGCTGGGGGATGAATGGATTGAGAGCAGTCCTGCCGAGAAGGACTTGGGGGTACTGGTGGAAGAAAAGCTGGACATGAGCCAATAATGTGCACTTGCAGCCCAGGAGGCCAACTGGATTCCGGGCTGCATCAAAAGAAGCGAGCCCAGCAGGTCAAGCAAGGTGATTCTGCCCCTCTACTCCGCTCTGGTGAGACCCCACCTGGAGTCCAGCATCCAGCTCTGGAGCCCTCAGGACAGGAAAGACACGGACTGGTAGGAGTGGGTCCAGAAGAGGGCCACAAAATTTATCAGATGGATGGGACACCTTTCGTGTGAGGACAGGCTGACAGAGTTGAGGTTGTTCAGTCTGGAGAAGAGAAGGCTCCAGAGAGACCTTATTGCGTCTTTTCAGTACTTAAAGGGAAAGACAGGGGCAAGCGTTTTAGCAGGGCCTGCTGTGACTGGACAAGGGGTAATGGTTTTAAACTAGAAGAGGGAAGATTTAGACTAGATACAAGGAAGAGATTTTTTTAAATGAGGCTGGTGAAACACTGGGGCAGGTTGCCCAGAGAGGGGGTAGATGCTCCATCCCTGGAAACATTCCAGGTTGGATGGGGCTTTGAGCAACCTGATCTGGTTGAATGTCCCTGCTCATTGCAGGGAGGTTGGCTTAGATGCCCTTTAAAGGTCCCTTCCAACCTAAACTGTTCTATGATTCTATGATTCAAACTACTTGAGACCATAAATGAGAGAAACAATAGCTAAAAAGAAGCACCACTGAATGAATAAAATGGATTAAGCAACTAAAAACTTTAACTCAGTTATCCACTTCATTTATTGAAGTTTCTCACGGTCCAGCCCATCCTGTCTACTTTCTTTCAGATTCTCTTTCCAGATGCAGAGATATTTTCCAGCTATGGGATGATATGGGATCAGAATAACAATCCATCATGGTAACAGCAGGGACAAACTTTTGCTGGCAGCAGCAGCAAGAACTGCAGGGACCAGTACAGAAGAGACTGTTTCCTGATAAGCCCAGAGAAAGGAAAATAGGACAATGCAGGTTTGCTAGTACAGGAAACTCTTGCCTTACTCTGGGACCTGCTGCTTCTAACCTCAAGACGAGGAATGCGAGCCACTGACAAGAACAAGCTCCCTGGTAAACATTCTATTTATATCAATTTCCCATTGCATCATGCCAGGCCTGATTTTTTTTGTGCTCCCACCCTGTTTTCTTTTCAGTATCTGCTAGTCTAACATGGCATTCAGCTGAAATCACAGAGAAGTTACTCACTGCTACAAATTGGGCATCAATTCTCTGCTTCTCTGTACCATGTTTCAGGTTCATACTTCACCCAGAGCCTCCTTGTTCCCTGAATGTTTCCTTTCCTCAGGATGCCCCCCTCCCACCCCATACCAGCCCTTTTTGCCAGTGTGCACAGAGCTCTTACTTGTCACTTCTGTTGGGGAGCTCACGTGAAGGCCTGCAGTAAAACAGAAGGAACATGTTTATTAGTAACTGTTTTAAGGTTAGATGTCCAGAGTCTTCATGCCATACAAACTGGCAGACTCTAAAAATGTCCTCATCAACCCCACAAGAAATGCTGACCCAGAACTGACACTGTTCCCAAGCCCAGAAAGTCTGAACCGTGAAAGTCTGCAGACATCCCTTATAAATGGGAGTAGGATTCAAAGCACAGCCTACACTGGGTTATTATTCTGCTTAAGAGAAGAAAATCCTGAATTAATTGATACATTCCTAAAAAATTCCTCCTGCCAAAACCAAATAAGTGCCTGGGAGTGAATAGCTGGCATTTAACTGACAAATAAGTGTTTTAATAAAAGAACCTCAAATGCCTAACTGAGACACGTCTTCAAGTGTCACAAAACCCTTTAAAAATGAATCTTCATTAATTATCTTAGTGCTTTTGGCTAGCAGACTGCCGAGCAGCAGGAGTAAGAGGCACTGGTAATCAGGAAGAAATGGACCTTGCAGAGCGCTGTGAACAATGCTTACCGGCCCGCTACTGTCAGCTTCCTCCAGCCATTTCACAAGTTTTTGGTGCAGAACACTGATTTTTTGTTAGCTTTTTTTTTTTTTTTTCAGTTTGCTGCTGCTTTTGTGTATCTAGACTGTAGCATGCTTGGAAATTAAGGCGGCTGTGAATATTTCACATTTGGAGGCTAGCCACAGACAACCATCACTCCCACAGCAGTTTTTATGATGTCCCATTAAATCTCTTCTGCGATCACTTTAAAGCCAAAGGGAGCTGGGCACCTAACTCGTCTGTATCTTTGAGAATATCCACCTGCGTGAACTGGCAGCAAAACATTTATCTCTTTGTACAAGACAGACTGTCTGTTGCCAGGGGCTAGTGACTGGCACTTTGCCCACCTGGCGAGGCCTCTCACACTGGATTACTGGACCTACCATGGAAAAAAAAATCCCTCGGGCAATATATCCTTAGTAGTCACTTCTTATTTTGGGGTATAAATCATAGCATTTGGTCACCTTCCTCTAGGCTGGAGGGCACCATAAAAGCCCCCTTGTTGGGTCTCTTCAGGGTTCACTGCTGCCACAGCGTCTGTGGGGAGCATGGTGCACCTGACCCTGTCCCAAGAGCTCCCTAGGAGGACGTGACACCCCTGCACGTCCTCCGTGTCACAGTTGTGCCAGGCCAGGGAGACCACAGAGGGAGCAGTGTGAAGGCAGCTGTAACTCCAAGCAATCATTAAGCCTCTCCCCTGAGTGCCTGGGGTTGCATCGCTCCTCTTCCAACCGGGGTCCCCGGGGAGCACAAATCCACCCTTATGCTCTCACTGCACTTTCTGTGCTGTGGACTGATACTTTGCACAAAGACAGGTCCTACTGCCGGAGCTGTGACATGAGTGAAGCATGTTATTTTAACTGTGGATCACTTGAGCCACTGGGGTGCAAATAACCACTCTTCGCTAACAATATACGTGGCAGAACTTTAACTGCATTTGAAGCACAAACACATGAAAAGCGCATTCAGGTTAAAAAGCCAAATACTTAAAAGTCAGCAGTAAGAGCTATTCTTGAACATACTAAGTATTAGTAATGCTAAGTTCTCTGAAAGTATACAGTTATCTCACACTGGCTTCCTAGGATCCAGAGGAGACTTTTTCCCTAAGCTTTTCTATTATCTCATCAATCCATCTGCAAAAAGCAGTGTCACCTTGCTCAGAGAAGATCTCTGTGATGATTCATGAAGCAACGTTTATAGCATGTTTGGGCAACATTAATGATAAGAGCCAAGGAAAAGCTTTTGGGAAGTTAGTAACTCGCCTATCAAAGGAGGTTTGGAATGACACACAGAACAGAACACAGCAGGACACATACCTAGTATTAAGGAAACATCCAAATATGATATGATTCCGTGTTACCCGAATACTGCCTTTCCTTCAGCCTATAAGGAGAGGGATCCCATGGAAAAAGTACCATATGATCCCACAGCAATGGTCGACCAGGCAAACAGTAAAGCCCTGTGTGTGCATATTCTTGGAGAAAGGCAGAAGACCTTATCAAATCTTACAAATAGGTCACTTCTCTATGAAACTTCAAGCCTTATCTCCCAAGCCTGAGAAGAGTTGAGCTTTCCTAAGAAAACCCCTCAAGATCATAACATAATTATATATTTTCCTTTCACTTCACTCTTGCAAAAAAAAAAAAAAAAAAAAGTGAACCATCTTGGTTCAAATTAGAGCAAATAATAAATCAAAAAAGCATGTCAAGCCCAAGACTGATATCCAGGTTCACCCCAAAGACTTACGGTTTGTCAAAGCTGTATATGAGTGACATTAGGCTCTGCAAACAGGAGGGGTCAGACAACCTGCAGTTCACTACTCACAGACACAACAAAAATCCATGCTGCTGACCCAGCCAGACCTCATCACTTCAGTAAATCCAAACAGCAGAAATGATATCAGGTAGGAAATGTGACAGTAGCCCACTGCCCTTCCTTCAAGGGCTGCAACAGCCTCCTGAGTCTTTGTTATTTTTCAAAAGCTGCACACAGCTACACACAATAAAACTACAAGCATCTTTCCCAAAGATATCTCACCCAGATTCTGCTAGAGCATGAAAAATTAAATAGGAAAAATATTGTGCTCTTCTCTCTCTCCCCCAGTTGCCAGTATGCAAGCAAGGCGCCAGCTCACCCTCTGTTCAGAGATTGCTCAGCCCTGCCACACAAACAAAGCTGTGCTTATCGGAGCAGTTCAGCAGGTTCAGGATTTCAGTTTGCATTTTCTAAATAACCATCCAGTGCCCTTTTTTGGTAGTGGGGTCACATGCTGCTGCTCTTCAGAATGAGAAGGACAGAAGGAAAGGCAGCATTTTGCTTGCTAACATAGTCACTGTAGTTGTTCTAGCTGCCTGTTCAGAGCTTACCACATCCTTTGGGGTGGTGAGTTAGGGGGCAGATGCTCTGCATAAATAATCTGGGAAGATTTCCAGATTCATCATGAAAAGTGAGGTGTGCAATGCTGGCTGTGCTGAGCCCTTGTGCAGTAAGGAGGACAAGGATAAAAAATTTGGCACATGGTGGTAGTTTGATTTGAAAAATACCTGCCTGAGTCAGTTCAGCCCTGGTTAGAAGCTTGACAGATGGAGAAAGAGACCAGTAACTAACCTCTCCCCACTCTGTTCTCCAACAACTGCTACCTAAGCAGCCTGGATACCCTGCGGTTTTCTGCTTCTGTTTTTGGAGGGCAGCCACAAGATACTGTGTTCACTGGCAAAACAAATGAATAAATTTGGCTGATTACTCAGAGGGGATAGCACAACATAAATCAAAGCAACATCAAGAACTTTAAAAAACCCTCCTTGCCCTGACCATGCTATAGATCTGTAACTGTGTTAACTGAGGCTTTATCTCCCAGGCACTTTGTTTTTTTGTGTCTCCCTCTTTGTGAAGAAGCTGAAGACATGGTGGGTAATTTTTACCTAATATCACTATCCAGAATTCCTACGCAGTTTGCGTACAGAAAGAGTCAAACCCTCCTTGTCTTAGTCATAAGACTTTTTCTTAGGGAGATGCCTCCTGTGAATCAAGTGAGTAGGATTTATAATTGGAGGAGTGCAATAAAGATATCAATAGATGCAGCAGGTTGATTCATCTGTCAGTTTATTATAATAGATCATTTGATCTTACCATCCTGCTGGGTGAACTTAAGCTCATACTGCTTTACGGATTTTTTTATTGTTTAGGTCACAGAATAAAAAGCTACAATGCTTGCAGATTCTCAGATGCATTTAGACTCTTGACTGATCCATTAAATCTCCGTTTTTTCACTAATTAAACAGAAGGAGAAAATTAAATATTAGCAAGCAATCCTCTGTGGAGGCAGAGAATGAGTAGGCGTTACATTATACCTGACAGCCTAAGTTAAAGTTGAAGAAGTGTATGTGTCAATGGCATACATGCAGGTTGTTCTCTTAGCTGAGAACAGTCCCTTCTCTAACCTGGATGAGCTCTACACAGCCCTTCCTCCCTGGCTGGTGGTTTCAATCTTCTTTAATGCAGCAATACTGTTCGCTGATGTTTCTCCAAGTTCTTTCCTAGGCTCCCCCACTCATTTCAGTCTCTCTCCAGCTCTCTGTGGCATTCCTCCCACACCCTGATCTTTTGATATGGCTGATTGGAAATTTCTCTTCAAGATGTGCTCTTTTCTTTTTCTGCAGCAAGAAAGGAAATTTTCACCAAAATGGCATTTTTTTTTCAAATGGAAAATCATCTCAAAACTAAATATATTCTTTTGCTTTGAGGTTAGCCAGCTGAATTATTTTGGTTGAGCAAACCAAGTAGAAACATTCTGTTTTGCATCAATTTAACATTAATCTGTCTTCCCCTGAGCTCCCATACAGAAGCTGTGGTTTGGGTGCCTCTGGCTTGCAAGCTCTGCTATCCCCTATGGGATGCAGCGCCAGCCCCACTGCATGTACCACCCTCTATTCTGGTGAACAAAAGATACCCAGCCCCTATAGCAGACCCTTAATGTGAAATTTCAAAGAGCTGGGAATACATTATCTAATGGCGGTGAGAGAGTCAGCATTTCTTCTAGTTTCAGCACAGAATGAAACAACTGGCTTCACGCTTGCATTGCTTTAAAAGTTATTAGGGTGCAGCATATGACTTCCCTTGGCCCTGAGCAATTGCATATAGGAAAAGAAATCTGTTTAGAGGGAACCAAAACATTTTTTCTTCAAGTCTTTAACACATAGAGAGAATAAGGGAGCAAAGGTTGTCCAAAGGTGCACCTGTTTGGGATAAGCTACCTAACTCATCAGGGTGAGTAATGGGATTTCTTGCGTGTTTAAGCTGCAAAAAAGGGAGGAGTTGGTGCTGTGAGGAGACAGGAAAGGTGTAAGCGTGGAAATCCTGCTGCAGGAGGAAGTGATTTAGAAATGACAGTTTTATGGAAGCTATGCCAAGCACCTAGACTGGCTCCCCTGGGAGAGATGGGCCCTTTCTTTCTCAGCCAGGCAATTATAGTCCTGGTATCTTTGGGAGTCCCCAAGCTCAAGAAGATTTATTGATTTTATAGCAAAATGAGTTGAGTAAGGTGTTGACTTTCACAAACACACCCAAAGAAGGTTTTAAAACTTTCTGGGCAAATTTTAAATGTAAAATGTAATTGTATAAATAATGTAAATAATGGTTTTAAACTGAAGGAGGGGAGATTTAACTTACATATTAGGAAGAAATTCTTTACTGTCAGGGTGGTGAGACACTGGAACAGGTTGCCCAGAGAAACTGTGGATGCCCCATCCCTGGAGATGTTCAAGGTCAAGGCTGGATGGGGCTTTGAGGAACCTGGTCTAGTGGGAGGTGTCCCTGCCCAGGGCAGGGGGATTGGAACTAGATGATCTTTAAGGTCCCTTCCAACTTTAACCGTTATATGATTCTATAATAGGTAATTAAATACATGTGATCACAGCCAGATGTGTATTACAATTACATTTCAACCTGGAGCATTTACCTGTGTGAGAGAGCCTTTAATAAGAAAATTGTAATTTCCTGCTTTATTGCAGTGTACCAATGGTAAGATTTCCATATCATGCACATGTCTGCCAATAGACACAAAACCTAACAGGATAATCAAGTACTACAGCTCACAATATATGCATTATGGGGCATAGGCTTAT
The DNA here is from genome assembly GCF_964106895.1 of Numenius arquata. Lineage (NCBI taxonomy): Eukaryota > Metazoa > Chordata > Aves > Charadriiformes > Scolopacidae > Numenius > Numenius arquata. The sequence goes on along the minus strand of NC_133580.1, from coordinate 31,948,471 downwards.
TGAAATAATTGCAAAGAATCCTCTGTAAATCAGTGGCCTTGGATTAAAAATGAAAAAAACTCAACTTCCTTAAAATGCTATTATTATAATATCTTTTTGCATGCTTTGAGCATTTCAGTACATACTGAGCATGTGATAGTACTCCACTTTTATATCCAATCCTATCCTCTATGAGGAATAGTCACAGTACACGTGCATGCTTATCTCCCACAAACACAATCCAGAAGTTACAAAAAGCGTCTCCTATCACTTGGGGGATGTTAAACATTAATACTAATTGGCATATACAAACAAAGTCAGTGTCCTTATTGGATTTACACACATGGAGATGAAAGTAAATATAGAGTGAAGTGAAGGCTCAAGAGACCTTAAGAAAACCTGAATAAGTGGTTCTTCAGAATCTAGGAACGTTAAGCCAGCTCGAAGCATAATAAATGATCACTCATATGACCTGGCATCTACGTTCACCTCAGTGTTGCTTAGTGGATAAATACTGTTTTTCTAGGTGTGTTTTGGTGTAAAACTAGACTGGAGTTGGGAAGGATTAATATCTTTTTGACCCTGCATGTGACCATGTTGTACTTTGAACAATGTCATTTAATTGGTAACACACATTAACTTGCCCTCCAGATTTATTAACAATCGTAAAAATTATAGCTGTTGTCTCCTTTGCTTTGCAGCCAGAAAATTTATCTCAATAACCTCCTCTGGCAGTCAATGCTACACAATGACCACATATAGCATATATAAAGATTGCTATTATCTTTTGTAATTTATATCCTCCTGTAACGACATTTGAGTACCCCAAATGAATGTTTTGAAGTTCACCCATCACTCATCATAACTTCAGAGATAGATGACATGGACATAGCATATCCTGCATGAATAAGGAGGTGGCCCTTGTTCCAGGACAATGTGCAAGCGAAGAAGAGATTCAAAATTACTTGCATCTTTGTAACTGTTTGTATAGGAAAATAGAGTGTATGTTTTCAAGACTTACCTGAAGTTCCAGGAGCAGAAGTGGTTTCTTGTAGAGAGGTTGTAGAAGAAAAAGACCATCCTTTAGTAGATGAAGCATCCAAACTCAAACTCCCATTTTGTGCCAACTGTGTTCCACTTTCTTGCGTAGCTGGAAACAAGACAGACATTCAGGTAAGATACACACATACAAGTATTGTCTTAGATCCTGCACCATCCTTCAGACAAACGTTCCCACCATCATACAAGTGACTTAAGGTCAGAAAGCACTACAGCTTCTGGTAACGTCTTGTCAAGCAACAAACCATCCCCTACAGAGCTGTTACTACTGGCATAGTTAAGGCATCTTTAAAATACATCCCAGCATCAGAAACAGCCTCACATCTCTGCCAGAAGACAGCCTAGAGCTTTGACTTGGGAGCCCAGAACAACTAGACAGTCTTGCACCAAGAGCAACAGAAGCAGAAAAGAGAAGCTTACTTACTGCCCTCTATCTTTAACTTTCATTTAACAAAAAATGAAACAAAAAAAAAATCACAAACTTCAGCCACAACTGTCACATAATGTGATACTGTAAAACATTTTAGGGATTGTACTTAAAATAATTAATTCTGCTCTTAATCAGTGCTGTTAAGGCCTAGGAAATAACATATCCCTGAAAATTAATGTCTGAAAAATTAAAGTGTCTTATTTCTGCTTTCCCAGAGTCACTAGAAGATCAAGGCCATCTATGTCAAAAGATTTGCAGCCTAGGGTGAGTCCAAACTGGTGATGCAGGGCACGGCCTGAGCCTGTGGAACTGAAGGTCACCAAATGACAAAAACAAAGAATTTAAGCTGTTCCAGCACAGCTGATAATTCCTACGTCTATGCTCAAACTTCAACATAACAACAGGCAAGACAGTGCCTACTGAATAAAACATAGGGGTGGCCAAGAGTAACCTTATACTTCCTTTCTGATATAAATCAGAGATGCGACTGAGCTGTAAACTGTTTGCAGTGCCTCTTCATATGAATTTCAAACACCAGAACTAAACCAACTTTAAGACAAGTTAGTCAAATGAGTGCAACATCATGCACATGCAACATGTGAATGTTGAGGAATGCTTCATCACACGCTTTATTCAAAACTCTGATTACCAGTTTGGCCCCCTCAAAGAACCCTTTTCTCAGGAAAAAAATGCCAACGCCCAAAGCTCCCAACCCAAAGCTCTACCACCACACACCTTTAACTTGGACCTTCCCTTCCACTTTTGTTTATTAAATGCAATACCTCAGAGAGGCAACCTTCAAAAAAATCAATGAGCTATGAAAGAGTGAGCTGAAGTCACTGGAGTCTGGGGATTCGTGCAACTTTGGGAAGTGAGAGGAGGTGGATGGCCAGGGATGGTATTGTTGAAGATCGAGGCATGGAAGAAAATCAAACTGAAAACTATGCTAAACAAGCTTAAATGCCTAAAATTTTCACTGGAATTCTAGTGGATGAGAAGCATAATTTCACTGTGAGCTACCTGCAGAAACCTCCGCATTTTACTCTTTCAATATGCAAGCTTAATCTGCAGTAGAGATGAGTGTGAAAAGCCCCTCTACATCATTTTTTACTATGGTATAATGCAAGGATCTGAGAACTTTAATCATTCCTGCATTCTCACCATAGAAGCTTTGGATGAAGCTTTAAAAGCTAACCTTTTCCACTTTTGGTTCTTACTGGTTGTAAGAACTGGTTGAAACTGGTTGTTTCAGACTCAAATTTTAAATTTTAATCTGAGATCAATTAAAAAGAAAAAGTAAAAACCCCAAAGAACCTACTTCTCTCCTTAAGACACATGGGCTTTTAACAGTAACAGCAACCATCTTGTGTCTCCCTTATCATAAGTTGGTAAAAGCTTGCATGGAAGAATGAAAAGTAAGGCAGAATAACAGTGAGCTTTCATGTGCAGAGACATTTGAACACAAATACGCTTTCTGAATGCTGCAAAACAATCAGGTGTGTGGGAGAGAAGAGGAGGGAGGCAGCCAGTTGCCTTGTAACCCCGCGGAGAGCTGTCTTCCCATGGGGATCACACGTTCCAGGCATCCTATCAGTCCTGGCAGCAGCCCAGCCCTGGGTGCTCCTCTTGTGTTTGGGAGCTGCGAGAACAGATTGTTCTCGGGAACACGGTCTGCGCGCTGGATATGCCTCGTCAGGGGATCATAGCATTTCCATTTCATTTTATTTTTTTTTAATTCAGCCTGGATGAGATTCTTCCTGCGACTCAGGGGTAGCACCAGGTATGACTCATGCCTTTACCTACGCCTTGGTGTGAAGCTTATTGCATTTATTACAGCAGACTGCAAAACAGGCTCCCCTCTCCTGGTGTCAAGGGGTGAAGTACACGTGCTACGGTGCAAGTCTGTGTGCCAGTTGTTACCACTTCCAAGACAAAAAACGCAACCTGGTGGGGAAGATTCACTTAATTCCACTGTAAGATTAAATCCTAGCAACCCAATTCTCTGCTGACTTGTGGCTTTGAAGCGGCTTTTAAGCAGCATCCAAGGCTTATGCCTAATACACAGCATAGGCTCTTACCATCAACACATTTAGCAGCTCGAATAGCTTCTCTGCCAAAAGTCTATGGGAACAGAAGCATCCATATCCAGCCACTGCTCACGTACACAACGGCAGCACTGACAGCACAGTACGCCTGCTAGAAATCTGCCTTTTTGGTAAACCACATAACTCATATCTATGCAAGCTTTAATTTGATGTCAACAGGAGGAGACAGTGCAAGTCCTTACTGCGGTGCCCATGCTCTGCACGGGAACAGGCGGGGGACTCTGTGCGGGCATACGGTGACTCAGTTCTGCCGTCCCCACTGACACATCGCTGCAGTAATTCATCACGCTTTGGCTCAGCCAGCTGCAGCAAAGAATTCTGCCTGCCTGGCGGGGGGAGGCCTGGGCTCGCAGAAAAGCAGCACAGCAGAGAAGGGATGCTGCTGCTGCTGCAAAAGCACTCCCCGTCATCGGTTAGCGGGTTTATTGTCAACAGCTGATTATGAATAAAAATGGTAAAGCAGTAAAGACTGTAAAACAGCTGTCCGATTGGGGCTGATTGCTGCAGTGGCATAACTCCCTGGTAGTGATGCAGCTCTCCCTGCTGATATTTTGATAAGATAAATGACAGTGTGTTAACACGTATTTGTCAAAGGGATAATCAACAACAGGGAACCTGAAGCTGCTCTGCAAAGCTGCTATCTGAGCCTCAGGTATTTCCTTACTCTTTGTGCTCCGAAAACTCTTCATTTTCTTTAACCAGCTGAAATTTGACACATATCCTCACTTGATCTTAGCATGATTTTCTACTTAACCTACGTATAATCCACATATATTTTGGCATTTCCCAACAGTACTTTAAGTTTTCTCTACAGCAGTCTGTTACCTAACTAGTTTAGACATCATAAGATGCTTGAAGTAAGCAGCAAATACTTTACATATACTCTATGCAGTGCAAAGAATACAGACATCTGCTCATGTGTTAACACCATACTTCTCCAACCAATGAATCAAGGAAACACATTTACAGGGCAGAAGGAACTACACCCAAACCATGTTAAAGCAACAGCAAAAGGGCTTTGTATGATGGAAGACTAAACCTTAACCCTTAAGCTCATACTTTAGCAAAAACACACATATAGGCCTCACCCCTGCAATAAATAGCCTGAGAAACCCTTTGCATTAATGAATACATTCATGAAAACTTTGAAAGATCCCAGAGTAGCAAAACCAATGCAAATTGTGTAGCAAAACCAATGCAACTTCACACCCATTCAGAGGAATGGAAATTGGCTAGGGAGATAACCAAGCAGATCTCAGTTTTAATGTTTACACCCATAGCTGATTGCATTTGCTGTCTACCAGCTTTACATTTTCTGGTAAGCAAAAATCCCCAAGTATTTAAAAATATATGTTTTAAAACATCTCTCTGCCTAACATGTCTCAGCAGCCAACTATACTCAGTTGTTATCTACAGCATGCAGTAATGACCTGAGGACTACTGAGCAATCCACGTTATCATTATTCTCTTCGGGTAGTTTGACTAAGTATAGCTTCCTTCTTAATTACCAGTAGTTTGATAAAAAGAGAAAGAGTATCTCCTCCATTCTTTTCTTTTCTCACTTTTTAGTATTTAATATTCCATTGCACCGTGATGTATGATCATCCAGGAGAGTGGCATGAGATAAATCAGAAACACAACAACCAAAAAATCCACTCTTACTTGTAATTTAATACCTTGAGCACTGAACTTGCATAAGATGGTTGCTCTGTATCCAAGGGACGAAAAACATAATCTTTTGTTGCATTTCGTTTCATATTCTCTTTGATAATTCCAGGTGTCCAGGATATGAAATCCTGATTGCAGATGCAACTTACTGTAGTGTGGCACCATACAAATCCTTGTTTTGGAGCCTGGACTGAAGAAGTGAGGTCACTCTTTTGCCTAAATGTGAGATATTTGATTTGACCCCTTATATTAATAAACAAAAAGGTTAAGGAGACAAGTCTAATTGCTGGCATCCAGTAAAATAAACAGGGCAGGGGGGCAAAGAGGGAGAGATTGTACTTATGGCCTGCAGAAGAAAAGAATTCTGAAGACTTAAAGTAAAAAAAAAGACAAAGTAGTTTGCATGATTTCACAGCATGTAGAGCACTGGGGGCTTTTCCTGAATTTATAATAAAAGGTGACAGCAGCCACAGAAATTGCAGCAGAGACAGGAAGCCCTGTCAAATCTCTGCTGTGTGAATGTGATCATTCACTGAAGCTTTTAGCAAGGATTGAAGCAGAGAAAGCGATGGCCTCCATTACAAAACAACAAAGGCACCTGCTTTTTATTAAAAATCAGATGTAGTATAGGTAATATCTGAAGTGTCATAAAAGTACTGCCAATTTCTGCCTCCATCCCATACAGCCAGCCCAAAAAGGGGGAGAAGTGAGTGCTAGTGAAAGAGTAGAGAACTTTTATCTCCTGTCAATTTTGAGAGTAGAAGTCCTGCTATGCCCATGCTCTCTTCAGGGAGTGTGACTCCCCCAGCCCTGTGCTGCTGCTGGGGATGCCGACGGGGGGCTGGTAGAGTGCCGTGAAACAAACGGCACCTCATTGTGCCAACGCCAGGGGTGGAAACAGAGACAGTGGTTGACGGGTCTGTGGGTTTTCTGTAAAGGCTGGCCACACATCTGCACAGCCCTTCTGCCCTGTCCCAAAGCCACTATCTTCTGTCCCGTCCCACCCCTTTGTGCTGAAGCCAAGGTTGTGACTTTCCTGAAAGGTAGACCAGAATTTTGTCTTTAAAAGACCACTAAAATTAGTTTTCAAATACACAGTTTTTCCAAATACTACTTAGCATTGAAAGAAAATATAGTCTTTTCATGCAGGACAGTTCCCAATGTGTTCTTTACTTTTGCTGTTTACAAAGGGGAGTAAGAGGCAGGGAAGCCCTGTTCTTAGGTCAATTTATCAACCATTTTTATCACAAGTTTTGGGGTATATTTTTAGCTTAAATGAAGACTTTTAAAAACAAATCACAACCCAAGCCACTAGTGACTGAACTCCAGCTGGTGGAAAGAGAACACAGGAGGAACAGAAAGGAGGTACGTTGGTGAAAACTTCACATTCAGGCCCATCGTACCTCCAGCACCATTGTATATCCAGCACTAGTTTTAGTTTTTCGGGGCATCAGTGCAGAGCAGTGGCCAAAGCTAAGCTGCACTGGCACGTATGCCTTTCCTCATTAGCTTTCCTTTCCCTGCTGGGAGCTCTACCTGTCACCAATGTTTAGTTCCAGGTGCCTGTGCTGCTCCGGTACCTGCAAGCCAGGAACCTTTGCCAAACTGAAAGGACTAGAAATCACTTCCGTGATGTGATGCCCCATGCCACAGGCTGTGGACAGGCCCACAGGGTCAGAAATGCAAGCTTAAAAAGATTCTTTGTGGCCTTCAGTATCACTTCAGCAGCTTGCGCATCAGCCATACTGTATCCTGTGACTCACTGATACTGCCATTTAAAAGCCAAGCCAGAACACAAAAGACTTCGGGCTTACAATCAGACTACTCCCTACACCAAGCACAGCAGGAAGGCTGCATCAGTAGAAAATGTAACTGCTAAGTGAAAGGGTAATTGCTCTCCAGGCAGCTTAGCCTAGAGAGGCTCGGGTCCATGAGGGGTAGCTTTAAAGAAAATTCAGAGAAAGTACGCAGACTGTTTCGTAGGAGTCCCTTTTTATGCAAGGAAACCAAGGGAAGAGAAGTCAAATTCCAATCATTTGTCATAGTTCAGTATGGTGTAAATATCAACTCGGAGAATGCTGGTATGCCACTGACTGCTGAGTTAAATATCTAGAGTATTTATTTTTAATTTTTTGAATCAATTAAGTATTAAAACATGGAATATTTCAAAGCTCCAGTTCAGCAAAAGACCTGACCAAACATTTACAGTGCAGTTCACAGACATAAAAGGGAGACTAAATTTCATGTTAAGTTTACTGAGCTCCTTTTGGATGCTATTATACTTCTTCAAATTAATCCAACTACTTGCTGGATACATGGGATTTTTTTTTAAATTGTCTTTTTTCTAGAATCCAATCTGATATACTGGGCCAACACACATTATTCTGAAGATTTATGGGGAACAAAACTATTTCCTAAGATTGATGCAGGGTAATTAGTACCACCTCTCTGCTTTCAGGTCTGTGACTCATAATAATATAGAACATAATTAACTACAGCATTGTAACATATATAAAATAAAAAACAAAGGGGGCTGTTCTGACACCACTCTGATCACAAAGAATCATTTATTTTTCATGAAATACTTATTAAAAAAAGCAAACACAGAAGAAAATAAAAAACGAAACCCCTTCCAAATACATCTCTCTCAATTACAGGGAGATTCAAATCCTATGTAATGACTTCAGATCGCCTCCACTACAGCTTAAGAGTATATTATTTGTGTAAGATTTTAGGGCAAGATTCATTAAAGATATTTAATATGGTAGGATGAATATCTCTACTTCCCAAACCTCCAAATCCATAACCCAAAGTACTCTTTTTGATCTCTTTTTATTGCTCCATACTGTTTTACAGAAATGTAGCATACAATAAATCAGAAATCTCTCAATGAAATTATCACTTACTGTTTGTTGCATTCCCACTTTTATCTGCTGCTGTAGTGGTCACTGTTACTGGTGGTTGTGTTGTTGTACCTTGTGTTATTTGTTGTGTAGTACTAGGTGAAGGCGGCGTGGACTCTAATAAAGGAACGACATTCAAATTATTACCTCAATTTTGTATACACACATATGCACACACACAAAGCACACCTATTGCCCTGCTTGCAGCATAGTTCTAAATTGTCAAAAGAATATTTCATTCAAATTGAAGACCAACAGGGACAGGTCTCCGCTGCAGAGAAAGCCACTCCCTCTGTCATAGGCGGGTCACCCCGCTGATAACAAGCCTGTGATAATGCAGTTACAAAGCCTGGCTTGGAGCTGCCTTGAGCCCGACCAGGAGGAAGCTCCTGTGCACACCTTCAAGATTTCACCAAAGAGTTTGCTATCGGTAAACCAAATTCCCAAGCCAAGAAGCACTCCAGCTTAGTTTCCTGAATGACCACTGGAACAGCATCAACAATTAGGTGGAAGAAACTTTCACTTACTGCTTGTGATGGATTCATTTGTAGCTCTGATTGCAGTTGTTGTCAGCACTGACGCTTGCAATGTTGTTGCTTGTGAAGTTGATGTGTTTACAGCTTCCGTTACTGCAAGAAAGGCATTCACATCTTTATTGATTTATTTTATCATGCCTAGATAAACTTCACATACCTTTAGCTGCCTTCTCTCACAAAGGCAGTGAATTTCTGTTTAAAGCCTGGCCCTTACAGAGCTTTCTTACCCACACATTTTTAAAGAGGATTCAAAGTGCTTATGGTTGGTATCAGAGGGAAGATTTGGCCTGTGGATAATCCACAAGTTGTCAGCTGAAAGTTAGAAGCTGTATCTTCCAGCCGTCCCCTAAGGAAGAGGCGTATGCTCTTTGGGAGTTATATAGAGGTGCCTGGCATGACTGCCAATGGAAGAGGTTAGGGAGGGGAAAGGAGCCTGGAGTAGATGGATGGACGGGTTCACTGTGCTGCTGGACTGGACTGCTAACTAGCACTTTGCTGCATACCTGTTTCATAGGAGAAGGGGTGTAAATTCCCCAGAAAGAAATGTGAGTGACACACAGGAAAACAGCTTATATATTACAGGTAAAGAACTGAAGGGGAAGAGACTCTAGTAGTCTGTGCAATTTTTTCCCCTTTTCTCTGCTGTCCACCCCCAAACCCCAGTGGACTCTTCTTCTCTGCCTAGCTATCGCAGACCATCTTCCTCTGTACCCAGATTTCCAGAGGAAAAAAAGAGCACATGGCAGGCCTTCCTCTGAGGTGTGCAGCAAAGCTTAGGACATATCGGATGAGATGAATAAGTGATATTCCCCAAGGTGAACTTGCCGCCCTTTGTAAGGTGGCTCCTCATAGTTCTCTTCTCCGGAGGGGTGATTTGGAGGCTGAGGGGAGGGGAAAGGGCTCCCTTGGGCAACAGGGATCACTTCCAGCTGCTGCTGGTACAGAAAGAGGTGAGTAGAGTTGCCCAAACAAGGTTTAACTCAGCTTGTCTTGCTGCGCATGGATGGCATACTGCAGGTCCTATGTGCCCCAGGAACACAACTGCCCAAATTGCTGCTGAGGGATCTGGGGTAGCAAAAAAGGTACCTAATCATTTTAAGAGCCCAGTTGTCAATTCTGTAATCCTATACAAACAGAAAGTGCTACTGTCAGATACAGAAGCTCATTTCAATCCCTGACAACAACCTGACGTGTCCTACTACCTCTTCTAGCACTTTTCATGGATAGGAAACATAATAGAATAGGAACAAATCACGACATGACATATCATTTTCCCTGATATGACTTGAGCACTTCTAAATGCAGTGTTCACAGCAGAACTTCCAAAATATAACTTATACTCTCTTCCTCTGCTCTTAGTTTGCTGTCTGTTCACCTGGAATAGCAGTGCCTCAAAGAATGGACCTCCATGGGAGCTTGCTCCACACCCACAAAGCGCTTTAATCTCATAGTGGGCTTCTGGTGCTTTTCTCATAGGCATAAATAATAATACTGCTTTCCCTTCTGTGACAAAAAGCAGCAAGAGAAATTCAGTGAAACATTTGAAGAGCTCATTCACTGTGAGGTGTTGAGCCTTTATTAAATGTCTCTGAAACAAAGAAGAACGTCAGGGTTTTTGAAACATAAAAGAACTGCAACACAATTTGAAAGAGACAGATTCTTCTGCTGTAATAAACATAACACATGCGTACTTCACCTAGCTGTGTCTTATTTACCTCCATTACTAGCACTTCAAGTCTATACATCATTATCATTTCAGGGCTTTGAGCTCCAAAACAGACTCATTAATATCTCTAGTTATCAAAAAAATATAATCCTGTGTCCAAGTTTTCTTCTGTCACCACTCGTTAAATGCAGCAGTCTTCAATACTCCAACTAAAAGAGGAGTGGATATTTATCTCACATGAATGAAATATGGTCAATATTGATTTTTCATAACTACAAAGATATAAAATGAAGATAACTGCATGCATCAGTTGAAGATGTAAAACAGAGTCACAGACTTTTACCATATAGAGCAGCTACTAACGTCTTCATACTTTTAGGACTTCAACTTTGATCTAGTAAAACCAATCACAAACAGAAAAAGAATGCAGCTTTTGAAACTGAAGGCACTGGTGCCACCCCCTCATGCCCAAAAATGAATTTCGACATCAATAGTTTCAAGAAGTTACCAGTAGAATTTTTGCAAAAGATAGCTTTATGCACACGTATTCTTTCCTGTTAACCGAGGCCCAACATTGGCATATCTTGTGTAATACTTCACTGTTAAAGTCCATGTCCTCTTCTGTTGCTCTATACCCATCAAATCAGCTACTCCCTGCTGCCTGATCCCTTAACTGATGCTGTTTCCCAAATTATTCTCAATCTGATGACCTCTTGAACTGTGTCTTAGCTAATGTTTGAATCTGATCCCCCTTGAACCGCTTCCTGAGAGCACAGGAACTCACAGGATTTCAGCCTTTTTCACCTGAAACAAAAAATGCAGCCTGCTCAAATTAACCTTCTCCTTACTAAGATCCCTCAATCCTTTTTTCTCATCAGAGTTTTATATGAGGCCCAGGGAAACATATTGCTACAATCACCTTACATAAAATAATTCACCTAATTTCTCCCATAAGTTGGAAAAGATGAAAGCTAAAAAGGCAATGGGAGCTTCAGAATATCAGATAACAGTGAATTTAAACTCTTACCAGATTCTAATGTTGATGCAGAAACGGTTGCACTGACATTACTGTCTGGAATGCCATCTTCTGAAATAAACACAGAAAGAATCGTATTACTTCAGCCACCTTCCAGATCTATTTAGCATTATACAGGCATATAAGGCAGAGAGCAGCAAAGACTCTCCTGGAAAATCAAGTTCAGAAGCCTATTAGCAGAAGCAACCAAATCATACAACTCTGCTAGCAACCTTTTCAAGCTGTATCCTAAATTTCTTAGCCTTGCCCTCACTGCTGTAATGGGGACCACCTGCTATGGCCTCCCCCCTTGGACTGCGAGTTTTTTTTCCAACAGGTATTAGTGTCTCTAAGACTAGTTTTGGAAAAAAACCTGGAACAATTAGAGGTTTTTTGCTAGTTCCTCCTCTCCTTGAGTACAACCACAGTTGCTCTGGGTGTTCAGGGTGAGGGGATTAGCTAAAATACCTGGTTGCAGGAGTAAGCACCCATTCTCCTGCCTTGGAGGAATAAAATTGTACTAGCTCCCCGGCTAGTACGAGCACTTTAGGAGGGGTTTTCAGCATCACCCTGAACCCTGTATGTGAGGGGAAGAGGAGGATTCACAGACTCTGGCTTAGGAAGCACCAAGTTGAGTAATGACTGACTCTCCCCACTGCCCTCAAGGCAGTGCTCCAACTGTTGGGAGTTTACTACAGTAAATGATGCCAATCTTAAAAATCCTAAGTCAAGTTATTAGGTGAAAGTCTCCAATATTACAAAATAAACCAGCCAAAAAAAAAAAAACCACTCCAAAACAACCCACAAAACCAAAAGCAAAGTAATTTCTATATCTTCTGGCTGTGTTGAAAAGTATAACAGCATAACTCAACTAGAATTTTGGCTTCAAATAAAATTTTCGGTCTTATTTCTCATGTGTTCATATTTTTCTACTAAAAGAAGTTAAGGGGATGATGAAGAGGGTGAAAAACTACATTGAATCGGAAACAGTGGCATTTCACAACCATTTTACACCATTGTGAGAAAAGGACAGGTACATTTGGGGAGGAAGAGATCAGCTCTACGACTGAATGGGAGAGCAAAATGGCGCAGAATAATCCCCCAGTACTTTCAGCTTTGGAGCATGACATCCTGTCATGCTGCATTAGCATGCTGTAATATAGACATTGCAAAACTGAGTCAGGACAGCATGTCACCATTCTTGTGTGACTCCATTCATGGTAATATCTGCTGGCATTCTCTCTTTTTTTGGCTACAGGGCAGAACAGTCAGCTTTGTTCCCTTTGCTCAGCGTGCTGCGCTCCGATTAACATTTCACGAGCACTACCCGAGGCCTGCCAGAGTCACAGATCTAACCTGGAAAAAAATAAAATACATAATACAATTGCAGGAGCTTTGCAGGGACATCTTAAGGCCCAGTCAGATGAGCCCTTACAACTCCTCTTCAAGCAGTGTAAGGTGTTACCAGCCCTCTTGGCACCTGTGCACTTCTAATGGGCCTCAGCTGGGGTTTTGCCCCTTCCCAGTGAGACCCACTGTCTTGGGCATCTCATCTAGGTACGCCTTCGCAATGCCTCCGTCACAGCATGTGTTGGCCCAGTTTGACATAGCTATATCCCATATCAAATTAAATCAGTTCCCTATGGGCTTGTTGTTGCCCCAGCCCTACTCTCCAGGACACATCAATACAGTCAGGCTACGCACAGCCCTTTGCCCCATGCATTTAAAGTACTGTTTTTCCTGCCATTTAGTTACCCAGTCAGAATAATGCTTCATAACCCACACTTGAAATACTTTGAAAACAAATTTCATCTAAATAGGCCAAAAAGCAATCATATTTCCCTAAACAACAAGCATTTTTCCATCTTTTCATTCTCATTACGAGCTGCTGACAAAGCTCCTGTAAATCCTCACGCCACAAGGCCACAGCACTAAACAAGAATGTTTTTCCAACAGTGCCTACATTTCATATGGTTTGTTAGAACATCTCTCAGTAACTACCATGTCTGTAACACCAGCTAAATTCACTAGGTGGCCAATTAGCTCGTTCCCTAACTCTTCCTTTAGCTCAACATGAGAGATCGGCTCGTTGGTCTAGGGGTATGATTCTCGCTTCGGGTGCGAGAGGTCCCAGGTTGACAGACTGAGAGAGCTGGGGTTGTTCAGCCTGGAGAAGAGAAGGCTCCGGGGAGACCTTATAACAGCCTATCAATACCTGAAGGGAGCCTACAGAAGAGCTGAAGAGGGGCTCTTTGTCAGGAAGAGTGGTGACAGGACAAGGGGCAATGGTTTTAAATTGGAAGAGAAGAGATTTAGATTAGATATAAGGAAGAAATTCTTTACAGTGAGGGTGGTGAGGCACTGGAACAGGTTGCCCAGGGAAGTTGTGGATGCCCCATCCCTGGAAGTGTTCAAGGCCAGGCTGGATGGGGCTTTGAGCAACCTGCTCTAGTGAGAGGTGTCCCTGCCCATGGCAGGGGGGTTGGAACTAGATGATCTTTAAGGCCCTTTCCAACTCTAGCCATTCTATGATTCTATGATTCAACATGACCTTGTGGAAAGCCCACTGCAATACTTAGGTCATTCATCCTTTAAAGGCGTTCCATTTAATAACCATGTTGATAGGCCGAGATTTCCTCAAAACTAAAAAAAATTGGGAATTTAAGTCACAGTTTTGTTATGATTCACAATTTGCTGATTTTATCACAGGCTAGATATAAACAAAGGTAAATTCGATTAGCAGAGTACGATAAAGTGGAGTTTTATGAATTAATTGTTTTCTTAAAATGGTGGATAATTAAGTATACTTTAAAAACAAGTTGAAAGCAACATGCTAAAATGCTTAAAACTAGCCAGGATTTCGGGGGAAATTGGTTGATTAAAAGAAGCGACAGCATGTGTGGCTTATTATGCTCTTATTTGCAATGTTAAGTTGTGACTAAGGAGAATCCTACGGGGGATAAAAGCAAGAGATCAAAAATGATTGAGAAAAGAACTTTGGCACATTAGATACTGTTGCTAGACAGAGAAAGATTAATTTTCCTGCTCATGCCAGGTTGGTTGCAGCCTCAGATGATGGACAACCAATTAAGTTACAATTGCATGTTTTTCAGCAAATTTAGACACGGTGACCGCTTTGATATGAGAGCACCTCGATGTACTCTGATGTGGGAGTAGCCAAAATCTATTCAGCAACTGCTCCCACACACAAACCTCTCCCATTTGCTGTGCTCCCTGGCAATAAACCCAGCCAAAAGAGCGTAGGTGACATGGGATGTAGCACTCTTGTGTCTGGAGAACACACGCAGAGCTAAAAGCTGCTCAGATGTGACAGAGGGCTGAATAACGGGATGGTGGTGGTGGTAAGATCCAAAAAGAAAAAAAAAATAAAAATGTTTAAAATTAGATAACAAGGCAAGAAGAAATCACAACTGGGAGAAAGATAACAGGGCAGGAAGAAGATGAGGAGGGAAGGGCAGGAAGGCCCAGAGACAGTTAGACAATAAGGGTGACAGGGAAAAATAAGAAGGAATTTAGAGCTCAAAAAATATTTGACCGATGGCCACAAGGCCAAAATGAAAAAAGAGAAACTGTTGGGTTTTTTGGTTCTGTTTTTTTTTCCTTTCAGGTTCACAGAATTTCCATTTATTGTCATTTCTGACTTGGATTTAAATTGTACATTTGTTCTAAAATTAAAGCGACGGTGAAATCAAAATTTGATCTTCAGATATGATTTTGAAATGAACAAACTGAAACACTGAACTTCCTTTCTTTTTTAAAATTCAGGAGTCCCTGAATTCAGCCAGGGCTGACCAACAGCCACAGCTGTCCTCAAACTGCAGCTTTTGATGTAGGCTTCAGTCTCCAAAGTTTGAGCTTGGAGCTCTCATAATTTCTTTCCTCTGTCTCACTCATTATTTTTACCTTTAAACTGGGAAGACTAAGATAAGCGAGTTTTGACCTTGTGCTAATTAGATGCCTGTCACTGCTATAATCAAGAGAGAAAAAAAGCAGACACGACTGCATGATATTACATCAGTAGTTCTGTTTATACCCTACAGGATACTACAGGGCACAAACCACTAAGTTTAAAACACCACATGAAACAGCTCATACCAAAGTGAATGCCAAAAAGTCAAAACAAAACCATTTTAAAAGATTAATAGACCATTCAAAATATATATTGATTATATTCATTACATGAATTAGTGAATTTAAATGCTGTCTGTGCACAGTATTTTATCATCAATATCTGATTTTGAAAAGAAATTATTTTTATGGAAAAGCAACTATCACTACAGTAATGGTGAAATAGCCTGTCTGACACTTTTTCACTTGACCTTGCACTAGGTAGGCAGGAGTATATGTTCATATTAAAAACCCTCCATCCAGATGAGGCCAGAACTGAAGTACTTGGTCCAGGTTTGGAAGGGTGTTGAGAAGGTTGTGGATGCCTGGAGTGGGGCTTAATGGAGAACCGTAAAAATCATCAGGAGTCTAGAAAAAAATGACCTCTCGAGAAGGATTGCAAAAATTGCGTTTAGCCCGGAGAGGGAAAGATTAACAGAAGCCACGATAGCAGCACTCAAGTAGGTGAGGAGCTGCAACAAAGACAAAGGAATAAAGTTCTCATTACATCCACTGACGATGAAACTAGAGATAATGGACAAGGGAAATTTACACTAGCAACTCAATGCCTGCGTCAAGCTGATGGCATAACAGCCAAACGCTAGTGTTTTAACAATTTTCTTGATGAAGATGCAAGATATCCCCACTCAAAAACCAGACCAATACCAGCTGTAGCTGGGAGCAATTACCAAAGAGGTGTCCTGAGAAACCCGTACATGTCAATACCCTGTTTCAAGGCTATAAAGCAGAATCTACAGATGGCATTGTTATGTTTTTTGGTGGTTTTTTTTATTGTATATTACTTTATTTTATGTTTGTTTGTGTGACCCTGGGCCTTTGCAATTATACACAAGTCATGGGGAAGTCAAAGTTGCTTTCTTGCTTTCTATCTTTCCACACCATAAGAAAGAAACAGTGATCTTTCTCCAGGAAGCAAATAATAATTCTGCCAGCCCCCACGACCACGATAAAGCCTCCTGTAACAGCTGCTCCACCAGTATCTGTGGGAAGACTGTACACTTCATGTGACATTTTGTCCTTTCTGGAGAAAGTTATAGCTGTCCTTGTGAGAAAAGCTGGCACTGATATTCTCGGAGGTCCTAATAAATAGCTGCTGCGTGACAATGTACACAACCTGTTTACTCTTACCTTGGAGCTCTGTTGTCTATTATGTTTTCTCTTTCATTTTCATTTATTGCTGCTTCATGTCTTCTTTCTCTTAGCTGATCTTTCCCCAGGCCCAGTGTAGTTCTCGCAATTATCTTATTTCTGTTTTTACTTCTCACCTATCTTTCTTTTCTGGTTCATGACGTTCTACCCTAAACCTTGAAATAAATTTCTTTCTTCTTTCGCAATGCATTTTTGTGTAAAGGGTCTGGCATCCTCCAAAGAAAAAAAAATAATGGTTTGCCTTGATGAGTAGTTCCTCTCCCATCAACCAGCCATTGCACAAACACCGCTCCCATGTGCGGAGAGCAAAAACAAGTTTTGGACACTGCTCAAGCCCTATTCATGCCCTCCAACAGAACTCAAGTGCACCTCAATAAATTAATTTAGGGATCAAACTTAAGGTTTAATTCCTGATGCAGAAATAGGCCTTCTACATGGGCCTTCTACCTGGTGAGGTTTAGTATTTAGGTGCTTTCCAGCTTTCTTCCTCACTAACGTTTTGTGGAGACCCAGGTTGCGCTTCTCCCCCAGCTGAGGGGAAGGCGGCAGAGTGCTGTAAGCAGTGGTTGGAAACCCCAGGTCCAGTCTCCTGCAGAACTTCAAGATAATATTCTGCTAAGACACATATAAAGTAGCTTTAACGTAACTGCCATCAATGCTTATGGCTGGTTTGTAACAATATGGTGCTGGCCAATTTCCCCAAGGTTCCACCCAACTTCCTGCATGTCCATGTCTGTGGCATCCACGCTGCAGTGCTGTGCTACCATAGTGTGTGAGCTTGCCAATTTACAGCTCTCCTGGATATATCATCACAAATAAGATAAATGGCTACAACTCTGGAGTACAGATTACTCCCTTCTGCCCAGTATGACTATGTAGAATAATGCGGTTTAATTAGTTTAGATAGACCTTCTGGAACTTAATCATCTGCCTCATTCAGACCAGCTTGGGTATTTCTATGTGTTTTGCCACATAGACGCTCCCTGTGTCCCATTTTCCAATCGATAAGAGGAATAACAGTATGTTCTTATTTTCTAGAGGACTAGAAAAAAACTGCAATGCAGAATGGCACCACATTCTAGCATTTATAGAGTTACGCATGAAACAGAGATATTTGCAGGTCAAGATCTCAACTGCATCTTCAGATTTTATTATTTTGATCTTCCATATGGATACAAGCCGCAACGTTTGCATTTGCAACTGATCTCAGCTTTCTCAACATTTTGCTTTGGACCATGTGTTCAGTGCAGAATCAACCCTCTGAAAATACTGCAGAAAGCCGTAACGTAGGACAGAGCAAGGAATGGGAATAATTTTAGATAACTGTTGTTATTTCAGTCCTCCCTCTGCATTTCTGCAGTTCATTTTACTTCCACTAGATACAGCTTTTTCTTCCCCACATTCTAAGTGCACAAATAAGAGCCACCTAATACCGAGAGAAATGCATTGCCAGGAAATCTGCCAGGTTCAAGACAGGCATGTTTCTAAGAGTAGAAGGGTGCATCTACAGTAGTTTGATAAATCTTAAGAACAGTCATCCCTGTAGTACTTTCATCTGGAGTATTTTGTTAAGACTGAAATTGTGACATCAAACAACAGTGTTGAATTGTGGTCGTAGGTTAGTCGCTGGTTGGCTAAAAATGACTAACCCGTACTACGCAAACTATTTGGAAAATCAGTAAGCACTGCAAAAAATCTTAGAGGAAGCATACATGCCTCCAGATTGCAAAAACTTCCACTTGGGATGTACTGTTAGAAGAGACTTAAGTGCCATTTTAACAGTATTGCTCAAAACCATGAAACCATCAATTCCTTTCATCCTGTTCAAAACTTCTAAGATCACAAATAAAAAATTTATGAATTTAACATTCAAGAATTAAAAAATAATAAAATAAAATATTAAAACCCTGCAGATATTGTGTTCTAAAAGAATTAATTTGATAGAAGCAATAGTCTTTCTAGTACATTTAATCCTAAAGGACTCAAACTTTATATCTTTCCTCTGTAGTCATATCAGCTAGATTTTAAGTGGGAATCAAGGTTCTGATGTAATCCAGTGAATGGCTGGAGCTGATAACAGTGTGTGGTAAAGGATATTAAATTAAACAAAGCCATTTGCAAACTTCATTAATTTGAAGCAAGCTCAAAGAAAAATACACAACTTTCACATCTTCATATTCCTTCAGTATGCTAAAGCAATACACAAGGCATGTCATGCCTCACACACACTCAGATGTGTTTGTAATAATATCTGCACACAACTATTCTCACTGTGATACCACTTGGTGTAAGGAAAGCTGCATCCCTAATAACAGTCCCATGGTGGATCACCGCCACTGCAATATCATCACAAGTTAAGAATTGCAAAGTTTTTTTCCAGCCTGGTCTCACAACGCTTTTGCACTTCTGCAAATGCTCTTAACACAGCCTCCTGAAATACAAGCCATTTTTCTCCTCAGGATTTTCTTTCTTGTGAATATCTTACAATAGCAACTATAAGGACTACGTGGACCCTGAACAAAGTACACCAGTCATGTTTAAGGTGAACCCCTGCGAGCTGTAGTCAGATACTACAGGCCATGCTAAAAACCATAAGGCAGGGAGAGAGACCATGTTCTTCGGTGCCTGATGCCAACCAGCTGGAAGCCTCTGACTGCTGCTGCCTAGGGAGGTGGGAAACCACCTCCCGTTTGCCAAGCTGTTACTTTCCTTTCAGTCACGCCTCTCTTCAGCAGCAAACGGAAAACATACTATACAAATCCTACATGTTGAGATCTTCTATTTAAGTTCAACTTTCTGCTTCTCCAGTGTAGCTCCTGGTCCTGGTTTGTAGGCTGCTGTAACATGACAGAGAGGACCTGCTACAAAACAGTGGGAAGAAACACGGGCAGGAGCATGGGGGAAGACACCAAGGCAGGAAGGAGAAGCTCCTGGGCCAGAAAGGCACAGCACCATTCTTGGAGAAAGCAAAAGCACAAGAAAACAGGAGAAAGAGGAAGATGTTAGGGAAGGGACAGCATAAATTCAAAGCCCCGTAGCTGGAAAGGGAGACAGTGACAGGGCTGCTCCTGCATGGCCTGAGAATGAACAGCAGCAACTGGGGCAATGTGGGACTTGGGCTCTGCAGAGGGAACTTGGGCTGGAGGCGCCCAGCAGCAAGAGCTGAGGAGAGGAAGGAAAGGGCGGGAGCTGCCGCAATTTCTCCAGCAGGGAACAGGGAGAAGGCAGGAAACGCAGCTTTGGTGCCAGCGCTGCCCCAGTGCTCCTCTTGCTTGCCCAGGCGTGTGGCTAGCATGACCCAACACCAAGCGCTAGCAGACAGCTGCCAGGAGTTACTAATTCCCCAGGCAAACAGCACCGTTGCCACAAAGCCTGCCCAGAGCACCCAGCAAACAGCCTCTGCACAGGGAGCCACCACACCGAGAAATACCGAAAAAGCAGCTGCCGAGGACCGGCCCCAGCTAACATGGCTGTAGGTTGTTGAGGGCTCCCCCTTAATGAAAAAAGTATTGAGGAGGGTTGGACGAGTGACTCCGTGTTTTATTGAGTACTAAAAAAAACCCAAGCACAGCATGCTTTGCCTCTCTGCACATGTGGCCATAGAAATTGGGGAACTTACTAGCCAGTTTCATGGTTTCTTTTATTGACTCAGAAGAAACGCAAACTCCCTATCAAGGGCTTTTAATCACAAGCTTTCTCAGTGCACTTTTTGCTCTTATGTGAAGTTTGGTGGATATCTTTATTACTGTGTTCTACAGAGGGATGAGCACATTGTTTGCACTCCATAAAATAATAAATGTGCTCAGCATGCTCATCAGCACTCCAGCCTGCCTTGGACAAAGGCTCCAAGCTCTGTGCTTCTCTTTATTTAAACCTGTTAAATCTATTTAATAGGTTTTAATTAAACCCTTTAAAGCTATTTAAATCACCAGATTGTCACCCTTTGATGGTGATATATTTGTCTGTCCATGTGTAAGATAAAAGGTAGGAGTTACTAAGGGTTATTTTATAGTATGAAAACTAAACTGCCACCCCTCCTTATGTTAGTCATGCTATATCAATTTGAAAATATCTTTAATGGGTGCAGTTTTATATAGAAAGAGATTTTTACATATTCTGCATTGCTGAGTAGAAGAAGAAGAAGAAAGAAAGGAGAGCCCCTTCCCCTGCAACAGGAAAGAACAGGAGCGTTGGTGTAAGTCACCCCCACCCAGAAAGCCAAGAGAAAACTATATCCTTCTCTGGGTAATGCTTACAATGCTTTTTCCTTACCATGCTATTTGCAAACCTATTTTTGTTTCCCAGGAAAGAGTGTGTTTGGGTAGGGCAGATATGAAACAGTCAGAGGGGAAGCTGGGCCCAGGTCAATCGGTAGCTCTTCTTTGCAGTTAGTAAAATGATAGTTCTGCTCTATGTTTGTGATCCAAATGCATCTGCAGCAACATGACTAATTGTATAATTCAGGAAAGGGTCACTGTAGTGACTGCTATGATATATTTATTTTTAGCACATCCTGGATCAGCCTAGACACCCATTTCAGCCACACCCGCCCATGCCACACTGTTCCTGACAAAGCTCTGAAAGCCTCTGGAGCATCAAAAACCTGTTCCCATCAGAAAAATTCTGTGGAAACACTGTGAACTGCTTTTATAATTAATGTAATTCCATGCTCAATGAGTCCCTCTTCATCTTTTCCACATTGCCTAGAGAACAAAGGTTAAATGACACAGAATATCCCAAAGGGAAAGCCCAAAATCAGCTTTGGAAGCCCAAAGTGGAGTACAGTGTCATTTGAGATAGGTTATATGCAAAGATGGAAGATATACTTTGAAAACACCTGATTTCTGTAACTGGCATATATAGCTGATGAAGATCTCCTTGTCTGTGAGTATCTTGCAAAGCTGATTGGTAGAAATTCAAAATAACCTGAGTATTCAATCTGATACAATTGCTAAGCTCAGTTGTGAAACTGAAATGCTTTTCTCACATGCTTTATGTTCAAAAGTAGGAATTAAAAAAGCAAAGCTGTTACTAGGAGAGCACTTGAAGCAGAGGGTCAGCACTGAAGACCTTACACTATCAAAGAGCAGTGGAAACTGCTGTGATAGCCACACCAGCACCCACGCTGACAACCATCTTCCTAGTGGAGCAGAAAGTGGACCATAATCAGGATGCTCAGGCTTGTCCAAACTCTGGGTCTCAGTCAGTGCACTGGGAAGTCACAGTGAGCTGGGAGCTGATCATCTTATGTTGGTGAACAGCTATAGACATCATTTGTATTTTTATTGGCAATTAGCGTAATGTTATTCCCCACGACAATTACAACTATTGCGAATGAGTTGTTCACCCCTTCATTCCTAATCAAAAGCCTTCTGCTCTTCTGCTTTGGCCATTTCTTCCATACACAACCAATCCTCATTTTCCAGTTTTTGCCAGTTTTTGGAAATGCAAGGTGAATGTAATTAGGGAGGAAGCAGACAGTGCACCACAAGAAAGCGTCACTAAGCCAATAAGATAAATTGTGCACTACTTCATCTAAATTCAACAGCATTGAGACGCACTAGCCACATGACACCATTAGCACAGGGAATGGCTTGCAAAGGGAAATGATGGATTCCTCTGAAGCCATTTGAACTAGACAGGATAAGATGTGCATAGACCCAAAAACCAGTCCTGCACTGGGTGATATTTTGCCTCTAATACCTGTGCTGTGTCCTACCCTTGCTGTCATCAGCACATCTTGGCAATTGGGTTATTTGGCATAAATCTTTAAGAAGTTCTTCCTCTTGTTACATGTTAGAAACTACTCTAGTGAGTTGTTGCAAGTGAAGCCCAACAGTTTCATAAATACATTCACTGCCTTCTGAACCACAGCAAACATATTAATAAACTACTCTAGTAAGAAAAAAACCTTCCTAAAGATAGGCTATTACAATAGAGCAGCTTTAGGTTTTCTGGGCAGCCAGCTTTTGGATAATATTCAAGATCTGTATGTTTTGTGGCAAAGCAGGCTTTAAATTCCATAGGATGTCCAGAAAGCCCCGTAATTCAAAGAATTCAGTAGTTGTCAGAAAGAGATTTTAACAGTCCTGTGCAGAAATGAGTAACTGCAATGGAATTGCATGTTGGCCCCAAACATTTATTTCGACATGCCACAGACTTCAGCCTTTATGACCGTCTGTAGGAGTCAAGGGGAAATGAAGTGTGGACAACTTGGTAGGCGTTTCAGGGTGCCTGTAATTCCTGAACAAAGAAAAAGCTCAAATTTTGGCTTTTGGGGACTTTGAATGGCAGTGGAAGCATTAGCCATGTATCATATCCAAAGTCACCCAAAAGTCATCTCTACCGGATGTGACATGGGGAATTTGGGGGTGAAAACATTTGAATTTCTTGTTTCTTGCCAGACCAATCCTCAACTTTTTGCCATTTCACCTAACAATGTTTGGTGATATTTTTACTTCCATAGCTCCTGCATGAGTTTGCAAACACTTGTGTTTACATCATCTATTATTGCTGTGATATATAACCCATGCTGAGACAAGGAGGGATAATTGATCTGTCAAAGAAGATGATTTCAGAACTGTCCTTACACTGGATTACATAGCAGCACATGCATTAACATTTAGAAGGTTATTAACAGTGTATTTCAAATGAAAGCCTAGACTCAATGTTGAGCATGCAAAGAAGTGGGAAAACTAGTTAAAAAATGAAGGAATATATGGGTCTCTTATCACTTCAAATAATTATCAGGCAATGAAAACACACCTCAACAAATAAGTAAGGTATTTTACAGAGGAAAATAATGTGAATCCTTGGCCAGCCAGGTAGATAAATCTCCTGGCACTGTTTTCGTCAGACTAACTAAAATCCAAAGCTTTTGCCATTCTGAAGAGTTGTTGCATCAATAGCCAAACCTGTCAAGTCCAAATATGATATTAATCTCCTGTTAAAGATTATGAAAGAAGAAATCTGCGAGAAGCATAAACACCTCATTAATATAATCAGGGATTTAACTGATTTAACCCTATAGTTTTGATTACATCCACTCAAACCAAGTACCACACTGAGAAATCATGACATTAAGACAAACTGAATGTGCTTTTTAGAACGATTACATATCTCGTAGAAATCTTCAGACAGCAAGGCTGGTGTAGTGCTCCCATCCCGGGAAAACGCATAATTTAATTGGAGTGATAAGACAAGGCAGAAAGGTTACAGCAGATAAATATGATGCAAAACTGTGTTTTGAGTGAAACCAGTGAGATGACTTGCTCTGTGGTTTCAGCAACCAGACATGCGTTGCTATCTACAACATGCAGCTAACACCCAGGAGCATGTTAGTGCCACTGGAAAAAAAGAGATTAAAACTTGTTGTAAAAATACTCCATTGATAAATTGGCTAGGATTTTCATCTGTACCAAAGTCAAGCAAGGATCCACCTTCCACATAGAAGCAGGCAGAATCCTTGTCCTGTTACTAGTTTGAAATGTAATTTTTGGAGCATTAGCTAGTCAGTCTGGCCTGAAAGGGGCTGTTGTCTAGCCTGGCTGCTGAGAAAAAGAATCATAGAACAGTTAGGGTTGGAAGGGACCTTAAAGATCATCTAGTTCCAACCCCCTTGACATGGGCAGGGACACTTTCCACTAGACCAGGTTGCTCAAAGCCCCATCCAGCCTGGCCTTGAACACTTCCAGGGATGAGGCATCCACAACTTCCCTGGGCAACCTGTTCCAGAGTATCACCACTCTCAGAATAAATTCATTTGGAATTAATTTGGACCCTCCAAACCAGGCTCTAGTACATGTGTGTGTGGCATCAGAGGGCTTCCTACCCCCTTGCTGCCTCTCCTGCAAGGGGACAATACCCCAGCAGATCATACCTGTTGAATTTTGTTCCCTTACAGCCCTTATATCAGCAAGTGATCATTAGAGCACAGCTTTCTCACATGGGGAGGTAGGTTCAGGAGGCACAGTGTAGAGATAGCATCATATTAAATTGTGTCAAACCACTTTTCCTATTGTAGGTAGGTCTGGCTGATACAGAGTGCCGCTGTAAGGGCATCCAAGGATCCACTTTCACAAGATGAATGCAAAGGTATCACTACCTGATAGATCACGTGCTGGGACAATAACAGTGGCTTGCATGGCAGGACATGGTGCAACTCAGGATTTCGATTCTTCTGTTTAAATCTGGGACACCTATTTTTAGAGTGCTAGCTGAAACCAAAAGTAAATGTTTGTCTTCTAGGGGAGACAGGTCTTTATTTGTTCACTTGTATTTGGAAATAACAGCTGCTACACACACAAATCCAACATAGCCTGTTTACAGAATTGCAAAAGAAAACCATTAAAGCTTCTTCCTTGAGTTGTCTCAGCAAACAATACAAACAAACAACACCCACCACCCCTTCATGAAGAACACAAGTAATAAGGATGCCTTTCCCATGTGATTTTACTGTGTGGCCTTACTTATCTTTAGACTGTGACATTAGCCTGGCCACTGAATGGTACCAGTTAAAAACACTCCCCTCCCTAGGTTAAGAGTTTCTTAAAGATTATTTTTTATTCCTATTTTTGCAGATTTTTCACACAAGACTCAGATGTATAAACAAGCAGAGACCAAATTGAAGGTCCTTTCGTATTTAGAAAAAAAAAAAAACCTAACAAAACCAAAACAAAACATAAGCCTCAGCAGATGTTTTTCCTAATTTATAAAGGAGTAAAGTTTAATGTGAACTCTACACTTTCATCCAGATAAAAGAGACGGCTAAATAAAAGAGAAAACATTCTGGTACATTTTCAGAAGAGACAACCATTTGTTGGGCATGTTATATGCCATTATGTATTCTCAGTTTTGGAGCCGAATGCTGCAGGCAACTTGCCCTTCAAATTCAGTTTCTATTTATTTTGGCTGCAAATCATAATCTCCTTATCAAGCAGGTATCAAGCCATCTGTTTCTATCCTCAGTAAATGCAGTAAACTTGCATTTGGGTTTAGGGCTAGAAGCAGCAATCTTCTTCTGCCCAGTAATAAATACACCTTTAAAATCCACTAGGCAAAACTGGCCCAGTGAGAAAGCTCTAATGAATGAAAGGAATGTGGCAGCAGGGAAAAAAAAAAGGAAGAAAGAATGAATGAAAAAGTCTGTACAGAAACAAAAACTCAGTAAAAGGCCATGGTAAGCTCCAGCACAACAATTTGATTTTTGAGAAAGCTAGTCTTACAAACTGCTAGGAACGGTGGAAACATCCAAAACATTTTTTTCCCCCCAACGGGCAAACTCTCAAGACATTCAAAGTTTGGGTTCAAGCAAGCTAAGGGTGTAAAAAAGCAGCTGGTTATCTAAAGCCTATTCACATTTCTCAAATTTTCAGAGATGAGACACCAACCCAACTGTGACAGTCTGTGCCTTGCTGGTCTCTCCCAGAGCACAGCCATGAATAATAACCCAGCATGAGGGGAGACCATCCTCAAAAGCTTTAACTATTTAAAATGGTTTAGTTAGTATTTAATTTTAAAAATGAATTTTTTAAAAGACTTGGAGGCTTGTGAGCTGAGAGCAGAGACGATGGAAAAGGAAAAGGCTATCCATCTCCTCTAGTTAACAGCAACAAGAGCAGAGTTCAAATGTATGTAATCACTACAGGAGCCCTGTTTTAGTGGAACTTTTCTCAAGCTATCAGCCTGGGAGCCAGGATTAATCTACTGGGTTGTAGGGTTGGGATGATGTCCCAGGCTCCACAGCATCCCCTTAATGGGGAGGGGGGTTGAGAAGCACATAACTTAGGGTTGATCCACAGTGTAATGGAACAGTTCCAAATTGCTTCGGTGGCCTATGAGCCAGGCTCTCAATGCAAAGATTTGCTCCTACCTTTCAAAAATGAAAAAGCATCTTTGGTTTTTTGTAGTGCCATCAGTTTTGACAAGGGCACTCTTGGAGAAAGGTACTGCTAGCTGTCAACAGGGGTCACTAATCAGACATTAATAAACACACTGACCGTACCACTACAACACAAGACAGTAAGTTCCAGCTCCCCCATTTGAGTGCATAACCTGATTGGATCTAGACTGATGCTAAGAGGAGCACAGACCCACTCTTTTCTGCTATCATTTCTGCAAGAAAGAAACCTAGGTGCCTGAGTGAGAAGGAAGGTGTGGTGTGCTACAAGCACTTTGTGGAGGACATCTGCTATGCTATGTAGCCATAGCCATGTTGTATTACAAAGCTAAGGCACAGGAAGATGTAACCTTTGAGCACTTAGATTATAAATACATGCCAGTTCCTCTCCTATTTTAGAAGAGCAAACTTCACCTTTACACATTTAAAAAGTAATTACATCTTAATGCAGACTCGAGCATTTATATTTGATTACTGTCCTTTGGCAATATATTTGACCCATTCCAGTGTTGTCTGTTTTTTAAAGCTTGAAATGCTGTGAAACAACCCAGAAAGCATTGAAATATGTTTTGGACCAGGTAAGAATAAAGGGCAATATGCCAGCAGGACTGAACACCTTGAGATGAGCATGAAGGAACTCCTGCTTTAAGCATGTTATTTAGCTCTCAAAGATTTGAGAAAAGCTTCGAGAGGAGGGACAAGTTGTCAGGAGGCTACTGGCCTCCCTATCTGTACATAACTGAGCCTCTAGTAATTTTCTGACAGAGGGTAGATCCCATCAAAACATTAGGGACTTCTGAGGATGCAAGATCCCATGATGAATTAGAAATTTACCAAGAAAGCACAGCCAGCATACAGGCTGAAGGCAAGGCATGAAATTTGGAAGCCCCACAGGAGACTTAGTACGTTCTTTACTAACCACAGTGAAAACATCCTTGTCCACTTCTGCATGATTTACAAAAGACACAAAGACAAGCAGCTTGTGTGTATTATGTGAAGAGGCAGGCTGCAAGCCCACACATTACTTGTCTTGGTAAGCTTTGAAGACAAACTACCCCAAAACCTGGAGGAGGGAGTATTATAATGCCGGGGTGTGATTTGACCTTCACTAAATTTTACTGAGTGTAATTTTAAAATATGAAAAATGTTTCTAAGCAACTGGAGAAATTTCTTGCCGCTGTCTCCAATGCTCAAAAAAGGGAGACAGCACAAGGAAGACTGGCATCAGCCTCCTTACCATCTATTTCTCTCTTCAGATTATAGGATCCTGCCATTACAGCCCAGATGTCCAGGCCACTTTAGCAATAACAAACAGTGGAAATCCAAAGGCTTTGGTCCAACCTTATATAACGGACAATAAAACTGCTTCTATCTTAAGAGATGATGCATGGGTTAGCCTGAAGGAGGCTTGACCAGATTACGTTCTTTTACTTTCACAAGGTAGAGACATACCCCACATTTTCCCAAAAGAATTTCACTACCATGTCTACCTTGCAATAAAGCATTTTAAAAAAATACTTTTACAGAACCAAAATTGTTCAGAGCAAATATATCCTATATGAAATTTGCTTATTCACTGTCATCAGTTCTGCCCTGTTCATATCACGCAGAGGAGACAAAATTCTTTTTAAAGAAAGGATTGTATAAAATTGATAGAATTCCTCCCACCTTTGCATGTTGCTTTCTGATAAGCTTTATGGACTGTTGTGTTAAATATGGTCCTTTTGATCCAACTCCACTTTGCTTTTCAGAAGTTGGGAAATTAAAGGTTTAACAATGACAGGAAGGCTATTTTTACTAGGAGTAGCAGACAGAGAATAAATAGTACCTCAACACAGATTTTCAGGGCTTGTACTTACTTAACATAGTTTTAAAAGCAGTTCTTTCTGTGGCACAGTCTTATTTTTAATCTCCTTTATTGATTTTTTTTTCTAACAGCAGTGAGCCCAAGCAATAGCATAAACTACACCACAAAAGACATTTCTAGATTTTAACACATAATCTGAGCAAAAGTTGATTAACTTTTTTAGATCAGTTAATCTAGTATTATCATTTTTTTAACTTGTGATTCACAAAATCCCTTACAGGCAATCTATAGCATTTGTGGAAACTTCAGTTATAAGTATTCACACCAGAGGGTCAGCAAATGAAAATACAGATAGAAAGCAGATCTGACTTCAAATGTATCTTTTGACAAAGGTGATGATAGACTCTGGCCCTTGTTACAGTTTCTCTCAGCCTTTCACATTCTACTAATTAATTCCACTGTAAAAGCATGACCTTTCAAGCTAAAGAATAATGAAAACAGCAGTTCAGTGACCATATGAACACCACAAAGTTTGATTTAATCTGTGCACTCGAGAATCACTTTTAAAAGATATTGCACTCAGTAACTAATATTGTCCTTGGGCTTGCACCCCTCATTATTTGACACTCAATAAATGCTGTAAGCACCTATATCCTTGGGGCAAAACTAAGATAATTTCTGAGAAATACCCTTGGCCAAACATTGCTGGCATAGTGCCAAGGAAATCCATCAGGATGGATCTGATTTGCAAGAGCATTATTTGCAAAATCTGACAGACATTTCAATTCCCCCTTAAAGCCATTTCTACAAAAGATGCTTTATTTCAAAGAAGAAAACCAGAACAGAAAACCTTTGTAAATATACCTCTGCTTTTAACTCCTCTCAGATTGAGGAGCTTCATGACACCTAGAAAGAGAGCTGTCACAAAAATACAATGGCAGGAAAGTTTTTCACAGAACACATATAACTCAACTACCAGTTTGTACCTTCTTCTCCTCCAACACACAGTCTTTCAATCACTGCACTAAAAAAAAAAAAAAGCATCCAGCTACTGACAGCTAAGCTTTTGCTAGCAAAACACCCCACGAATGTGACAAGTCTATCCAAAAAAGCCAAAGAACTTACCTCCCACAGCAAAAACACAGAGTACAGCTAGGAAAAAGAAGGCGATCCCCAGGAGCTTCATGCTTGGTGGTGGTGGTGGTGTCAGCTCTCCCTTGCACAGCTGGGCAGGGAGTGCTCTCTCACTCTGAGGCAGGCCTTAATTACTCCATGGAAAAAGGTGTGTAGAGACTGTGCCTAGTCACTGCCCATTCCTGCTTATTTTGGGGACTTTGATAAAGAACAGGAGGAAACACAACATACTCCCTCTGGGAGTTCAGTATGGAGGAGATTTATTGTTTCAGTCCTTACAGGAACTCCTTTTCTTTGGCAGTGAACTGTGTTTTTGTTAATACATTATTTTGTTCTTCTTCGGCCATGAGGTCAGGAAGGTTTTTGAACAGAGCCAAATCTTTCTTTAGAATACGGTATACATCACCAACTTCCATATTGTACCTGGGGATACTTTTAAAGGGAACATTTATGAGAAATGAGGGAGCCCAGGTAGTGGGGAATAAGGCAGCCAGGAACAGAGGAGCAAAACAAACAACAGGAGCCCTCACCTGGCTCTTCTTTGTGTTGTGTAAAGTGGCTTTGGTGAAAATCACAGCTGCTTCACATTAAAGGCAGAGAGAGTGCTTCCCTGAGACAGTTGTCATCCTGCAACTGAGAGGATGTGGGGGGACACCAGCACAGGGCAAGGAAGTGACTCTCACAAGGTGCCTCAGCAGGGAGAGGCTCTGGGGTCTGCAGAGTTAGAGCTGGATGGAGAGTGTGGTTTTTTCTTTAAATGAAAACTGGGCTTTTTGTCTTTTTTTTTTTTTCTTTTAAATTTGAAAAGTTGCAACTAGCCTTGACTGTGTCTGCTCAATTAGTAATGGAAAGGGTTTTTTTATTCTTCTGTATAGATACTTGCTGTGCCATGGGATGGGAGTATAGACCCCAGGGAGAGCCTCTTACCTGGGCTGCCTAACAAGCCAGCACAGAATTGGTCTCTTCTCTTCAAGACCCGCTGGTCTGGGAAACTTTGGTATCCTTCCTTCTCACAGCCATTTCTCTGACTTCTGTGGAAGAAACCCGAGCAGAGCTCTAGAGTTAAAGGCTATCAAAACACAATCTCATAATACTCTTGTGCTCTGTGCCTTAACGATTCAAGGCAGCTGAGGGCAATTAATCACAAAACTTCAACCACTACAAGAATGCGGTGCAGTATGTTTGCTCATCTCCCTCTCTATCAACTCTCAGGAAAACTTGGTGGAAAAATTGATCTCGCAAACAGTCTACTTATTGCAGTAATTAAGATAATTTTTTTTCCCCCTCACATCTGTTTCTTGCTGCAAGGGGAAGTTTTGGAACAACTTTGCATGCAGGAACTCCCAGGAGCTAAGCCACAGTGCTTCCAACAACAGTACTGTTTTATTCATGGGATGAGGAAACAGTAGCAGCTCAGCATCATATGTGGAACAACTTTTGTTTAGTTAAAGAAATTACATTTTTATATCTTAAGGCTATGACACATCCTCTTGCAGGTGACAGAAGCTGGTGCTCCATAGAAATTTGATAGTAGACAAGGATTTCTGGCACTTCATTTGGACAAACTTACGTATTTGCATCCACAAGAGATGCAAACGTGAGTTCTCCTTAGCAAGACTGTTTTCACCATCACTGGAAGGGATCACACAGTAATACAAACTTGACTCAGCGTAGAGTTGGCCACACAATGACACTTTTGTCAAGTTGATCAGAGCATATGGCAGGGAGTTAGTGCCAGTGCTGTTTCTATGCTAGTTTTGACATAGGACCTAAAGTTAGAATGGGCTAAAAAAGCAGTAACTCCTGCAGCAGAAAGCCTTCAAGCAAAAAGATAAATCTGAACGTGGAGAGCGAATTCATCCCAGGTTAGTGCTGTTCTGATGTCGTAAAAGGGACTCTAACCTTTTATTTAATGCATTGCCAAACCACCACCTGAAATGTTAATTCTGAAGAAGGATACAGAAAGGAATATTATTTTATTGGTGGAAATGAAACCTCTGCAAAATCTAACAGGCCTGAGGACAGGATCCTTTCTGTGGGTTTTGAGACACAGAGAAACTATCTGAATGCCCAAGAGAGTACTGATTTGGTTCAGGGCTGTTCATCTGAGTAGTAGCATCCCAAGAAGTCCTCAGTGTGCTGCTGCTGAAGATGATGACGGTGGTGGTTACCTGCAACTCACTGAAGGCAGAAAGGGCACAAAGTGTTGCAGCCCTGCCATAGCTACCCATATTGCAGGTACAAGCATTGAAAAGGCTCCCCAACCTCACGTAAGGGGGTGGGAGAGAAAGAAAGAGAAAGGGCCAAGAGTCTTTGCCTTACACCATGTCATGCAACTCAAGTTGTACCTCAGAGAGTCCTAAGGCAACTTGTTGCCTCCCTGAAGCATCAAGAGAACTGTGCCCCTCTAAGATACTCGCTAACACCAACATCAAAGGCAGGTAACGTACCGTTTGCTAGACCAAACCTGGTATGGATAGCAGCAGCATGCACAGTAAGGCATAGTAAGAATAGAAGGGGAGCAGCTCAAATAAGTCACTGAAAGAAAAACTCTGGCCAAAGCTGAGTTGTACCTTCTGGCTTGCAGTGTCTGAGCTGTAGAAGAGAGATTCACAACTCTTGTGAATGGAAACATTTTTTTTTTTCCTTTAAAAAGAAATCATTTAAGATTTTTAAAACTTCCAGTGATCTTCGTAGCAAAAGATTATTCCTCTATGTGTTCACTGAACAGAAATCTTCTGTTTTTCTCCCTACCAGCAAGTAAGTTTTCCTTTATTGAATAAATGTTTTTCTTTCTTTCCTCAAACCAAGAAACTTAGCTTCAGTGCCAACTTGTGCTTTGTTTTATAAAGAGAAATTTGGTCATCGGTACTGCCGCCAACTGTAGTTGGAATATCTGGAGTTTCACTTTGAGCCACAGAACAAGTGACTGTGTGACAGTCTCACTTTCCACATTTTCTCAAGTAAGCTTTTGGCCCTCCTAGTTGCAGAAGAAAACTTGAAACATGACCAAGGAGCACTCTAGAGAAAGAAAGGGCTCTCTGTTTTAAAATACCGTTATTTTGTAGTCCAATAATGGTTGGGGTAGCCTGAGTTATATATTTATTTTTGCCAGTGTGGTATTTCATTATTAAAGGGAAACCATTTACTGCCACAGTGGATTTGCAGTTACAGATTTATTGGTCTCAGGCTGTATTTATATATTCTTTCTTAGTTCACATTGCTTGGAGCAAAACATTGCCTTTTTATGCACAGTTCTCCTATGAGGTTGAAATAATCCCCTTCAGATTTAGAGAATGTAAGAATTTTACATATTGTTCAATATTCTTGAAGCGCCACTGCATAAAACAGGAAATAATATGGACAGCCATGCTGCCTTGCTGTGAGCTACTGGCAATTTCCAGTGTGATGCAAAGAGTAAATTTGTCAAAGTCTTTACAAAAGCAAAAATAAAAAGATACAAAGATACACAATCTTTGATGATTTACTAAAGTGAAGAAACAAACACAGTGACTACATTTGCCAGCCTTTCCCATTGATGCTTGCAATCCCTTCCACTGATGGTTATTTTAACTCTTACAGCAGAATGGTAGAAAAAGAGCAAGCTAATCTCAAACTCCTGTTGTTTTGCTACATCTGTATTTCAGCAAATACATCTAAGGTGATATTTTATCAGAAAATACCTATGACAACTGTATATTTGGTTATACTCCTCTAAGCAGGGTAAATTTACATGGAAAAATGCAGTCGTAACAGTGTAGAAATACATAGTTTAGTTATGCTTTCTGTTCTTTTAAAATTTTGTTCAAAGTTCTTGTTTTAGTCTATTATAGATATTAAAATTTTACTATAAAGTAGAACTTCAAAGAACTTTAATATAGCAGTATGAAACCAAGATATTTTGATGGTCATGTATAAAAATTACTCTGAAAATTCATGCTGAGGGACATTTTAAAATGTAGATATTTTGTTCTGAATTTTTTATGGAAGCATTGGAACATTTCAGGGAATAGAAATGTCAGTGCCCAAATTCCTCTGCACACAATAATATTAAAAATATGAAAGATCAGGCTCGCAAATGTATTTAAGTGCTTAAAAAAAACAAGATAGCCACCTTTTCTTTGTACCATGGAAATGCTTAAATGTAATTGATTTGAATCAGAGCCAGCCACTAATGTGAAAAATTCCACTAAATCTCTAAGTGCCTAAATGCCTTTATGTAGGCACTAAAGACCAAAATGCATTTAGTCTCTATCAAGTACTCTTTTTACAAAAGATATTTTCAAGGCCAGACCTAATAGAATTACTGCAACTCTAGCTATCAGGCTTGAATATTGTTTATTTGCAATACCAACAGACTCTGTAAGGATATCTGTTACTGCAGAGCATGTTTTTCCTACTCTTTCATACTTGGAACTCTATTGATGTGCTACAGGGAGTGAAAATATGCTTGAAGGAACTGGTTCAATGTTTATTCACTTGCAATGATACAAGTCAGGACCACATTTGTAGAAACGTAGTTGCCACTCTGCTAGACTGCCAGATTTCAAAGGATATTGTATGTTTGAGGTATTCAGTAGATACATGTCACTGTCAAAAGAGAGCAACAAATTTACACTCCCAAGCTACCTCCGTCCATCTCTCTCTTACTGTAAGCTCCCATTGCTGCTGCTAGCAAAACATGAGAGGGCTAGGAAGAGTGCTGTGGCACTTACACATTTCACACTCCTGTTCCCAAAACTGTATTTCCATCCTAAGACCACAGTTTATTTCACTGTCTCATTAGTCTCGGGTATAAATAAAGACAGTCTCATTTTTGTGCTCAGTCCTTATTTCCTAATCCCATAGACAATATATTTTAATGGAAGGACACCAATTTACCCTATACCTGGTGACCTGGTTCATTGGCTTCAGGAGTTACTCAGATCTAGATTAAGAACTAGGTTGTCTCTTGAGTTCATGAGCTCCTCGCTTGGAGTTGCAATGTGCTACTTAGCAGCCAAGGTCCTTCTTAGGACACTGTTCTAGGTCCATTCTTTCTCTATTGGTGAGTTACTGATGTATAGATATGTCGATCTTGCTGGCCAGAGAGGAGCTTAAGCATAACTACAGTGGCAAAGAGAAGAAAGCTATGGAGGGAAAGGTACTGGTGCCCCAAGTCCTATTTCATGCTTACATACAGGGAGTCAGGAGAGCTGGAAGAGGGAGACAATAAACAGTCATTCTAAGGATTTAAAAAAAATGTAGGCTTGCAAACTTAGAGCAAGGAGCTTCATGTCATGTAAAGACACACACAGAATGTGTTTATAGGCTTTGCATCCTGTCCTGAGCTAATGAAATGGGAAACAGTGAGTCAGTCTCAGTTTCTCATGTTATTTGAAACGCATGGAATGATTATACGGTTGGCTGTCTCAGAGGAAACAAAACAGAAGTATGTGTTTGAACCATGCCTTAATTTTCCAAAAGGCTGAATAAATCCAGCCACTATCTATCCAGACATATATCTCATCTTTGTTGTGGCAAACTGCAATGAGCTCTTTCTTCTTGGGCCTGGTTAAAAAATACGAGGATGAGACTGCAGTGGACCTCAGTACTGAAAAGCGAGATGTACTTTCTGTTCCAACCATACTTGTCAGTTTTCCTGGGCAAGTTGTTGTTGGACATCAAGCTTCTGCTGATCTGAGTTTCTGTGGCTTCTCTTTTCCATTTGGTTTCCTCTGCACAAGCAGTGGAAAAATGTATCATGTTTCTCATCAGCCCCAAGAGGGGATGGATACTCTGTGCGTTGGTCTGTCTAAGCTATAGTTTTTAAGTGTCAGCTTTCTTTTCAGATCACTAGTGCCAGAAGAGGACATCTTAGAACATTATAAAATACCTGATTATAAAGAGCCTATTGTACCTAAGTACAACACAATACTATAGCTTTCTCAGCAGCCAACACTATGGCTATGCTAGTATCCCAGCATCTATTATAAACATATGTTTTCACCCACTCATAAAAGGAGCCACTGGAAAAAAATGTGTCCAGATTCCTCATTGCCCAGTTTTGTTTCTGTTTGTCGACATTGTGAGATTTGAGGGGCTTGGGCTGCTTCTTAGAGGACCCTGGGAACTTCTGAGCTGCAGGACATGGGGCTGGAAAAAGGGAGAGTTACAGGAGATTTGGCAGCTGCACAGAATTTAATGTTGAGCAGATAGAGAGTATGCAGGAACTGCCGGGCCAGCACACTCATTTCCTGCATCTCTTACTCCATCACAGAAGTGAGGTAAAGAGACAATTCATAATGAACAGCTTTTGCTGGAACTCAAGAAGCCAGAATTCACGTATTATGAATTTTAGATTGTTATGCTCCAAGACAATGTTTAGGAGACATTTTGTTGCACAGAGCTGCTCTTGAACTTAAGACAGCTCCTACCTGCTTGGCATTTATCCTCATGATTTATTTTCTTTTAATTTTTTTTTTTGTTTTTTTGCAGCTATCTACCATCTCCTCCAATCCGACTTCCAGCATTGATAGGCTTGAACTCTTTGTGGCTTAACCTCCTTATCCAGAACTGCTATTACTGCTGCTCCTCAGTGTCTGGCTTCCCAAACCTTCATTCCTTTGGTGTATTTCAGACTTCCTGTTGTCGCTATCAGAATGAGTCCTGCTGGCAAGCACTTTTTGACACATGCAAAATACAATGCATGTCCGGTCTGATAAGGAAACAACATCGCCAAGAAAAGTGGGTAGAATCTCTGTGCCAAAATATACCCCCAGCATTTCAGCTTCCTAGTAGACTGCATATCTGCCCCTTCACAGATATCATAAACTTTTTCCTGTTCTCTGCATTTCTGCTCTCCAATTTATTCAGCAATACGGAATGGACTAAATGCTTTCCACAGCATGTAACAGCTACGCACTAAGTAGCCAACTGAAAATAACAGCAGCTTGGGCACCTGCTAAAAGCAGGTATTTCAGATCATCCAGATAGTTGGAAAATGCACAAAAAAATTTTACACATACCTACTTTTGGTAATTTGTTGTATAGCCGGACAGTTTGTCATCAGGAATGCACCTATTCACATTCATCTCTGCTTACACTTATTTAAATTTTTGTTCCAGGCAGCTGGGATAGTAAAAGTTTTTTTAAGGGAAAAAACCCCACCAAGCAACAGACAAAAATGGACTACCAGCATTCTGTGCTGCCATGTACTGTATTTAGGACTGTTCAGTAGCAATGGAAAATGCTTATAGTAACCAAAAGCGGTTAATAAACTATTACATATTATGCCAATCACCTTTTTAAGTTAACTTCATAGTATATGCTGTTATATATTTGGAGTTACAAAACTATGCTCAGGGATTTTAGCACCATGGGTGTTTGCAGCAACAACACGGTATCTCAATTTAACATTAAAAAATGCTCATTTGGACTCAAGGCCTATGCAGATAAGTGGGGTGTACCATGAGAAGATGGCTAGGCAAAGAATAGCTTTTAAAAATGGCTTCTCTCCTACATATCTCCATGAAGAACAGGACCACATACAACACATATATTATGCTCCAACAAGTTAAGACAATGAATTTTCCTTTACAGTTGGATTAAGTTAGGAGACTGTTAATCCCCCTGGCTCAACTGAAAAGCAAAACCCCAGTTAGCTCTGGTAAATCAACTGGAGTTACACTCTGAAGTTCAGCACTTCAGACACTGAAGTTAATACTTTGCTTTCATTTTTGTCCAGTGCTCGGAAAAGCAGGTGGACATCAATTACTTCTACAGACTAGTTATTTTTGTTTCTTGACAGATGGGAAAAGAAAGGAGGAACAATACAAGGCTGGAACAATGCAGTCCACACAACTATAGTTTCAGGCTGAGTAACCTGATCACATTCAAGAAGGAAGTAAGCACTCAATAAAACTACAGCATATTGTTTTCACCTGACTTTCTACTGTTTGAACAGTTTGGCTGAAGACAGGGAGTATTGTTATCAACAGGAGCATATAAAAACAGGTAAAATATCTGTCAGAGACAATGAACCATGGTTTGTGGCAGAAATCTCACTCCCATTCCTGTAGGATCCTTGCTATCCTGAGAGTCTATGAGGTAGAATTTCAGTCTGGAAAATGTATCATTTATCAGTTTATTAATCCACTGGTTATCTAACTTTTGTCATCACCCACAGATATGGAGGCCCATTTTCAGCCTACATGTGCAAGCCACAGCTGGGGAGACTGGGGTCTGGTCTGGGTTTCTCCATTAGAGAAACAAGATGAAATACAGAGTCTTTCCAGGGCTGGCTGAGGTGGCAATTCCTCATACACAGACTATCAAATCCATTTGTTAACAAATATAGGTAGAAATAGCCAAAACCTGTGAAATGACGTGTTGTATCATCACATTCACTGAAGTAGCTGTAATGATAGTACAAAACTCCTCCTTTGCAGAGGTATTACTGCATGACAGAAAGTTCAGTTTTGCAGAATAGCTTCATCCGCATTAGGAGGAATGTAAAGTGTTGGCAATTGTTCAAGTACTCATTGAAGAAACCTAAGATTTTTATTTAATTTAATTGGCATAGCCCTTTTCTGTCACCTTCATTGCACAGCAGAACTTTACAAGAAGGGGCTGTTTCAACACAGCTTATAGCTGCTGGAAATCACTATATAACCTGATGCTTGGATCTGCTGTACAACTAAGACTGGATCGGCTCAGTACTTGAAAGAAAAAAGCATCGGAAAGTATACGTGTTTCAGGAAGTAATATCTAGACATTAGCACTGCTCCAGCAGAATGCCAATGAGCAAGGGGTGAGAGGAGCAAGACCTCACTGACAACCCACAGCCAGCCCCTCCTCTGTGGTCTCCTTACTTTGATTGAGTAGTTTATAGCAATCACTCCTTACTTTTGGAGGAGGGCTTCTGCACTTCAGTCCTTCAGTAGCAACTGGTGTTAGAAAGACTTTCGTTTCCCTGGGATCCTGTTTGGCTGGGAGGCCCTGAGGTGAGTCACTGAGCCACCCACCGAAAAACAACAGGAAGAGTCACAAAATCCTTCAAGAATAACAATGACTGGGAGGTGTCTTCATCCAGGCTAGATTGCTGGTTACTGACAACATTTGCAATTGCACTGGAAATATGTTTCTTTCAGGGCATATTTTTATTTTATTCCTTCTTCTAAAATGATTTTTTTTCATCAAATCTTGCAAACAGTAGAGCTGATGGAATACTATTTATCAAGCTGACTATTTAGTAATTTTTTTTACTTTTTGTTGAAATATTTATTTGACAAAGAATTTTTTAAACTTTTGGTCATTTTCAGAGCTGGCAATATATATCCTTGCAGTCCATGTTTTGGAGACTAAATAGCAATATTTGCTGAGGAATTTAACTGAAAACAATATTTTCTGGTGTTCAGCCAGACCAGATCTGTGCTCAAGCCAGGCCAGATCTTCTCTCCAGCCAAAGTTACAGGGCAGATTCTTCAAACCCTTCCAGACCAGCCTAACTTTGCTCCCAGTGAAGTCAATTAAAAAGCCCAAAACCAACCTTTCACCAGTTTCAGTGAGCAGCGTTAGGGCTGATCACTTTGGAAAAGCCTGCTCACATCTATTCTGCACTTATTTTAGTGACAGGTTAACAGATCTGTGCTTTGATTGTGTAATGATCATTCCTATTAAATTGAGCTGGACATCTTAACATACAAAGTTATATATGCAAGTGTTGACAGAATCAGGCCCTGGAGAAAGAACTGTGGTATGTGAATAGAAGCCCTGTATTTCTATTTTCTGCAAATCTCCTGCATCCTTCTCCAGCCTCATATTCCCATTGTATTAGTATGTAGGCCTCACTCAGCATAGGAA
The DNA here is from genome assembly GCF_964106895.1 of Numenius arquata. Lineage (NCBI taxonomy): Eukaryota > Metazoa > Chordata > Aves > Charadriiformes > Scolopacidae > Numenius > Numenius arquata. The sequence continues at coordinate 31,909,130 of NC_133580.1, read as the reverse complement.
CTAAATGGAACAGGGATTATCTTTATTTCCATTGGGCATTAGCCCAATTTATGGAACAGAAGAGAACCTGCCAGTTAGAAACAATACCACCACCAACAGGAATTTTCCATCACATCAGATCTAGGATTGAGTTAGTTGTGAACTCGCTGAACCGTTGGCCTGTGACATTCACTGTGCACAAAAATGAGCGAGTATAGGCAACACTAAGTAGCAGGGCATGGAACAAGAAGCACACATCACTTTTGCTTTAAAAGATGAGCCAGATGTGATCTACATGACAATGAAAGCACCTGATATTGCCCTTCTGCAACTCAGCTGCTCCTTATACAGGAATCAGCTGTCACTTATAACCACACATGACCTTGCTAATGTGACTTGCAGATACCCGAGTGCCCAACTGTTGGAGTAACAAAAGAGTACTCCATTGCAAATAGACTGTCATGGTCATTAACAGAGAAGGCGCTAACACTAACATGTCCAATTCTTCCTGATTTGTGCACCTCCCATAAACCATGGACCTAAAGACTCGGCCAAACACTTCTTGTCTTGCTTTCAGTATTGCGAGACTTAACATTTTGTTTCCCAGTTCTCAACAGTTTTGACATGCCTTCCGTTTCCCTGCAACGAGCATTGCTTCTGTTTGTTTTTTCCTCCCTCTGTTGCATCTTCATACACTCAAATTTCACTTCTCCACTTTATACCTGCACTGATAACAAGTAACATTTTTCCTTGTTGATACAACAGGCAATGCAGTATATACTCAGCTGGAGTGGATTCTGACCATATGACTACCTGGCAAACCTATACAACTAAGGCCTCACTAGCCAAATTATTCTCCTGGAGACCATAAAAACAAGAGAAATAATTGGCCAGGAGAGAAAAATGAAGATAGCGCTCACACTTCTGTGAGCTGGCTGATATTCCTTCTCATGTTACTATGGAAAATTACTTCAGATGTGGAAAAGCTGGGCATATTTTACTGCTAAACTCCTCCTTCGATTTAATGCAGTTATCACCTTTTGCCAAATGCATTTCCTTGGTCAGTAAAAACAGGGAAAGCTCCTGGCAGCCTTCAGCTAATATGTCTGAACTTCTGTAATGTTTGATGATGAGCTGTGGCATGGGTGACGGCAAATGTTTTGCAAACACTATCTACTTACACAAGACATCAAGAGAACCTAGGAATCTCCTGCTTGCATTTGGAAAAAACGTCACAAAAATAAAAGTATATAAATCAGAAATGGGCTGAAACTCAACGTCAGCATGCTTCAAAAGTGGGTGTCTAATGTTAGGCTCCTAAATCCTTTTTAGCCACCAAGATTAGTAGCTTGATCTTTGCTACTGGTAATCACCCAGCAGGTTCTGGGAAAGTAGGTTATTTAGGCACCTAAATATGGGGTTTAGGAGCCAAATTTAGTCTCTCAAGTCTGAAATCTCGGCTGTGCATTCTCAAACAAGGACAAATAAGAGCACCAGGATTTTCAGTTACTGTTAGAGTTTTACTTCTAGGTCAAACACAAAATAAGAAGAGCTCTAATTTTCTAGTTCCATTTTAGACACAACCCCAAATCTCACCATTGCTGTAGTTATTCTGTAGGTGGAGGAGAGGAAGGATGGCAGGGCCAATGGCAGGGTCCCAAGCACCAGAACAACCCCAGGACTGCAGGTTTGCTTCCTTTCCTCCCTCCAGCTGCTTGGGAAGTTGTCTCAGGTCTTGCTCCATTTCCCCCAGTTGCTTCTTTCTTTCCATCTCATTATCTATGTAAAAGCCACTTGTGGCCTGTCTTCCTGCCTGCCCTCCAGTACGGCACCAGGAGCCCTCACGCAGCTTTCAGCCCATGCAGTGGCACCATTCCCATCTCCTGCAAGACAAGGGACCCCTGAGGTCCCAGGGATCTCACACACTCCAGCTACCAAAACTGCTTGCCTTTTTCTGCTGAAGAAGTTAGTTTGTCTTTGCTGTGTAACTGATAACAGGATTCCTACAGGGAATTGGAAGATAAAAATAAAAATAAGCTATTTTAATTGGCTACTTTTAAAGAGGCTCTGTTTTCCTTGTCAAGACTCTCTGGAACACAGAAAGCATAACTCCAGCTACGCTTGAAACCAAAACCTAGGCTAAATCTTACGCAGAAGCCGAAGCCAAAGCCAAACCAGAAGCACAAATCAAAACCAAATGTGTAACTATTCCTAGAAAGTCCTCTTTTCAAATAAAAATGTAATTATGCTCTTATTTTCTCAAGCCTAGCCTATACACAAAAGCTGTAACCATTTTACTAACCCCTTTCAGAAGATGATTTTTATTTTAATTAGGACAGCATTTTTATGTCCTTTTAGGTCATTCTCAGAATACCTTGCACCGATTTGTCTTAATTCACTCCTTACAGGCCAGGGCAGCTTTTGTCTCTGGAGTCCTCGGAATGGACACACTATATATTTTTCTGTCTGGATTTTTTTTAGTGACTACATCTGAATCATTTTATGAAAAGTAAGAGAAAAGTTACTTTCATTTTATGAAAAAGTAAGAATCTTTCGGAATTCCTTAATTGAATTTAGTGTAAGACTTGTATTTTTAAAGAAATTCATGTAAATCACCCTCTGCAGGATAGCAGCATGGACTGTGGGATAATAGTGTTGACTGGTCATAGAGAGGTAGGGAATTAATACAAAGGGGCACTAGAAGTAGTGTGAGGAAGAAGCTTTCCTGAGCCTGTAGCCACGCTATTCAGTGAGTATAACAAGGTAGCAAACATTTTTCCTGAAAGGTCTTAGAAAGATTACAAAACAAAAATTAAAAGGCAAATGACGTGAGCTTAAACCCTTAAATATCCCTTAGATACAAGGAGAAAACACTTTCACAGGAGAGTGGAGCTCCTACTTTGTAGAACGGCTTTGGGTTTTTTATCTCCTAGAACTGCTCTCTGAAATCCACTGCAGCAAGGTGATGAAGAAAATAAGATGAGGACAACAATGTGAGACAACATAGATTAAGTGAACAGATGCAGTGTGCTGTTGGAGCTGTATTTTTAAGAGCTCACCCATGTACAGTTGTTCCACAGATTTTCGTGGACACTTGTGCCCAAGTATAAAATTAAGAAACTTTGCAAATCAATTTTCAAGGGCTTCTCCTTGGATCTTCCCCTTGGATCACTGCCACGTATGCAAGACTCAGATCGTGAGTTCAGGGATGGCCACGTCCTGGCTTTAGTTTCACCATCCTTGTTGGTAAAATAAAGTTAGTAAACTGAAAAGAACTACTTAGTGGAAGATAACTGCAGTAGCTGAAATGTAAGATGAGCTTGGTCTTTGCTAATGTGGCTGATTTGGTGGAGATTAAAAAGCAGTTTAATATTGCAGCAAAGTAAGCTGTATGAGCAACCATTATTACAATTGTGAAAACACCCCACCTATAATTTGCTGAAAGCAGAGCCCCACAGTAATTACCAGAGTCTTATGTGTATTTTCAGTTCTTTCGTTAGTCAAAAGAAAGCAGGAAGGGCTGTGCGCTGATTCTTGGTGATTCATTGATTTCCTTCCTTCCATCCCTAGCTAGAGCTTTACTAGACGAATCTGCACCCGTTGAGTAGTGTGTGTAGCATTGCAGTCAAGTAATGCTCAGCACAAGATAGACCCACCAGCCCATTACTTGCCTTCCATGGGAGAGCAGTGGCAACACCAGCACTGTCCTCCACAAACCCCCCCACTGCCTCCTGGTGAACCATAGGGTGCTCTGAGGAATACCTCTCAGTTTAAGTGGTACTCTGCATTCCCCACCAATGACCCCTGCAGCAGACAAGCATGCCACAACCTCGCGGTCACCAGCCTTGTCTTGCTTTCATGGCCTTACAGACCTCTGTATTCTGTGTCCCTGAGAAACAAGGCTATGGATTACCAGCTCAGAATACCTACTACAAAAGAAAGTTGTAAAATAAGAAAATGTAAGTTTTAAATACATGTGAAGGTCTTCTCTTCTCTGAGCTGTCATACAGGATTTCTCTGAGGTGTCTCTTAGCTGCACTAGTTCAGATAAACTCAGTAAAACCCTCCCACTGAGCCCTGGCTTATCAAAGAGGTTTCTCCTATTCCAGTTAGATCAGAGATACCTGTTAAGGTGTTACTATGTGAAAGTTCATCTTCCAAGCAGCTCTTGAGTCCTGATTTCTCCTTTTTTTAAAAAAAATAATAATTTAAATACATCAGTCTATGGGAACTCAAATGTGTACATCGGCTTAAATGAGCTTGTGCATCTGCAAGGGTATAAACGAAATAGCATTCCAAACTGTCCTGGAAAGGTCCTGAAATAAGCTGATTTCTCCAACTGTACACCAATGCCTGCTTAAAAAAAATTCTGGCAAAGGTGTGTTCACAACATATTTCATCAACATGAAACACACTAGGATCCTCATGTCTCAGCTGAAGGGTTGCCCGATAGTCCAGCTGTGTGCCTGGAATTTAATTGTGTTTTAACCTATGTCTTTGGAAGCCCTTGATTATTTATGGGATAGTTTTAACAAACAAAACCAAGGTGGCTGGAATAACTTTTTCAAACTTCTTGAGTACTAAGCTCTAACTACCACTATGTTTTTTTTATTCGTCAGAGTAATATCAGTAATTAGATGTATCACAGCAGTCAGTCATAGAAAAATTACAGAAATGGTGACCTTCTTTAAAATTTTTATCTGAAGCAACTGTCATTGGGGAATGACTCCCACTGGACGGGGAGCTGTAAGTGGGCTTTGGTTTAGGTTATGCTCTCTCTATGCAGCACCTTCCTGACCTGCCAGTGTGGAAATCCATTTGACTTGAGAAGGAACAGGGATAAATCCCTGCTGAAAATGCCACCTTTAGTCTTCTTTTTATCTTCAAACAACCCATGTAAGCTCAGTGAGATTATTTCAAAAGAAAATTTTAACATATAAATACTAAAAGCAGCTCCACAGTTCCACTGAATTGCTTTTTCAAGTCATTGTTCCTTTTATATCTTGGCTCTTGTAGCAGTTTTTGCACAAAACAAACAGGCTAAACATTATTTCTGTGTTAAAAAAGGAGTGGCATAATTCCTCACTATCTAAAGTCAATTGGAATTTTCTCAGTAATGTGGAAAGGGGCAAAACCCAGCTGTAGTGGCTGTAGTGCTGGCTAAGAGCCATGGCAAAACAGCTACTGAGTTTAATGGAAGCTAGAGCTGCTCTTAGATTCCTACATCCTCTATTTGCATTGCAAGAATAATCCAACTGCCCTGCTGTATTTTCCCCCTCTTGAGCAGGATCCCATCACCTGTTCTTGTCCAGACTTTTCTCTGTATCCAAAGTTCCATATATTCAATTTCAGAGTCTCATTGCCCAGTTTGCAGTGGCATTATGCGACCCTATCTAGTAAAAGGACATGGCTCAACTCTCAGCAAAATCAGTAAAACCAGTTCCACTGAGATCCCAGCAATGTGAACCAGACATGGATCCATAACTGAGCCTTCCTCCATGGCTCCTCTGCTCTTTAGCCTTGAATTCCTGCAGCTTCTCAGAAATTCTCTCTGCTTTTTCTTCCAAAGCTTTCAAAACAAAACTGATAAAATTATTTTTCTCTCTGCAGCTCTTCAAGGTTCTTTAGACAGAGCAACCAAATGGTGAATGAAAAAAAAACCACATTTGGCATAATGTTCTGTAAACAGAGGTTTCAGGAGCGATATTGTGAATAACATAGGACCTGCTAAGCCAGGATAGGCAAATGGAGCCTCTGGTTCTCTGTAATTCTGTGAATTACAGATCACACATAATTGTCAATCATTATTTCCACATATTTTCCTCCAAATCACTAGCTGAGATACTGGAATTAGCTGTGTACAAGATTTTTTCTTAATGATTGTGAAAATGAAGGGTAGCTATAACCCTGGCCTGGGCAGGAGGGCAGGACAAGAGGAAGAATATATTCCCATGGGTTTTACACAACTGTCATAGGATATTGGAGCTACTGCTAAGATTCACAACTGGCTTGTTGCCCATCGTGGGTCCAGCGGAGCAGCAGGGATTAAGACAATTCCACTGGAGTTGTTGAGGGGACATACAAACCCAACCGCACTCTGTAACTATGTGTGTATTTTGCAGCTCCTCACTCCTGGGAAGGAATGCCTTGCTCTATTCTTATTTCAGACTGACAAAACTTGAATTAAATTATTTAGTAAAATTACTGTCTGCTCCAATTCCATCACTTAGATATCTTTTAGAGAGGAGAAAATTGGCTACTTGTTTTTCTAAACAGAGTGAGGGGGCCTCTCACTTATTTAAGTTGGCTGCTTGATATCGCCCTCCCAAAAACTTGTTCAAAGTACCAGTAGCAACACTGTCTATCCCTACAGGTGAAAGTCCTGAGTCGCATTTCAGTTCTTACTTATTTCCAAATCCCACTGAATTCCCTCACTGCAAGTGGCTCGGGATGTGATATCACATCTGTAAGGGATGTGCATTATTATTGTGTAAATGCGTATGGCAGTATCTTTTTAAGTGAACTAATGTTTCAGTACAAAATACCATCATTTCTTTCAGTTTCAAAGGCATTTTTTTAGTTAAAATGGTGGCTAAGCTTCATTCTTTCCTTTTTCTTTTCTTGTTGCAACCCTTCCATTCCAAAATCAGAGATGCCAGGCTTTGTCCTGAAGGATTTTTCCTAGCAGAATTGTGTCCCAAATACTAATAGTATTAGTATCATCCAAGCTGGATAATTGGCAATCCCAAAAGAACCGATAGGATCTGTTGCCTATATATTACTAGCTCAGGGCTATGTAATGGCCAGCTCTAATTGATTTTCTTTCTTTCCAGTCATACGAGTATAAATCATAGTTAGTAATTCTCTCAAGTAATTTCTAAGATAATAAGTGTCTACAGTAGGCATGCTGCCACCACAATACCTTTGATGTGCTTTCTTCCTAGGACAGACAAAAACCCATCATTCTTCATCCTGCCATTAAGCACAGATTGGAGATTTAAACATGTTAAGCCAAAGCTCAGACTACAGCGGTACATGATGCAGAGTAGAAGGGACTGCATATACGTGAGTTCCATAAAAAAAAAAAAAAAGGCAGAAGCAGACACTATTAAAATGTAATGATCATAATGCAGCCCCTCCCTGGTTCCCTCTGCACTCAACTACACTTAACAAGTCACACAACGCAGTAATAGCTACCCTCACAAAGCTCTGTATAGAAAGTAGCACAACTGAGTTGTGGAGTTCCAGGACTTTTAAAGCTGGTTAATTGGACCTTTAAAATGTATTAAACATCTATTGAAATGCAGGCCATAATAGCCCCCAAAGGAGAAGGGCTTTAATAGCTTTATGTGTTTATGTATATGTGTATTTATGTATTAAATATAAAATAATAACATTGCTACATAAACATATTAAATAAGCATAGAATGAAAAACACTTTTTACAGAAACATAAATGAGTACATGAAAGCAAGGGCAACATGGGTGAGCGCAAGATGTAAATGTACAGCAGATTATTTTGCAAAAAGACTTTAAAAAATAAGAAGTCAAAGCTTTTTGTTTAAAGAACATTCTGCAACATCCCCAAATAGGATATAAACAACACAGCAGCCACAATGAAGTGCTCTGTTTCCTCAAATAAACAAATTATGTTAGTTAACAATTGTAAGAGACCGACAGAAACTGAAATAATATCCTAGATCGTTTAGACCAGTTGAGCTGTGCTGGGTGCATATAACAGTAGGAAAAGCAAGCAAATCTGGCACTAACCCAGTTTCCTTCTCTCAAAGCTGGCTGGTAGTAGCTGGAGTGATTCTGACATTACTCTGTACCATGCTGAATGCTCACTGCCCTCCCGGGCCAGAACGGCAGTGAGAAACCATCTGGACATAAGGAAGCCTCTTTCTCTTCACCAGATGCTAACACAGGACTCCTTGGCGGTTACAGCCAGGATTGGGTCCATTTGGGCCAATGAACCGAATGCATCCCACAGCATTCACATGGGTGTAATCATTACTCTGCATATAATCAGTATGTGTTTCTATACTAACCTCCTTCCGTATTTAAATGGAAGTGTTTATGGCAATTGAGGCAGGTGGACCAAAGCCTGAATAAATCTAGAATACGTAGTCTCAGATCAAACATATGTACAGCAAAGCTGTTATTTGTATAACTACAGAGGTGTATCACCTTCCACAACCTTTTTCTTTTTTTCTTTCTCATTTGTTACTCAGGCAAAGTTAGCGGGAGTTTCTCCTGGGGCAAGAGCTGAGCTGAGTGCTAAGTTAAACATTTCTTTGTTTCAGGTAGTGTTCATTTTAAGAGGTATGTTATATCAAATGCATATTACTTTTATATTAATAATGTACTACACTGCATACACATACACACATATGTATGTAAAAATTGCAAGCCATTTCATCACAGTTCATTGGGAGAAAAGCCAGAAACACAGCCATTGCTACTGCTTAAAGCAATGTGCAGGCTGCAGCATCAGTCCCTGTTTCCACGAAATCAGCACGTTTCATAAAAATTCTGATGACATCACAAAATATATAACAGTGGGGTTTTTCAGGTGGTCAGCCCTGGCCTACCTCAAATAGGTGGAATCAGAGTTAGGATAATGCTGAAAATTGTCTCTCATTCAGGTCAATCACTTCGAGATGGTTGCTAAATTGCATCACACTTCCAAATGAGGAATGAAGTCTCTGGAAGGGGTTCCTGCTGCAAAGGGATAGAGTCTCTGCCCACTGATTTCACAGGGAGTCTCACCAGGCCCAAAGTCAAATGAGGAGAACAGTGGTCTTGTGTACTTTTGAAACTCCCTTTTGCTTTCGGACATCAGAGTACAGAGGTTCAGATGGGTGAATAGGTGGACCGTAAACAATGATCTCTGCTTCCATATTTACTTAGGAATGCTATACTTGGCAGTGCATGTTTCCAGTAGCAGAAAGCTCACTTCCTGATGTCAATATAATATTTGGCAGTTAACACATACTCCCTGAAGAAAACCGTGGCATAGTTTGAACACAGTGTGCAACAGACTATGATGTTCAGATGCACTGGCTCTTATTTTTTGACAAATCTTACACCAAAATGTGCAATACAAGAAAGAGACAGCTTAGGCACACAACCCAAGCAGATTGCGGGCTGTTGGTCTGAAAAAACTGAGAGCAACTATTGGAATATTTTCTTTGCATATGAATGAATTGCAATAATCCCAGAATGAAGACAGGCTTTTGGCTATTTTGTGAAATAAATATTTTCCTCGTATAACATTGCCCAGTGGATTAAAAAGCAAATTAAGTACAAGCCTGTGCCTACATTATCTAAAGCTCCAGGATCCCAGGAACCACTGTCTTGTACAGTATCACTAAGCACAGCATCACTAAGAAACGTCAAGGCCATATTTTACTCTATTCCGTATACGTAAGAAAAGAAGGATTTTAGTCACAAAAACATCGCCCTATTCTACCCTAAAGTATGCAATTTCTTGGGAAAAAATCATGAATTCTAATTTGTTTTTGAAGGAAGTAATCTTTTTTTCTTGGCAGATCTGATAAAAACAGCCCATGATTATCTAATCTGAAGGTCATGTCACACTCAAATAACTAACCTATCTACACAGTGGATGGAAATTCTGCTGTCACCACCCATCATGACAACTGTCAACAAAATAAAAGCAATGCCGCTGCCTGCCTTCCTGGTACATCCCAAAGTGTCTGGATGGTAAAAATAAGTCCTAAGAACAAACAAACCAAAATCTGTAATATGTGCATATGCCAGTAAACTTTCAGACAGGAGAGAAACAAAGGTCAAGAGGAAAAGGAGCTTCAATAATAACCATATCTTTGCAACTGCAGGAATTTAGCCATGCTGCATTTAGGAAAGCAAGAGGGGACGGTGGGTGTAGCTCTGAGGAGCCAACACACTGTTCTGTGAACAGACGTGTTAGAGAAGCCTGGCATTCCATAGGTTTGGGTCGCTCTCCTCTCTCCCTTTCCACCTCCGATGCTCTTCCCCCACCCTTGCAATGCTTTCGTTTCCCCTGCTCCAATCCCTCTCCACATGCCCCCACCATGCCTTACTGCACTTACCAGCACTACCTCCTGCCTGGCACTACCTCTCCTCGACCTGGCTCCAAAAAGCATGTGCTGGCTTGGCACCAAGAAGGCAAACCATGGGGTCAGCAGTGCTGGTTTCCCTCGCGAGGCACACAACTCAGGGGGTTTCCATCCTCTCCTCTCAATCTGCCAGTTTTCATATAATTCTTCAGGGCTTCATCTCTTTGAGACCTTTGCCTTTGCTGCTGGGTGAAGTTTCTCCATGAACCCAGGAGCTGCTGGACGTAAAAAAAAAAGAACCAGGCATGAGGCTTGTTCCCCTGAGGAGAGGTGAAGATTATATACCTGTCAACAGAAACTGTGCCCAGGGTTTGCCGACGGGCCCCGCCTGAGCCAGCAGTCATCTGCCTCCGGCACCATCCCCTTTGGGCTCTCCTCGCAGAACAAAACCATGAAATAACTATTATTGAGTACGTCTCTTGTTAATAAACACCAATGGCATTGAAGCACACCTTAACAGCGGTGGAAGCTGTGACCAACCAGGCGTGCCCAGGCCTCGCCTGTCCGGGCCTAGCCGGGGCCTGCTCCTCCTGGCCCTGTGCCGCTGGGGAAGGGAACAGGAGGAAAGATCAGGGTGCTCCTCGCCTCAGGGGATAAAACATGATAACTATCCATTTATAGGGTGTTGCTTCTCAGAAAAAAAAAACAACAAAACAACCAAAAAAACAACAAACCAAAACAACAAACCGCTCAGTTTGTTCCTCACTGGCAGAAGAAAAGTACTGCCAGAGGGAAGATCCCTGCTACTTCCCCGGCCCACAGCAGATGGCACTAACATTTAGTCAAGATCAGAGCCACGGTTTTTCTGCTTGCAGAGGGCAGGAGGTACTGGCCGCTAAGCTGAATGGTGAGGCCTTTTTGCTGAAGTGAATGTATCCTAAAAAATAAGAAGTCTGTTCCTTGTTAATACTTGAAAACACCCCTCTGTTTTTTATGCTACATGCTGCCTTCTCCCTTGCAATATGCAGGGAGCCAAACCCAGCAGCAAGCTGTGGCCACCAGGCTCTGATTTTAGCCTTCATTTTCTCTTAATCTATTGCTTAGATTGATTAGCTCCCTCTCACTTACCGAGTGGTCATTACGTTATTAATTTGCTGCAAGAGGAAGGGGAAGACTTGATTCACTCGAAGCTTTTCAGAGCAAACCCAAGCAGTGTCATTGTTAACTAAATCACCTGAACTAATTATACTATTTGGAAAAAGATTAAAGAAATTGAAAGCAGAAAGAGAAAACGTCTCCCTTTGTCTTGCTCTACTGAAGTGAGCACCTGAAAGCATAGATTTGTCTTCCTCCTCTGAGCTTTTGCTGGTTTAAACACAGTATTTCCCCAGATCTTTTGTCTTTGCTCTTACAAAGCTGGCAAGGAAATGGCAAATGAGAAAGAAAAACTTCTCATCATTAATTTTTATGTAAACAGCAAGTGTTTGCCACGCAGCTGCAGCAGCATGGTTTTCGTGCAAGGGCTTGGTAAGTGCTACATCCAGGGCTGGACTTGGAAGCGTGCTAGAAAGCCAGTTTTCTTTGTATTACAGCAAAGACTTTGTGGGAAGTAAAGAGAGGAACAAAGGTAGAAAATTAATCTAAAAAATATTACTTAATCCTCCCTCAGGTCTTTCTCCCAGGCTGCTCCTGGAGCTGAGGAACCTGAACCAGGGCCCCTGAGCAGCGACTCAGGGAGATGCTTCCCCCTCAGTGAGGACCCAAGTGGCTTCATCTGAGCTGAGAGCTGCTGGTGTTCCCCAGGCCACTTTGTTGATCAAACCTTGTGCACTTGATATCAAAGAGCAGTGGTTTACATTTAAACGGTATCTTTAAACACAAAGGGCTCCACATGTCTTTACAGTCTTTGTATCTAAATTACATCACCTCCTGCTGAAATTCAAACAGATATATTTGATATGCAAAATAGCTGTAGTCTAATTAAAAGCACTGCAGCTAGATTGCTCTGCATGCCATACTTGTATCTGAAGGTGGTTTTATCCTGTATTTTTTTATGAGTTAAATAGCAGCTGTATGGGAGGATAACCACATCATCAGGACACAAATGCAAGGCTGAAAGAAAGATCATAATCTAATAATAATAAGGAGAAATACAGTGTAATAATAATAAATTTACAGTCTTTGTGAATTTGGAATTAATTGTAATGTCCTTTTTCGATCAAGACCACAATAGCACTATTGCAGTCATGTCCCATTAAGAATTCAAGATGCTCTGCTAAGGAAGACCACATTTTGTCTTTTCTGAAAGGAGTGAGAGGTGATTTTGCACGGAAGCAGTCAGAACAGGAACAACTGCCAAAGATTTACTGTAGTCAATGTAGAAATTTCTCTTGCTCCTGATACCTGATTGTCAGGTGTGAGACAGCATGCAAATGGAGAGGACCAAGGAAGTGATTTAAATATAGCGTTTCAGAACAAAATATTGCTGGAAATACTTTTGTTTCTAGGTAATGTGGAAAAAACCCCAGAAAACACCAAGGCAACTGTTATAGAACTAATAAAGTGTTCCTAGTCCTATCATATGTCACATTTGTCACAAGTTAAACGGTATTTTCCAAGGATTCATGTATAGCTGAAGAGATACTCCTAGTAGAAGAAGACATGTATAGCTCAGTAATATCTTTGGTCCCCCTTACAGTAAAGATTTGCTTGCAAAAGCAAATTATGTCATGGGCATAAATGCCTGAATTCATAGGAATATTTTTTTTATTATTACGTATTATGTAAATTAGGTTTGTTAGTATATAACCAAAAGGGGAAAAAAAATCCATTGGCAGCTTGATTGCTTTGATAAAGAGCAAGTGAAATCACATGGTGGATTAGAATGCTGGAAATGTTTGAAATGCAATGCAACAAAAGCAGAATCACTTGCAGCTGATAATGCTAATGCTAGCTTTAGTAACAACCAGTAGTCTCCAAATGAATGATAAACAAGAATGAATATTTGCCCCCAGCTCATTCTCAGTTTATACCTGTTGATATGTTTAGTTGGTAACAGATAATTCATCTTTTGATCATGGAAGTATGTAACAAAATCCTTTGAATATTTTTCCTTACTTCTCAAAGAAGTGGAACTACACTTTGGAACTACATTTGACATCCCATTCTGTCTACCTGGAATACTGTTCCCACAACTTGGTTAACTTTGTGTTGTTCTCTTGGAAGATCTTCATTATGGTCCTGCTATTAGAAATTACTTTTTACATTACATTGTGAAATTGCAGTTTCTAAGTAATTCAGAATGCAGAATAGGGAACAATAAAAAAACTTTTTAGTGACTGAACACATCTAGTATTTCTTTCAAAATGTGCTTCAAGAGTTTAATAGCGTGCCTTTGAAAAACAGGACAAGCTGGTTTCATCCATGTTGAAGTTCATGCTAATAGATTGACTGAGGTAATTGCAATGAAGAATTAATGACTATTTACTTCCTTATAAGTAAACTCTTTATTTGAAAAAAACAAAATCATAGTGAAGCAAGAAAACTAGAAAAGATTTTTCTTTCAATGCAATAAATTCTTACTGTCTGATGAGTAAACAAAGTTACTTTAATAGAAATTTTTTTTTAAAAAAAAATCTTTTTAGAACATTATAATACTTTTTAAGAGTTCAGTATTGTTTTTATGAAGACTATCACACAGTGTGCATGTGCTCATACTTGAATCAGGAAATGGTCTGATATTGCATAGTTTACAGATAACTATAGCTTCTGCTTCGAGGGTTTTCCCATCTTATACAATTAAAGGAATCTTTACGTCAACATACCTGATCAGATCACAGAAATCTTCTAAACATCAATTCTTTGAGAGCAGAGTGGAAAACTGAAGTCAGCTCCCACTATTTCTGTAAAGAACACTAGAAACTTTTTTCAGTGAACAGACGTATCTGAAATATATTTGAATTAATAACATTTATGGGTGAACCGAGGAGGGAGGAAAATAGAGGAGAAGGAGTCAAGACTGTAGCCCAAGGCTTAATGAACTAAGATGTCAGAAGAGCAGTTTTAGGAATGTAGGAGAAACTAAAGCAGACTAAAGTCACCCTGTAGTGAGCTTTGAAACGCTTAGTGGAGTAGCCCAGTGCTGTCATGGGCCATCCATTCTTCTCAGTCAGGAGCCACTCAATGCAGATGAAGGCTATATTCAAGTACCAAAAATATATATAATTTGGTATGGATAGGAAAAGAATTGTGGTTACTCCCTGTAAGGGCAGGATCACAGAAGAAATAGGATTTTGTATATAGCTAGGATTTTCTTCTATTTGCAGCTTCTGTGAAAAGGCTTTTTCCACTTTAAGTTGCCAATGCATGAGCTAAATAAATATGTGAGCAATGGCAGTCCCTATCCTACAGGAAACACGCCAGAAAATATGTTTGTTCAAAAAACACTCAGTGGAACAAAAAATATATTTAACTCACAGTTAAGGGGCCACAAAGTTCAGCCCCATTTGACCAACTTACTGCATGCTGATTCAAGCCTGCCGAAGACAATTTGTTGAATACCTGACAAATGACAGCAATGCGGAGTCACTGCTATATGCGAGCACCTTTGAAAAAAACTCTTGGTAAGCAAATTCTTTGGTAAGCAAATTCTTTGGTAAGCAAAAATTTTCCATTTTGAATGCACCCTAGTCACCAACATTTCCACAATACTTTGTAGTCGTCACACCTGGTGCTCTAAGCTCCCTTTAAACTAATAGAGACTTGAGTACTTTAAAAGTCCTTGTTCAGCTTTGGCTGACACCCAAAAGCTGTGGAGAGCAGGGGCCTGGACCACTGCCCTTCACAACACTGGGAACTCTCTGAAGCTGAGCAATGGTGTGGATCCAGCTCTTGTCAGCAGCTGCAAAATGCTGGTCTACGACAGGCAGTAGAAAATGGAAGCTTTACAACCACCTCCATATCGACGTTTCCAAAAAGAAGTCACTGGTCCCGCAAAGATGGCAGAGACCAGTGAGTCTGGCAAAGAGAGTAACCCTTGTGCCCAGCCTATAGCTGGAAAGACCTGAAGAAAACTTCACACTGATTTTTAACTGCCCCCGTGAATCACTCTTGGATAAAAGCTACATTGTACTGGATAAAGGAAATAAACATTTGGCATAAGTGTAAAAGAAGAAGGAAAAACTCTCTTCTCTATTTTTCGTTTCCCGTTCTATTAATTTCTTGATGTTGTTACTTCACTGTCTCCTGGTAGTCACTGCCCCTGTGCCACAGTCCTCTTTTAATATGCAACTTCTTACCTGTCCTCAGAGCTTCTGGTTTTCACAATCTGCCTTCAGATTTTACCCAGTAAATTTCACCTCCTTCCAAAATCTCCTTTGTCACCTTGGCTATCTTTTCTCCTTCCTGGGCTCTCCTTCTTTTCCCATCAAACAGATTGTTTCCCAAACTTCCCACTCCAGGTAGCCTGGTGTAATGTACTGGCTGTGTTGCTTTGTTTGCATTATGTCATCCCACCGGAGGCGGCCCCCAGCCCAGAGAAGACATCACTACTTAGCGGAGACCAGCGTTTTATTTTAGCTCGGGTGGAGGTTGCCTGAGCTTCCAGCTCTGCTCCCTTATCCACCCTCTAGCTGTATCTCTGCGTGTAATTGAGAGGTGCCTCCTACACCATGCTCAGGGCTCAGTGGACGGGTCCATGGGAAGGGGATCCGCACCCTGCAGAGCTGCAAGTAGGGGGAGACCCTCAGGGCATATCTGGCAGGAGCAAATCCTTAAGCAATGCAGTCATGAGAACCAAAGTCTCTGCTGAATGCAGGTATTCTCCCGCTTGTACTTTAAGGGCTTATTGTTACTATTTTTTATTTTGGCTAAATGTGCTTGGTTTGCCATATGTTCAGCAAACAACATTGTGACCTAACTGCTACCACCACGCCAAATTTCAAAGCAAAGAGATTGCAGTCATCTTTTAATATAGAATAAAATATTCCCCCTGCTTGGCTTTGATCCGGGAAAAAATACATCACTTTTTTTTAACTTATATTCTCAGGCACTAGTCTGCACCTTCCCAGGATGGTCAGTCTCATCCTAAATGGTTAATGTTTGGCTAAACTGTAAGCATCTAAAAACAGGATATTACAGCAGAAAACCGGATAAGTGCAGTAACAGTGGGAGCTGCAAGGCCCTTCCCAGTTGTCCCCTCTCCCCCGCCCGTCAAAACAAGTAGAGATAACATCTCAATGCATTCGTGTCTAGTTAAAACCCTGTGCAAGTTTATATACAAATTAAGCGCAGATTTCTGGCTTCTGGCAAGTTTTGTTCGCGATTGTTAGTGCTGCAAAAGTTGACACAGACGTCCAGGACTGTGGTGGAAATAGTGCTTCTTGAAGGCATTCACATCAACACCACAAAACCAGCATTTCCCCCCTCTCCTCATGGAACGGGGAATGGCCATGATGGATGGCAACAAGCAACTCCAAGCTTGATGTGTCACCTCCTTCCCCACCTGCTTTTTTCTGCCCAGCTGGTGGGTTCACCTTCAGTGTGCCCTGTGAGGCAGAAGGTAATGGCACGTCCCAGGAGGGAACAGGTTAAGGAAGCGAGAAGGAAAGGAGTGACAATTTCTGCCCTAATTCCCTTCCACACCATTCGTTCTGTCCCCGTCAGCCACTGGCCTGTGCAGACTACCTCACCTGGGCGCGCTGACTCACGCCCCCCGAGAAGAAACCAGCCCAACATTTGCACAGCTGTGGAGGAAGGGACCCGGTAGCTTTAACATAAAAAAGTTCAAATCGTCTGTTCCCTCTGTGCAATGATGCATGTAAAGAAATGAAGGAGACTGTGTTTCCCCCCTGCCTCCTTTCCTCCCCTGCAAGGTAAGAGGCAATCTCATTTTCAGCCTTCACGTATTTCTGGACAGTGAGCTGTTTACTCACATGTGTTTAGAGCCAGAGACCTGTACGGTGGCAGAGGAACTGCTGGGACAGCAGTGGATGAGCAAATATAATCGCCACACCGGGGCTAAACTTATTCTGCAGGAAAGAGCTTTATTGTATGTGACTTAAACCACATTTGCTTTTGCTGTTAAAATCTGTTTGTTGTGTGTTCATTATTACATCACCACGAGAAAGGGAGAAAACAATGTTCTAAGAGTTTAATCTTTCCATGAGAATTCCTGAAGTTCCTCTCTTTATTAGATTTCCCTTCAACTTTGTGTTTTGTTTTTTTAACATAGATGTGCCTAGAGCTGTAACGCAAGAGGCTGATCTGCTTTTCCATTACATTCGTCTGCTTCTGTGCCAAATCCCAACTTGTCCAGAGTCATGCACACTTCTTCCCTCCTTTAAAATAAGCAAAGGAATCCATGTTTCCCAGAAGAGTCATGAAAAAAAGGAAACCTCTATAATAAGCCACATTTCTTTCTGAAAGGGAGAAGTAGCAAAGAAGGGAAGAGGGAAAAATACTAACGTAGGATGTGTTCATCCTATTAGCCTAGCAACAAAACACACTGGAAGGCAACAGCGCTTTCAGCATTAAACACACTGGAAGTCCTCATGTCAACAAAACAAAACCAAAACAAAACCACATTCGTGATGGGGAAATTTCACCTTCACTTGATGTGTGTCATTTTGCCAGTGCCACTACTAGGGAAATAAATCCTGCAATATCCATTTTATGTGAGGCTCTATTTACCATAACGAGATAGATTTGTTCTGGAAATTTTTTTGTCAATATATCCTTTTGTTAGTACCTTCATCTCCTAGCAACAGTGTGGGGAAATCCATCAGAGACATGGAATTTAACTGCAAAATAGGATGGCTCACTGTAGCTTGCGCGCTTTTGGAAACCTTACCTGACATGCAAGTATTTTCATGCACTTATGGTGCCTGTGTCCACTGACGGACTGATAAATCAAACTAGAGGATGGAAACTGAAAAAAAACCACTCCCCCTCTCATTAAAAACAAACTGACCAAGGCACATGAAATACTGAAATAACTGCGCTGCCTCTTGCTCTTGAGAAGGCTTTTTCACACCCATGCACACTTCCCACACCTCATGGAAAATTGGATACGTACACACCACATTTAAAATGTTTAAATGTCATCACAAAACAGTTTTTCCAGCCTCAGAGATTTGCAGTGTCATATTTCAGAAGGTACGACAGCAACAATAAACCTCTTGTAAGCAACACAGAGTCACCGAGCAGACAGGGGTGCAGAAGATGGCAACGCTCCTCAGGTGCCCGTGTCTTCCAAGGCATGTCCCAACCTCTGCATTTATTTTATTTTTCTGTGCTCCATTTTAAGGAAGTTAAGGGTGAGCTAAAATGCCTTAAAAAGTTGAGCTCTGCAACACCCCTTTGATCTGCATGCCATTCTGCCGGCTGTTTTTCAAGGTTGAATTTGTCCCTCAGGCTGGTCCCAGCGTCCCAGGAGGTGACTTGCCTGGGGTGAAGCTGCCATTGCTGCAGCTCAGCCTCTGCAAGCACAGAAAAAGGAGGGACAGTACTGCAGCCTTGTGGCCTGTCTGTGGCATGAGGAAATGGGAATTCCCTGTCTGTCCCATCCTGGCCACATCTGGAGCCTTGCAGCTGATGAAGCTCTGCTGTGTCTCGTGACACTCCACAAGGGTACGAACCCCTTGGCTTCATCAGCTGCCTGCTTCCAGAATCACGCAGGCTGCAAGAAAAGGTCTGGCATGTGGAAATAGGCTTTGCTGGAGGGACGTTGCCAGAGCCTTTGGGGAATGAGTTTGAGACTTTCTGAACAGAAGTGTCCTCCACAAGCGCTTTTTTTTTTTTACTTTTTTTTTTTTTTTTTTTGCCTTTGCCCTCCAGCTCCCTGCGCACATTACCATGCACAAGACCCTCCGTGCAAGCACTGGTGGGTGATCCATCCCAGTGACCCTATCGGACAGCACTGCCTGAACCAGTCCCTTGCCTACAATAGGTTCTTATCAACACAATTGAAAGCCTGGTAAAGACTCCTGAAGTTTTTGTGGGCTCACACCCACAGCCAACGAGAAACCTGATTAAAAAAGTAAATTGTATAGTTTAATCTCCCATGCTAGCGTAAAAGTGATTTTTTATTTGCCAGATAAGAGGAATGTTTCTGTGTCCTTTTGCTGCATGTTCACAGAAGGGGCACAACAACAGATGAAACTACCTTTATGTGTTCAGTAAAGGACATCTTCCAATATATGTTGTGGAGGGGTTTCTTAATGAAAGTAGAGATGGCCCAGAGGTACAGTCAAGCACCCCTGAGGGACTGAGGTAGTGTCAAGTTGTTCCCACAGATCCTTATTATTTCAGCTGGGGAAAGAGGGAGCCGGCTGAGGGGGGCAACTCTGCACCACTGAGCCAGCCTGAGACTGGGGTTGTTCCCAGGAGGACATTAACAACATCATCAAATCAAAAAGAGTTTGTTTTTCAATTATGCCATGCAAGGGCTGTAGGGGAAGGTTAATTGGCAACAAAGCAAATAAATAGGTCCCAACATAAAAACAACTATTCAGGTCTCTGCTGAGCTATGAAAAGGCAGTTGGGGAGACAGGTGGGAGAGAAAGCCAGTCTTTGGCAAAAGTCTGTCCTTCCAAGAGAAAAACAGTACCCAATTATTTGGTATTGCTGTAGTATGGGGGAGATCTCAGCAGGGACTTGAACTCGCCTCTAGAGGCCCATACCTGGAATGAAAAGGCTTTTGCTGCAAGAAAATGCCAAGACCCTCTGTTCTCACTGCCTGACCCTCAAGCATTTGTGGAGAACATGGGAACCACCCCAAGTAAACCTCCTGCTTTAAAAAGGCATTTAAATGGGTGTTTCGCTTGTCATCTGCCCTTCAATGAAATTGGCTTTCTGACTTGGGCATAATGATTTCAGTCACTGTGAATTTATTTCCACCTAAGCTGTGTTTGCTCTTGAACTTTTTGCTATTGACTCGCACACGTTTGGTATATAGAGCAAACACTTTGGTGTGAAACAACATCATACACAATGAGTCATCCGTGCTCTGGTCCACAGCCATCCCACAGAGAGCTTGTGCTGTCAGTCACTCTGTCATTTGCAAACATAGCTACAAACACTCAAAACCAGACAGTTATCTTGTATAACACCTTATGGAGAATCTGCCTTAAGCAAACAGGAGCCATGTTAATGTATTTTTGGAAAAGCCGGAATAGAACGATAGATTTATTGGTAAGAAATCAGGTTTTGGACTAGTTCTGTCTAAACAGATGCATCTGAGTGAGATGATTTAAAAAATAATTATAAATTAACCTTTGACTTACAGCTGAACCTGTCCTGGTTTCTATGGCAATGTGCAGCTATCAACAAGCGTTAGCTTCTAGCATGCAGAAAAAAAATGCATTTACTCATCCTGGGGAATTGCACTAAATAAATTATCAGTAGTAACTCCAGGCATCCTGATGCCACTGTATTATTGACTGATAAACCTTTAATCCCTTCACCATGTACATACATTCATGTCAGAACTAACACCAGTCAAAAATGCAGCCCAATGTTTGAGAACTAAGGCATTTGCAAAATTTGGGTGTTACCATTTTGTCAATTATTTGATGAGTAGCAGCCATAGACTGGTAAAACAATGTCAGACAAGACGAACACATGCCTTTATAGAAAAAAATTAGCATAAGGCCTATATTCTCCTTTAAACTATTTGGAGATTGAAGTAACACATTGTTTGCATGCCCTCAGCACCAGGGCAGACATCAGTCAGTGTCAGCAAATACTTTGCTTGGCACATCACTGCAAAATTTGGCATCTCTTATTCCCTGAATAAGCAGCTTGCCACTGGCATGATTCTGCATGAAAAATAAACACAAGAATTATTACCACTAATTAGATTAATGATATACCTTCTTTTATGGTAAAATGTTTGCTAATACCTGGTTGCAGAGTGAAGATAATACAGTAGGTAGCTCATTGCCACAAAATCGGGTCCAAAATCTTTCACTCCAGGATCATCTTGAGATGACAGAGGAATCCAAAACGCACAAATACAGAAGTACAAGCCTGCAGTTAGGTGCCTCTTCCTCCTGATGGATGCAACCAGCAAAAGTGTCAGAGATTTGTTGGTCGAGGTCTGGTATAAAAAGATGACACAAAAACTCTGATAGTTTTTGCCTACCTGAGCCAGATGTGACCTTTGAGAGTTCCCTGACATTTTACAGTTACATTTCAGCAGATGCTGTGATTAAACAAGGTTAGAAATAGCCAAAGCAGTGCATAATTCTCTTTAAAAATGTGATTGCCCACACAGATATAAATACAGGCTGGTGTGCAATTATGCCATCCCCCGAGAAAGAGGGAGTCGTGGTCAGAGCTGCTGCTTCTCCCCTTGCTCTAGGTGGTGAGGGATGCGGTATGAGGGATTGCCTACCCCAAGCTCTGCCAAGCAATGCTGTGAGCTTTGCTGGCTGCCCTAGACTACGGCACCCAGCTTTCAACGCCTCAGTTCCCTGCCACTGAAACAGCTATTTTTCCCTACAGACACACTATCGGAGGACTTAGAAAGCCGGAAGCACCATTCAGCCTTGAATCATAAGCCCAAAATGTGGTTGTACACTATCCCAGTTACACTAACTGAGGCTGCGGGCTGTCAATTTTAACCCGTCATTGATTTTTCCCTATCAGCACATACTCTGGCTCCGGGGATGAAATCTGAAATACTTCAAAGCGCAGATGGCCCAGCTTCTGCTCAGAAACATGGCTTTTCATTCCTGTGCAGCCAAAAACAAAAGCTTCACATCTCTTCAGAGAACAAGCATTGCTTCATGACATTTACAGTTTTTCAGTTCAGCAACCATTTCCTCCCTGGGGGACCTTTATGTCAGGAAAGACAGAGGGGAAATTGTTTAAAACTTCACACTTAAGTCCATATTGACATACAATGCCCGTCTGCAGAGCCTTGTGCTATCTCTGAGGGGAGAGAGCTGCTGCCTCCCCTGCAAACAAATTCATTTGAGTGTGTGAAGATTGGCCTAGAATGAAAGAGAAATCCAAAATCATTGCCAGCAAGACTCTCAGACCTATCTGTAAAGGAGTCAGCCTCAACTTCTGCCCACACGAATCCAAATAAACAGAGTAGATTCAATTACCTGATACCATAATCTGAATCAATGCATATTTTTTTTTGGTCCAGCCAATACGCTCATTTATCTCGAGCAAAATTGCAAAAATTAAACACTCAAAGATCGTAAATTTGCTTTCCCAATATTGGCACTGAGGGTGTACTAAGGAAATTAATCTTGTGACTGATCAGAGTTGCTTCAGGACCCACGATCAGTGCAGTGAAGCTCATTTCCCTCAATAATATATATATATACACATATATGCATTTTTCAATCTGAATGGGAAACGTGGGAGTTTCGCTCTCCTCTTTCCCTACCCCACCCCTTTTTGGTCTGGGAACAGAGAATTCAAATTCCACTCAGCCCTGTCACAGCAAACAATTTCCAAACCATCTGCTATCTAATAAAACAACCCGTCTAGACAAACCCCAAGCCAGGCAACAAATCTGATATTATACTTGAAGTCATCACAAGTATTAACAACCTGCCATTGCTAACCTGTCAAGCTGCTTCTCTGGGAAAAGGGCTCACATTTACAGTCTCAGGCACAGGGACTGGAAATAGGAAAGAATTTTTTTCCATCATTAGATACAGAAAAGCTGGTTAGAAGATGGGACAGGATCTGATCAGCCCAGCTTGGGCACCGTTTACACCCGCAGAGTCAGTGCCTAAGAAAGCAGTGAGCATCAGGGAGAGGTGAGTGCCTCAAGGGACCTGTCTGCTGGTGCTGGAGCTCCCAAAGCACGTTCAGTGTGAGTTAAAGTTAGGTAGCTGGGGTCCCATCAGCCTCACCTACTCCAATATGATGGGGAGCCCAGTATATTCAGGATTTGCTGGCAGCCTGCTTTCGATTTGCTACCTCTGAGACAGTGGAAAGGGATCCCAGGTTTACTGAACTCAGACTCACTTGGGAGAAATGGATTAAAAATATTGTCTGTCTCCAACAACATGAAAAATGAGCTTTGTGTTGTGTGAGCTGAGAGCTTTTCCTTCCCCTTCCTCTTGTTTTTTTTTTTTTTCCTAAGTGAGTTGATTTGAAAAGAAAGCTGTCATCTCTCCTTGATGAAAGAGCTCTTAAATACCCAGAAGCACCAACAAAACAGGGCTCCAGTTTCTAGGCATTTCACTGTGCAATTCAGAGTCAAAATCAGAGGGCAGCAGTCTTTCCAGGGAAGGGTCACAGGGCCAAGAAATAAGCTTAGTTCCAGCTGTTTTGGGGAAAAGGTTTTGAAGCTCCTTTTTGTGTTAGGAAACCTGGGAAACCAAGTTACGGAAGTACGTAGGCTGTTAAAAGGCTTTCCAGAATCTCATTTTATTCCATTCAGAAAGAGTCAATTATGGGATAAAAAAAGCAAGCAAATAATAAGCATAGGGCTGTAACACTTAGATGTGGGTTACCTGCCTGGAAACTCTTTTTCCCCAATCTTTAGCAGTTTGGTCCACTGGAGCTACATCCAAAAAGAAAATACCTCGTCCAGGGTCTGACCCACCACCTCCTTTAAAGCTGCTATTGCTACAGAGCCAAGCGACCACAGAAATAAGTCAATGGGAACTTAGACATCCATTTTCAGTAAGAGCTTCTGCCTAGCCTAAAAAGTGCCAGTCTACATCAGGATGCCACATTACATCTGATCGAGGATCAGTATTTGCCTGGCTGAAGTTATGCTCAAGTATGAGAGGTCAAATTCCCTCTCAGGTGGGCTAGTGATAGGGAGAGAAGTTGATCAAGTCTCTTTTGGGCGCATTTTAGCTGAGCAGCGTCTGAGTCCAAAGTTAAGACCAGAAAAGCGCCTGGTTGTTCAGATGAGCGACCTGTCCAAAAAAATGTCCTGGTCCCCTGCAGCTGGGTTTCCTTCCCACAAGAGGGGAAAGTGGGAGGTGTGGTGTGGGGACTGGTGCCCTCTGATACAGGAGCAGGGGGTGCCTGAAACACACTTGGATCCTCAGCTGAAATATAGCCAAAACACTGACAAAAATAGTTATTCAAGATGCAGACCATCTCACTGCAATGCTTGCAAATTGTGTCATTGTGTTGCAGACCAGCCTGAAATGGAGGATAAATTCCTAAACTTTGAAGTTTGATCACGAGTACTGTTTAAGGCTTCTCAGATATGACCGGCCAGAGCATCAGCTTTGCCACTCTGAGAAAACCGTTCCCAGTGAAATTGTGCTTGATTTTGAGAAAAACAATGGCGAACTGCTGGAGACAAATCCGGAACAGAGAAGCGTATTTGGGCAGTGGAGTGGAGCGAGTTGTTGTACTCACCCAAATGGGATGATAAAAGAGAAAGTTAGTGACTCCTGGGGGCCAGGAGTTAAAGGAGGAGCCTGCAAGATGTACCCACCAGCATCTCCTCCTCTGCAGTAGGCATGGATGTGTTGTGATGATGGATTCAGTCATTAGATCTTTCGAGATTTGCTTTCGTGATACAACGTCACTGCTCATTAGACCAAGCCCCGGTGAAGGAAAGGCAGTGAGAAATCGGAAAAAGAGCCTGTAGTTAAATCTTTCTGGTTTTGGTAACTGGAAGTAGAATGAAGCAATCGACTGTTTGGAAATGGATTCTGCAGTAGCTGGATGACAAATTACAGGATAGCCATGTCACCTTTAGCAGCACAGGCAAGACCACTTAAAAACCTATTTAAATTCTAAGAATTATAGCTGTATTGATTAGGAATTACAGTCAATTTAGTGGTTTCCTTGTAGTAAAGCAGAAGTAAGCTGTTAATCTAAACTGCAGTAAGTGTTATAAACACATCCAATTTTGATTGAACTGTTACCAATGTAAACATATCATTACAATGAAATTAAAGTAGTAGCAAGAATTGTGGTATGAAGCTCTAGCCAGATCTCAGTGACATTAAGATAATAGGTAGAAGTGCAGAAAGTATTGATCTCATGTGACTAATAGGCTGCTTAATAAAGGGAGAAAGACTTACACATTGAAGAACTGAAGATAGAAAATATTAATAGCAAACCTGAAGTGCTGCTTCAGTGCATGCATGAAATATTACAAGATGTTAGAAAAGCTCATTTACAAATTAATATTCCTTTCATATTTATGAAGTATGAGAATCTAGTGTAGTATAGCTGCTATTGGCACATGGAACATTGAAACAATATAAATTAGACATAACTATAACAGGGGGGTTATACATTTATATCTGAATATAAAAGAAGAATGTAGTTCTGTTTAGAGAGAGCAAAATATGTTTTTTCTTTCCTTCTCACTTAACATCGTAATTCATGTGTTTATCTCCCTCCATTTTTCTATAAGTTGGAGCTAATATTGCTGTGACATTTAAAAGGACTGTTCTGAGAAGAGACTCATAAAGATAAGGGGGAATTCAGCTATTGGAGTGCTGATTACCATCTTAATTATGTATTTTTCTCATTACATCTGATGCAAACGCTTGCTGTTTATTTTCTGTCTGTGAAAGCTATGCCCAGTTCAAATTCAGATTTCTGCCCTGAGGGTAACTCTGGGAGAAATGCTTCCAGCCTCCACATCCAGCAAGTGAGAGGTGAGAGGACCCTTGCCCACTCAAAAATACCGGCAAACACGGCTCCAGGTTTCATGATGCCGAGTACGATCCAGCTGCAAGTCAGTCAGTCACAGCAAGACAATAACTGCACTCAGAGGAAGCCATCAAAGACTTCCAAAAGAAACCTGCTCTGAGATGAAAGAGAAAATTATTATGGTAATCAACTTTGCTAAGAGAAAAGGAAAGCTGTTTCTCTTTGGGAAAATTTCCAGTGCTGAAGAAAAGGGGGACAAGGCGGGGAGGGAACGTGATAAGGTCTCACACGTTCAATTGATTGTTCACATCTAACAAAAATAGCCCCAGCCTGTTCCCATTGTCCTGCAGCTGCTGGCTTCATCACGCTCATTGTGCATTTCCTCGTGCCTGAGCAGTGCGGTTGCCCAGTTTCCTCTCCTTCATTTCCTAAAAAGATCTGCGGTGAACTGTAGGAAAAGCCAGCACCACTTCAAAACAACGCCTTTTAACTTTCTCTGGGGCCATCCAAAAACCCAGGCTACTGTCTCAAAGCAGAGAAAAGCAATTTCAGGCAAGCACCAGTGCAGGTAGCTGTGTCCTCTCCTGAATCAGGATCCCATCGCTTGCGTATTTTAATTTTTTTTTTAATTTCGTGGGCATGTTTGAATTTATGTGTACTTCAAGCTTGCTCGTTAGGTGACAGGAGAAGCTTCCTGCACTCAAGGCCAAAAGATCTTAATCTTGGGAAAAGAATGCATGCAAAAATGTGAACATTGTATTTAAAAGGTCTCTGTCGCCTCTATGGATTTAACAGCAAGTGTTAATTCTCCAAGGAATCATTCTTCTGTATGCAAGCAGGTTTTGGCTAAAGAGCAAGGTGTGGGGGGTGTTCCTCCTCATTGCTTCACTGGTCCTGGAGGCATTTAAGCTGAAATACCAAACTGACCTAGTGTGGCAGGATTGGTCGTACAATGGAACTGCCCAGCCCTTGTGGAAATAAGCCATAGAAACCAAATTATCATTCCCAAGAGTGGTATTTTCTGCATACAGAAGTTAAGCATCAAAGCATTGTAACTGAACACCATAAGATGGCTGAAAAAATTCCTACAAATATTTTGGAGTCTATTAAACCTTCATTAGCTGAATTTCTCTGTCTTTCATTCCATCCCCAGGAAATCACAGAAGACTTTTCTATAGAGAATTTACAGAGACCAGTATTTTGCATCTGTGCCCTTCTTCCAGCATGGATTCAAGATGCAAGCTCCTTCTTGCACCCCATGGTGCATTTTTTCTTTAGGTAATGTTTTCTTCATCAAGGAGTTACATTTACGCAGAAATAATTTCAGATGTTTCAAATAAAACCAGCTGAGGGAAAGATTTGCTCTTTCAGTTGGTGTTTTGTTGTTATTCTTTACTATTTGGCAATACCTAAGCTGTTCCATTGGATAAAATCAACTTGAACAAAATCCTCCAGGATGAAACAGAATTAACTTTTGGTGAGAGGTGCTGGGTAAGAAATCCAGACAGCTATAGACTAATCTCAAGGCTATCGTGAAGCCCACTGCCCTCTTTTTCATCAAAAAGTCACCTTTCAAGAGCAAATTGCTGGCACCCAGATGTGAGCGAGCCATGCACACAGATGAAGGAAAAATGCTGTTTGGGAGTAATCAGCAAAAGGGAAGAGCACCTGTGAAAGCATCCTCAGTAAAAAAATGTTTTTCCAGCCCCGCTCCTCCCTCAGCAATCAGTCTGCTTCCTGGACAAGGGACTTGTTAGCCCTGGAAATTCAGCCAAACAGATAAGCTACACTTTGGTTCACCTTATTTGCTGCCAGATCTTCAGTCTCAAAAACACTTAGCGCTCAACAACTCTTAATCCAAATGTCAGCCTTCTCCTCTCTCCTCTGCTCAAATATTTCACATAGCTTGGAGTGAGGGAAATCTCTGCTGGCGTTTTCAGAGCTGCTCACAGCCCTCGCCGCAGACCTTTCCTGCGCCGGGTCTTTACTGCGGCCACTCGACCCTTGAAACATTTATTTGGACTTTTAAACAAGGATTTAGTGACACATCAAGCCTCTAAGAAAAACTGAGAGGGAGAATAAATGCTTTTTGCATTTTGAATAACAAAAAAGGAGAAGGGATAATATAATGACCAGTCCGTGAATTATCCATGACTTCAGGCAACACCTCACACAAAGCTCATTCAATTACCTGGAACCCACAAACTAATCAGAAGCTTAAAATTGCTGATAGGCTCTATTCAGAGTCTTTTTATTGTAGCTTGACCTAAATTCTCCAATAGTCACCAAAAAACCACATTTGACCGGAGGGAACATAACATAATCTTACTTCAAATGCTGCCACTAATGCCCTGGCATGTATTTTAGCAGCTTTTCTGGTATTTTTCTTTAACATCATAGCAATGTAATCGTCCTCCCTGTATCAAGTCCCTTGAATTTGTAAATCCAAAATAAAGCTGAAATTGGAAGAAAACTACATTGATCAGATAACAACAGAGAAATACAACAAAGTGAGTGTCAAATCTACCTCATCAGCTATATGATTGTTTCAAACACGCAATACTTCATTAAGTTGAATTAAGAACAACAGAGATCAATTTACATTGATTAAATGTGAGAAAAAAGATGACATTAAATAAATGGCAGGTCAGTTCCTACTGCATAAAAAGCCAACTGTGGTGAATGTTTAGGTAAGGCCTTTTCTTTCAAGTTTGTCAAAGCCTAGCTAAAAAAGAAAGCAAATTTGTTCAATGGGCAATCCCTGCTGATCTTGGGAGCTGTGGCTGTAAAAGCAAAGATCAGGTGTGCAAGTGATTAGGGCCTGTGGTTAAGTCCTGATGTGCATGGAGAGATACCATCCAGAGAAGTAATCCAGTATGACCTCCTCCTAATCACATCTCTCTTGGATACTCCTTGGACTAAACTGTGCATTTGTTGTCCCTAAAAATCTCTAAATCCTTGCAGATATTTTGCATTACTATGGTAACTGTTTTGAGAGGAGCTGGTGATACAATCAGAGACAACCGCCACTAGACAAACTAAATCAATCATTGCTTTATTAGTTTTAATGTCTCCTTCATACTCACACACAGAGCTAAACCAGGAAAACCGATGGTCTGCTTGCTCCCCAGCCTGAGCTAGTTTGCACCTCAAGCTGGATAGGTAATGAGAGGGACTGGGCTTTATATCCCACCAAAGCTGGTCACATCAGCTGTCTAAAAATACCGAGTCCTCCAATAGACCACAATTTATTTAGTTTTCCTGCTACATCTTACCCCTCAGGCGTGCCAGGGAAAGCCTAAACAGGGCTGTGCTTGAGATTCCCAGCTAACTCCGCCTGAGCTAAGCCACGCAATGGGAGCAGCTTTTGTGCAGGAAAAGTCCACATCTGGGCATGTGCACAGCTGCTGTATTTCAGCACCTCACGCTTATGCCTCCATCAGGCTTAGGAAACGAAATCGCGAAGCTCCAGAATGAGCTGCAAGGAAGACATCTCTTTTTCATGCTCTTACGGCTTGGCAATTACAAAACTCCCTTTGGAGACCAAAAATGTGACTTTAAAATTTCCTAGGCCAATGGGAGATTTGAACAACATACTGCCGGTATCTCCAAAATGCCTTCAAGCAAGAGTTACCACAAGCACCCTTCACATTTTCCAAGACAAGATTCTGCTCTCTGAAGGACCAAGGGGAAAAAAAGCCCTGTCGTCAAGAGAGGTGGGCAGCTGCTATCCCTCCTAGCAGCTCTGAGAGGACACCCTGGAAACAAGAGTGATTCCAGATCTTTAGAAAAAAAAAACCACAAGCGATTGTTTTTCCCAGGGCCTAACCCTGTGCAGTGTAACTGTAATATTTTGCATCAGAACCAAAACTCAGGCAGGCTGACATCTGGTTGTTCACTTCTTACTTTTATTCTCCAGCTTTGCTTCTTTTCTTGCTCATACGCACAAGTGTTCAAAAATAGTTTTACAGTTCTTAGACAGGATTATCTCCTGATGTCTTATGGAGTACCATCAGTGCATGGACCAAAGTTTGAGAAACAGATGATTCCCTACTCTTACGGCTATTGATGCACCCTGAGATGCAAAGCACCTACCCTGTCCCAAGCATCTGTGTTTCTCTCCCTGGGACCTAGGAGTCAAGTACCGCAGTGCCCGAAGACTTTTAGGCTGTTTCTTTGCTCCAGCTCTACAGCCATCAACAAAAGGACTTTTAGTCAAAAAAAACATTCTGGTATTACTTAATTCTGCCTCCCCCAGGAGCACCAGAATTTTCTCAGGTGTATTTTGGAAGGATTAAGTATGTCTGTGCTAATAACAGTTTGATGATGTTCTGAAATACTATAAATGCATTAGGGAATCACGTTACTGATGCTCTCCTTGCCAGCAGCAGCTCACCTTTTCACAGCCTATAGTAACCCATAAAACTCCTGCACTGCCTTTTTGGGACTGAATTGAGAATTTTGGCTAGAGAGAGCCAGTCTCCCATTCTTCTGCAGGCTGCTAAATAAAGCCAAACCAGACGTGTGGGCCTTTGCAAAGACTCACACAGCTGTAGTCATACTTCGTATCAACAAAGAGGTTTTACCAACCAGTTTTCCCTTCAGGTCTGCTGCAGATCTCTGTGATTACCAGTGCCACCTCCTGGTACCGAAACGTACTGAGATCCAGACCCGCAGGAATGGTAGGATGAAGAAACACAAAATATCCCAAGCCTCACTTCTTGCTCAGTTTTTGTTGTTTTCTACGGACTTCTATAAATAGCTGTTTACGTTACAGATAATCAAAAAGTTAAATATTCTTGTAGCTATAAAGGATTGAAAGGACAGGTGAGCTGTCAAAGGCAAGGGGTTACAATGGATTTTCCTTTCCAGAATACCCATAACAGAGCTAAACCCAAACTAGATATATGCTCATCAAACCAGCTTAAGCTGAACAAGAGAAAGCTTGAGAGCTTAAAGTTTTATTCAGAAATGTCTGCATTCATTGCAAGACAGGAAATTCTTGCAGCGTTTATGAACCTTGGACACAAAACCTGAGATTTTGATTGAAGGTTTAAAACTGGGGTTTTTCCATTGCATACCACAGCTCAGGTATACAATTTACACCAATTTATCCAAGCAAATGAAGGAGACAGAGGCAAGGCTACAGGTTAAGACACAGCTGCTGGCAGGAGGCAGAAGAACAGGACTCTGCCAATTTTC
Source organism: Numenius arquata (assembly GCF_964106895.1). NCBI lineage: Eukaryota > Metazoa > Chordata > Aves > Charadriiformes > Scolopacidae > Numenius > Numenius arquata. Next base: position 31,878,280 of record NC_133580.1, on the reverse strand, counting down.
TTTCTCAAAGTGACCAAAGATGTGCTGTTTCTTCCTGCAGCAAGTCAGATGTTGTCCTCGGGTACTGTCTACTTCAGTATCCTTATCACCCTCAAGCAAAACCCCTCAAGCCAGTTATTCCTGAGCCTTTCCAGGGGCACTGCTTGCTTCCTGGGCTTGGTCACATTTTTGCCAGCCTGTTTACAGACGCCTGCTCCTAAAAATGCAGGCGAGGGGGGAAATTGGCATATATCCATGAAAGCAAACAATCTCAAAAGCTGAAGCACAAGATCTATTTTTTCAGCGATGCCACCCCATCTCTCCTCTGTCTGTCTCATGCAGAGCCTCATAGTAAGAAAAAAATCACAGCCTCAGGACTGAAAAAGCTGCGCTCCTCTCCCTGTGCTGCCATATTAAATACGTTTTTGCTAGTCCTGGGGTACCCAAAGGGCCTAAAAAGGAGCTGAGCAGGCAGCCTCTCACTCCAGGAGAGGGCAGTGAAACACGGCTCAACTTGGCCAGGAAAGGGCAAATGCACCTTGACCTGCTCAGCAACGCCTGCTTAGACAACCCAAATTTTGACCTTGGTGGCACAAACCCAGGCAGATCCAGCAGGAGGAGTTGTGAGTAGGTTTTCATGTGTCGCAAGCGCCGTAAATTGATTTGTATCCCTATTTCCTAGGGAAAAATTATGCAACCGCTCACTCGCTCTCTGTCCATGGAGAGGAAAAAAATGTCATTAGGAGGCGATGTTCGCTTGCACTTAGGTTAATAGGTCTCATTTGTTCTGCCAGCGTGGAGAGAGGCAGAACCAATGGAAGAACTTGTAATTCTCCTTTATAATTAAGATAATGTGACGCGCCGGCCCTCAATCATATTTTTGGATGCTGCAGTGTCCATGACACATCTTGGAGAGACCGCAGCTGTGATTAAACATTTTTGATAACCCATAAATATAACATTAGTTGCCTCGCTTAGGTTTCTGATAACATCATTCATTTCAGATCATTCAATTAGTGCAGACAAAGGGGCTCTTTCCAGGAGACATAATGTCATTGTCTCTGGAAAGGAACGTACTTCCCAATGACTGTTTATCACTCTGTAATTACAGTGCTGTAGCAGCCATGCTCTATATTACAAGGAGTCCTTTTTGTGCCCAAGGATCCAGCAGTTCTTTGTTTTAATTTATTTTCCTCTTAAATACCTCCCGCTATTTAAGCAATAATTCCCTGTAAATCAATTGTTAGCAGCAGTTAATGACTGGTTGGTTAATTAATAGCTGAAAGCAAAGCTGAGGGTGTTCGCTGCTCTAACAAACCAGCAGACGTTAACTGTGCGGTTATTGCTAGCATACCCTATAATCAATGACTTCTCGCAGCGACGGGGTAGCCCATGTATCATTTAAAGAAGGGACCAGCTGGGTTGCAATAGGTGGCAGCATTAGGAAGAATAGTCACCGACTTGCGTGTTGAGCCACATGCCCCCAAGCAGGCAGCGGGGGAACAGTGCTGGTGCAAACGCGGCTCGGTTGTAGGGTCTGGGGCCAGAAGCCCCCATTGATTTGGGGGAGATGCTCGTGCAACCTTCCCTAGCAGCGGCGCAGCTTTGGCCGCAGCCTGATGCCAGCTGGGAGGGACAGCGTGCAGGAGCACACGCCAGGCACTACGGGCGACGTTTGCACAGCCTGTGCGGAGAGAGCGCTCACGCATGGGACAGGCTGTGTGGGTGCCATGAAACCCTGTGTGGGATGGCTGTGGCAAAGATGCTCCCCTGGCTGCCTCTGCTGGAGTGGTTTAGGCTCAGAGTCCCGCAGACCCCTCAGACTGCCTCGGGGGTCAGCAGTACCCCAGCTACTGAAATCAGGAGCTGAACCCTTGCCAGCAGCACACAACAGAAAAGCCTCAGGTTTTTGCCTGTGTCTGGATCTGATTTAGTCAGAGAATTTAGGGGTGTCTGTGTTCTGCTGGAGAGCTACATTAAGATGTTTTTAATGCAACAGTCTGCTCTGCTGCTCTCTCCAAGGGACAGATTCTCAGATAATCTCTTTTCACAACATTCTCAATTAATATTTATATAAGCCTGTTATGTCTCTTATCTTCCACGAAATAAGGTTTGGAGTGATGCTGCCATGGAGAAAGAAGGATAGTCCAAAGCAGGCAGTAATTGATGTTCATAAAGAGAGTATGTGTAATGGACCAGCTGGCTTATTATGAACTAAAATACTGCAGTGTCTTCAATACAGAGGATGGTAATGGAGAATAAATGTTGACGTTTTTGTAGTAAGCAATGCAAGACCATCAAATCAAACAATTTCTGGCATATAGTCATAGCAGTGTTAAAATGGAGACTCGAGTGATAAGAACATTTTTGCATTTTTTTTTTTCCCCAAGTAGAAATGTGCGGCTGTAGGAAACCTCATGGCATGAGCTCCCCTCACTGACACGGAGCCAGGAGCTCCCAACAGGCACCGTCTGACTTGTCTTAAAGAAAAAAAACCCAGCAAGGAGCATCCTTGCATGACTGCGCCAGCTCTTCTCACCCTGACATTAAGTGGTAAATCAAGATAATTTCTGCTTGTTATCCTCTCCGTGAAAAAAGAACAATTGCTCACTGTCTCGTTCACAGCCAACACCTCTAAACTACGCGTCTGCTCCCGTGTTATGCTCTCAGCCTTCTCTTTCCCAAAGGGAAAAAACCCGGTTCCCTCAGCATCCCCTTGCGGTTTGTGCTTCCTGACACCCTACGTTCTGACTTCTTTCCCTGGATTTTCTTCACTTTCTCTGCATCTGCAGGAAAAGGTGGCACTCACAACTGGATGCAGATCCTCAAGTCTTTTACAAACATGCCGCTGCCTTTTTTTTCTCCCATACAAAGTCTCTGCTACCTTCCTTCCCAGGCACAGCACTTTGGACTGTTCCCGATGGAATTTCATTTGAATATTTGGGAGTCATTTCTCCAAGCTGTGAAGATCGTTTCAAATTCAGATTTTGGCCTCCTAGGACTTGCAGCATCTCCTAATTGCATCATCCACATGTTGCATTTGTTTGCTTGTTGTTCAGTTGTTAATAAAAAATATTTAATAGAACTGGGTATGAGACAAACTGCTGAGTGACCTACTTGAAATATCCTCCCTGACAGTGATCCAGTGCTAGCTGTTGCTACAGAACTATTTTTCAACAGGCTATGCACCTACCCCATTGTAATTATATCTATACCATATTCCTTAGCCTGTCATATATGTCAAAAAGCATTACTAAAAATCAAGCACTATTGCATTTGCTGCTTTCTCTTTATTCACTAGACAAGTTACTGTGACAAAGAAGGAAATTAGATTGATTTGACATCAACTGTTCTTGACAAGCCTAGGCTTTCCTTTTTTTTTTTTTTTTTTTTTTTTCCTTTCTTTTTTTCATCACTGTATCATCTGGCTACTTGCAAATTGATTGTTTAATGATTTGTTTCTGAATCTTTTAAGGACCTAAGTTAGACTGACAGGTCTATAATTCCCTGGGTCCTCCTTTTCCCCCCTCTTTAAAATATAATACACTGTGTTTGCCCTTCTCTTGTCTTCAAGGACCTCCTCTCTCCTCTGTGAGTTCTTAAAGATAATCACTAATGGCTCAGCGATTGCTTCAGACAGTGCCTTAAGTACTCTGGGGTGAATTCCATCAGGCCCTGCTGACTGGAGTACATCCATTTTATCTAAATATTCTTTAATCTATTCCCCTCCCCTTCCAGTCTGTACTTTTGCCTCCTTGTAAAAATTAAGTTTAAACAACTGGTTGTTGTCCCCTGGTGACGGATACAGCTCATAATTCAATCAATTAAAATTATTCACTATATCCTTTAATATTTACCAAGGTTTATATATCCGTTCTGCACATTACAATTCTAAAAAAATAAACTCGTCAACCCCTGTTCACTGGCTGCTAATCTGAGACACCGCTCTTAAGGTTCATGGCTGAGGGTGGAGCAGAAAGAGGAAATGTGGCTAAAACATTGCGTTTTTTCAGTCAGAACTTCAACGCGCACTGACAGACCTGTGCTGACCACAACCACAGAGGTTTCCATTTCTTCTCAGGCTATTCCTAAAATATAACTAGCACCTTCATATCTGAGACTGCACCTGTGACAGCATCCATGCATCAAGCACTCCTCATAATGAACAGCTTGGTACTTTGAATTTGGGAAAGTGTTGGGGCTGTTCTCTAGACATCTCTAACATACTAAGTCCGTGCGTTGTTTGTTTGGGGGTTTTGGGGGGAGTGTGGTGTCATTTTGGGTTTTTTTAAATAAAACTTCAAGATCTGCTAAAAGTCATGGTGGGTTTTCCATGTAAGTACTGTGTGGAAATCGGCTTCCTTTTCTGTCAGCCACCTGATGCTGTATTCCCGCCTGTGGGAAGATAAGTTGGGTTTCTACCTGTGATGGCTGAACAGAACAATCCTTACTGCTATCTTTAGGGGTTTTTTGCCCACCTTTCTCCTCAGTAGTTCACAATCATTACAGAGCTGAGTGACAGTGAGTGCTTGCATACCAAGGCTTTCTCTAAAGTAGGATGTTTGTTCATACAGTCAACACTCTCAGGTTTTCATCATCAGTTTGAGGGCTTTCTGCCAGAATAAAAGGTGTTTCATAACAGCAATTACTTTTTAGAGGTCTATAGGTTTAAGCTCGACCCCATTCCTAACAAGTCAAAATGATTGTAAGAAATCAGCTTTTAAATGAAGAGCACTTGGCTCAAGTAAGTTTGACAAAAAGCTAGCAAGAAACAGGAGAAATCTGGAGAACCAGCAAAGACACTCACCTGTCCTCCCTGTCTCCTCCACATGCCCAAGTCTTGCAACACACACTTTCTGTTTGACACTGCTAAGCCTGGATGACCAGGCAGCATTGCTTGTGGCTTGAAACCCTGCTCACAACTCTCATAAGAGAATTTACCCACAGCGACCCCAATATTTGTGACTCATCTGCAAGCATCCTCTTTACTTGATGCTGGATACAAAGAGTATGTTAGGGTATGAGTTAGGACAGAGTAGGGTGTTGCTTACTTCCTTGCCTTCTCTGCATCTAGAGGAGTATCTGAGACTTGTCCTCAAGCCCTCCTACTTCTCAGTTTCAGGTGCCTGCTTAAGTCTTTAAACTCAAATTCCAGCTATGCCAAAGTCTGAATTTCAGTGTATCACTACCAGCAATTGCCACACATTTCTGAAACAAAGCAGCCCAAAAAAATGTAAGATAAAGCTTGTGGTGGCTCAGAATAAGCCTTCTCATTTGAAGGGATCTGTCTCTGGAAATGCACATGCAGAGGACATAGGTAAAACAAAAAATTAATCCTTCTTCTAAAAAGCTTTTCCTCTACAGAAAGAATGACCTTTGAAACAAGACCTGGATTGGGAATTTTCTAACCACCTTTTTCGTCAAAGAGTATGATGAGTCAAATCTGACTCTTTTTTTGCAATAACATAGTTGTTTTGATGAAGCTCTTACTGGCAGCATTGCTGAGGTCTAGAATAGAAATTAGATGAAATTCAAGAAGGGGAGAGGCACACCACAGAGCTGGCAGCTGCCTGTTGGAAGGACGCTCACCCACGACACAAAATACTCCCATTTGCACTTAGAATTATCCACATCCTATATGAATACAATGATCATGAGACATACCTTCTTCTGACAGACAGAAGATTTTCAAAACCTCCACAACGGACTAACTCACTGCTGCTTAAATCAAAATAGATTGGAAATTCTCATGTCTGGAATACTGTCCTATGCAAAACTCAGCGTTTGAGCACTATTTGAAAGAATTAACTACCAGATATAACTTTCCCATAATGCCTCAGACTTATGTTCTCATTTCCTTCTTGGTCTGGAAACAGCACTGTTGGGTTCCTCAGCTGGAACAGTTGCCTGACATCTGTTCTCTGCTGCTTGCACGGAACAATTACTATGTTCATCTGTGTTTTCTGAATTTGGAAAAATCATATAAAAGGAGTCTGTTCTGTCTCATGAATCTTCTATACCTCATCTGATATACCAACATAAATGCTGCAAAAATAGCCCTTTTGTCTGAGCTTTATTGCCCATCCTCCTATTTTAACCCGTCCTTGTCTTTCCACTCCCTTTTTTTCAGACATTACACTTTGAAGGACCCTTATCAGTCTGAAAATGTTCATTTTTTAAATGCAAGAGTCTGTCCAACCTACACTTAGGTTATCATCTCTAGATTTTGCATTTTTTTTTTATAATCTATTTGAGGATGACTGCATTTTCATGCCTAATTTAAAACTCCTACTTGTAATTTTGTCTTCTTGTTATAAAACCCCCCTCATAACTACTTGAGTAAGAAGATAAACAATATGCTCTCCCATTGCCATTTTCCTCCAAGTTCAGTAACTCAGTAGGCCAACTTCAGCAGCAAGCTTCAACTTCTGAGTTTTCCAGTTCTTGAAGCACTAGAAGAGCCAAAACTATAAATCAGTTTAAGAACCAGTTGATAACGACCTATCAAACTGACAGGTTGGCCTTAACCAAACGTTGAGTCAGTTTAGAAGCATTCACAATATTTTCTCTTGTCTAGAACACCAGTAAACCTTTGAATTGAGATTTTCATGATAAATACCAGTAACAAAGTCAAGTAAATCTCGCCAGAATTAGGAACTTCTCATCGTTTATTAATATCTTTAGAAAGCACCGTTATTTCTGGGAAGGTGTTTTTGCCCATGGAGCTTTGCTCCCCACTGAAGACTCCCTAGAAAGGCCCCTTATCGTCTCTGCATGAATTTGCTCATCAGCAAGAGGGTAAAATTTGACTATTCTCACTGTCTTGTGTAAACAGTGCTGCTTTAGTGATTTTTAATGCTGCACTTCCACTCCTTAGGAATGGTAAATTTTCCACTAGAATAAATTCCCTACTACTGGATGAAGGATTCAGAGCTTCCCACTGAGCTGCTCAATAACTGTTTAAAAGAGAAAAAAAAAAAAAAAAAGGCAAAAAAAAAAAGCAAGGGATTCACTGTTGTCTTTATTTTTTAGGAGGAAGAAAGTATAGCCCTTGGATCAAGCAGCTGTCTGTGGCATCCAATTATTTGTTTTCATTGCACAAAAGAAAAGAAAAAAAAAGAGTCAAAGAAAATTAGCTACATCGATTCATGCATTGATTGCTGGCTGGGGTTTCATTTTGGGTTGCCCCTGGGACTGCAGCAGCAGCAGCAGCTACTTAGTCATGAACATGCTACACAGCAAGTAACTCAGTCGCTCCATGTGAGGAGCACTGCTTTTCTCTGCTCTCTTGGTTGCCTGAGGAGGAAACCCAGCTCCCCCTAATCACAGGCTGCCACAGCAGAGGACACATAACTCACTCCTATGGCATCTGAGATAGTACAGCCTTCATTATATGGTTCCCCAAAATGAAAAGAGCCTGTAGATCCTCTCTGTGGGATGGCTTGCAAGGGGACATGTGTCTCTGATGAGAAGGCAGCCCAGTTTTTGAGACTCTTGCAATAGGTCTGGTGGTTCGACAGTTTTCAAAGAGGCACAAGCCAAAATATGATATTATGAAATTATTATTATCCAAAATACAATTCTAGCAGTTCACCTTAACACCGCTTTTTAAGCTTCTTTGAAACTAGGACTTTTTAAACTGTATCTTGAAACAAAATCAATCTATAATGGGCTCCTGATTACAAACCCCTTATTATAATATGATCACCTGTGAAAGCTGCAATCATGCTCAGCTTCCCCTTGTGCCAGAAGCCTTATAATGGAGGGATAGTGCCCTTTCTCAAGTAGCAGTTATGCAGAAACATAATAAAAAAGTACAGTCTAGGAAGTCATCAGGCAGAAAGGAATAATTCTGGGTCAAGCCAGAAGAAAACATTAGAGTGGGCCAGAAATCCACAGTCAGCTTGTATGCTGGTCACTGATTTCAGCAAGAAGATAACATGAAACAATCTCTCCTCGTTTAGAAGTTGCCTCCCTGAAAGTGAGTTTGTAAAACACACTTGCCTTACAAGGTAGGTATACATTCTCCATGCTCCAAACTACAAATTCCTGTTGTTTGTGAGCAATTAGAGAAGTCCATATCTACACGTTGCACTTGGTATCATGAATTGATGTTTATGAAGCTGAATAGTTAAAAATGTTATGGGCATTACTCAGGCTTCCTTCTACTGATAGTAACAAATTACTTCAAAGATACTGTGTCCTTTAATATGCTGAGGTATAACAATTAAGGGTTCAGTAGAATTAGAAAGTGTTATGGTTCTGAATGTATTTTGATTCTATTGGACATGTTAGCTTTAGAGCTGGGCGGGGGGGGAATCATACTATAAAAACATCAAGTTTATAATGGTAAAATAACATTCCCTGAAAAAAATAGAACTGTAATTAGCCACTGATGCTACATTATGACAATCACTATTTTTGTGTACCTCAAACTAATCATCAATTATTAGTCACACCTGAGAAAAAAAGTGAATTCCTACGCAAAAGGGATTTTCAGTAAGTTTGATTAAAATTACTTTAAAAATACAAATTCTAATGCAAAGTTGACATTTTTTCAACATGTTAATTTTGACTGAAACAAAATGTTTCAGTTGCGTATGTTGAGGCAAATCAAAATATGTTGCTTTGGCTCTCTTCAAAGTGAAATAGTATTTCTACATGGCCCAACAGTGCCTCCATAAGTTGTGGTTTCCATGTTCTTTGCATTCTCTCCCACGGTGGAGCTTCCCATGCAAAATGTATTTCCTATGTTGCAGCTGAGGCCCCAGATAAAGAAACTTACGATAGGTTAGTTCTCACCAGGGGGCTGCCCAGTCCCCCCAAAAACGAGGACACTTGTGGGGCTGCAGGATACAGATAAACCAGCCTGCCACGTGCACCATTTTCATTCAAGTTGGGCAGGTACAGCCTGGTCTGGGGAGCTGCAGTAGGGGGAAACTGGGCACGCAACGTGCATCGCCCAGAAGGTACTTTGGGAGTGGTAGAGGTCGGTGCTCACCTCACTCAAAATACAGTATTTTGTTACTGTGCTAAGAACACAAAGATTTCAGTCACTGCTAACCCCGTGGCAAACGAAAGATTTCCTTTGTATTTTCCTTTCTGGAACAACAGAACTCTTCCTTTGTAAAAGTTTGATTGCGTGTCCTGGGTTGAGAGACACAGGACTAACTTTTCTTCTAATGCTGGGGAAAATTACACTTTTAGAAGACTCTAGTGTCTGAATTTGTGAAAATATTTATTTTATAGCCAGCCAGGCTCTGTGGGATTCAAGGTTAGTGTTTTCGAGCCTTGCCAGGTGCAGGGACAAGGAGGAGCAAGGCCTGGGCATTTGACCCAGGCTGGCCAACAGGAGTATTTCATACCATGAACGTCACATCCAATATAAATTAGAAAAGTTTGCTGCGTAGCGGGCTCTCTCCCTGATGGCGGCGGTCCGGACAACTCCTTGCCCCGGTGCCAGAGCCCTGAGGCCTTCCCTTCCTCCTGAAGCCATTGCTGCTCGCAGTGTCTGATACTTGCTATCCACTGCTGGGAGTGCACAGCTTCCTCCTGATATAGATGGCTGAGTATAATTTCTGTATATCTTATATCAGTATCGGGATTAATACTGATTCTTTAGTATTATTGTTAATTATTTAGTCTTAGTCTATTAAATCTATTTATACTTCAACCTTTGTGTTTTCTTTGTGTTCCCCGATTCCCCTTTCCGGGTGGGGAGGGGTCATCGGGTGATAGAATAATTGTCTAACGACAATAGATTGTTATGGGCTCTCTCAAACCATAACATTGTGGAAGAACTACACTTCAACATTAAATTCTTAGCTGTGCTGGTTTTGGCTGGGGTGGAGTTAATTTTCTTTGCAGTAGCTGGTGTGCGGCTATGTTTTGGATTTGTACTGGAAACAGTGTTGGTAACACGGGGATGTTTTAGTTCTGGCTGAGCAGCGCTTACACAGAGCCATGGCCCTTTCCACCCCTCACATCACCCCACCAGTGAGTTGGCTGGGGGTGCACAAGAACCTGGGAGGGGACACAGCCGGGACAGCTGACCCCAACTGACCAAAGGGATATTCCATACCTTGTGCCATCATGCTCAGCATATACAGCTGGGGGAAGAAAAAGGAAGGGGGGGACGTTCAGAGTTACGGCATTTGTCTTCCCAAATAACCTTTACTCGTGATGGAGCCCTGCTTTCCTGGAGATGGCTGAACACCTGCCTGCCCATGGGAAGTAGCAAATTAATCCCTTGTTTTGCTTTGCTTGCGTGTGCAGCTTTTGCTTTACCTATTAAACTGTCTTTATCTCAACCCACGAGTTTTCTCACTTTTACCCTTCTGATTCTCTCCCCCATCCCACCGTTGGGAGCAAGCAGCTGTGTGGTGTTTAGTTGCTGGCTGGGGTTAAACCACAATGCTAACAAGCAGTATTTACAAGCGAATGATGGGAGTGTGTGAGCTGCTACTCAGCTGTTAAAATATCCAGTAACATATTAGCAACTTCTTGTAATCAGAACCATAATATTAAGTACAAGAGGGCTAAACTGGTAGCAGACAGCAGAGCGAGGTGGCACCGGCTCACAGTCCCTTACACACCCCCTCTTTCATAAAATAAAGATTTTTTTTTTTTTTTTTTTTTTTTTGCCTTCAGGTGAACCCTTTTCTCTTGAAATATTCACACTCCTTAAGACCTCCTTGGCTCTCCCAGGCATCCCCAGTGACATCCCACTCCCCCAGTTCTGCATCATTCTTACAGAAGACCTCACAGCCAGCGTGCTGATGCTAAATAACACCTGCATCTTTTCTATCTGACAAAAGGTAGCCTCCACCCCGAAGTCTGAAGCAGTATTTTTCCACTTGATGAACTGCACGCAGCGCATTGCCTACAGCAGCTCGTTTGAACATCCTGTCCCCCGGGACGAAGATGCTCACAGGGTAGCTCCTTGTGCCATCCCACCCCTTCTTCCTCCTCCTCCTGCTCCTCCTCCTCTCCACTTGCCTGAGCAGAGCCAAGAGACAGCCACCGTGAAAAGGGGGGCTGCGGTGTAGGCATAGCACTGTTGTGCCTCAGCACTGCATTATCCTCCAAATTGAAAGGAAAATAAACAGGAGTGGCACAGCACATCTTAATCTTCACCGCTGGTAGTGACAGCTTTACTCAATTTTAGTCAGCTATCGAGTAATCAGAATGAATTAAGGAAGGACTGCACCAATAAAGCAGTGGGCACTGGAGCGGTTCAGGGATTCACTGCACATCTCCCTCTTTACATTTCCACTGTGGGTTCCCCCCACCGCTGCCATCAGACAGCATCTCTGGGCAGCTCCCGTCCACCAGGAAACCAGCTCCTTCCACCACACCTATCCCTGGGCTTCAGAAACAGCTGTCAGTCCAGCTCGTCCCCGTGGAACAGTTATGCATGCATGCCTGCCTATCTTGACCTGCTTTGAAGAGTCCAATAAGAAGGCTTGAGAGTGTTAACTCCCAGCACGTCCCTCTCACACCTTTAACCAAAAAGTGGCGCTTGCACTTGGTCAGTGCTCCTGATCCCTCCTGTGCTCCACCAGCTGCGATGGACACGGTGGGATGTATGGTGTCTTTGGAAGGCCAAAGGCAATCTCTTCTTTATACATCCCAGACAAAATGAGCAGCCTCAGAAACACTTCACTCCGTGGTTGCACTTCTCAAAAAATTAGTAGCTGCTTTCAAGGGACTTTGGTCTCAGAGGTCATGTCATAGAATCATAGAATCATAGAATGGCTAGAGTTGGAAAGGACCTTAAAGATCATCTAGTTCCAACCCCCCTGCCATGGGCAGGGACACCTCTCACTAGAGCAGGTTGCTTAAAGCCCCATCCAGCCTGGCCTTGAACACTTCCAGGGATGGGGCATCCACAACTTCCCTGGGCAACCTGTTCCAGTGCCTCACCACCCTCACTGTAAAGAATTTCTTCCTTATATCTAATCTAAATCTCTTCTCTTCCAATTTAAAACCATTGCCCCTTGTCCTGTCACCACTCTTCCTGACAAAGAGTCCCTCTTCAGCTCTTCTGTAGGCTCCCTTCAGGTACTGATAGGCTGTTATAAGGTCTCCCCGGAGCCTTCTCTTCTCCAGGCTGAACAACCCCAGCTCTCTCAGTCTGTCGAGAGACTGTTGCAGCCTTCACATATGTCAGTTGCAGCCTTCACATATGGAGGGATTGGATATTGTTGGCTGCAATAAGGAGGGGCTTTTTCTTAATGTCTAGGACCTCCCTGTGGTGAGAGATCAACTTTCAGCCGTAAACTCTGTATTTTGCACATTGTGCAAGCCATGAGGGTACTTACAGATGCAAACTTCCAAGCATGTCATCAGGGCATGAATTAGGACAGCTCTCGTGAAATCTCTCATTTTGACTGTGTTTTACCACTGCCATTAACCTGTCGCACATGGGCTGTAATCTGCAATCATTTCATCTAAAGGTACATCCAAGGCAAACAGTTAATGGCTCCTTCATAAATCCCGACGGCTGAGCGGTAAGAAGGCTATGGACACAGACTCTGCTAATTAAGCCGAGCACAAACCGTCTCTTTACAACACTAATAAATAACTATTTGCCTGGGAACAGGACTGAAAGCACATGATGGAAAAGGTTCACGGCAGGCTAGAAGAGGACATCTAAAGAAAAGCGAGTTTTGGTGCAAGGCAGCTGTTCCTTGTGGCTGCGTTATCTTCCCTTACACAGGGCAACCAGGGCTCACGTTAACTGGTTAGAAAATAGTTTTAGCTAAATTATGGTCAAATTTATCCTGAAAGGGGTGGAAAACACCTCTGAAAAATCTGAAGAATATGCAAACAGCCTTTGATTATGCATCATTACAAAACTACCCTGATCCAAGACTCTTTTTTTCCCCCCCTCCAACCGTTATTTGCCTCCTCCTACCTGAAACACCCCCAGCCCCTCGGCAACTCCCTCTTGAAGCTCTTTGCAACATCTCAAGAAATTCAAATGCCTGCTCTTAGAGGAAAATAGTTTCTAATTAAACATACCATGTGGGTGTGAATGAAGCCGAGCCCACTCCTTGCCTCACTGATGTCAACAGAAAAATGTTTTTCTTTCTCACTGCGAGCGTCAGCAGAGGCAGGGGCGATGGGGTTTTGAAGGAACAGAGGTTTGCCGGTACTGACAACTAACGTGACTTATCTTTAGGTTTGGCGAAAGAGCCAGAAATGTCCTAAACTTCAGACTTAGGGTCCAGGCTTGACTGGGAGGGTGTGGGCTGGAGAGCCAGAAGAGCCTCGCCAGAGATCAGGGTGCTGCCCGTTGGGCAACGGGCAGCCGAGAAGCTGGGTTGTTCATGTAAACCGTAGCTATTTACAAGTCCACTCTGGATGTGAGCATCAGGGAAGAGAATCTTCCACATCAGAGCAGTTTTGTGTGTTTTGAATCAGATTTAAGCATTCGGGGAATGCTACACGGCATTTTTGTGGCAAAATCGGTTATTTTGCAGACTGAAAGTCTACCTAAACCATTTTCAAGTATATTCCTTTGCTGATCTGAGTACTGAGTTCAAAATATAATCCTGTATTTCCTCATTTTAGTTTCTGTTATAATCCTTCCACAGAAACATCCGAAAAATAAAAGAAAGCGTTGCAAATGCAGGCAAAGAGATACACACAAATCTCGCCAACATCACAACATAATACAGAAAGGTGAAGATAGAGCACGCTTTCCTTTCATCTAGGAGGTGATGCCCTCAGGTCAGAGTCGCTCTAGATAGTGTTCTAGCGCCTGATGATTTGTTCTCTGTCTCCCCAATGCCCCCCTCACCTTCTATCCCACCACTAGCACAGCTCTCTGCACCACTCGAGCAGCACGACAGCATTTACACCAGGGCGGTTGCAGGCTCCGCTTGGTACTAACTCCTCAGAAAACACCCATTTGGAAAACTGGAGGAGGAAAAAAATAAGGAGCTGAAAGTTTTGCCTGACACCGTTAGGAACCGCATAGTTTGTATGTTTGAGAGAACTTGGCTTTACAACACCACGGTGGATCCTGGTGGTGTTAGAAGAGAGGTTCTGCCTCTGCTCCAGATAAGCCTCCCTCACCGCATGCAAGAAAAGCTGAGTGTGCTGATGGATTATAGCACCTCACATTCCATTTAAATTTTCAGTTATGAATGCTCTAGTTGTCTTTGCAACAGTAGCTGGTAAAGTTAGGGCCTGTAGGAAATAGGAAGAAATGAGAAATTTATTATATTTCAGTAACAAAAAATTACATTTTCCTTGTAGAGCTAAACAGACTCTTGGAAAAAAAAAAAATTCAGTAGCTGATCTCTGGAGGTCCATCCAGTCCTTTATGCTCATCAAGTTCATATTCCTGCACCTAACGATATATTTTCCTTCAGAGCTTATCTTGTCTGGAGATGGGAAGAAGTGATCTTGTTTTTCATTTTGATGAGGCTAGCACTTCTCAAAGTTCACCTGTGAATAATGTCGGCAGGGAGACGTGCATCTAGCTGATTCAGAAGACACATTTGTGTCAAAATCCATCTCTTCTTCCGATTTTCACTGAAGTGCTTCAATATGCTATGGTACTTTACAAGATTGAAATAAATGCATTTCATAGCCTTTATCGCCCCCAACTCCCACCTTTCCTACAAGTATATTTCCATCCTTTTGTTGCAGAAATACCTGAGGCTGCTTTTGTTTTTCTTAACACAATACCTGTCATAATTTGAAGACTTCTCTCTTGGACTTGCTCCCCTACAAGCCATAGCTCATCAGCATGGCAGCATCTCCCCTGCACAGAAGTGGCTCCGGGGCCTTTCAGGTGCCGAGTTTTCCAGCAGGAGAGAGTGGTGCCAAGACAGTATTTCCTTGCAATAATCATGCTTTTTTTTTTCCCCCCCCTCAAGTGTAAACATGTTGCATTGGTTGTTGTGATTTAAGGCTCAGCTGGGGTTTTGGAAAAAAAATAAATATGTGTTTTCCTTTGTCTATGATGGACATCATAGCTAAATTTTTGAATTATCACAGGATGTAGTTAGGCACTTAAAAAAAAATCCTGCAAATGAGATACTAATCACCTTTAGGAATACCACTGAAATTGTGGCTCCAGCTGTTTTAACTTCCTACTCAGCCCCTTGGAAGAGTGATTAAAGCCAAAGTCCGAGTGATTTAGATGCAAGGCTTAAAGGTATTCCCTCCCCCAGGTGCCATCCCAGCAAACGTTATTTTTCTTGCAGGAAAGGCAGCAGACCAAGCTGCGTGACCATGCTTTAGCCACCCTGGTGCACAGTCCTAACATGACACAAATCAGTGATCAGTGGTTTTATGCTGTGTTGACGGTGCCTGAAACGTAGGTGTGTTTTCTTCCCCCACCCCTGGGAGAGGGGCAGCCAGCCAGAAGGTGCTGAAGAGAAATCTGCCATAGGTTCTGATAAAACCTAGGTAAAACCTAGTTGGAAAGCACTAGCCCTGAACTGCATGTTCTCATTAAACTAAACAGAGAAACCCTTCTCCTTTCTAGCCCTGTGCAACACAAGGGGACGTCCAGAACGGGTGAAGGTTGGAGGCAAATCATACCTTCAACCTGCAGGTTCTCAGCAGCCACCAGCATGGTTGTCAGTGTGCCAGAATTACCTATGCTTACACGGCATTTCACACTGACTGCTTGAACTCCACCGTATATAATGTTCATGACTTTAATACTCCTTATTAGAGTAAGTTGAAGGGTGGAATAAAATACATTTTTTACTAGAAGAATATTTTTTTCTACATGTAAGGGCAAGCCTTACATCCAGCATAGAAATGCTATAATGATACATGAGAAAGGGACAAAACTATTGATAGTAAAGGACAAAAGTTTTTTTTATGTTAACTGAACAGCATTATTCCTCAGACTTATTTAAAACTGAACCACTTCCATCTGGCTTAAAGAGTCCTCCAATAGTATGTTTCTGTATCATGCCAGGAAAGATTTGCTGTGCCCCTGGGATAGGAGCTGGACTCCTATGAATCTCGTGTAGGAGAGCAGAATAATGAGTATAATGGGACAAACAAGAGAGAGAAAAAGAACAGAGGCATTCTCCAACTCTTGCTCTCCTTTTTTAGACTAAATTTGAGTTTTACTTAGATAAAAGCGTGGAACAGATCTTGTTTTGTCTCGGGTTTCTGTGACCTTGTCACAGCAGAATGGCTGGGCTTTGCCTGTTTGCTGTATTCAGCCAGCACTGGACATAAGGAGCGCTAGAAATCCTATGCACAAACTTAGGGTTTTGGAGGTTGAAATACCAGATTAATCTCGCCAGTTTAAGCATTTCAAATAATCACTAGAGTTGCTGAATTCTTATTCAGCTTAAATTTCAAGGGGGGGGTGGGGGGGTGACTATCGGTTTGCCACGCCAACACCAGCGTTGTAGGGTTACACACGCGCTGCGTAGAAAACGGGTCCCCACCCTGCTCCCCATATGTCTGAGCTGCTCCCAGCCCGAGACGCAATCTGTCACGCTGATCTGGGAGGAGAAGTTTGCCCCGAGCACAGAAGATGTTACTTCGTCTCTCCAGTAGAAGATAAATTCTTTTTTTTTTTTTTCCTGAAAATAGTTTCACTTCCAAAAAAAAAAAAAAAAAAAAAGAAAGTGGAGGTCTTGGGTTGGGATATTTCAGCAATATAGGTTCCATCTACAATAGCATCTAGATCTAGGCCCCTTGGGAGGTTTTGAAGACCACAGTCTTGCTGTCAGTGCTAGCCCAAAAACAACCACACAAAGCATTGCTGAAGAACGTGAGGTTTCTTTGATCCTGCAGTGAATTTAAAGTGGAAGACAGGCCTGGGAAAAGGAAAGAAATGACAAAATGGGGGCAGCTTGTCAGGTGTGAGAGCTCTACCTGAGGATGCTTGAGTGACCATTGGATAGCCCTGATTTCCTGAAAGCAAAGAAGGGTGCGGAGACAGAGAGAATGTAAGGAACCGGCAGAGGAATGGGGGTTAATCCCTGTTCCTGTTTCAGTATCCCAACAAAACACAAGGAGATCTTACACTGGGACTCAGCACCATGCCTTGTTGTTTCTCATTCTAGCAAAAGTTTTATCACGTCACCAAGATGATTTGTGGTATATGACACTCAAAATTTTGATAAAATAGCCCTCGTATTACAGTGGTGATTAGATCTACAGTACCATAAACCAGAGACAACCCACTCACGAAATGCATGATTTTTCCTTACCCAGAGCCCCCTTTTTCAGCAGCCTGATTTTCTCAGTGGATGCAGCACAGGTGTATGCTCTTGTCATTGTACCCCTCGTGCAGATGTCAGCTTTGAAAGCTGACCTTCACCACCCCACATAGCTGCTCGGTGCTAAACTGCTGCATCACCTACAGGCCCCACTTAAACCTTCTGCGACTGCAGCTATTCATGGGTTTTCCACTGAAATGCTGGAGAGGAATGAAATTCCACTCTGGCAGAGACACTCTCTCTTTCGGCATGTGTCCTTTCCCAGTTTGTAGCTTCCTGGGAAGCTTTTTCCCCTCTTTTTCCCCTCGCTATAGCCCAAACAACTTACACAGAAGTTTAGCTGTTGAGTGAATTTGACAGCTTGCTATGGGTTTCACAGAATGACTCAAAGAGGCCATTAATTTGCTTTTCAGATTTTGTAGGTTTAAAAAAGAACTGTCTAGCAAGTCCTACAATCTTTCTACAGAGCCCTGCTGGTTATATTCCTCTCAGAGGCAAGTCTTCCTGTTCTTCTCCTCGGCTAGAAACCCACCACCTCCTCCATCTTAATTTAGATTTTACTTCTGACAGAGCAACATGAGATACGCCACGGCTTCCCCAAGGGGCTGCACACTGTTCCCCATGAACAGTGGCACAGAATAAAATCTCGAGAGCGCGGGATGAGCTCTACCCAGCATCGGAGGGAGATGTGCTCCTTCCCTCTCACAGACCCCTTAGGTCTCTCAATTTCCTTTGCTTGAGCTCAGGACCAGCACAGCCTTATTTTAGCTCAGGCTGCCCTGTCAAAACTAGACTAAGCAAACACAGAAGGTTCATCCAGTTTTGAAACGAACTTAATTTTACTTTAGAGAGAGAAAGGGGGGAGGAAAACAGCCTGTGAGTCTCTGAAAAACGCTGATTAAATATAACTTGCTCCATAATGATTTGTTGCCATCTCTTGACAAAGATGATCTGGTACTTGCAACTTCCACTGAATTTCATTCCTATTGTAACTGAACTTGGGGGAAGTGACAGGGGAAAGATATTAATATATCTTGGGGCTGAGAGGGAGCTGTTTTTCAAGTGAGACAGAAGCAATGAGTGTTTTGAACACCTCATACTTCAGTGAAATCCAATTTTCTGTCACAGGTTTTGCTCTGAAGCGAGAATGCGCTTGGAAGTCAGAGTCCAGGATGCTAAGTGGTGTCTCTAAACTGCATAGGAGATGAATGCTTTCCGTGCCTTCGTTGCTTGCAAATGTACCCTTTGGTCTGTAGCAGGAGCGAGCATTAGCCGTCGGTGCAAGGCTTTGTGCTCAGAGGGCTTTGCACAGAATCCAAATTGCAGCTTAGAGTTCCCTGCGAAGGCTGGAGAAAATGGCTGCGAATTCATAGAATCATAGACTCATAGAATAGTTTGGGTTGGAAGGGACCTTTAAAGGTCACCTAGTCCAACCCCCATACAATGAGCAGGGACATCTTCAACTAGATCAGGTTGCTCAGAGCCCCATCCAATCTGACCTGGAATGTTTCCATGGGATCTCTGGCGAGACCACAGCTCATGAAGGGAGGCTTGGCCTTCAGCTGGGATAAGCTCTGGACGGCAAATTTCTGCATTTAACCCTTGGAGAGTCCCCTGTGCCAGGTCTGCTTGTGAGACCCCTAGAGATGACAGGCACGGGTGAGAGCCAAGGCAGGGACGGAGGGAGCCCATGTGGATAGGTTACAAACTTGAATTGTTTGGGATGGGAAAGCAGCCAGCAATCTTTTGACCAACTTTGTCCTGGCAACAAGCATGACAATAATAATAGCCCTCTTAAAAGAATAAAGGCAAATCCCAGAGCCAAGGCTGGTAGGATCTCTGAATTCTTTGCAGCTTTATCACAGTAAAGCAGTCAATCACAAGTGTAGTTCTTAAAGGATGTATGACAAACACGATGGCCTTGCAATACAGCAAATCTACAGCTATTTGTTGTTTCTTGGCTGTCCTGTGGTTGCGAGACCATGGTGGTGGGAACAGGACACGTTGAAAGCATTAGTGGAAGGACTCCCATTGCCCTCCCATTGAGGGCAGATCCTTAGAGCAGAGGTCTCTCTTTCTCGGACTGAAATATTTCATTAACTGCAGCTGAATTAGGTATAGCTAAGCCCTCGGATTTTGTCCAGAAGAAATAATAGGCATTTTACCTCCTGCCCAATTCACCAGTATAAACAAATGAGAGATATACTTTAAGCATGTCATAAAACACTCCTCGCTTAAATTTATGTGGACTTAATAGCACTGCATTTAGAATAAACTCCCAAGTGAGATAAACACAGTTAGAAAATAAGGCTTTTGCTCTCCTGGAAACAAAATATATTCTTTTGTCACTACTAAATAATGAGAACATTAGTACAAAACATCAGGAAACATTTAATAGGACATAAGTGGAGGATTTAGTAAAAAGAATATGCAGCGGCGAAACAGCAAATTTTTTTCTGTCCGAGGGAGAAGAACTTGGGAAAAGCCATGCCATGCAAGCAGCCAGCGTGTGGCCCTGGTTGCCACTTCTGCCTCCCCCCCTCCAGGAACAAGAACCATGTACAAGCACAAAAGCCTGTTCCTTAAAATACGGTCAGTGACCTGAATGCAGGAGCTGCTGGAGCTTGAAGCTTTGTTTTATTAAACACTTTTCATGCATTTAGTTGAGGATTAGCACAAGCTGCCAGCTTTATCAGCGTTAATTTAGAGTACCTTGAGGTATTGAGGACAGAGCTGTCTGCTGCTCATATAATGTCAGTGCATCACCCTCACTCCCTGCACTCCCCCCTCCCCGGGTCTGCAGAGGATTAAGAAACCATTAGGCCAAAATGAACACTTCAGATATGCACCGGTTGTTACAGCTTTGCAGCCACAGCCGAGGGGAAAGGAAAACACGCGGAAAACAGGTTACTTCGCAGCCAGAGGATGGCTGGGGCAAGTGACAGCAGCAAGCCCTGTTCCTCCCAAGCAAAACTGATGCCTCCAGAAGAAAACACAGTCTCCTAAGGGCACAGAGGCCCCCAAAGCTCGTTAACTAGAAATGTCATGTCTTTAAACAACCAGCCTAAAAAATAACCAAGAAAGATGAGAGATGTGTCCTTCAGGCTGCAGCACACATCCTCAGCGGGTCCCTGTGTATCTCATTCCCACGCAGCTCACCTACCTTCTGGCTGGCTAACCGCCTCTTGCCAAAGCAAGACCGGCAAACCTGAAGTGACGTTCCCTCCCCTCCATCCAACTGGAACTTTTGATGAGTTTTTCCCACGACAAAGGTTTCTCTGCTGTAGCAATCTACATAGACCTGGAAACCATCTCGGGAGCAGAAAGTGCTGTGGGACAGTTTGCCTACAGCTTGAGATAGTCAGCTGCAGCTGTAACAACACAGCAATTAACACCTCCCTAGTTGAGCAATTAATGGTTCTCTGCTTCAGGAGGACATCTGGGCATAGATCTGCTAGAAGAGCTGAACATCTCTGCTCATCATCTAAATCCAAGGAGGCCTGAATCGGCAACCACCACCCGCATCTGCAAACACCTCGTCCTGGCTGAATCCAGGCAGTAAGTCAGAATTTAGCAAAAAGTCTGCAGCAAACCTTTAGCAGCATTTGAGTAGCTTGTATATCTGTGTAGTGTAACTACCTAGTCTCAATCTGAAGCACCTGCCTCCTCTTGGGCCTGTTCCATGTGCCAGAAATACGGTCAGGTGTCTTCAAGCAGAAGGGCTCAGAACTGTAATCAGATCAGAGGGACAATTTGGGCTCTGGGAGTGACTGAGCACCCACAGAGGCTTCTTTCCACCAGAGCGTATAGCAGGTCTGGAAGGGTGACTGTACTCTTGTGTTTGTCTGTAGTATGCTCAGCGTTTCCTCTGGGATGCAATTATGAGATGAGAACAAATTAAATTCAGAGGTAGGTGCACCACCTCCATGGTAACATTGTCACTTTACCATGAAATAACAGACAAAAATCTCTGGGAAGTCAGGACAAGGAGAACATTAAAAAGTAGCTATGGTTTGCCAAAACCAGATTTCTTTAGACCCAAGCCCTACTTGACCCAAGAGTCTTTTTGCCAATACTGAAGCAGAGTATAAAGAGCTACCTTGGGCCTGCCACATTTATCAGCTGAAAACCACAGTGCCACAGACACCAGTTTTATCCGGTGCATCCACATAGCTTGGGATCTCCTACAGCAGCTGTGCTCCTCACTGACCCCTGCCAGAGATTACACCTCTCCCAGAGCAGCAGCTTCTCACTGTATCTCAGTTACAACCATCTAATCACTCTGCCCAGAAGCTGTTGCTACTTTGGCTCCTTTGAATGGAAAAAGGTTTGAGAAGACCTACCTGATCCCCTGCTCTGGTGGGTTGGAGGTGGCAGTCTTGGTGTGTGAAAGACAGCAGCCTCTTCAGCCAGCACTGCAGCAGCTGGAAAAAAACCCCTGAGGTAACGCTATGAAGCAGGAGATGTTTTGCCATGCTGGTCACACCTAGGGCCAGCACATCTGGGCTGCCTACTTCTTATGGTCTTCTCATGAGAGGCTGCTGTGCATTTGTACCCCTTGTAGATTTTGGCACATCTCAGTCAGAGAAATGGCTTCTGGAGTCATGATTGTGACTTTATACTGACCTTAGTATCGAGGGAAGCATTTACTGATGTTGTGTTTATGTCTAAGACAAAAGCTCCCTCGCCATAATTACTCATGACCTATGGAAAGAGTATGTTATACAGTGTTGGTCAGACTCGTCCCTAGTAGGAGGGGGCTGCTACCAACAGGAATGAACCAGAAGGTAGTTAAGGTGTTTATCAGTGTTTTGTACAGGCAGATGGGATTGTATACACCTGCCTTTATCAGTGCTTGAACAACAGAAGGTGTGCTGCAGAAAGACACTGAAGTTCTCCAGGAGCAATTGTTGCAGAGGTATACAGAGCATTAAAGCACCAGGGCTACCTCAGACCATGTAAGGAAACTAGTTGTGGTCCTGAAAAACTTCTAGCCAACAAATCAGGTACTTTATAAGGCTGGGACCCAAGTTAATGCAGCTTCTGAACTGCAGCTGGCTTCGCTCCTGGCTCAAGACACGGGCAATGGCCCGTGTGCCTGCACCTAACCATGTCATCATGCCCTGGGAGAGGCACTGTTAACTTTGAGCAGTGACAGTGTCTGGTGCTCAGCAGCAAATAAAGCCTTCTCGGGGATAAGCTTCCCATTAATTGTTTCTTTGAAGTCTTATCTGGGGAGGCTGCCATGAAATCCAGCAAGAGAATAAGACAATTGCTCTCCTGCCACCTTGTGTGACTCACCAGAGGGACAAAAGCACAGCGGTACAGAGAAGATAATCATGTTTTTGTCAGTATGTGCCTCGTTTCAGTTTGTTTTAGTGTCTAGTTCTTGGCCGTTGTATTCAGTCTTATTTTTATTAGGGTCTTAAAACTTGTACAGCATGGAGAAGTTCGTACCTCAATGGGAGCTTTCCTAATACAGTAAAATACAGCCATAAGTGGCAGAAGCACAGGTTGCTCCCTGGCATTTACGTATAGCGGTCTTCTCTTGCCTCATTAATTTTGTAAGCATTTGAGTTTGTTAGAAATCAGTGTAACGTATACTAAATCAGTAAAGCAAGCAAGCTGAAACGCAAACATACCAAAGCCTCTCTGACTTCCACATTGCATGTTGCTGCAGATAGAAAACTGGTTGCTCGAGGGAGGGAGAGCCTGCGAGGCTGCTGAGGCTGTGCTGTTTCACTGACAAACATCTCACTGGAGAAACCTAAGGGAGTCGCGGGCAGGGATATGACTACAAAACAGGGGCTACAGTGGTGATGCAGGGATGCTGTGGGCAGGAGCACCACCACTCGCAGTCTGAGATGTACACCAGCCTGTGGCTCAGGATGTTGAATAGCGTGTACAATACCTTGTCTGTGGTACGCTTTCTTCTTTCAATGCTTTTTTTTTTTTTTCCCCCACTTGTTCAAAGTAAAGGAAAGAAAAGGCCAGCCTGTTCTGCTTTGCAGGCTATATTCCCATGGGATGCTGCTCCTTAAAGAGCACAGCTGCATTGCTGTGAGGCAAACAAGCCCGCCCACCAGGGTTCGAGTTTGTTCTCTATGGGTGGCCAGATTATATTCTCTAAAAAACACCCGAAACCACCCCTAACCTCACAGATAAATTACCAACAGGCATGTAGCACTTCCACACTCTCCACTTGCTCGTTCTGCTTAAACACCAGAATTTCATTTTTCTATCTTTGCCATGTGCATTTTTAAGCAGCTGCGTATCATTCCCATTTTAGAAAACATCGCTTGGAAAAAAAAAGAGGGTGCAAAGAGACTTTGCTTTTTATCATGGGACAAATACACTATCAGGTGTGATCCACGGGCATGGGCCCCTTGGTCCACTAAGAAGGGGATTTCAAGTCTCTGTGGATTTGTTTTCATATTTCCTTTGTCCAAATAGGTCACTAAAATCAGCATGAATTGATGAAGTCCATCCAGCCCACTATCCACTATTTCCCTGGGAAGGACATAATGAGTGCTAGGGAAGGACCTAAAGGAAATAAGAAAAAGCATACCCGTAAGTCATCCTACCTGTTCATCTTGGTCACATGGGGGTTGCCATTCATGTTACCGTGTTTGCTTCCAATGGGCGGTCAACAAAATATCACTTCTGAGCAGGAAAAGTAGATTTCAGAAAGAAACTGTTCAGCATTATTGAACACCGCCTATTTTTTTTTCCTCTCTTTACAAACAGCTCGGCTAACAGCATATATAACTTCCTTAGCTAGGGGATGCAGATGGGCTTCTCTGCACCACAGGAGTTCTGGGTGGCAATGAGAGGATCTGCTGAGAACTGATGGACATTGTGAGTTAGTTGGCTCTGCATTAATCTCTGAGAATCCCTGATTTCCCCATTTCTAAAAGCAGGACATAACAATGCCATAATTACCTTGGAAGGGCATCAAAAAGTTTAATGAAATAATGTTTGTTGAGCAGTGGAGGGTGTTATGTTTCTGTGGTGTTACTCTGTTCCAGTGCTGGTCTTTCCCAAAATTGCAGAAACAAAGGGCAGAATTTAAAAGTCACTGTTTCCACAGACCTTGGGCTCCTGACTTTGCAGGCTGTGGCACAAAGATACCCCCTAATCCTGCTTGTTTGAGCCTGCTCTAGGTAGTTAATATTTGCTGGGTGTTGAAATGCTCAGACACATTTCACCATGAGGTATTTAGAGCCGTGATCCACGGAGGCAAATGAGAGAGATGTCTAGGAAACTCATTAGAGTTCTTCCTGTGATCTTGTGATTCTTTCCCTTAACATTTTTGCCCAGTTTCAAGCCAATGATTAACTTTCCATTAGCAAAATAAGGGCTATAAACGACTGGGGGAACTTGCTAGGCGTGCTCTTGAAATAACGGTTTGGGCTGAGTTGGCTTCTGTGCTGCTCCAGCACTGGTGCATAGTGGGAGCAGGGAGGCTATAAAGCGTGCTATTACTGCAGTTAAAAGCCAGGTGAAAGTTTAGCTCAAGGGAGCACAAAGACTGGCGTTTTTTCCTCCACAGTAACTGATCAACCAGATTATGCAAGGCTGGAGTCAGCTGCCTGTGAGGCAAGCTGGCTGCCCACGGGGCACAAGCCAGCAGCTTGCTGGTGGTCTGCTTCCATGAGGTGCAAGCAGCTCAGACGATGCCCCACAGCGTCCCTCAAGCTGAGGAAGAACAAGGAGCCTCAGGTGGAAGAGGAGGGAGTTTTGCAAAATCACCTCCTCAACCCAACAAAGAAAACCAGCAAAACAAAACAAACCAAAACAAAACCAACCGGGAAGATAAGAGCTGCTGAAGGTCCTGAGATGGTGGGGCTGTGGCTGGTCACTGTGGGTGGGAATGGAGGGAAGCCCCCGGGGGCAGGAGGGCATCAAGCTGATGCTCTGTCATGGTGAGGAGGGGGACTGTGCGAGTTGGCAGCCTGCAGAGAACAACCACATTGTTTGCACCCTCCATTGATGCTGACTGTGGTGGCCCTTGGCAGCCTCCAGGTTGGTGAGCAGCGTGGAGGGATGGCACAGGTGGCGTGTCGCCCATGCGCCGTGGTCTGGTGACCAACTGATTTCAGCCTTCAGCAGTTGCTAAAAATACGGGTATCATCAGTATGTACGGCAAAGCTCAGTGTTTTTCCACACGCATTCAGCCACGCTGGCGCTCAGCTTTTGCATTAGGGCCCTGTGTACAACGGGTAGCACTTAAATAAAATTGCTCACAGGAGCAAATGCTAGTAGGTGAGGGTAAGGTTGGCAGAATCAGGTTCTTCACGATCTTGATAGAGACTGTAAGCAGCCTAAAGAGAAGCCTAATTCAGATGCCTCGGTATGCAGCCTTTTTTATTACACCCACAAACCACCCACAACCTCCAAATTGCTATTCTTTAGAAACACCCTGCAGCATTTTCTGGTTTTCAATATACAGCAGTGCTGTAGGCTTAGCTGCTGGATTTGTGCATGCACATGCAAAAATAACTAATGGAGAGCTTGATCAGACAGCGGGATCTTTTTTCAAATGACACATTTTAGTATTAAAGGGAATGTATTCTGTTATCCTGCTAGCATGGAATAATGAAACCGTAGCTTTTCCTTCCCTGCTTTTTTCCCTTCCTCTCTTTTGAGTCTTGCAAAGCAGAAACAATCCCTGGCTTGTAGGCTGCAGCAGCCCACAGAGCTTTGAGAACAGTGTCAGAAACCCACAAACCCACACCGTTAATTGGGGACTGGATTGCTGGTGACACTTTGGAGAGCCAGGCTGTCATTTCAAAGCAGCGAGGTACTCTGCAGATGCCAAAGCCTGACATTTCGTAGCAGAGGGAGGAGGGTCCCGTGCTGCTGAGAAATGTTAGTTAGGCAGCTTTTTCAAGCAGAGCGCTGTCTGGGAGATCAAATCCCTCTTCCTGCAGGTCTGTGCCTGTAATCTCTGTCCCTCCATGCCCCTGAGGAGATGCACGGCCATCATGAGAAGCAGCGACCGCACCGCTTCCATGTTTTCATTGTAAGACGTTCATGCTGTTATTCAAATTCCCAGCTTGGCACTGCTGCCTGTATTGTCCAGTCACTGTAACCCTGAAAGGAGAGGAGTAAAGGAAAACAAGATGAAGCTGATAATTAGGCTGCCCCGTGAATTTCTGTTTTGTTTCTTGGGCAACTGGGCTTTTGTTTTAATTACAATCTCAATTTAAGGCACAGGAGGGAAGAAGTCTGAGGGGAAAAAAAACAAACTAATTTTCTTCTGCTTCACACTACTTAAACCACACTACTGGTTTAAGAAAAAAATCTTCCCAGAGAGCCCCCGTAATCATAAATAAATCTAAAAGCAAAAAGAAAAGCATAGCCCTGCTTCTACTAACAGCTCCTGGCTTTTAAACACACTTTAAAAATATTTCAGTGTTCTTCTCATCTTCCTAGTCATTTCAGGAATAGGAACCCTTTGTAACCACAATCTACACACAGACCTCTAGAAGCTGCAAAGCATTAAAGCCTCCAGAGATATCGGAGGTAGGGAAGTATTGCTGGTCCTTTTTCCAGGCAGCCTTGCCCCCTCTCTCCCGGTGCTGCATTCTTCAGCATTCAGTATTTGCAGGAAATCATGTTCTCTCCTGTATTCCCCCTGTCCAGAGTTGTCATTGAAAGCCATCAACATGGGACCCAAATGCATCTGTAAGGCCACATGCCAGAACAAGGCCTCCTCGATGTGATGCACACCCATCTCCAACACGAGGCATTGTATTTAGCCTTATTTAGCATAGAAAGCCTGCCATGGCTTTCTGCCGGGTGTTGCACCCCAAGAAATGCCTGTCATTATATCCTAAAAAGCAACTACTGCTTTTCTGCAATGCCCTGGTGGTACTGTAAAGCACAGGGCAGCCAGCTGCCCCACAGCTTCTCTGCTGTCTTTGCTCTGGGTATATTAGATTATTCTGTGGTCAAAAATGCCATTTGATGACTGGGAATCTGCTTGTGCTGCTATGTTGGAAACAACTTTGGAGCTATAACTCCACATTTATTAGCCTTTCCAGCAAGGGAATCTGATAGCATGAAATGCAACTTGTGCTCTATAATACGAACTCATCAAAAAAAGAGCACAAGAAGCTTAAGCTTAAGCACTCCTCAGCTTAAGCTACCTTTGAAATAGAGCTCCTTCCAAGGCTGCCCGCCAGACTGTTGCCTTGTTGCTTCCCAGCTCTTCTCCAACAAGGGCCACCCCTGCCAGCCCTGCAGCAGGAGAAAACCCCAGCCATCCTCTCACAGAGAGTTTTCCCAGTGCCACTCACTCCTACATACATAATTCAGTTTCTTGTATTGCTGTTGATTCCATAAGCTACCTCAGAGGCCAGCAACAAGAAGCTGATGTCTTTGCAAAGTGAGAATTGTTTGAAGCGCACAAAAAGGCACTGTGCTCTCCTCCTGTGCTCTCGAAGCTGTAAAATAATGTAATCATAGCCAAAATAATGTGATAAAAGATGATGCGATGCTTGTATCGGGTTGGTATGGCAACTGAAATAAGCTGAAATGCATGTATCCACTATTTCAAACAAGTAACCTAATTGTATGCAATGTTACATTTCTAATTAATCCCATTCAGTTTACCGTCATCTCCATTCATTCATGCTTACTACAGGGCTGTTGTTAGGTCTTAATTTCATGGCCTTTACCCTGCTCCTGCCCGACCTAGTTTCTGTTTTGTTTTCAACTTTCTTTTCTTTGACCCTGGTGATGCGAACTTGTTATTTCATCCCTGCGTGTTTGACAGAATCAACAGAGATTTGCATTTCAATGCATCATCTGCAACCTACCCTTATTTCATTTTCCTTTCTAATCAACTTTGTTGCTTGGCTCTCATATCTTGATGAATAACCAAAACAGCACTCCCAAGAGATGAGAATACCTGACCAAAGCCTGAGTGAGGACAACTCATCAGCTCGACCACACTCCTGGCAGCAGCCAGGAGAAAAAAGCTACCTTGGGGGGGAGGGCCTGCCACAATCAGATGCTGCAGCCTCATTCACGCTGGCTAAATCCACCATCCTCTCACCAATTTCAGCTTACACCTACCAAAACAGTGGCCAGTTTCTCAGGAAAATCAATCGCCTTGCTCCCAAACTCCAAATTCTTATCACAAAACACACTTTTTAAAGAACATTTTCCACATCTTTTGATTCCTTCCCTTTGAGACTGAATAAA
Organism: Numenius arquata; assembly: GCF_964106895.1. Taxonomy (NCBI): domain Eukaryota; kingdom Metazoa; phylum Chordata; class Aves; order Charadriiformes; family Scolopacidae; genus Numenius; species Numenius arquata. Next base: position 31,849,871 of record NC_133580.1, on the reverse strand, counting down.
ACTCTGATTTCCATAGAGTGCCATCCTGAAATCAGCCCATCTCCTGTAATAGTCCCAGTGGGCTTATGTGGGGAACTAATTGTTTTCTGGATCAGGCTTTAATTCTCTGGTTCATTCCTGAGCTGTTATTTTTGAAGTGATTCAGAAAGATACAATATTTAAACTGATACCTCTGTTAAAATTTAAGACTTTGTGCGTTTTCAAGATTCCCTCTTTCCCCCCTTCCCCAACCCCTCCAGCTCTGTCTTTCTCTCTCCATAAGATATCTGTGTATGAGTTCTGGGCCCCTCACTACAAGAAGGCCATTGAGCTGCTGGAGCGTGTCCAGAGGAGAGCCACCAAGCTGGTGAGGGGTCTAGAGAACAAGTCATATGAGGAAAAGCCGAGGGAACTGGGCATGTTTAGTTTAGAAAGAGGAGGCTGAGGGGGGACCTCATTGACCTCTACAACTACCTGAAAGGAGGTTGTAGAGAGGTGGGTGTTGGTCTCTTCTCCCAAGGGAATAATGACAGGACCAGAGGAAATGGCCTGAAGTTGCGGCAGGGGAGGTTTAGATTAGATTAGATATTAGGAAGAATTACTTTACTGAGAGGGTGGTCAGGCACTGGAACAGCCTGCCCAGGGAGGTGGTAGAGTCGCCATCCCTGGAGGTATTTAAGAAACGTGTAGACATGGCACTTCAGGGCATGCTCTAGTGCCCGAGATTGTTGGTTTGCGTCTGTTTGTGGGTGGGGTGGGCTGTGGTTGTGGGTGTTTGTTTTGGTTTGGTTTTGGTGTTTGGTGTTCTGGGATTTTTTGGGTGGTTTTTTGGGTTTTTTTTGTTGGTTGGACTCGATGATCTCAAAGGTCCCATCCAACCAAAAATATTCTGTGATTCTGTGCTGTGAAAGCACACGTATGCATCTCCCGTACCTGAACATTGCTGTGGGCAATGCTATTTTCCTCCTCTTAGAGAAGTTAGACCCAATATTGAGATCAGTGGCCAGTGCGCGGCGTGCCCTGATGGCCTCTCTGAAGCTCGCACCCGACCCCTTCGTCCCAAAGCAGTGTTTGAGGGCAGTGCAAGCTGGCTTGGAGGAGGCTTGTTCAATCCCATCTGCTTTTCACACCGCCAGGTTGCCGGCCTGCCCTGCCTGAGGTTGTTCCTCTCATTTCTTAAGGTTATTCAGCTGCACAGTTACCGCTTCGGCTAAGGCAGAGCACTTGCCTTCAGCGGTGGTGTTTTTCAAGGCACGTTTGGTGTGTTCTCCTCTTGTCGTGGTTTTGACCGGATTGACCAATCAGAACAACAGATGGCCCCTCCCTCCCCCCTCTAAGGACAAGAGAGGAGAGGAAGAGATAAAAGAGATTTATGAGTTTAGAAAAAACTAAACTACTTTAATGAAAATATTAATAAATAATGAAATAATAAATAATAATAAAAAAAGGGGGAAAAAAAGTATACAGTATATACAAAACCGTATCAAGCTCCCAGGATGATCATCATGTCACCAGCAGGCACAGGGGAAAGTCCCAGGCTGGACTCGGTGATGGACAGGAGCTGGATTCCAGATCTGGAGTCAGGAATGCTCGGATCGGGATCAAAGGCAGACAAACAGACACGGTCCTCCTCAGACGTCAGCCATTGAGGGAAGAAAGCTGACCCTTTGATCCCTCAGCTTTTATACTGAGCATGATGCAGAAGGGATGGAATACCCTGTTGGTCAGTTTGGGTCACCTGTCCTGTCCGCTCCTCCCTACAGGTGTGACCCCTCTACCCTTTTCCGCTTCCGACCCTCCAATGGGGCAAATAACAATTTACCTGACCTTGGTTGTTATAGCAATAAGTATAAGCAAGGGCCTCTCTGCATACCCTTCCTTGGTATAATCCGGTCTTATCACTATGAGAGCGAGCAGTTTCTGAACAATATGCTGTTAATTTCAGAGTTCAGTTAGTTAGAAGAGGCCCAGCTAAAAAGGTAAAATTACCGAACAGAAAATTAGTTCTGTTTTACCTCAAACCAGGACACCTCTCCGTCACCCCAAAAGCCGAGTCTGATGGACATGTATTCTTGAGGCTTCACAGTCGCAGACCAGCCCCAAAATCTGGCAAAGCACATGGTGGGGCAGGGGTGGGGGGAGTCGATCTTTTCCACCCTTCTCTCCTCGGCTGGGTGTGAAATCCTGTTTGTGCCTTGTGATTGCACGAACAGCCTGCCTGTCCCGACACCCCTGCCTGTGCTCTCTGCCGCTTGCCCTCGCGTGAGGGATGTGCATGGGAGGCACCAGCCAGCGGAGGTTTGCTTTTGTTACAGGGATGGTCACCGGAGATTTCAGGTCCCAGCAGCTGGTTGAACGCAGCACCTCGCACCCACACGTGGGGATGGTGCCAATTGCCGGGGGCTCGGTCTAGCACTGCACCGGAGCTGCGGGTAGGAGGGTATAAACTCTTGAGGAAGGTCATTAATGGCCTTTTCCCTCTGGTTTTCCATTACCTGCCTCCATGCTGAGAGCACAACCTGCGTCCCAGGTGCCTCCCCATGCACTTAGGGTTTTTTTTTTACCACTGCTAACCACTCACCTCAAGCAGCACTAACGTGCCAGTGAAAGCTTTGCCACTTTCAATAAAAACACAAAACAAAACATCAGCCAAGAGGGTGGAAAGAAGGGAATGGGGATGATGAATAACCTGCAGCTGCCTCCGCAGAAGCGTATCTGGAGCAGGAACAGAGATGCACCAGCTGCCTGGTCACTGCTGTGCCCGCCCAGGAGAAGAGCCTGGCTACACAGCCCAGACACAACCCGCTCTCTGTGGGATGCCTCCAGCAGCACCCATTTTCCCCATCTAGTGAAATATTTGGGGCAAGTCCCATGCACTTCAGGGACAAGTCCAGGCTCTTTCCCGTGTGATTGTAGGATCAGCCCAAAGGAAAGCTAACATCCCCAGAAGTGTTTCAGGCCAGGCTGGAGGGGGCTTTGAGCAACGTGCTCTAGTGGAGGTGTCCCTGCCCATGGCAGGGGGGTTGGAACTAGATGATATTTAAGGTCCCTTCCAACTCTAACCATTCTATGATTCTATAACCCATCCCAGAAAGTGCTGTGTGGAAACCAGTCCCAGCCTAACAGCATCGGATCCATTTCCCATGTAAGCCTTACACCCTGCCCGGTTTTAGCCCTTCAAGGATGTTTCTTTCTAGGCTGCAGAAAATTCCCCAGAGGGTATATGCAAAATGATGGGGAAACAAACCTTATGAAAATATCTTTTATCCAGCTTTAATTTCTTCTTTCTTGCATGATGATGAAAATAAGACTGATAATGTGCTTTCTTTGAAGGTACGAGTAGCTCTTTGGATACACTAAAAATGCTTTTGTGAAAGAGTTAGTACCAGAAGGGGTTTTAAAATAGTATGTGCTATCATCAAATTACAGTAGCAGCATGTGTAATATTCCTAACATTTACCCATAACCTTCCAGCTTCCAGCACAACTTGGGAACTAGAAAAATTGGTTTAATTTGTCTCTGATACTGTACTAAGACCCAGGGAAATGCCTGACCGAGTGACGTTGTGTACATATGTTTCACACCAGTTGCATCATCCTTCTGCTCTCCCAGTCTCTACCAATTAACCCCAGGCTGTGATACCTTTCCCTCGCCTGAGAATTATCCGAAGTGCCATCTCACTAAATTCAACGGAAGCAGCCAATACGTGATGATAACATTTAAAGACATAAAGTATATCACAAGGACAGGCATCGCATCTCACAGGTATGTGTTTGGAAACCAAAGACTGGGAGCTCTAATCCCCTGAACCCATGCTGAAGGGCAGCTACAGTATGTACTGCAGATGACATTTGCTTATTTTACATCTTGTTCGAGTGCCTCTAAACAGGATGTACGATAGTTGGAGGATTATACCCTTTTATTTTGCCTCATCGTGCTCCCTCAAAACCAATTACTTTTGTGGATTACGCAAAACACATAATTTCTTTGTAAAATTAAAAGTAATCACTGGGAGGCCAACATTTCCTCTCACCCTTCTGCTGCTCCCACTCCTGTTTCTGTATTTACAGAGCCATCTTTTAATTGATTTCCCTTCCATCCCACTGAAGTCCTTAGAAATTAAACATATCCTATATGCTGTACTCAGTTCATCCAGAAACTGCTTTCTCATTACCATAGGGTGCAGAGATCCCTGGTAGTCAACCATTGCATTTCTTCAATTTGGGATGGGGAAAGTGACAATATGAGGCATTGAGGAGCTCCTTACTGAGTCCCATTTCACCTTGATGGGGCCATGACATGAACTTGCTGGAGGGGCTCAGCTGCAGGTGAAGAAGGGAGATTTGAGATCATGAGAGGTCATGGAAGAAGCCAACGTCCCTGTGGGCCAGGTGAGCAGAGAGATGAACGGGGATCTGGGGTGACCAGCATGAAGGGGGTCTCGAGCCAGGTATGTGGAGTGGCAGGCAAGGCCTGTGAAATTCACCTGGAAGTTACGAATGCTGGAACCTCCTTGAAATTAGGCCACTTGGTGTCTCCTGCCAGACATCCAGAAATGCAGATCTTTAATTTTGGACTTGCTTTGGAAACGCAACACAGAGGATGGCAGAGAAGTTCTTACATCGGAGAAGGTTGTGGGCGTTTGGGGAGGGAAAAGACTTTCAGAGTAAACGATACAGTGCTCGGGAGTTGGAGATTTGGAGAGAAAGGTCAATGAGACCCGTTGAGCTGGGAGACCAGGGCAACATGGACTTGTGGGCTGTGAAAAAAGCAACAGCAGATGAAACACCCAGAGCAAACAAAGCTTCCCAGGGAAGGGGCAATGCAGTTCTCAGGAAGTATTTTTCCATTGATCTCTTACCCAGTCTCTCTCACCCTTCTACTAGAGAAGGACCTGAAGGATTTTACAATAAGAGTAAGTAAATTAAAAAGTAATATTTAATGAAATATAAAGACAAAGACCTTGCATGCGTAATTATGCCGTTTTGAGAGAACCAATCTTTGGATTTGCTAGAAAGACCCATTAGCATGCATAAAGCAGTTTTCTAAGAGGAAAGAAAAATCAAATTCCATGTGTTAGGAGAAAGAACTCATGTGTTTTTTTAATTTTTACTTTTGCCACTTTTAGACAAAATTTCAAGTTCGTATTTATTAGGAATTTAACTGAAAGGGAACACCTGCACGTGAATTTAATCTTTTGATAGGTCTGGTTTGCAGCCAAGAAAGTATAAAAATCAGCCTATAATTTGATTTGCTCATGTGTAAACACTAAAGTGGAATAAAGGGAAAAGATCAGTTATCTTTGCCTCCTTAGAGCTCTCAAACTTTGTTTGAAAGTCCAGAATCTCTGAGCACTTGATAATAGTCCTAGGGGTGATATGTAAATGGTTGGAGAAGTTTCATACAAAACCATCTTGTGCTAGTTGCTTATCCCGTTGAGGCTCTTTGCGTGGCTTCAACAGAGCAACTTATGCCAGCAGTACAAGAGTGGATCATTTACAAAGCTTGTATAAAAGATGCATTCAGAAAGCATTTCGTGTTCTGGTTGATAAAAGTTAATTGTATGCAAAATGGCATACAGCAACTCATCATATATCTTCCTTGCAAGGTAGTTATCGCCATTTAGGTAGGGAGACCATTTATTTGGGTATTTCTAAGCTAGTCTTACAAGCATTTTAAGCACTTCCTTGAAGAAATTAGCAAGGTACAATTTGTCCAATTCTAATAAAAAGTAATAAAAGATGCAAATCTAGTCATCTGAATGAAGAAAATGGGAAGCTAGGAAAGGCTGTTTCTAATCCAAATCCCTGTGCCGACTCCCTCTGCAGCAGTGAGGAAATTATTTTCTCTGTTCTCAGCCCTGGTTTCCCCCCCTCAAGCGCTAATGCTAATTATACCTGCTTCACCAAGGTTTTGTAACAAACAGCCTGCGTGTGAAAACTACTTTGATGCAAGTAAGTGCCAAGTGTTAGTAATAAACATATGGTGAATGACATTTTGTCTGCATTTATGCACCGGAAGAGCTTATTTAAATCAGATTTGGAAACCGATAGCGAGTCATAGAAACACTGCGTTGTTTCTCAATCAATAAATAAATACTTGCTTATACCCCTTGCTCTAAATAACCGAAAGCCTGGCTCTGCTCCAGGCGTTAGGCAGACAGCGTCCTTGGATTTTTTGCTCTTAGCTTCGGTTTTCCGAATGCATCGTCCTCCCTGCCTACACAGAGGTCTAAGAGGAGAGGGGAGCAGGCAGGAAAGTGGTGGGACCACCCAGGGCAGCGTTCCAGCACCCACAAGCCAGGGGAACACCCTCCCACAGGGAGTATTTTATAGGCAAAGAGCACCTAGAAAGGAAGATGGACCAAAGCTAGATCCAGCCATCCCTAAAACTAGACAGAGGTTGAAATACACTTTTTTAACCTTTTCCAGTAGCCAGGCTACTCTGGCCAGAAACAGCCTGAAATAAAATCATACCTGGTATCTGTTATCCAGAACTTCAAACTAGTGTACGGATTGCATTAGTGCACTTAAAGACTCTTTATCTTAAAAGGCAGTCACTGACTTGGACAATTTACAGTCTTAAATTATTTACAATTGCCTATTCATCAAAGTAGGCGGAGGAGGAGAAAAGGAGATCGAATCCTGACACAGACATAACTCTGCATTGACCCTGTGCAAAACAGTAAGTGCACAGAGGTGTTCAGCAGTGCAAAGACCTCAACCCCAAAACGCTTTGTTTTAATCCCAAACCTCCAAAGAGGCGAACCAGTTTTCTTTCGTTCTTTGCTCTGGAAACTGTCATTTTCAAATTATTTGAGCCAGGCTGGCTTTGTGGCTGAGATCACAGCCCTGCAAGGGCCCGGCTGCCTCCCGTGAGGCCGGGAGCCCTCTGCCCTGGACACACACCCGTCCGCAACCCTCCTGGCAAACGCTTTCCTGGTGGCTTCGCAGGCTCACTATGGCCACTCAGCAGAAATTGCTTTCATTCTTTTGTTAATATTTAATGTAAAATTTTAATCCTGAAGGAGAAAGACCTCTCGATTCAGAGGCAAATCTGAAATGATTTTTATATTAAGGCTCTCAATTACTTTTTCCCGAATAAGTGTTTCCATATGGACAGTTGTATGACAAGCGGGATAGAGCTGTTTCTGCTTCCTTCAGCTGCAGCTGCTGACAATTTTCATAACACAGAATGGATTCCTTCACTTCAGCCCCAAATTAACTTTCCAAGATATGTGCATCTTCTTTTCTTTCCCCCAATCTTAAATTACCAACACCACAATCCCACCGGAAAACTGGGAAACCGAGCTTATAAAAATGTTTAATTTTCCTAATAGTTTTAATTACCATGTATTTTTGGGAACCTGTGATTTCTCACGTCCCTGTGGGATAGCTGTTCTAATTTGAGTGGTGACAATGTATGTGGGTATGGAATTAAATTTAAACCTTTCATGGTTACTAACAGCTATCGTTAAGCTCTTCTAGTAAAGTAAAGGGCCCTGTACAATCTCCTCCAGTGGGAGATCTGCTCCTCCGCTTCTTCTACTCCTTATTTTCTTCTCTGGCACCACACAAAAGAATGATAGCTAGGTTTAAGGCTTAGAGTAGCAAGTCAAGTGACCCTTTGTCTCCTCTGTTGGGGATGTCAGTCTTCTAGAGGAGCTGAGGCAGATCCCAGCACTAGACCGACTTCCCTCCTGACACAGCTAAGACAGACCCATTAATACTTGTCACTGAACTCATTTTACTTTCTTACTCCCTCCACAAGCCTTTGCAATTCAGTGGGATACTTTGCCAGCAGCGACAGCCGACTGGGTCTGTCCTCAGGATCCTCCAATGGCTAGCTTCCTCAATACGTACAGCCTTGATTTTCCTTCCTTTCTCTAGCAAAACGGTATAAAGCGACAGCAATGTTCCAAATCCCTCCAGTTACACAAAACAACACTGGGGTTTATCTGTGTGGACAAGACCACTGAAATTTCTGTTTCCATTTCAAGTTCCTGGCAGGTATGTTGGTCAAACATGCCCATCTTCAGCATCTATGCTTGGAAACCATTTTAAGACCCCAAATCATTTTCTCATACAAGAATTTTGTGGTCAGAAGTGTTAAATGGCTGCCAACTGTACTTACTTTTTATGATGTTATCTGAGGGGACAGACACCTTGCCATTTAGTAGTCTTCTAGCTTTGCCAGACTCAGTGTTGCTCATTAGAAGTCCACAGGAACTTCCAGGTCTTCACCAACATGCTTATGGATCCTCTGGTCCTTAACACACTGTGTTATCTGACATCCCTTGAAATAGAATAGAGAAGAAAGACATCAACCTTTCCAGCGCTTCTTGGGTGTTTGCTTTTACATAACCCTTATTTTATGTACTTTCGGGGATCAAAAGCCATGTTGTTTAGTAAGATCTTGCTGTTTCCCAGGGACTGCCTCTTCCATCAGAGGGTCCCAGGCCTATCCACCCAAGCTTTCCCCATTAAGTACTCTCCACAGGATAACCCTGATGCTTTGTTTGTTCTGGGGCCTCCCTTTCCACAGCTAGCTTTTCCCATCTCAAGATTTAAAAGTGGTCCCAGTGCCTGAACCTCACCAGTTCTTCTAGCCAGGGTCTGGAAACCACGATCACCCATACATCACCCTGGGACCTCTTTATCTGGCCATGTGACTGCTCTTGATTAGAAGATTAGAGATCAGAGAGCCACCCAGTGAGCCTGACTGAACCACATTGTGGGTCTTTTTGATGTTTTTCTGCTGTGCCTCCTTCCTCAGCCCTGTTATCTGTGGTTTGAGACATGCAGATGTGAGAGAGGGGTTCATGGAACTACTCAGGATGGGGAACACCCTGGAGGATACTTCTACCAGACAGAGAAGGGGAATCAAACCACCAGCAGCCTCCATCTTTGATGCAAAGTGGCTTCATAATGGCATATTATACATAAAACCTTTTAACCACAGAGTCCACACAACAGCCACGCTCATGAGAAATCGATCACAGGGTATAACTATTCACCCACTGTAAAGCCCAATCCTCCCACACCCAGGCCAGGAATGACACTACATATTCCTGAATGGCTTTGATCAGCACTTTCCTGTCTGCGTGCACAGTCATCCCGCTGTGCCTGGTGGGCAGGCATCCGTCCACTATCCAGAGAAGAGGCCTTTCTCTGAGTTTCACAAGACTCACACAAAAGGAGGTGGTTTAGACAAGTTTGTCACTACCCAATGCAAACCTCCAGTGATTGCGGACGGGACCTGAGAGCACCAAAGGTCTGGGTGGTAGGAGTAGAGGGATCCCCATTAAGAAAAGTCATTCTAACAGAATGGCCTCGCTCCTTATCCAATGCAGCCTAAAAAGACTTGAAAGAATGAGCACACCAGACGTTTTCCTTCAGTAAACGTAACGATCACACCGCCATGCCTCCTTTTTTGATCTAGTCTTAGCATTTGCGAATGTACCTGAGCCTACGGGGGCAATTGGGATCATCCCCATGGCACAGACCAGGCAGTCCCTCCCACAGCACGCACCAGCATCCTGGCTCTTGGGCATGCAGCTGAATAACCTTTCTATGCATAGAAGACTAACAAGGAAAAATAAAAGCCAAACAAAAACAAGAAAAGCAGCAAAATAACAGAATAAATTACTATGCAACATTAACATATCCATACATCGCAGGTATAATGTTTTTTAAATTATCACTTCATTGCAGATCTATTTCTGCATTAGAGAGTATTTTATAGTCTATAGGAATTGTAGTGCTTTACAGGTGTTACCTTTCCTAATCCCCCATCAGAAAACCAAAATGCTGATTCAAATGACACAGCTGGGTAACATAAGTATTGTATTTGCAGATTTCCAAGAAAACTGTCAGGATGACTTGAAAAAAAATTTTGGTTTATCATTTGGAAGAAACGCTAGCTTTCCAATGCCAGCTAATTCACTTAAGATGCTATACCAATGTGCTAGGTTCAGCTGAGCAAGGGATTTCCAGTTTTGCACAATTATGGCTTTGGCAGCTAATACTGCTTGCAGCAGGGTTTTTTTTTCTTTTTTCTTTTTTTTTTTTTATGCTCGTTAGCTAAATCCCTGAGTTTCTTCGTATGCACTAGAATATAAATCTCCAGGTTTCAAGGCAAATTTGTTTTCTTTTAAATATTAGTTCTCTCTTAGATGTAAACCCAGGAATATTTAACTGCTTGGAAATGCTGCTGCATGTATGCGCGTGGTCTGTCTTGCGCAGCGAGACCTGCGGGGCCGGATGATCAGAGATAGGAGGATGAGAAAGAGATAGAGGATGAGGGGAGGATGAAGGTAACAGGAGAAGAGATGTTGGGTTTGCAGTGCACGCGACCACGTGAAAACCCTTCAAACCAGGTCCCGTAGTGGCAGAGCCGAGGTGAGGGCAACTTCGCCCACGCTGCCGGGCAATGGGAAAACAGGGGGCCTGGAAAGTGAGAAGTGCCATTTTCTGCTGTTGAACACTGCAGAAGGGTGAACCACGAGCACATTTTTAATACCTAATGGAAGACAAGTAATTAGTAACAACATTAATGACCATGAGTGTTGGTATTTTCAGCCATCTGAGATTTTCTGCTGTGGGGAGGATAGAATAGATTCAATCATAGAATCATTCAGGTTGGAAAAGACCCTTGGGATCATTGAGTCCAACCATCAACCCTGCTCTACAAAGTTCTCCCCTACACCATATCCCCCAACACCACATCTAAATGACTCCTAAACACATTCAGGGATGGTGACTCAACCACCTCCCTGGGCAGCCTATTCCAGTGCCTGACCGCTCTTTCTGTGAAGAGTTTTTTCCTAACGTCCAGTCTAAACCTACCCTGTTGCAGCTTCACGTGTCAAAGATTGGAGGAATTTGGGTTCTTTACTCCTCCATCTCCAGATGAAAAATCCAAGAACCAACTTTAATTTCTCTGCACTAACACCTTTTGTGCTGCAAAAAGACCAAGGCTGATGGAGAAGCAACAAACTAATACTTCCTGATGGTCGTTCTTCTGAAGGTTAAAAAAAAAAAAAAAAAGAACAAGAAAATACTTTCATTTTCAAACACAGGCTGATTTTTTTTTTTTTTAACTCTTCAATTTTTACTCATTGCATGACACTCAAAAACTTCGCTTTTGGCTTCCCCTGGGGCTGTCAGGGCGGCAGCATGGCTCCCAGCAGCAGGGACCCAGCAGCAGCCAGCCCTGGCTGCCCGGGCTCAGGTAGCAGCTCCCACCGGGACCATGCCTCTGGCTGCCGGGAGGAGAGACCACAGGTGGAAACACTGCTGTTACGAACCAAATGGATGAACTGAAGGCGACAGGTTTCCATTCCCATGCAGAGGGATGGGGAGGATGCCTTAGGGCTACAGGCTGGCTCCCCCATTTTCCTGCAGGGAAATGCACCCGGACAAAACTATGAGACAGCTGATAAGAAGCATCTCCTTCATCCACCCATGTGCTGGGAGGTCCCTGGTGATCACTAAAATGAGAGCAGGCATTTACATCAACTGCAGTCAAAACTTTTGGGATTAAATTCATGCCCGTGCAGACCAGTTTATAAAGCCATTAGGAGACATCAGGCCTCGGAGGACATCAGAGGCACAGGAGGCACAGCTCCCAGGCTGCCTCTGAAGCCGGCATGGAGGCAGAAATGGAAATAGGCATCACCACCACATCCCCAAGGTGTGCCAGCTCCCAAAGCTACCGTAGCTTTTACACAACTCCCTGATAGAGAAATTGAGTACTTAGAATCATAGAATCATAGAATGGTTCAGGTTGGAAGGGACCTTAAAGATCATCGAGTTCCAACCCCCCTGCCATGGGCAGGGACATCTCCACCAGACCAGGTTGCTCAAAGCCCCATCCAGCCTGGCCTTGAACACTTCCAGGGATGGGGCATCCACAACTTCCCTGGGTAACCTGTTCCAGTGCTTCAACAAGAGCTCTTCCACAAGAGCTACCAGGCACAGGGGGTAGAGGGGCGGAATAATAAATCCCTTAGCCCCAGAAACCTTGTGAAGGGCTGGCTGTGCTCTCCAGCGGACGGGAAGGGAGCAGACACCATCCTGCAGAAAGCACATTGGGAGCACATGGTCTCCCCCCATCCACCAGCTTCCTTGAGCACAAATGCTGTGAGCCGTCGCCAGGGCTCCATCTCAGCAGAAGTTGGATTAAATTAATTAATCCTTAGGAATTTTTCTGGTTACTACGTTAAGCCATCGCCAGCTGAAGGGAGGAGCCAGAAGAAGTAAGTGTGGCATGACAGGAGCCAAAAAGTCCTGCATAAATTTTTTTCAGAAATTAACTTCATCTGGAAAAGGCCGCAGTGGTGCGGCTGCGGGCCTCCTAATGAAGCTCTGCTTTCTTATTAATAATTCACGGATTTCACCAGCAGGAGGTATAGCTGCTCAACATCTACATGAAATCAACTCCGTCCTGGGTGTCTCAGCCGGGGAGGGTGCGGGGGAACCAGGGGCAGAACCCTGGCAGGATGGGCAGACACACGGGTGACCTGTGTAGCTGGTACAGCTCCTGAGGAAAGACAGGGGAGCTTGCAGGAGGAGCATGTTAAAGACATATGCCTGCCTTCCTGCCTTGGAGCCGTTGCTGAGCATCTTTTCCTAATTTGTCCCCCAAGAGGCTGCCCTGCTGCTGCGGGGTTTGCCAGGCCACCCGCTTCTGTCCCAAGGAGCCACACCGCAAAGCTTTGTTTTCATCTGAAACCATCTCCTGCCTTTCGGGCTGTCAAAAAAATATAAACCAACCAACACCCCCCAACTCCCCACGAACCTGAAATAAAGCAAAAAAAAAAACCAAAACAACAAAAAAAACACGCCAGGAGGAGAAAACCTGCCAGCAGTCGGCCACCGCGTAACTGCTTTGAATGATGCCAGGACAATGGGCTCAAGGAGAGGATGCAGAGAACTCGGCTGGCCAAATTTGCAAGCCTGAGCATTGGGCAGGGGAAATACCCGTGGCCCCATTTTGTGCACAGTTTGCATCATTTCTCATTGGGCCGAGGCAGGCTGCTGAGGGACCTTGAGCCAGAAAGCAAAGTGGATAAAAACAGTCATAGACGACTTGCTGCAGGGAGCACAAACTGACTGAAATGGTGGCTCGGGTAAGAGGCCAGAAAGCTTTATTAATTGACCAACTGGCAGCAGGAACCATGCAGGCAGCACCGGGCCCTGCCTGCATCCGCTGCCGGCTCCCTCTTGCTGGCCCTGCCAGCCAAGGCACCCAGGAGGCGCACATGGGGAGGAGGGAAGAGGGGCATCCTGGTGATGCACATGTCTATCACTTCTGCCCCACTCCTCGCACTCCTGCACAAGGTCCGCGTCCCCCACCCAGAGGCAACCCAGGTGCCTTTGTATGGGTTTTCAGTGAAGGACACAGCTGTGCAGTCCATCAGCATGTGAACACAAACACAGCCCGGAAGGCTGGAAAATGAGCTTTTAAGAAATGATCATCGTGAAAGCAAAGATCTCTGCCATCGCGTGCATGGCACCATGCTTCCCCAGGCATCCTGGCAGCAGCCACCCATCCTGCCCTGCAGCCAGCACCAGCCCCTGAAACCTCCTTTTGCACCCACAGAGCTGGGGCAGACACGACACCTTGGCCATGCAGATGTCCTTCAAAAGTGCATCAGCGAGACACCCCCCAACGCTGGCAGATTTTGGCTCATCTCGGTAGTGCGAATGGTAGAGAACAGGCACCGCCGCCAGCCGAACCCTGAGCCAGCCAGGCTTCGACAGATCGCTACTGGTAACTTGCAATCTCCCTGGAAACACACTGGTGGGCTTTGCAAAGAGTGGGACACAGATTTACGGTGGTGATGGGACTTTCTGTTTATTTATTTATTTATTTTGCTTTACCTCCCTCCCCCATTCCGTGGCCAAGCAGCTCTGGGTTGTAATTAGGAGCACAACCGCTTTCCCACTGCTTACAAAAGCGCAGAGAAAACCAGAACACAGTGGGCAGGGAAACACAAGCAGGATTAAATACCAACATAAATAATTTTGAGGGTGTAGGACCGGGAACAATTTCACTTTTCACATTTCAATCAGTACATAAAAAGCATAACCACCTCCAAGCTCCAGAAGACACCTCCTCACCTCCATCGTGAAATGGAAACCAGGGTGATGTGTGGCTCCCAGGCAGCGTTGCAATCTCAGTGCCATTCTCCAGCCTCCCTTCTTCCCTCCCTCCCACCGAATTCCTCTCTGCCCTCTGAGATGCCACCAGCTACAGCTCAGTCCCAGCCTCACATTCCCCACGCTTGGCTGTGCACCTCGGATCAACCCAGAGCCCAGACCCGACGCAGCTGCTGGTGGTCCCATATGGGGGCATCTGCGAGGGAGGATGCTCCCCGATGGCCTTATACCATCTGAATAATTCTTGTTGCTGCCCTCTCTCTATCTAGACATGGTTTTTCATATGCAAATTTGTTGTGCCTGCTCCCCCTTTCTTCTCCCTGCTTTTCCAGAAGATGCCCGTTGCGGGGCTGCCCCACAGGCTCCTTCCTCCCTCTGCCTTTGCTTCTAGGTTTGTTGTAGATTAGCTGCAGTGGCTTCTGGAAATTTGGCAGCATCGTGTTTCTCACTCCTTGCCTTTTTTTCTTTCACCCCATGCCTCATACCTCAAATATGAGCTATTCATCCTTTTTCAGGAAATCGGATTTTGGGAAGGTTTCGGCTGCTCCAGAGCTGGGAAGCTCTGGGAGGCAGCTCGAGTGGGAGCTGTGACCTCTGCTGTGTTCCCTTCTCCTCCTCCTCCTCCTGCTGCTGCGATGCTGAGGGGGACCCTCACCTCGCACGCTCTCCCTTTGCGCTCCAGCTCCGTCTCACCACAGGTGCATCCCATCTCCCACTGCTTTTAAAGACACGTGCGTGCCTCGCCTCCTCGTTAACACCTGTACTCGAGGGGAGCTTTTTGTTGGCAGGGGACAAACCCTGATATCCTGCCCCATGCTGTGGGGGGAGACTCGCACTGAAGTCAGTCAGTGGGAGATGAGAAGCTGAGGAAAGCAGTGCCACCAATCAGTCCAGACTAATGTTTTTCTGTCTTTATGTTTTACAGCATTAGGAAGAAAAGCTGCCAGTTATTTTCCTAATTCTCATTGAACTCCAAATCTCTTTGAGAGTGCTGGAGCAGGCAGATGGGTCAGAGCGGGCATGTGGTCCTCACACAGCTCTCCCTGGCACAGCCAGGACCAGAGCTGGGAAAGCCCAGGCTGCTGCAGGGAGCTGGGGGCACCTCAGCCTCATGTCCTTCTGCTCCAACACCCTCCAGCTCAATGTGCAGGCTGTGCGGGTGGACAGGCAGCTCAGAAAAGCTCTCCCCTCCTGTGAGCAAAGGCCACCCCTGGGCTTGGGAGGGATGAGCACCACGGGGACCATGGGGTCCTCCTGTCTCTCCTCCACGGGACACTACCTCACGTGGACTGATGGACACGTGCAGGACAAGTGCTGCAGCTTCAAACACATCTCTGCATTTCACGCCATGGCTTTTGCCGAAAGGTGCAGGCAATGGTTTGGCAAACACCGGTTTCCTTAGCCTGTAATACTTATTCCTGTGCCCGACTCTTATTACTAAGAGTCGTACCCTAAACCCGGGGGGGCACCTGGGGCTTTTGGGTGTCATTACAAGACTGACAATTGTATCAGGTGTAATCTTGCCCTACCTCCGTTCAGCCCTGCACAGATAAGCACTGGAACAGTATAGCGTTGCTTTAAGCGAGAAGGAACCCGGCCACGTCAAGTGGTGGAAGTGCTGCAGATCCCTCCCTGCGCTTCTGAGATAAAGGCAGTTCGGCTTCTTATCAGCTGCGGCGCGCAGGGTCCCAGAGCCAGCCTGCGCATCCTGCGGAGCACCCGGGGGGCACTGCGGAAGAGAAAAATCAGCAGCCTGTAATTAACACCACCACCGATTCAGCGAGATCACCCGCCAGCACAAACGCTTTCTCTTCTGGTGAGCCCCAACAGCAGGTTTCTAGTGCCAGCAGGGACCCTGCGAGCACCTCAGCAGTTAATGCCCATGTGATTTTGGGCATCGCAGGCCATATTTAGAAAGCCTCGCTGTCACCATGGCAACAAGGTTTCGCTTACACGTAGCGATGCACAGGCGCGTGTGCTCCAAACCCGCACAGGGAGGAAGGCAACCACACTGTGAGCTCCTCTCCAGGGGGCTGTGTCCCTGCCTGCCAGGCAGCGGGGCTGAGGGCTGTGAGCATAAACAGCTTGGCCTTTCTGAATATCCTTGCTGTACCTTCAAATGAAGCGCCTGGCATGGAGATGGAGGAGAAGGAGGGAGTTCCCATTCTCTCTTTCTTCCCAGGAAGTGCAAATTCAGTGCAGGGAAGGCATTCGTAGAGAACCCCTTGAAGGATGTACCTGGCAAGCCTCCATCCTGAGCTCTCCAAACCTGCTGCTTCCCAGGAGGGGAAGGGGAGAGGGCTGTGGGAGGTGGCAAGCAGCCACAATCCACCCACAAAGCCACAAACCTTCCTCAGGATGGTGGCAGCTTTCAAAGAGGATAAGGTCCCCACCAATGGCCTGGGAGGCTGGGGCACCAGCAGAATACTTAAGATAGGGTGGAAAAGAGCAGGGCTGAATTTAAAGCATGACTTATATCTCTTAAATAAATTATTCCCTGTATTGTCCATTGCTCCTTGCTGCCGGCACCATGCTGCGTAACATCAAGTAGTTTTACAGGACAGAGAGGTCACCCATGTTTCACGCTGGGCAGCTTTTCACCCCGGTTTTCCTTTGCATAGAGGAGCTCGTGTATCCTGCCGGGGAACACGCAGGGAAGGAGGGAAGGCAAGAGAGCTCCCTGGGGATGTGGTGAGGCATACTGCTGGCTCTAGGAAAGGGTCACGTCCAACAGCAACACGCAGCTTCCCACTGAGCTTCTCATCTGTAATTTTCAAGACATTGCATCCTGTGGTCCTCAGCAGCCATTGCAGGTGTAGCTGCTGGGATCCACTGATGGAGCAGCAGCTTGCCTACAACCGGGCGAGCCCACCCCGCGACTGCCACCCCACAGAATCACAGAATGATATGGGGTTGGAAGGGACCTCTGGAGATCATCTAGTCCAAGCCCCCTGCCAAAGCAGGTCCACCTAGAGCAGGTTGCACAGGAACTTGTCCAGGCGGGTTTTGAATGTCTCCAGAGAATGAGACTCCACCACCTCTCTGGGCAGCCTGTTCCAGGGCTCTGCCACCCTCAAACTAAAGAAGTTCCTCCTCATGTTTAGGTGGAACTTCTTATGTTCAAGTTTGTGCCCATTTCCTCTTGCCCTATCCCTGGGCACCACTGAAAAAAGACCAGCCCCATCCTCTTGGCACCCTCCCTTTAAGCATTTATAAGTGTTGATCAGATTCCCCCCTCAGTCTTCTCTTCTCTAGACTAAAAAGACCCAAGTCATCAGGCTTTCCTCATAAGTGAGATGCTCCAGGCCCCTCATCACCTTTGTATCCCTCTGCTGTGCCCTCTCCAGCAGTTCCCTGTCCTTCTTGAACTGGGGAGCCCAGAACTGGACCCAGTGCTCCAGATGGGGCCTCACCAGGACAGAGTAGAGGGGCAGGATAACCTCCCTCCACCTGCTGGTCACACTCTGCCTGATGCACCCCAGGATGCCCTTGGCCTTCTAAACCCCAAAGGGTTTAGTGCCCCAGCCAATTACAAAACCCCAGGGTTTTATCCCAACAACATACAAATGCTCACACAAGCATAACAATTTAATTTTCAGTGCTCAGCAGAATATATTTTTCATTGCACCTCAGCTGTGGCGCAGAGATAAATGATGTGTTTAGTCTTTTGACAATTTCGCTAAAGCTTCGTTCCCAGCTGATCTCTTTCAAATGATCCGTATTTCAGGGATTTTTATCCTTAATTAATCTTGGCGGTAATAAGAGCTAAAACAAAATGGAGTTTTGGAAAAAAAAAAAAAAGTATTTTCTGTTATTAAAATCATCCTTTCTCCCATTCCTCTCCCCTTTCCCTCCACTCCCCCAGCCTTGGCCTTTCACTGCCCTTGCAAACAGGCAATACCCGAGACCGCTCCAGTACATGAGATACCGCAGAAGACTGGAAATATTTCTGAGCCAGGAAATACTGACAGTTATTCCATTAGATACAAAGGTTTTCCTCCACAAGCTTCACTAAAAAAGCATTACACAGTTAATAATATTACCTAAAACTCCCTACCAGCTCTAAATGGCTCAGATATCGTTTCCTCCTGCTGCTCCGGGCCGGATCGCTCTCTTCTCCTAATATCGCCGGGCTCCTGCAGGTCCGGGTTTTCTGCAGACACACGCAGCGTGTGTCTCCGAGCAGGCGAGCCCCCAGCCCCGTTGCTGGCTTTGGCTCCTCCATAGCCCATCCCCACCTATAGCGAGCCATCTATAGCCTACTGCTTCAGCTGCAGTAGTGGGGTACGGGACAGGCAAGGCTGCCAGGACAGGAACAGTCAGAAAAACAGCAATAACATTGCCCAGGCGTGCACTTTTCAGCTCAAAAGTGCCGCTTGCTGGGCCGTGCTCCAGAAATTTTGGCTTAGTGAGACACAGCTAAGCTTCCCGGCCCCAGTCCCCACGGAGCTGGCGCTGTGGGGTTTGCACCCACTGGTCCCGGCAGCGGGGACACACGGTGGGTGCTGTTGGGGCTGGTGCTTGCGCACTCGGGCAGGGAGGTTTTCACTGCTGGTTTTAAACCATCGCTGCATCCCCTCTGTGCTTCAGCTTTCCCAGGGAGGGGGTAGAAAGTCTCTTTCTAGCAAAGGGCAGTGAAGAAGCCCAGAGGAAGGGCCGGATTAGACAGACAGACAGACGCAGGAAGGGGGGGGAAAAGGCAGACATGGCAGCATCCCACTTCTGTGACTTGTCTCCTGATGCCTGTGGGGTAACAAGACCGGTCCGATCTAAAATGCTGAAAAAAGATCATATTCTTTTCCCCAAACACCCATGTTAGTTAACATATGTGTATATATATATCTCCTCGCTGGCAGAGCCTGTGCTGACGCTACATTCACACTCCTGATTAAGCCGTGAGGAGTAATTTCGACACACTAGATACAAAGGTTAAGTCGGGTTAGCTGTGTTTAGAAACAACAATAAAAGCACAACCCAAGAGAGGAGGAAAAGATAAAGTATTTCCATAGATAGTTTTACCTACATCTTCATACTCTAGGACTGGCAGAGGAGCAAAGACGCGAAAGACCAGCCCAGCAAGAAATCCCAGGTGGTGCAGAGTAGCTGTGTGCTCTGTAACTACTGCATGGATATCTTTATCTTAATGGCTATCTATATCCTAATAGTCTCAATAATTTACTTTAGGTCTCATAGCACGTATCTTCACTCATTACAGAACACCGCCACAGAGGTGCTTTTTCACAAGGATGAACCTCCTCAAGTTTTGGACAAGCCTGTGATGGTTTTTTGGTTTGTGATGGCATAGATGGTTTTAGTGGAAAATACGTTGTTTAGGAGCTGCAGGAACGGTGGCTGGGAATCTGGGTGAATCAGGACTGCAATCACAGGCATCTCTCTCCTTGGGGAAGCTGAAAAGACACGTCCCCTTGGGCTTGCCTGCTTTTACAGCCCCTTGGGATGGAGGGGCAGCTCTTGCACAGTGTTTCTGGCAGGGAATTTTGCAGACTTGTGCTCCAGCCCTTCCCGGGCATGGGAAACAAGCCTGCTCCCTGGGCACAGCTGGGGCATTTTCCTCCCACTTTTGGGGGAGAAAGGGAGCATTTAGCACTCCGGTCGGGCAGCCCCACCGGCGTTGCTTCAGACCCTGTCCTCAGGTCCCTGCCCCCGTCCCTCCTTGCCCATCTCTTCTAACTCTCGGCCCCCCAAAGAAGCCATTTGCTCTGACTCTGGGGCTGGATGGTGTCTCCTGGCACAGGCTCTGACAGCTCAGGGCTGCTTCCCCGGCAGCTGAGCCCTTCCATTCCCCCCTACCTGCCCCCCCCCGCCTCCAGCAGCAGCAGGGCTTTCTGGGGACGGGAATCCCTGCGCCCTCCCCAAAGCCCGTGTGAGTCATCCAGCTGGTAGAGATGGGAGGTTATTTCTGGATTTAACTTTCTGGACCAAGGGAAACACTGCCGTGTCAGCACCCAGCTGTGCTTTTAAGAGGTGCGTTGTTTGGCAAGTCTTGCAAATCTATTTCCATACGAAAGCACGCGCATGAATCATTCCTTATAAGAAAAAGCTGTGGAAGTGAAAGGGCCAAAAGAAACTCCTTGCTGGGAGATGGCAAAGGCAAAACTGACCATTATTTTTTTTCTCCACTGAAACTAAAATAGCCACATGGAGGCAGAAAAGACCAGGAGAAGCCCCCCCTTTTCCCCCTACCCAGAGTTGATTCCTCTGCTGCTCTTCCTCACCTCTTTCCCTCTTCCTTAGGGAGGATCAGTGCTGTCACTTATTGATGCCAATTTACTTCTAAGGCAACGTCAATGCTTCTCACTACATCTGTAAAAGCTTTTGTTACCGGTATTATTTGCTCACCTCCTAAAAGAATAAATAAATAAATAAAAGCCTTATTCTCCTGCCGAGTGCCCCTCTCCTTGTAAATATCGGTGTTTTCCTAAGATCACCTATTCCCAAGGAACGCTCCTAACTCTGTTAATAGGAACAAAAAGCTTGAGCTGGTGACCTCCTGGTGATGTTCCTGCACTTGGGGCCAGTCTTGGTGGAATTCATCAAGTTTTATCCTGTTGTTTTTTTTTTTTTTTTTTTTTTTGTGAGCAGCAGCTGCCTGGACACACAGACATCTAGGTCCAGGCATAGTGGAAGCAATGGTAGCAGCATGGGCAACTGAGGTGAGGACACCCCCAAGATCACCCAGGAGGTGTGATCCTGGTGCAACCAGGCTGCAATGGGGACTCTGCTGGTCCGTGCCTTCCCCATGCACGGAGGTGGGTGCTGCAAGCCAGGGCTGGCAGCGGCATTGGCCTGCCTGGCTCAGGCAGGCAGCTGGCAGCACCCCAGAAAATCTGGGAAAAGGAACCAGCGGCAAAATGGTGGCTGTGATAAAGGAAAAGAGACAAAAAGGGAAGAAAGAGGAGAGGAAAGGAAGAGAAATGTGCAGAAGGGAGCTCCCTCCAGCAGCATTCTCCCCTAGTAATCCTGATCCCCCCAGTAACCTCAGTCTCCCACTGGTGAGGGTTGTGAGGGTGCAGAGAGACAGATGCAATAGGGAGGGATGGAACAACGTACAATGCCACAAGCATTTCTTGCTTCGCTAAATTTCTACCTGCTACTTCTGAGGAACCTTTTTCACCACCCAGAACTTCTTCTCCCCACACCGACAGTTGTGATCCCTTCAGCTGGTTCCTTTGCACCTTAACTTTCATGTGCAGATTCCGGACACCCACACAGCACTGTAGCAAACAGCCCCTCTGACACACATTTTGGTCAGTGGTTCCTTCAAGACTTACTTTAAATCTTTGCATGCAATTAAGCTCAGACCAATGGTCCTGTGGTTGCTCCTTATTGATACATACTTCTGTATGTTTTCAAAACATACCACCCATTCAGAGCATTGCTATTTGACGAGTAAGCAAATGTGGTATTTTCTATTGCGACTGTAAGAAAGAAACTATTGCATTTTCCTGGAATAAGTGCATTAAACTCTGAATTTGCTTCCGTCTTGATTCCTGTAGTTCTTGTTTCCATACCCTAAATCTCATTCTTGGCTTTCCTTCCGTGGTCCTTTAGCCAACACATCTACTTTAAATCTCTTCCTTACCCTAATTGCACTGTTTCCCACTTATTTATGCCTTGCTCTTCCTATTCAAGTGTCTGGAAAAGTTTTCTGCTGCTTTTCGACCATGATCAGCAAAGACAACTCAGCAAAGACAATCATGGTGATTTTCTCTGTATTCCTAGACTTTACTGGCCATCCCCAACTTACTTGGCTGATAGGTCATTTTTCCATTCCTCGTTAGCTTTTTATTTTCCTCTGTTTGTTTGAGGTGTCCGTTACCTGATTAGTTTGCACGCCCTGCCAAGTTTAGTTGAGATTTAAGGTCCTTATAATTCACAGAATCACAGAATCTTCATGGTTGGAAGGGACCTTTGAGATCATCGAGTCCAACCAACAAAAAAAAAAAAACCACCAAAAAATCCCAAAACACCACACACACCCACCCACAGAGACAAACCAACAATCTCGGGCACTAGAGCATGCCCTGAAGTGCCATGTCTACACGTTCCTTAAACACCTCCAGGGATGGCGACTCCACCACCTCCCTGGGCAGGCCGTTCCAGTGCCTGACCACTCTCTCAGTAAAGTAATTCTTCCTAATATCTAATCTAAACCTCCCCTGCCGCAACTTCAGACCATTTCCTCTGGTCCTGTCATTATTCCCTTGGGAGAAGAGGCCAACACCCACCTCTCTACAACCTCCTTTCAGGTAGTTGTAGAGGGCAATGAGGTCCCCCCTCAGCCTCCTCTTTCCAAACTAAACATGCCCAGTTCCCTCAGCCTCTCCTCCTATGACTTGTTCTCTAGACCCCTCACCAGCTTGGTGGCTCTCCTCTGGACATGCTCCAGCAGCTCCATGGCCTTCCTGTAGTGAGGGGCCCAGAACTGAACACAGCACTCGAGGTGAGGCCTCACCAGTGCCCAGTACAGAGGCACGATGACTTCCCTACTCCTGCTGGCCACGCTATTCCTGATACAGGCCAGGATGCCATTGGCCTTCTTGGCTACCTGGGCACACTGCTGGCTCACATTCAGCTGGCTGTCCACCAGCACCCCCAGGTCCTTTTCTGCTGGGCAGCTCTCCAGCCACTCTTCCCTAGGCCTGCAGTGTTGCCTGGGGTTGTTGTGACAGAAATGCAGGACCCGGTACTTTGCCCTATTAAACCTCATCCCATGGGCCTTGGCCCATTGATCCAACCTGTCCAGGTCCCTCTGTAGAGCCTTCCGACCCTCAAGCAGATCAACACTCCCACCTAATTTGTTGTCATCTGCAAACTTACTGAGGGTGCACTCAATCCCCTTATCCAGATCATCAGTAAAGATATTAAACAATACTGGCCCCAAAACTGAGCCCTGAGGGACACCACTGGTGACTGGCTGCCAACTGGACTTCACCCCATTAATCACAACTCTCTGGGCACAGCCATCCAGCCAGTTTTTTACCCAGTGAAGGAAATACCTAGTATTCCTGCCCTTTTGTTCTGTAGAGAGCCCAGGCTTTGGGTAGTCATCCCAGCTGACTTCATGGCAACTCCCTTGTATCAGGTCCAAACCCCTTAGTCAACGGGCATCCTTGCATTTATGCTGAACTGACTCAACTCTTCAGCATGCAATCCAGCATTCAGTCCTGCAATCTGTGCTGCTGCTTCTGCCAGGGCTGTGAGCCTCAGCCTGCTCCTTATCACGGGTCTGCCCTCCAAAATTTTATTACCCATGTCATTCCCTACTCTCCTTTTATGCATGACTGCCTTCAGGTCACAGCCTGAACTCCACCATCAAGCGCATATCTAGTCTAAGGTGAATTTTATCAAGCTTGAATAGTTCATGTCATTGCCTACCCAAAACCAAGTACAGCTGCTCTATCTCATCACCCCAGTCTTGCAGCATAAGTGCTCAGGTCTCCTCCAGCACTTCCACCACCATCTCTTCTATCTACCTTGAGAAAGGAATGAAATAAATACCCCGAGCTCTCCCACTAGCCCCACTCCTCCCTCCTTTCCTTTCTCTGGCACCCTGCTCCATGGCTGCAGGGCTTCCTCAGCCTTTTGCCTGAACATCAGCTCTGCAGCTTTGTTTAAGCTCAGCTGCAGCGTCAGCCTCATACTCCCTTCAGAGTGCACTTTCTTCTTGTTTTAGAAAAATGCAGTACAAGTGCAAAGCTTATTAAATAAGTACTGAAACCAATAAACCACCAACTGACAGATAAACAAATTACCTTCTCCTCAGGCAACCTCCTCAGAAGGTTACTTCTCCCTCCCCAGGGAAGCACAAGATCTCTCTCTCATTTATGTGATGATGTCCTGATAACATGTGGAGATTTGCACTGCCATAATGAGTGTATACAAATCACATGCTTCAAGGCTTCAGCCACTTGCCTGCTGAATCCAGGAAGGGACTATTTCCCTCAGTACAAGACTGGCCCAATTTTTTTGATGACTTCTTCGCGTTCTTCTGAAGCAGTGCAGATCAACAGTAGGTGGGACACAGGACAGGACAGAACAGTATGGAGACAGTGAAGAGGGTCCTCTCTCTTGCAATTGATACCTACCTGGAAAATTTGCCTGATCAAATTTATTAGCAAATTTGGCAATAAATATAATTTCAGTCTTCCACTGTCCTCTCAGACTGGTGAGGCGTTCATTTTCTCTTACCTTCTTGGATCTGTACCTTAATACACCTCAGCTCTGCAACTGCAACGTACCTCTGCTGCTTCTGTTTTCTGAGGTATGGCTCCCATCTCTTCGACTTATAAGGCCAGAAATGTCTTGTCTTAAATTATTGGCATCAATATATGTTGTAGAAATATCTACTCAGCACTGATGCGACAGACCTGGAGGACCATGTCCAGGTCTGGGCTCCCCAGCACAAGACACACATGGACTTACTGGAGTGAGTTCAGCAAAGGACCATGAAGGTGATTAAGGGACTGAAACATCTGACCTATGAGGAGAAGTGGAGAGAACTGGGACTGTTCAACCTGGAGAAGAGGTGTATAAAAAAAGATGAAGCCAGGCTCTTCTCAGTGGGGCCCAGTAACAGGACAAGAGGCAGTGGGCACACATTGAAATAGACAAATTTTTTAAATGTAAGAAATTTTTTTTTTACTGTAAGGGCTGTTAAGCACTGGCACAGGCTGCCCAGAGAGGTTGTGGAGTCTCCATCCTTCCAGATACTCAACACGGCCCGGAGCAACCTGCTCCAGCTGACCCAGCGTGAGCAGTTGGGTTGGAGGAGCCGATCGCAGCAGTGCCTGCCAGCCTCAGTGAGTCTCGGTTCTGTAACATAACAGGCTCCTCTGGCCTAAAATGCTGTGAAATTAGTCCAAGTCACAGTGTTCAACTGCTCATTTAAAGCAAAAGAGATTATTAAATACCCAGGTGTCAAGAGAAACAGGCATGCTCAATTGCACCATGGTTGTCTACATCAACTGTCTCAGGGATGTAACAGCTAAAGCATGAAACAACCACCTCTTGCTCGAGTCTTGTTGCTGTAAGAATCGCCTAACTGGGCACCCAGACCCAAACCTCCAACAAACGGCCATGCAAGGCTCTGCCCAAACGGGAGAGGGGGCCTTGGTGAAGCCCAGAGCAACTAGTGATGGCCACTAGTGGACTCCACAAAGGAGCAGACGCTGTCATGTCTGCCACCGTGCCTGCAGACTTCCCACTGGTCACAAAATCAGTCCGTTAGCACGTTCTTTGCCAAGTTACTTTACCTTAAATAAGCTTTTGACAGGGATGACAGAGCCAAGGCAGCCCTTCTCTTTGCAACTGTGTGCCGCGGCAGAGTACTGCCCAGGGCACACAGCTATCTGTCAGCTTGATGAAACATGTGTCGCATAGAAAACTGAAACTGCCCTCAAGTTATTTAAAAAATAATAATAATAATTAAAAAATTAAATTCAAAGTCTCATAGAACATACATTTTATAATGCATACCAGGCTTGATACCCCAAAGTCAGCTCAGCAAGACCAAAAAAAAAATCCCTCGCCTCTAGCTCCATCAACTCCTCCTTTTTGTGACCCCCCATGGAGGTGGCTGCAAGACCTCTGTGTTTTCACATACATATGAACATATGCATATGAACTTGGATATATTTTTTCCTAAATCATTGAAGAACCTTTTGCTCATCCTTTGGCATGCCAAAAAAGGCCATTTTTTGCAGAATCAAACATCCTCCCAAAAGCAAGTAAGAAAGCAATCTGCAACTATTTTCCAAATGGTTGCTTGGGTGCTTGTGGTTTTTTAACATTTGAAATAGCCAATTCTCACATCCCTCTCTTTGTGAAAGAAGTGGGAAGATTCATGGATCTGACTAATCTGAGCAACAGTACCTTGGGAAAAAAAAAAGGGGGGAACTGATTTCTAAGGACTAAAATTCTAAATTCAGCTTGAACCTAGAAAGTGTCCCCAAATTTTCATTTTTTACACTCTGTACTCCAATGTTTCACTAAAAACCAAAGTCAAAGTGAGAGAGGACAGAGATCAGGTCTGTGCTAACAAGCAGCATCTTTCAGTGTCTGTTTTTAGCCCTGCTTTCTGACCTCAATTTCACTGGCCAGGTTCTCAGGAGAAAGCCAAATTATACCCAAACTCCACTAGAGGCTCCAGACGATCCTCCTCTTGCAATAAAAAAGGGTGTCAAGGAAAACGCTGAAAGAATTTATATCTGTGCCTGACAGTTGGCAATTCTGGCAGAAGCTTAAGCAGGGTTAAACCTACTGCAATTTTGGGAGAAACCCTGGACAAGATTTGAATGTTGTCTTCTCCAGAAAATGTATGGTAAGAGCTAACACACTTCATGCTACACTTCAATAGCTGTTGTAAAGGAAAATGATGATAGTGCAGAAAATATAGTATATTGGATACATGTATTATCTCACACAGTGGGAATAAAGTGGTTAAAAAAAATACAGTAAATCCTGATGTAGGCACAAATGATATTTTTGGCATTAAAGTAGCATGTTTGTTAAGGCGGAATAAACCTGTACTGGGAGGCATGGCATGTCACTTCAGTGGCACCAGGGTTTTCCTTCAAATTCATCTGCAGCTCCTTCTGCAGCAGGAAAAACAAAGGACGGCTGGAAGAGATGGCTTGTCCTGGAAAGAGATCACTTTAGTCCTTTTAGGAACGTTTGAGTATAGTCCAGACCACCCCTCAGAGCCAGTCCAGAACCTGCCCCATGGTAGTAGGACAGTGGGGCTTGCTCCAGAAAAGAGCCAGGCCGCCTTACCTGGACACACGGGGGACTGCTATTTTGCATGCTGAAGACATTTTTATTCTTCTAAGATATAAAAAAAAGCTCAAAAATCTCCTTACTGACCAGACAGACTTTGTACATTTCCTAATGCATTACTCAGCCTGGGCCACCTCGCTTACCCATAAGCTCTTCAGCAATTACAGCAGAGATTTGCAAACCCACCACCCATTTGTAGCATGAATCTTTTGGGCTAAGTCTACCAATTGAGAGATCTATGCCACGCTGTCACCGCTGAGAGGAAAAACCCCTTTCTTGCTGTTAAATTGGTTTGGGCAACTGCCAGAGAGCCCAACTTAAATGAAACCAGACAGCACACGTTGCAGTGCCCAAGAGTATCGCTTTCTGCTGCGCACAGTGCCTGCTGAGCGCCAGCTCACGCGTCTCCACCGAAGAGCTTACCCGAGGTAACCTGCAGTTGTTCAGCCACCACGTACCCAGGACCCAACCGGCAGGGGAAGCGGTCATGGCAAACCTACTTACATCCCGCACGCCTCTCCCCTCTGAAATAAAAATTTAAATCCAAAAATCGACCCAGCTTCCTAGCCCCTTCTATTATGGAATTCTCTTTTTATTTTTGCCACCTGTCGTATTTTGCCAAAATTAACAAGAGCTGAAGTGGGGAAAACACCTAAGAAAGCAGGCACCGAGCCACCATGTAATAACGCTACCCGAAAGGAGGACTAAAGCAATACCCGCAACGTTGCACCGTTTGGCATCGTCCAGCTGTTCTTCGCAGGATTAGGCACTGTGGAAGGATGCTGAGCAGAGTTAGGGAGAAAATGAGAACAAGGCAGAGTTTTGACAGTTCACCGGTGACTAAAAGAGAGAGCATCTGAAATCTGAAATTGCTGAATTATTTTTTTCACCCCCCCCCGTAAAGGAACACTGTAAATGATACTAATTGAGTTTTTTCAAACACTCCAGATCAGGTGGAGAAAGCACACAGGGGGCACGTTTTATTCTGCACTCGTATTTGTGGGATACATCCTACTCATTTTAGCGAAAACCCAACTTGCTAACCAGAACTCGGGGCAGATGGTTCAGTAGCCTCAAACGGTTGGGTAGTAAATGATTTTTTTTTTTTTTTTCTCCCCTTAGTAAAGAACTGACCTTGAATCATGAAACGAGTCATTCTTCTCTTACACCGACGGTCTTCTCCTGTCCAAAGCAAGTGAGAGCAACAAGCGCACATGCCCGAGTGCCTGCGTGCGCTTCTGCGACTGAGCCAGCAAGAAAGGGCAGAGTGCTTAAGTTCATGCACATTTTTATTGAGTAGTAATATAAAATGCTTCTTTCATTGTTACAAGTGCATGCTTTGATTGCCAACATTTCGAAGTCAAATTACAAAGGCAAGGCTGTAGGCTGTAGTGAATTACTTGGGCACTTATACAATTGTTAAAAAATATCAATGGACTGTTTTGTTTTGTTTCTTTTTCTTTTTTTAGAATGAACCAGTTGAAACCCGTAACTGATATACAAAGGGAAAAAAGTGAAAAAATTACACATTTTGTGGCACATGACAGAACAGAACAAAATGACTAAACCATTATGACATTAACAGTTATCATGCATTTAGAATTTCACATGTAACTACAAACTTATTTAAATTTCACAAGGTTTGCTAAACATGCTACCCATCTATATGTGCACTGACAAGCTTATGTTAAAAACTTTAAGAATACTCTCCCCCTTAGATTTTTCAAAGCTTTTTTTTGATTACAAAATTTCAAAGGCATTAAGCATTTTTTTTTAGAGAATATAAAGTACGCCAGTATACATACATTTCCAGTATAAGTCAGACCACTAAGCGCATTACAGTCCCATACAGGCCTATACAGCCATTTTTTTCTTAAAAAACATGCATAGGCAGATTTTTACAGAATATAGATGCTTTTCACTGCACTTAATATGGTGTCTTGTTCACTATACTTAAAAATGCACCACTCATAAATATTTAAATTCAGCAAGCCACAACCAAGACTTGATTTACCAAAAAAACCCAGAAAACCCCCCAAACCAAACCCCCCTAAATATAAACAGCAAAAAAAGATAAATGTTATCATTATTCCAGTTTTTTTTTTTAAACAAAGAAAAGGATAATTGCTGCCAAATTAGTAAGATAAGTGTTATATTTAAAGAAGGGCATTGAAGCACACTAAAGAAACCTGAGGTAAGCATAATCTGTACAAAATTAAACTGTCGCTCTCGCTCTCTCTCTCACTCTCTCTCTCTTTCTCTTTTTTTTTTTTTTTGGCATTTTAAACAAATTTCCAACATTCTTTTTTTTTTTTTTTATTTTTTTCTCTATATTTTTAAAGACTGCCTAATTTTATTTCATAGCCATTGTCTGACAAGAGTAGCAAAACATTATCAATAAATAGTCCTTATTTAGTTTGTACATTTTGTTAAAAATGTTTTGATGTTGTCCATGTTTAGTGCTGCAACTGTAAACGTACAATAGTTAGTAAGAAATTAAACAAAGTTTTCATGTCCAGTAACATAATAAAAGGCCTTTCCGTAACATATCTAGACTTTCCCAATGCAGTAGGAAAACATGTTCATTCCCCTAACTTTGCAATATATACCAGCATGAGCTTTCATTTTTCTACAAGCATTTTAAAGGCATATCCAAAGGAGGTGTCTCTCTCCCCCACCCCCCCTCCCACCAAATTAAAGTTGACGATCTCTTCGTAGATGATTTTTGTAAACTGAATCCAACACCTGGCCCCCAGAGCAAGTAAGCTATTATCAGAGGCAAGAACATCCCACTGCTGATGTGCAGCAACCCCATCGCGCCCTGCAGCTCAACCCCCCTCCCAGACAGTGGTCACTGAATATTGCTGCTATTACTGCCGTTGCTGTCCGTGCCATTAGTCTCTGTGGAGATTGCCTTGTTGATGGAGTTAAGGTTGGCATCGGATGGCACGTCTCTGCGCGGAGGCATTCGCTCATTAATTCGATCTAAGCCTTTGGCCTCTTCGAAGCTAGTGATCTTATGCTGGGGTGAAAATCCTTTGATAGCTAAATAAAGGATTATTAAAAAGTAAAATTAGCAAGGTAAAACTCTTGGCAGCTTTTCCCCCAACTTAGCAATGACTGCGAAAGTCCTTCTTTGCGAAGGTGGCAATGAGAAGATCTGACAACCCGACCGACTCCTTACCGTACTCAGAAAAAGCTGGGGGTTTACCACCATCGTCTCTTGCAACACAACTATTTTTTTTCAACAAGATCAACTTGCAATATGCTGTTGTCCGCTTCCAATACTTTGTTGTTCTCAGCTTAAAACGCTGAGAAGCTGACATGAAACTATAGTCTGCAATTAGCAACCATGCTTAGGGGCACAGCCGGGAGCCGGGGAGTTAGCATTTGTTGTCATCACTTACAGCCTTAAAGACATGGCGCCTCGCCGTTAACACCCTTTATCAGGCAGAACTCCCATTTGACTTTTAAAGACCAGGGGGGCAAAAGCGCTGGCCAGTTACAGGTGGCGATGGCACGGCGAGGCCAGTTTGTGGGATATACATTAAAGCTATGGGAGATCTGGGGCGACCCTACAACAGGTTGCCTTATGCTCTCAACACAGGCGAGCTGGTTGCTGATCGCTCGGGGCAGTTACCCTCCCCGACACATCCCTGGACTTGTAGAAAGCAGCTCGAGCCCAACAGCGGTAACGCCGTACAACACGGACCAGGGAGATCGTCATTTTGGCACATTCGTACAATTTACCTTTGGAAATGCACTGACAAAGGACCAAAGTTCCAACTGAACCTGAGGACTTTTGATCTGCCCTTCAGCAGCAACACTGAGGAGGCCACACTGACCTCAGAAGCAGCCACAAGCTGGGGAATGTATTTGCACAGTGTGATTTTTTTATTATTTTTTTTAACTTTTTTTTTTTCTCTCTCTAATTGAAGAGTTGAAGATCTTTAGATTTAAAGCAAAAGAGAAAAAAGCACCGTAGGCAAACAGCAGGTCACAGCTCCGTAGATAATTTGTCATAGCCTTCTGTGTGTTTTTCTCTTATCTGCACCAAATCAATGCACCGCACTTCCAGAACTGGCACTTTTACTATGCCTCTATCTTAACATGCCATAGAGCAGAGATGGTGTGTTAGTACCAGGAAACTACAAACTCCCTGGGGAGAAAATAGTAGGGGAGTTTCAAAGATCAAATTCAATATTCCTTTATATCCCTTTATCTTCTCTTTACCCTGAAGTACTCCTGATCTCCTTCCAAAATATGCAGTCCCGATTCTGGACAAGCTGGTAACTTCCGTTAAAAAAAAAAGGCAAACAGACCCCACACCCCAGAACATCCCTGGTACCAATCTACCACTCCTTGCATTTTGGGGGGAGCGAGAAAAGCGTTTTCATGCTGCTATTTTTGCCAACCATTCCTGTGAAAATGGATAGATCCGGTTTGCCTCAGGATTTAGTTCCTTCGCCAGTTTCACAAACGTTATATTGGAACTTTGTGAAGTGCATGGGTTTTAACATGTATTATATACTTCAACTCAGAAAAACAACAACATCATAATGGTGATTAGTCAAGTGAGCAGGGATGGAGCACTGAAAACAGAACAGGCCCTACAGTGAGGTTTTTCAAGGTTGGTTTTGCTTTTTTTACTTTATCTTCTATCACAAAAATGAAGGTGTCTAACAAGCATCCGGGCCAATCCCTTAAAGCAATAGTTTAATGGATGGCCATGTCGAAGCTGAAACACTTGCTGTGTCCTGTAGCACAGCCCAGTTGGTGTCGCCGGGCCCTGAATCAAACTGCAGAGGGACAATTGGTAAAGGGCGAAACATTTTCTCCATCGTTAGCTTTGTCTACGTAGGCTAGTCGTTACGACTACGGTTACAGTGTCTAACTAGCAAGGATGGCAAATCGAGAATTAACTTGAAGGGTGCATATTGCTGGAACGGGGGCACGTTCAATCGACCATATTTCAAGCAGACAGGGTATCGTCTGTAATACTGAGGAAGGTGCTCTGCTGTAGTTGCTGGTCAGACAATGAGTATTAGCAGTTTACATTGAGAGTATACTAAAACACAACACATAGTCACAGAAAGTCACAGAAAACAGCCAAACTGTCAACGAGAATGCACACTGCAGATTAGAGATTGCCGATAGGAATAGATAATTCCAACATAAATAGCAGCTTACTCACTGCTATTTAGAAAGCAGTTGTATTTTCTCTTACTTGTTTGTTCTGTAATTTTATTCACTGCTTTACAAAAATCAAAAACAAATTCAACTGGCCAAAAGGGCACATCTTACCAACGGACAGCAATCATCAGATTTTTTTTTTTTAATTAACTAAAAAAAAAATACCCACAGAAAATTTGAGAGGGGCAAGAACAAAATACAACTGAAGAATTTTGTTTTAAAGGGGAATTATGAAAATTCTTCTTCCAAAACTTTTTAATGCTGAACGAATATTGCGCATCTACATTGCAATATGTGATTACTTAGGTTTTAACCATAGCGTTAAAAATTGCTTAAGGGTTAAATTAGAGGTCCGTCAATAAAGCACCAGAGTTTTCAATACTAAACATTCAGAAATCTTCCGAGGCAGCCAGTCACTTTATGTTTGTAGCTAAAATGGTGCTGGTGTTAATGGTTGCTCTAATGGAAATATCCAGTGTGTAAACTGCCACTACCAGAGGAAGCAGACATCTTGCAGACAAATGTCTCATGTTGTTTTACTTTTAAAGAGAAACAGAAACATGCTGAACTGTAACAAAAGACCAATAAAAATTTTTTACTAGTGACCTAAAAAGAAAGGAAACGAACTGAAGCAAAAAAGAAAAAGGAAAAAAAAATCCAAAAAACAACAAAAAGAGAAAATTTATAAAAGCTGTGTGTTTTCCTTGACCAGAGATTGCTGAGGATGGTTTGAGGCAGAGACAAGACCCAGCCTCCAGCGCACAGCTTTTGAGCTATGTGTCACAGAGCATTTACGAGCTGCTGCCGAGTTCTGTCCCGTGAAATCCAAGTCCCCTGATCTCCTCCTGTGGCATTACTCAGTGCTTAGTTCAACATACAGCAATTCCAACGTGACTGTAACTTTCAGAAGGAAAAAAAACACTCACAACAGCAGCAACAGAAAAAAAAAAAGAAGAAAAAAAAAAGAAAAAAACATTTTCCCCTTTAAAGCAATTACATTTTGGTTAATACCGAGCCACAATTGTTAGCCCAACACCCACACAATCTGTACAAGCTACAGCAAAATGAATACACCCAGCAGAGCCCTTATCTGTTGTGGCACCAACAGAAAGGGGACTGGCCAATTTACCTTCATCAGCCTCAATAGCCTCAACAGTAGCTGAAGAGAAGAAAGGGGTAGCAAAACGAATGAGAAAAATGAGCAGAGGATTTTAACTCTAAGAACAAGTCAGTGAATAGCAAAGGAGCTACAACACTAATGTTACTGTAAGTGCTGGATTTTGGCAAAACAGACACACAGAGAAATGCTTACACAAAAACAGTAATTTGCAGATTGAATTAAGCTATAGTTTGTTTTGAAGCAGAAGTTTCACAAACTAAAAGTTTTTAAAGACACATTTGAGTAGTTTTCTTTTGACTCAAAAATAACTACAAAATGAAAATGCCTTCCATATTGCACATCTGACCTGAAAAGGTCATTGTATAATTCTCCCAGCTTTGAATAAGAGCACTTTGGTTTGCCCTGTCAAAAGAGAACGAAAAATGGCATAAAGCCATCACACAAAACTCGTACCACTTACGATGCCAGCTGGAAAAGTATTAGCTGCCAGTACAAGGCAAAAGAGCCACATACGCAACTTCTCAGAAGGATTTTTTTTCTCTCTCCTGACTAAAAGAAACCTCCCCACAGCATGGGACAGTTTGCTCAGACAGCTTTGCCTTTGCTCGCAATCCTGCCCAGTCTGCTCCATCTGCAAGCGTCCCTTTTGTCAACCCAGTCTCTGAGAACAGCATTCTTCTAATATTTTCTTTAAATCAATGGACATTCGTACAAGATTGAAAGTTGCTGGACCTTCGAAATTGCAAAGTCTGGTCAGAGAGAGAAAAGTGTGGAATTGGGAGGTTGCTGCAGTGTTATGAATACCATGTTACCACTGTTTTAAAACCATTCATTGTTCTCAAAGACATAATTTCATTTGAATTCTACCCATCAGCTTTGGCATGAATTTGTTTCTACAGTCAAGAGATTTAGAAGCTGATGTAAATCAGCAAATGCAATCCAATATAGCAGTGGCACAGCTCAAATATTTAAAAAGAAATTTTGATTTTCAAGAGCTTCTCTGGTTAACAGAATAGCTCAAGAAGCCAAGTTTTTAGGAATTCCTCTCTTCTTTTTTGTCTTATTTTCCACTATGTAAAAGCTTTTTTCGTCCTCCATAAAGCCCAAACATATTTTTTTTTGTAGTTAGGATGTTAAATATGGATTGAGATCTATGCTAAAATATGTATACTGTTATCTTGCTGCATGGGGAAATGAGGGGAGCTAACCCGCATGCACCAAGGTAAGCCTATGCCTCTCAAGCTACAGAGCAAGAGAGATGGAAAAAATCAAGGAACGAAACCAATGCCAACTTAAAAGAAAAGGAAACACAATAACCAGGATGAGAAGTCAAAATTAATAACCAGATCCAAACCAGCACTGACACATTAGAAAAAAAATGACGACTAAAACATATACTTCCACAACAGAACATACTAGTCATATTTTCTGTTAATACATATGGTAATATGAATGTGTGCTTAACAGAAACTATGTAAACTTCAGATTATTTGGTGAATGGGGTACTACATGCTAACTAATGCAGAAGCTTGTGTATAGTAATGTTTTACCAAGCCAGAATACTGCAGTATGAGGAGATTTTCCTTTTAGCCATTGTAACAAGAACTTCAGGGAATTTTCTCAAATTCATTTCAATTCCTAATATTTTGCCAGGGCAACAATAGCAGTTTCCTTGGACCAAATTTTCTGACATAAATGTAAAGCAACTATATGGAGAAAAGCCTAGGTAAAGACCACAATCCCGTTAAGAAAGGCATCCTGTGGAATCATATTGCAGCATTTTCCAAGCAGAACGTTACTATGTCTGTAACACACAAGTCATCGAAAAGAAAAAAGGGAAGGGAAAAAAGGGAAAAGAAGGTTTACCACCATATACCTGAATCTTCTAGGTAAAAGAGACAGTAAAGGGAAAAATACAGAGAAAGAATGCTCCAGGAAGGAAACAGGAAAACAAGAGGCTGAGACTGTGTTAAGGTTATAAAGCATTTCTATTTCTTACATCTTCTGCCAACAGAACCTCAATAAGCAAGAGACATTCTTCTGTGCCTGCAATATACTCTACAGCAATACACGCAGAAAAAAACAGGAGAGCTTAGAGTAGTAAATTAAATACTTTTGCAGCTCCTTATTCCAAAAAGAATATTTCATCAAAGGCAGCCCTACTATAGACTTACAGATTTCCTGTAACAAAAAGCACTTGGTATAAAACTGAACTGACAATCTGTATTGTGTTTGTGTACAAGGCAAACGCGGTGTTTCTAAGAGCTTCCCTTCACTTGGGCTTAAATCAGAGCAAAATTGTTCTCATGCTGTCACCTAGAATTGCTAGGAGAGAGAATCTAATTCTAGAGCTATTTTCCATTGGTGATTCTCTATGAGGAAGAACAAATCAGACAAAATAAGAGTTTGAGTGTCACTATCTGAGCTGAACCTTCAGTACTCTGTGTATCAAAAGCTCCTCTTAAAAAAAACCCCAAAGATGCTGTAAACTGTGGAAAGAGTGCACTTCACATGCAATGCTGATCTACCATTCTGAACAGCTGATTTTCAGGGACTTTCCCCACACCCCCCCGCCTTTCCTTTGAAAATCAGTGGTACGTAATAAGTCTTGAGAAGTGGCCTTACGTGAACTGCTCACAAATGCTCCAGTACAACAAACCGCCTGTTTTGTTCTGTCCTTCATTTTTTTCTGAGAAGACTGCGGTTACTTTTCTGGGGTTCTGCAGTTGAAAGCCAATTGTTTTTTTTAAACATAATGCCACACACAGGCAAACACGCTTACCGCTTTGCAGTGTTTGTTTTCCTCCAGAGAGCACACCACTGGGCAGCATTCCTGTTGGAGTCAAACCTTTCAGCGTCAGCACACTTTCACTCTCTTCTCTGCAGAAGAAAAAACAAACAAACAAACAAACAAACAAAACAACCCCAAAGTAAATAATTGTCTTTTTTTTTTTCCAAAACACATTTTAGACATCTTAAGCTACATGTGCCCCGCAATGATTTGGTTATCTCCAATCTTCTTACCAGACTGGATCCAGTGATAATGCCAGCACCAGTGCAGTTCCCCTCACTGCTATGTAAGTGGTTCACCTTTGCACCACACCACAGTTTACTATACTTAATGCTATAACCTGCATCTACGAAACAATATATAATATACACTTGAATATATATATATATATATATACACATAAACCCACAAACTTGACAGGAGGAAGACCAAAGGAGCAGTTATTGCTAACAACACATTCAAGAGTCTCACACCACATGGTCCAAAATCAACTTAAATCGTTGTTTTGCTTTTGTCTATACTAGCAGTCAGGTGCATTATTTAAGGTGCATCATCAGCCACTTAAAAAAAAGCAGCAAAAAGCTCATTAAAATGAATAAGCGCTTCCACCTTACTAGCACTGTTCTTAATGGTTTCGTATGCTAGAAATGGTACTGGATTCAAGAAAAATGTTGTAGGAAACCCAAGTATGTTTTGCCAGTCTGCAAGCACATACAGTTTTTTATATATGTCAAGAGGAATACAACAGCTCTATCCAGAACAGCCATTAAATACAGCTTTCTACGAGCACTATAATGCTGTCTGTTATGACATACTTGCTCAGCAGCAAAACTGACCCCAATTCTTTAAGAGAAACCTATTTTGAAGTGCTTTACTTTGAAATATACAATGACATTAAGCTGAAGGAAGTAAGCACAAAGACAGAATTTAGTTCCACATTCACTTGAGCATAATGTGGTTTTGCCTATCAAAACCGTCTCTCAGCAATTCTACTATTTACAATTTTCTTTAGACTTACGTGCCCTGAATTACTCATGTATTTCAAATAAATCTTGTTTACCTACTACAAATAGTCTTGAGATTCTATTTTTAGTTTGAAAATTTTTCTCTTTACACGCACTTTTCTTTGTGTAATAGTCAAAATCAAATTGTGACCATTTTCCTTGCAAGTTTCCTAATCAATTAGAACTAATTCAACAGTCAAATATTTCCAGAATTAACACAGTATTTTCATCAAGAATTACACAACAAAGTTTTCGCTTTCTCTCAATTATTTGCCTCTGCAAACAAATGCATAATCTGCATTTTCAATTCAACCAATTTAGTATCTTTTTTTTTTAAATTAAACTGCAATGACGCTTTTAACTTCACCTTCATAGGATAAGTTTATTCACTGTATTTTTATCATCTTTAAACTTCATATTCCCAAGAAACCTCTATACCTAAAATTTTGAGATTTTTTAGCCTTCATTGTTCCTTATTTTCTATTTGATGCACTTTACTTCCATTTAAAAAAAAAAAATAAAGGAAAATAAACCGATCAAATATTAACTCTTTTCTGTCTAAATATATCCAAAGAAAAGTCAGACTTGAGAAACAAAGTCAAAGAGAGGCAATGACTGGGAATCACGAGATCTTCCACCGAGCTTATGCCCATCTTTCTATGATGGCTATTCTCACCAATGCTCACTTATAACCTTTGAAACTCAGTACAACATTATTTCGATATCTAATTTTCAGACTAAAGTGGCTGAAATGATCTCTGTTTTACATTCAGGTTACATCCTCGAGGAAAGCGGCTGCTCTATCTCAGAGAAGAGACATTCGACTGAGTCCTTTGAAGGTGGTCAGATCAGGTGCTGATCATTTGGAAATGCTTTTCAAGAATTGGTGCAATAGATTTCATAAAACAGCAATGACTCAAACAGGAACTTCAAAAGTTTCTGAAATAGGCTGGTTTAGATGATGGTGCCACCGCAGTCTTTTGAGGGTTACACACAATTATCACACACTCACGTGTACATGCAGCAAGACAGAAAAAATAACCCAGGCTTTTCAGTAGGAACAGTATTTGCACCATTAACCTTGTGTATTTTTTGCTGTCTAGAAGCCCTGGCACTTAGCTGAGGAGAACCAACCTTTCCCAGCAAAAGAGAAGAGGTACTCCCAGCG
This sequence comes from Numenius arquata, assembly GCF_964106895.1. Lineage (NCBI taxonomy): Eukaryota > Metazoa > Chordata > Aves > Charadriiformes > Scolopacidae > Numenius > Numenius arquata. Next base: position 31,811,653 of record NC_133580.1, on the reverse strand, counting down.
GAGGCAGTGGTGGCTGGGATGGAAAGTCACTCATCCCCCCAGAAGACTGGTGGGCAGAACTGCCCATTGGAGGGACCTGCTTATTTGCCGACTACGTCTCTGACCACAGGAAGGATGTGCTGTACTTGCTGGTTAAAGCTAAAAGAGACTAAATATACTCTTCATCTCCAGTCCTTCCTGCAAAGTTTTAAGGTCCATCAGTAACCAAGAACTGTAAAAGGCTCAGCAGCTTCGGTGAATGAACAACTGGCTTCTCCTTTACCACATACAGTCCGTTCTGGTTTTCTGGAGATGTTGGGATGCATGTGGTAGGGATAAAAAATTGTCCCATGAACAAGTCTGAGATGAATTTGACTGCTTTTCAGGGAATGAACCAGACTGATTTCCATCACTGCCTCAAAATGCTGATTTTTGTGAAATAATTTTAAAGGACTCAAAGTTTCAAACAGTGCTAAAACCCTGAGCTATGAGGTTCACGCATATCACTTTAAACAGCGCACATGCAAGAATTATGCTGTACCCTTCTCCCCTCCCTGAAACCCCTGAAAGGCTCCTGCCCCATAGTTCCCTTCGAAAAGGTCTGTGATGTATAGGTGATATCAACCATCTGCAAGTTATCAAACCCCAAATATATCTGCAGAGCATCCAATTTCAGGCCTTCCTGTATATTGAATTCCAGGTTTCTGTAAAATTAATGCTATATTTCAAAAGGTGCTCTGTAACAAAATACAGTGGGATCCAGAAGCTGCAGTTCAAGGTTATGGGAGAAAGCCAGGTTTCCCAAACTTTGTTTGCTCAACTATCATCAGAGAAAAATAATCATGCTGTTTTATGAAGGTGGTGGCAATGTCAGCTCCAGGCTCTCTGCCAGACTTGGTACAGAGGAGCAGGTGGAAACATCTGATTGGTCCCCTGTCTTGTTTAGGGAGAAGGCATGATGCCAACTTCTCTTTTTTTATGGGTACCACTTTGAAGTAGCTTGTGCATCACTAGGAATTCACACACAACACTTTGGGAACCCCAGGTACAAAGTCCGCCATCTCAGTATGCTATTTAAAGCTCTGCTGCTGCAATCTGCAACGCGTGGGCGAACTGCTGTGTCCATGCGAAGCCCCACTGACAACCCGCCCACTGCTTGCATGCTGCAGAAGAGTCTCAAATCAAGCAAGTTTGAGAGTTTCATCTGAAATTAAGAGGGTATTCTTCAAGTAACTATTTTTATTTCCTCTTTTTCATACCAATCATACAATCATACCCATACGTTTTTTAAAAATCCCTTGATTTTGCACTAACCGTAATAGCCATAAACTGACTACAGCACAGCAACACACAATTTCCTGAGAAAAAAAATCCCTCTCCTGAACGGGAGGGAGAACTGTATTTTCTATATTTAGACTTCAGCACAGCACAGTACAGCATGTTTTCTCCTCTGCTCAGAGACATCAAATGGAGAGTTCTAAACATTGGGTAGCAATTAGTTACTCATGTTCATGTGTTTGGGGGAGTGCAGCCCAAGGTAACGAGCTGCTGTTGTCTGCACAACGATTTCCTGGATTTTTAGTTAAATGACCCTAACGCTTTCATCTTTAATCATCTTTACTCATGGCTGTAGCAGCAACTGGGGGTGACAAAGTGGGACAGTTGGCTTCCTTTTTAATGAGACATGATGTGGAACATACCCTTTCTCCACGTTTAACTCTTGCCTCACTGTGGCTAAGAGTTAATTAGTACACCTGGTGAGCAAAAGTCTTAAAAAAAAGGGTAATTGCAATTTACTTTGCTGATGTCTTTTGTTTGTTTTGCCTGTTTTATATTCAGTAAAAGCCCTGAGGAAGAAGATTATTCAGAGCCACAATAAATTGCAGTATTGTATAAATACAACAATCTCTAAAAGATTCCAGTAAAACTCAGTTGGGTGGTATACTAAAACAAATTTGCTGTTTGATTAACAGTAGAGTTCTCTAAGTAATCATTCAAAGATGTCCTTTAACATAAATAAAAAAAAAAATATCTGAAACAGCACAAAACCTTACCTTAACACTGAGAAAACTCTAGCCATTTTTCCTATTGCTCTTATCTTGTTCCTTATAACCTCCTTTCGAGCAGCAGCTGTTGCTCCTATGGAAAACACATTAAAAGCAGTTATAGGGATTTGTAAACAACATATCACCATTCTGAACTCTAAATACAAGAAACACCATATTAATGCCATGGTTTGCCAAACTAAGCAACATTTGTAGTCAAAGCTGAAAATACTATTTTTCTGTCATTAACAGCTCAAGGCTAGTCACTTTTGAACAATCTAGTTATTAATACCTTTAGAGATGTGATGCTTTTCTTGCTACACGTTACAGCTGCATGTTACTTCATCAGTGTAAGCTAATTTTCAATTTCAATGACATTTTCAGAGACCACACCCTTTTGAAAACAAGTTTCTCAGAAAATAGTTAAAATGCCAACAAGATACTCAACATGAACAGTGCCCAATCCATAAAAAGAGTTTAAAAAAGTTGAACAGCAATGAAGTTAAAATCTATTTCATAATTGCATCATTTGTGTGAAAACCAATGACATTTCACTTAATTTTGTAAAAAAAGTGACTAGGTTAAGATTAAGGTCAAACTACTCCAGTCAGGGTTTTCCTATCTCTAGTTTAAAAGTATTTAAATGGTTATAAAACCTAATAGCAGAGTCGTGAAAACCAGCATGAAGTGGGGATGTGTTGGCTTGCACAGGTGCTCCACAGAGCAACTTTCTTCTCATCACTGGTATGGCCTGCTCAAAATTACAAATACTTTGAAATTTGTGAACTCACACGATAACCAGCCATACAAAAAACATATGCTGGAACAGAGACTACAGTTCAGCTAAGTTTGCATGTGTACTTGTTACTTGGATATCATCAAAACCTGGAATATTATCTGTGCATCCACAAGAGAACCACCTGAATGGGAAAAGCAAATAGTACTAAGTTACCAGAGTGAGGCATTTCTCTTAATAAGGACCCCCCACATCCACAAGAAAATGCCATGTTATACTAAGCAAACCAGTTTCATTTAATTATCACAATCATAACTGCATACATCACGAAGATTTCTCCCAAAGGTTTCTGAATGACAGGTAACCTTGGCTCATACGGATGCTTCCTGACAACTCCTGCCTCGGAGGTTCAGGAGCGCAACCTGAAAACCACTACACATCACGACAAAGCTTCTTTCTTCACAGCTTCAGAATTCAAGGACAAAACTGAAAATTTCTACTTTCAATTCCTAGCAAATTCATTCATTTTATAAACCAGAGTCCATCATGAAAGCTAAAATAGCAGAGAGGGCCAAAGATGTGGGAGGCAGTTATGGCAGCAGAGGGGAGAGCCCTGGGGAGCCGAGGCAGCGGCAAAGACAACCGCAGGTGCTGGGCAGGGGAGCAAGGCACTGCCCAACGTGGGTGATGGATGCAAGAGGTGAAAAGCTGCAGAAGACCCAGATATGTGTGGACCTTCCTTTGCTGAGCATGAAGTGACTTCAGCCGAAAGGGCTCAGAACGAAACGTGGGCTCTGCTTGAACCCAGTGGCCAAAGTTCCATCTGCTTCATCGAAGCCAGCATTTCACATGCTGCTCCACAGGAGATCTCCTGCACTGCCACGCAGGAGATTTGCTGTGTGGCTTCGGGGAGCTGACTGTGCAGTAATTCTCACACTTACAGCTTTCTCCACACATCTCTGCTGATGGCAGCCCCGTGGCTCTTCTACCAGGCGCTGTCACCTTTTCTACTGCAGGTTTCTCAATTACGATTAAACTCATAACAGTTTGAGACTACCACTGGAAACCAAGCGTTGCTTCATGATATTTACTAGATTACTAGGTGGCCTGGCCGATATCCTGGCATCTGAGAAGAGATAAAAAGGTGGTGCTCTTTTTTTTTTCTGTGCTTCAATTTCAAAACACTCATCCTTTGCAAGAAACTTTCAAAATTGAAAATAAACTCAATTCACAAATCCTAGAGCTGTTCAAAAGAAAGCTAAGTAACCGTAGAGAACAAATATCACAGATAACATTAAAACTCAGGCTGAATCTCACTGCAACTTTTAACATTGTGGTCAAGATCAAATTTAACCCCAAACAGTGCAAGGGGTGAGTTTAATAAAGTGGGAGCTCGATAGCCACGCACAGGGAATCCTGCAGAGCTGCTTGTGGGGTTGCATGTCCCCGACCAGCCCGTGGCCAAACGGGTCCACATGAGGCCACCTTGTGCCCACAGCTACCACAACCTGCATGCTCACATGTCGATAACTGTATGCGTACGCACTAGGATATGTTCATACATCTGCTGAGGAGCACGTTAGCTAGATGTCTTACAATCATGCATGCTACTTTTGCATGCATCCATCGTTTTTTGGGGCAGGTATTAATGCATTATTTCCAGGCATTTCTAACTGTCCTCCTAGACTGTCTTCATATTATGAGCCTGTATCTCCAAGTTAAAACTGAAAGAAACTACACTTAGAATGATGGCTTTAAAATCTCCCACATATAAAGCCAAAAAAATACAAAGAAAAGATAGTAAAAACACAAAGATAAAAAAAAAAAAAAGACAAAGTCTTAGGCATAAATGTCTAATTCTAGACAATAAAAAGTGGGAGAAACAGCTGTAATTCAGCTGAATTAAACAAAATATATTTGTAATAGTCTAATGAAAAATTTAACTTAGACAGCAATGATTCAGCTGGGTTCTTCAGGAAATAGAGAGGGCACGTTCCTGCCTCAGTTACTAAGATCTCACCAAATTGTACTCTCAAGATACACAAGACACGGTTTTCAGCTCTTTTAACCTTGAAAGCACTTAAACACAATTTGCCTTTTCTTTTTTTTGCCGTGTCACTATCCCTACTTATTTATTACAAACCCACATTGTTCTTGTAGATCTTACAAGTATATGTAACCTTTTTCAGTCACTGTTTAACTTCCAGAAGAGTTGAGTTGAAAACTAGAAATATAATTTCTAAATATGTAATTTCTAAACTGAAATATAGTGCCCTACACTAAAAAATAAAAGAATGGGAAAAAAAATCTTAATTATAAAATACAACAGTCTCAAAGAGAGAATTTTTTCTCATCAATACACATAATAAAAGGTTACTAAAAAATCCACTTGAAATATTTTAGTCTCCACTGAATTTCCTAATTTGTAACAGATAAGTGAAAATTACTTAAAATATTCTATGTTTACTAAATATTAGTAATTATTTTCTTTATCCTATTTGGATTTTTTAAACGTTATTTGCAAAATAATGCATCTGATTTTCACAATGTTTTACTGCTCTGTTAGTTTTGACTGAATAGCACTACCCTGACACAGTATTTGGATTCCTAAACTATTTATACATAAATGGTAAACTCGCATTTCAAGTGTGAATACTCCACTTTAGTGTTCTTAAATTCACTATTACTGCAAATCCTTATGAATTACTTCAGCTACACTTAAGCATACACTTAGGTGAAAGTAAATGGGTCATAACCTGAGAACTGGCTATGGGTAAAAGGGTTACTTCAGTCCCTGGGAAAGTTCTGGAAGGAATCCTCCTGGGGGCTATTACAAGCCAAATAAAGCACGTGATTGGGAAAAGCCAGCACGGATTCACCAAGGGGAAATGGTGCTTGGCAAACCTCATCACCGCCTACGACAAAGTAACCTGCTCAGTTGATGGGGGGGCGAGTGGTGGACATTGTCTACCTGGATTTCTCCACGACACAGTTCCTTACAGCCTCCTGCTAGAGAAACGTTATGGTCTAGACAAGCGGCCTGTGGGTGGGTGGGCTGACAGGTCATGCACATGGTGGTAAATAGCTCCTTTTCAAACTGGCAACCTGTCACAAGTGGAGTCCCCCAGGAATCGATACCGGGCCCAGCGCTGTTTAATATCTTCGTAAGTGATCTGGATGATGGGAATCAAGTGTACTCTGATAAAAGTTTGCTGATGACACCAAACTGAGTGGGGAAGCGGACACTTCACTTCGTAAGGGAGAGCCGCCCTTCAGGAAGACAATGACAGGCTGGAAGAGTGGGCTGACAAGAACCTTGTGAAGGTCAACAGGGCCAAGTGTAAAGTCTTGCACCTGGGAAAACATAATCCAGGAGTGTAGCACAGGCTGGAATCTACCTGGCTGGGGCACAGCCCTGTGGAAAGGGACCTGAGGGTCCTGGTGTACAACAAGCTCAATATGAGTGAACAGTGTGCTGCTGCGGCAAAGAAAGCCAACAGGTTGCTGGGTTGCATCCACAAGGGCATCACCAGCAGAGACAAAGACGTCACTATCCCACTCTACTCAGTGCTTGGCAGGCCACATCTGGAATACTGTGTTCAGTTGTGGTCCCCACTATGCAAAAAAGATGTGGATAGACTGGAAAGAGTCCAAAAAAAGGCCACAGAGACTATCAAAGGACTGGAAAGCCATAGGAGGAAAGGCTTAGAGAACTGGGTTTGTTGAGCCTTGAGAAAAGAAGGCTTAGGGGAGACCTCATCACCATCTTCCAGTATTTAAAGGGTGGCTACAAAGAAGATGGAGACTCCCTTTTCACAAGGAGTCACATGGAAAAGATGAGGGGTAATGGGTACAAGTTACTCCTAGGGAGATTCCAATTGGACACAAGAGGAAAATTTTTCACAATGAGAACGATCAGCCACTGGAATAATCTCCCCAGGGAAGCAGTGGATTCCCCAACACTGGACACCTTTAAGATTCAGCTGGACAGGGTGCTGGGCCATCTTGTGAAGACACCAAGATGTCTTGGCTTTTGCCAAGAAAGGCTGAACCAGATCATCCTTGAGGTTGCTTCCAACCTTGTATTCTATGATTCTATGAATTTTAGCCTTTGCAAACACTGCCTGATATCCTTTTCAGTTTTCACTTTCCTCTCAATATCTAAACAAACCCTATTTGCATGAAGGAACTTAAACAAAAACAAACCCAAACACCAAACCTCATGAACACAGCCAAGTTTAAAATTGGAGTGGAAAATTATTTGGGAGGTAGAATAAAAGCTTTGAATCTTATTTCAGTAATTTAACAAGTTCTATTGGATTTCAGATTTATAGCATCCAAACACAGGTCTTGCAAGCTGGATATGTAGGACTTATATGAAATGTAATTTAGACCTTCAGATTAATAAGCAGAACAATGAAAAAAAAGACTATAAACTGTGAAAATATTCTGAGATTTAGGATTGAACAACTAGAAAACAATACTGAGTATAAAAGCCAAACCCAAATCCTCTCACTGGTACCCTAATACATTACATATCATCTAATTAAGCATTAGGAAAATTAATGAAACTTAAGCCTTCCAACTTATTGAATACCTTTCTTCTGTGCATAAATGGTATCTTCTTATGAATTCCAAAGGGGGGGAAAGAAAAAGATCAGTGATGTTTGCAGAATGAAAATAAAAAAATAACACAGAACATTTGATAACATCAATGGAAACGCAACGTTTAAGTAAAGTCTGAAAAACAGAAAAGAAACAAATTAGGCAGGGAACATCCAAGAAGAAAGAAACATATTGAGAATGATGGGGGGGGGAAATGAAAAAAGCTTAAAGCCTTGTTAGTAGGTTTTGCAGGAAACCAGCATGCAGGCAGAAGATCAGCAGCGAAGCTTAGCCTCGGTGTTAACACCCCTTGAATGCATACTTTCTCCTACATTATTGCAGCTGCTTTGATAAGGCTTAATCACTTCTCAAAAGCAGACCCCCCATTTATGTGGGGCATGCCTGCCTGATGACACCTCTTTTCTTAGAGGAATCCAGCCACTTCTTCCAGTTTACTTCTGTCTGATATCTGAAAGAATAGCTTACCATCACAGACACGTCTGCTGCTTCTACCAAAATCTGTGCTACCTACTGCACGCATGCATTTGCTCAAAGGGTCCAGCAGCTTGCAGTTATCAAATCCAACCACCGCCATGGTACAAGGCATTGCATTTTAAAATCAACTGCATTTGGAAGCAAGACAAGTGCAACACTTGGTGCCCAGCCACTGCACCGTGACATGTGTTTTGGGGACACTGGTTATCTAGTGCGCGCTGCTAAGTTGGTTCAGAGGCAGAGCACATCAGCATGCTGTAGTACGGCTCACATGAAAAATGCTTTGGGCATGGAAACATCCATACTTGGCCAAACAAATGAATGACTAAATAAGTAAAAAGATCACATTAAAATGCCCCTCTGCCACCAACTCACAGATTAGGTATACACTGCAGGCCAACCTTGCTGGTTTGGAGGAAGAACAAACGTAAACCAGTGGGAAAAACCTCTCCATTTCTCTCCTAGTTAATTTTTAACTCACTGAAAAGCTAAGACTCTCTCATCTGCCCAGGTAGTATCATGAACACCTTTATCAAAGCTTTGGTAAGTTAACTGAGACTCGATGATGAGGCCTTTGCTTTTGCTCAATCGGTCTCTGTTAGTTGGTGCAGAGCTTGCCCCGGGTGCAGTTTATTGCACTATGACAAATTCCATGTGCCAGGGTTCACAGCAGAACCAGGCTTCGATCGTCAGGAGATGTTTGACTCAGTAATTCTCTTTAGGCTCGGACTATAGCACTGTACGAGGAAAGCTGTATTCCAGCCGAGGAATAAATGGTGCACTGTGACAGCGGCTTTCCCATGAGAAGGCTGTGAGCTACAATGTTGAAGGCGATACCAAAATTAATGCAGGTAATTTAGGAGTGCCTTTATGCCAAATCATGATAGTGATGCATACAAAGCAAGCAGTGCATTTGTGTCAAGTTGTCTATTACGTTATTGCACCCTTTTAATTAGCGGCTTAGTTTTTTCAATCAAATGCATGAGGCCAGAAATGTTGCTAATTAAAATAAAACAGGACTCTGACTATATGCTGGCTGGGTAGAAGTATTCGCAGCTCCTGTTGCTAAGCGATATGTTTGATGCACAAATCACATAGCACACGAACTAATGTTCAGCCAAGACATTTTTTGCTGGATCAGATTGTTTTGCAACTGCCATAGCAAACAGGGAAGAGAAAGTACAGCAAGAGGAAACCATCAGAGACAAGAAAACTTGACTTATCATATCCTCTCATTTTTAAAACGAAAGGCCAAGACGGGCCAGCAGGGAGATATGGGCTTAAGGGCACTACAATTGCTATTTAGGCTTTCTCCCACTAAGCACACACAGAAACTGCCTAAAACAAATTGATCAGATTCCCATGATGTGTCTCCTTAAGTCAAAAAAAAAAAAAAAAAAAAGAAAGCAAAAAAAAAAGGAGGAAAAATAAAGGGACTACATGCTGTTGAGCATCCTGCTCATGGCTAGATGCAACATGCATGACTCAGTAATAACAATAATGAAAATGAAAATAAAAGGGCTCATAAGAACACCATGCAGTGAGGTCAGGCAATACTGATGGGGCTTATTTTTGAATGGGGAAGTGAGAGGGGAAAACAGAGGGCAAGAAAGTGTAAGAGAAGATAACAAATGAATGATCAGTGCAAACCATAGTGATGGATCATTCTCATTACATGTGGGAACCCAGGTCAGGGCATGTTCAAACTGCAAGGAGAGAAAGGAAATCAGCAGCGAGCCCTGAAAACTACCAATGATGCAAAAATAGGAGGTGATTTTAAAGAATCATTCCATCAAACAAAAGTTATCTGCTGTTGCAGATACCAGGAATTTCCTTCTATGGGAAATACTGCTAAAGAAAAATATCAGTGGGTGAACAGGACTGTGCTATTGCAATCCTTCAAGGAAACCGGACAGAACTTATTGAAAAATAGTGGAAATGTTGAACCACAACACCACTGTTAATATACAGCCCTTACAGAAACAGTTTTAAGCTGGTAATCACACCAATCTGTTTCATCAAGAACACAAATTAAATACATCTTGTAGTTTCTCCCCCAAAAGGCAAGGCTCTAAGGAAAAAAAAAAATAAAAGAGGGAACTCTATCTATGAGAAAAAGAGGATTTTCCTTTGTTGTACAGATAATAATACAGAATCCAGCAGGAAATCATTAAAGATATCAGCCTCTATTTAAATTTAAATCAACCATCACATATACTTTACGCCCGAATCCTTCAGTCTCTTCCATGTGTACAATCCCCATGAGCCCATCGCTTCCAGCGGGCTGGAGGTACAAGCGTGCACCCACAGCAAGCTGCAGCACCAGCACCACAGATCCCATTTTACAGCTCTAAGGGGATTATCCGACAAAGCAGACATGAACATATGCCAGCTCTGGTTTTAACTACACATGCTATAGACGACCACATTTCTAATATCTTCCTTAACATAATGTTTTACACAGACGAAGCATTCATACAGAAAAAAAAAATCTGAAAGCAGATTTAGACAACAGTATTAGCTTTACAGCACCAGGCATGGTTTAATCATTCCTCATCTGGAAATTTTAAGGCCGTTAGATACTGTTATGCAGTACACACGCGTGCAAGCCCGGAGGATTTCAGCCTGCTTCCCTGCTCCGACACCTGCAATGCTGCAAACTCCACGGCTGGAGGAGTGCCGTGGTAAAACTCCCAGGGAAGCGGGGGCTCACCCTCCTCCCTGAAAAACTGCAGCAGATGCAGAGACCTCCTGCAGCTGGAGAGGGCTTGCCATCCCCAAAGACCCCTCGCGCCTCCTCATTTCTGACTGCTTTTGAAAACGTGCTCCTGAACTGTACCTCTGGCACGGGAAGGCTGACGCACTAAAATTTTAGAAAAGGACTACAGGCATTGGCCTTTCTGTGCTCAACAGAAGTTTATAGTACAACTTTAAAAGAAAGTATTAGGCCAATGCTGAATTAATTTAAAAATCCTTCCCATAAAGCCTTTGCTTTGGCATCGCATTCAGTGGGATCTCAGCCTGCGCTTAAGTGCTTTCTTGAGCCAAGGATTTTAAGCACATGGTTTTGTTGCTACTGTATTTAATTTGACACAGTTTTTACTCATTGTATGCCTCCGTACTGTTTCACACGCTGCTTTAATTACACAGTAGCTACTTATTTAAATTTCATGAGAAAAAAAATTGGGCACAATATTCAAACAGGTGTTTTTTTCTCTCCACTGATTACTGGTTTCAATAAATTCAGTCTTTGTCCCGAGTCCTGCAAGATAATTGTTCACGTCCACACTCTGTGGAGGATACAGAAGAGGGAATTCCATCTGGCTTCTCAGAGCAAAAAAAAAGCACTAAAACCTATACCCTTCTTCTCCATTGCAAAGGAAACATTTGTCAAAACCCATGATCTAGCTTCCTCTTCCAAAGATTAAAACTAAAGACTTTGAGAGAGAAGTTTAATTATTAATTACAATGTCATTAAATATTTGTCTTACTTGAAAGTTCTTTATTCTCCCTGTTCATTCATTGTACCTACAAATATCTTGAGAATATGTGATAGTGATAGATTTTTCCAGGTTCTTTTTTAGTTTTTTTTTTAATATTGCTGTTATTTTCCTAGATTATTTTTTTAAATTGAAAGCGTTCATAGTAAGAATGTTAGGGATGCATGGGATTTTTTTCAGTTTTGCTCAACTGAGAAGGGCCATTCTGGAACGCTACAATTTACTCTTGCACAGCCTAACAGAAAATAATGTCTCATAAAATAAATTGAATTCTAAGAAGCCCCAAATTGAGAGATATAAAGTACCATTTACAGTCAAACCAATAGGTACAAGGCAAGTTATCATCATATAAACTCCAACCCAAGTGACAACTGCAGTGACCATTCCTCTCTTCTTAGCAGAAATGTCAGGTCAGAACATTCTCTATCTGTGTTTGCATGTTTATTTTTATTGAGTATATTGCTTCTTGAAGCCTTTTAGGTACACTAGTGCATTAAAAGAGGCAACTAATGAAATATTTAAAGTACAAGTCTTCCAAAACTGCAGTACTGACATTTTGGAAGGAGTTCTGCAGGAAGCTTATTTCATTGTAGGAAGATCATTTCATCGATATAATTAAACTTCCTATGGCAACCCCTGGGATCTTACGCATAAAATAAACATCTGACCCCTTCCATGACAACACAACCCAGATTTCATGGAGAGAAATACATATTTATTTATTTTTTTAACTAAAAGAGTGAGACCAAGGAAAGGGTTAGAACAGGCCAGAAGTTCCATTAATTCTTTCCAAAGCATGCAGTAAGAAAATCCGCTGGAGTCTAGCACAACAGTTGCTTTCAGTGGCACAGAACTTAAATGGGATCCAGAAAATCATCCCAGGGTTAGTAAATAAACTTTTAAAGTAGTTTCAAGGCAAACAATCTCAACCAAGGGCAGGAGGCTCTTACCATCAAACCCATCTTCCTCTGTCCCCAGTTCATCATCTGAGCAGATGTTCAGCACGTTTACCAGCATCTCTGTCACTAAAATGGAAAACAAATGCAAAGTGTTGATATTAAGCTTCCCTTGTCTGTCAGAGAGCAAACTCTAGCTGTAAACAGTGTTAATGAAAATTCCGTACAGAAACGGCACCCACTTTTTAAACAAAATGGACCTTGTTTTACACATGTAGTAATATAAGCTTGAAGCGTCTCATGTAGTTAATAAGAAGTACACGGTTCCATAAAAATTGTTGCAAATATAACAAACACCACAACAAACAGACCTTAAAAAATTAGTGTGTTTACAATCTTTCTTTTTGCAATTCTCGATAAACTAGGTAACTTTTGTTTTCTCCTCTCAGTACATTTTTGCCTTTCACTCAACTTGGACAGCAGAACTGACCACCCTCCTCTCGCCGCAGTAGGATTTGAATTGCCTGCTTAGCAAATGGAATGACATTTCAATTGAAAGAGGTACAGCAAGAGGGACCACAAAATATTTATTTATTTATCCAGGTTTTGGACACTGTACTTTCAGTTCAACCAAACGCTAACCCTTGTAAGATGTCTGCAAAGGGGCAGCGTCTCTTGAAATTCAGAACAAATAGACTAGATGATCGTTGCAGGTCCCTTCCAGCTGGAACTATTATGTATTCAACAGAAATGTCATTATCTGTGAATTCAGAATATATTCAGCTTTCTAACTTTGCAACTTAGGCACGGAAGGGCCAGCCTCAGGCTATCACTAATCTGATCTCAGCTCTTTTTGGAAAGGCAACAGTGAGACACTAACCAGAGAACACACAGAGTAAGAACAGCCAAAAAAAAACCAAACCAAAAAACCCCAGCAAAAATCACAACCAAGGAAATGGAATTTAAAGATCAAAAAAGACAAAGTTATGAGGTAAAATGTGAAATCATTAGCAGATTGAGAAAAACTCCACTACATCTACATGTAGTAAGCGTCATTAAAAGGGTTACCAGGCATGTCTAGCCTTGCACTAGCTACACAGGTTCCAAGTATAAATTTTTTAATCAAGTGGTTATTAAAATCCTCTTCTGTGACAAGTATGATGGCATAGCACATTAGAAGGGTGGGACACAGCCATACTTTTCCTACATTAGTGAAGAATTTAATATTTTCCTTTGACAGAATTAGTGGAAGGACTTTCCACATTAGCAACCCCCAGTGAAACTAACAGCTTCCTACCTTGGTTGGCCTTTAAGGAAAAAATCTATAAAAAAAAAAGGAAATAAATAAAAAGCTGTGCAGAACATCAACTCTTACATCCATGAGTTTTGTTATATATAGAAAGGGAAAACACTTATTTCAATTCTCGGGTCCCAAAGTTCCAAGCAATGGGTAAGACATGAAGAAGGTGAAAAAAAACCACAACAAAACCAAGGAAAAAATAGATGAAGGAGTGCTCATGGTCTCAGAACTTCAACAGATCTGGCTGCACATCCTGCAGCCTCACCTGAGGAGGCCACTGATGGGAAAACTCTGGAAAAATAACCTTACAGAGCATCTTACAGAACCGCAACACGTATGGAGAACAGGCCCATCCTAAAAATGCCCTGGCTGAGTTTATGGCCGAAGAAAACGAAAGCGTTTTATCTGCTTCACGAGAGTCTGCAACACGCGTCAGCATGGATTATGTAATGTCTCCATTAGTGGAAACAGCTGTCTATTCTTTGTTAATCCCTATTTTATTGTCTATCTGCTTTGTTCACAGAGACCTCAGGCATCTCACTAGCGGCTTTCCTAGTACAAAAGAGTAGCTGAAAATAAAGCCAGTCATGACTGCAGGTAAGAGCCACAGCTGGCTGTATTTCCAGTTGCCTATTAAGAGAGAACTGTTATTCCAAGCAGCTTTTAAGAGTTTATTATAGTTTTCTGGCAGTAATTGCTGCTGCAGTAATATACTATAATGGATGGATCAAAGCAAGTTTCATCTCAGGCCCTGAATAAAATGACTTGGGGTTTAAGCAGTTTGCATTATGTATTCATTTAATATGTTAGACCAAAGTGTTTTCATGCCTTTTGTGTGCTTGCCATTCATAGCATGAAGTTGTCTTCAGGCAACATCAAGAGCATCGTGTTTCAATAAAACATCATTTATGTTCTTTAGAGTCTTCTCGCCAGCCACGAGGCACCGTATGCCCCGGGCAGAGAAGGGGCTGAGGATCAGGTTTTCCTTCTTCCTGCCATCTCTCTACTCTCTCCAGGAACAGTTAACCAGACTGGGTCTTACCATCACCAGCTCTGTGTTTGCTGGTGAAAAAGCAACCTGTCATCATCTTATCAGAAAGGTCAGCTGGGTAAGGATGTAACCACGATGCAGCAACGGCTGTTGTGATGCCCCTTGAGCAGTAAGAATATCCAAGGGAATGCTCAAAAGCTTATAGAGGAACAAATAATAAGAATTTTATTCAGTGAATGCACCTCTGGCCTGCAATGTCATAAAATCTATTTCTACAGCAGAAATATAATGGCATCATGGCCTGGAAAGAATGGAAATTATAAAAACATACGAGAAGTGTGATTAACTATTGGTAATTGCTTGCCCCCCCCCCGAGGCCTGTTTCTTCAAATTTGTCCTTGAAAGAGAGTCATCCATCTTCAAATTATTCTTGGCTATTTCAAATAAAAAAGACCACATGCAGAGTGACCAAGGGATCACTTTGCGGTTTGTATGAGCAGAGCCAATTTACATACCTTTCTCGCCCACAAACGGCAAGGACCAGGTAAACACATCCATGAAGTTTGGAAGCCAGTAGGGATGAGGGGAGCAGTTGAACTGTCTGATATTCATAACGTTGTTCTCGTATTTCAATACTGCAGCTAGAAGGAAAAAAGGAAAGAAACAAGAGAGACGTCAGCCACATGCATGTGACTGGCTACCAGACCAGAAACGTTCACACTGCGCACAGAGTGCAGAGCTGCTCACCAGCTTTCAACCACTTGACCTAGTGGCAGCACTTTGCTGCTAGTTCCAATAGGATACAGCCTCAAAGAAGTTGCAAGCCATTTCCAGTCTGAAAGCAGTGGCGTCAGCTTTCCCTGGCACTAAGATGTGTTGGTAAGTGAATTAATAACTCTGAACAGTTGTGAACGTAGGCTCTGGGGTCTGCCACCAGCAGGGAACAAGGCAGAGCATCCACAACCACCCAGTTCACACAGTTATCTGAGCTCCTCACAACCATGCTTTGGAGATAACAAAGGAAAGCGTTTGTCACTCAAGAGTTTGAGTGCTGCTCTTCCAATGAACATTTTCAACATATTTCATTCATAGTATTGTGCAACAGATGACACTTTCTTCTCACATTTTTCACACTCTAGGCACATGAGACCTGTGTATCACAGTTCTATTTGTTGGCTTTGAAAGAGTGTATTGAGGGAGAGCTTTCAATAATATGGTCTTCCAATAAAAATCATCCAGTGCTGGGTTTCTGTTTTTTCACTTTATAGGCCAACTGCCTCAGCTTGGGAAACGGTAAAACTAAATCTCATCCCTTTCTTCTCTGTTTTTTCTTTTTTTTTTTTCTTTTTTCTTTTTTCTTTTCTGTCTTCTTGCAAAGACACATGTAAAATCTTAATCATGCAGTTAAGACTCAACCTGGTAACAGTATCTCTAACCTAATTAGGGTATATTTTAATTTACATAATCTGTTTCCTAAAATTCAGTAATTTCTAAATTGCACTGACAGAATACATGTGCTGTTGGATATGCACAGAGACATTTATGAAATATAAGAGCAAGTGTTTCTTTGCTTATGGAGAAAAAGGTAATTTTGAGGTGACCACCTAAAACCAAAGGGACTCATAACTATCCTGAACAAAAAGACATAAAAATTTTTAAACAATACAGTTACAGGAGACTGCAGGCAGGATCTTTAGTCAACACAGGACTAAGACAATCAGCACAAGTTGAAGCTTCCATTGACTGTAAAAGGTGCTGGCACTTCACATTTTTATTACCAGAAAAATAATGGTGGGGTTTCAGTTTTTAAAAGACAGCTCGGTCAACTTCACACACTGTTTGCTGGTGATCTCACTACTGGCATTTACATATAGCTCTGAACATAACGCCTGCTCAGATGCTTCCTCTCATGTAGACAGCACTGACCTTCACCGCATCCTGCTGGTCATCACCTGACCCTGTAGCAGTTCTAGTTCTGTAGCTGTAGATGAGCTGTCAACAAATACTTTTTAAGCTGGAGACAATATGTTGCACATCTTGGAAGACTTGTATGTAACTGTATGTAAATCAGCTCTAATTTGCCTTTTTAAGTTATGAATTAAGCCATCCTAATGAGATCTAGTAACCTGTGACCTTCAGAATGATCCTCCTCAGCTTAAGTCAAAGAAAAATGAATCAAAGAAGCATCACACAATAATGCCTTCACAAGTGATGAAACAGCCTGAATCAAAGTATGTAGAGAAGAAGGCATATCCTACTTTGTTTATCCCTTTCCTCCAGCCTTCCAATCTGTGGCTACCCAGGGAGGAATGTAGTTCCAGGGGCTGGTTATCACTTAATGACCAACACTGACAATTAAGTTGCACGACTGCGATATGCCACAGCACCACAGGAAATGCAGTGTATCGCAACATTGGCTGAAGGGGGTGAACAAGTTCTTCTGAATATTCATCTCCTTCCATTGACTAAAGCGTGTATCAATCATACAAGGAACTTTTTTGATGCAGTAGACTGTTCCTTCCTACAAAAAATGTAATAGATTGCTGAATGTCTTCCATTTTGTGGCCAATGACAGAGTCCAGAACGACGTGGGAGTTTCTAAAGCCTCCTCACTGATAGACACAGAAAACGGCTTGCTAACATTTATGCAAACTTTTGCCAGGCAGACACTCTCCATTTAAATAAACCACATTTGACTCTTGCCCACCCTCGTCTGACAGTTGGCAGCCATTCTGCTTCGCAGGAAAATAAAAATGGCTTAATATGGCTATTAGCAAAAATGAGAAAATTAGTGTCGATACTCTTAATATTTGCATCACTTTTTGGCTGAAATTACCTACAGCAGATTGAAATTCATTCTCCTTCTATTAGAGTGACAAAATTGCACAGTAAAAATAAATAGTTTATGGTTTTATAGAAAAAAATGAGTCAAAACCACACAAAAAAGGACCACTTAATGGTTGTGAATTTTCATTTAGAAAGACTAAAACTTCAGCTTCATCATCTTAGTGAGCTGAGGTAGTTTCCTTTTCCACTATTTTTTCAATTTATCCATTAAGTCTATTCTTAAATTCTGTGGAAGTTGAATAAATCATTTTTACAAGGAACTTCTAAAACTGGCCTCTAGAAAAGCCTGAACCACAAGCAGAATAGTTGGAAAACATCAAATTAAATAGAAACAGCTTTAGTTTGCTCTGGGTATTGGGTGTTTTTTAAGGAAGACAATTTATTTTGAGATTACTATTAAATAAAAATCTTTACACCACCTCCTTAATTTATATACCTGAATATCTTACAAAAACAAGTTCTGATAACAGTATTTTAAAAACTATTCCCCTCTGTAAATGACCTGTGCAGCTCTCTCACAGAAATGATTTCAAAAGCCACTGGAATAAAAATAACACTACACAGTAAAGCAAAGACAGAAGCAGTCTTCTAAAATAACCCTACTCTTAAAAGATTAAAATAAGGTAGGGTTGTTATCAGTATCACAAATATTCTTCTGAATTTTTAATTTAAAATCTTTCACTTACAAGCACAATGTGCACAAAATATTTTTATTTGCTACGTAATTAAGATGATGTTTAACATTAAACAAACTGTGCAGCTCCTGCTACTGCTTAGTAGTCAGAAAAAGAAACTCCACCTGGATCAAGAAGAAAATGCTTCTCAGGTAACAGCAGGAGATTCTCTGAGCTTTTCTGGCCCCTTCCTTTCTTTCAGTCACAGCTCTTTCCCTCCCCGCTCTGTTGGCTCAGAAAAGGTTTGGGAGTTTCACCTCTGCTTCATATCTTAGTCCACATTAACTTGATGCCTAAGTAGCTACAGGAGACTCCAGCTGCCCTGACACAGCGGGAATCTTTTGAAGATTATATGGCTACAGGCCACGTGGTTGCTGATGAAGGAGACAGAAGAAAGTGGGATGGGTTCGTTTGGTTATGAAACCTGTAACTGAGGAAAACATGACTCTCTTCAACATTTCCAAGTTCAGTTTCCTTATTATTCCAGGCTGCAACTCCTATACTTTTCTTTCCAAACGTATACTCAGACAGATGCTAGCAGACCAAGCCACCAGTCATGGTTTTATCATGTACAATCACAAACCAGAGCAAGAATCTTATTTTATTACTCTTAACAGTCACACACATTTTAACCTAATTTTGGTACTAGCTGTTGTAAATGAGTTTTAGAAGCTAATGTTTTGTAAAGTGAAGATGTGCAGATATCCCAAATGACATTATACTTCTTTCCAATGCTAGTAAACAGATATCGGACGCTGAAATCACATTAGAGTGAAATGAAACACTAATGCAGCAGGCAAGGGGCACCCATACTGTTTAGCTTTAAGCATTTAACACCAGTAACTAAGGATGGAAATACAGGTGGTGAAAAATGTGCAGGTAAGAAACCTCCTTCCTTCAGCTAGAAATGGAGACAGCTCTACTAACTTTTTCAAGGCCAAATATAAAAAGCACCCAGTGCCATCTGAGACACCCTGGGGCATCTCCTTGGTCTCACTCTGTTAAAGATGAGCCTGGAGCACCCACGTCTCCTGTGTGGTACTTGTCAGGTCTGAATGGATGTCTCAGATCCTTCTGGTGCTTTAAGCTCAAATGGTGCTTTAAAAGCCTGTACGTTGGGAGCTGAATTAAGGCCTTAAGCAACATGAACAACATTAAAGTATGCGACCAGTATAGTTCAGAATTACCCTAAAATGTTACATATCCTGCTTCAAGATCTCCTGGACCATTTTTCAGTATAAATTAATTTATAATATTTCCATCAGAGGAAAAAAAATAATGAGAATGGTAGAAGTACTAGCCCAGAATAAGCTACGTGTTTTTAGATAAAAAACCTCAAAATAATTTTTGGCAAACAAATTAACTCATTTTCTTGTAATTTTTTCAGAAAACTCATCCTGCATTTAGAAAAGAAATGCAGTGAAAAGTCTCTCAAATTCTTCATACCTAAGAAAGAATTTCAATTTCTGATTTAATGCCAAATTAACTTCAGCATTGACTGTGCAACTGGGAACAGTGCCTTCTCCTCCAGCAGAGTTGCTAAGTAACCACAGCGTTTTCCGCCCAAGACAGGTCACGGATAAGGGTTAGTAAAATGCTTAAGGAGTTTAAACATTATCAAAGGAAAAAATGATTTACTATACAAGGTAATGATGTAAATAATCCAGTATAGAAGCGAGGCTAATTGCAGTTGGGAAAAATCTTCCCTTACAGAATTCTGAAGTCTTTTATTTTACATGTGCAATTGCATCTTCCAAGGGAACAGCGCAATAGCATTCAAGATTTTTGTCAATAAGACTGCAAAAATCACTTCTGGCAAACTTCGCTGCATCGGCAATGGGATGGCCTAGATACCCTGACAGCTCCTCTTTACAAGTTTTTGTTTCCATGACAAGGCAGAGATACAGCACTAAAGAAAACTGATAGGGCAAACAGAAGGTTACACTGCTTTCCTATTGCTATTTTTTCTCAAAGATCATCCTTGTCTTCCAGGTATATTACTCTGCCTTTTTCCAATATGAAAATCATTTTCCTGTTAGATCCATTTGGATCAGGGACATTTCTTAACACGTATCTATGGTATGCCACAGGCTGATAGTTTATACATGCTTCATTGATATATTACTTATCTGATACCTTAACAAGCATAGCGATGTACAGCTGGTTTTGATATTTCTAGTATCCCAAACTCCCCTGCATACTTTCTTTGTTTCTTTTCTTCATCATCTGCTTTTCCTTTCAGCCACACCACCTGGACACTGCAGCACGTTGGAAGGGATATTGTGTTATTTTTTTCGATAGCTTCGGATTCTCTGGTGGTTATCTCACCACTACGAAACTTAATCCTTTAAAAATGTTCAAAAGATGATAGTCTGTCTTTAGACAGCTAGTTAAAATTATTCACTCAGCCAAAAAGCATGCACTTACTGAAGTGACAGCCAGACGCTAAAATATGAAATATTGCCAATGATTTACAAATAAATTGCCTGCCTCTGCAGAACTTCTGTAAAACCTTTCGCTTGCCTTTTTTTTTTTTGGTGGCATGGAGAGCATTAGAGCAAGTCCCAATTAAGGCATTAAGAAATACTAAATGTGGGAATTAAAGTTTTTATATGGTACAAGGCCAGCAGATCGTGCAATGCAGTAATTTTCTGCACCCTCTTATGCTGTTGCTATGGCAAATTTCTCCTGGTGATGGGCACCCTCGAACCCAGGAGTAAGCCTGTGCTTACTTACACGACTTTGTCAGAGTTTCTTGATCAGTCCAGCCTTCCTCCGAGGCCATGATCTCACTGGTAACTATCACAATCCAATTAACATTTATCTTCTTGCATGAGGTGTTTTGATCCTCTCGAGAGGAAGCAGTCTTAGAAACTCATCAGTGCACTTGTAACAAGTTTCAATAATAATCTTAAAGTATCTTTTTCTTTATGCTTTTTAATAATATAAATGAGAGCACAAATGTTTGAGAACACTGAACAGAAGCTCGGAAGTTGCCAAAAAAACTTACGTATAAATTCCTCCCCTTGCCAATACTCTCCATTATAATGAATATGGAAGGCATAAACAAAAATAATGAAGAAGGATAGTCTTGGAAAGAGGAGGGACACTAGGCTCTCCATACCTAGGCAGTTTCTGAGTCTCTGAATTGCCTCCTGAAAGTGTATCTCTCTGTCTCCATTAACTACACAGGGAACCCCCGAAAGGAACCTCCTAATTGACAAACCTAACTTTGGCACCCGAAGTTGTGCATGTGTGTGGGCTGGGATTGCGACAGGACCAGCAGCCACATGACAGACGAATTACTCATGCAGGCTTCAAGAGGCAAATGGCCAGTAACCAAAAGGATACAGAAAACTCCCTTCAGTGCCAGAATCCAGCAGAGCAAAGCCACAAGATATTCCCGTGGTGGGTCAGTACTGTGAGACAGCCCATGCAGAGGGTCCACAGCAACATTATTAACAGCCGATACACTCAACACGGTCTTGTTTGGGTACCTTATCTTCAGCTACTCATGCTGAACCTCCTTTTCCTCTGGGAATGTTGCCTCCCTAATGCTCTTTGACTACATATCTGATCCTAGTGGCTGATCTCCAGTGGGGAGGGACTGAATAAGCCCTTGGATAAAGTTGGCAACCACGCCCACTGCTTTTGAAGTGCTTTGAAGAAGCACAAGAAAGTACATCTGCTTTAATGGGTATGAGAATCATCAACCTGGGATAGAAAATAAGCATTCCTAGCTCTTACAGCTTTTTAAAAATACGGATTTATCTTAAACACTGCATTTAGAATTGACCCATTTGCGCCAGTGGGAGATAAAGCCTCTTAGGAGTTTATTTAGGATGACTTTGTTAGCTAAGTGACAACAAGAAGCCTAATAAGAATGCATACTAGAAAGGAAGGCACTTACTAGTAGAAGAGTAAATTCCCTTTCCAAGCACTGACAGTAACCAAACCCCCAAATGATCTGTAAAAATCAATCAGGTTCTGCACCAGCGCATGATGAGTCAGCTAGAGCTGACTCTGTCCTGTAACACCTCTGTACGGAAAAGCCTTCCTTTGCCTCCTGAAATCAGTCAGTCAGAAGCTCTGTGTTCTTAGTTAATTCATCTGCAGCAAGTCAAGGAAACCAAACAAATAGCCGTGTTTTGAACTGATTGAGGATGATGGTGGTTTTCTTTCTTGAAGAGGGAAGGGAGCACTCAATCGCTATCCAGATGAAGATGTGTGAGCAATGCAGCATGAAAAACTATGCATGATGTACTTTAAATGCCAGGAGCCAGTGCAATCAGTCACATGAAATAATGCGTCAAAACTTCTAATGAGAGAACAGGAGGCAGTTAAACCCAACAGAAATCCATTACAAAGCTGCTAAAGGTCAGCCTCCAAATTTACAAAGAGTCATACATTAGAGTGTAGCACACCGGTGCCAATCCCGCACCACCACCACTGATTTGCCTGAGCTCACTCAGAGCAGATGTCTCCAGCAGCTCACCCAAACTTCAGCTGTGACCAAAGATAACCAGCGTCTCTCAGCAGCTGGCCTACAGCTTTTCACCAGAGAAGGCCTTCCACCAGTTTTAAGACCTGCTTGCCACAGTGAGCCATCCTGGTGCAAGGGAAATGACCCTGTCTTCAGAAGTGGAGATAACGGAGAGGCACTTCTCCTCACCACCCAAACCTTGTGGTTTCAAATTCAAGATTTTGAATATTATAAATCATTGCTTTACACTTCACATTTGTCTTCATGACAAAAATCTCACATGTTCACCCATTGCCTTCATGTGCACAGAACTGCCTCCACTTACTAAGAAACAAAAGGTGAACGCTTTCTGTCACCTTATTTGTACAGATCTGTCACCGGTCTGCCTTCTACCGAGAGCAGCCAACCCGGAGAGGACACACACTGTCCCACCAACAGCAATGATGCGGCCAAAAATATTAACACATTCCTTGTTTCATCCTGCACTTCTTAGGTTGCTAGCAGAGTCTCTATATTATTTACTTTTGTAAAAGCAGCTACTGACAACTCTGCTTGCAGGTTTTTTGCAGAATGCTTTTACTAATTTTTTCCACAAGTTAACACACATATTGAGAACACTCAAGTGTACAAACCCCATTATCTAACATTGAGTGAAGTGTTTCCTTCCCTTGCATACAGTTCATGGCATAACAGCTTTCAGATTATAAGTTCTATATTATAAAATGATGCCTGAAGCAGCTTTCTTTTGCAAGTTACAAAAAAAATTTAAAATTGCTCCTTTGCAGGCAAGCATCCAAATTAAAAATATCTCTTCTCAAGAAAGACTCATTTCTTTGCAATGGATCTACTTTCAAGAATATCATTGAGAAAAACGATTATTTTGTTTTGCTCACAGATGAACACAAATAACTTTAGCTTTACTGGGAATAGAAGAAAGTAAACGGTACTGCTCATTTCAAGATACAGGAGGACAGGTTTATTAGAATGCTTTATTTTTAGAAACAGGATTTTTTTTTTCCAGTTTGCTAGAGGAGATTTCAGGGAATGCAATAAACTATTAAACTCAGAGAAGCTGCAAACACTTGTATCAGTGGAGTCTTTATAAAGTGACCAGCTACTGCTTATTTGTGCAGTAACTTTTATTTTATTTTTGGCTAATGAGATTTCATTTCCAACATAATAGTTTTCAAGTGATTAAGAAAAGCAAAATATAAAAGAACTCAGACAATATCTATCACATGCTTTATCCACTGATGATCTGTTCAAAGTCTGTTAGCTGAATAAAGGTTTGCATATACAAACTTCATTAAATTTATTGGAAAGTAGCAAAGGGACAAATAACTGATCATAAGGAACACTGGGCTCTGAACACCTCACCTACAGCACTTGTTAATATACTTCTCTTAGTTAGTAGAACTGTTTTCAGTTTTGCTTCCTGTATAACATTTACTTAATAACTCACAGTCAAAACACAGAAATATCCTAGGGCATATTAGAATGTACAGGTATGTTCACAGGCATGCATCTGCCTGTAATAGATTTAATTAAATGTGTATTATGTAATAAATGGCATGGGCATGACCTAATAAATAGAGGAAGAAAATGGGCATGAACTGATACAAAAAGGATTGAAAAAAACCCACCAATGTAATATATTTGAGTAAAGATAAGTACAGCCTGCTGTATATTAACAGGGATTAAATTCTTACCTTTGTTATTGTATACATCTAGATAGTTTGGTGCTGAAAAAATTGTGATTAGTGAAGGGAAGCCTGTAGTTTGGCTTTTCCTGTACATACGATACCTAAAAGGAAAGAGAAGATACTCATTATCGCCCAATGTTGTATATGTATTTGTCACTGACCAAATACTGTACAAAAAACCCTAGTACATTACTTCACTGGCTGTTAACAAATGCCAAGACAGAAAAACATGCTTATGTGCTTTTAAAGACACTGAAAAAAAAAAATATTTCCTGCAAGCTTATTCATTATGTTCATTTGGGATGGCCAGGGATCCACACCATGCTCAAAAGCTGTGTCTGCATCTGAAAATTAGTGTGCCAGAGGTGGGTTTTGTTATGAATTCACTCAGTGCCCATCCCTGGAGCCAGGAGGCCTCTATGCACCTGCACCCCAGGATTCTCCCAGACTCTCCCTCCCTGGGACTGCGGGTAAAGGCAAGCACCAGCAGGTACCTTGGAGATGCGAGGTACTGCCTTCATCCTCCATGACCCTCCAGCTGCTTGCCCTCTCTGGGCACACAAGCAATGGCAAGGCCAGGGGGGATGCAAAGTATGAGAAGGAGAGGAGAAACAGGGGGCCAAATATTTTCGATGCTGTGCCTAATATCCAGTCGATTAGCCAGTTTATTAACACTTGCATATTTTCATTACCTAACCTTGCTGCCTTATGAAAAATAAAAGGCTTATTGGACCAACATATAATCAATCGTTAAACCTGCAAGTAATTGGAAGGAAACCAACCAAATAGTACTTTTGTCTTGCTAAGACACAAGTAACACCAAACACTGCTCTTCAGTATTCAGCTACAAGAAACTGAAGAATCTGGCAAACATCCACAATACCTGCACTGAAACTACTGTATAGTTTCAATGCAATCCCTCCTACAAAATTTTATTTTTCACCCTTTATTGGAAAGCAACACAATAAAAATGAAATTTCATTACCCTTGGGTAATTCATGCCAGTTATTTTTGGCAGAGTAATAACTTGCTTTTAATTGCATTGAGGTTTTTAAGTATGTGATAATTCAAACATTCAGAATAGCTTTTTATACGCATAGTGAGTATCGACCTCATTCCTACAATCTTGTTACTTTATTGTTTATAACTATTCAGGTTGGGTAAAGTTTCTACCTCCAAATAAACACATTAATAATTTATGCAAGATATGCAAAGCTATTTATTCAGATACCAATCCTTCATTAAAATCTCACAAGAATGGTTTATTTCAATGAATAGATAATTTTTACATTGTAATCTTTACAATGGCAATAGCTTCATAAGGGAACCATCAACACCACCCAGTGCTTGACCTGGACTGTTTCTGCACACAGTGTCTTGATAAACTCCTTAAATTCATTACTCCTGCATAAGATCATTTTTGGCTATTAAGTTCCACAAGTTTATTTTCTTGATAAAGTGTAAAACCAGTAGGCCCAGAAGTTTTGGGTAGGTATGAAAGTTCTGGTAGTCATGAGCCACATCACTTCCCAGGCATCATTGCAGTCAGTGTGTCAGAAGTCTCAGGCACACTTGCAAAACTTCTTTTGCTGAGCTGAATTTGTTTTCCTTCCCAAGTTTGGCATCAAAATAACTTTTGGTCCTTTTATGCCACTTAAAATCACTAAGGCTAAATAAATGGGATATATGAGCATTCATTAAATCCTGTAACTTAGTAATAATCATGTAAAAGACATTCTAATGCCAGTGTATGTTTTTCTAGCATTAATAAAAAGTAAGAGCTGCTGCAACTAAATATTAAGTTTTCCAGTTCATGCTCAGTTATTCTTTAATTCTTTCTTTGCTCTGTTTAACAACAGTAAGCTATTATTCATTATTAGTGTCCCCTCTCCACACATACTTACCCAGCATCCTGGGCTTCATGAGCTCGGAGTATAGATAACAAGTTATTGTGCTGTAGGAATTCACATACAGCAGGGTAACTGTTGGAAGAAAATAACAGCACCTGTTATGGCATTATCAGAAGCACCACATTTAGCTCTAGCTTTCAAAAAATGTTTCCTCCAACATGCATCATGCATGAAATCAGCCCCTGTTCTGCAGGCAGATTTCAGTAGAGACAACACTAGCAGCAGCACCTTTTTTAATCCCACCCCATAAGTGCATGGAAAGGAACGCTGGAAAATTGCAATTCATCACGTAACACCAATCACTCTATTGCTTGTCAGAAAGAAAGTATTTTCTTTTATTATACTTTAAGATTCAATGTACTCCAAAAAAAGAAAAACGTGATACAATGGTTGCTTGAAACAGAAAACCCTCGCCCAGTAGCTCCAGTATGCACAGGCTGCTTGTGGACACCAGATGATAAGATGGTGTGCGGAAAGAGAGGGAGAAAGACAGAAAGATGAAAGGCAAATCAATCTCCAAACTGGAGACATTTATCTTCTGAACTTTATTTTCTTGATAAACAAGAACTATCTTTCCCCTTGGCAACTTAAAATGTAAAACTTCTGAAACGCCCCAAATGTGCCCATTGAATAAATTTTCCAAGACATGTTCTACTGTATGAGTGAAAACAAAATCATTAGGTGAAAATGGTGATAGAGGAATACAATAGAGGAATCTCTATCATATTTTTCACTGTATATGAACAGTGTTGCTTTCAAGAAGAACAGAGGAGCCCTTTCCTACAATCTCAGCACCACGAAAACCATTCTTGCTGTTTAAGACACTGAACAAATATGGAAACTATGTACAAGAAAAACAAAACATAGCATAACCCGAATGCAGTTTTGAAGGCATGAGTGTGAAATATTAAGTTTTCAGAGAAAAACTATTAAAAATTGTACATAAATAAATGTTACAGAACTTCAAATTACTCCATTTTGTTGCTTTCGAAAATAAGTTTTGTTTTTTCTGTAATGACTGTTCTCTTCTTGGTTTTCACTGAATTTCACTGAATTTTTAGAGTTGGAAGGGACCATAAAGATCATCTAGTCCAACTCCCCTGCTGAAGCAGGATTGCCCAGAGCATGTCAGAGCACGTTACTCAGGACTGCATCCAGGTGGGTCTTGAAAATCTCCAAAGAAGGGGACTCCACAACCTCCCTGGGCAGCCTGTTCCAGGGCTCTGTCACCCTCACCGGAAAGAAGTTTCTTCTCATATTTGAGTGGAACCTCCTATGTTCCAGCTTGTGCCCGTTGCCCCTTGTCCTCTCACTGGCAACTACTGAAAAGAGTCTGGCTCCCTCCTCCTTCAACCCACCCTTCAGATACTTATAAGCATTGATAAGGTCTCCCCTCAGCCTTCTCTTCTCCAGGCTAAAGAGTCCCAGCTCTCTCAGCCTTTCTTCATAAGGGAGATGCTCCAATCCTTGAATCATCCTCGTTGCCCTTCGCTGGACTCTTTCCAGTAGTTCCCTACCACTGATGACTCAATGTCTGTATTGAAGGATAACAAGCCCAATGGCCATCTACCACTTCAAGACAGAAAGCAAAACCTCTCTTCTCCTGTCATTAGCAATTTAATACAGGACCCAAGAAAGCCAAAACTTCCTGGCTTCCTCTGCCAAAAGCCAACTGTAGCAAGAGCAAAACAGAACAAAGAACATGCATGGAAGAGGGTAAAGGAGAAGTGGTGTTGGAATAAAGATGACTTCACAGATTCAGCAAAACCTTACCAGGCCCCTTAAAAACATCTAAGGGGTTGCAAAGAGTCTTTATTCAGTCAGCATCTAGAGCTCTTCCCTTCTCTCCCTCTTTGGGGCAGTCCTACACTGGCCTTATCCAGATTTATTCCCCACCTTTGAAACTAAGCAATCGTCCAGCTGACTGCTTTCTATTTCGTGACCTTTCAGCAGGGTGGGAAGCAGGCACCCTTGCGAGGTAGCAGGTGGCCTCATCCACATCCCTGCAGCCCGGTCACCCTACAACTGAAAGGCGCTTCTGAATTTAACATTGCTCGCAGGCAAGGATGCAGCATGGTGTCGGCTCCCTTCTCACTTAAAGGAGTTAAAGTGAGATGAAACTTTCATCGCTTAAAGGAGTTGCATTTAAAACAATAAACCTAGGGAGAAACCAAGTGTTACCACCTCCTGTCACTGAATGTGACATCTGAACATCTGAATGTACTTCCAGTAGCGCAGGTTGCCTGCACATCAGCAGCAAGACAAGCTGGCCAAGCACAGGAGTTTGAGCTGTTACTCTCTGGTACCCCTCTGTCTGACTGGAGCCTGACCAGCTCCAAACACCCTACCTCCAAAGCCAAGGTGGTGGAGAGGCAGGCTGGCATGGGCAGAGAGTTGGGCTGCCTCCTGAGTGCAGCCTGCCCCAGAGCAATGTCTGACCTGTGACCATATTTTCCCGGATTTGAGGCCCAGGATGATATAATTCCCTCCTCTTGTTGCTGGGCAAGCTGGAGAGCAATCATCAAAACTGTTGCTCAAAAAAAAAAATAATCAAAACTGATGGCAAAAGGTGTAAACTTCACGTTGCAGCTCTGAAATGTCACCTGATGGCTGGAGAAAAAGCAAAATAGACCCTGCGTTGGCATCCATTCACCATGTTTATTTTCCACTATCGATTCAACTCTCCCATAGTTCAAGTAATAGAACAGCCAGAAAGGTTTAAAGAAGGAAATACAAGGTGTCGGGAAGACACTAAGGCATCTCCATGACCACTTCTGTGCTGGTTCTGCAGCACTATGGGCTCGCAGTGTGCCTGTAAATAACACAAACTTGCAGAGTCTCTGGATCAATTAACTCACATTCAGGTGTTACGTCACCAGACTGTACTACCAAAGACCCTGGCAGGAGCAGACTGTTTTGCAGTACTTTAGGGGCAAGATGCAGTCATACAGTAACGCTGTTATGCAAAATACTTAAATAAAAGCTGTTGCTAAACATACTGAACAAGTTAAAAAATAAAACAAAGTCTCAACTAAACATTAGACAAAAGACCTGCTTTTTGTCCCAGCTATGATTTCATGGACCACCTTCAGAGCCCACTTGCAACCACTTAATACCTCCATCAGTTTCTAACTTCATGCATGAAAGACATGAAAATTCATCACAAAAAAAAGAAAAAAAAAAAAAAAAGGCAAAATCTAATGCATCATCTTCCTTCAGTTTATTCAAGAGACACGCTATGCTTGTTTCCAACCTTCCTGGATATTTCGAAGCTGAAATGTCATTTGCAGCTAGAAGCTACAAATCCAGTAGAATGGTATATTGATGGCTTTGGACTTCACTCATCTAGCGTATATTCTCAGTCACAGATTTGGTGTTTGGAATTGTCTAAAAAGATTGCCATTATAAAATAATTTCCATTCCTAAATTACGTAGGGTATCGTTTTGGCAACTGCAGTGATCTCAAATGCTGACAGGCTGCTATTCAAACCACAGGCAAATGAGAACTAATTTGCATACATTTCTTTTCATAATTAATTGTGACTAAATGTAGACTTATGGTACATTTTGTTTAGAAATTTTTACATTAACTTCTGAAAACCGGGGTCTATAATGAAAAATCTGACAGACAGTTGATTACGTTCATTATCAGTGCAGCTGCTCAAAATGTCTAGCCTATTACTTTTTTTTTTCCATAGTATTCTTTTCATCCAGTGTTAAGTACTGCTTTTAAAGAAGATATAATGAAGTGGTAAAAAATGCTCCTAAATAGACATGATAGGTTGTTCTTTCCATTTCAAAGTACAAAAGTGGGGGGTTTTTTATTCCTTAATTATCTTCTTCTTCATAAATCTGTGGAAAATAGACTTCTACTAGCAGAATTCAGCTGATTCTACAGGGCTCACACCTAGAAAGGCAGAGATGCCACACAGTGCTCCATGTAAATAAAAAAAAAATAATAAAAAAATCTGGCTGCCATCTTTTCTTCTAAGTAAATAGCACAGTATCTGTAACGAGCAAGCACTCATATTACCCCAGACCACTACAACCCACGAGCAGCTAATGTGGTTATTTTATTTTGAAAAAGGCAAAGCAACTTGCAGGCATTTTTCTTCAGCTACTCGTTGAAGCGGGGGCTGGAAGAAGCAAAGTTTTCACTGCATGAAGCTATTACGTATGCTGCACCAGTTGCGACAATAAATACGAGGCTTTAATTTCCAGCACTCTTTTAACACCAGTGTGCTCCTGCCCAAATGCAGTTTCATATTAACCAATATTCCTCAACACAAAAATACATGCCCACCAGGTAAACAGCAGGAACTCCTGCAAAGTACCAGCAAAACAGAGATTATGGCAAAAGTTATCAGAAACAAGCTTTTACAGAAAAGACTTCTCCTTGGAAATTTTTTTCCTAATGTTTCTAATGAAAATTGTCATCTTGTAATCAAATTGCCTAATAGTTTTTCTGATTGCTACCCTTCCAGAAACACTCTCCTCCTTGCCCTGCTTTGCAGAGCCCAGACTGTAATTCAGATGAGCCAGAAATAAAGCAGTTGGCCAAGAGGGAAAACAAACAAACAGAACCCCCCCCACGCAACAGGCTTTTCCAGAACAACCCAGCCTTCTGCCTGCACTTCATGTGTCATGCTGAATCATGGAAGAGTGGTGACTCATGGAGAAAACAAAATACCCCACCGCTAAGCTAGAGAGATGTTATTCTCCATGGAGTATGTGACTGTGACATTCCCTACTTCGGCGTCCTTTTTTCATTAAAATGCCTCATGCATAGTTTACTAGTTCTGAGGTCTCTTTTGCATGATCACTGATTACTTCTGTGCAGTTTTGGAAGAGAAGCAATACTTTGCTAACATGAACCAAAATGGCAGATGTTTTCAAATTGCTCTTCTACCAATAACTAGAAAAACTGGATGGATTTAATCTATATTTTTTTTTCATATCCTTCATGATACTCTTAAAGCAGAGGCATAAACATTTCTTTAAAAAGAGGACATTCAAATTTAGCCCAATAGCTTCTCTAAGACTACATGCACACATAAAAGCAGGTTTTCAGCAAAGCCCATTGGCCTCACACTTCAGTCTCCAAAGGCAAACTCTTTTGCTGCTCTGCTTCCCCCAGGCAGCTCCCAGCACATCTCCTTCCACCTGCTTGTTCTTGCCCTTTGTTGTGCTGTCTGCAGAGCTGCACCGAGAGGCAGAGCAGGGAACTGTATGGGATTAGGACAAATAAACACGTATCTTTTTTGCAGAGTCATTTTTTACAAAATTGGATGCGTTCCCAGGTCTGATGGAGCACATGAGCAATTCTACCAATACAGCTGGGCAGATAATGCAAGGGCAGCAAAAGCTTCTGGCCTGGGAGAAGGCAGAGCGGAAAAGAGGGCAAGAGAATCTGTTTAAAATGCTGGTACTGCAAAAAAACCCCATCATTCATACAACTGTACCTCACACCCTGAGATGAAACTTGCTACAGTCTTCAAAAGCTTTTAGCAGACATTTCTGTAGTCCTTGCATACTCACAAACTTAATATGCCTGTAAACTAAAACCACTGAAATGATGTGCTGGCAGGGCCAAAACAGTTATTCTACCCCAGAACATCTGTAAGGCCAAATCATTTCACTGCTATCCAGGGCTGGCAAATGAAATTCTCAGAGGAGTCTGCAATGCTAGTCACTCTTGCCACTGCTAACCATTTCTGCCTTTGGTTTTTTGTTGCTTTTGAAAAATATAACAATGCTGTCAACAGCCAACTAGGTTTATAAAGCTCAACATTCCTTAAGAACTTACATTAAACTCACTAAGAAAACCCAACAGGCTGGAGCACCACACCTGCAGAGATGTTCTGAGCACCTGCTCTACTTCTGAGGCCATCCATTGACTTTGGCAGGCTCACGCCACTCATGCTCTTGTTAACAGTCAGTAATTAACCAATTCCATATACATAGATGATCCCAGAAAGCGAGTGTTAAGCTTGCACATGTGCTTACCCCTGATAGGAAGCCCTTGATATACTTTACGAAGGGTAAGACACTGCTAATTAACTCAGTGGTGCAACCAAACTCCCAATGTTCTTTACCAGAGCTTTGACACAAAGAAAATGAAACAAGGTGGGCATGGATCCAATTGCAATTTTTCACGGTTAAGACCACGCATGTGCATAGTAACTTTGTCCAAATGTGATAAAACAACATTTTATTTCTTCATCCATCCAGTAAATCTTACGGGAATGATGACATTCCCCATCCTAGTGTGGCTTAGAAAGGAGCTTTCCCCACGCCTCAACAATTGCCTAAACCCACTTAGTGGCTGTCTCACCATAAGTTAATACTATTTTCAGAGATAAAAAAAGTCCAGCTGACTTCTTCAAGCTTTCTTTCAAAGCCACTCTCAAGATAAGTAGCAGTGTATCTTGCCAAGTCAGATACATGTCTTACAGAAATACCTGAGAGTGACTGTACCACTAGTCCAGGAAGTAAGCGCAGAGTGCCATTGGCAAGATCAGTACAACCAGCTAAGTGCAAATAAATATTCACTACATAAATTCAAGGCAAAACTAAATAATATGGAAAACAAAGAGGAAAGCTTCTTTACTGTCTGGATCAGCTGAAAAATCAGGGGGGGGAAAGGAGGGGATATCACTCAGGGACAAATTAATTCCCTCTTGTTCATAACATTCCTTGAATATGACATTATGACATTATTTTGGTAAGGACAAAAGAAAAGCTTCACTCGACTCATAATTAAAAAACAATTTACACATCTATCACTCCATTAATTATTTGCACTTTTTCATGAAATTGCATCAAACATGACCACAACTAAGAAGGCCATACAACCTTAAATTTCAGAAAGGGGAAATGAAATGTCATCACTCCTGCTCTTTGTTCACTTGAAGATACAGAGAACTTTTATACGTTTCCAAGAATTACTTAGATTCCACAGTTACTTTTCACTGTGACATTGTGCTATTGCCGTTTCCAAGGATCCATAAATTTTGACAATCCACACTGGAAATGCTGCAGGATGCAAAAGGCATGCATTAAGCATTGATTCTTAGCACCCTTGAAAATCAAGCTGACTATTCTTTACATCTCTAAACAACAGGTTAGGCCCGTGGTTTCAAGATCTAACATTTTACAATGCTAGCCATAACAGTTTCAAGAACTCTTATACAAAAGGAAATACCTTGAAGAAAAACTTGATCAGTTTGAAATTCAATAGGCTGTAGGTGAGTGATCACCTCAGAAACGCAGTGAGAAGCTTGTCAGACTACTGAAAGCTACCGTCTTTATACTTTCTCATGTGTATTTACCTCATATATATGGCTCAATGTTTCACAAATGAGTTTTGGCTGAGTGGAGAAGATTCCATGGACTACTGAGCTGGAAAGTCCTGTTAACATGTTGCATGTGCACAGTTAGAAAGTCACATTACTGTTATTTTCCTCATAGCATTTTGTTATAGGAAATAACTTTAAATCAGAGAAAAGTCACTTGAAACTTGCCATTATAATGAACAGGTCTGATAAAATGCAAGTTATTTATTACAGTTATTTCCTGCAATTGATTAAGAGATTTTAATCATCTAGAAAACATTTCCCTGGCTCATGTGCATGCCTGAAATCTTCCTGACCTTCCTTTAAATGCCCACTGCTATCTTTTAACTTTCCTTTCTGGAAATGACTGAAGAAACTAAGAAGTTTTATTCACTGAAAAATAAACAAAGTCCATTCTATCAAGAGACATTCCTGAAGGAGGACCGCATAATTCAGTCCTTCCTTTGCAAGCCGAGCTGGCTGTTTAGGGAAATTCACTTCTCTCAGAAAGTAACTAGAAAAGGCAAGCAAAATTAGATATTGCACAATGATGGATATTTTTTTGTTGCCAGAGACTATCATTAGGTAAGCAATTAGTGACCTTTCAGAGCAACTAGGCACTTCTTTTAAGAGTAACACTTGCCTTTATATAATCTCAGATAATGTGACTCCAAGTTAGTCATCTCCTTGTGTCATTAAGCAGTTACATGTTCCTTTCACATGACCTGACAATTAGGTATCTTCCAAATTTTTCTTCTTTTCCTGAAATATGCACTTTTTTGAATATGAGTCAGGACACAAACTAGATCGAATATATTTTCAGGAGGAACCAGATATATATTTTAGGGAAATTTTATGGTAACTGTAAGAAACAGAACTCAGGAAAAAATGCCCTAAAATCTAAAAGTTGTTCCAGTACATAATAAGCCCTGTATCTAAGCACAAGGCATGTTTGCAAGGTTTTTCACTTTTGTAAGAAAGGCTCATGAGGGGAAACCGCTATTACTCACTGCTCGCAGTGAGCAGTGCCTGGGAGTCCCAGGCATGCTCCAGCCTTTGGTGCTGCTGAGAAGAAGAGGGAGGAATAATTTTAGCCCTCAGAATCATAAGCCCATTTCTGCACAGATCAATTGTTTGCAACAGCTTGACACCTTCTTTCATAATGAGACCAAACACATTTATTGAGCACCTTCCAGGCGTTATCGACCCGAAGGTGGTGGTATAACTTGCCCACAAAAGGTGCGTGCCGGCAGCCTAGGCTGCAGAGCAAACCGCTTTGTGCTCAGCCCAGCCCCACGTGACAGCAATTACGGCTTGAAGAAAGGACCAGGAAAACTAATTTCTTAAAGTCAAACTATCTGTTTCCTTCCTGCTAACGTTACCAACGAGGAGGTTGATTCTAGCTGTTCCGTCTCCTGGGTACTGGTGGAAGCCATTGATTTACTTTTGACGTGTTACTAAACAGCTATGGGTCAGCTATGTTCAAGGTGAGATTTTTCTAAAAGAGCTGGATCCCCCTCACTTCTGCTGAGCTTGTTGGGAAAACTTAGACTTGCGTGTCACTAGCACAGGCTGAAAGCAGAACTGCTCACTTCAAAAGGTTCAACAACCTCTTAACATTTCAATAGTGTCTTCAGATTTCTCCTGAACAAAACTTAATTTTTTTATTAGGATTTCACTGGATGCATTGGTCATTTTGCCATTTAACCTCCTTCCCTTACAGTTTTGTTACTCTGGTGTCCTTTTAAGTTGTTCTTAACTACTGTAACATCCACACACACCTCCCTCAAATCCCTCAAAATCCCCACACTGCCAGAGGAAGGTACAATGTAATCACCACCACTTGTTCCTGAAGTAATACAGTCCCTTCCTATGATGAAGAGTGAATGGAAGCACCACTTGAGGGGTTCTTCATCACCAGCTCAAGCACACCTAACAGGGTGTCTTCTGCCTGGTGTCCCCAGGACTTGGTCTACAGACCAAGAAGCCTACTGCTGCCACCAAAGGCAGCAGTCAGCACCCAGGCAGAAGGGAAACGTTCGTTGTTTGCCTTGGTCTCCCTGTGCATTGCCAAAGAGGGGACAATGGGACATCCCCCCAGCACCCAAGGAAATACACTCCTTTAATGTGCAGGACAGTCTCCTGACTCTTTACACAGAGAGAGACACACACCCCCCCAGGCTTAAAGGACAATTACCACTGAGCAGAAAAGAAACAGAGAAGAAAGTTTCCCTTAAACAGTCACAAACTAACCCACAGCTTTGCTTTAGATGTCCTTCTATCCTGATTACTATTACTTTTTTCAGGAATATTCTCACATTTATATTTTACTAACAAACATCAATAGAAAGAAATAATCTCAAAGATGAATAAGAACTCGATGTCTTTGCATTTAAGTCCATACGTGCTTCTGCAAGAATGTTAAAAGCACTAATTTCAGCTCTTAGCAAGTCCCATTTAACCAATGCTGTTCAAATCCTGAATTTCTTGGGAAGAACTATTCCCAAACATAAACAAAAGTTTGATAAAACTGTGAAGAAAAAAAAAAAAGGTACCTGTGTGTGGGAAATCTCAATTTTTACTTACCCTGCCAAGCAATAGGTAGTGAGTTTTCCAATGATGGCATCTTTAATTCAAAATTAATTTCTAATTTTCAAACCAGAAATGTAGTTCCTACCCCTTCTTAAAAGCGACACATTCAGTCCCTAACTTAGAAGAACAGAAGTAGGCAAAATACACAGACTTTGGAGAATAAAATCAAGACATTTTAGGGTTTCCCAGTTGTGGGTGAAACCAAGATTCAAATGAACCAAACACAAATTTACCTGAAAACAAGGCAAACCTGCAGAGAAAAGGCTCGATTATTTAAGTACTGCCACAAACTTCAAGCAAACATTTATACTTCAAAACCCGAACAAGTTCATGTACAGAAACCCATTCAAAGTAGGAATATTCACCTGTAGAAGTACGAGCACCCCCTGACTGTGTTGTGAGTGAAGTGTTCCTGAGTCTTCTCATTTCCAAAGTCCTCCAAAGGGTCTGACCACAGGATGTCACACATCGGTCCATATGCAGGTGGTTCCTTGAATCGATCTAACTAAGAAAAATAGGAGACAGAAATACTAACTTCTTTCAACTATGTATCACAGAAACGCTGTAGTAAAGTTACTATTTTTCATTCCGTGGGTTGGCAAACAAAGACCCAAAGCAATCTATTTTTCAGCTTTGGGTTGCTCTCAGCTCTAAAGCAATGGATTTTGAATAACAGTAAAACACTCCTTGCTAGCACCAACAAAGAGGACAAGGAACAGATATAATTGAAAATTAAGAGATACAGTGGATTCCTATCCTACATGAATTTTTGTGTGCATTTTTTTCCCCTTTTCTGCTGTTTTATGCAAGCATTTCATTGGACAAGAGAGAAGATGCTATTTCCGTATTTCATGATTTTTTCAAACATTATAGCATTCAATTTATGTGAGTGAAGCACGTCAAGAAAAAAACCAAACAAGTTATTTCAAAGCAAGTTCCCATTTTTATTTAAATGCATTTTCACAAAAAAATTGTATTTAAGTACCAAGACAACATCTCTACATTACGGCATCTTGCCATGACTTTCCTGTTGCTCTCATAACCTTAACCATAAATAAGCAGCTAAAAACTCCTCTTTCTGCCTGACTATTGGTATTAAAAAAATCAAATTATATAGAATCATACCGCCAATAAGACAAAGCACAGGAAAATAGGGAAATCGTAAAAATCAGTATTCTTCTGCAAGAGCTCTTTAATATAAAAACACCCCTTGTAAAGATGGGTGTATGAATCAGGCTCGCAGTCCAAAACATTCTCTACAGTGACCAGAAAGATCAAATAATGTTTTAGTAGTCTACCTAACTCACCCTTTTTTCCCCCAAGAAAATTTCAAAGAGTAAGAATTGGGGGTTTATCTTTTCAACACTCAGGTAAAAAGTTTCAATAAGAGACCTCTACAACTTTACTTTTGCATCCTCGTCATGAAATATTCATAGCATACCTATACTTCTAATTTATTTCAGTCTTCTACCATTTAATGCTTTTATAACTATAAT
This sequence comes from Numenius arquata, assembly GCF_964106895.1. Classification (NCBI taxonomy): domain Eukaryota; kingdom Metazoa; phylum Chordata; class Aves; order Charadriiformes; family Scolopacidae; genus Numenius; species Numenius arquata. Next base: position 31,774,067 of record NC_133580.1, on the reverse strand, counting down.
TCATTTAAATCAAATAACAATTCATAAGTATGCAAAACCAATTCCTGCTGATTGTCAAAGATGAATAAACCTGCCAGTTGGTGGTGGTGGGAAAGTTAAGATCTTAATGACACTAATGTAGAATCTGAGAGTTAAACAATTTTACTCTGCCATTACATTGTTGCAAAGCCAGCTAATTTTTAAGCAGAGAATATTTTTGCTTAATGAGACAGTGAACCTTTACCTCAGAAACAAAACTTTACATTCAGTAATTTTTAAAAGTACCATTAGTATCTTAATCTAATTGCTCTTAAAACAAAACATGTAATTGCTGGCTCAAGTTTTTGTTGTTTTGGATTTTTTTTTTTTTTTTAACCATATTAATTTCTTAGTAGGCTACAAATTAACCTCAAAATACAATTTATCTTTTAGTAACTTTAAAGTTCAGAAGTATATATCCATGTTTACAAGTCTCAAAACGCAAGCAAGAAACAAGAAAGTCTTTTCTGATGGAAACACTCAGAATAAATGGTTTAAATAACTCCTTTTAGAAATATCAACTGAGATCTTTTTTACAAAACACCTGAAAAAAATTAATCCTTGATAACCTGCAACAATGCTGGATTACATGAAGAAAGTGTTTGACATTGGTCTCTGAACTATCATGAGATTTATAAGAAACTTCTCAGAACACAAGAGTACCACACAAGCATCAACTTACTAAGCCTCGCTTTGACAATTTGCTAGGCACTCAAGTGCAGTACTATTAAAAATGTGGCGGGACCTATTGAGAATGAAAGTCTTGATTCTTTTTAAAATAATAATGTTGTTTTGACTATATTCATTGCAATCATACCATGCTTTTTTATTATATGTTTTAAGTATTGTGATTTTTTTCTAGAGCAATTTTTCTCTCTTCTCCAAGAAAGCACAGAATGCCTAACAAGGCGCAAGGAATCATCAGATGGTGTGCTTACATTCTGTTAGTAGATAATACTAAAAGAAATTAATCCTATGTATTCATTCCCTCCTAAATACTTATATACCTAACACATTTAACTTTTTAGAACACGAAGATGATAAATCCTTTGTTTTACTGGATGCTGGTGATTTCCTCACCTCAATAAAATATAAGTGATCGCAGCAATTGCTTTTATGTTCTATTTAAGAAGACCTTTAAAAGGTGATAATGTCAACATGAATGTCAAAATGACATACAGGCATCTTACAGAAATGAACGACAGTGAGAAAGGATTCAAGTTTTAGTTGCTGGCGATTAACTGTTCCCTTATTAGGTCTGAGCGCTATTCAGACTTACTTTTCTGATGTCATCTAAGGTGTTGATCTCTGGAGACAAGCCACCATGTACACACAGGAATTGTTGGTTCATCAGAGCAGCCAAGGGAAGGCAGTCAAAGGCATCCATGCAGGCATCATATACGCGTTCTGAATATTTGATTTTACCTTTTAAAGATTAAGATGGTATCAGAGAGTGCCATCAATATTTAAGAAGAAAAAAGAAATTAGGATGCTACTTAATATCTCAATCTTGCTCTCTCTGCCCTCTCTTGTACTGAGGACTGTACCAAAGCTTGCCTCATGCAAAAAATTATTTAGAATTGGAAAAGTTCGTCACATTCTGAGGTGAAACTAATAAAAGTTCTGCCAAGTTTATTAAATTTTTCTAAAAACCTGTAAATAAAAAAATTAATATACCATTAGAGTCTGCTATGAAATCTATACATTAAGCCTTAAAAAGTCTGCTGAACAGTAATCACCTACTACATTATTGCTCAATATACTCTCTATGAAGTAATCAGAACTTTAGCCTAGTCCTTCATAATTAATTATCTACAGAAATGCCATTATGAAATGAATGAGGTGGTACAATGAAGCTGAAATGTTAATTTACCAATACGCATATTAAACTCAGTAAACCATGACGCCTTTGAGCCAATTAACATTTCCTTTATCCCCAATGCTAAAAAGGGAACACAGACTTAGGGCAATAGCTTCAGCTTAGAGTGCCACAGAAAAGAAAAAAGCTTCATTGTGCAGGTGAAGGTCTACATCTAATGAGCTTTTATGTGTCACTGTATCCTTTCTTGCAATGCAGAAAGGAATTCTTATAAAAAGAGCATACTGAAAAGTTTGAGCCTACTCTTATGGGTTAAATGTGAAAATGCTATACTTAAAAAAGAAAAACAACCACAAATGAAAAAAAAAAAACCACCAACCCAAACCCTAAAAATTCCTTGCATTTTTCACGTGCTGCAGATGAGAGCTGGTGAGATGTCACCTCCTCCACTAGTGATCCGGGAACGGTCGCAGAGGTGCCAGAGCTGGCGTGCCCCAGGTTCTAGCTGCCAGGCTGCTGCGTGGGACTGCAAACCCCATCAGCACCACGGGTCTACTGAGAGCATCTGGGACCAGATAGCCCTGCAGCAGCCCTGGGCTGCTTCCCAGGCCAGGCTGGCAAGCTGAAGTGGCTCGATACCTGTGGCAACAGCCCTGGATTTGTACAGGTGGTTGGTCACTACCCGCTGAGAGGGGTCTAAACCCTTCCTTCCCTCCACCACTGAGACACCCTCTCCACCCCCTGCAAGACGACTACTCTCTCAGGGAACAATGATTACAATTTAAAATTACTGATAGTTAACATGAGAAGTACATTTAAAATTACTGATGGCAAACAAGTACCAAATACTCACAAAATAACAAATCAAGTTGTTTTCAACTTGAGTTAAGAGGAGAAAGGTTATAAGGTAGACTTACATTCTTGCTTAAATGTGAAATACTCTGTTAAATGTCTACATTCATGGTTCCCACGAAGTAAAAACAGTGTTTTGGGGTAAAGGATTTTCAAGGCCCACAAGTACAGCACACACTGCGAATCAGAAACAAGAAAGAAAAATATAATTCATAATTAATGATGTGATTCAACCACTACGTTCCCCACCGCCAAAAAAAAGAAGCAGAAGAAAAAGTATGCTGCACGAAGCATTGATTTGCAACAGGTTAACTTCGCTCTTCATACATTACATGCAAACGTTTCTCTGTGCTTCAACCTGGACTGGCTGAAATTAGAATCAGCATATTCTCATAAACTTTTAAGCTTCCATTAAGTGGTATCCCCCCGTTCAGCTACCTGCTGCCTTCAGTGGCCCCAGCTATCACGAAGTAATTGCTGTCCATCTCTGAAATGTCCATCTCCACCTGGCAGGTTAGGCAGAAACCCACCACGGAAACAGAAGATCTGCATTTCTTGGCTTAAGGAAAAATTGCCCTAGAACAATTTAACCCACACTTCAGGAAATACCTCAGCTTCCAGTATTACACAGTTTTTACATGAATGCTTGTTCATTTTTCACTTAACATTGTTCTGTACAAACAATCAAGAAAAACAACCCACAAAGATCTTGCATTAAATGAAGTAACTACAAAGCTTCAATAAAGCCTTTTATCTTTCCAGAAAATTTCTGTTTAAGATGACATTTCTTCTAGATGTGTTTTTAAAGATAAAAAAAGAAGACTTGGAGAGGCTAATCTCTGCTCAGACCTCTCAAAACCACCCAATTAAAATAGTTGTTTCAAAAAGAAAACTGACACAGCAATGATGCCAAAGCATTATGAGACTCTTCATAAATGACTGAACTTGCAAACCTCACGGAAGATTTATCCTTCGTGCAGGATGACCCTGCTCAGGTACTTGGCTGACAAACTCATAGCTCCACGGAAGCTGATGGAAATAAGACCCGATTCATCCTATGGGATGAGCCCACCATCTGCAAGAATGCTGTACAGACCACAATGGCCTCTCAAAAAACATGAGCTAGAAAACGGTCTGAATGATTTCTCTTCCAACTCTTCCTTTCTTAAATGCCCACGAACTGCAGAGCTGTCGCACGAGAAATAAAAGGTGTCAAAACCTCCTCACTTTCATTTGCATCCCCTTCGTTCTGTTGGCAACAATTACTTACTTTATTAACCTTAATAATCAATAGATTGGAAATTCAGAATGTACTCCTAACCACGGTTTCTGCTTACAGCAAAATCAGCATTTTCGTCAACATAATGCCTCTAAATTTGTGCAGTATGAATTCCCTTCCACAATACAGAATGTCTTGATAAACAGAATAATTATGTTAATCATGTCTCAACATTTGGATTTCTGTTCCCTCACTTGCTACACAGTCCTCATCTTTGAAGAAAGGATGCAACATTTTAAGTTTTGTGCTAAACCTCACCCTCCCCATAGATAATTGCATAGCAGAAGGGGTTTCATACTTCTCCTCTGTGTCTTGAATTTATGACATGTAAACATCTGGATGCTCTGCCTGCACTCCATAATTTTTGTTCTTCTACTCAAAGAGTCTAGAGCCAGGTAAAAAGAGCAGAAAGTACAGGCAGCATCCCCCAGGACGTGCAAAATTCATTCTCCCCTTGGAAACACGTGGGAGACCTCCCACCTCACGCCACCTCTTCTGCCTCCCAGATGCTATTGTCACCGCAGGAAGCAAGAAGAGACTTCAGAATGCCAGGTAGATCATGCTGACATAATTCAGCGTGAAATTATGATGTTAGGTCACAGGAATTATCTGCTGTGGCCCAGAACAATCACAAAGGGTGTGCTTGGGGAAGGTTTGCCGGCATTTGCACACAGAGAGAAGATTTGGCTTTCAAGACTGAAATCCTTTCAATGGAGAAGGAAGCCTGGACTTCTCCATGTCACCAGTGCAGTTCCCCATCTCTTTGATGATGATTCGTCATTCCTCCAACAATTCCCAGAACCTTCCATTTTTTTGAACTTACTGGCTAAAAAATTTTATGTAAATGTTGTGAGACAAGAAGTTTAAAGTGACACCTCCATCCATGCAAAGTTCCAGCTTTTAAAGTTCTAAGTTACCCTAGAGATTCTAATCCTGCCAAAGCACTTTATAATTTAGAAAAGCACAATGATTACTGCTTAGACAAAGTGCTTTATTAATAAAAAAAAAAGTAAAAAAAAAAAAAAAAAAAAGAGTGGTTTACATTTCCCTTATAACTAAGTTTTTCATTTCATAAAGCCTTGGCAAGATTGAAATGAATGTTAGGTACTTCAAATATCATCCAGATTTGGGAAGCAGGAAAAGTAAGGCTGGAAGTTTTATCTTTTTGGCATTTGGTACTCGCTTACAGGTAGATCTCCTTACATTTGCTTATCATAGATTTATTTTTTTCTTTCTTCAATGCTTCCTTTGAAGCACTCACGAGAACCAGGCTGAGAAAATAAGAGAATCAATGCAGTCCAGAAAGTTCTGTGTTTCCCTGCCACTATTCAAGTAACATAAGCCCACCGTTCCCATTTTTTGTTGTTTTCAGTGGTACCATACTGGAGACTTATTTTGTTTAGATAGTTCATTTAATTTTCTCCCTTTTCTTATCAGAAGCCCAGTGATGTAGTAACATAACAGTAAACAAGAACTAATTAGCAGGGTTTTTTTTCCATGCAAACTAAACAACAAATATGAGGGTGACAATTTTTCATGGCTTTTCAACTTACGCAGTCATTTACACACCAAAAAAATGTCCAAACAACATATAATGAGCAAACATTCTGGTTTGTTTGTTTCTTTTTTTTTTTTTTTTTAACTTTGCTTACGGATCATAATTCTTACTGAAGTCGAAAGAGTTATGACGGTTTGCCCCTGTTGAAAATCTGTTCTTACAATCTTCAATTATCTGGTTACACTGCTTCCCAATAGCAAAATTTTAAAATCTCTTTTTCCTCCCCCCCCTCCAACTTTTTCCATCAAGATTATACAACACATCAGCTCTGCTGTGACTCTGTGTAAAATGTATAGAACTGACCTTGCAATCTGGACATCTCTAAAGTATTTTTGGCCTGTCTTATTTCATACTACCAAAATCATAAATAAATAAAAAAAAAAAGGTTAGATTTCTTAAACGCCAGGCCTCAAACTTCACCCCTGCTTACTTGCTTAGTATCTTTCAGCTGTTGAAATAGAATATACGTTAAGTTTGTAACAAAGAGGTAATCTGCCCATCTCTCAGCTCCTATAGTCAAGCTGTTTTCCTGCTGAGGCTCTGGCAGCCTCACCATCAGGAAAGAAAAGGCCTGTGCAATTAAGCGCTGTGTAAGCCAAAGGCGCATATTTTCAAAACGGCCTCGGGGTTTAACTCCCCTGCCACACGCTGAATTTGAGCCTCCGCACAACTCCACAGCTCAGCTCCTTCTGAGAAGGAAAACCAAAAGCCCCAGGCCTCTTTCTTGCACACATCTCAAGTTATGGGCTCAAAACACAGAACATTGAAAAAATCGTTGCTACCGCCACTGGATCGCAACCACAGCAACACCTGTAACAGCACCCTCCCTTCACTCCCTAACTAACACGCACCTCACCTAAATCCTGGCCTGTGTCAGGAACAGCGTGGTGAGTAGGACTCGGGAGGTGAGGGTCCCCCTGTACCCGGCACTGGTGAGGCCCCACCTCAAGGGCTGTGTCCAGTTTTGGGCCCCTTACCACAAAAAAAAGACATGGAGGTGCCGGAGCGGGTCCAGAGAAGGACAACGAAGCTGGTGAGGGGTCTGGAGAGTAAGCCTTATGAGGAGAGGCTGAGGGAGCTGGGGTTGTTCAGTCTAGAGAAGAGGAGGCTGAGGGGAGACCTTCTCACTCTCTACAACTCCCTGAAAGGAGGGTGTAGTGAGGCGGAGGTCAGTCTCTTCTCCCAAGTCACAGGCCATAGGACAAGAGGAAATGGCCTCAAATTGCGCCAGGGGAGGTTCAGATTGGATATTAGGAAAAATTTTTACACTGATAGGGTTATCAAGCATTGGAATGGGCTGCCCAGGGAAGTGGTTGAGGCACCATCCCTGGAGGTTTTCAAAAGACGGGTTGATATAGTGCTTAGAGACATGGTTTAGTAATGTGGGGGGTTCTTTTTTACGGCTTTCTTTTGGTGTGTGGGGTTTTTTTTGTTGTTGTTGTTTTTTTGTGGTTTTTGGTTTTGTTTTTTTTTTTAATCATCAGAGTTAGGTTGATGGTTGGACTAGATGATCTTAAAAGGTCCCTTCCAACCTAGATGATTCTATGATTCTTGATTCTAATATAAAAAATGCATTAGTTTAACTGCACTGAAATAATTATACCAGTACGGTACCTAGCTTTCTAAAATGGAGTAACCATCCCAGTGGAAACCATGTACCCTTTTACAAACATGACTGTATTCACACTACTGGTATGACTATTTACTACAGGTGTATTTCAGAGACAAATAAAGATATATCGCCTCTGTAACCAAAATACTCACAAGAGAGGCAAGTTCTTGTAATTTCTGAACTACCATCCCTTGAGCACAGGGAAAGAAAACTCTGAACACTACTGAAAGTAAAGAAAATAAATATACTTGTCTTCACTGCAACCGGGATTTTATTTAATTCTTTTTTTTTTCCCAACTTTCAGGACAGAAAGTATGATCTCTTCTCTTAATGTTCTGCTGCAGAACAGGGACAGTAAGATTGCATCAGCCTTTCAGTCTCTGCCACAACTCTTTTTGCCAATGTTCTCTTCTTTTACCTGTTTTTTTGTGTTTCTAAAACTATTGCTTATGTATAAACAGGTTGTATATTTAAAAATTTAAAAGGCTACTACTGTGGAAATAGACTTCTCATGGAGTAACAGTGAATCCATTCCTCATGGTCAGGGTCTCAAGCTGTTTCTAAAATTTTGTTCAATAATCTCATCTGATCATTCAACTTCTGTTTATTTTTATTTTAAACATCTGATGAATATTCCCAAGCAGCTTTGAGATCTTATTTTGACATCTGCGTGGTACTTTAGGACCTCTAGGCTTCAATTATTGCAAGACTCTCTTCTGGCTAGCCTGCTATCTGATTTTATTAAAAGTGATCACCTGCAAAATGTTGTTACTTGCCTTATACTCTTTTCTAGTGTTTAGACCACATTACTCCTAGTTCAGCCCCTGGAAGGACCTCAAAATGTCCAAAAGGGAAGAATATCTTTTTCAACCAAAAAGTGACTAGAAAATTCTTTTCTCTTAAATGTTCCTCTAATTCTTATAGTTAGCACTTTCTAAACAGGTATCCAAGTGGTGGTTCCTAGCTTTCCTCGTTGGACCTCGTGTCTTGGCCCCAGATATTTTCTGTGGAGATGAGTCCCACAGAAGGAAGGAAGCAGAGTCGGGGAAATGGTACGAGCAACCTCCAAGGCACCATCCCATCTTCTCTCCCTGCAGCCAGAAGGGGTTCTTGGCATCTTGGGGGATTCTCTCTGGGAAGGACTGGCACAGGACCAGGTAAGCTGCCAGGATGGCCCTGACACAAACAGACGATCCAGTCTGGGAATCTAATATATTCAAAAATAATCTGAATTTGCTGAATTACTGAATATTCACAGCTCTAAAGAGGACTGCCCAGCAAAAATGAGGCCTTACAAGATGCAAAGTCTTGCTGCAGAGAAACATATCTACTACTATTACAAAGAAGAAAAGGGCAAGGAAATTTAGGATAATTAAGTTATTAGGATTTTCTTTCTCCAAGAGAAGTGAAAAAACCAATTAACTTCACTGGTAAACTATTCCTGCCCAGCCAAAACTACTTTAAATCAAGCTGTTTATTGGGAAACATTAACGCCCTGGAGCAATGGAGGAAACTGAAAGGTGTTTATTCTCCCAATAAAGTCCTAGAAAGTGCATGGAGACTTGGAGAGATGACAAACCCAGAGCTTCACCAGCATTCACTGCACTCACAGTTTACTAACACAAATTTATTTACATGTAATTCTTTTCTTGGGAGAGACCAGTTAATAATTTCTAACAGTTCATTGAGTTCAGAAGCATCTCAAGCACCAGATGCTTTTTTAATTGATGCAAGGCCCAATGGTCAAATTCCAGACTCACTCCAAACACCTCACTTTGCTGTTGCCAGAAATACCACAAAACCAGTTTGTCCTTCTGGAATTTCAGTCTTTGCATTGGGGAATGAAGATGTACAAATGTTTAAAAACCTTAAAACACAACTCTGGTTTTATTCATTTTGAACATTGGTTTAATTCTCTGTATCTTAACTATCTGCTCTGTCAAAAATGATTAGTATGTACCTTGTGGTATTCAATTGACATTTAAGCCTGTATGTTTTTATGTGGGATTGAGCAAGAAAATAATTCCAATGGTTCATTTACATAATATTATTAATGCATTATAGTCGGTATTTACTCCGACTGTAATTTTTCCAAGGCTGTGATGAAAAGCGGTCTATGTGTATACTCCCCCCTACACCCCATGGCATTTATGTCTGCCTTTCGAAAGAGAGCTTTCAGATTCAGGTAGAGATTAGTCATTCTTCCTTACAACCCATTCCTGCAGAACCAATTATGCTCTAACTATTCTTTGGGTTTAAAAATAGCCCTCTGTTTTGATCATTTGGGTTTCTTTTCTCCGTGACCATAAAACTTGTTTGAAAGCGAGAACTGAGGGGTTTCTACTCTGGAGTCAAAACCCTGGAATAGTGCACAAGCACAACAGGGAAACGTTATCAGTTACAGAGCCGAGGAAACAAGTGCACCATATCAGATATTGCAATTTGCCAAAATTTGTTGTTCTCAGTGAAGAAATGCTCAGCCTCTGCCAAAAGGTCAAATGGAAAAGAAAGCGCAGCTATGGGATAAAGATTTGGTCTGTGCCAAGAAACCTCATCTCATCCCTTTTACAATTTTGACATTTTTGGTTTTACTTGTTAGTCTCTCATCCTGCAACACCTTGCTTAGAACTAATTTTAAAGACACAAAACACCCCTCCTCCAAACAGTGGAGCTAACTGTGGTAAAAGCAGAGCACTCACGTGAAGGACTGATCACCGAGATCAGGAGCTCCGTGCAGCAAGTACTGTCATTTCTGCTGAGTGCCTTACAATACAAATACTTTTCTCTTTTTCCCCTCTGCATTATCAAATGCCTTCCACCTACCTTGTGCAATTTCTTCCTCTGTTCTTAATGATAATAGCTTACATTATATAGTACCTTTCATCCAGAAGAATCCCAAATGCTTTGCAGCCCACAGACGAGGATTATCTCGCCCACTACCAGAACTCAGCTAGGTCTAGGCTCAATGGTGTCACTTTTACGCTAGGTATCACATGGCAACTGAAGGGATTTTTTTTTTTTTTTTTTAAAGCTTATATTACTCATGATTAGTACCTTGGGCCACCTACTTAATTCTTTTGGAAAGACCCCCAAACTGCAATAGTCTCATGTCTATACATAGCAGAAAGGGGAGCCAACAGATCGATGGAATATCGATCACTGTGTGCCTGACATGGTAGAAATATGCACTGAGATCAGACTAGGACTGTTTACCACCACGACTTCTCCAACATGAAGTACTGGCAAGAGCTGGTGCCTGCTGGATGTAATCAGGGCCCCCTCTCCACCAAAAGCGCACACACACACATCCCCCAACATGCCAAGTTGCATTCTTCACCATTTTCCTTTCCTTGTCACTACTTATTGTGCTGAGTTCATGCCTGAATGCATAGCTCTACATCTAAATACACTTACGAAACAAAAAACTGCCTTTCCTTTCAAAGGCATTCTTTAATCAAGGTGACAGGTGGGGGGAATCAGTTCTGTGACCAAAAAAGTAGTGATTTGAGAACCTTACATACAAAAAAGAATAATATAAGCAACAGCTCAGATATTTCCTTGGTGCTGGCAGAAGCCAGTACAGCTTCCAGTGGAAGGAGTAGTGTTCCAGAATGGAAAAATCAAATTCAGCGTACAATTTGCTAAATATGTATGTGCATGTTGCTAAAATTCCTCATTTAAAGGGCTTATTCCCCACCCATAAGTTATTCTGCTTTGTGTTATATGGCTTGCTATTGTCTTTAATTGGCAATAGCCCTGGAGTAGATTTTGGCAAACTCAGACGAAAACTTGAAAGCTTAAGCAAATTCACTTGTTCTATTTCTTACATTAAAAACGTAAATAGAAATGAAGACAAAACTCTCCTCTTCCAGATACAACTTGGCTTGGTCAAAGTCTACAGGATACACGAATGAGGTTATCGCAACTGAAATATGGCAGTTCAAGACTGAGCTGCACAACAGTTTAAGGCTGTGGAGCCACCCCGCGTGTTCCCAACAGTCCCCAAGTGATCCAGCACGGTAATCCACAGCAATGATTTAGCTCACAGCTTACCAGGGATCAGAGAAGGGAGGAAGCAGGCACATGTGGCTGAAAAAAAATCATGATCAAAGTGCTGACTTCAGTATGAGACTAAATCCTGCCTATATTGATTTTTGGCAGGTGGGCGAAAGAACCTTGCACTTCTTAAGCTTTTAGAGAATTTTCACTTGGAACTATTTCTATTTGTAAAATGTGCCAAAAGATTCTGTTAACATTTTAAATTAAATTCTAAAATGAACTAACAAAGCAAAAGTAGTTTTACTGAATCTTATTTTTAAGAAACTTCTCTTCATACTATAAATATAACACTGGCACGATAATGCACTGATCCATTTTACAAACACATTATAAATAACTTAGCTGCTTGGGATTACAGATTTTTGTATCAATATGACAAGTGTTCTAAGATATGGTAAGCAGAAGTATATGTGTTCTCACATGCTGCCATCATACCTAGTCACAGACACACAACCATCTATTGTAGGACCTATATTGCTTTCGATAGAAAATGGGCATTCTCCCCTGACTCAGAGGGAGTTAAAATCTGAACTTTTCAGAGAAAGGAGTCAAGCTGTAGCTCAAAAGCTGCTGCAAGGCTTTCTGACTGACCATTCAGTGACAAGATCAACTATGATCCGGATGAACCAATCCAGATTAGTTTTTATTTGATAATTGCGCACCTCATCTCATCATTTGTCAGTTTGCAAAACCAAGGAGCAACGCAGAACAGAAGAAAAAAACCCTCTGTTTTTTGAGCACTGGAACAAGGGATTCATGCTTGGTATTTAACTTGCTTCTAGTCCAAGGTGGGCAAGTTGGATAGGACACTGTTTCCTTCATAAACCAGCTAAAGATGCTGTCATTTAATCTCCACGTTCTACAGCCTGATACGAGTCTGCACCAAGTCTCAGCATCTTCATCAGGGCACACGTGGAACACTTCTCTCTGGAGAAGTGCTGCATCAAAAGCCAGAGACCATGCACTCCTGCATGCCATATCGAAACAGGACTCATTCATTCTCCCCAGCACAGCATGTTATCTGATGGCTTTTTTGTCCCATTTACCCCCTATCTAGTCCTTCCATTTTCATAAAATTTTGCATCAAATCAAACCTAAATGTAAGGTAAAGATCAAATAAACCTAAATGTAAGGTAAACTGAGTTTTTTATTTAGTTTTTTTGTTATGTCTCTTTTCTAATAGCTCATGTGCATTCATCTGATTTAGCTTGTTCAAACTGCAGAGCAGTGTTCTGTGCTATATTTGGATGGCCACTAGTTAGCACCAAGGTCCGTTCTCCGTCAGCTTTCCAGCACAGATATAGTGGGATTTGGCTGGATACCAAGCAAACCGTATGAAAACCCCAACAGTGACATTAACATGAATTTCTTTTGCTCACAAGTGGTATCTGCAAAGAGCGTCAGTATTCCTGAACTGGTTAAATTATGATGCTAAATATACACAGTGGGATGCAAGCAGTTTCACAGCCAAAAATAGAAATAAGGAACTTACTTCAATGCTGAAGTACCCTCTGTCCACGTAGTCCCCCAGGAAGAGATACCGCGTGTTGGCAGGGGAACCTCCCACTTCAAACAGTTTCATCAAGTCAAAGAACTGACCATGGATGTCTCCACAAACTAGAAGACAGAAAAAAAAAAAAAAGAAAAAAAAAAGAGCAATAATCAATATTCAGATTCACCACAGCAAGATCATCTTAGGCACATGCATTCTGAAGTCACTCTTTTTCATAAGAAATGTGTTATGACAATTTTGTGCATCATCCTCTAGTTAAATGACCAGTGAGAGCTGCCAACTGCTCAGCAGAAGCTGTTTTTTTATGATGCACATCCATATACATGTGCAAAAGGCTACCAACTAATTAAAGGAGAGCCATCGGGCAAATCTGGCCTGTAATTATTTTCATAGGTATCTGTCCATTCCTCCTACTGCCCAGCAGAGCACGTAACGCTGGCAACAGTAATCAGACAAACCAAAGGAGTCCTGAAGAGAGAACATATTCAAGCAAGGTTACTCTTCCTTTCAACATCACTTCTCTCTTAGTTTTAAACCCAGACGAACACCAATAGGCTTTTCATAAAATGCAAAGTGTGCCTGCCCAGTGGATGCCACTGGTTGAACTGACAAATTTCAGACTTCTGGTTTCTGTACAGAAACATGGCCCGCTTGCTTTCCCAAAGCATGTCTTACACAAGAGGACACTGACTGTTCATGCTTTAACCTCTAACACTTTATTTAACCTCGTATAATTATGATTTGTTTCACTTCATTGCAATGAAGCCAATCTAACAAGAGGCTGCTCTAGAAAGAGCAGCTCCCAATAAAGATGACAGACAGAGCACGAGCTATGTGCAGCCAGGGCTAAGCAGGGATTGTCCCTGTTTGTGCCTTGGAGCTAAGAGATTGGCTCAGTTATCTTATGAAATTGCAAAATCCACGGTGGGTGATTTTAAAGCATCTGTAGGAAGGCAAGCAATGCTCTTTGAGGCCCCCCGTGGAAGCTTAACTAACAGCGCTGTGCCAAAACCTGCTTCCTTTTGCTTTGCTTTGTTTCCTCTACCTAAGGGAGGGGGAGAACCCCGCAGTTTAGGACAAGCCTGGACCTTTTCTAGCAACAACCTTTAACAAAGAAAATGTTGACTGTTACTGAGGTTAGTTCAGACTAGTTCTCCCTTCAATGACTAAAAAAAAATAAAATATGATATGCAAACTGGAAGGGTGATTACGAAGAAACCAAATAAACCAAGGGCCCAAGATAGACCTTATCTTGCAAGAGCAGCACAGCTTCTTATTTACTGCTAACAGTAAATTCACAAGACTTTAGATGCTCTCTCTGATGTAACGGATCAAGCTTCTGTATTCAAGCAGTGCTCTTATTTGAGTTTTTATCTGGAAGTTGATACAGAGGTCTTGCTCTATCACAGATAAACAAACCCCACATTTATCGCATGCCACGGAGAAGCTGAAGTCACATCTCCACGTAGACACAAAGGACTACACAGAACAGCTGCGACACCAATTCCAGCAAAGTTGCAATGCAAATAGTGTTCATACATTATTGTCTTTCATCTCGGTCCACTGTCACATTATATTTTTTACTTGCATCACTTTTTCTCTCAATGTACACACTAACAATAGGATCAATATCACATTGGAATCCTATTCAAAAACTAAAAACAAACAAAAAAATCCCCACCCAACCCAAAACCAGCCAAACAACCCCCCTTCAGGTACCGAAAAAACCCACTCATGAAAGCAGTGACTGGGACATAAGTATTTATGTGAAACTTGTGACACAATTCACAAGTGCTGTTTAGCTGAGCATTCCTCTGTGATAGTAACAGAATATTTTCCCCATAAAATAGGATATATTACTTTTATCACCACTGTGTTACATTGTATAATCTCTTTTTCCTAGTTGATTATCCCCCCATCCCCAAAAGTATTAGATGACAACCTTCATGTTGAAAGCCATCAGCTGTTATAATTTCTATCTAAAAATAATATCTGCCATTAATTATGCAAAATAAATACTATTTAAATCCTCAAGTGGTATAACACCACCCTTCCTTCTCAAAAAAAAAAAGAAAAGTACCCCAAAGGAAATTTTTTGATAGCATTTTTATTTGAACACATTAATCTACCAAACCAATGCACACTGCTTGACTGTACTCCTCTGCATGGACACTGTGGGAAGATTAAGAACACGTGTCGCATATTGATGGCCAAGCAATCTGCTCTCCTAACTTCCAGCAGAAAAGCTTTTAGTTATATAACTGTACAGCTCTACCAATTATCGCCCGCCCCCATTTGCTCCAACTGCAAAAACCTGAAGTTGAATAAAACTGAAAGATTTTAAATGTATTTAACTTTTGCTCTTTCACTAAAGCACAAAGAATCAGGATTTTTTTTAAGTTTTTTTTTTTTTTTTTAAATGCATGAACAGGTTAATACATTGAGGCTATTACAGAGAAACCAAGAAAGTTAGAAAGCTTTCTCCAAGTAGCTGTAGGCCCACGAATTTGTCGGCAAGTCAGAAAAGCAGAGAGCAAACTAGTGAAGAGGACAGAAGTAAGTGCAGAGCCCTGCAATCCCATGACTTGCAAAATTCTGAACTGGACTTGAGAACTGATATCAAGGGAAAGCCCAGGCACTCTGCACACAGCAGCCTACTCTCTTTATACTTGACAACAGATGCAGAAACATATCCAGGAAAAAAAAAAAAAAAAAAAAAAGATGGAAAGCTAAAACGCCCTTTTGCCAACTGACTAAAGTAGTTGCAAAAGAGAAGCTTAAAATCAGCAGGTAAAAGCAGCTGCAGGAAGAGAAGACACTCAAAATTAATAGACAACATTGAGATTTAATTTATTATAGTCAGATCCCAGAATTCCTACTGAAAGGCCCCAGTGTTGCATATGGTTAATCCAATTAGCGTTTTCCCTGGAATAGCATGGAATGGAATCATAGAACACCAGGCTGGAAGGGACCTCAAAGATCATCTGGTCCAACCTTTCTTGGCAAAAGCACTGTCTAGACAAGATGGCCCAGCACCACAGCTTAAGGTTCTTACCAGGTTTGTGTGTATAGACCTGAAACTCCTTACAATGGAAAGCCTGTGTATTCACGTTCTGACGGATGGCCTTGTTTACAAACAGAAGGGCAATTTCATATGCATACAGTACTATACTCCATTTGTGGTTTGAAAGCAACTGCTTCTAATGCTATAGGTCTGCCACCTTTCTTTTCCAACTCTTATGAATCTCAAAACTGGAAGATTTCCCAGGCAGCCGGATCAATGCTTTATCTTTCACTAGGTAGGGGCAAAAGAGAACCAGCAGTAGATTTCCGTTCATGAAGGTGGAAACGTGCATCAGCCAACTACTCTGCCATACCCTTCACACCTTGCCTTGCAGCTTGCCATCACTACCAAAGAGCCTTGCAGCACTGTCCCACCAAGAGCCCACAGCAGAGGTTCCACGTCCACTTCACGCTACCTCTACAAAGCTCTTTAAGTTCACTACCTTCCCCCTCTATGTTACAGAAAAAAATCTTGAAAGCATGCTAATTATGACATGTTCTTATTTACTCTTGTACAAGCATTACCATTGGATGTCTCCTTCCTTTTAATCGTGCCCAAAACTTCTTATTTCATACCTGTGCAGGCCCTCTTTTGGTATTGGAGCACTTGCTACCAAACAACACATTCAACGAGGCATGAACATTTTTTCACCAAGTAACAACAAAAAGAAATATAGCTCAGTGAAGCAGGAAATTCAATACTTAATGAAGATCTCCTGGGTCGACATACTTATGGATTTAAAGTATGAACACAGGCAACATAAAGCACACACCGGGGGGGGGGGGCGGGGGAGGGATTAACAATAGAAGCAGCTGTGTTCATACAAAACAAATTTATCAAAATAAGGAATTTCTATTAGAATTCTATTTCTGGTGGTGGTATTTCTATTAGAAATTCACATATTTTCCTATATCAGCAGTTTCCCAAAAGTGCCATCAAGTCATTGCCTTTTTACACTCATCAGTTTATGATTCCTAAATAATCTGACAGCGTGTTTTTTCCCCTAAAAAGATTGCTTAATTTATCCATTACTTTTCAACTTTCTTTGTATCCTTAAACTGCCAGCTCAGCAACAACAAAACAGTGTTTCCATTGACTTACCCCTTCCAGGGATCAGTTGAGGCACCAAACCTGTTGCCCACAGATTTGTCTATTTGAACTTTTTGATAACATCTACCTACCTAAACTCTCTCCGCAGCAAGCTCCAGAACTGCAGGACAGGCTATGTAAAGAAATCTTTTAAGCTGTTTTAAACTGCTCTCCTACTGAATTCATTGGTGCAATCAGAAGGTTTAAGAAACACTGGTTGCCTCTCGACTCCTTAGAAATTTATCTCTGTTGAGGACGTTTTCAGGGCAGACGTGAGCCCCTTCAAAAGATTCAAGTTCACAGGACTGTCCATGCATATACTCAGAAATCACATCTCTGAGAAGCCTTACCTACTTGTTATGATGGGTCCTTGGATCCACTACACTGTCTTACACTATAGCACCAGAACTTTCCCAATGTAACTATAAAATACCATTTTATTACAGAAATAGAAGTTGGACATAGGGGAGACAATGGAGGTTTTTTCATTTGTTTGTTTGCTTTTAGAAACTGGCACCCTAATACAAATTAAATTATGTTTCTGTTGGCTTCACTGAGCAGATCTCCCTCTGATTTATATCAAAGAAACAAGCAACATTGAACAGGAACCATTAAATTCAAGTTGTACTAGCAGTGAAGGAAGTCCAAAGCTTTGCAGTGGTATTGCCAGCTTATTCATAGAAGACGAAGTGGTAGAGCAGTGATTTAAACTGCAATGATTATTGGCACAAATAAAAAGTCTGAAAATGCTCTTCACTACGTACAAACTCAATCCAGAGATTATTCTGTGTGGTTTCCCACTCCAGATGGATATTAAGAACAAAATTTATATTCATAGTACATTAAACACTGTCAATTAAAAGATTTTCTATCTCTAGCAATTTGGATATGCTGCACTTATTTTCTCATTTATCATGTATATACTTAATTGGTGTAACATTATAGCCTGATAGTAAAATACTATTGCTGTTTCAAGTGAATTCACGTTCCATGTATCACAAGATTATAGTCCCATCTTCTAATGTCATCAGGGATTAGGGGCAGGTATGTAACACTCCATCAGCAGCTTCAGAAGCAACATCTGCAAACTCACGCACGTATGACAATTAACAACAATGAAGCAAAGACACCTTTCAAAGAAGAAACTAACAGAGTGTAGAGAATACTACCCATCGTTTGACAACTTGTTCTTTACATTCATTGAGCTAGGGATGTCTTGGCACCGAGCGCCGAGAGACCGTGCTTCAGCAAAGCAACATGCAATACTGCAAAACCTATGGGAGAAACCCACCCTGTTGAGTTACACTGCAGAACGCAGACTGCAAATGGCAGAGGGCTTTGCTTTGTTCAACCTTTAGGAAGCGTTCAGCTGCTTACCATTCCACTAGTTAGCACATGCTTCCAGGAGCTTACCATTTTCCAAGGACACCCTGTGCTTACAAAGCCTTACTGACAAAGGGATGAGCGTGCATCATGTAACCTGGACATGCCCGCGCTGCTTAGTGGGAGCTCAATTGTCCAGGTCTACAGCATGAGATGGTAAAGAGGTTGCATACCCCAATGAGAAATACGTCCCAGCCACTTCTCCAAGGAAGTAGTTTGGAGCAATGAAAAGTTACCAAAGGCTGAATGAAGAAGCCAAGTGAGGAAGGAGTACTTGCAAGCACAAGTGGACACACAAAGGCAAAGCAAAACCAACTAGATGAACTTCTGCTAACTGAGGAGTCAAAGATGGCTTCCTTAGCCAACTGATAAATGAGAGAAAACAACTGCAAGCGCTATACGAATGAAATTCTTAGATGCTTCAAGAAAGACTACTGCATTGCTCCTGAAGTTGAGCCCTGAAGGGCTCAACTATTAACCAGCAAGCTCTCATTTTCCCCAAGATTTAAGAACAAAGTCACATATAAGAGTCACACATCTTTGATTACACAATCTTTGAGCTAAAATGAGCTTTGTTTCCAAGTGTATGTGTTTCTGAGGAACATTATATATTGCCACAGCAGTTTGAAGTACTTGAAACATCACAGTTTTGTTCCATGCATTTTTTACTTTTTTAAATCACTAAAGATTGAGCTATTTTCTTCCTCACTTTTTGGAGAACAAGGAGGAAGAAGCAGTACTAAATAGAAGAAGAAACTCTGAAAGTTTTTATTTGTAGCTGCTCACTAAGGCACTGCTCAAGACACAAAGCCAGTTAAGTTACATACATTGTTTTACAGTCATGCAATTCTGTTTATGAGAGAGATGTTTAAAGAACTTCCAGACTTCATTACTTACACAAATTAAAGTCAGAATAATTTAGACATCTCACTAGGTAACTTATCATCCTAAAATGACATCTACTAGACTCAACATAACGGGCTTTCATAGAAATGTTTGTTATATTAAGTGTATTGAACAACACAGCTCAGTATTTCCAAAAGAAGCATGATCTCATTCATATTCATATCTGGTTATCTAACATTATAATAGACTTTCATCTATCTTTTCCCTTCAATCACTGCATGCAAATTGAGGAATTTATACCACCAAAGTGAATTGGCATTAACAAAAAAACTGCAATTTCATATTTTCATACAGGGGCCTGCTTCACCAAAGATAAAGCCAGAAACCATTACCCAAAAGAGGTACAGCAAAGGAAACCGCAAACGGACTATCAACGCCACGTTTGACAATGTTGTTTGGTTGCCGACTTTCCCTCTTTGTACTTAGAAAAATAAAACCCAAAACAAACCAAACCCCAAAGAAGTATCTTGGGAAAAGCTGTTTTCTGTGCAAGACACAAGGACACTATAACTGTGTTCTGCTCTGCCAACACTTGAAATGCTGGTGTCTGTAAAGATCAACCCACTCTTGCTCCTTGTAATAGGAGTTAGTTTCTCCCACCACCCCCTGAAGGCTAGAACAAATTAATGACACTTGATTTGAAGAGGTAGAGTGAAAAAGAGTGGAGAAGGGAAAACACCACATCAGAAGAGGCCTTCAGGACAACAGTCGTTAATATTCTCTGGTGAAGGAGGAAGCAAAAAAACCCCCTAAACCATGCGGCAGCAAAGCCCTTCAAGATGTTAAGACTACAAAAATATCTGCGGCCAAAGTTTTTAAAAATAGCTCACAAAATTACTTTTTGTACCACAAAATTATTTACAGTGTCTCAAAACAAAATAAAAAAACACATACATAAACCTGGCCAGCATAGGAACACCTTCAAATATAGAAGAGATACCAGAAGCAACAAGAATCTCAGGAAACAGCCTCTACCAAGCACTGTAAAACCTACACTGGCAGAGAAAAACCCCTTTCCTCCATGCTTCCTACCCTAGCTGAATTTTTCAGGAAAATAAGCGGGTATCACAGTGAGATGTCACACAAAAACTTTCAATTCCAGCTCAAAGCAACATAGTAGAGTTGCAGTAGAAAGGGGACGGTGATCTAGTGAATATTTTACAGAATTTTTCCAAGATCAACAGGGAAAGGTGCCCTCATCACATATACCAGAAGATGCTGAGTCAGGTCATAGGGAGGGAAACAAAACAGGATGGGACTAAAACAGTATTCACTCTCATACACACCAAAGAAACAACTGGCTCTTCCCCTGCCACCCTCCGAGGTCAGCACTGCCTCTGAGCATCCTCCATAGCAAATGGAAAAGCAAATGCACCATCATTATCTGCTGTTAATGCACCCTCACTATCAGGGAGCAACGCTTATTCCACAAACAACCCTATCAGAAGGATTACTCCTGAGGAAAGTGCTTCGCTGGTGTATGGGTCAGGATTTCCAGCTCTCATTCTTAGATCAAAGTTATTTATAGCAATAGGGAAATTCTCTTATCCTCAGTTTTACAGATGTAACAAACAAAGGCCTGGGGAAGTTTAATAATTTATAAGGTCACAAGTCAGTGGGAGGGCAGGGATAGCCAGCGAGGGAACACCACATACTCACAGTGCTCTATCCATTTCAATGTACCAGAGGAAGACAGCCATTCAATGAGGAAGGAAGGTCCTGCACAAGAAGCAGGGACAGCCTGGCTGTACATATGATGTGTTTTACTCTGGGAATACGTTTTACTTGCAAAGATTGGACCATAATATTGTCCATCTATAACACACAGGTTCATTATTAGAATTACTCAGTGTTACATCTTTCTCACTAATCTGGTTGAAGAGACCTCTGTTAGTTTTTCACTATACAGTATTTCTCCAGAGTCAACAATTTGCCATTAGAAGTAGCCAGTCCTTCACAATTTTAATGTTGTAATTTTTTTTTTGTTGATGATTTAACTCAACTCTTAGGGTCAGGTTTCTTTACAGTTAATATTTCTCTCAGCAGAGCAAATCCCAACCCTAGTAAAGTTAAAACAAAGGCACTGCTATTACATGGCTACAGCAATAGTTATATAAAGCCCAAAGAAGCCCTTTGTATTTAACAAGGGCTTGATGGGTAGTATGCTTGTTTGCTCTTCTTACTGTAGAATTTCAGAGCAGTATTACCCTAACAGACTGCAATTCAATTACCTTCCAAGCACCCAACAATTTACAAGATTTTATGGGTAGCACCATTAGCACGCTGAGCTTCAGTATATGAATGCCTAGCATCTAAAAACCTAACCACAAAAACCAGATGTTCACATTGGCTTGTAATATGTATTTTCCATTTCCACCTGAGGACAACATTTGTTGTCACAGTTCCCTCATTCTGTGCCATCGCAGACCTGCTTTATGCTCCATCCCACCCCAACTCGGTGTTTTATTAAGAATCAGAAGCATTATATGACAAAAAGCATCCTACTTCCTTCAGCACAACAATTTGTCTTAGCAGCAGAAAACAAACATTTGCTTGACACAAACAAATGCATTTGTTCATTACCTTTGGGTCTATACCACTCTGCCTGTATTTCCCAGAAACTGATGTTAAGGGAAAATAAAAATACTATTTCTCAAATCCCTGGGCTCTACCAGCAGTATCGATGTGGATACTTGCACGCACCCTGAGTGAAAGGAGCCAGCACAATTAGCTTCAAAGAAATTCTGTGAAGTTCAGCATTTGGGTTTAATGGTCTGTATTCAGACCTGTGAGCAAAAAGAACCAGCAGTAAAGACCTACTGAGCTTTAACCTCAAGCTTTTACACCCATGTCTTTAATGGGCTTGAGCTACTATTTAGTCTAATCTTTCTGTATTAGAGGTGTTCCTCTGCTAGTATATGGGTATAGGGTTAAGGAAATCAAACAACATGCAAGTTTCCCAATTCTAGCTGAAGCCACATAAGAAGACTTCTTGAAATTATATATAAAAATAGGATTTTAACTTCATAACTGAAGTCTTATGCAAGTCTTATTCACAGAGAAAAGTGATTATCCTTTGAGAAAAGTGCTTTGAAGAGAAAACTCTCCAAAGTAACTTATGTCTACCAGGACATGTCTCTAAGTCCTGGTAGACATAAGTTACTGAGAGAAATATCCAATTTCTCACATGCTCATATGACAATTAGTTAGGGGAGCCAGTGCAAGGAGGAGTTGACCACATTAATTTCCTTTTGCTAAAAACTTATACCTAAACATGATCTGGGGTAGGTGGTTACATTCATATGCTGATCCTAAATCAACATGAATCATAGAATGGTTTGGGTTGGAAGGGACCTTAAGGATCACCAAGTTCCAGAAAAAAACCTGGTATCACTTAATGACAATTTTGAAAATGAACAAAGAAGTCACGCTGATGAACAGGATAGCCTTAATTATGTTTCTTTGTATAACTGTGGTATTAGGCATATAAGGAGTACACACAATTTAGATGGGACTCTGGGTAGCATTAAGGGTGGCACCCATGTAGATTTGGGTTAGCTCCTGCACCATGCTCCTCAAGCAAATGAACCAGTCTCTCCCACTATATTGAGAATTGTTTTCACAATGGCTGGCTGAGGAGGGAAAAAAACCCCAAAAACAAAGTCAGAGGAGGGGAGGGTCAGGGAAGAAATGTTCTTTTGGCAGACAGCCACCAACCACATCGCGTGCAGTACATTGTTCTGGGAGGTAACAGAGTACTGCTATTCAGAAACAGAGGTAAGAAGAAAAGGTCAACATCAAAAAACAACTTGCAAAGAGAATATCAGATGAAAAAAAAAAAATCAGAAAAAAATTCTCTTATACTGAGTTGGCATTTATGGCACTCTCCTGATCTGTAGTCTATCAGGAATCTCAAATACGACATCCTTTCAGGTTTCTAGGTTTCTAATACAGATACATTTTTAATATTACAGACCTCACATTCCTCACATTCCAAGTTTAATATCTTACCAATCATCATAGAATGGTTTGGGTTGGAAGGGACCTTAAAGATCACCGAGTTCCAACCCCCCTGCCATGGCCAGGGACACCTCCCACTAGACCAGGTTGCTGAAAACCCCATCCAGCTTGGGCTTGAACACTTCCAGGGATGGGGCCTAATCAGCCAAAGAGGATTTCACTGGTGTCTGATTAAGTTAAATTTGATACATGAATTAAGTGTATGTGAATGCAGTATCTCCGTCCAAGGATCTCCACCACCTTATTTTTTTGCACTTGCCTCCACTGCTTGAATCACCCTCAGACGAAGAGATCGTACCATACAAATGCAAAACATGCAATCAGAATATACACATCCTGAAAACACTCCTAGCTACAGTTCCAGATGAGAAAAATAATCTCACAGATTTGGGATTTTAATAAAAAGCTATATGTACAGATATCAAATAAATTCCCGAGTCAGCTTTTTATATTGCAAGAACAAGATTTTCAGGAAGTTCAGAGGATCCAGCTACAGAGTTCATTACTTCTGATGGGAGCCAAGGGATTAGTTCTTCCACAACACTTCCCAGATTATCTGCTTTCAAAGAATATGGAACACTTATTCTGTACATATAATCCAAATATGAAAGTGTTTACGTGACCTTATGAAATTTGTTTTAAAATATGTGCATCCATTTAAATGCAACATGTATAATAAAGGAAGTATCTGAAAATACAATGCATTTCCTCTTAAAGCTACAACACTAATGAAGAAGTACTTTTAACAGAAAATACAAGAGGTGAGACCAGCAACCATTTCCCTCAAACACCAGATCTTTTCTGAGAGAGCAATTCCAACCCTAAACATAAAAGGATCAAATCACATCAGCGGGTGCCACACACCAGTAGAAACAACTACCATCCTTTAAGGCAGAACCATGCAAAGTTTCTGATAAAAAAATAGCCTAAAACCCCCTCAAATACAGGTTTTTCCAAAATACAATACCGCAGCTAGTATAGCTGCATAGGTGTGCAATAATGCAGAGGTGTGCGTTACTGACGGCAGAGCAGCCATACCTGTACGGCTGCAGCAAGGCTGCTGTAACGGTGGGAAATAAAGCTTTATATCTGATGTGACATCTAAGATAAGCACCTGGCTTTGCAGGCTGTTGCTCTGCTGACTGCTGTAATACTCAATCCAGAACGTGTTTGGGCCAACGTACTGCTACGCAATGTTCACTGTCTTCCTGCTTACTTAGTTCTTGACTTCAGAATCACAGAATTCATCACATGGGGTTGGAAGGGACCTCTGGAGATCATCTAGTCCAATCCCCCTGCCAAAGCAGGTCCACCTAGAGCAGGTTGCATGGGAACTTGTCCAGGCAGGTTTTGAATGTCTCCAGAGAAGGAGACTCCACCACCTCTCTGGGCAGCCTGTTCCACTGCTCTGCCACTTCAAAGATCTGAAGATACATAGACAGCTTCAGTGGGTAACCACTGGCACCCACCTCAATCAGTTGCTTCGGCCGAACTTGGTTCTGCTCCACTCAGTTAACACAGCCTTGTCTTCTGTTGTTACAGACCTTCCGTTACAGGAATTTCCAAACTGCTATGAAGTAGATACACAAGTTACTTCCTAAATTTGCATTTGGTGAAGTCATACTGACCAAGAAAAAGCTATTTGAGAAGTAAATTGGTATTTCATCTGGGTTGCAAGTAAAGTTTCTTGGCTACTCTCGAAAGACTGGGAAACACCTACTGAACTCTCTTTCTCCAGATTTACCTGCCTGTATTAATGCCATAGTTCATACTCTTCTCTCCTCATTGGGACAGCATAAACAGTCTAAACTTCAAGTCCTCCTAGTTCAGGGAGGAAATTCAATCTCCTACATCTGTTAGCTTTAATAATGAGGTGACAGAAAAATAAAAAATTTTCTTTTTTTCTTTTCTTGAATAACTGAAGTCACTTCTGAAACAATGTCCCTTGTGCCTGCTCTTCTTGGGAGGTTGGTGTGCGAACTACTACTGGACACAAGCACAATAAACCAGCTCTGTAAGACATTATGCATTTAAGGAGCAGAGTACTGCTAAATGACTATTACTTCCAGTGCAAAAAGGAAAATCTGTATTTTAGCAGGACACGCTTATTGTTCAGAACCTTAATGGGCTAATAGCAGCTGTACTTCCACAACACACTGGGATAAACAGAACTGTGATCATTAATTTAGACCACAATGTTCCTTTGAATATTATACGTAACACTATCCCGCCAGAACATATAGCAAAATAGTGCTTTAATGGCGCACGAAAAGATGATCATTTCCCTGTTTCTATTACATGTCGGTTGGGTGATTTTATTTTTTTTTTTTAACACAACACTATGTTCATGCAGAGACTGAAGAAGTTAAGCCCTTCTTTCAGAAGAAATTTCCTCTTTAACTCTCTTGCTCTGCAGAATGACTCATTTTTCAAAAAGAACATTGTCTACTTTTGGCTAAGATCAAATACATTATCAGTTTAATTCATTCCAGAAAATGTTCTTTCCAACTACAACTACTACAATACTAACCCCAGATCCAGCCATAGCTTAGTTTACTTTTGTCCTGCACAAAAAAAATAAAAAAAAAAATAAAAAAACCCCCCAAAAAATCCTTTTCATAACATTAAGTCAATTACATTTATTTTCCTCATCTCTCCATATCTTTAAGCATGCACTTCCTGCAGCTTTGAATTCAGCTCTCAGCTGTAGAAAACAAGGACCACGAAAACATTTATGGTGAAAAATTACTTGGCAAAGGGAAACACGTGGAAATGCTCACAGCTACAGAGTATTTCTTTTACTTGAAACTCTATCTAGAGCGTTATTAATCTGTAGGGCGTTTGTGACTCCTCATTAACAATAAATTTCAGAGAGAAATGCTACTTTCTACCATCTCTTACAGGCTGTGAGCTTCCATCCCGCGGGGGCTGGTGACACGCTGACCTCCGCAGCACACGCTTCTGCTCAACGAAGCTGTACAATCTCTGGTCAAAGTCAAGCAAAAACCCAAGGAAGTGCTCAAAACCACAGGCCCTTATCAAGGCAAACACAGGAGTCACTCCGACCATAATCCTTCACTAGAACAATGAAATCATCAACTAAAACAGTGAATCATCACGGGAAGCTGAACATTCATTAAAACAAAACAAAACATAGCACTACAAAAAAAAAAAACCACAACCAAACCAAAAAACAAATGCCAAATGAAGAAAGTCAACTTTCTCACATATGAGGGGCAAATGCCCTAAACCCAGCATTTTTACAAATTTTCTTGCAATAAAATCGCTGCCATTACTAAGGAGACATTACTAGCCAACACACAAGACTCCACTGTATTTTTCCAGCAGCGTTGGTTTTGTCTGAACCTACCCTGGGTTTATAAACCTTAATGGGTCAGTTGATACTTCCAGATGTTTAATTTTACCTTGTTGTTAATTAAAAAAAAAATACTTAGAGAAGTTTTCAAGAGATTCAAAATTGGTACTTATTCGCTGAGAGAGCTGATGCTACCACCACTGACCTGGTGTCAGACAGAAAGTTTGGACCCTAGCACCTGGCAAGAAATCATAACTCCAACCTGAGTTCAATAGAACTTCACTACAAAAAGTGAGTCCACTCAGCTTTCCTTTATTTACTATTTGATTCATACCTTTATGTCTAGCTCTCTTTATTTTCTCTAATGTGTAGGTAGCTTAACTAACTGGCTCCTTTACAGGAGAAGAATAGCTGACCTGCTGTCTTCAACACTGAAGACACATTTTCATGATGGCATTTATATTATTTCTTTTACGCATATTTCTGGCTATTATACTCCTTGCTTGCAAGTAAGCAAGAGGACTTACTCCCAAGAACACCCTGCCTTGATTTTACAAAACAAAGTATGTTGCCCTCGTTACAGACTCCTTTATGAAGCACAGATTGCTGCTGCTGCTTCTCCCTTGTACCGGTTAGTACAACCCATTGGTCAAACTCGGCTCTCAGCAGTCCGGCAATTCAAGGGAAACAACTCTCTTAAGGACTTGTTACTGTGAAGTGAAAAATGTATGCTAAGAAAAAAAATGCACTATTTGCATTTCAGTGACTTGTAGGCTGCTTGCTCGTCCCTCTGGACTGCAATAGCATGGTTATTTCAAGTGACTGCAAGGCAGAAACCTTACAGGCACATAAAAATAATAAAATTCTAATGTATTCATATGTTTTGTTAAAGCTTGCTGGTGCTTAACTGAAATTGTAGAAATTGCTTGGCAGCCTCTTTTTTAGCCTTTTGTATCTGGCCAAGGAATAAAAAAAAAATACCTCTTGGATCATAAACCTGTATTTATTATACCCCAAAGTTTTCATGTACTCTATAAAAAGTTTTATAACCTTCATTTTCATTGAAAGTTTTATATTATTTTCTTGTGTATATATTTCAAATTGCAATATTCATGTTACTGAACTTTGTAGAGAAAATTCTTGAAAGATCTTCAACTGACAACAGTCTGTCTACCATAAATAGCCTGCTAGAAAGCTGAAAAGCATGTGACCAAAAAAAAAAAAAAGCACCAAATCAACAGAAGCTTCTTATAGAAAAGGAAGACACATCATGACTAAAAATATGAGTCAGTGCAGATAGGATCTTATCTTCAGAAAACATACAAGTAAGGTAATCAGGCTTCAGAAGATCATCACCCATAAAAGAAAGTAATTGTGGGTCTGTCTTTTTGGTGTCCGAGAGAAGCAGGGATATCTCTGCATCACAGGAAGTAGAGCTGACGAATCTGCTATGAAAAAACGCCAGCCAAAAAGAACGGGCTTTCAACCCATTTTTCTCCTTTTTCATGCACTCTAAGACACCACACAATTCTAAAATACAATCCAAAAAAATATTAATTCTCTTAACTCAAAAGAATGCATGTAGAGCTGGGAAATATTTGAGTTTTTCCACCAAAGAAATTAAAAAGCTATATAACAAAAAAACAGTTAGGTATGAAAATACTGATAGATAGGGAGGATTCTTTGGAATAGCATCTTATCAAGACCAGAAAGGATGAAATTAATCTCTATCGCTAAGAAGAACAGACAGTGTCACCTTTCATAAATGTTGGTACTTTGTTTAAGAATTACTAAAGTCTAAAAGACTATTTTAGGAACTAAATGCATGAAAAAAGTCTTCTTGGTTCATTTCAAACACCTGTTCAGCTATGATTAAAGTCTTATTTAAAAGACTCACTGAAACAGGACCACATAGGAAAAAAAAAATAATCTAAAACACTAGAGCTGTTTTGACAATTTCTCTTTGAGGACTGAGGATTAGAAACTTGTGTAGACAACATTAATGTCATCTATATTCCATCCAGGACTGACAAACCAAGTACACAGCTACAGAGGATCCCAGGGTCTGGCAGGGTCTAGAAGATCCTCCTCCAATGTCCCTCCCAAGCTGAGCAAGGAGCAGCTTCCAGTCTTGAGTTTTAGCAGGGGGGACCCGGGACTCCCTTTGAGCCCCTCTCACTGACCCACCCTTACAAACGAACAGCAGCAGCAAGGTAACCGAAGGAACGAAGCCGCAACAGACTTCTGCAGCCTAGCAAGGCTTCTGCACCAGGCACAAGTCTTGCAAAAGTCAAAAAAATCAGTTTTCACTTTTTTCCTTGTAAAAATTGTTACACCAAGTTCTACTACAGGTATTCATCCCTCTGCTAAAAACAAAACTGTTTAAATGGCACATTCTTAGTGAGCCAGCAGTAGCTTGAGCAGACGATAAGGCTCAGGTGCGATTTGCATTGGATCAACTGTTCTTAATATCCACTGTACTCCTTGTCTCAAGATGGTTCCTTTGTTGGCTTGTTGTATATAACTGAATACAAATAGCTATCTTATATAAAATTATCTCAACTAAAGAACATATTTTTTGCCATTTAAAGAAATTGGTGGGTAGTTTATATCCAAGAAACTTATTAGCATTCAGTAGTCACTTCACACTAAAATCTTTTTCCACTTACAAACTGACTCACACGGATCTCATTTACGGACTATTGCATCTCTTCAGAAAAAAACACCTCCAGAAATATTTGCAAAAGAGAAAAAAATACTCACATAAACACTCGCTGCTTGTTTTCTGGGTGGGTTTGGTACTCAAAGTTCGTAAATATGATTACCTTATTTGCCATTCTTTAATTAAGCGTCCTTTCAGGCATAGCAGATGATGTTGTAAAACACCAGGAGAGACACACACCCCCAAAGAGGCATTACAAGATACAGTCATTACGAACTGGACTAACCCTGTCTTCTCTCTGTAGATGATTCATATTAATGATTTGTGGGATTGTTTCATACCTGACTAGCCAAAGTACTTTTTCAGATTGAGGGCCTGTCTGTATCAGAGGTTTTTATTTGCCACCTGTAAGAACAGTATTTCTGGGAAGTTCTTTTTTAAGTAAAAGAGTAAAGAACCATCTTTTAAGATAACTTTGCAGCGGACTGCAGGACTGCTGTGCTTTTCAAGGCAGCCCTTGAATGCTGACGCTCTAATGATCTAAGCTCATTAACCAGAAAGATATAAATCATTATTACAGCAGGAAACAGGCTGCAACATTTAAAACTCAATTAGTGACAATGCAAGAAAGTGGTAGGCTGCAAAACTCGGCTTTTCTGTTGAATCAAAAACTTAGTAGAAGAAACGGCACCAGCCTTTTTTACTACTTTAGTTTGCTGGGAAATCAGGAAATACTTCTCAGTTGTAAATTGTTTATTGGGTAACTTAAAGGCTATTTCTATTCCCTGTAGCCTTACTTTAGTTTTTCATCATTCTTATGTACAATATTCTAATATTCATTATTGGCTGATGCAGCTTTTGAGTTGTAACCAGCATGAAGTCATTTTGTCAGCAATTCTAAAAAACAAAGCAATTTCATACAAGAGTGCATCTTGGTTTTTAAAAAACATTTTAATTCCGAAAACCTCTAGAAACCGTGAATTCGCATTTTGGAATTGCTAAAGGATACATTCCTCAAACCAGAGAAATTATGTAAGTCATGGGAGAAGAGGGGAAAGCACACGGTGCAAGAGCAGCACCATATGAGCTGGGGAAGGTCCCTTTACCTGTCCCTCAAACTTCTGTTACAAACAGTGTGATCATTCTGCACACAGAATGGTAGTTTTCTGCATTCAGGAGGAAAAAAAAAAAAAAGACTATATTTATCCTCCAAGGCCATGTGTATTCTGAGTGAAATACATATACAATAATGCAAGCAACAAGGTTTCCTACTGCTACTTAGGTAATCATTACAGGAGGAAAAGGGCTGCCTAAATACAAATGAAGGGAAAAATATATTGATTTTATCACACAGTTTAGTTGTCTGTTGTTGACTTGACTGTTCAGGAATGGAGACAGTGGCAGACTCTGCAAGAAGTTACAGAAAGAGCAACACTAAGGAAAAAAAAAAAAGATCATGCAAAACTATTGATACACTTCTGAAATAAAGTACAGGCACACTTTAAATTGCTCTAAACGCATACTTTACAACTGCCTTAATTCCTACTTTTATTTCGCTCTTTCCTTTGTGCTTCGTTTCACACTATTTTTCAATGCATCAGGACAAAGATGGACAGAGCTACGTCAGGAGGGAAGGAAGGGAGCACAGCTTTTAGGGCCCCTGCTTGTCCTGAAACTTGGACTGCATCAAAACCTGGGACACTCAGAATCGATTCTCAGTCTCAAAGCAGGAACAGACCCATGCTTAAGTGACAGGCCAAGAATAAATGAACTGCAGATGTGAAAAAAAATAATTCCTGAAGAGAAGTCCAAGACAACAGCTGTCATCTAATAATCCACTACCATGCTTTGTATTTTAAATGAAGTAAGACAGAAAAAAATCTGTCATTCTGAAAGAAATGAGTAAACAAAACCAGTGTATATTCAAAGTTAGAATCAAGTTTCATGCTTAGTTCAATGTATTTTTTACAGAAAATGCATCCTCTGTAATTATCAGTCTAATGCTACCCGTAAGCATGAGTCATATACAGATTTTGCATCCCAGATGAAAAAAAACCAAAGTTCTCCCTTTCTTCGTATTACTAGAAAGAAGTTTATTTCAACAGAAAACAAAACAAAAAACAGAAGCACACCATTGTTTCCATTGAAAACCGTCAGGAATCAAGTGGAAAATAGCAGCTTCGTAACACAAAAAAGTACATGAGGCTGCAAAACATCATTGAAGTTTAATCATCTCTCCAAGCCTCTGAACTCTGCTGGGGTCCTCCAATTTTCATACTTTCACCTATCAAGAAGAGCTGCTTCACGCTCAGACTCTGATTTGGTACGAATCAGGCATCCTGTGTAAGAGTCAGCATGAAAGCCTCCTCATCATGAAGGCATCGTCCCCACTTCCCTGGGACTTGCCCTGCAGCCTGCTTCTGCAAAGTCAGCATCACAGGTGGGACGTTAGCCATGGCACTGCACCAACTGGTGCGGAGCCGGGTCCTCCTGCCCCGCGCTGCTGGGCTGAGCAAGGACCAGAATGGATGGCCAATAGGTTCAGGTACTGCTGAAGAACGGCTGATGGCATACAGTAAGTAGTATTCCTTCCTTCCCAGGGACTATCTGCATCTCCTTCTTTTTTTTTTTTTTTTTTTAAATAAAAATATTTCTTTGAAAAGGTATTGTGCCGTTAGCTTCTCAACGCATAGCACTCACAAGGAAGAACCGCTGTCAAACGTTAGGTGGATATTCTACAATGAAGTAAGGTAATATCTGCTGGTGGCACTTCAAATTCATTTGTAAGGTCTGTAAAGGGCAGCGTCAATAGAGCACAGAGGCAGGCACCACGCTATGCTGAGTAGCCACAGTTACGTTAGTCACCGAATTAAGCAGTTTTACAGCCTACAATACAATACGCTCGACCCCCACCTCAGAAACTCATGCCAGTTCTTTCTCTCTCCCTCTCAGTTTGGCTTTATTTGATTTTTTCCACTCAAAACTAATTCTGTTTCTCTGCACCTTCAGGGGAAACAGTTCCTGCTGTATCAGGTGTAGAAAGGGCATGCCTGGTGTTAATACTACAGGCATGGGAACACGTCTGATGGTCAGACACGTTATTTGGAAAGGTTTTATGGCATTCCCAGTTGAAAAGAAACAACGTAAACTAGAAATCACAAAATCTAGACAAAACCTGTTTTCAAACTGCCTGGGCATGAACAACAATTAAGAAAGACACCCAGAGTACAACCTATTTTTACAACTGATTTCCAACAAGTGTCATTAGATCCTTATCCTTCACCTCACCTGTTTATCTCAAGGGTTTACCTTTGGCAGGGTGACAGCAGAAGAGAACAAAATGAAGAGGAAAAAAAAATAATCCACCAAATCCAGGACTACAGTCACTTAAGCCGCCTTCTGTTCAGCGAACACAAGTCCACAGCTCAAAATAAAATCTAATGCATAGCATAATAAACTAACTTCAGAACAGCAACATTATTTTACTTGGAATAGTAATGATTACTTTGGGGTTGACACTAAAACCCCCAGAAGGACCTGAGATGCTATAAGAAACAATATCTATAGATTTGAAATAAAGGAAATGAAAGACCCACAAGGTAAAACTTTATTTTCATAAAGTAAAGCCTTAACATCACCAGTAGCATGATCCACATAGGATTAAGTATGTGGATTAAGTACTAACCAAGATGAGCTGTTACAAACTGAAGAGGGACCGGGAGACTCTACAACTAAACGGAGAGTTCATAGGAAGTAAACTCCTCCTCCTCCTCCTCAAATCTCCTTTGTCTGGCCATTGTGCCCCAGACTCTCTAGTCCGTGGACAGACATCCAAGCCATATCAGACATCAACAGCAGCTTACCTGCCAGAATAGGGTAACTCCCTGAAAAACAAGGTAAATCAGCCCACAAGAAGCTCCAAGCTGTGCAATCAAGCTAATGCAGGTATCCATGCTCATCTGTTTAGCAAATGACACCCGGTTTCTCTGCAGCAGATCATTGCAACTGCAGGTAGGAAGAAAAAGGTTTCCAGGTGCAAGCTTTCACTCGGCAGGTGAGGAGAGCTATGGCGAGGGATGCATCTAGCTGGAATGTTTGGTCAGGAGGGATGTTTTGGTTTCATTCCTACCCATATTCTGACTTTTAAAAAACAAACACAAGTTTAAGCACATGGTCCAAAGCAGGCTGCCAGCAAACTGGCAAGCACCAAACAAGCATATAAGAAAGGCCTAGAGAAGACTCACTCTCCCCCCACTCCGTCTCATGAAATACTATGCCAGTAACACCAGCTTTATGGAAATCTGGACAGTGTTACTGAATGGTATGTTGCCCTTTGCAGCTCACGTTGCTCTCACACAAAAATCTCTTATCACCCATTCTGTAAGATGGAGAAGAACCCCATTAGCATCTCTATTAAAAGGATTTTGAAACCAAATCCTGGAGTTAACAAGCATGAAACATCAACCACAAAACACATCTAAAAAGCTTTTGGTTTCCCAGGAGGGTTTTGTTTTTTTTTTTTTTTTTTCTTGCTGTTTTCCTTAACAGCAAATGAAATAACAAATGGTTCTGATAATTAAATGCCCCCACATGTTTCTGGAGGCATTTGTTTCTTTGCACTTATATACCAATAAAACAACTATATGGTATGCTGCAGCAGGGTTTATTCTTCAAGACTATTCCTTATGTACTCCCAAGAAAGAAACTTAAGTCACCAAAT
This sequence comes from Numenius arquata, assembly GCF_964106895.1. NCBI lineage: Eukaryota > Metazoa > Chordata > Aves > Charadriiformes > Scolopacidae > Numenius > Numenius arquata. Next base: position 31,740,197 of record NC_133580.1, on the reverse strand, counting down.
GCAACAGATAATGACATTTCTCCATCATCAGGATCATATCAAAATAAAGACATTCACACAATACTTATTATTATATACTAAACTTTCCTACATTAAAGAAAAGAAAAAGCTGTAAATTAAAAGAGCTATTCCTCACTTGATGATATTCCCTAAGTATAAATCCCCAGAAGATGAACGAAATTTCAGCAATTCCTTGTTCACTTCTAAGACTTAAACCATGTCTTTGCACAACTAATCACTTCTGGATGGACTCCTAAAGGGTAGGCTATGCTGGCATTCCAAAACACAAGTTAGAAGATTCAACAAAAGGTTACAAAAGACAACATGTTGCCTCATGACTTCAAACAGATGACTAGACAGGCCACCATAAGCAACAAGAAAAGGGTAAGCACCAAAGAAAACATTTATTCTTCCCTAGTATTAGTGTAAAAAATTCTCTGAGTCCTTATGATGCTGAGAGTCATAAGAGGAGAAAATAACTTAAACCTGTTTTCATGAACTTTCAGAGTCTAGAAACGTGCAATGACTTTGTAAACCTTATAAAACTAATGAAAATGCTTCAGAAATATCAGTGTTCATCTTCTTACTACTCTTAATTAAAAGTAATTACTTTTAATTAAAGTAAGCCATCTAATAACGGAATTTGTCCTCTATTTTCCACCTTACCCAACTCACTTACCAAATTAGCTACTGGAACTTTAATTTACTATGTCTATACTACCGTATGTGTTTCAGAAAGCTGACGACCTTTCTAGCTATGACAACTCTGCATTTTTCTGGTTCGTGACAGATACGTGGTGCTAAAATAAAAATTAAAAAAAGAAAAAAAAAAAAGCAGCACAGCAAACTTTTGCAGAAATTAATCTACTTCTCCTTCAAATCAGCTCCCTGCAATTCAGTCCTCCAACACGTAATAGCAAGGTTTATATCCCCAGCGGGAGGTTATGTTAATAGGATTGCATTTCCCACACGGGAAGAGTAGCTGTAAGAACAAGGACATTGGCAGATCCAAAACATGCAATTAATGGTTTGAATAAGATACCAAAGTGTTAAAAGATCTTAATGGGAAAAAGCAAAAATCATTTCACAGTGTTGTTGGATGATCCACAGGGAAGACAACTTGTTTTCTTTTCTTTTTTTTTTTTTAACTCCCAAATTGATAGCATCCTCTTCTGGCACAAGTTGTTGTTATTAGTCACAGAAGCTTTTGGGGTTTATTTTGTTTATTTACTCAAGTTTCTCCAGCCAAGAAATCACAGGCATGTAACCTCATCATCAGGGAAAACAGATGGACGTTCCCAACAGAGTCTCCTGTCCCCCCAGCCCGGCCTCCTCTTCCCAGCATACTCGATATTCTTAAGTGATGTGATAGAGGTTTGGCTGCCAGCACTACCACCCATGTGCTCCATTTGCAGAGTGCCCACTCCAGTTATCTGGCCCGCTCAGCCATGTCACGGGTGCCAAATATTGGTGACTTACAACGTTCAGGCTGCTCTCCTTTTCTGCTGACAACGCTCTACTAGTCCTTCACTGGACACGTATTGTCAAAAGATATGAGAGTAAATAAAATTACAATAAAATACATACAAGAGTATGCAGTTGCCCTCATATTTTAGTATTAGCTTTTCCCCTTCCATTTGAAGTGGAAGTACAGAACCTACCGAATTTTTTTTACCTCATTATAATAAAGGAAATGCCTATCCTTGTCTACATGAACCCAAACAACAGTACTAAATTGTAGGCATGGTAAAAGAGTTAAAAGAACACTTCAGGGTTGCGAAGTCAAGTATTCAGTACCAGAATTCAGCCTTCTTTCCATATGTGTTATCATCATCTTCAGTGAGAGAGCACAGTATCACCTCCTCCTCCCCAGGAATCTTGCCACATGCAGTGCAAAGGATGGACGGCAGAGATTCTCACAGAGCAAGCTTCTGGTTTTCTCCTGCTTCAATACATGGCCCCATGCTGAAGCCTTGCGCTACTTTCCCTGGGGCTTCTTCCAAGGCAGGCAACACCAGGCACAGAGGGGCTTCAAGCGAGACATCATAAAAATCTTTTCCCAGGTATTTAACAGGAATCCAGCTCCCATCAACTCTGCATATCAATTTGAGATATGCAAAGCTAACGCAAACTCCCGAGGAAAAAATAAAAAAAGAAAACCAACAAGAAACAACAAAAACCCAAAACAACAACAACAACAAAACATTCAGCACGTGATGAATTCAAGCACAGGCCCCGGCAACTTCATGTGCTGAGCTATGTAATCAGCAATTCAGCAAAATCATCACCTGGGGTTTCGACTCAGGAGCTCACGTAATAAGACAAAGCTAACGAAGAGGCAGCTGTAAAATGCCTGGGTCGCCCTGACAAGCAGCCTACGCTGCCTCTGCCAGAGGGAGAGGCCCGGAGAGGCAGCAAGATTTCAGGAACAGCAGAGGAACTACTAATTCACAGCTAGTTTGTGTGCTTGTGCCCTTTTTCGGGGCTATTCAACTTTAAATCACAGTTCTTACAACTCCAAGCTCAGGCGTAGGTACGTACCCGGTCTATGCTGTAATTTTAACAGCGTTAGTGGGGGCTCCCCAGTTCATATGACACGAGTGAAGCTGCAATGAGATAATGAAGCCTAAAGATGACTCCACGGCTAAAGTTACCCCAGATGCCGTTAAGTTAATGCCCCTGTCACTTGTACCAATGCTGTACTGCAGAGAGTAAGTGTAGGGAGAGATGTCTGGTCTGATCTTTACAGCCTCCCCACTGCAAAATCTGACAAAATTCCTTTCGCGTTTCTGCTGTAATACTTCCAATGGCTTAAACTACAATTTACAATACAGTAACGTTTCAAACCTCTTAGTATGGCCAGTAGTGTTTTGAAAAGGAAATACTATTTAATGAAATAGACAGCTCTTTGACTCTTCTCTTTTCCTTCTTAATTCCGCTCCGTGTCCAGTGAACCCCTGTAACTCAGGCAGAAGCACCAACTCCCACCAGCACCTACAACCGCAAGTGTTTACAATCTTGTAAACAGACTTGTGCTTCCACATTCTCAGATACTGAAGCAAATGTTCTTTGCTTTCAAGATTCATTGTTGTTCCTCAAATAGGCCCTTTCCTCACCATACTCTAAAGCTATTTTAGAGCTACTTTAGAGATGGGCATTTGAATTTATTTTTTATAATCTGCATGCACTTCCATTTTTATACTGCAATATGAATATTAAAAGAAACCATCAACTGGAATTCTGGCTCGTGCATTAATAAAAAAACCCATGTGGCTCAAATCAGGACAGGCTACTTCTGCCCTAAGATTGTGTTCTGAATCCCTCAGAGGAAAAAAAACCCTGAAGATCTTTCAGTGATACCATACTATGGGAAAAATTCATTCATGCACTAAGAACAGTTCAGCCAATGATCCATGCCTCTCGTCAGAATTCAGCTGCTTTTCCTACAGCAGTGCAAGTTCAAGCCACAGGCACACATACAGATTAAATATTTTAAAATAAAATAAAAAACAAATCCTCCACCTTTAATCAGTCAAGACACCATGTTAAACACACACACAAACACTCTACTGTCATCTTCACAGGCACTGCAATATAGGATTGAAGAGGAACAAAGCCCCCAGTCCTCACATCCTGGTAATTCTTCTTACGAATCCTTAAAAAAAAACAAACACAAAAACATAACAACAAAAAAACCCAGTTCAATTTTAAGATAATTCATTCTTTGTCCTTACTAATTCTAGTGGAATCCTTCCAGAACATTTTTGCTCTGAAGATGAGGAACTTTTCTTCTAACTGCCAGCTGACTTCTTACCTTTATTAATAGGTGACCATCCATTCTTGTACCAACACTGACTTTTAAAGAAAATAGGTCATCTTCCCTCCAGCTTTTTCCCCTCAACCTTTTGTTTGCAGTCTGCCCCGTTCCACCACCTCTGCACCCTTCGTCCTTGTAGCATCTTCTCTATACCTGCTTCTATTTAGTTTCATGTTGATATACATGTATTATTCCAGACAGGTTTCACCAGGGCTTTGAACCACACACTGATGAAAATCAGCTGAACACTTCCTAGTGTTTATTAGAAATGCCTTTTCAGACAGGATGGAATTTGTCTTTTTCACACTTACAGCCATTCTGCAATTAACTACCAAAGCCAAGACTTTCTCCTCCACAGACAAGCTGATGAGCAACCTGCTTGAAACAGAAACTCTCAGCTTCACATACAGAACTAAGGATTTCATCCTATTTCTACTTTAATACATTCCAGTTCTCTCATTTCCAATCCTTCTCTATTTGACAGTGCCTCCCACAGTGTGTCCTCAGCAAAATTTATTAGCACACACCCACTCTCTTATGCCAAGATAATTAATGAAAACATTATATACAATTTGCCTCCCGATCAACCTCCAAGCCTTCTGGAAGGAGGCACTTCCTTTAGCATCGCTCAGGCCACCTCATCTTAACATTGAAAGTTTGAAAGGCTCTTGATGAGAACCATAAGCCTGGTGACCTCAGGGATGACCAGATGAACTACATGCTCAGCCTACATGCAGCTCTCACACAGCCAGTCAGCCCTAGAACAAACTGACTGCAATGTTACAAAGAGAGTATCTTTATCCTAAATTATAGTATCCTGTGATAATTCTCCTGGAATTAATTGTTATCCCCAGTGCAGCGCTAAATTCCAGCTTGGGAGAGTGAGTGAGACCCAGCAGCCTTTTCTATGGCTGTACCCATTCCTCAGAGCTATCTCCCACCTCCAACATCTGCACACACAGGCTGGCAGCTGCACTTGCTTCTGGAGAGAACAAAGCAGAAAATCTTGCTCACTTTTCTTGCCTGGCTCCCCTTTTCTTCCTGATCAACCTCCTTGCATTTCCTCTGCCACATGCTGAAAGGACAATCACTTCATACTTAGCAGGACTGCCGTAGCCACCTTTGTACTGGAGCAACCCGACGGCCAAACTCCTACTCATACACCCTTCCTCCCTAACTCTGCAATCTGCGACCAACATTGTCCTCAGCATCCCATCCTCGGTTGAGATGCCAACCTGTGTACAAACAGCAAAAGAAAAATCAGATCACACAAATGTGTTCATTGAAAGCAGATCATACAATCAAGTAGTCAGTGCAAAATTGCTGGGTTACCCTCTCCTCAATGCGTGCCTTAATAAGGACTTCCCAGGATAAAGCCTGTCCGAGGTAGCATTACATCAATTCTGAAACTTCAGGTAAGAAACCTATAATTCACACAGCGATGTAGAAGCCACAAATGTGGCTGAACTCCAGTACCTAATGTCACCGTGAAAAAACATCCATGCACAGCAAACTTTAATCATACTGTAGGAAACATAAGATGGAATTGCAGATGCATGAATTGCTTTTGCAGGGCATTACGAGACAGGTTTGCCTTCTCCCTCATTCCTTTTAGCGACCAAGGCTCTCCCAAGTCTCACGACACAACGCAACACAGCCGACCGTGCCCATGGCTACATGGCTGTGCATAACTTGGCTTTCCAAACATTTAGCTTTCTTCCAAACATGTTGTTTGGTCCTACAGGTCAGGAATGCAGGAGTCAATATTGCAGTCAACTGCCTGCAGAACTGCCAATACATTTGCTAATCAAACACTGTGCCTTCAGTTACAGCCTTAGATTCACAAACGTGAACGGAAGCAGAAAGAACAACTACACACCGTGACACAAATTAAAACCACAAATAAACAATTCCTAAAATGGTAGAGGATTCAATCTCACAGGTGGTCATAAGCCAGTAACGTGCCCTTTCTGCAACGAAGGCTAATGGTTCCCTGTTTGAGAGATGATCCTTCCCCTCTGCTCAGCACTGGTGAGGTGATGGTACCTAGAGTCCTGTGTCCAGTTCTGGGCTCCCCAGTACAAGATAGACATGGACATACTGGATAAAGTACAGCAAAGAGCCACAAAGGTCATGAAGGGGCTGAGCATTTCTCCTATGAGGAAAGGCTGAGAGAGCTGGGACTCCTCAGCCTGGAGAAGAGAAAGCTCTTTTCAGTGGTGCCCAGTGACAGAACACGAGGCAATGGGCACAAACTGAAACATCAGGGAATGTATTTTCACTGCGAGGGTGACTGAGCACTGGCATAGGTTGCCCAGGGAGGTTGTGGAGTCTCCAACCTTGGAGAAACTCAAAAGCTGTCTGGATACAGTCCTGGGCAACTGTCTCTAGGTGGGTCTGCTTGAGCTGGGGAGTTGGATTAGATAACCTTCAGGCATCCTGTCCAACCTCAACCATTCTGTGGTAACATGTCCTTGGTGAGTATCATTCAAGAGAAAGCATTTTTCACAGGATGCTCAAAACATCTTAAAATTTTGCCTCTCAAGCCCTCAGAGCAGTTCTCCTCCCATTTGCTCTAGAAACATCGTACAGCTATAATATCTCAGGTGCATAAAAACCGGCAGCCACGAGCTTTCTAATTACTGACCATCAGCTCCCTTTGTCTCTGAAAACAGCATGCTACTGTCATCACAGCTTTGGCTCAACAAAAAGCTTTACTAGCTATGGTATTAGACACTAAGCACTACACATCTGGGAAATAAAGAAAAATAAAAAACAAAGCAAGCCTCAGGAAAACTTCAGCAGCACGTATGAATTCTGGTGAACCACAGCAGCTACACTGAAGCACAATAAAAAGTTGATCCTCTTTTTTTTTATATGCCTGCCATGAGTTATAGTTATACATGCTCCCCAGAAAACACTAACAGCTTGCTTTACCTTTGTTTTAATAATAGAAACCACATGCCAAATCATTGATTGTACCTTGAAGACTGGCAAGGTCTAAAAGGTGCGCTGACAGCACCCTCTTAGCAGTAGGGCATCGCTCCTACCCAAAGCCTCAATATGCCTGCATCCGGTTGCTTGCTAATGGTTCATCAGCTAATGGTTCATTAGGATGGCCAAAGTTCAGCTGGCAAAAGTCCAGACGGACAGCATAAGCCACATACTTCTTCCAAACACCCCGCAAGGAGGTCTCCTGTTTGCACGCTGCTGCAGTGTCTCGGGGCAGGCTCTTTTAATATTTGAGGAGAACAGTCCCTGGCCATCACAAAAATGTTTGTAACCCAAGTGCTGCAGGTCATCCAGTTGTGGATGCCCCATCCCTGGAAGCGTTCAAGACCAGGCTGGATGGGGCTTTGAGCAACCTGCTCTAGTGGGAGGTGTTCCTGGCCATGGCAGGGGGGTTGGAACTCGATGATCTTTAAGTTCCCTTCCAACTCTAACCATTCTACGATACTATGATCCCAGGTTTGATGTATCCTCTGATCCTGCCAACCAGCACAGGGGAGAGGCTTTTCCCAGGAAGCTGACTACAACTCTCAACATCTGGCTGTCCCTTTTACCCTTATTTCCTTTTTGGTGGAACTTCAGACAAGAGACATTGCCGCAGACATTACTGCCAAAGCTGCAGGTCAAGTTCTCTAGCGGCAGGTCTAGTTCTCTAGTGTCTGGCGTGACATGGCCACCAGAGAGAAACAGGTCAAACATCTGCACCACAGCTGAGTACTGCCCACCATTAACAAGGCAAGGGAGAGCACCATTTGCCAGCAACGACCCATTTACCTATTTGACAAGAGCATCAGCTACACAACATGAGTCAGACACCTCCGTAGGCGATTCCAGAGAGGAATTACGGGTTGGTTTGTTTTTCTTGACGTTGACACCCATGCGAGGAACTGCAGAGACTCTCTCTTCACCTCACTCCGCAGCAAAAGCCACCCCACAGTGCAGACGATGTCCCAGCAGCAGTCAGCAGCAAGGGCTGTCCACCCACGCCGCTGAGCTCACGCCTTAGAAGAAGTTTAACCCTGCTAGAAACCAGCTCGCACCAAAATCCAGAACTTACATGAGGCACCTGCTCCACGCTGTTTAGTACGAAGACATTGCCATACTCTTGGCAAAAAACCCAAACCATTTCCGTAGCTGACACAGTGCTATTTTAAACCCCACTGTTTGGTTAGACTTGCTGGGCACTTTGCAATTAGGCATATTGGCCCTTTACCACAGGTAAAGTCGTGGACAAGGGATTCTTCTGCTGGCATTTTAGTAACTGTTTTCAGTAAATATCATGCTTGTCTCTCAAAAACTCCTCACCTACAGCTGTACCGGGAATAAGGGGAGATCCTGCCCTAGCGACAAGCTACTGATATTCTTCATCTCAAATAGACATCTAGGATGTCTGTACTCCTCAAATGTACTCCTCAAAGCATGTGTTACCAATGGCCAATCAACCATTTGTATGCTCCTTCGATAGTTTTCCAAGAACAGCATGGTTTTTTGCTTCAATTTCAAGAGACTAGTCATAAATATTTGGTGTACAATTCCTAAATGCAGTAACACAGTGTGCTCTAGCAATTAGGAAGAGAGAACATGTAAACCAATACTCTA